>NC_092505.1:126486585-127853570 GCF_047511675.1 Marmota flaviventris
TTATTTACTTGCCTTTTTTCTTCTTCTGGTACAATTTAAAATTGTTCCACTGTCTTCAAACTTCTATCATTTCCGTTTCAAAATCACATGTCCATCTTATTGTTCTTCTTGTGAAGGTATATGTAGCTCTTCTTGGGTCATTTTTACCATTCTCTCTCTCTCTCTCTCTCTCTCTGTCTTTCTTCCTCTCTCTTTTCTTCCCTCCAATCCCTTCTTTACTCCTTCCCTCCCACCTTCTCTTTTCAGCAGTCTTACTTTGACTTTTTTTCTGTTCAGTGTTAGTAGAACTCACAGAACCTGTGGGTTTGTGTTTGTCTTTTGTCACTTTGGAAAGTTTTGGTTATTATCTCTTCTCATATGTCTTCTGTCCCATCCTCTTTCCTTTCTCCTTCAAATGCATACAAATGGGACATTCTCACCAATACCCTCATTTCTCGGTCTTTTTGTAGTTTCCTGTCTTCTTTTTTCTTTATTTACTTCAGTTTGGATTTTCTATTGACCTATATTCAGTTTTCTAAGCCTTTCTTATTTTTATCTTCAAGCTCTAGTCATATTGTCTATTCTATCTTCTAATTCACTGATCCTTTCTTCTATTGTGTGTAATTTTTTTGTCATCCTAGCCAGTGGGTTCTGAATTTTAAGATTTTGCATTTTCTAATTCCAGTCTTAATTTGTATTGATTCTTCTTGATAGATTATAATGTTTTAGTGAATATATTCGGATGTTGTCTTTCTTCAGAGAGGATTTATCTTCCCTTCTGATAAAGTGGTGGCTGGTCACCTTAATAAAAGCAGGAATTGTGCAAAGTTGTAACTATGTTACACATATGTTCTACTAAAACTGAATTTAATAAGAATATTAATCAAAATTGCTCATTTTAAATTTTAATTATCAAATAAAAATTTTTTAATTAATGCACAAAGAAAGCTATTAAATATTTAGGTATACTTTAATGTCTTTTTATCTAATTATAGACACATTCATTGTCTATATAACTGGGAGTTTTGTTATACCAATTAGTAATTGATTTATATTCACCCAGAATATTAATTTATTATTTAATTTAACTGAATATATATTAACTGTAGTATCATCCACTTCTTATGACACTCTAAGCTAGATGAAAAAAAAAAAACCACCTATTTTTTCAGTACTGGGATGAAGCCATGTCTTTGCACATGCTTAGTAAGTTCCTTACAACTGAACTGCATCTCCAGCCCCAAGGCATTCAAAGTTTAGAGAAGGAAATGACATACATAATTACAATACTGGGTAAAATTTAATTAGTTTCATAAAGCAGGGATTTCAACTTCTCTCCTTTGGCCAACACTACCATATGACCTGGACATAGCAGACTATAGGATCTAGGTAATTCCATAGAGTATTTGGCTGTCAGTCTACCATTGCTTTTGCACTCAGGAGAATGCACTGGATCATAAGTGTTGCAGAAACCATTTGGAGGTGCCGCTTATCTCATAATGGTTATCTCTTCTCAGGTAAGGGCCTAAAAAAATAAAGAGTGGGTTTCTAGGGGTTCTGCCTGTGCTACATAGGGAGATAGCCATGGCTCAAGTTCATGGTGATTTGCAAATTTGTAAAGTCATCAATAGCTCCTCTCATGAGGAGAAGGGTTCAGACATTTATCCCCCATTTACTAGCTGTTCTCCCTGCTCTCTGGATGAAGCCCATCTATAAGAGAGAGGAAGCAAATATATCAACATGCAAAAGGCAGTGAGTCTACTCAGTGTTTGAGTCTTTTTTCCCCACAATTACACAAGATAGTCCAGTGTGGTGGTTTAAAATCATGTCTGCAGATTATTTTGACACTCCTGCCACTGAGGGTTAGAGTATATTTCTACTGCCTTTGAATCCAAGTGGGTGTTTGACTTACCTATACCTGAAAGACTGCAGTAGAGAGAACATTATGAGTTTTCCAACAGTAGGTCATAAAAGGTGAATCAATTTGAACCTTATTAACTGGAAAAATCACACTGGTGTCCTGAGACATGTTAAAAGCTCCATTACTGCAGGACTACCATGAGGAAACTCAGATGACAAGGAGAGGCCATGCATAAATACTCTGATTGACAGTCCTAGCTAAGCTCCCAGGTGACAAGTAGCATCAGTCACCTAGGCAGGCTTGAGATAATTCTAGCCTATCACCACTGAGTTCCCCCCAGTCATTGAATTTTCCCAGATGAAGCCCCAAACATCATGGAGCAGAGCCATTCCCACTATGCCCTACCCAAATTCTCAGCCCATGATAAAGTTCATGATCTAAGCCTCTGGGAACAATTTGTTATGGATTCGATAGTGTTTTAGTCAGTTTTTTTTTTTGCTGTGACCAAAAGACCCGACAAGAACAACCAGAGGAGGTAAAGTTTATTTTGGGGCTCACAGTTTCAGAGGTCTCAGTCCATAGCCCACATTGTACATGGCCAATATTGTTGCTCTGGGTCCAAGGTGAGACAGAACATCATGGTGGAAGGGAATGGAGGAGGAAAGCTGCTCAAAACAGGACAACCAGGAAGGAGAGAGTGAAGGAGAGAAAGAGAGAGAGAGAGAGAAAGAGAGAGAGAGAGAGCGCACTCTCTGCTCACCAAGAACAAAATATATACCCCAAAGGCAGGCCTCCAATGACCCATCTCCTCTAACCTCACCTCAATTGTCTACATTTACCATCCAGATAATCCCTATTAGGGTATTAATGCCCTGATTACGTTAAAACTCTCATAATCCAATCATCTTACCTCTAAATTTTCTTGCCTTATCTCACACATGAGCTTTTGGGGGATACCTAATACTTAAACCATAACAATAAGTAACTGGGATATTTCAGAACCTTCCAATAAATTCTCCTTTGGGCTCAAGTTAGTGTGAATTTGACGTTTGTCTTTTCTAACCAGCAAAACCCCTGCAGGACATGATGAATCAACAAGGCAGTGCCATAATGTCATTTTGGAAAGAAACTTGGTCTCCTTCAATGTAAGAACACACATGTGCTTAGGTACTCTGATGTTACTAACAAATACTTTTTACTCACCCTATAGCTGACAGTATCTATTGGTGTATGGTAATACAGACTGAGAACCACTGACTTAAGGAAGAGATAAAGGGAAGAAATTCTGGGGAGACTGAGAGATGGTGAAGAGTGATCTTAGTCTGTCGGTCCTCAGGAGATCTAGGCTATGTAGCTGTTGCCCAAGCAGTTAAAGTACCAAGTTCTTCCCACAGGCCAACTTGGCTTTGTGTTCAGGCTTATTCTTCTGTCCTGCTTTGCTGGCTTCCACTCTTCGAGGGGGCAGTCAGTCCTGGCCCTGTGCCTCCTGCTGCTGCTGTCATTACTCTTCTAGGAAACTCGATCCCTGTGTGTAGCTCTCGTTGCCTAGATGGTTCCCAAATTATTATTTTAGCTCTGATCCGTCCTTGACCAGAAAAGAAGACCTGATGGAGAAAAAGACCAGGCTGCATTTCTTTTCCCCACTCTGCAGGCCTGTCTCCAGTCCTTGATGGTCTCCTCCAATCAGGGTCGATTTCTTGGAGAACATGCAGTTAGTCACCCGCTAGGCATCTTTGAGTCCTGCCAGTAGCTGAGAACTATTTGCATGAACTGCTCAGGGTGACTAATTAAATGATCCTTAGAGAACTGTAAGTTTTCCCAGAGCCAGAGTCCATTGCAATGCTTCTTTCTGATCTCTGTAAAAACATTTTGAATTCCTGTTGTCAGACGTTGAACCTGATAGCATGGTAGTGGGTGCCCAGCCTTCAGTGGGGTCCTGAGCTGCCTTACAGAGGATAAGGGTGGCAGTTTGACGTCCCTTCCCAAAACCTGCACTGTGCTGCTGCAAACATCTTTTTCATAACTTCGATCTCCAATTCTCACTTCTAATGTTGCTATGGTTCATTTTGTATCCATCTCTCCCCCTCTATTTTACCCATTTGTCTTTTCATTTTTCATTCTTAAAATATTTTTTAGGCCCCTGTGTCCTGCTTGAAACTCCACAGAGAGTTGACCCTATGTGCATCGGAGGTTTATTCTGGCCCCCAATTTAGATAAATGTAAGGAAACAACCTATGATAGACACACACACACACACAACTTCAGAAAAAACTGATTGGTGACATAATTATCTCTGAAGCAGATGAATTTTCAGGTTAGGAAGAGACCTCAATGTCCCTGATGGGTTTCTTTGGTCAAGGAAGTAAAGGTCTGCAGAGGAGGTGCAGAGAAATAAACCTTCTCTAACCTAGAGATGTCTCTAGGCTTAAAGACTCTCTCATAATCCGGGCTATGGGGCCAAATCATGTCTTGGCCCAGGTCCCCAGTTCTACACAGTTGCGGGTGGTAAGGTTGGCATTGGGGACACTGCAGAGAGCTGTGCTCCAAATTCTAAGGGCCAAGGGTTCCAACATATGGGCAATAGGTGGGACTGAACTCTCATACTTGGGACCCACGAGGTGGGGCTGGTGGATTGGCAGTTCCTGAAGACAGATGAGAGCAACAGGACTAGCAAGAAAAGTCCCAAGGGTTTTGGCAGTGGGGCACACCCAGGAGGAAGGAGGGCTTGTGCAGGCCTTCAGCCACCAGAACAGAAAAAGTAAAAGGAAACAGGGAAGAGAGCAGGATGAGGAAGGGGAAGGAAGAGTCTGGTTCTGGGAGCAAAAAGCCATTGGGGGCTGCTGAGTGGTTCTTTCACTGTAGTCAAGAGGTTGGTACTCTGGAATTCTGATGGCATAGAGATCTGTCCCTTCTTACCAAGGGCCTTTATTTGTGTCCAGGGCTTCTCCCACGTGTAGCACAGGGCAAAGGGATAACCAGAGTAGGGAGATAGCCATGACTCAAGTTCATGTTGATTTGCAAATTTTCAAAGTCATCAATAGCTCCTCCCATGGAGAGAAGGGTGCAGAATTTATCCCCCATTTACAGGAAAAATAGTAGAGGTAGGGAACACGAGCAGGTATGTTTCACCTTACTCTGTTGTGGAAGTAAGCCAGAGTCCTCCAAAGTATTTGATTCAGCTTTGATTACAGCCACATTTCTGCCAGTGTGCAGACACTGGGAAAATGACAAGCTCTTGATGTGTATTTTTGGAAATGCAGATCAATGGATAAACCACAAGCTTTCATTCAAAAAGATAGGAAACTTAGCGAGTATTTATATGCCAGTTATCAACATTTTGAGTGAAGCAGTATCTTATCATAAAGTTTGAGTTTCTAAATAAGTTTATTTACGGAAAGAGGCAAAGACTCGCATTATCACATTAAAAGGTTTGTTCAATAGTTCCAAGGCTTGTTGACTCCTAACTGGTAACCTTGAAAAATATACACTCAGAATGTTAGAGCATTTACTACAAAACATTGAATTTAAAGTTATATTGTTTTCTTTAAAGTTGTAATTTATGATGGCTATGGAAGTTGATTTTATTCACCAACCTTGTGATAATTAACCTATGACCATGACCTTATCGATCAAATTATAATGAACTCAACTAGTATAAAAGTTTCTTTTAGAATCAGGAATGCACCTAAGGGCTTTTCTCTTTGAAAACATTATCTTACAAGGAAAGAGTAAAAATGTCTGATAGATTCCTTTTCAAACTCCCACAGACTCTTGATTTTTTCCATAACACGAGATACTCCCCAGGCCCGGGCCTCAGTGTTTGGTTTTCCCCTCCTCTTCTGGATTGTTCTTAAGATCCTTCAAGCTCACCAAAACACCCCCGTTTCTCCAGAAAGTCCTTTCCCATCTCCATCCCAGGAGGCTCCTACCTCTGCATTCCCACAGTGTTCTTAACTTGTCTCTGTCACTTTCTGAAGTCACATCAGATTGGCTCTTTCCACCTCACTGTGAGACCTTAGAGGATGGTGATGGACTTATTTGTTTCCTGTCACAGTATCCAATGGTCGAGGCGGTCACTGAACTGCAGCAGGAACGACTTCGGGACTTCCTGGTACCACGTTCTTCCCATCCTTGCTCCAAGCTGTCTCTTGAGATAACAGCTCCTGCATGTGCCTGGATGCACGTGCACACGCGTGACTATGTGTGTGTGAGAGAGGAAGGGAGGCCAGAAACATAGATAAGTTCATGACTTCAGTCTGAATCTCTGAATTCTTTTATAAGATAGGCGAGCAGGACTAGGTACCAAGGGACCCTCCATCCTGGTGACATGGGCTCTTCTCTTCTTAGGGTAGGCACACTGGTTGATAGTCTACCAGCAGATCTCTCTGTCCCATTGCCGCCCATCATCTACTGAATCCCTACTGTGATCCAGGCCACTTATGAAGCGTTTGACACACGTTAACTCTGAAGCTCTAGCCCCTACTAATTAGAAGACTAGGGTAAGTGGTAAAGCCTTAATCAACAAGGTCCACTGGCAGACTCACACTTCATTCGAGCCATTCATTTTTATATCCTCTTCCATCAACCCACTCTCAGTGACTAATATGCTCTTTTTCTCCCTGCCCCAATTTGTCTTTCTGTGGAGCTACTAATGAGCAGGGAGCGGCCATAGAGGGATGTTAAAGAGGACCAGTTGGAGGAAGAGGAAGAAATGGAGGAGGGGGAGGGGCTGGCAGCCAAGGGCGTGGATACTCTACAAACCGGGTCATTTATCTTGCATGTCCCTGAGTGGGTGTCCCAATTACTTAAGGCAGTTTAGGTTCAAAGATCTGTCAAGACACTTTTTTTTTTTCTAAAGGACCTGCTGTATGCCCTATATCTGTCTTGTTTCTCAGCAGGAGATAATGATGTATGGTGCATAAATCTTTGCAGAGTGCCAATTAATGCCTGGACTGCTTCTTTGAAGTGATGTGAGGATTGATTCCTCAGGCTGGCTTCTGCTTAGATGCCAGGAGAAAAGCTGCTCCTTTGGCTTTATGAGCTCCCATCAACTGAGAGTGAGGGTTGGAGAAAGGCTGTGTTTTTGGGAGACCAGTTTGCCAGGCAAACCTGCCCTGTCAATAGCAGGGGAAGCCATGCTGGGTTTTAGTTATAGTTATGGGGAAGGACCCTATTAATCAAGAGTCTAATCAGCTGGCTCTGGGATATGATGGTGAGGGTGACCATATAATTTATTGTCCAATCTTGGATACTTTGAAACTGAAAAGAGACTGCTATTAATAATTATGTCGGGAGAACAGGTGTAAATCGGGACTGTCCCAAGCAAACCAGGACATATGGTTACCCCAAGGTAATATATTAACTTTATCAATTAAATTCCTAGAAGTCTGTAGAATAGGCTCACTCCACATATCATGTTCTTCGGGGAAGGCAGGTCTCACCTGACTGTCCCTCTCCTACATGTACCTGCTCTTTGCACAGAACATATATAATATTTTACAAGCTGATATTTTGAAAGAACAATGGTGTGACTGCTGGGTAGACCTGGGTTTGTGTCACAGTCCTATTACTTGTGGATTGACCTTATCTGGTAGCCAACCATCCTGGGTTTCCCAGCCCTGTCCCAGGTTTAGCACTGAAAATCTTATGACCCAGGAAGCCCTTGAGTCCCAGGAAAATTGGAACAGTTGTTATTTTCATCAGCTTTTTCACTGTTGTGGACTAAAAAATCTCACCAGAACAATTTTAGGGAAGGAAAAGTTTATTCAGGGGCTCATGATTTCAGAGGTCTCCATCCATAGACAGCAGGCTCCATTCTTTGGGGCTCAAGGTGAGGCTGAACATCATGGTGGAGTGTGGAAGAGGGAAGCATCTCACATGCTGATCAGGAGGTAGAGAGAGGTCTCCACTTGCCAGATACAAATATATACCCCAAAGTATATATTCCCAACTCCTCCAGCAACACCCTCCCTCTTCAATTACAGCTCAGTTAATTCCTATCAGGGGATTAATTCAATGATTGGGTTAAGACTCTTATAACTCAATCATTTCTCCTCTGAACCTTCTTGCATTGTCTCATACTTGATTTGGTGGGGGGACACCTCACCTCCAGGCCATAACAGTTGGTGACCCTATTTGGCAACCTCGCTGAGCATATCCCGTGGGCATGGAGAACTTTAAGCAGTTACATTTAGGATCCAGACATGGTCTGGGATATTTAAGGAACAGTGATAGGGATTGGCAGTGGACGGTCAGGGTGGTGAGGATCCATAGGCAGGCGAGAAGGGTCTCTAGGAGAGGAGGAAGGTGAGGAGGAAGGTGAGAAGGGAGGTGGTCCAACAGTTTCATCAGTCAAGTGGAGTGTTGGTGGTAAAGTGAGAAAATATGGACAGAATCAAAGAGGAGAATGACCCCAAGGTGGTCAAGAAGGAGGGTTGGAGTGGCAGCTGGAGTGAAGGGCAGAGAGAGGTATAGATCGTGGTCCAAATTGCATGCAAGAACCTCATTTCACAATTGGAAGTCACCCCTGAAACAAAAGAAAGGAAGGTCTAGGGTTTGTCACTTGGTAAGGGGTCCAATCAGCAAGCAAATCAGTGACAAATTACTACAGTGACCCCCAGCAGTGGTATTGAGATGTAAGTCCAGTGCTTGTGGAGTGGCTGACTGAGTTGTTGCTCTGTAAGTGAATTTGTTCTCTTTCTATCTTGGCCTACCCTGTGCAACGTTCTTCCCCTCTTTACTTTATAGACATGCTGTTTTTCTCCAAAGAACACATTTAGAATAAGGATGAAGAAAGAATGAAAGTGTCAGGACAATATGACAGCAAGAACCACAAAGCCCGTTACAACACCGGATAGATGATGCCAGGAAAAGTCCTCCCTACTTCTTCTTTGTCTGTTTCACTCTCTTGTTCTTTTGTCTGTCTGTCTGTCTGTCGGTCTATCTATCTATTTATATAGTACAGTTTGGTTTGGTTTGAGGTGTCTCCAGAGTTCAAGTGTTGGAACTTTATCCTCAGGATGACATCACTGGGAGGAAGAGTAGACCCTTTAACAAGTGGGGCCTACTGAAAATGAATTAATAAATTATGTATGTATGTATGTATGTATGCATTATCATCTACTCATCTTCTCTCGTAGATATAACTCTGCGGGACAGAGCAAATAAACTTGCTTCCCCGGGAATCTATAAAATATGTGGGTTTTTCAAGGTAGACTCTAATATTTCATTTGACTCCTAGAGTTTTTGATTTCCAAATTGTATGCTTCCTAGAGGAATTTTCTTTCCAGTGCCTCCGAATTCCAGAAGCACCCTTAATTTGAGCTAAGGGTGGTGGTAAAACTGTGGCCCAGGGGTCACCAGCAGGACAACTGCAGCCTTGGGGGAGATTTCAGAAGAGTGCCAGGAGAATCTCTGGTCTGTGGGAGAGTAAGCAGTAGTGTTGTACTTGAGGGTGCATGAACTAGACTGCTGAATCCTGTGCAATATGGCTGCTCCAGCTCAGGGCCAATGATGCCAGAGTGGACATGCTGAATGTGGGAAGCCCACTGTCCTGGCCTGTTTTCCTTTGGGATAGGAGAGTGCTTTCTCCTCCATGCTCTATTTTTTCATGGTTTTCTGGTCCCAGTGATGATTCCCCAGGCTGGTGGTATTTAGAGTGAGAAAAAAATGGACCATGAGGACAAGATAAGCTTGCCAGTCAGGTCTGATGGACAAGGGGGGTGCTCCAGGTGGGCACACAGTGGAAAGCCCTTCTACAGGCTAAGGGAGCAGACTTCAGGGCTCAGGATCTTCCTTGCAGGAAGGGATAGCTCTGCCTAGGTCCCAGGCAGTTTAGACCCTCTTGCTGCATCTCTTTTGACGTGAAAGGGAGAAATAAAAAGGGAGAGGAGAGACAGCCAAGGAAACTTAATGCAGCCCAAGTCTTGAAATCTTTGAGTGTGGGGTGAGAGTCGGGGTAGGCTGGGGGAGGTGGTGAGGGTGTTCTCAGTTTTTGCATCTGCAAAATTAATCCTTAATTTTTAGCTTTCTTTCTTTCTTTCTTTCTTTTTGTAAACCCCTTTGAAAACCAATTGCAAACTACAGACACATGCCTTAGAATGGCACACAATATGTATATGTGTATGTGTGAGTGTGTGTGTGTATAGTTTCTTGTCTATAATTTTAGGAGATTCATAGACTCTGTAGATCTATCCATAGACCTTATTTTTAAGACCCCAGCATCAGGTGGTATATAATTCATCCCAAATTCCACCTTCTCTGATTCTCCTGTAGAGAAAAGTTGGGAAGGGGTAGAGGAAGGGAGGGTTGGAGTTGGTGGGGGTGGGACTTAGGTCCATTGATGATGGAAGCCAGTGTCTGCAGCCAGAATCCTGAGCATCTGGCCCTGGCAGCAGCTCCACCTCCAAACGAGCTACTGGAATGTAAGAATGCAGATTGATGAGAGCAATAAACCATTTTCAGATTCTCTGGGCATGGAGACAGCAGGTGTGCGGAACAGGCAGCATTCTCTGCCAGCGTAGGAGGAAGAACACCTTGGAGACTGGGCATGCACCAGTGTTGGCGGCATTTGAACCAGCAGTGGCGAGACTGCCTGCCTCCAGTTTCTATCTGCTGCCTGTGTCTGGAGGCCAGTGACGTCCTGTATGGAATGCCCCCAGCAGTCAATGTCCTGAGACCTTATCTGACCTTGCTGGGGCACAGCTACTGGGGTGGGAGTAATAAGATACTTAGGAAACTTACAGGGCCATCATCATCTGAGCCGTGTACTAGATATTGGTTGAACATGTATGATAGCCAATGAGGTGGACCAAAGAAGGGTGGGTCAAGCTAGAATGGAGTCTCTGTTTCCCAGCCTTCCAGATTATTAGCCAGGCTGGGAAGATTCTCAGAAGGCTGTTCCCCTCCATGTATTTGCAGGGGCTAAGATTCTGGTTCCTTCTTTTCTTTTTTCAAGAAATGTAGGAAGAGAGCCAAGTTCCTACTGCCATCCCATGGATTTGACAGCCCTTCCTAGTTTTGTCTAGGAAGCATCCATCTTTTGGAGGAGCTAGGATCAGGATCAAAAAGAGGGTGAGGTGGGAGAGAAGTAAAGGTTAACTGGATGCTGAGCCAGAGTCTTGGTGGAAATGCAGGGATCAAAATCAGGGCAGAGGGTCAATGTCAGGCCATCAAGGACAGACGCAAGTGGGAACCTAAAGATAGGGACTGAGCTAGCTCTGTGATAGAGTGCCAGGACACTGTGGTCACACAGGATAAAGGCTCAGGCAAACCAGTGTGCTTCTCTGAGCCTCGGTTTCTCTATATTCAAGATGGGACTAATAACTTCTGTCCGGCAAAGGAGTTGTTAGAATGAATATTGAATACAAATCACTTAACACATTCGTGGCACAAAGAAGCAGCTTAATTAACAGTAGCTCATTATCACTATGTGCTACCAAGCAAGGTCCTAAGATAGGTTGGGGGAGGGAGGCTTATGAAAACGAGTGAGAAATACTCTCAGCTCTCGATTTGCTCATGGCTTCACAATTATCATATAAGTTGGACTGTGATGAGTGCTATAATAAATGGAATGACTGTTGCTGAGTTTCTCCTGTGACCCTGTAATTGCTCACTTGTGGAAAACCTCTCAAGTGACCGAAATCCTCCCAGACAAAGATGTTACAGAACCATGCTTCCAATTAATGTCTCCTAACTTGAATTACAAATGTGGGCTAGAATTTCTCAGGGTCACTGCCAACTGTTTCTCAGGTAACTAGAACCAAAGAATATGCACAATGACATTTTTTAAAAGGGTGTTTTAAAAATATAGGGATATGTGTATAAGAAGAACATTTTCTAGCATGGGCCATTGGATCACATTGGGAAAAAATTGAAGATTACAGAACTAAAGAGTAATCATATTTTCTTTCTTTTTACCCCCAGAGAATACAAAGCTCCTACTCATTCACTTTCATAATTAAAACAAGTCTCTGAGTAAGTTCAACAAATGAGAAAACAACACCCCTTTATATGTCATCAATTATTCATAAGGCAGAGAGAGGTCGTGAGAAATCATCTCAAGGGGTGGGCAGAGATGGAAAAATAAAGACTGACAAGGATACACACAAGGACTGGGAGATAAGAGAGAGACTCAATCAAGAAGCAAAGACAAGCCATGGCACAGACGTGGAGGGGCAGGAGAGAGGGGTGTGTGTGTGTGTGTGTGTGTGTGAGAGAGAGAGAGAGAGAGAGAGAGAGAGAGAGAGAGAGAGAGAGAGAGATGGCTGGGAGTGGGGGCAGGAAGAGGAAGGGCAGGGACCTTCTAAATCATACCTTACAAATCTGTAGAGAACCAGATAGTGAATATTTTAGGCTTTGTGGACCACACAGTTTCTATTGCAATTACTCAATTGTTGTAGGGCCAAAGAAGCCATAGACACTATATTAATGAATGAGCATCCTGTGTTCCAATAAAACTTTATTTATAAAGACAGTTGGCAGACCCGATTTAGCCCATGGGTCATAATTTGTGAACTCTGCTTTAAATCATGCCTTTTTAATAGTCAACAAATGGTTATGTCTCTCCTGGGTTCTCGAGGCTATGATTCACTAAAGGTAGCTCTAACTAGTTCAGCAAGTTCTGTAAGATCATGGCTGCTGGGAGGCCCACGTCCTGAGGCCCTTTCCCTCTCTACCATAGAAACAGACACCATTTTGACCAGAAAGAAGGAGAAGCCAAGAAGGAGCTGCTTCATCTTGAGTGGTGTGGGGTGAGATTGGTAGCAAATGTATACAGGTCACCAAGACCCAGCCAACCAAGCACAGGGCTGCAGCCTGTGCTTGGGGGCTCTCCTGGTCCCTGGTGAACACCTCTTTCAGGGCCAAGCCTTCCCCTCCAGCCCCTGGCCCTGTTTTTCATCCCAGCACACAATGATTCTGACCTCTGGCACTTCAAGAGTCTGCCATTCAAAAAATACAGCACTCTGATCCTTCCATTGTTGAAATTTTGGAAAGAGAAATAAATAATCTGAGCCACATGGTGGAGTCATCAAGAAAAGCCCTGGGAGAGAAGCAAAGGGCAGCAGAAGTGGAGAAGGGAAGAATGCTCTCAAGCAGGTATTTATCTTTTTTTGCTCTTCTTCCTGAGAGGGCTGGGGTGGGGTGGGGGTGGGCGGCCTGCTGGAGGAGGTTCTGAGACAGACCAGATGTGGGCTGACCTCATGGTCGTGGCTAGTTCCAGCTGTCGAGGGTGTTTAACATTCCTGACGTTTAGATTTATATAATGCTGTTCCCCTGCAGAGTTCAAGGCATTTGGTGTGATATATTGGAAAAACGCTGTGCTAATTGTTAGGAGATCTGGGACATCATTCTGCTTCTGCTGGGGTTTGGCTGGGCCAGTGTGTCTCTGAGTGAGCTCTAGGTCCTGTAAGGGGAGGAGATGCTGTATTTCCTGAGCTTGGGAAAAGCAATACTAAACCAAATGAAACCAGTTTCTTGGTCGCTGCTGTACCTCTTACAGCCTTTGATATGCAAATGTGCTTTGTGAATGACCAGCAACTGCCATGGATATCTGTGACAGTTTCAACCAGTGTCCCTCTTGCACCTTTCCTCTTCCTAGGTTTCTAGCATGGCAATATCTATTTCATTTCCCCTTGGGCTATGTTTTGTGTCTTCTTTTCCTCCTCTCACCCAGAGTGGTGGTGTTGAAGTGATAGACCCTTTAATAGGCGGAGACAAAAAGAAGGTAATTAGGCACTGTAAGGCCAGTCTCCTGGGACAGATTAGTTCTCCCAACAATGGGTTGTCATGGGGGAGCTTGGTACCTTCCCTGAGTCTCCCCTCTGCACGTGCTGCTTACCACTCTTGTACATGTTCTACCATGTGATGGCCGTCTGCCATGAGTATCTTACCAGAGCTGAGTAGGTGCCAGCGCCATGTTTCTGGACCTCTAGACTATTAGCTTAAAAACCCCTCTTTTCTTTATGAAGGATCCAAACTCAGATATTTTGTTAAAGCAATACAAAATGAAGTAGGACATCTTCCTTTTCCCCACAGAACCAAGTGCAAACATCATGCATGGCTTCTCCTGGTCCAGGATTCACACCATCTAGATCTTCACATGGCTTCTCTGGTTCAGGCTGAGATAAGACCCTCCAGTTTGATCCAAATAGTAGAACTCCAAAGCCCATTGTAAAGCCCTTTCCTCTGGGGGATTCATACTAGTTGTCTCTTATCTCACCATCCCCCAGAGTTTAGCATCACTACACATCTGGACATGCCCATTATCACCTGCAGTGTTCATGGAGCTCACTAACCAGGTCTTTCATGTACCCTATAAGGTCTAGGAAGAATGGGAACACTTGGGGCATCTTATACTTATTTTGAGGCTGACTGTAATTTTTAGGTGACTATTTGTTCTTAAACAGCATCAAGAGCTACAAAATAAGCAGCAGTCATCACTAGCCACATTGTTCAGGGCATAAGAAGTATGGCACGGTTATTGCCCCAACCCCCTAAGAAGTGTTCTTATTAGTCAGGGTTCTGCAGAGAGTCAGAATGAGTACCACATGCACACATGCATACAAGCACATGTAGGTGGCATTGTGCATGTTATATATATTAATATATGCATAATTATATATATTAGTATATGCATATATGTATATATGGTATTTTATAATATACATATAAATGTAATGTGTGTGTATGTATGTTATGTGTGTGTTGTGAAAGAGAAAGAGAGAGCGATTGAGATTTATTTTAAGGAATTGGCTTATGGCTTGTGCAATTGTGGTGGCTGATAAATCCAAAATCTATAAGGCATGTCTGCAAACTGGATATTGAAGAAAAAGTTGATCATGGTCTTGAGCCTGAATTCCTCGGGGCAGCAGGCTAAAAACTCAGTCAGGGTTCCTTCTTTCCAATACTAAAAACAAATTTTCTTCTTCTTAGGGAAACCTCAGTCTCTTCTGTTAACGGCATTCTACTGGTTGGATGGGGGCTTTATTCAAAGTCTGTTGATTTAAATGTTGATCATGTCTTTAAAAATAGCTTCCTGGCATCATCTAGACTGATGTTTGACCTAACACCTGGGGACTGTATCCTAGCCAAGTTGACATATAAAGTTACCTATTGCAGATACTCTTGGAGTCCTCCTGCTAGTGTAGGCATATTATATGGCTTCTTTGGCTTGGAAGGAACTTCAGAACAACTGTCAGGCTGAGCAGACTGGGATTCTAGGCCTGTTGCTTGTCATCCTACTGGGCTAAGCACTGGATGGTTCCCCTGATAGATGCTGTGACCTGAATTCATTGTCCCTAAATGATGCTAACTAAATTTTCTTTAGCTCTGACTTTCCACACCTGAGCATCACATAGTCCCTGCACCTAGAAGATGAGAGCAGCAATAAGGAATGTATAACAAAACGTGACTGTGTCATCAGGTACCATTAACATGCTTTATGTACAATGACCAATTGAATCTTCCCAACAACCCTATTAGAGTGCATCTGTTCCTGTCCCCATTATACAGATGAGGGAACTGAGGCACAGGGAGGTTAAGTAAATTTGACCAAAGCTAGTCAGTGGCAGAGCCAGGCTTTGAACCCATATAGTCTGGATCCAGAATCCCAGCTCTTAACCACCACACAATACTGTCTCTTGGGACCGCCTCACGGGGCTCTGATGGAGAAAAAATGGGGTCATTTATTTGCAAACACTTCGTGGACACTGAAGACCTAGACAGCTTTAAGGTGTCATTGCTCTTAATAGTTTGTCCCTTGATTTCTTCCATAAGCAAACTCCAGGGTGGAGTGTCATAAAATAATTCCACCGGGAAGCCACTAGCACATTGTCAAGTGTACAACAAACTCAGCCGATGTGTAAAGAACATTGGGGCATCAGAGTGAATTGAGAATGTGCAAACAAACCACTGCTTGATGAGATTTCAGTTTCGAGTCCACTCCTCTGGTGAGTGTGGATGGAGGAAGTCAGCCTTTGCCCTTCTTATCTTTGTGAAAATAATCAGAAGAACATCTCCCAGCAGTTTGTATTTACCTATTCATGTTCCTTGATCAATTTATTGAAAAGTAAAGCACTACCTAAATTTTCTTTCTTTCTTTCTTTCTTTCTTCTCTTTCTCTCTTTCTTTCTTCTCTTTCTCTCCTTTCTTTCTTTCTCTCTCTCTCTTTCTTCCTTTCTCTCTTTCTCTCCTTTCTTTCTTTCTTCTCTTTCTCTCCTTTCTTTCTTTCTTCTCTTTCTCTCCTTTCTTTCTTTCTTCTCTTTCTCTCCTTTCTTTCTTCTCTTTCTTTCTTTCTTTCTCTCTCTCTCTCTCTTTCTTTCTTTCTCTCCTTTCTTTCTTTCTTTCCTTTCTTTCATTCTTTTCCTTCCTTCCTTCCTTCCTTCCTTCCTTCCTTCCTTCCTTCCTTCCTTCCTTCCTTCCTTCCTTCCTTCCTTCCTTCCTTTCTTTCCTGTGCACAAACACTTGAAACAGGGCAGCAGATCTCCCTGGCGATGGGAAGCCCGTGTGCTGTTTTTGAGTTGCTGGGTGTGAGAATCTACAGCTGTACAGTGGTCCTCAGCAACGAGCCAAGGAGATGAGAGATCTGCTGTCCTTGGGAGTCCTCCCTTGATGGCTCTTATGACTCCAAGATTGCCACACAGAGCCCATTCCTGGGCTGGCTAGCTCTCGGCTTCAGATCTTAAATGAGTGCATTTGGTGGAAGGGACTGGGGAGGCCAAGGGGAAGTCAAGGGAATTTGAAGACCTTTGTTACACACCTTGCTTTGTTTTTTCCATCTGCTCTTTAGTATATTTCATGGTTTCCTAGGAGATGCTCTTCCAGGCTGGTAACCCACTTCCAACAGCACTGTCTCTGGGGAAAGGGGGGAATTGCTGGAGATCTTTCCAGGATCTATAACTCTGGAGACATGATCTGTTGCCTTGATATTCCGGCTCAGCGTGAATCTTCACCATCTCTGATGTTTCTCACTGGAAAAAAAAAAAAAAAAAAAAAGGTCTCTGTGTGCTAACATGGTGGAGGGGGGATCAGAATCGACTTTTAGTTGTGCTGTCTGGGACATCCACAGTCTGGGTAGGCCTGTGTGGCCAGGATGTATAGGTACAAGCTTCCAAATGCAGAGTTTATGTGGCAACCTTTGTTCTCTCATTGCTCTCCCCTGACTCCCAGTGGATAACTGACTAGAGAAGCCTCCTTCCTGCCTGACCAACCCATTTTACTATTTTCCTGTCCCTCATCTTGATTGCTGTCTCCGAGGCTCACACTGCTCCTTGTCTGCTCTGCATCTGTGTCCTTCTTTTCCTCTACTGACCCATTCCCAGTTAGTGACAGGTAGTGGATATGTCCAGTTAGCATTAGAGGTGGCCATGGGACTTGGTTCTGTCTAATGAGATGTAAGCAGCCTCTTGCTGGCTGAGACTTTGGGGAAAGCTTTTGTTCCCTATCAATAGGGAGCGAACAACTTATCTCCCCTTTCCATCAGCCTGGAACCCAGAGGTTGAGCTGCTTCTTTTGATAATCACAAGCTGAAACTGGGGGAGCCAGATGCAGCCTGAGTCCTTGAAAGCTTTTTGAAGCAGAATCAGCAGCACTGGCTCATCTATGTAGGTACTCCTACAGGAGACGGAGATTCTGCTGCCTGCAATCAAATGGAATGCAAACGGGTTCAACTTCTTTCATAAAACCCTCAAGTTTCTCGTTGATAATGATTAATATCTTGCTTGTCTCTCCTTGGCCAGCTCCTTTTCTTCCCTCTTCATTCTCTTCCTAAAGCTCTGTTGGGGCCCAGATATGGATCCTACAGGCAGCTCCCTAGCCTCTTTTCTGGGCTGACACATCTTGCCCTAATCTGGGAGATGATTTAAGACCTTCTCTATGTGTAGGGAATGACTGCATTCTGTACAGAGAAATAGCATGTCCTTCACACAAATGCATTTGTTGTGCTGTCTCACTCTACCCAGTAATAAAAGCAAACAAGAGTCATTTCTAATTAAACTTTATTTCGGGGATACCTGTTCTGTGTCTCAAATAGTTTGCATACTGGCTTTGACCATAAATCTCTGGTTGCCCTAGGATAGAAATGGCAAATACCTGGTCCTTTTTGACGTCCTTCTCCATTCTAGCCGAAGGGAGCAGAGATCATGACTCAATTGTGCTACTCTTGAATGTCTGTTGGTTTTGAGCCCAAAGCATTTCAGGATCTTGCTGGAAGGGGTGCTCAAGGGAGCTATTTCTATGTCTCTGAGTTGCTCTGAAAAAAAACACATCAAAACAAAACCAGACATGAAGGTATCTATGTTTTTTCTAAAGGATCCCAGGGCTCCCTGGGGTCTGGAATGCAAGGATGTTAAGCCCTTGGGGTGGCCATGGTACTTCTCTTGGGATAAGACCAAGGCAAAATTTGCTTGGACACACCAAAGGAAATGAGGGGATAATGACATTCTTTTCCAACTTCTCTTTTTTTAATCCTTATGTCTAATCCTCCTAAAGCCCCAAACGAAAGGGTCTGTGTCTACTGTCCTGAGCTGATGTAGGGAGATGAGTGGGGACGGAAGTCAAGAGGAAGCTCATCAGAGACAGCACATTCTGAAGATCGGCGAGAAGGAAGTGTGACAGCCAACTTCTTGGAAGGGGACGGCAGAACTGTAATTAAATTTTCTGATCTTGTTAGCCAATTTCTTCACTCACTGCCCCTGAACCAGAGAACGGGGAGGGAGGAAGGACACTGGCATCAGTGGCGGCGGGGAGGGAAATGAGCTTTTCACGGATTATTGGGTTAGTTCCACTTCTCCCACTTTTTAATTTATTTGTCTGCATGTTCTCCAGAGCTGAAAAGGCTCCGAGTCCTTTTTCCATTTTCTTTTAATTAGATCTGATTTTGGAGTCGGAAAACTTGGGAGGGGCTCAGGTTACAATAGCAGGATGATAATAGTTGGAAGGTCCTCTTGTCCACATTCGATCTTTTTGAACTCTTTTTTTAGAATTTGAGTTTCTTAGTCCTGTTCCCCCCACCGTTGTTTCTTTCCCTCTTGCTCTTTAACAGTTATTGTACTGTTCACATTATTATCTTATCCCAGTTTGCCATCTTATCGTTAAAAATCATGAAATATTCCTCCCAAGTTGCAAACAAAGAGCTTGCATTGATTTCCACAGTCCTCTCCTCCATGGTTCTCTTTGGCTTCATGGAACAAGAAGGAGGCAAGTGAGTTGGGGTCACTCTGGGCATTTAGGAGCATGAACCGCTGACTGTATGCTGTCTTCTTTGAAGCACAAAAGAAAGCAAAAGAAAACAAAGCAACAATAACAAACTAGTCAGAAAATAGAACCAAGTGAGGCTATGGTCGATACCCTGGTTTAACACTTTAAATCACTAGCGACTAGATCCTGGGATTAAGGGCGTTTAAGGTTCCAGGTGAGAAAACAAACCTAGGATGCTTGGTGGCTTGTAAAGAATCAAGAATCACTTCTTTGCTCTAGCCTGGACATGGCATTGGCAGCAGAGATGGTCAGGCATGCTGGTGCTGGGACAGTCAGTCTATCTGCTGTCCATGGAGTCCTTCTGTGGCCTGCAGCAATGGGGGAGCCTTCATTTCACCATTTTACCAGGGCAGGAGGTAGTCTCCAAAGTTCTGCTCAGTGGTGTGGGATTTATGATGCTAGAGGGCATGTTTGGGATGGTCTGACTTAAAACATAGGCTGTGCGATAGACACCAAGAGCACTTTGGGAAGCCCTGTGGGCACTTCCAATAAATGGGTGGCCACTTCCAGAGAGGCTGAACTGAGATTCCAAAGAGGCTTTTCTGCTGACTGGGAGAAACAAGACATATATATTCAGGATTGTGGACCAAGAAAAATGATTCAAATACAGGCCTAAATTGAAAGCCACAAGGTACAAAGTGAATTATAGGTTTTGCTTTGAAGTCAAGCTGCTTCATGCAAGGGCAACCCAAAGGGGAGACACAGATATATGTGTGTGGGTGTGTCTTGAAGCAGTCTCCTTTGGGCTGTCTATGCATGAAGTAGCTTGACTTCAAACATTATACATATGTGTGTGTGTGTGTGTGTGTGTGTATGAGTGTGTGTGAGAGTCTGTGAGTGTGTGTGTGTGTGTGTGTGTGTGTGTGTGTGTTTGATGATAGTTCATGGATTTTGGAGACTCTCCAGAGAGCTCTGCTGAAGGCTATCATGGAAATGCCAACATTTCACAAAAGGGGACAGCATACAGTTTAACTCTGAGTCCTCCAACCTCAGCACTGGGTCTGGCCTGTGTCCAAAGGATGCAATGTGATTTTACAGAGAGTCTGAGAGGGATCTCAAAAGGCCTTTGAAAGACAAGGCATTTGACTTGGACCTTTGGGAGTGAGATGAAGAAAGTTACAACCTGAGTCCAGATGTGTGGTAAACACTGCATTTCCCAGGTACTCAGGAGGCTGAGGCAGGAGGAACGCAAGTTTGAGGCCAGCCTCAGTAACTGAGCGAGACCCTGACTCAAAATAAAAATAAAAAGGGCTGGGGCATCATAGCTCAGTTTGAGTCAGGGTCTCACTAAGTTGCTGAGGCTGGCCTCAAACTTGCAGAGTTGTTCCTCACTCTAAAAAGAAGAAAGTTGAAATTTGAGAAAGTGGTGAAGAGGAAGGTTGCTTCTGTCGGAGAGAACCTCTTTAATCATGACATGGAAAGAGAAAGTATGTAGGTATGTGAGGAACAGGAAGAGATTCTGCCTGGGAAACATAAGGGTACTTGATGGCCAGTGGGACGAAAAGGACTGAGATGGTAGTCAGAGCTGAAACAGAGAGCCCTGGATGTGTGACTTGCCTCTGTGCATCACAGAGTAGGAAATGTGGACATAGGAGGCTGTGAGCAGGGCAGGATGGGAATGATATTAAAGGAACAGCAACCTCTCCCAACTGTTTATCTGACAAATGAGGATGCTGGACAAATAGCTGTTTCAGAGTCTTTCTCTCAGCTGCTAATAAAACAGAACAAATGGCTTACAAATTCTGGTTCCCCTTGTTCTGAGCAACTCTGTCTTTCTCCTTTTCCTTGGAATGACAAGAGAGAAGGAAGGCAAGGGATGGAGAGAGAAAGGTGGGGTGGGGGGAGAGAGAGAGAGAGAGAGAGAGAGAGTGTCAAAATAAAGATATTCTGAAATTCACAGATGCATTGATGAAGGATTTTTTCTTTTTTTTAAAGAGAGAGAGAGAATTTTTTAATATTTAGTTTTTAGTTTTCGGTGGACACAACATCTTTATTTTATTTTTATGTGGTGCTGAGGATCGAACCCAGCGCCCCGCGCACGCCAGGCGAGTGCGCTACTGCTTGAGCCACATCCTCAGCCCAAGGACAAAAATCTTTTAAAAAATTATAATTATGGAGAACAAATCCATAATTATAATTGCTGTTACTACTTTTGTTTGATAGAAGTGATGCTGCCTAAGTGCTCTTGCTGAAAGAAAGCAAAAGGAATTCTGGAATTTTGCAGTAAACCTCTGGAGAGCTGTCTGATTTCCAGAACAGTTGGGAAGCAGATTTTCTTCTAGTCTGACTGAAGAAGGCTCTGACACAGTGTTCCCATGGCCTGCAGATTCTCCTGGCTGCCCCCCACCCAACCCTGGCAGCCCTCTCTTCTGAAGGGTTTGGTGGGGAGAAAATAACAGAAAAACCTCTTCATGTAACCCTTCAATCATAGAACCATAGATAGCATTTTAGGGCTAAGAGAAGATGTAGAGTTATTTTTTACAGATAAGAAAGTATTTCTAGGAATTCAAACTACACCAGGAAATCTGGAACGTTGATCCACGTGCTGGTTATATAACCAAGGTGAGAAGCAGGAAAAATATTCAAATATTAATAAATATGACTAAATCTTCCTTAAATTGTTTTTGCCATGATATGCTGACCTCCCCCACCACCTCCATGATTGCAAATGGGCACTTAAACTTGGGAACCAAGAAGTCTGAGCCTCTGGCATGGGGGTGAGGCAGGAAAGGAGGGGAAGAGGGTGCTGTGTGGTCTTTCAGATCTGTCCAGTTCCACGTGGCCACTCTCAGGCTGGGCTACTGTGAGGTCAGTGAACTTGAAGGAGGGTGTCATTCTCCTTCCTCTGGGAGAGACTTCTCTCAAGGTGCTGAGCTCCTCCAGGCTGGTGACAATGCTCTGTCTGCAATGTCTCCTGGGGGAGAATGGGGGAGTGGGGGGATGGAAATGTCCAGAATTTCCAGCCAGGTTAGACCTGGCCCTGGAGACTTGGCTGAACAGAGCCCCAGGGCGTCCCGACTATGGCTACAGCTCTCCACAGCACCAGCTCAAACATAGGTGAGAAAAACTCATTGAAATCAATATGTGGAATTGCCTGTTGTGGATATCAATAATTTATTATGGACATTAAGCTGAATGAAAGCACAAATAAGGGCAACAGTGATTTTCGAACAAATATTAACCAGGTAGTCTCTGATTTCAGACTGATATATTACAAAAATAGGTCTCAAACACCTCCAGAGCTAATAAAGACATATCAGGTTTTCATTAGAACAGATATTAGAATGAAAGTACAGCTTCCACACATTTTTATACAGTGAAATATAGCACCAGTAGTTCTTTCATTAGGGATGGAGAAATCAAATCTTAACACCAAACTCAAGTTAGAAGTTTTTCTACTGCTCATCAATTCAGCCCTCAATTCCAATATTAATAACTTAGCTAAGCACCTGGCAGGAGGTTTATCTCTGCTGAGTTAATACATTTTTCTGTGAATCTTTATTTGATTTATTACATCATCATGAGTATAAACCACGTAAGAATTTGCTGTGGAAATGATTATCTGAAGCAAAAGTTTAAAAGCAAGGAGTCCTGAGGAGGAACAAATTCTATTTTAGAATTGTTTATGACAATTCTTAGAGAAACAAGATCAAAATAGATACAGAAGTGGGATTGTTGGCAATGTTTAACACAAAGTTGAAAAGTTTTTTTTTTTGGTGTATATTAGACATGCATTTTGGGGGGAGATATTTTAAACTTAAAAATTCTGATCAAATATTCTTACCTAGCAAGGAAAATAATTATAATAAATAAATCCAATCAGCAAAGTTGAGAGAGCAGGTGTGTCAACTTCTTTGTTCTCCATCAAATTCTGTGGGTATAAGGAGTCAGTTCCATAAAATGACTCTAAGGTTCAAGCTCACAGATACCAAAGGGAGGTGGTGGTAATCTAGGGATGCCCCCAGAGGTAGCCCCATGTTTGTTCAGAGAAAACCAAGGAAGTCAACAGACTCCTGAAATGTCATTGTTGGAAGAAACCTTCAAATCAGTCCCCCTACCACCCCAGATCACCATGCTCTCCTGTAATCAGAAGCAATGACAACATTTTACAAGGCTCCCCAAATAAGTAAAAAAAATGCATTGCAGGGTCCCTTATTACACAATTATTAAGAATTTCAAGAAGCTAACATAAAGCATGAAGCCAAGTGTAGGGTCCTGCTAGATGTCAGGCTCTGTGAAACTACAGGTCACATGCCCTTGCAATCAGCCTTGGTTATAAATGGGGGAGCAGGGACCACAACGGCTCCAGGTTATCCATACCAGGCCCTGCTTTGGCAGTAGGACTGGTCCTGCCCTTCCCTCTTGATTATATCTTAATCAGCTAATATACAGCCATCTCCTCTGTGGGCCCGGGATCCTTTAGTTATTCAAGTCATCTCAAATAGTAAACATAGACAGTGACGAGACTGAAGAGAGACATGAACAGGACAAGGTATTTGTCTTTGAGAAGCTCCATCCGGTGAGGAAAAGAACTTAACTTTATCATCGGAGAAATGGCCGAGCTGCATTTTGTGTGAGGAGGTGGCGAACCGTGAATTGTCATTTTCAGATAGAGAAAATAAAGTATAAGCTCAGTGTCTTGGTCTTTGTTTATTATTTTCCAGTGAAGGAGGTCATGAAGGAAGGCAAGAACTATGCCTATGATTCAGTAAATGAACCTATCTTCATTTAGCAGTGATTTTGAGTGGCCAGAGGAAGGCGAACTGCTCTTAGCAAGCCACTTTAGAGGGTGGTGGGATCAGCCTGAGGAACGAGCTAGACTCTCTGGAACTTTCTAGAACTCACAGGGTTGATAACCTTGACTCCTAGCAGTAAGCACAAGGCCACTTGTAAAAAAACAAAAAACAAAAAACAACAATAAGAGAATGTGCCCTCCTTGATGTGACCTGTACCTCAGGACAATTGTCCTTGGCAGGTTGGTAGGAGTGGGGGGTAAGGGTAGTTTTTATGTCATAGGCCTGTGCAGAAAAATGGCCAATAATCTTGATTTCGTTATAATCCAAATCTTACAGACAATTCCCAGAAGGGAACTGAGTCCCTTTCATAGCTTTAATCACTGTCTTAGTTCCTTTTACCTCAGAAAGAAAAAACTTTGCTGAGGAGGAAACTCTCCTCCAATTCTCTGAGGGATGTGCCTCATGGTTCCTGGCTTCAGAACAGTGTTTTTTTTTCTTTGTGTTTAGTTGTGACAGACTTTTTCTTTTCCCTTCTGTGAATCTTAACTACAGCACAACAGATTTCTTCTGGGTATGGTTGAAAACATTCTGATTTTCATCTCTCCCGTAAATATTTTGAAGATGGGTACAGACAATCTCTAAATGCTGCTCTTAGCAATATTTTCCCCTCAAACTGTGTTTATGACATATTAAACCAAATAAACATTCTAAAGACACAGATGTTGGTTTGTGATCTGAATTATGTCAATCATATCAAGTTGTAGGTTGGAAAATAGGACATGTGGTTTGGTTTGCTTCCTGGTCTGGTCTCCGCGGGGTCCCAGCAGCAGGCAGAGCCACCCGCTCCCCGACAGCTCATTTCAAAGTGGCATGTAAATTCATTCTTCTCTGGTCCTTATGTGGAATTTTGGGTAAATTCCATAATTTTCAAGGTCACTTTCAGATGATAAAATGTCCCCTGATCAGTTCTAGTCCCCAGAAGTTCTGATTTCAATAGTGACAAAGTCCTTTCCAATGCCATAATCATATAACTCTTTTTTTAATATTTATTTTTTAGTTGTAGTTGGACACAATACCTTTATTTTATTTTTTATTTTTATGTGGTGCTGAGGATTGAACCCAGTGCCTTACACATGCTTGGCAAGCACTTTACCACTGAGCTATAATCCCAGCTCCTATCACTCCATATCTTATCAAGTTCAAAGCAGCTTTACGTTCTCTGAGCAATCCCAGGATGTTTGGATCAGGAGGTCTGGAACAGGCATGAGGATGCCAACTGCTTCTTTTCTCCTTTGATTACTGGATTATTAACATTATTCTTTCAATTGTACTATTTTTAAAAAAATTACATATTTTTATTGGTTCTTATTTGTTATACATTATAGTAGAATGTATTTTCACATATTATACATATATGGAGTACAACTTCTCATTCTTCTGGTTGTACATGATGTACATCGGTCTTGTAACCATATATGCACATAGGATAGTAATATCCGATTCACTCTACGATCTTTCCTGGTACTGATTTTCCCTTTGTGGTGTGTTCTTTCTGTGCATTAGAATGGACAGAGTGTACTTTGTTACCCCATTGATTTTGGACTTGGCCAGTGGAGTGATGGGAGTTAGACACAGCAGAAGCTGATAAGTGCCTGAGTTGTTTGGCTTCTCCTCTTGTGAGGGTGGTGATAAGGCCATGCCTCAGGTAGCCACAGTCCCTCCAGCCAGAATGCAGGCAGACCTGGTTTAATGATAGCTTAGCATTTCCTGCAAAAGCACTGAATGCCAGCTTTGTAATGTGAGGATGACTGGCATCAAGTGTTTGGTTTCCCACCTTTGGACATCAGGAAGAATTGAGACAACAAAATAGTTCATTTTTACATCCTGATGCATAATATGTATTTTCTCCTGAGAAACTGAGAAAAAGCAAAAAGTCATGCTGGTTTATAATTTCTGTGAAGCACTTTGCACAGGGCCTGACACACGGTCAGCATTCAGTAAAGAGAAACTTATCATGCTTATTAGTGTGATTAGTTGATATTTTTCTGCAGGAATTAAAATACTGTTTTTGAATAAAGGGGAATGCCCAGGAGTTTCCCAGCTTTGAATACTCCTCTGAGCAACTCAAATGCTGTGGATCACATTTCTCACTGGATGTTAATCCAGAGCTCGGGACTGGAGAGACGGAGGATCTACAGCCTTTCCGTATTCAGTGCGGCTCCTGTAAGGGGCTACGGATTTTATCTGTGGGCTTTTTCTTCACTTATTCCCAGGTCATTCATTAAGGACCTGTACCTGGATATCTTCCATTTGCTCCTTCAAATCCACTTTCAACTCTTTCCAAGTTTGTTTGTTCTTTCCAGTTGGGGAATCAAAGGCGGGAAGAGAGAGGAGTGAGGGTGTTTATTTCCCTGGCTTCTTTCCTACTGCTTTTGAGTCATCCTCACACTGCTAAAGACCACAGCTCCTGTCAGGCAGCTCTCTTTATAAAACTACCCAGAGGAGGGATTATGTTCCTGCAACCATTCCTTCCCCTTGTCCTTGGGAGTACTAACAGCTCCCTGCTCTTACCAGTCACGGGCTACTGGAATGTCTCTTATGATTCCTCTGAAATGGGCTTCTCAGTCTTGGGTGCACATCAGAATTACCTGGGGAGTTTTCAGAATCTCCAAGCTCATGCTCAGGCTGCACTCTGGACCAGTGCTGTCCATCAGAAATATCTTTTGAACCACATAATATAATCTTAATTTTCTAAGAGCTGTACTCTTAAAAGAGTGGCCCATTGGGGCTGTGGATGTGTCTCAAGCGGTAGCGCGCTCGCCTGGCATGCGTGCAGCCGGGTTTGATCCTCAGCACCACATACAAACAAAGATGTGTCTGCCGAAAACTAAAAAATAAATGTTAAAAAACTCTCTCTCTCTCTCTTAAAAAAAAAAGAGTGGCCCATAGAACTTTGGAAAGCACTTCACTTACATTCACTGGTTTGTCATCATAAAGAATATCACGCAGGACAGAGATGAGCAGTCAGATTAAGAGGTACACAGGGTGAGATCCAGAGGGGTCCCAAGAGAAGGAGCTTCTGTCCTGTGGACTGGGGCATGCCACCCTCCCAGAACCTGATTGCATTCACCAACCTGGAAGCTCTCCAAATCTCATTCAAGATTTTTTATCTAGCACTCACTCACTCAGAGCCTTTCTTGGAGGTCTAGGATGGGGACCAATGTTCCAACTCTTTAATGACTTGATCTTTCTGGTGACTAGCCAGGTAGGGGTTCTACTCTTCTACTCTAAATGACTGCATTAGCATAAATTTAGGTGTGATCAGAAGAGTCCCATTATGAATGACAAAGATGTCTCTAATACTCAGCAAATTCCAAGGGTACTGTGCCAGAAACCCTGTAGACAAAGACCAAATATATTTCTCATTATGCCATAGGTACAGATTGATATGTGTTCCCTGATAGGACACTCTGGGAAAGACACATTACCTCTGTGATATTTCAGCCCAAAATGCATTACTTGGGTTAATAATGAGGAAACATCAGACAAACCTGGATTTGAGGGACAATCTACAAAGCAAATGGCCTGTGATATTTAAAAATGCTGATGTTATGGAGGTGGGAGTATAGGGTTAAATGTTGGTGGCAGTCAACAGAAGAGTACCGCATGTACTATGCATAAGATAGATGGCAGGGATAGGAGAAGAGAGCAAGAAGTTTGAGTTGGAGATGTTAAAAGAAAAAGCACTGCATTCTTATGCATAACATAAATGATAAAATTCTTCCAACCAATTCCATCCTTGTTCCAGACAAAGAGCCAGAAACATAGGAAACCCAGGCAAGTAGCTCTGACCCCAGGCCTTTGATGGAAAGTGACTGGGACCCTCATTTAAATGCATTTCCATGTTAAAAGATATGCCTAGGGGTGGGGGAGTTAACAGAATTTTAGGGATTTTTGGACCCTGTGCCAATTGGCGCAGGTGCAATGAGGAATCACCCTGTGGTTTATGGATGTCAATTTTTAGTTCCAAAATGTACAATATATGCTGTTCAGCCCTTGACATCTTGGCTACTCTGTGGGCCAGTCATCTTGCTGTACTAATCAGTGCAATAAATGATTCTTTCTAACCCTCTCTTTGTTAGCTGTGTTTGATTTCTATCCTGCCTGAGCTAAAGGACCCACTGAGCTGGTGACATGATGATGGACAAAGACAAAGATTAAGGATTAAAGTGTTCGACTTCATGTATACAAGTTGAAGGTGACACGGGATGATCCATAGTCCCCGAGGGAGCAGAATTTACAATGTAAGGTTCTTCTATGGTCTGTGCACATCATGTCAGCTGGAAGTCTATAACCCTTGGTCAGTCTGTCCCTAGGATGGCAATGGAAGCAGCAGCTGACCAGAAGATCATCCCACCCAAGGCTGGTTTCTCTGCCTGGCACCCATGTCCCGCTCTGATAGCTCAGGATGCAGTTATGTGCACCTGTGTTTGCAGGTATGAAAACATAACTCACTGGCTACTCCTTCTGTCTGGATTGCTCTTCTGCAGATATGTGAATAGCTAGCCCAGCCCTCCCTTCAATATTCCCCTTAGTGATGTCCAACCTAGGCCCCTCCAGGACATTCCCTGTGTTCTTTGCTGTATTTCTCCCTATAACTTCTAACGCTTCACGCACTACAGTTTTTATTTATTTATTGTCAGTCTGTCCTCATGTGTATAAGGAATGTCACATTCTTTACTCACAGTGATTGGTTTAGGGATGGTCACATGATCCAGTCAAAGTCAATAAGAAGAAATAACATTTAGCTGGAATATTGAGAGACAAGCGCATTCTCTTTTCCATGAGCCTGTGAGGACATAAAGCTGGCATTGCTGGGTACCCAGGGGCTGCCGAAGAAAGCACTCAGCCTGAGCAGAAGAAGGCAGAGCTGGAGGGCGAAGAGGACCATGCTCTGAAGGCATTATTGTGCTCCTGGGTCACAAGAGGCCTGAACCAGACCTACACAAATGTGTTGTGTGAACAGATCCTTTTTGCTTCAGTTTGGTCTCATTTTTTCTACCAGTGGTAACTGAAAAAGTCCTACGTGATGATACACAAAGCAAACTTTTGGTTTTGTATTATCTTCCCGTGTCTCTGCTTATAGGGCTGACCCCAAAGTCTGTAGCTGGTTACATGTTCTGTGTAAGTGAATTGATTAGCCTTTGTGAGTTGGTTGGTATCAGCCAGGCCCAAGATTACCTTTGTAGTGCCGACAGGATGGGGTTTTGATCCTGTCAGTGGAGAATCCGTTACAGCCCACCATGACAGGAGGCTTTGAGTACCCTTCCCTGTGAATATCTTAGAATGGCTCCACTCATGCATGAGATCACAAATGGTTTGGAGACTAACGCTAGGTTGCCTGCACTTGGCCCAGTAGGGCAGATACATGGTATATAGAGCACAAAAATGGTCCTCAGTCTTCCCTCCAGCCAGCCCCTGGACCTCTTGCTATTGGACGTCTCAGGTCCTCCCAGGAAAACACGGAGTCTATTTCCTTTCCCCCGACCAATATGGGCTGGCCTTGCAAAGTGCTTTGGCTAATGGGACAAGGTAGGTAGAAGTGACGATGTGCCTGTTCTAAGCCCCAGGAGGTCTTGTTTACTTCAGTTCTCTCAGAACATCTGAGAACAAGCCCAGACTAGCCTCTGGAAGGGAACAGACCACGAGGATGGGAGTCCAGTAGACCTGGCCAACCTTGTCAAAGACCAGCCTCCTGTCAGTCAAGCCTATAAAAGTGAAGGAGCCCAGCCCAGCCTACCTAAAGTACAGAACCACCTACCTAAAGTACATGCCGAATGAGCCCACCTGAAACCAACAGGAGTGTTCCGATAACCCAGAGATTCATGAGAAATAAAAAATGTTTGTTGCTTTTAGCCCACTGAGTTTTGGGGTGATTTGATGAGAACTGGTAACTAGAAACTGATGCCCAGGCTCTATCATCTGACTTTCTAATGCCATTAGTCTAGGGTGGGACTTTGAATTTGTGTTTTTAAAAACATTTTGATGCTGCTGCCCATGCCAGTTCTGCAAGTAGTTATCAACACCACCCCACCCCAACCTCGGCCCAGAAGTTCAACAGGTGTATTGTATATAAAATACAAACAACAATAAACAAGTAACAAAAAGCCAGCCCTTCAAACAACTTGTCTTGGAACTGTTTTAAAACAACAGCCAAAACTTCAGTAGCGGTAGGTTTCTCAGGTGAGGAAGTCATGAGATGTGGGCAGAGAGGGAGCCCGGGGAGTCCCGGGAGCCTGAAATAAAAAGCATCAAGGTTTCTAGACACTCCATTTGAACTCTATTAAATGAAACACAGGCCCTTTGAGAGAGGTGTTTGTTCTGGATTCAGCTGTGTTCTGCTCAGAGAATGGCCTGTGGGGACAGATCTGTCACAGGCACGCAAGTGTCGGTTTAAGACAGAGGACTCCCTCCAGCCTGTTTGTGAGCCAGAGATTTTGTAATTGAAGGTAAGACTGACCTGAGCCTCCTTTGGCTCTGAAGAGAAGGCCACTGCGCCTGGCCTCCGAGCAAGCTCGTGAGTGAGTGACAATGAATAAATGCAGTGCTTGCTCCATTTTTTCCCCCCTCCCATTTGGCCTCATGGGATAATGTCAGGGTCCCCCACGTCCACAGGATGTATGTCCACAAGCAAACAGCAAACAAACAACCACAATAAACTAAACACAGGCTCACAGGGTGTCTTTGGAAGCTGTTTCATCTTGAAACAGCTCTACCCTGCAAAAAAATTATATAGGAGACACTGAAGAAGGCACTCCATTAAAGGGACCAGGAGAAAAGATTATCGCTGTTATTTCAGCATTGATCTAGAGGCAACAGCCAATGCGATCATGAGAAAAAGAAATAAGTATCAATATTAGAAAGGAGAAAACAAAATTATCATCATATGCGGTTGATTTTATCACATAGAAACCAAGAGAATTGATGAAAAAATTATTAGAAACAATGAGAATAGTCACATGGCTCTTTATAAAATCAATACATAAAAATCAATAAGTTTTTTATCTTCAACATTTTATTGCGAAATGTATCATAACACAAAGTTGTGTGTGTATATATATATATAATTTAAAGATAATATAATTAAAATGAAGAGAGTAACCAATACTCCGTGACCACATCCCTTTCTTCCCTTGAGAAACATCTACTTTTAATATTATCTTGCTTTATTTACTTTATAATGGTGCTGCTGTTCTAAGGGTCCCTAATTAATGTATTACTAGTTTTGCTATTTTTTTATTTGCTCCTTTCTCTGATTATTTTCTGAGTCAATATTGATCACGTAGCTATAGTTTATTAATTTTCTTTGTTCTATAGTATTTTGTCATGTGAATGCATACATCCCATCCTACCAAAATTCAAGTATGCATTTGTACATACAAAATACATATTCAAAATTCAGACACATAAAACATTAAATACATGTACACATTCAAAATACAATCTCATCTCTTGTTTCCTTTTGGTGTCTTAATGAATCGATTCCTACCCTTGATGTCATAATGACTGTTTTTCTATTGAAATTTTAGTTTTACCTTTTACAGTTGGGTTTTTTAATTTACCTGGAAATAAGCTTTGTATATGATATGAGCTAGATGTTAAGTTTCTTCTCTCTGTCTCTCTCTCTCTCTTTTAATAAGGATAACCAATTATGGAACTGGCCCAGGTATCTCTCAACAAATGGGTAAAGAAAATGTGGTATACATACATAACAGAGTTCTACTCAGACATAAAGAAGGATAAAATTATGGCATTTGCTGGTAACTGGATGGAACTAGAGAATATCATGCAAAGTGAAATAAACCAGATTTGAAAGTCAAAGGTTGAATGTTTTTTCGCCTATGTGGAAACTAGACAAAAGATAAGGAAAGAACAAGGGAGAGGGGAATCCCATGAAACAGAAGGGAGATCAGTGAAGTAGGGGAGGGGGGTTGAGGGGGAGGGAAGAGAAACAGTGGAATGAAATTGACCAAATTATGTTATATGCATATACCACAGTGATTTTCCCCTTTATGTATATCTGTAATGCACTAGTTAAAAAAAGAAAACTATAAGTAAATAAAAAGAAGACCAGGGGAGTGGAGGAAGGGGAACAACGGGAACTGAGGGAGAGGAAAAGTACTGGGGACTGAAGTGGGAGCAAATGACATTCTATGCATGCATGATGATGTCAAAATGAACATGCACTAATGTCAACACAAAGAATCAGAATAGCCCATTGCTCCAGCTCTATCTACAAAGAAATCTCTTTCCCCTCTGATTTGCAACATCTCTATAATAAGGTACACACTCATAACTAGGTCCATTTCTATGTTACTGTACTATTTCTTTGGTGTATTTATTTTTCTGTGTCAATTCAATACTTTATGATTATTGTGATTTCTTTTTTTTTTGTGATTTCTTGATAATTAATGGCATTTTGTTTTTCCTTAAACATTCTTGGTTATTTGTACTTTCATATAAACTAGAGTCATCTGTCAATTTGCGCATGTGCACAGGCAAACACACACACACACACACACACTCACAAATATAATGGAAGAACTGACATCTCTATCATGTTGAGTCTTCCAAATTATGAAATTATGAGCAAACATCTTTTCACATATTCAAATCTCATTTGCTGTCTTTCAGTTAATTTTTATAATTTTCTCCATAGATAGCTTAGCATATTTTTTTAGGTACGTGATCATTTTAAATGCCAGTTTAAATGAATCATATCATTAAAAAAAATTTTAGTTTCTTGCTATTTACGGCTGGTGATTTTGCAAATTATTATTTTAATTTTTTGTTACTGAGGGCTGAACTCAGGGGTACTTTATCACTGAGCTACATTTCCAGCCCTTTTATTCTATTCTTTAAATTTTTTAATCTCCTTTTTAAAAAAAATTTATTAAAATTTGTTATGTATGACAGCAGATACCATTACAATTCATATTATACAAATACAGCACAATTTTCCATTTCTCTGGTTGTACACAAAGTAGTGTCTTCATACATGTACTTAGGGTCATGATGTCCATTTCATTCCACTGTCTGTCCTAACCCATGTCCCCTCCTTTGCCCTCCCTCCCCTTTGCTCTATTTAGAGTTCATCTAATCCACCCATGCTCCCCCAGCCAACTCCATTATAAATCAGCCTCCTTATATCAAAGAAAACATTGGTCACTTGGTTTTTTGGGGGGATTGGCTAATTTCACTTAGCATTATATTCTCCAAAATCCATCCATTTACCTGCAAGTGACATAATTTTATTCTCTTTTAATGCTGAATAGTATTCCATTGTGTATATATACATCACATATTCTTTATCCATTAATCAACTGAAGGGCATCTAGGTTGATTTCATAGTTTAGCTATTTTGAATTGTGCTGCTATACACTGATGTGGCTGTGTCCCTGTAGTATGCTGTTTTTAGGTCCTTTGGGTATAGACCTAGAAGTGGAATAGCTGGGTCAAATGGTGGTTCCATTCCCAGTTTTCCATGGAATCTCTTTACTGCTTTCCATATTGGCTGCACCAATTTGCATTCCCAGCAGCAATGTATGAGTGTGCCTTTCCCCCACATCATCGCTAAAATTTATTGTTGTTTGTATTCATAATAGCTGCCATTCTGACTGGAGTGAGATGAAATCTTAGCGTAGTTTTGATATGCATTTCTCTAATTGCTAGAGACATTTAACATTTTTTCATATATTTGTTGATTGATTGTATATTGTCTTCTGAGAAGTGTCTGTTCAGGTCCTTGGCCCATTTATTAATTGGATTATTTGTTTTTTTGGTGTTAAAATTTTTGAGTTCTTTATATATCCTAGAGATTAGTGCTCTATGTGACGTGTGTGTGGTAAAAATTTGTTCCTAAATTTTAGGCTCTCTATCCACCTACTATTTGTTTTGCTGAGAAGTTTTTTAGCTTAAATCCATCCCATTTATTGATTCTTGATTTTAATTTTTGTGCTGTAGGAGTCTTATTAAGGAGGTTGGGGCCTAATCTGACATGATGGAGATTTGGGCCTACATTTTTTTTTTTCTATTAGGTGCAGTGTCTCTGGTTTAATTCCTTCCTAGGTCTTTGATCCACTATGAGTTGAGTTTTGTGCATGTTGATAGATAGGGGTTTAATTTCATTTTGTTGCATATGGATTTCTAGTTTTCTCAGTGCCATTTGTTGAAGAAGCTATCTTTTTTCCAATGTATGTTTTTGGCCACTTTGTCTAATAAAAGATAACTGTAGTTATGTGGGTTTCTCTCGGTGTCCTCTATTCTGTACCATTGATCTACCAGTCTATTTTGGTGCCAATGCCATGCTGTTTTTGTTACTATTGCTCTGTAGTATAGCTTAAAGCCTGGGAGAGTGATGCCACCTGCTTCACTCTTCTTGCTAAGGATTGCTTTAGCTATTCTGGGTCCCTTATTTTTACAGATGAATTTCATGATTTTTTTTCTATTTCTATGAGGAATGTTATTGGGATTTTGATCTAAATTACATTAAATCTATATAGTGCTTTTGATAGTATGGTCATTTTGACAATATTAATTCTGCTTATCCAAGAACAAGGGAGATTTTTTTTCCATCTTCCAAAGTCTTCTTTAATTTCTTTTTTAAGTATTCTGTAGTTTTTCTTGTAGAGGTCTTTCACCTCTTTCATTAGGTTGATTCCTAAGGTTTTTTTTTTTTTTAAGGCTATATAAATGTGGTAGTTTTCCTCATTTCCCTTTCAGAGGATTTGTCACTGATATACAGAAATGTATTTGATTTATGGGGGTTAATTTTATATACTGCTACTTTGCTGAATTCATTCATCAGTTCTAGAAGTTTTATGGTGCAATTTTTTGGGTCTTCTAGGTATAGAATCATATCATTAGCAAATAGTGCTAATTTGAGTTCTTTTTTTCCTATGTGTATTCCTTTAATTTCTTTTGTCTGTCTAATTGCGCTGGCCAGTGTTTCAAGAACTATATTAATAGAAGTGGTGAAAAAAGTCATCCCTGTCTTCCAGTTTTTGGAGGGTATGCTTTCAATTTATCTCTATTTAGAATGATGTTGGCCTGGGGTGTAGCATAGATAGCTTTTACTATGTTGGGATATGTTCCTATCATCCCTAGTTTTTCTAGGGATTTTGAACATGAAGGGTTCTGTATTTTGTCGAATGCTTTTCCTGCATCTATTGAGGTGACCATATGATTCTTTAAGTCTACTGATGTGTTGAATTACATTTATTGATTTCCATATGTTGAGCCAACCTTGCATCCCTGGGATGAAACCCACTTGATCGTTGTACACTATCTTTTTGATATGTTTTGGTATTCTATTTGCCAGAATTTTATTGAGAATTTTTGCATCTATGTTCACAGAGATATTGGTCTAAAGTTTTCTTTCTTTGATGTGTCTTTGCGTGGTTTTGGAATCAGGGTGATACTGGCCTCATAGAATGAGTTTGGAGGTGCTCTCTCTTTTTCTATTTCACGAAATAATTTGATGAGTATTGGTATTAGTTTTTCATTAAAGGTCTTGTAGAACTCAGCTCTGTATCCATCTAGTCCTGGACTTTTCTTGGTTGGTAGGCTTCTGATGGCGTCTTCTGTTTCATTGCTTGAAATTGATCTGTTTAAATTGTGTATATTATCCTGATTCAATATTGGCAAATCATATAACTCTAGAAATTTTTTGATGCCTTTGATATTTTCTATTTTATTGGAGTACAAGTTTTCAAAATAATTTCTAATTATCTTCTGTATTTCTGTAGAGTCTGTTGTGATATTACCTGTTTCATCACATATGTTAATAATTTGAGTTTTCTCCCTCCTTCTCTTTGTTAGCATTGCTAAGAGTTTGTCAATTTTATTTATTTTTTCAAAGAACCAACTTTTTGTTTTGTCAAATTTTTCAATTGTTTCTTTTGTTTCAATTTCATTGTTTTCAGCTCTGATGTTAATTATTTCCTGTTGTCTACTAATTTCAGTGTTGGTTTGTTTTTTTTCTAGGGCTTTGATATGTAATGTTAGATCATTTATTTGTTGACTTTTTCTTCTTTTAAGGAATGAACTCCATGAAATGAACTTTCCTCTTAGTACTGTCTTCGTAGTCTCCCAGAAATTTTGATAAGTTATATCAGTGTTCTCATTTACCTCTAAAATTTTTTTAATCTTCTCCTTGATGTCTTTTGCAAACCATTGTTCATTCAGTAGCATATTATTTTGTCTCCAGGTGTTGGAGTTGCTTTTATTTTTTATTTTACCATTATTTTTTAGTTTCATTCCATTATGATCTGATAGAATGCATGGTAGTATCTCTACTTTGTTTTGTATTTGCTAAGAGTTGCTTTGTGGCATAATATGTGGTCTATTTTAGAGAAGGATTCATGCTCTGCTGAGAAGAATGTGTATTCACTTGTTGAAGGATGAAATATTCTATATATGTCAGTTAAGTCTAAGTTATTGATTATATTATTGAGTTCTAGACTTTCTTTGTTCAGCTTTTGTTTGGAAGATCTATCCAGTGATGAAAGAATTGTGTTAAAGTCACTCAGAATTATTGTGTTGTTGTCTATTTGACTCTCGAACTCGGGAAGAGTTTGTTTGATGAATGTAGATGCTCCATGTTTGGGGCATATATATTTATAATTGTTATGTCTTGTTGGTGTGTGGTTCCCTTGAACAGTATGTAGTGTACTTCTTTATCCCTTTTGATTAACTTCAGCTTAAATTCTACTTTATTTGATATGAAGATGGAAACCCCTGCTTTCTTCTGCAGTCCATGTGAGTGGTATGATTTTTCCCAACCTTTCACCTTCAGTCTGTGGATGTCTTTTCCCATGAGATGAGTCTCTTAAAGGCAGCATATTATTGTTTTTTTATGTTTATTTTTATTCAATCTGCTAGTCTATGTCTTTTGATTGGTGAGTTCAGGCCATTAATATTCAGGGTTATTATTGAGACATTATTTGTATTCCAAGATATTTTATTTATTTTTGGTACTTAAATTTGACTTGGTTTCTCCTTTGATTAGTTTTTCCTTTGGCGTAATGCCTCCCTCTTCTGATTTTCATCATTGTTTTTATTTACTGTTCATGGAATATTTTGCCAAGGATGTTCCCTAGTGCAGGCTTTCTAGTTGTAAATTCTTTTAACTTTTGTTTATCATGGAAAATTTTATTTCATCATTAAATTTAAAGCTTAATTTTGCTGGATGTAAGATTCTTTGTTGGCATCCATTTTCTTTCAGAGCTTGATGTATGTTGTTCCATAATCTCCTGGCTTGAGGGTCTGGGTTGAAAAAATCTGCTGACATACGAAATGGTCTCCCCCTATATGTAATCGGATGCCTCTCTCTTGCAGCCTTTAAGATTCTATCCCTATTATGTATGCTAGGCATTTTTATTATAATGTGCCTTGGTGTAGATCTGCTGTAATTTTGTACATTTTGTGTCCCGTAAACCTCTTGTATTTGATTTTCCAATTCTTTCTTCATGCTTGGGAAATTTTCTGATATTATCTCATTGAAGAGATTGTGCATTCCTTTGGTTTGAAACTCTGTGCCTTCCTCTATCCCAGTAACTCTTATATTTTGTCTTTTGATGCTGTCCCATAATTCTTGTATGTTCTGTCTTCACTGTGTGGTCAACTTTATTTTCCAGATTGTATACTTTGACTTCATTATCTGATGTTGAGTCCTCCAATTGATCTAGTCTGTTGGTGATGCTTTCTACGGAGTATTTTTTTGTTTTGTTTTCAACGATATCTCACTAGTTTTTTTTTTTTTTTTCCAGAGTCTCTATCTCTTTCTTGAAGTGATCTTTTGCTACCTGTATTTGCTCTCTTCTCTCTTTGTTGAGTGATCAATTTTTGCCTGTATTTGCTCATTTAGGTCATTTTTAAATTCACAGATTATTTTAATTATGAACATTCTAGACTCCTTCTCTGACATTTCATCAACTTTGCTGTCCATGGGTTCTGTTATTATAGTATCCTCGTTTGGGCACTTTCCTCCCTTGTTTTTTTCATGTTGTCTGTGTATCTTCCTTTCTTGCAGTGTGGATCTGAGATATTATAGTTTCTAACCTATAATCTTGTAGTATCTGTTCAGATGATCTGTGCCTCACCTTGATGTTGGGCTTCCAGACCCTGCAGGTGTCCGTTGATGTATGATACTACAACTAAATGTGGTGGCGGCAATAGGGGAGGTATCTCAAGATAGCAGTGGAGGCCCCCCAAGATGCATGCGATGTCTTTCAGAGATGGGGCTAAAAGGGTAGGCCTTAAATTGTCATTGGAATGACTGCTCACAGATATAGCTGCTTCTAAGCCCTGCCTGTTGTTGAAAGGTAGACGCTACTGCATGGGGAAGGCTATGGAGATGTCTGAATTGTCCCAAGATGGATATGAGTTAAGACTGGGCTCCCAGGTGGAGACCGGGTGGCAGACTCAGATTTACCCTGGGCCTGGGTCATTGGAGGTGGTCCAGTGCCAGATCCTGAGCTCCTGGTGGCAGGATGGACCTGGGCCTACCCTGGGCCTGGGTACCACACAGGTCAGTGTGAGTGGATCTGGGTGGAGCCTGAGCTGGGGCGGGGTCTGCTGGTCAGAGGAGGCAGTCCTGTGCCAGGTCCAGGGGGTGTCTGTGGGTGGTGGGATGATCCTGGGCTTACCCTGGGCCTCTTAATATAATTTTAAATTTTGACACAGGGTCTTGTTAAGTTGCTGATCTTCCTGCCTTAGCAATTTTTTTTTAAAGTAACAAAATTAACAGACTTGATTTAATATAGATGGGTTTAGAAAGCTTTACCAATTAGATATGCATATTTTTCTAAAGTACACATAGACTATCCAAAAAAAATATTAAGAATATTTTAGGTAGCAAAATAATTCTGAAATACCATGATTTGCATGTGTCCATAATTCAAGGTCAATTATGAAAAACAGCTTGAATTAAGAAAAAACAAACTTCTTTTGGAAAATGTATGGCACTTCTAAATTGAATAGAGAAAACACCACAAGGTTAAGCAAAAAATTATGTCAGAATAAAATGATAACAAAAGTACTATACATAAAAACTTGAGATAGCTCACATAGTTCTTAAGGAGAAATTATATAAACCTTCTGTTAATATTCCTAAAAACTTCTATTTGAAAGGTTGAAATTTAATGTGTTAAGTATGGAAGTTAAGGACAAGAAAAATAACAGGAAAAAAAGGAGATAAAAATAAGAACAAAAACTAAACAAGCACAAGACAAATAGATGATGAAACAGATCTACAGAACTAAAAGCTTGTCTTTTGAAATGGATCCAGAAAATGATAAAACACACATATGCACACAAGTTCAGGAATGAAAAAGGGAGAATTTAAAGACACAGCGTGCATATAAAAACACATTAAGAGACTAAATGGACCACCTACCTACAAAAATAAAAACTTTCTAAAACATCTAGAAAAATGTAACTAAACTTACTGAAAAAAGAAAATAATCTTTACACAAAAAGCAAAACTAGATGAGTAGATTCAGGCAGTTGTACAGGTGAATTTAAAAATTTTTAAAGTAACAGATAAAATTAATCATAGACAATAAAAAATGGAACATCTTCCAATTTAATTTCTAGTACTGAAATAACCACAATTCAAAAATGTGACAGAGTTAAAAAGAATGGTAAACTATAGCTAGTCAGCTCATGAATTTAGGTACAAGAAACACAACATGATCAAATAAGATTATATATATATATATATATATATATATATACACATACATACAATATATATGAATATATAAAATATGTACAAATATACAATTTATATACAAAATACATACAAATTATAACTTTATATATAATATATACTCATGATATAATATATAAAATTATTATATTAAAACAGAATGTTATACAACATATGAATTATTATAATTATTATATAGTGTATATGAATTATTATATTACATATAATTATATACATACATATATATGCATACTGAAAATAAAAATATAGCATATAATGTCAAAATTGCTACATTCTGAGAACTCATGGTTGGTTTAAAGTTATAAATTCCATTAGTGAATTCATTATATTACTAATTCAAGGGGAAAACAAGATGATAATCTTCAAAGATGCAGAAATATCATTTGACAGAATTCAAAATCCTTTTATCATAGAGACTATAGGTAGATTAGGAATAAAGGAATGTTTTCTTTAGATATTTCAAGTTGCATGTTTAATTTATAGGTCTAATATTAATTGCCATTCTTCCTCTACCAAAATAAAGCAAAGACCTTCATGCACTTTAATTTTCATTTACACTCTATGACTGGTATGTGTACTTAAATTTAAATATAAACATACTTTAAACCCTTTGAGACTCCATTATTTTGGTTTTATAACTCAATCTTCATTTAGATTCATCCCCATTTTTATTGATTCTCATTTTGCCCTAGAATTTTATCCTTCCACTAGAGATCATTTTTCTTTTTTGCTGTAGAAAACCCTTGTTATTTTCTTTAGTGAAACCTTCCTGGTGATGAATTCTGCCAGATTTTTTTTTACACCTTATTTTATTTTATTTTGAACTTTTGTGTTTGAGGTACCTTTCCATTGGAATCCTAGATTGCTAGAGTTCTCCATACCCACACACACTTTGCAGACTTTTAAGCAATGATTCAGCCGAATTTTGGCTTTTATTGTTTCTGTTGAGAAATTAACTTTCAGTTTTATTGTTGCTCCTTAGGTTTATCTAACATTTGTCTCCAGCTGCTTTTAAGATTTTCTTGTCTTTGCTTTGCAGTATCTTTATATGTTTCCTTTTCTTTTTTGCTTCCTTCTGTTTGTGGTTCATAAGACTCTGAACCTATTGATTGATGTCTTTTGTGTGCTTTGGAAAGTTCTCAGCCATTATCTCTTCAAAGCTTACTAACTTTCAGTGGTCTATCTTGCCTCCTACTGAGAATCCATCTAAACACAGGATAGACTTTATTACAATCCTAAATATCTTTCACCCCGTGATAGTTAATAGGTGTCAACTTGACTGGGTTAAGGGATTCCCAGATAGCTGGTAAAATGTTATTTCTGGAACTCCCTGTGAGTGAGTTTCTGGAAGAGATTAGCATTTGAATTCATTGACTGAGTAAAGAAGATCCACTCTCAATAATGTGCACAGGCATTGTCCAATCAGTTGAGGACCTGGATGGAACAAAATTTAGAGGAAGGATAAATTCTCTCTATGCTTGAGCTGAGACCTCCCACTTCTCCTGTACATGGACATCAGAGCTTTTCATTCTAGAAACTTCAGACCTCAAAACTTATACTCCCAGCACTGCACCCCCAGCCCCCATCAGGTTCTCAGGCTTTCTGATTTGGACTGAATCATACAACTGGCTTCCCTGCTTCCAGACTACAGATGGCATATGGCACACCTTCTTGGCCTTCATCATTGCATGAGTCAATTCCCATAATAAATCTCCTTTTAATATCAATAAATCTCCTTTTATATCACTCTCTATAATTCTTTTGGTATGTTTTCTTTGAGGAATAAGATAAATATATGTCCTCTCTTTTGTTTTTTTTCCCTTTGGTCTTTTCATGCTTTTTTCTGGGTTATTTTATTCTAACTTATCTTCCAATTACTACCTTGCTCTTCAGATGTTTCCGTTCTGTATTTGAATTCATCCAATGATGAATTTTTTTTGATTATTTATTTTTTTGATTATTATAGTATTTTTGTTGATTATTCTTATTTTTTATTTTTATTATTCTTATTTTTTAAAATAGTTTCTAGCCCTCCAATTTTCAATTTGACTTTTATTTCTTTGAGCTTTGGTTTTAAAGTCTGTGACTGATAACCCTGATATTTGAATCCCTTGTTAGTCTGTAAGGGAAATATCAATGCCAGGGACCAGGCTCTCTCCTGTGAATCTCTGTTCTCCTTGTATAATCCCTTGGTAATTTTTCTAGTATCTTCAAAAATTACTCTACCATTTCTGAAAGTGAAAGAAGATTTTTTAGTATTCTGTTTTCATCCCATATACTTTTATTATTTTTATCATGTAAAAATGTTCACCTTTAAAATATAAGGTAGAACTACATATTTTGACATGGAATACTTTCTAAGTCAGGAAGTGCAAAGTAAGTCACAGAATGATATGAATATAATATTGATATCAATATCTAATATTTATTAATGCTTATTATGTGCCAGGGTATTAAATGTATTATCTAATTTGCTTCTCTTAAGATTCCAAAGAGGTAGTTACTACTATTAGTTCTGTTTAACAGATGAGGAAAATGGAGATAGAGAAGTTGATGAAATTTTTCAAGGTCAGACATCTGTATTATAATATACATAGATTTAAATGTAGGTTCTCTGACCCCAGAGCCCATGGACTAAGCCACTGGTATATGACAGATAGCATATCACCAAAAAAATTGTCCAATGAATATACTCAACCATAATGGTTTCTTATGGGCTTTTATGATTTCCTTTTTTTTTTTTTTGTTTTGGTACTGGGGTGCTTAACTAGTGTGTCACATCTCCAGCCCTTTTTATTTTTTATTTTGAGACAGGGTCTTGCTAAGTTTCTTTTAGGGCCTCTATAAGTTGCTGAGACTGACTTTGAACTTGCGATCTTCCTGCCTTAGCCTCCCAAGCAGTTGGAATTACAGGTATGCACCATCATGCCCGGCATGATTTTACTTTTTATTCAGTATCTGTATTGTCCAATATGGTAGGTGTCAGATCAGGATGGGCAGGCAGCAACAAAAGGAGGCAGATTTAAAAGGGCCGCTGAACAGGCTTTATTGAGATATCACTCCCGGGCGGAACTAACAGACCCACAGAGGGGACAGGGGAAGGGTCTGAGGAGAATCCCCGTGGAAGCTCTACCGGACTGGACTTTTATGGGGCTTACAGCAGGAAGGGAAGGGCTTGGGACAGGAAAAGGTGTCTCTAGGGTCCCTTGCCCCCTTGGAATTGGTCAGGGGAGTTGGCTGAACTCCAGGATTGACCAGGGGGTCCTGCTGATGGACAGGCGTTAGGAGATCTGGCTGATTGACAGGAGTTCCCGCCGGCATCTGATTGATGTTCAAAGCAGCGCGGGCTGCTTTGTTCTAAGTTGCCACTAAGTTGCCACCAAGTCGCTGCCACCGACCTAACAGTAGGCACTAACCACATATGAGTACTTAAATTTAAGCTAATTAAAGTTAAAGATGAAATTCAGTTCCTCAGTCACAGTAGTTCCGTTTCAAGTGCACCCAATAGCCACAGGTGGCTAATGGTGATGTTATTGAACCATGCAGATACAGAACACTTCCATCATTACAGAAAGTTTTATTGGACAGTGTGCTCTGTAGAGTTCAATAGTGTTTGAATTTTTTATAATAAGTATGTATTCATGATTTACTTTTGTAATTAAATAGAAAGGATCGATGATAGAAAAGAAAATGGTTTATTCAAGGCTGAATTCCTCTTTCCCTATTACTTGACCATATCTTTTTTGAACCTTTTGGAACTGCTCAGGGAGCCTCCTTTCCCTAACAATTGCCCCTACAGGTATTTAAAAACAGTACAAAGCTCATTCAAATATAACCATTATGGCAATTTCCATTTTCTGGAAATATAGTGGCATCTCTATAGGGCCATATCCCTTTTGACCATTTTGAAGCATTTAAAATGTGCATTGTTTCCAAGAGATGTTAAGCAAATCATGTGCATCTTAAAGCTTTCTTGGAATCAGGTTGGCAAACCATTCATAATTTACTAAACTTACTAAGCTCATTGATTATATATTCCAGGAAATTTTAAAATTATAAAGCTGCTTAAAAATTTGCTTAAAAACTAATATTTCAGCTAGGCCAGTGACATATGCCTGTAATCCCAGTGGTTGGGGAGTTCAAAGCCAGCCTCAGCAACTTAGCGAGGCACTAAGCAACTCAGTGAGGCACTAAGCAACTCAGTGAGACCCTGTCTCTAAATAAAAATACGAAATGGGGCTGAGACTGTGGCTCAGTGGTTGAGTGCCCCTGGGTTCAATCTCAGGTATCAAACAAAATAAAACAAAAAGAAAAAAGCTACTATTTTTATGCATGGGATATGTGAAAAAAATCATGGAATTTTTGAACTGGAAAGAATGTCTTCATTCATCAAAAACAGTCAAAAGAGCTTCAGTCTCATCCTCTAAACCCTTTAGTAAAATAATAGCTAGAAATGTTCAGTCTGGTCTTGACTAAACTTCTAATAACTAGAGTTTTTTGCTTTGGAAATAAGAGTAGATTGGCCTGGGCAGCTACAGGGAGCAGGACTGGGACCAGTGCGGGAGAATCTCCTGATGTATTTTAACATTCCAGCAACGAAATGAACTGTGCTGACATCTGATGAGCCACCTTCCCTAGCACCAAAGGATTTGAGGCTGAGTTTAAAAGGCCCAGGGTGCTGGGCAGAAGCTTTCTCTGTTGGTTGGGAGGCTAATAGGATGACCTTCTTGAACTCTTCAGTTCTCAAATCTTGTGGCTCATCTTGTAATGTATACCCCTGGCACTCTCACTTGCTATACCTAAACTTCAGCTTATGCAGAGTTATTGTGCAATATCAAACAACCCCCAATGGGAGCTTACGATAACAAAGGGCTATTTCTCCATTCTTATGGAAGTCAGTTCCACTATAGGTCAATAATAGCTGTGCTCTCCACTGTCGTTTTTTCAGGATCCAGGAAGAATAATCAATCTCCATGTGGGATATTGTTGGTCTTGTGGCATCAGTAAAAGGAAATGTGACTGAGCCACACAATATCTTTAAAACTTCTGCTCTAAAGAGGCACATGACACTTCCACTCACATTTCAATGGGCAAGTCTGGGCACATGGCTAAATATGATGCCAATAGGGAGGAATTATAACCCTCCTACCAGGATGGGCATCATATGCCTGAGAGCAATAATGAAATCTGCTATATAAGCTAATGGGAAAGAGAACTCTAATGTGAGCTAGAAACAGGTTGTATGGAAGGATCAGTTCAAATGGTGCTGAATGCCAAGATCAATCCTTCCCTTTCCTCTGCTTTCCCTTCTCTCTCTCTCTCTCTCTCTCTTTCTTTCTCTTCCTCGTTCTTCCTTTCTTGCATGCTTTTTTCTTCTTTATTTCATTCATATATATATCTCCAGGCTCTGATTTTATGCCTCAAGCCCTAAAATATTATAAGTTTATATCAGAGATAAATGATATAAACTCTGTTTTGGATGAACTCAGTCTAGTGGCAGAGAAAAGAAAGAAAGAAAGAAAATATTTATAATTAGTTGTATCAAGAGCAATAAAGAGTAGATGCCTAGTTCTTTGAGTGCAAAAAGTTCATGTGACCCAGAAATTTGGGGAGGGGTGAGTGTTTTGCGGAAGATATCTCAGATAAACCCTGAATCTCAAACTGAGTCAGGAAAGCAGAAAAATCCTTTCCAGACGGAGAGAACACAATATATAGAGACTTGGATATGGGAGAGGACAGAAGTCTATTTGGAGAGCATGAGTTCAGCATTGGTGGAACTGGGACCCAAGGAAGAAGATGAAGAAAGGCAAAGACCAGGTATTGTGAGAAGATGCAGCAGCCATTCCACAGATGCACATAATCGTGCTGATTTGGGGGCAGCCTGCTGTTCACAGAGCCACTGCTATGAGCAATATGTGGAAGAAGGTCTGGTAGGAAAGACTAACATGCAGACAAAGGAGGGGAATTTCATAGATTTTTATATTGTGAAATTTTGAAAGATGGTCAAACACAAGCCCTTTAGATTTTATTTACCCTGAAACATTGCCCAGAGGACATGGAGGACTCCATATCAGGATGAAAACACCCTTATAAGGACAAGAACAGGAGAGGAAATGACACAACCATGGGGAAGTAGGGAAGGCAGTAGGGGTGATGGCTCAGCAGCCCAAAGAAAGCCAGCTCCTAAGTCAGCAGTAGGAAAGATCCAGAAGCTATTTGCTTTCATCAACTTTTTGCTGCTGTAACCAAAAGACCTGACAAGAACCATGAGAGGAGGAAAAACTTATTTGGGGCTCATAGTTTCAGAGGTCTCAGTCCATAGACGACCCTCCATTCTTTGGGGATTGAGGTGAGGCAGAACATCATGGTGGAAGGGTGTGGTGGGTGGAAGAAAGTGGCTTAGGACATCTCAACAAGAAGGAGAGAGGTAGAGATAGATAGAGAAATAGAGAAAGAAAGAGGGGGGAAGATTTGCTCAACAAAGACAAAATATATACCCAGAAGTCACCCCCCTCCAGGGACCCACCTCCTCCAGCCACACCCTACATGCCTACACCCAGCTAATCCCTATCAATGGCTCAACACAATGATTAGATTAAGTCTCTCTTCTCATAACCATATCACATCTAAACCGTAACACAATTCAACTCTTATCCCAAGACCCACATAAGTTTTTAAGCTACTGTTACCAGGTAGCCCTGAAAGTGAGAATGAAGATAGGGTTTAATTAGAACTGAATGAGAGTCTAGTTCATGTGAAATTAGAAGCTGCAGGCTCCCTCCCCATCCTCTTTGTCACCGAACACAGCCGGGCAGTAGACAAGAGGTGTATGAATTCGTTCTCTGGACTTAGGAAAAATGAAGTGTCTCTGGACTGATGTGACATTAGGCAGAAGTCAAAGTCAGGGGGACTACTCTGAAGTCTGGGTGAAGTGACCTTTGCATATTGTATAGTGAGATCCCAGTCTTCTCTTCCACCAGCAGTTGGATTTATACCTGCCTTCTCTGTAGCTTCTGCTCATTCCAAGGAGGCAGATGAAAAGATAGCAACTTCAGAGCTACTCCAAGAAATGGTCTGGGTCACAGTATCCTTTGGCCCATGGCTGGTGAGGCCCTTTGAAAGCTTGCATTTGGTTTTTGAGTGTTCCAGTCTTAAACATGAATAGGTACCAGTCAACCGAGAGAATATCTAACATGATGGATGGGTGAAAAACAAATACACCTGAAACTACTAGGAGGAAATATAATATTTGATAAAATAAAAACTTGGAAAAATTATTATTGATGTTCTTAAAGAGAATAAAAAACAAGAGGGGGCTGTGGAAAAGAGACACTCAGTAGTAGTCCAGCAACAGCACAATGATAGCAAAACTGAAGGCCCAATGGGAAGGTTGGGAGATAAAGTCGAGATCACTTCCAGGGCACAGAGCAAAACCACAGCATGGAAAATAAGAGATAGGTAAGTAAGACAAGAAGATAGTTCTTAAGCCACAACATTCCAAATAACTGAAGTTCTAGAAAAGAATAGAAATAAATGTCTGTTATTTGAGCCACCCACTCTCTGGCATTTTGTTTTAGCAACTGAACTGACTCAGACATCCAGTCTAACAACAAATTATTGTGAGGATAGAATAAAGACATTTTCAGACATTCAAAAATCTAAAAAAAAATGTACCTCCCTTGCATTTTTTCTTTGGGACAATAGTGAAATATGTATTCCTTCAAAATTAGGGTAAATTAAAAAAGTGAATGGCACAGATAGGGGATTGAGTTTAGCACAGAGGCAAAAAGACCCTCCACCCACTGACCCCGGATGATGGTGTGAAGGTGCATCCCATGACAGTGGCTGTGCACCAGGCCCAGAGAAGCAACCAGTTCATGTCTGAACAGATCAGTGACTTGGAAGCAATAGCTTCAAGTAGATAAAATTGAATACCACAAAATAGTTAAACACATTTCCACCTGCGGAAACGTTTGTTGAATTAATACTAGGTATAAAACATTATCAGCAATCAATAAATGAAAAAGGTAATGATTAATGCAGATTTAAGCAAAATGTGTAGGAAGGGGAAAGTTCTCATAGTATACTACAAGGGTCAATTGATAGGGGCATTTATATTGGATATGGACTTATTGCCCAAATTCCGTGAAACGGTATTGGTGAGATGCAGGAATTGACAGAGGTTGGCAAACATTTTTGTAAAGAGCCAAATAAATATTTCAGGCTTTGTGGGCCATATGGTCTCTATCGCAACTGCTCCTCTCTGCGGTTACAGCCCTCACACAGCCACAGACAGTACATAAACATGGGCATAGCCATATCCCAATAGTATCTTAGTTACAAAAGCAGGTATCCCTTACTGGTAACCCCTAGATGAGCAATAAGTGTGTGGAATGAATCAGGTGAGGCTAAAGAGAACTAAGTCTTCATTGGAGGAAGTCAAGAATCAATTGGAAAAAAAAAACACCCAAAGTAATAATCTAAGCATATTTTTTCAAAATATGGAGATGAATACCAAATGTAAATGGGGGTGGCGATAGTGGGAGACTGCCATTTATTGTATGAATACAAGCTTCGTAGAACTGTTTATTTCTTTAACTCATGCATTTGTGTAAGTTGGTAAAATAATTAAAATAAAAATGAGAAATATTAAAATTCTTGTGGGCAGCAAGCAGTCTCCATGTTTGTTTAGGTAATTAAGAATGATGAGGTCCCTGAGTGGACAGGGAGGAGTGGGCCAAGGACATGGAAGTCCAGATTGAATTTTGCTACCTCTGGCTCCTCAGGGGAGACCCCGGAGATACCTGCACAGGGTGCATGACTGGTCAGCAAGGCCCCGTGTGGGGTGGTTGAAAATGTCCCCATCTGTTAATCTCAAAATGCTGGGCTTGTGTCAGTAGCTTCTCAGTCTGTGACCTGTCAGTGGTGCCCTGGTGACTGGCTTTCACTTGTAACTGGGGACCTAGGGGACAAGGCCTTTGGGAACGTCTGGCCTGGCATGAGCTACCTGTGCATAGGTAGACCAGTTGCACGGCGGGTGGGGAAGGCCCTGCAGAGCAGAGCTGGACAGCTGGTGGGGGAAGCTTGGGGGTGTCCAGACTCAAGGCCAGGTGGGAAGGCCATGAGCAGGGTAGTGGTGCTGGGGTTGTACCTGAGCCGGGCCGGGGTAAGAGTAACAGAAATGCTGAGGAGATTGGTGGGTCTGAGGTGCTCCTGCGTCTCTGACTCACAGCAGAGGCTCGCAGCAAATTAATGAAGCTAATTTCTGACTGGAATCATCGTTGGTGAATCATCTTTGCATCGTGTCTGTGCTCATTAAATAAATTGTCAGTGTCTTCCCAGGCATTATGGATGCCTTGTAAATTAGGGCTCTTCATAAATAATTTGTTTCTGCTTGTGTTCAAAGGGAACTGGGATCGGGTAGGAGGAAGAGGGTGACCTGTGGGAGGGGAGGCTGGAGGCTGGAGCTGCTGAAGGTGGCAGTCACCCTGAGGTGGTCTGACGCTGGTCTTTGTCCCTTGGTTGAGTGGGTTAAGTCCTCCAGACCTGCCTGCTGTCACTAAGTGGGCAAAGACCTCCCTGAAGATTGGGTCTAGGTCCCCACATCCCCCTTCTTAAGCACCTTCCCATGGATCCAATGGTCCATGGATTGGGGATAGGTGATGAGTACATGATACTGTCCCACAGTTCTTTTCCAAATCACCTATGCATGTCCCCAGCAGCAGAAAACCCCAAGGAGTCCTTGGTACCCTCCTTTTCTTGACTCTTCTCTCTCAGACTCTTCTTTAAGCCCTCTGGCAACAGCCGGGACCTGTGAGTAAGGATGCCTGGGAGCTGCCCTGCTCACCCAGGGGGCCTTTCAATGGCCGCAGAGGGACCAGGGGAAAAGGATCCAAGGAAGGAAAATTGGGAGGGAATGGAAAGAAAGTCAAAGCACAGAGAGATGGAGGGGGGAGAAGCAGAATCTTCTGGATTTTTTTCTGGTTATTGGTAAGTAGAACTCTTCAAACGGAAGCTGTTGCTAAAGGGTGTGGGATGTGTGGCGGCAAGGCAGGGTGCTCCCTAAGGATGATGAGCAGGGGCTGGAAGCCCACATGGGACAGACCACACCTTCTCACTGTGTTCATGTGTCTTCTCTCTCTGCTCCCTTCTCCTGGAACTCCAGTGGACGTGTCAATACATGGGGGATGACACTCAAGAAGGGGAGAGTCAGGGGTTTGGGTGGTCACCCTCAAAAGGATACAAACGGAGGAATATTAGAAGGAAAATGTGAAATGTCCATATAACGTAGGTTTTATAACTAAGTTAAAATCTGAAAATAGGGTTGGGGATGTGGCTCAAGTGGTAGCATGCTTGCCTAGCATGCATGAGGCACTGGGTTCGATTCTCAGCACCACATGAAAATAAAATAAAGATATTGTGTCCACCTAAAACTAAAAAATAAATATTTTTTAAAAAATCTGAAAATAGGTGGCATGATGAATGCCTAACAGGAAAGGGGGATAAAGCCCACAGGACTCCTGCCTCTGAGAGACAGGGTTACAGGGACGTAGAGAATACAATAGTGCCCCCCCATCTTTTCTCTCAATAAATTCTTTTCAACTCAGAGTACACGTCCCCATGGAAATCATGTGGCAAGTGGAGAATGGGTTCTCAGGGTCACCTGCCCTTGAGAGCCACAGCAGGGACATAGGGTCAAGGTTCTAGAAATGCAGGCACCGGGCCGCCCTCGAAAGATGCCTGAAATCCTTGGGGGGACTGGTGTAGAAAACAGAGGAGGCAAAGAAGACTCTGGTCTTGCTGAATATGATTGGACGGGTGTAACCTGTTCTGGAAGATGACCCAGCAGTTGGGAGTCATGATCAACAATGCCACACACAGAGGTGTCACAGAGGCTTATGGGGGACCCCTCCCAGCATCGACAGTGGGTGCTGGTGCTCCTGCCATCTGCCTAGTGGTTACGTGTGTGTGTGTGTGTGTGTGTGTGTGTGTGTGTGTACACGGCTGGGCATCACATCCTTGAAGCATTTTTTCCCTTGGATTTCCCACTTAGCAAGCAAGCTTCCAGTAAACCTTCCCTGATCAGCTGGCTGTTCATGAGCATCTAACAGTTGAATGAATTGGCCTTTGGCAGCTCAGCGTCTCCAGGGGCATGGCTGGCACCCGGAGTCAGACCTGGCATTGAAGGGGTTTCCAAGCCCTTGAACCAGCTCATTTCATGGAATCCTCTTTAAACTTCTTCACATCTGAATGCCCATAGCACCAACATCAGGGGTATCTTGAAAGCAGGGGCCCAGCCACAGAGTGTGGGGAACAGACAAAGTAAGGGAAAAATGGCTTATTTGGGTTTGTTTTCCTTTTCAGGAGGCGGGACTGACCTTGGTGATGGCCGAGGGTGGTGGAGCACTTGACCCTGCGGTCACATCCATTCACAGACCCATCTGCCCCGTGGTGCTTACTGAGCACTTCACTCTGTGCCAGAGTAGCCACCTGCTCTGGGGGCTGGCGAGGTCCCTGTTCTCGTGGAGCTTACATCTATTTGTATTTATAGAGGAGGGTGTGTGTCTTGGGGCTTTCAGGGCATAAACAAGCAAACGAGTAAGTCTGACTAATTCAAATGGTTTGACTTCTATGAAGAAAATAAAGTGGGTGGAGTAGCTGGAAGACAACAGAGATGGAGTAGTCTTCAGCTGCGGCCTCTCTGAAAGGAGGCGTTTACACAGAGTGATTGGGAGCCGGTCAGAGAAGATCCAGGGGCAGAGAATCTAGGCAGAAGCAAGACCAAGCACAGAGCCCAGGAGCCGGAGGCGACCCAGGGAACCCGGTTTTGGTGGAACAGGAGACAGGGATTTAGTGAGGCTGGGGAAAATGAGGGGCAGATCTTCCTAGGTCTTCTACTCCAGGTAAGGAGTATGAATTTTATTCTCAATGTAATGAGAAGGGATTCTACAACCTTTTTTGCATTTTTAAAAGCTAGCCACTAAGTGGAGACCAGACTTTGAAAAACCGAGTTAGGTCACTGCGATGATCCTGGGGTGATTGAACTGTGTGTCCCTTCACACTTTTCCCTGTCTTTTCCAAATAAATGCCCCCCCCCCCATCCTGTATGCACGTGCATCTCAGAAGAGGTTCCAAGGGAAGAAGGCAATCTCCATGAGCCCATTCTCATTAGGGCTGGGTCATTAAACCACCCACAGGTGATCCCTTTTTAAAGGCTGATTAACCACAATGGATTTCTCATTGGTAGGATTTCAGGTGGGGAGGGAGAGTACTCTGGGAGGCATTTTAGCTGGGGCTGACTTTGACACCAATGCCTCTCACACTTGATTGTGTGAAAATGCAGATTTGTGGTTGGTAAGTCTCTGAAGGTGCCAGGGGTTTTGATTTTCTAACAAATTCCTGGGTTATGTCACTTCTCCTGGTTCATGGGCCACCCTTTGTTAGGTTTTAGAAGACTTGGTGTCATGTGTTAAAGAAAGGATTTAACAAGAAAATTCAGCAAGGATGGCAAGAGGCACAAGGCGTAAGAATGACGTTCTGAATAGCTATTCATTCATTCTTCAGAGGATCAGGATAGGGCACTCCCAAATATGCCACTTTGGAATAAGGATTGTTTTGAGGGCAAGGTAATTGAGAAAGAGCAGACACAGGAGAGCCCTCTGCCTTCCCCCTACTTGCCTAAAAGGCAGGGCATAAATTTCCCTCTGTGAAAGGGCATGGATTTGCCATCTTTTCCTGTACTAGAATGAGAAGAGTGACCCTTATCACTGGAGAGAGAGAGAGAGAGAGAGAGAGAGAGAGAGAGAGAGAGAGAGAGAGAGAGCACTGAGCTGAAATTGCATAACCATAGTTTACTAAATAACTTGTATCTATCATTAATTCCACCCATTTTGCCTTCCCACAATTTCCTACCCTGGAAGACTTCTTTTCCCTTGTCTAGTGATTTCACAATTTATCATTCTTTGTTAAAATGGGATATAAGACTCTCATTATAACTGCTTTTTAAAGCTCTTTTTTTTTTTTTTTTTTGCTTTTTTTTCTTTGAAACCCCATGCATATAAACTATTAAAATTAGATAAAGTTTGTCTGTTTTTCTTCCATTAGTCAATTTTTTTTTTTTGGTCAGTTTAATTTGCAGGTTCCATCCATAGAACTTGAACATAGAAGGAAAGTTTTGAAAGTTTTTCCTTTCTCTCTTCATTCCAAAGTTTGTTGGTTACCAGGAACCATTATATTTAAGAAGATTAAAAAGAGTTTTCTGAGGAGATTGCAAAAATATGTTTTTATCAAGCTTTTGGAAAGTTGGACACATCTGGAATCTGGTGTTCCTGATCCCCAGGCCACATGTTGGTGAATGGTTAAAAACTGTCTCTCTGAAAACAAAGACACTGATTTTGTAGCATTTCTGGATTTGTGTGATGTGAATCTCTCAACAAGGTTGACTTTCAGCTCCCAGCATGATATCACAAATGTAAGTATGGATTAAAAATAGATGCAAAGGATAACTCCAAGACTATAGATAATAGTTAAATATAGACAGATAATTCGGAAGTGATGAGCTTCTAGTAATGACTACTTTTGTTTTTAATAAAATTTCTTTCTTTATAAATTTTATAACTTTTAAAAAATTTTTAAATAATGGCTGTTTCACAACAGATTCACAGAATTTCTGAAAATTTGGTTGCCTCTTGCTTAGCCCCATCCTTTCCTGTTTACAGTGTGTTTCTTGGGTAATGTTTTCCAGGGGAAAGAAGCAATCTCCTTGAACAAATTCTTCCCCACTGCATTGAGGACCTTCTGTGCTCAGCTGCTTCTCCTAATCTTGCTACCAGGTGAGTTTCTGGTATCAGAATTTTGATAACTTTCCAGATTCTTGGAGTGGCTGTTGGTGAGTGATAACAGAGATATTAGAGATGATGGATAGCAGAGAAAATGAGAGTAATGACAGAGGTAAGTGGGGTGGGCAAAAGGAACCACTTGAGATGCTTCAAGCCTTGTGCCTCTTGCCATCCTTGCTGAATTTTCTTAGCTCTCTGAGCTAGATGAGCAACCTGAGGCCCAGAGAGGGGAAGGTATTTATTTAAGGTCACACAGCTAAAAACTCCTGGAACTTAGATCAGATCTAGAGATCTGACACCAAACTATTCCACTTGACATACATTTTATTGATGCCCATAATCCATAGGTAAGCTGAATATTGAATTCTAGGCAAGAGATCTTTGTCTTGGAGGATTCTGAGGACATCTTCTAGCTTTGAGGGGTTGATTGCCATTTAAATACCTCAGTTTTTCTTCCTTTATAGAAATTTTTAGACTCTTTTCCCTATGTGACTATTTTTATTTTTTTATCCTTTGCAATGTCCTTAATTAATCCAAATACTCCACTGAATTTTTCATTTTGGCCATTATATTTATAATTTTCAAGCATTTTCCCCCTGTGGGTGTTTCTGATTAGACTATCGTGTTCTGATTTCATGAATTCAGTACCTTTTCTTTTTTACTTAGAGAGACTCAATCATTTACCTTCCCCCCTCCCTCCCTGCATTCTTTCTGATTACCTCAGTCTATCTCTTTTGGGCAACAGTAGCTTTCTTGGTTGGTATTTAAGAAGGGCCACTGATCAGAAGCTGTACTTGCCTGGGCTCTGTGTTGGTATGGACTTTGCTATAGGAAGAGTTGGCTTGTCCCCTTTCTCTGGGGACCCAGCTCTCAGTGTCTGAATATCTGTTGGGTTGACTGTGTCCAGCAGCAAGATAAATGCCAATCTTCTGTCCAGGAGGCACCAGCCAGTGGCCTGCATTCTGGAAGCCAAGAATGAAGAGGAGACTTACACTTTAGTGTGCTGACCCTCTGTTAATTCCTGTTTCCTCAGTAGCAATTCTGCCCTCCACCCTCTGAGGTCCTCGCTCCAGAGGTCCTTCTGGTAGACATTGTAGACAGTCAGCTCCTAGCTCTCTGCTGTCGTGGAGCTGGGGATGTGGAGGTGTTGACAAGTTTCTTATAAGTATATTTAGCCCATCCTGCTGCTTTCTGTCCACCTCCACCTTCAAAAGTAGCTAGTGCACCTGGCTCTGAGCCACCCTGGGATTCTGAGCCTATCTGGGATTCTGCAGTCAAGTCAGCTGCTCTGCCCCTGGCACCCACCTCGGTGTTCTCAGTCCCCACTCACATAATTCTTTTCCAGTCTCAGCTCTGAGAGTCAAAGCAAGTCCTGAAGAAGTCTGGTCCCCCAGGATAGTGTTCCTGCACATCCTTCTCATTTCTGAGCTCCCTGAAGCTTGGTATCAATCCCATAAACTCATCTTTTCACCAAAGCTGGTTTAGAGTTGAGTTTCTATTGCTGATTACCTGACGGGCCCTAACTAACACAGTGTTAGTGGGGAGGATCTCTTGATCAATAGGCAATCTAAAACCACTCTGATCTTTTCCTACAGAGAAGTGTCACAACACTGGATTAGAGTCTGCCTCTGGAACTGGGAATGGAGGGCTCTGTTTGACCTCTGGCTTGGGGAGGCATCAGAACTTCCTTCCTCTTCCCACACACCTAGCCTTTAGCCAACTCTACCTGACCTTTCTGTTGCCGTGTTATTTTACTCTTAACATAAGCATATCTCACCATGGCAATCAATTCACCCGGGTACTGCAAATGTCAGCTCAGGATAAAGGAACAAATAAGGCCATTCATTTTGCTTTTGCCTTTCTACCCTGGATGTGAATGAGTTACCCTCAACTCTTGCTTTTAGATTGATGATGTAACCAGATAGAGCAAAGAGCAGCTTCCTTGTTTAGCATCTAAGTCACTTGATAATTGGAAAAATACCACCCAGTGAACAGTACTCTATGCTAGATCCTAGCCTAGAATTCCAAATAACTTGATCTAGAATAGTAATTATAATACCTTGGTCTAGAATAGAATTCTTTCCAACAATGCTCTGAGGTTGGAAATATTACTCTCATTTTCCAGGTGAGAAAAAAGAAACTAGAGAATGACAGTTAAGGACACAACCTGGGCAAGTGGTAGAGCCAGGATTTGAACTCAGACTGCTCAGGCTCCAAAGCCCAGCTGGTACCTCCACTCCATCCTGTCTCTCATGTTCTGCCTGCTGCAAGTTAACCCTTTGATTTGTTTGGTTTTGCCAATAAGAAGAGTTTTATGAGCTGCATTTATTTCAACCACACTTAGCTATCATGGGGCATCCAGCACCCCGCCAGGGTAATTTCTTACTCAGAAGGTGATGAATCGCCCAAGAAAAAGAAAGTCTGAAATAATTAGGAAAGAAATAAGAGCCAAAGCCAGAAATTTGATTCAAAAAGAGGAGCTCCTGATAGGTCTTCCGGTCCACGTAGGAGCTGGAACTGAACAACTAGAAAATGGCTTTAGTTTATATTTAAGGGAGTACAATCAAAGGCAGGGATAAAGTTTCAGTGGGAGGAGTCTTGCTTCTTGGTGTGGCAGGGGATTTGCAGCAAACAGGTTGATTGGCATCTTGGCAAGCCACACCCATCTCTGAGAGGCTGTGTGGCTGTGTGACTCCGGAGGGTCATCCCATCTCTGGTGCTGTGCTGAACCTGACAGAGAGCTGAGTTGGAAGTCACATGTAGTGGGCTATCTCAAGCCAGCAGGAATGCCACTGAGAGTTCCCAGATACCAGACTTTCCTACCCAATGGCTTCCATGTCAATTTGGTTCAAGCACATTTCACGGGAGGCTCCCGGCACTTAACAACTTTCCAATCCATCGGCCAGCCCCTCTCCAAAATAAGAAAGGATTACAAACTATGTGACAACAAGGCTGCCACAGCCAAGTGCCTCGCAGAGTATGCAGAAGAGCTTCTGGAGTCATTTTGGATGGTACAAGGAGCAGCTTATGAAATGGAGAAATTAGGATGGATCTTGGGTATACTTCTGAAGAATGAGGTCCATTAGAACCGTCTCTCCTGGGGAGTTTTGTGATGGAAAGCACATCGCTGGAGTTATTTAAAAATGAACTACTGAAATTCTTTGGGGAACCAATCCTGCTCTGATTGGGGGTGGACAAGATACCTTAATAGGTCATTTTAGTTTCTGATTTTAGTAAAGACTACTGTTCTTATGGTACATTGAGATTTTTGATGAGTTTCAATTTCTGCCTAAGTATCCAAGAAGTGTCCCAGTCTGAGCTGAAAGAGAAGGATGTGTCAGGCTCCAAATAAATGGGGGAGCTTCCCCTTGTGGATGAACGAGGTCCTCTAAACTCTTCATGAAGTTCTGTTGGTCAGTCTTGAGGACCCTGAATTTGACCAGGCCACCTACTGGCTGGGCAGTGCCTTGGAAGCAGATCCCAGCCCACCTGACTTTGAATGCATTCGCTTGAGTACATGTCTGCGGTCCCCAGCCAAGGCCCCAAGGCAGCTGGGAACAGTGACATATGTTAAATAGTGTGGTTCCCAAAGAGCCAGAGCAGGCCCGCTGAGAGGCCCATTAAGTCTCTGCCTGCAATTCCCTGCCTCCATATGCTCCAAGAGGTGTTTGTTCGGCTTTTGTTCCGATCTTGGCTGGTGGGTGCCAAGGGAGCTCGGCTAATGGCATTGTTTGCTGAGTTAATTGTTGTGTTTGATCTGAGCCTCTTTGGAGGGAGCACAGGGAAATGAGGTGTTTGGTCAGGGTTTTCTGTGGAAGCAGAGTTTACCTCTCAACTTGGAAAGGGATAGAAAGAAGAAAAACCAATTGGAGTAAAGAGGGGGAAAGGAAGTTAAGGGAAACTTCATTGGGCTGCTCAGGACGGAGGGCTCACGCATCACGCACCCTGAGCCAAAGCAACGGGGAGGGTCTGTGACCCAGTGAAATCTTGGCTCTTCTCTGGCTGGCAGATGGAGGAAAAAATAATGTGTCATGCACCTCCATTTATTTGTAATGTTGACCTTATTTCTTTCCAAAGAAGATTTCTACTGGGTGCAAATAAGGGTACACATATAAATCACTATTGTTATTATAACAAAATATCCAATGCTACACCAAGAATTAGAAAAAGGAAATAATATTTAATCCCTAGTCTAATATGGCTACAAAAACTGGGTATTCAATTAGTCCTGGGTATTTAGAAACAAAACTAAGTCATAAATGGAAATACCTGGGAGAGCCGGCTTTCCCTGTGTAATGGAGGTATGCATGTCAATCAAGAGGAGGAAGAAATGGTTTTGTGGTCCTGAATTCTGAAGACAGATATGGAGGGGAGAATTTTTTTTTTCATATCATCATGTTGTTATAAAATAAATGCAAATATTCAGGAAAAAGGTATTTTCTACAGGACAGCCCAATGCTAACATGTATGGTGATCTTTTTTACTATTGGTGACAATTCCATACTGATTTTGTTTCTGGATATCCTGAGGGCAGGCGATGCCCAGAGCTTCCATACCGTCCATTGAATTTATACAGAAAACCTAGTTTTATTTCTTTTCAAACTAAATGGTTGGGGTGAGGAACTGAAGGTTTCTGTGTGAATGGTAAGATCAAAGGATGGTGCAAGCACACACAGAGAGGGAATTGCAAGATGGGAGGGGGAGCCCAGCCTGCGACAGGCACCCCAAACTCTGATTATTAACGACTGTTCCAACCAAGCGCTCAGCTTCATTTATAACTCGGCAAACTCTCATCAGTTTTCTTTGCTGTTCATCCTTTGTCTAGAATAAATGGGAGCTAATGAGTCATTTGCAGCTTTAGCAAATAACATATGTGCCTTGACACTCCTGCCAATTTTACCAGATTCTAGGCCAAGTGAGCTTGGGGTGGACGTACAGATTTGGAACGTGTAAAAGCCGGGGTCCGGTGTGTGTGTTGATAAATACTCCAGTGATTCTGATGTTCAGCCAGGTTGAGGGCCACTACCCAGGCTCCCCTGTGCAAGCAAGTTGAGGGACAGGGACACTAAACAGGAAGTCGAGACTGGAATCAGAGATGGATACAGCTCTGTGTTCTCTGTTCCACTACATCTAGCACAATGGGGCATCAGAAAACCCAAAGCCAGAGCGAATTGCTGCTTCACTACCTAGAATCCTGAGCTTTCAATCGTTGCCAGGGACCCCCTCTTTGTATTCATTATAATCACAAGATAACATATGTTAAAGAAGGCAGGATGGAGAGCCTTTTGTCTTGGAGGGGCCATCTGGCATCTGGTCACTGGTTTTCCTCTAAGGAGGACTGTCAGCTCCACTATTGATTTACAGTGGGGGAGCTGGGTCGACTCTCTGCTCAGGAAGTGAAATTTTGACTCATCCTGGGCTGAGCTTCATTTATAACTTAGCAAACTCATGCATTGTTTTCATTGGCCGTGGGTATTCGTTCGGGGATAAGCATGTGATTCGGTCAGAAATAGTAACACACAATGGTGCATTTGTTAGGGTGACTGGTGGGTAGAATATGCTTCTTGCTTGCCAGAAAGGATAAAGGAAGTCTGTGAGGGCCATCTATGAGCCACCAGGATAAGTTCAGAAGCCCATTCTGGAAGGCAGAAGTGAGTGATGGACAGAAACCAGGTTCTCATTACATGAGCCCCTGGATCAAGCCCTTCCTGAAGGTAATGCTCACACTTACTTCCTTGGGTTGCTGTGAGGGTCAAATGAGTAAATCTTGTCAGAGTGCATGGTGCACAATGGGTGTCAGTCACCGTATTCTCCTCTCACTCCCCTTCCATCTTGCGCACTGATGGGAACTTGGAACACTTCATGATTTCCTGGGTGCAGACAGGCAAAATGTCATTCAGTCCATGTTAATTAAGCAGGTACTCTTTATGCTCCACTGTGAGGTGCTTTCTCTTCTTCTTCATGGTCCCCCTGCACCCTCTTTAGGGATTCTGTCACATGACACCCTATTTTATTTTATAGCTGATTGCCTGTCTCCCCTGACAGGGGTGGTGTCCTGACTTTCTTGAGCACCTACTCTCTGCTGGGCATATGTACAGGTCACTGCCTTTCACTCCCAAGGACTCAGGTAGGGTTGAGTTGAGAAATTCCTGAGCTTCTAAGCCTGAGCGTATGCTCTTTCTTGATGTAAAGGTCAGAATGCTTTTTTGGTGCAAGTTCAGAAATGCTATCAGCCTGTTTTAACCAAAGGGAATTTACCAGCTCATGTAACTAAAAAGGCTAGGGGTAAGGTTGGTTTTAAGCATAAGTTGATGATATTTCTCTCCACAGTCCGGGATGTGTAGCCTTACCTTTCTTCACACTGCTTTTCTTCCTGGGTGGGCACAGTGGCGAGGGTCACTGGCAGCTGTGAGTTCCTTTCCTGTCCCAGAGTTCCAGCAGAAAGAGGGCTTTCCCCTAATTCCTGCCAGAGCCAGGATCTGGTGCTTCTGGTGTAGGATGGGTCACATGCTTATTTTTGAACCAGGGGCATGAAACACACTGGATACTCCTGGGTTAAGAACTTCAAATGAAAGGGCAGCTTCGTCCCAACCACAGGGGTGGAGGTGCGAGAGGGTGCAGTTACCAAGAGAAACTGAAAGGATGTCTGGCCTCTCCTCTCTGTTGCCAGCCTGGGACTCACTGCAGCTGGGTGGGCTGCAGGACCGGCACCTACTCCTGAGAACCTACAGCAGCTCATGGGCCATTGCTTAGTCCTTCCTGGTGGTGCTTATATCTGCTCAACTTGCCAGGGGCTCTTTGAGGCTGGGATTTGCAATGATAACACCTTTCAGGACCACATAAGTACGTATCAAACTCCTGATCACCTACAGAAATGCTGAGGCTTGATCAGCCTCGATCCTTCCTAGGTCAGGATGCCCGGCAGAGATCCTGAGCTGCACTCCTCCTTCCCAAGGTCCTGCCGGGTGGAATACCTCAGAGCCCCTCCTCACCAGGGATCCAGGTCAGCTCCATCACTGCTTCAGAGCTGATTCATAGGAGGGACTCTCACCAAAATCACTGGGTCCTTCCAGAAGGATTCTGCCTCCACGTGATTTCTTTAGTCAAGAGTTTGGGCAAGACACCCCACTCTCTCAGGCACCAGCTCTGGGCTCCCTTCTCTCTGGAGGAGTCTCTCGCTCTTTATTGTTTCTTAAGTAAAATTTACTTTTGCTCTTAAAAAAAAAAAAAGAGTCTGCCATCCAGCTATCATATGTAAGGTTTTCCAGAAATCTCTAGGGACCCCAGTTTCATGTAAAAACCCAGTTACTACCTTATTCACAACAGATCAAGAATCCCACTGGCAAACTCCAACTCAGCAAGTCACAGAGTTTTGAATAGCCATCGAGTGAATCTGAATGCAAAACTTTTAGAACCACCACCGGGAGGGAGCCAGGGATCCCAACTGGCTCTGGCAGTTGGAAGAAATGTTATTTGATGGGTCAGTTCCAGCCCTTTCCCAGGGCTGCAGACAGAAAGGTTTGTAAGAGGAACTTTTGAAGGAATCTTCAAAAGCCATGGAGGCCAGCCTCACACGTGGTTATTGGAAAGCCTGGCCACAGGCCAGATCTGCAGAAGGGCCTTTGCTCTCTGCTCTCTGACTCTTGTTTCTTTCTTTCTCGATAGTGAAATTGGAAAGCGTGGGTAATTATGGAGGACCATGAGGCCAACAGGAGGAGAACAAGGCTTCTGATGGAGCAGCATCCCACCTCCGGAGCCCAAGCAGGGTCCCGACCTCATTCAATGAGAGTGGGCAGCCTCTACTCGTGTTTCGGGTTGGAAGGGTTGGGGAAATTTTAGGGCTCTCTCTCTTTGCTCCCCTGCAGTTTCAACTAATCTTCGAGACCTGTGGTGGTTCATAAAAACTCTGATGTGATTCATGTGGCACCCCACCCTCAGCAGAGCCTACCTCCCTGCCCTGATGCCCACTGCTCACTGTCCTGTAGCTCTGCTGAGCCGATTCTGGACCAGTGTCAGCTGCCCACGTGGGAGCATGCAGTCCCTCCTGCACTGTCTTGATGAGTATGTGTCCTCATCTCCAGTCACAGAGGCCCATATGAGACTTGTGGTCATAGGCAAGGGATAGGCACACGCTTTCTGTATGGGGCTATTATTTACCTTACTGGCCCTTCATGGAAAATGTGCTCCTAGTGCACAGGCTCTGGGTGAGATGGACAGCGGCACCTAAGCTGGGGATGACAACCACTCATACTTACCCAGGGGCCTTGCTCCTAGCTCCTGAGTCCTTTGCTGCTGGAGGGTGAGGGCAGGGCTTGCACTGGCCTTGCCGTTGGCTCACAGGCTGACTGCAGGATGAGGGTCCTTCATCATGTCCTCAATGCAGGTCAAGGCTGACCATGAATTGACACAGGCAGGCTCAGACATGGGAATGGGCCCTCTCCAGCCACAGGTTACTTTTGCTACATTGCTGTTTTATTTTTTTTTCCCCACCATTTATCATTATAGTCTTTCACACCAGTGACCACCTTGTTACCCTTTAATTCCTTTTCTTTGCCTCTGAATTCTTCTGTGTCTTTTCTCCCTGGTGTCCAGGCTGGGTGGCCCAAGGATGTATCCTCAGACCTAATCTCTCCCTTCTGGCCACTGCATGGATGATCGCTTCCTTGAAGCAGTGTCTTGAATTCTCAGACCAAATTCTTGGTTCCTACAGCCCGAGGGACATCTCTTCTCAAATGCAGATGTCAGAGCCAGACTGGTGCCTCTCACCCTGGACCTGCCCAACCCCCAGTGCTCATTTCTCAGACTCTAGACCTGGGCATCCTGGGAGCTGCTCTGTGTCCTTTTTTCTCTGACTTGCAGGGACTCAGACCCTGGGAAACAGATTCTGTATCCCAGTAGGTGAAAGAAGATACCAGGTGCAGTTGGGAGAGTAGACATCTTTGTTATGCTTTATTCAGAGTCTTTCCATATTAAGGACTCGGGGGCGGGGTGGGGGGGGGGGTGGGCTGCCACTACTGCATAAAGCACATCCCCTATCCCAACTGCACCTCCCATCTTCTTTCACCTGCTGAGATCCCAAATCTGCTTCCCAGGGCCTGAGCCCCTGCGAGACACCCTCATAGCTCCCTGAAGCTGTCTTCTAAACTTGACTTCTGTGATTTACCTGGAATCACTTCTTCTTCCTCTCTCAGTATGGCTGCCCTGCTTCAGGCTGCACATTCCTGGGTCTAGGCTGTTGGCTCTTACAAACCTTCAAACTGGATTCTCAGTCTTCTGTTTCTTCCTTCCCAACACCTCCATTATCTTGCTTCCAAGTCCCATTTGGTCACACACAGCTTTAGCAGGTCTCTCTCTGACATCCCAGGGCCAACAGAATGACGACTCAAATGCATGGAAGATTCCTTTGCACCAATTGAATGATCTTTGACTTCTCTTCTTCAAGTATCCTATCTGTATTCCAGGGGTCCCCACAGTGTGGTCCCCAACCAGCAACATCAGCATCATCTGGAAACTTGTTGGAATGGTAAATTCTCGGGGCCTGGCCCAGACCTACTGAATCAGAAACACTAGGGATGGGGCCCCAAGATCTGTGTTGTAAGGATGCCTTCCAAGTGGTTCTGAGGCCGCTCAAGTGTGAGACCTGTGGCTCTAGCCTGGAGGTCTTCACACCTGGCTGCACATGAGTAGCACCTGGGGACTCTTTAAAAATGATGAATGCCCAGGTTCCATCCAAGACCAATTGATTCAGGATCTCTGAGAATGGAGCTTGGATATCTATTTTTAAAAGCTCCCAGGTGATTCAGTCACACAGTGAAGATGTAGAACATTTACTGAAACCTGATCCGACAGCTGGACGTTCCCAGAACCTGTCCTGTGGGCAAGATCCCTTCCTGTCTTCACCCTTCACTTATCCTTCCCTCCGCTATCTGTTCCACCAGTCCTAATCTAATTCCTCTTTGAAAGGCCCAATCTAAGTATCACCTCTTCCATTAAGTGTTCCTGGGTAGGAAATGATCATGTTTGCACTTAAAGAAAACAAATGTATAAAGCTCTGTACTCTCACATTGTATTTACAATGATCATATTATAATATACTAATCTTTTACATCTGATACTAGCCATAGCTGACACTTATGGAATAATGACTCTATGCTTGGCATTGTTTAAGTGCTTTAAAAGGATTAAAGTAGTTCATCTTGAAATGCTACAGAAGAGGAAGCTAAATTAATTAACAGAGGTTAATTATTTTGCCCAACTTCACACAGCTAGTACGTGGCAAAACTAAGACTTCAGCCCTGACCATCTTGGCTCTGGAATTCATATCTTAACCTTTAAGCTCTAACATCTAAATATACACTACTGCATGCATTTATTTATTTTACTGTATAAAAATAGCTAAGTGAATGCCATATGCACCATAATGGCACTTGTACACAGTACTTTTTCCTTTGTGGGCAGTATCTCTTTTCCTCAAAAACTTTGTGAGGTCAGGGATACTGTTGTGATCCCCAAGCTGAGGATGAGAAGTTTGAGGCCTGGAGAGGGTCTTTCCCTTACCCAGGGTACACACCCATAAGGGTTAGAACTGGAGTTTGAGCCCAAGGGGTTGGTTCCTAATCTAGGTCTGCTTGGCTGGGCAGCTGCCCCTCACCCTGGGCCTCCCCTCTGGGGCCCGTGTCCCTCCTGTTGTAGCCTGACTGAGCCCAGCTGCACTGGGCAGTGAGGGAGGGATGTGGGAATAGAGCCTCAATCCAGGATTGCACAGGGCCACAGACAGCTTGGATCTGCAGGGCAGGTGGCAGAGGTGGGTCCCTTTTCAGAGCCGTCCCAGCTGGGCCGGTGGAGGGATCTGAGAAAGGTCACAGGGAGACTGTCTAGTGGATAGAGCAGCAGGGACACAGATGGGGAGAAGTAGAGAACCCAGGCCGGGGCCACTGCCTGCTGCAAGGGTTAGGCTGAGCCTGGGGCAGGGCAAGTCAGCCAGGTGTGGCCATCAGGACCCTCTCAGTCTGTGGGGGCACATCCTGTTCAGCAGATAGTTCCCCAACTTCGCATGTTGACTTTGGTGACAATATTGTGTATTTGGAAATATTGTGCACAATTCAACTTCTTGGACACACATCTCACAATGTGGTGGGGGTCCCTGCACCTCCCTCCCAGGGTTGCAGTGAGAACTAAATAAATGAATAGCCTCGATGTTCACACTGATGCCCAGCATACAGGAATGGCGGAAAAAACATTCTCGGTTATCAGGGAAGTGGGTCAGGAAAGAAGAATGAATGGAAAGAGGCAGGGAGGGCAGGAGTGAGTGAAGAACAAAAACTACCTGAGGGATGAGGTAGGGAGTCAAAAAAGGCTGCACTAGTAGGGTTTTTCAGGGTGAATAGGAGTTTGCTGTTAGTCAAGGAGGAGGAGAATGGAATGATGTTCCAGGTACACACGTGTAAACTCTCTCATTCCATGAAAGCTTACATAACACCTTTTTCTACTTTATTGTGGTGATTTGTGGTGCTGTAGCACAAGCCTCTCAAATGACATCTTGTCTCTTCTATCCCTAGAAGCTTTCCTAGGACCTTGCATGTAGTAAGCACTCAATAAATATTTGCTGAAGGAATAAATCACTTTCTCTGAAAGGTAATATCCTCAAGTGCAGGATGTGTGGCACATAAAATAGATCCTGTAAATTACCTTTCAGCTTAAGTGCTGAGTGGTGCTCAGCTCTTTCCTGGACAGATGTGAGGCTGCCTCCCTTGTAAAAATGTTACTTCTATACTCTGCGCCTCTCTCTGCTATTCCAAGCACCACAGGTGTGACTATGACAAATGCCATCAGGGAAGAGAATGGCCCTCAGCTCTTGGGCATGAATTGTACGCAGTTTTTTTTTCTTGGTGATGATTGACGGGTCCTTAGCATTCAAGTCAGAAGAGGTGGCTTTGCACAATCAACTGCATCTTCTGGTCCTAATAGGTCCCCATTTCTCGATCTATAGCTGGTGCCTTTCTTTCTTCTATGTTTCCGAGAGCTGTGGCCTTATGCTTGTGTCCTTTGTCTAGCTGCTGTCTATGGATCTGAGGTCCTGTCTTCTTCCTGCTCAGTGTCTGTGTGTCACAGCCAGTCCCCCCTGACCTTACGCTACTGCTCCCTTTTAAGTTAAGCCCCTGCACACAAGGTTGCTAATCACAGGGATCTGACACTCTAACCCTGGGACCGGACAGATGAACTGGGTTTGAATCTTGGTCCTGCCACATAGTGGCTGTGTGTCTTCACTGCCTCTTTCTGTCCCTTCCTCTGTCAAATGAGAATGATAGCAATACATGTCTCAGGGTGGCTGTGGAGCTCACATGAGTCATCCCAGTGCTTGGATTGCGCTAGTTCTTGGTAAGAGCTATATGAGCCTGATCTTTCTCTCTGGAGATGCTGGGGCTGTATTTCTTCCAAGGACAGGACGTGGTATGCCCCAGCAAGTGCTGACAAGGACAGAGTTCCCAGATTCTTGGAGGAGAGGGAGGCATTTGGAAGGGTTAGGGTGCAGTTCTGTTGTGAAACACAAGGATTCACCAAGCAGAGATGTATGGTGGTACGTTAGGCAGCTTTTTCATTGCTGTGACCAAATAACTTCACAAGAACAATGTAGAGGATGAAAAGTTCATTTTGGCTCAGAGTTTCAGAGGTCTCAGTCCACAGATGGCTGATTCTATAGCTCTGGGCCCAGGGTGAGGCGGGACATCATGTTGGAAGGGCATGGTAGAGGAAAGCAGCTCGGGACATGGCAACTAGGAAACAGAGAGGGATCTGCTCACCAGGACAAACTATTAACCCCAAAGTCACACCCCTAGTGATCCACCTCCTCTAGCTACACCTCGCCTGCCTGTTGTTACCATGCAGTTAATCTGTATCAATGGATTAATCCATTGATGAGGTTAAAGCTCTAATACTCTAATCATTTCAACTTGGAACATTCTTGCTTTGTCTCACCTATGAGCTTTTGGACAACGCCTCGCATCTAAACCATAATGGGTGGCATGATATTCCAAGAATTAGTGGGTGACATTCCTGGCCTCTCCCATAGTCCTCTTTCCCAGTCATCCCAGGCTACTCTGAGTTTATTTCCTAATGGGAAAGGTTTCATAGTAGAAAGAGAGAAAATAAGACCCACCTTAGGTTTGTAGTCTACGTGGGGGCCGGGAAAGGACTCTAGGAGGCTATGAAGTGATTATAGCGGTTATGGCACACTGCGATTCTATCCTGGGCTGGGAGGAGGGTGAGAGGGAGCGTGAGTAGGCTATGGGTGTCAGGGGGAGATCCTAGGGAGCCATGGAGGTATGCTGCTGGGCTCCACTTTCTGGAAACAACCTGCTTTTTAGCTTGAGGAATGTGGGTGATCGAGAGCCTATAGCTGCGGCACCATCCAAGACGCTCCAAGGCCGAGGGTGGCTGGGGTATTGGAGGTCCCACCATTTGTGCCCATCGCCAGACCCCTCCAATGGGCAATCATGGTTCCCAAGTTCCCTGTCGGGTTGGTGGAGATATTGTTAGCTGAAGCTTTCTTTCCCCTTTCCCTTCACAGGTGTCACCCCAATAAACCCCTCTTCGTCCTATTCCACTTCAGCTTCTGCTTCCCAGGGGACCATGGACACAGCCCTGGAAAAAGGTAAGGCCCAAAGAAGGAACCATGATGTATCTCCTCCCCAGGTAGGTTTGGGGATCCAAGTCGGAAGGAGCATGTACCCCAGGGCATGGCAGAGGCCTATGGAAGCAGCCAGACTTCAGAGGAGAAATGGCTTCCTGGCGTGTCCTGGTACCTGGGGGCTTAGATTCATGAGAGTCTCTCAGCCTCCTGTGGTCTGGTGCTGAGAGGGCCATGGCAGTGGCAGAAGAGGACTTAGGTCAGGAATAGGGGGTGACTCAAAGTGACCTGCATGGACAAATGACCAAGACTGAATGGGCATAAAGACATGTTTCCCGATGCCAGCAAGGGTGCAGGAAGGTTTATTCCACTTCCTCTGTTAGCCTAGCTCTGTGTAAGGAACCTCATACCCAACCAGGGGTAAGGTTGGGAGGGACCCCATTGTAACTGGGATTGTTTCTATTCCCCAGTGGTCTGGGGGCTCAAAATTGCAACCATGTTCTGTTTTAGAAAAATAAAGACCAGGAGATCAAATTTCTCACTCACCTGAGCATGTGACCTAAGTTGGCACCCAGTCCCAGTAGCGACACTTGAAAGGCAAGAAGCTGAACCTGAGGAGCCCAGAGGCCGCTGGAGGCCAAGGGCATGCATCTAGCTTCCCTCACAGGGCACCACACTGGTTCTTTCCAAGCAGCTCCAGATCCCCACAGCTGGCCCTGGAGAGGCCACCTCCCCTGGCAATGGCAGCTTCTGGGACGCCACTTTATACCATGGCAGATGGTGAGCAGGCAAGCCAAACGCCAGACCCGCAGGAGACTCAAGGACGCAGCAGCAGGGTCTGTAGGTGTGATGTGACTTTATTCAGGAATTCAGGCGGTGGCAGGCAGCCAGGAGCGGAGCTAGGAGGGAAGAGTGGGCTGGATGGAAAGGGCCTCAGCAGGTCTCATAGGTGGGCCAGAGGAGAGCAGAGATGAGCCATCCATGGACGGGAGGGATGCTAGGCCCTGCCTGGCTCTGGCTTTCATTGGCTCTGTTGTCCCTCCTCCTGCTGCAAGTGGCAAACATCTGGGTGCAGAAGGATGGAGGGCGTCTGCTCACCTCCTTACCCCTGGGCCACAGCAGCCACAGTTGCCCTCGACTTCTCAGTGAGAGGAGATGGGCCAACCCATGGGCGGTGGTGGATGCATGAACAATGTGTCTTCCAAGGATAATCTTCTGTCACAAGGATGATCTTCCATTTATCTCTACTTTCATTCTGTCACACCTGTTTAAGTCATAATATGGCTTTTTTTTTTTTCAAAGTAAAAGCCTGGCGTTCAAGTTGCCCATGCATTCTCCATCCCCCGTGGCTGTTCTCCAGCTCCTGCTGAAATAGTGATGGAGCTGGGCCTCCAGGAGGCCCACCCCTTCCCAACCCTCCCTCTAGCTGCCTTCCTCCTTCTCCACCACACCAACTGTGTCTCCAGGATTAGCTGGGGTTTCATGTCCTCCACAAAGTGCTTTCTTTCATCTCCCTTTCCAGTCTCTTCCCCCTATCCCTACTTACCTACAGTCCCAAATGTATAAGGACAAGCTGTTTCTCTTCACTGACTCCAAAGGAACACGAGAGACCCGTCCTCACCCTTTATCTCCTTTATACCACACAGCACCTTGTTGTTTCTGGACTTTTTTTTTTTTTTGCCCCAAATTAGCCACAATGCAATAGCCAAACAAATGTCAGTCTTTGATCGCTATTGGGGAAAAGAATCAAATTTTGAATAGCTGAGATTTCAAAAATGGAAATTCCAACTACAGGGATAAAGTCACCTTCACTAGGAATTAATGTGCATCTGGTCATTTTTCCCAGTCCCTTTTGCAAGCACTCCCTCCCAAGTGGGGAGAGGAGATTTTCCTTGCATTTATGCTGTACCGTTGCTGGCCATTTGTAACATCTGCGAAGACATCTGGATAATTTCATTTTCATAAGCATGAGATGTTTGTGGCTGTTTAGACACATTCAAGATGAGGGAGGGAAGGCGCATTACCACAAGTTCATGTAAAAACAATTTGTGTGAGTGTCAAGGGAGGGTTTTCAATGATGTTCTTCTGGACCCCTGGGTCAGGGGAAGGCTGGGCTGACCAAGCTGGGTTGGGGGTGCAGGATGCAGAGCCTGGGGACTGGGGTATGCTAGAGAGGAAAGCTGAGTGCTGATGTTAGCAGGAAGCATTTGTTCTGGATCTGATTTTACCCAATGTGCCGGATGTCAGAAGCCCAGGCCCACATCTTACAGGTGTGGGATCCAGGCAGAAAGATAGAGTTCTGCAACAGACATCCCTGCTCCCGGTGAGGAAGTGACGGCATGTGGGGTCTTCACTCACATGGGAACCCTGTACCTTCTAGAAAGGAAATTTGTGGAATTTGCAGCTGGACAAATCAGAGTTCCCATCTTTTTCTGCTCTTCCTGTGGTGTGGGTGGGGACAGGTCACTTCATCTTTTGGGGGTCCAGTTCAGGTTCCCTGACTATAAAGTGAGACTAATAATGTCTTCCATTATGGCTTGCGTGGTGCCTGACACACAGCGGAAGTTCAATAGAAGACATGACCTTGGGCAGCAAGACACTATCTCGTCAGGGGATCTTTTGGGTCTGCCACACCCCTGCCCAGCTCAGTGTGCCGCACATAGGCTGTCCCTGTAGGGAAGGCTGGCTTAATGAGAAGAGTTGGGGAGCCTTAGGGGTCCCTTAGGCTGAGGGGTGTGTGGCCTCTGGCCTTGACAAAATTTTGTTATTTGGAAACCAGAACCTTCCTGCTATTCTGCCAGGAGACGTGCTGGGCTCCTAGATAGAGTTGTCTAGTTCCTTGCCTATTAGTGTGTTGTTTGTCAGCATGGGGCTGAAGTAGCAGAATCCCTGACAGCTTCTACCTCCCGACTGCCAGGAAACGCAGCCACTTCACCTGCGCGTGCTCCATTGCCAGATCTGAGGCAACCTGCTCAGGTTTGCCATGACAGACCTTGGAATCTTCACCAAGAATCCACAGGCTAAGACATTTCCCAGTGTTGGTCAGTAAAAGCTAATTCTATTTCACTCAGATGAGAAGGAAAAAAAAAAATTCTGTGTAATACATGTAATCCAGCATTCCAGGTCTCCATTACGTTGCCTTGGTATAGCCTAACTTTGATCCCAAAAAGTTAAACTTGAAAAAAAATCCATATTTTAAATTCAGAATGTTGATTCCTTTTTTAATTATAAAACTGGAATAGTTCCTGTGGGCAAAATGACCCCAAGGCATAATAAAAACACATTAAAAATGTACTAAACCTAGAGAAATTAATCTAATTAAAATTAAAAATTCTTAGTTTCCAATAAAATGTCAATGGAATATGATATTCAGTGTTGTTGGAATCAGTATAATTGCTCAATATGGATTCTGGTGCATCAGAGCATTTGATGGGTGGCTGGTGGATAAGGGCATTATATCTGTGTTTTGTGACCCTGAACATGGCCAGACTCTCTCAGGCATGGAAAATAGCTTTGATATTTTCAACCTTGGTATTCCAGCCATTCCCTGGGATCCTCCCTCAACCCTGTTCCCAAACCATTCGAACTTAGATTAAATCTCTTTTCAGTTATAAACTCTGTTCCATGATCAATTTTTTATCCCAATTATCTCAACCATTTGGTCCTTCAAATTTAGAGTTTGGCCTCATCTCTCCAGTGAGACTGGGCTCACCGCTAGGTCATTTTACCTTTGTGTAAGTCATGGAAAGTAACTCCCAGGATCTTAACCACCCATTGGAACACAGTGCTTTTCTCAACACCTAGAGGGGAGCTTCTGCATTGGGCACAAAGGAGGAACCTGGAAAACCAGGAAGATACTGGTAGGGCTGGAAATGTCCCCATCCACACCCCTGGGTGCTGTGATCATCTGGGTGATGGGACCCCCATTCATTCAGGCTGGGAGAAGAGGCGGGACTGAGGCCAGGGCCAAGGCAGGAAGGGGAAGAACTGGGAAGGCAAAAAGAGGAAGAAGAAAACTTGCACCTAAGTTGCTCCTCCTAATAAATAACCCTGGTCTATGGCCTGGAGGAAGCAAGTTGCCAGGGTATGGAAAGATGAAAGAAGAGAAAGGAAACATAAACTAAAGGATAACATCTATTTTTTATTGTTTCCAAATAAGATTTGGAATCTAAGATATGGGAAAAACAACAGCAGTTGCAATGTAACCACAAAGACCCTGTCACTCCCGTTCCCCCCACCCCCACCCTGCTCATCATCTTCTACTTTATCCAAGTCTCTAGAAACCGGACCTGAACTTCCTGTGTGCACTTCTTCATCTCCCATCTGTTCACGGACCATAGGCAATCTGCTTTTTTCTCCCTACCCTGACTTGAAACCATTCTTGAAGTTTCTTCCAGAATGTCAAGCCCAGAGGACACTTCCCTTCCTCATTCTGCTTGACCTATGTGTTGCAATTGATGACACTGACCACTCTTGTTCCTGGCTCCTGTGGACCATCAGCTTTTCTTTATTATTCTCCTTTCCTGGTGGAACTTTTTCATTTTTCCTTACAGGCAAAAATTTCAATCCCCTAGTGTTAAAAATCAGAGCTCCAGAAAGATACCATTAACAGAATAAAAGGGCAACTCACATCTTGGTGAAGATATTTGCAATAAAAATATCTGACCAAGGACTCTCCCTAGAATATCCAAAGAATATACCCACATTGTGTTTATAAATCACCCAGAATATATAAAGAACTCTTAAAAGTAATGTGCAAACTCACTCAAAAACGCTTAAAAGACTTGAACAGGCTGGTCACAAGAGAAGTTTTTCAAATGGTCAAGAAATGTGCAAAAAGTTTCTGTCTTAGTCGATTTGGGTGCTAGCAGCAAAAAATACCATAATTAGGTGGTTTATAAAAAACCAGAAATATTTCTCACAGTTCTAGAGGTTGGAAGCCCAGGATCAAGATGCAGGTGGATAGGTGTCTGGTGAGGACACACTTCCTGGTTCACAGATGGTGGTGTTCTTACTATGTCCTCTCATGGTACAGGGATCTCTCTTGGGTCTTTTTTTAAGGGCACTAATCACCATCTTCCAAAGGCCTCACCTTCCATCACCATCACCTGGGGTGGGGGGCAGTGGTTAGGATTACAACATATGAATTTTGAGGGGATACCAACACTGAGACCGCTGCAATTCCTTAACATTAGTATGCCCCAGGGATTTCAAACCAACACTATAATTAGATGCTGTCACACATCTTCAAAATGGATAAAATTAAAAAGGCTGAGAGTTCGAGTGAGGACAATGTTGTAAGGCAATAGGGGCTCTCAGACATTGCTGCTGGGAGAACGCATTAGTACCACTACTTAAAAAAACTGTATACAGTAGCTACCAAGAGTAAACACACATTTTATTCTATAACCCAACAATTACACCCCTGGATATGTAGACCAGGAAAAGGACTAGTAAACCCACTGAAAGATCGGTATGAGAATATTCATAGCAGCATTACTTATAAAAGCACAAAACTATAAACAATCCAAATGTCTATAAATAGTAGAACAAACAAATAAATTGTGCTATACTCATTCAGTGGAATAGTACACAGAATTATAAAAGAACAAATTATTTCTACTTGTCACAACATGGTTATTATGGTTTAGATATGAGGTGTCTCCCAAAAGCTCATGTGAGAGAGAATGAAAGAAAGTTCAGGGTTGAACTGATTGGGTTATGAGAGCCTTAATCTAAACAGTGTGTTAATGGATCTGCTTGAATGGATTCACTGGATGATGACTGTAGGCAGGTAAGGTGTGGCTGGAGGAGATGGGTCAATGCGAGCATGCTTTTGGGGTATATATTTTGTTGCTGGTCAGCTAAGCTTAGTCTTTGCTTCCTGATTGGCATGACTTGAGCTGCTTTCCTCAGCCATACCCTTTTACCATGGTGTTCTGTCTCACTTCGGGCACAGAGCAATGGATTCAGCAGTCTATGGATTGAGACCTTGGAAACCATGAGCCCTAAATAAACTTTCCCTCCTCTAAAATTGTTCTTGTCAGGTTTTTTTTTTTTTTTTTGGGGGGGGGTCATGGCAATTAAAAGTTTGACCAAAACAATGGTTGAATCTGACAGTCATTATGTTGAGATAAAGAAGTCAGATACAGGGATTACACAGTGCACAATTCCATTTCTATACTGTCTAAAACCAGGCAAAATTGATCTGTTGTTCCCTAAGTCAGAATCTATTAGTTCCCTAAGTTATCTTTGGGGGCTTTTGATGGGATAGGGTGGTGAGGGAAGCTTCTCACATATTGGAAATATTCTAGTGGGAATCTGGGTGGTAGTTAAAGAGGCGTGTACGTAAGTTAGGATTTGTTGAGCTGACACTTAAAATCTGTGCACTTTACTTAGTCTGTAAGTTATACTTCAATTAAAAAACAAAATATTTACTTCTACGGAATGAATGTTGATCATAAGAAGGAACCCAAGGAATGTCAAAAGTACTAACATTTTGCCTTGAGTATTTATTTTGAAAAGGAGCAGGATTGTGTGTGTGTGTGTGTGTGTGTGTATATATATATATATATATATATATATATATATATATATATATATATATATAAATGGTTATGTGTGTGTATATATACACACACACACACACACATATATATGTATATATATATACACACATACACATACAAATATTGGGGGGGGAGGGAGAGAGAGAGAGAGAGGTATGAAGGGTACGAAGGTGTCGTAAATATTAAGTGCATTAAAACAAAACCACATTGGTTGACTCAGGGCTTTTTTGTCACTATGCCTAAAATCAGTGCCTGGTATCAGTGGATGATGGCAGGGGTCAAGTGTCCGGGAAAATGCTAGCAGATGCTAAGGGGCTAATGAGGGACAGTGGCTGGCAAAGATGGCTTCAATATGAAAAGCCGGTATCATCAGCAGGTAGGCGAGCGGACAGCAGGATGCTGGTAGGTCTGTGAATCTGGGAGGGCTGTGACCCTGGACTAAAGGCAGCGGTCAGGGCTGGGGGCTCAGCACAGCTGAAGTACTGAAGAAGAACAGAAACCAAAGAGAAGAGACTGCATCCTGAAGATAGCCTCATGCTAGGTCCTCCGGGGCTCCTACAGGCAGAGGCTATTTTTGGAGGGTCAGCTTGGGCTCTGCACTAGGAATGGCATACATGGGGAGCCTGGTCCATGGATCAATGATTGCTTGTGGCGATACTTAAGTCTCCCAAGAAATGTGCCAAAAGCAAGTGGACAAACTCTGAATGCTGATAATGTGAATCAGTGTCATTGGCAAAAGTGTGTGTGATTCCTCAAATAAATATGATTCTTCGAATGTGTTTAGGTCTAAAATACAACTCTAAAAGGCCATTCTACTCCATACCCTCCATCCTATGTGAAAATAAACTTTTACTGTAAAAATAAACTTTAAGAACTTGTGTTGATTTATTTGAAGAGGATTGCTCATAGTCTGAAACAAATCACTATGGAAAAAAAAACATGGGACTGGGCTTCAGGAAATTATCTTATTAACTCAGGGCTTCATTTATGACTTTAACATTCTAATATTTATCATCATTTGAAGAGTCTCTGCAGATAAATACTCCACAAGTCAGATAAGTGAAAGCAGGTGATAGCTTATAACATTTTTGGGAACAAACATGGGTTTGAATCTTCAAAATCTTCTTGAAAATCACTTTACTTTTTAAAAAAAATAGTAATAAAATTATTCTTAAATATTCCCCTGGCAAACTATAAAAATCACCCCTGCTGTTCTGGTTTGGGGTCAAAACCATAAAGGGGAAATATTTTTAATCTATTTCTGCTCTGAAGCCTACTTCATGATATCATAAAGCTTCCCTATATGATTCCCTGATTCTTCATGTTCTCACATGGAACCAGTCCTGGGAGGAAGAATGAGCTTTCTTACAAATGGGAAGATCATCAGAGAGATGAGGAGGTCACTTGGTTACCACTGCCTCGGCATTGGTAGGATGGAAGTGAGAGGCCATTAACTTTGCATATGTTCAATTCCATTTAATTGCATGTCAAATATTTGGCTAAAAAAATTAAAAAAAAAGAGATGCAATTCATTTAATAATTAGAAGCAATTGTAAGATAAATCCAGGATTAAACGTAACAGAAAGCGGGGAATGTAGTAAAGTAGAATTGAGGCACAATGTGGCTTCAAAAGGAAGAGGATTAAGCCTAAGTGGATCTGACGGAGGAAAATACACTGGAAAGAGACTCTTGCAAGGGATGCACACTAAGTGTTCTTTATTTCCTCCTGCCAGCAGAATTGGAGTAAATGGATCATGTAAGAGAAGTAAATGTAAAACGCTTTCTTCAAAGAAGGCAGCTCTAATGCAAGGTCAGGGCACCAGCTGATCTGGTCTCTGGCTCAGTTGTGCCCCATTGTTAGCTTCAGTTTTGCTGAGGTGGATGCCTGGTTCTAAACAGACTGCAGAATCTGCTTTCAGGCAAAAAGTCAGAGTTAGATAAGGTCTTAAGTAGACTTAAAATAACTAAGCAAAGGCACGAGAACTATCTGATATCTAAAACTATCAATTCTTACAAATGACCCTAGCTGATAATTTGTGATGGCTCATTTATGTCACTCTGACTGGGCCAACTGGTCACCAGACTAAATATTATTTATGGGTGTGTCTGTTTCTGTATGAGATTAGCATTTGAATTTAGTAGATTCAATAAAATAGTTTGCCCTCCCCAATGTGGGTGGACATCATCCAACCTGTTGAAGACCTGAACAGAACAGAAAGTGGAGGAAGGAAGGATTCATCCCCCTCCTTCCCAATGTTGACAACTTGGACATCAATCTCCTTCCCTTGGACTAGGATCTGCACCACTGGCCCCTTGTTCTCAGGTCTTTGGACTTGGGCTAGAATTTTACTGCAAACTTTACTGGTTCTTCAGCTTGCAGATGGCAGCTCGGGGGACTTGGCCTTCACAATGATGTGAGTCAAGTCTTTCAAACCTCTCTCCTCACTGTTGGTTCTGTTTCTCTGAATAACCCTGAGTAATACTCCACTATATCCACAATCTGACTTCTGTAATGGATTATTTGGATCAAGAATAGTTTTATTTCTTCTCCTAAAAGAGAGAAGTGTTAGGGGTCTCTTTCTGAACCTTGCTGCTTTTACCTTGAGCTTAAGACAAGAATGCACTTAGCAGGAGGGCTCCATCTCCAGCTACCATTTTGAACTAACAGGCAGCAGAATTTGATGAGTCCATGTCTGCTCATTTCTGAGTCTCTAATTGAAGGCTACTGCAATATTTTTGAATCTTAAGTTTACAATTCAGTCATCATATAGCATTTCTAGCATTGTGTCATCCACAAATGAGATAAATATGCTCACTCTTGCTTCCTAGGAGTCATTTGGTAAAATACCAATACCAAACACAGCTGCAGATCCTGTGACAGGTCTGTGGAGACTTCCCTGCATGGTGAAATGGATCATCCTCATAGAAATGACTCCACACAGCTGTGATTGTTCAGACTTCATTTCTCCTAATTTCCTATAGGAGTTTTCCTCTGAATTCTTGAATAAAACAGAGTACATTGGGTTTGTTTTAGTTCCCTGATAAGAAAATCTGATAGTTGGTTGTTGAAATTTGCTTAATTCTAGTGTTTCTGGTGAGCCACTAGTGACCTCTGCCTTGGCAGTTCCTATTGGGGATTATCATCTGGTTCATTAAACTTTGTTTTTTTCCCCTAGAGAATAGGGACCATTCAGTTCCTTGGCCTTCTGAGCATAGTGTTTTTTTTTTGTCTATTGCTTACCGAGCACCAATATGCTAGTCAGCTTTGTGTTGCAGTGACAAATACCTGAGAAAAACAACTTGGAGGGAGAAAGATTAATTTTGGCTCAAGGTTTCAGAAGTTTTCAATCCATGGGGCTTCAGGGCAGAAACAGCATGGTGGAAGGGCATGGTGGAGGAGAGCTACTCCGCTCATGGCAACTAGGAAAGAGAGGGATAATGAAAAGGAAAGAGAGAAGGAGGGAGGAAGGGAAGTGGGGAGAGAAGAAGAGGTGTTGGGGACAAGAAATACCCTTCTAGGGCATGCCCCCTGTGACCTACTTCCTCCAACCATGCCACCTGCCTACAGTTGCTGCCACCACCCAGTACTCCTTCAGTTGTCAGTGGATTAATCCACTTATGATATCAGAGTCCTCTTGATCCAATCATTTCTCCAAAGCCCCACCTCTGAATATTGTTATAGGGGACCAAGACTTTAACACACAAACCTCTGGGTTTCATAACCAGATCACTTTCATAGCAACCAGCTATATTCTAAACATTTTTGCACACTTCATCTCTAATCTTCCCATCCACTCAAGAAGAAAAACACCAAGTCCCCTCTACCTCTGCCTCTGCCCTTGCACCTAACTTTCCATGCCTGGAAAGTGAGACTCAAAATGGTTAAATGACTTTTCCCAAAATGCCACAAGATGACTAGTGGCTATACCATGGTTTGAACCCAGGACCATCAGGTTTCAAATCTGCATAAGACGCCTTACATTTTCTGTGCTTGTCATTTTGAGGACCACTTCATGACCTTGTCTGCACATCCTTTCAGGCCCTTTGGGTGTGATTCATTAGCTTCCTGAACATCTAAACTCATATGACAGAGGTAGCTGCCACCTAAGCATTTTTTTTTCTGTTTGTGACTTTGAGGCCTTCTTGACCAGTAAGCACATGCTCTGGTTTACCAACCACATGCTGCTTCTGGGAGCAGGTATCCTCAGGGCTGCTGTCACCAGAACTTGGGGCTAAGATTGCCGCAGAAGCCGAGGGAAGATGGCCCCCACAGGAGCCTGGCTAACCTACCTGGCTACTTCTCTGGGCCCCAGGGACCTTCCTGTCTATGTCTGGCAGCCTCTTCCAACTTCTTCCATGAGGAAGGCTCATGTCACCCCAGCTCATGTCCACAAGGGCTTCTTCTCTAACTAAGTCAGTAACTGAAATCATTCACAGCTCTCTTCTAAGTGGATGAAACCCAGTTTCAAATTTCTTAGCTGTTTCCAGAGACATAGCATATTTTACTGCTGGGAGGACAGATGCCTGCTCAAGTGTCTGATGAAGACACTTAAGCTTTATTGTTATTTGACATTCATTAGGGAACCATCTTCCGTAGGCAAAACACAAGACATTTCTTTAGACAGGAGCCATAAAAGGACTAATGATGGGTCATAGGCCAGATGGTATGGAAACAAGATGAACAGAGCCCTCAGGCCACACCAGCTTGGTCTTATGCTGCCTTTGAGAACAGTGAGGGGTATGGAGAAGAAAGAAAGACACAAAGATGAATCCAGGGCACCAGCAAGGATGCGATTGTGCAAAAATGGATCCATATGTATTATGGGGTCAGCAAAAATATTATCCAATGCCTTTTCTCAGCAAAGGGTCTAAAGAACTGTTTTTTTTTTTTTTTTGACTCAAATGATCAAATTCTCTCTGAGAGGACTGATATTTATTTGGTACCAATGATATATAAGCAAAATTTTTGGATTCTCACAGAATTTTGGATTTCTCATAAAATTTTGGATTCTCCTACTGGAGAGCTTTACCAAAGAACAATGGTGCTTGTTCTGGCCCCACGTGGCAGAAGGATAAGTGTCAAGGACACATGGCTCACCGATGGTACTGAAAGAATTTGAACTCAGATCTGTTTGAGCCTCAAGTCTACAATTATTTCCTGATAACTACAGAATCCTGAATCCATGCACTCATTTTACATCCAAAGAAGAAGTAGATGTGGAAAGAACATGGAAGGAAGAACCAAGAATTCATGACTATAGGCTGAGAAAATATAATTCAACCTCGCCCCCCTTTGCTATAGGAACCTGAAGACCTTTTTCCTATTTCCTGATCTTGGCATATTGAAGGAGGAGAAATGTGAACATGAGATGGCAAAGATTGGGGGAGAAGATGCCTTGGAGCATTGACTCAGAACCCTGGTGAGCAACTTTCACTTGGGTGAAGGCAGGAAGAAATGAGGTGGGCTTGACACAGGAGTTTTAAAAATTAGACGTATGGATAGAAGACTTTATGGTGAGAATCCTTCCTGATTAAATGTTGCTGCTTCCTTTAATCCTGACTCTTTGGAACACCTCTCTTGCTACCTCAAATGAGGTCGTGGATTTTGCAATAGTAAGAGGAAAATACCTATTTATCAGGCTAACGTAACTCCGGGGCAATTTATCTTGAAGGCAGTGGCTTCCCTGCAAGGTATCTCTCCACACATTCTCATGCAGAGATGTTAATATTTTTGCACTAACTCAGGTATTTTCAAACTGTCTCTGCTTAGCTTAGCTGCTGCTGCTGACTTACTTTCTTTACCCGAATTCTCTTTTGCCGGCTCCTGTCCTTTCATCCTAAGCTTGCTTGCTATCTGCCCTTGTATAAAAGAATCTCCCACATGTTGAGAATTTCATTTCAAGTGGCCGAGGCCATGCTATTTCCTTTATTGGGGAGAAGTAGAGGCAATTGTCCTCCCAGGTACCCTTTCAGAGAGAAGGCGGCTGTATTTTTCCTAAGACTCATTTAACTCCATCTGGAGGGTATGTCTTGATGAGTTTTTCCTACCGGAGAGCTTTACCTTGATGCTGGTGAGGGTGTCCTGTGTTATGGGGGTACAAAACCTTGTATTATAAAATGTAGGAATCACCTGCTGCTCTCTGTCCATAAAGCCCTGCTGTCAAATTAAGAAAATAAGCAAAGCAGATGTGAGTGAACCCACAACCTCAGCATGGTTTCATTTTAATGCTAACTGTCCTATTTGGAGCAAGAGTAATTAGAAAATCAGCAGCAAGTTAGGGGAAAAAAATTGCTGAGCTTTATAATTACTTGGGGTAGAAAGAGAATCTGGGATCCATCCGTTTGCTGAAAGTCTCATTAAATTCTCCATTAATAAAGTCAAGTGAGCAGCCATCAGAGACAGGGAGGAAGGGGGTGGGGCTGTGAAGGAATCCAGGATGGGTTCCAGTCATGGTCACCATCTCTCTGCCATAGAAAGCCCCAGGCTCATTGTATTTTCTTGGATGTGGTTAATGGTCACATCCATTTCTGCCTGGCCAGGGACAGAGAAGATTCAAGGTAAGTATTTTTATCTGTGTTTTATCCTTTCAGCCACCCCTCCCTATCCTTTTGTTCTTGATTCTGGCTCCAAAGTCCTCACTCATGCACTCTACATCCTATTCTCCTCCTCCCTGGCTATGGCTGGGTTTATGTGTTTTTTTCTGGATTTGGACATCTGTATCTCTCATTGGGTCCTTGGGGACAAAATATGCCTTCTATCTATGTCCTGTTGCAGGTTGAATTGTGTTCTACTAAAAGATATGTTGAAGTCTTGTCTACCAATAGCTCAGAATGTGACTGTATTTGGAAGTGTTAAGATAATGTTAAGATTGAGATAATGTTAAGATTGGATCATACTGGATCTCATTCACTGACTTCTAACCTCCAGAATCAGGAGACAATAAGTTTTGTTGTGAGCCACTCAGTTCGTGGTAATTTGTTGCATCACTGCTAAGACAGTGATGCATTCATTTATAAAGCTCAATGGAGAGCTTGGTGTAGAAGAGCTCAGTGGTAGACTCTGTGTGGGATGCAAAGACAAGCCAGGTAAGACTCCTGCCCTTTCAGTTTTGTGGGGAGACAGAAAATCATCATAAACACTCATCTATGGAGGGTGTGAATGTACATTATAATAGAGGTATGGACAAACAAAGTGAGGGGTATCTAGGGAGGCTTTGGGGAGAAGCTAGAATTTGAGCTGGGCTTTGAGGATAAACAGGCTTTTCCAAGGAAATGTGGACAGAAATGTGTTAGGGAGTGGAAATAACTCATGCAAAGCTGTGGAGTCAGGGAACAACAGAGCATGCATGTTTGGAGAATGATATGTGAGCTGCTGTATTGGGTGAATGGGGTGAGGGTCTTGGACATGGGTTAAAGTAGGAAAAGTGAATGAAGCAAGGGCAGCGTGAACTTGGAGCACAGTATCAAATGGCTTGTATGGTAAAGGATCTAGGGAGCCTTTAAGGACCATAAATAGCTCCAGGAATGTCTTCCCAGAGTGAAGCCCAGAGCATCCCCAGTGTGGGTCAGGGATTTTCAGGGGAAGGGGGTTGAGTTAAGGACTGTATCTGTTATGATTTCAATGTGATGTGTCCCCCTAAAACTCATGCGTGAGACAATGCAAGAAGGTTCAGGGTAGAAATGATTGGGTTATGAGAGTCTTAACACAATCAGTGAATTAATCACCTGATGGGATTAACTGAGCCGTAACTGAAGGCAGGTGCGGTGTGGCTGGAGGAGGTGGGCTTTGGGGTATATATTTGTATCTGGAGAGTGGAGTCTCTCTCTGCTTCTGATCATCATGTGAGCTGCTTCTCTCTGCCACACTCTTCTGCCATGATGTTCAGCCTTACCTGGAGCCCTGAGGCATGGTGCTGGCCTTCTATGGACTGAGACCTCTGAAACCATGAGCCCTCAAATAAACTTTTCCTCCCCTAAAATTCTTCTGGTTGGGTCATTTAGTCCCAGCAGTGAAAAAGCTGACTAAAACAGTATGTCTGCTTTCTTATCACTTGGCCCTACACAGGAAGGAAGGCCGTTTTTATAATGTGAAAGTCTCCCACTAGATTCTCTCCCAGGCCATAATTTCACACTGTGGTTGGTTTGGGGCAGAAATTGCAGAGTTCCACCATCTACTCTCTATCTACGTGCCATCTAGTCCTTATGGAGAAAGGCTTGGCTTTTACCTTTCGAATGGTTCTCTCCTCCTCTTTGAGTCCTCTTCCGTAGTATCCCTTTCTGATTGGGGAACTAAGTTGTGATCTCCACCATCTTACACCTTCTCGTTGCTTTGAAATTCTTTGTCTTTCATTGCTTTGTAGTTGCCTTGCCCAGTACAAAGCACTACTCCACTCATCCTTAGCCACAGCTTCTGTTTCCCTTCAAGGACCAGTCTTACTAAAATGCACTCATTAATTCCATTTTGAGCACCTACTATGATGGACTTAGCTATCTATGCTAAGAACTGGGCATAGAGTGGTAAATCCAGCAACTACACCAGATCATATTAACTTACAGTCTAGTGTAGGATTACACTGCATAGAAGAGTCAATTGACATTTGCAAAATTTAAAATTTTAGTAAGTGCTAGGAAGGGAAAACGCATTCTCTTGAGAGAATGATGTACGCTGAATCTTTGCAGAAGGAGATGAGGAATGGAAAAGAGCCTGTCTTGCGAAGAGATGGAGGAGGAATATTCCCCAAAGAGAGACTGAGAGCATGTGAAAAGGCCTTAAGATGGGGAAGGCTTTTTGTTAAACTCAAGGAACTGAAAGAGGCCAGGGTGAAGAGTTATGAGAGGTAGATGGATTCAGATAATGCAGGACTTTGGGCCATGAAAAAAAAAAATTAGAAATGCATTCTAAAAACAATGACAAATAATTTAAAGGTTTTACACAAGGGAGTGATGTAATTTGGTCTAACTCTAACTATATGGAGAATTGCTGAATAGGGACACAGGGAAAGTCTGGAACCAGCCAGGAAGTTATAACAGTAACAAGGTCAGAGGCAAGGGTGGCTGTTGGAATGGAGGTGGATTTAGTAGGTTGAGCCAACAGGACTTGTTTGTGGGTTGTTGGGGTAGAGTGCTGAGGGTGAGGAATAAACAGGGAATTGTAGACCAAGCAATAACTTAGATGGGGATTTCAAAAGAAAGATTGGGATGAGGAATGGATGTTTAGATTTCAGTTTGGGGGATGTGGATTTTGAAGTTCCTAGGAGATTTCTGAATATAAACATCAAGCATGCAGCTGAATATATAAGTCTGGAATTCTGAGGAAATATCTATTGAGTGTTGAATATGTAGGAATGAATGAGACTCCCAGTGACAAGAGATTAGGGCAAGGAAAAAGGGGGAGGAGAACCAAGATTCGAGGAACTCCAACATTTAGAGCTTGGGTAGAAGAGGAATTGGCTAAGGAAATTGAAAAGCAGCAACCAGAGAGATAGAAGATTTCCCATGAGAAAGTCTGCTGTGGAATTATAGGGAAGAAGTGTTTTCAAGAAGAGAGTATCAAGGGTGTTCAATATTGCTAAAAAGCCAAGTGAGATAACGTTCATGAGATCTAGCTTTATGGTGACCTGTGTTGACTTTCACAACGGCTGTTTCTTCTGTGTCTACATCCTCATCATACATTTTATCCTTACTAATGTTTATTGAGGACTCACTATACACTCAACATGTGTACAGGTGTTAGTGCATTGGATTCTTGCGACAACTCTGTCATGTTGATATTGTTATGCTTCTTCTCCCAGTTGAATAAAGAGGCAGTTTCATGGAGGTTAGATGGATTTCTCTAGGTCTTATATTTCATCAAGCTTCCAAAGTATCTCTCAGCTTCCTATGCTTTGTCCTCTCCTCCAAATCATGGCATGACAGGGACTAGAGAAATATCCCCATCATTTCTCCCAGTAGGAAAACCCTCCCCAAATTGGGAACATCACACACAGGCAAACATTTCATTTTCTCTAATTTGAACCTGAATTTCTCGCTGCAGCTTAGTTGAGTGAGCTCTAAGATGTCCTATTTCACTGTTTTGGGTCTTGTCTGTGAGTGGTAGTCTCTCCCCTCCCAGTCCAACTGCCTCCCGCCTCCTTCATTTTCTGGTTTAGACTATTCCTCATTATAGCTCATGTTTGCTTAAGATCATCCTTAAGTTCTTTTTATCTCTACTCTGAGCTCCCTAAAAAAAAAAAATCTTCCTGGAACTTTGATTGGTTGTTGTTTGATGCTTTTTTTCAAAGGCAGTCAGACTAGTCGTTTCTAGCCTTTTCCAGCCCCCTTCAATTAGAGCTGAGGATTCATCCAGCCGTCTCATTTCCCATTTAAGGTCACTTGGTGTGTACACTTAGACTCTTAACTCAGACATCTCTTTACTCTTGGCTTATTAAGTCTACTTGCCTCAGAATTACAGCCTTAACTTTTTTTTTTGGCAGGAAAAGGCATTTTTAATATTTTCATGGGTGAGCATATTTTGAGACTCACAATGACAAATTCTAGGCAGTCCAGGTGCAGAGGACCTTTTTGTGGCTATGGTGTCATCTGGACCTCCTGGGGAGGGGAAATGAGGTGGGGATTCTGCTTGTGGAAAGCCTTTATGTCTTTACTCCTTTTCTTTCTCTTATTTCCTTTCTGATCCTCCTCCTTTTGGGGTCTCTCTCTTTTCTGATCCCCACCCCCAAGGTTCAAGCACATTCCTTTAGCCCCTCCTTGTTCTCAATGACCTTTGTGTCATTCAAATAAGATAACTTAGTGAGGGTGGGTGAGCTCAGTCTTAGTAGACTGTGTCCCTGGTGGGAGAATGGGAGGAAGGGAATAACCAAATTCTGGAGAGAGGACTAATTTCTCTCCTGACATCTAAGGTAAAATAGATGCTGCCAGTGTGAGAAGTCATTTCTTTCTGAAACCTCTCCCAGACCTTCTTGGGTCTATAAAAGAAATTCATATTCTGTACATTAACCTAAATTTGGTTATACTTCTTTCCAACTAATATCCCTTCCCTGTCTAGATTTCGTTACAAAGAATTCTGTGTTAATTTGACAAGAAAGAGTTTAGAGCCAGAATTTGCTTCTCCCTAATTCCTGGATGGAGGTGTGGCAAGTGCATAATAAAATTTCATTTTATCACACCATATAATTCAAATGAAGCTGGTGTAAACACAATGAAATCAATTCAAATAACACACTGTGGATGCCAAGCCAATGCTAGATAATGACTTAGAAAAGAAATTCAGCCCCTGTGTTCAAGACGCTCAGAATTTATTGAAAACCAAACCAAAACAAGACAAAAACAAAAACCTCTGGAGCTCCCAGCAGGATCTGCACTGAGGCTCAGGAGTGCCAGCCCATGGGTTTGGGAAACCTTCCATCAAATCTTGTTCTCTGATTTGCAAATGATCCAGAAATAGAGAACTCTAATTTTGTCCCCAATTAAGGTTCAGACATCTGCACACATGCTCCTTTGGGCCCTAAGGGTGATCAGATATGGACAACAAACCCCCTAGCAAGGAGAGTGACCAGCACAGGTGCTGGGTCTAGCAACAAGGGCCTCAATCTGGAAGGGGCCAGATTTTTCAGGTATAGATGAAGCCCTATTTGAATCCATCTTAGCTTACCCTCTGGGTGGTGATGTGGGAAGGGGAAGATGGTGTAGCAAAACTGAAAGCTGCTGGACTCTCATTACAAAACCAAACCATGTTGTAAATGATGTGAATGACATATAAACTAAAAAATTTGGAGACATAAAGGTATGTTACCAATTGGCTTAGCAACCAGTGATTTCAGCAATGTGAGTGAGCTAGAATGCTTTATCTCAGCCAAAAGGTGGAGAAGGATGGAAATGAGACAAATGAGTGAAAAAGAAGAGGTAATTAACTGCCTGATATGAGTGACAGACACATACTGCTCCCAAAGTAACATTTGTGAGTTTCCAACTTGCATATGAAATTGATAGAACAGGGAGATAGACCACTGGAGAAGTGAATGATGTGTATTTAAACACACATTTAACGAGAGAACATATGTATATTTGCACCTCCTAAGTTCAGCACCACAGTTGACCAATGTGAGTTATGGAAAAAAGAAATTTGACAATAGAAATTTGCTTTTCTACAGCATAAAAGAAAAAAAAAGAGAAATATTTGTCTACCAGTATAGAAGTATATCAGGGATATGTATGTTTAAAAATAGGCAAATGACTCCATATTTTTTGGGTTGTTTGCTTATCTATTGTGCAAAATTAAGTTAATAGGAAGAACTCCATGGGGAGGAAAGAAAAACTGGTCTTAGAGGACAAAGTAGATTTACCTCCATCATTATATACTTGTCCCCCAAACCAGAGCTGGGGACCAAAAAGAAGTTTCACTAGTGGAAAAAATAAGAGCACAGGAAACCATGAGGCCAGTATGGGGAGTTGGAAGTGGCAGAAGTTATAGAAGAGTTGCTTTTGCCTTAGGAATTAAGGAGGGAAGTCCAGTAGATGGTGGGGCAGCACACTGTGGCATGCTGGGCCAGGGCATCAACACTATAAGAAGGAGAAAATACAGAGAAGAAAATAGCAGCTTGGAATAAAGATAAGACACCTACTTCCACTCCCACCAGGTCCTTCCAAAGATATATAGAAATGTGGAAGGGATGAGTAAGATTGCTATTTGGTTAGTGGGTCCATTGATTTGGCAAACCATGGGCAACAGTATAAAAAGTTATCTAAAATAGGATCTGAAAATTGTGGGCCCATAGGGAACCCAGCTTACATAAATATGTGAGAGACAACAGTAGCATCACATCAAATAGAGTAGTTGGATAATAATAGCTTAAGACTTGAAGGATGTCCAAGCCAACTGATTTACTATTCAATGAAGAGATCATAAAATAAATTTTAAGGGGGAAGTAGAAGGCCCTGTGAGGTAGTCTAGTTTGATAAGTTTTGATGGAGAGAATGAATGATGAGGAACTTGTAGGCTTAGCAACTCTGGTTGAGAGGGTGAGAAAGGACAGTATTATAATGAAAAGGAAGGAAACTTCCAGTTTCCACACTGACCTGTAAAGTGTTTGGAAGTCATCATTTCTGTTACAGTTTAAGTCTGAGGTGTTTTCCAAAAGCTCATGGGTGAGATAGTGCAAGGGTGTTCAGAAGTAAGATGATTATGAGAGCTGTAACCTGATCAGTGCATTAATCCACTGATAGGGATTAACTCAGTGGCAACTGTAGGCAGGTATTGTGTGGATGGCGGAAATAGGTCACTGGAGGTGTACTTTTGGGATTTATATTTTGTCTTTGATGAGTGGGGTTCTCTCTGCTTCCTGGCTCTCATGAGCTGCTTTCCTCAGCCATGCCCTTGCACCGTGATGTTTTGCCTTACCTCAGACCCAGAGCTCTGGGGTCAGCTGACCTTGGACTGAACCTCTGAAACCATGAGCCAAAATAAACCTTTTCTGCTTCCAAGTTGTTCTTGTCAGATCATTTGGTCACAGCGATGCAAAAACTGACTAAAACAACTCCCATCAATATGGGACAAGAAAATAGGGAGATAAACTGGAAATCAACCCTTCTTTTAGAGAACTGTTTTCACAGGGAAAACTAAGTCCCAAGTTCAGAGAGACAGAGCAACTAGAAGAAAGTTAGAAACCAAAATTTACTTATCAGAGAAGAAGCTATTGGAACAATAGGCTCATAAGCAATACAAAGGGATGCCCCTAAGACAAGAGAGGAGCCAAAAAACAAGAGCCCACGTGGAATTTGGAGACCCTGTTATCTATAACTAACACAAACATTAAATATAGTGCAACTCTTAGCAATATCAATACAGATCTTCACACTGAAGGCCTATTTGTCTTAGTTCTTATTATGCAAGGCATCATGTTTGACTTTCAACAAAAAAATTATAAGGGATGCCAGAAATCAAGAGAACTTAGGGTTTAAGGAGACTGAGTGTTCTTCAGCACATATTCAGATATGACACAGATGTTATAAATATCAGATAAGGAATTTAAGGAAAGTGTGACTAATATGTAAAGAGCTGTAATGGAAAAGTAGATAAAGTACAAAAACAAATAGTGTAAGCAAAGAGAAGGAAACTCTAAGAAAGAATCAAAAGCAAATTCTAGAAATAAAAAATATAGTGAAAGAAATGAAGAATGATTTTGATAACTGGTGGTAAACTCAACATGAATGATGAAAGAATTAGCAAACTTGAAAATAGATCAATAGAAACTTCCTGAATGGAAAGGCAAAGAGGAAAGTAAAAAAAGACAAAACACAAGCAAAACTAAAATATCCAATACTATGAGACAATATCAGATTGTTAACATATGCAAAATGAGAATACCACACATAAAAAGAAATATTTGAAACAATAAGGACTGTGAGCTTTCCAAAATTAATGACAGATGCCAAATCCAACCTAGGATCCAGTAAGCCCAGGAAGTATCATAGTTCAACCGAAGAAAACAAAGAGAAAATCATGAAAGAAGCAAGAGAAAAAACAAAACAAAATACTATAAGGATTGAAATTTATAAATAGAGTTAAAAAGTATAAAAATTGCAGTGGACTACTTGTTAGAAACTATGCAAACAAGAAGAGAGTAGAATGAAATATTTGAAGTGTTGAGAGAGAAAGAAAAATCATATGATCATATTGGTTGATACAAAAAACATTTGATAAAATTCAACACCCATTAATGAATAAAAGCTTTTAGAAACCCTAAAATAGAAAGGAATCTCCTCAACTTGTCAAAGAATAGTTCCAAAAATCCTGCAGTTAGCATTATTCTTTATTGGAGAAATTGTATTCTTTCCCCCTAGAAATCTACCCTCACCACCCCCATTCAATACCATATTGGGAAGTCTTTTCTAGTGCAATGAGACAGGAAAAGGAATACAGATTGTGAAGAAAGACATAAAAGTTTGTTTGCATATTACATTATTACTTATTGAAAAATTTTTAAGAATTAGAAGAAAACCTCTAAAACTAATAAGTGATTATAGCAAAGTCACAGGATACAAGGCAAAAATTTTAGAGCCAGTTCCTTTTCTGTTATATTCCCAATGAACAACTGGAATTGAAATAGAACCATTTCTATTTCTAATGTCACTCTTTTAAAAAAAGAATAAACATAGTTGTAAATACAACACAATATATACAGGATCCATATGGAAAAAATCCCTATGCAACTCTGATGAAAGAAATCAAAGATGATCCAAATAAATAGAGAGGTAGTCCATGTGTTTGGTGGAAGAAAATATGGTTACGATGTCAATCATCCCAAATTGATCCACAGATTTAACATAATGCCAATCAATATTCAAGCAAGATATCTTTGTAGGTATCAGGAAACTGAATCTAAATTTTATTTGGAAAGGCAAAAAACCTAGGGTAGTCAAGACAATATGGAACAAAAATGGAGACTCAAGATCACCTTATTTCAAGACTTACTAAAAAGCTGCTGCGTGACAGGTTCTGTAGAGGCAAATGAACAGAAACAGATCAACGGGATAAAGTAGAGAGCTGGGAATTAGACACACAGAAAATAATAAGCTGACCTTTGACAAAGGAGCAAAGGCAATTTAATAAAGAATGGAGACGGCTTTTAGCAAATGGTGCCTAAGCAATGAACATAGATACAGACCTTACACCTTTCACAACATTTAACTCAAAGTAGACCATAAAACTACATGAAATACAAAACAACAAAAACTTCCAAAAGAAACTGTAGGAGAAAATTTAAATGACCTTGTGCTGGGCAAGAAGTTTTTAAGTACAACATCAATAGCACAACCCATGAAAGAAAAAAAAAAAAAAAAGGTAAGTTGGACTTTATCAAAATTAAAAACTTTGGCTCTGTAAAAGAAACAGTTGAAAGAATGAAAAGTCAGAACACAGACTTGGAGAAAAAAAACTTTACAAAGATATATCAGATAATGGACTTGTATCCAAATGATATAAAGAATGTTTAGAATTCAGCAACAAAAACAAGGGTAATTAAGAAATGGGCAGAAGTTCTGAACAGACATTGCACCAAAGAAGATATTCAGAGGGCAAATAAACATGAACAATGCTTAGCATTATTTTTTTTTGGGGGGGGGGGTTATAAATTAACACAGTAATGAGATATCCCTGCAAACTTCTTAGAATAGTCCATAACACTGATAACATTAAGCTTTGGAGCAACAGGAACTCGCAGTCTTTACTGGTAGGAGTGCAAAGTGGTATAACCACATTGTAAGACAACTTGTCGGTTTTGCACAAAGCTAAACGATTTTGCCTTATATTCTAGCAACTGTACTTCCAACTTTTTACCCAACTGATTTGAAAACTTAAAATCTACACAAATCCCATGCACTAATATTCATTGTATGTATTCATTCATAATTTCCCCAAACTGGAAGCAACCAAGACAAATTTCAACAAGAGAAACAATAACAAATTATGGTACTTCCACAAAATAAAGTACCACTCAGTGATTAAGAAAAAAAAGACCATATCCTGGAACAACAACAACAACAAAAATGACATTAAGAAAAACTTAAGAAAATAAAGCCTGGACTTTGGACCATAATAACATATCAGTATTGTCCAGGATATCACATTACCTATAGTCACTGTTTCTCCTGAGGTTCCTATAGACCATGACAGCTTCTCAAACTTTCCTTGTTTTCGATGGCTTTAACACCCAAACTTGAGTCCTGATCAAGTATTTTGTAGAAGGTCCTTCAATTTAGGTTGTCTGATTTCTTTCTCATGATTAGACTGGGGTTATAGTAACATTATGGGGAGAGATCTTCATAGAGGTAAAGTGACATTCTTGCCACATTACTATAAGTAGTGGAAACCAGGGGTAGGGTATATGGGAAACTCTGCAGTATCTATGCAACTTTTCTGAAAACCCAAAACTATTATAAAATAAAGTCTACTAAAAAAATATAGGGGACATATTATTGGGAGGCACTCAGCCCTTGAGGAGAAGCTAGACAGAGGCTGAAGCACAGGTGTGAAGTGTCTCCAAGGAGAGGCAGAGATCAGCCTGAATCCAAACCTGAAGTCCAACCCTGGAAACAAGCTGAGCAATTGTTATGGTTTGGATGTGAGGTGTCTCCCAGAAGCTCACATGTGAGGCAATGAAAGAAAGTTCAGAGAAGAAATGGTTGGGTTGTGAGACCCTTAACCCAATCAGTGAATTAATCCCCCTGATGGGATTAGCTGAGTGGTGACTGGAGGATGTGGACCATGGGGGCTGTGGCTTTGGGGTATATATTTGTATCTGAGTGGAGTCTCTCTACTTCCTGGTCATCCTGTGAGCTGCTTCCTTCTGCCATGCTGTGGTGGAGCTGGCTGTCTATGGACTGAGACCTCTGAAACCAGGAGCCCTCAAATAAACTTTTCTTCCTCTACAGTTGCTGTGGTTGGGTCTTTTAGTCACAGCAGCAAGAAAGCGGTATGTCTATTTAGTGCCAGGATTTTTATGAACATGTTCTCACTGAATTCTCCAACAACTCCAAGAAGCAATTAATCTTTCATTTATGCAGATGAGGAATTAAGAACCAATGACATCAATGTGTGGTGGCTACAGCAGATACTATGCCTGCAGTTTGAGCCCATCTCTGTCTAAATCTACTATTCTCAGGCCACTCAATTGCTTCCATGCTGAGTACATAAACTATCACCCAGGGCCCTTGATAAATGCTTTAAATGTATCAGCACATAAAATCCTTATTTTGGTTAGTACATTCTATTATTATCTAAACTTTACAGATAAGTAAGAAGGTTTACCTGGAAATTCTTCGAAGTCCCACAGACAGAAAACAGTGGTACAAAAATGCAAATATACGTACTTCAATGTCTAAAACCCAAATGTTAAGCCTGTATCATGTTCCAAGATGATGACAGGAGTGGTTTTCATAGCATGGTCTAGGAGCTATCAGGTCCAGGAGCTATCAGGTCCTTCTCTGAACTACCTCCCCTAAGTGGGGTTAACTGGCATGACCAAATGACTTTTGAAGCCTGCTCACCATATTTACTGCTCACTGGAAGGCCTATCTGCTGAGGGTATCGCTGCAATTGACACAGAGGCACCCTCTGGATCAGCACAGCCAAGGAATAGCAGCTTCCTCCACTGACAGCTTCAGATCTCTGGAGTGGATCCTGTGATACAATTTTCTAGCAACATTTCAACACCATTAAGTTGCACATGTCATTATGGTTTCAGGTCCTCAGTATGGTCTGCAGTACAATGATATCTATGGCACACAGGGTGAAAGCTACCAGTGATACACTCTGATAAACAAGCATTGCAGGATGCAAGGAGCAGATTCAGCAGTAGGAGGGACATATTAAGAGGTTCAATGACTCAGAGCCCATTGGAATGACGAGCAGGGACTTAAGTACCCATATACCATAAGAGGCTTCAGAAGACAACTAGGGGTTGAATCCTCAGTACAAACCCTAGGAGAAGATGCCTCTGGAAACATCTTCAGAGGCAACATGGCCAGAGGTAGCCACCATCAGGTAGCAGTTAATTCCCGCAATGATCTTCCAGGATTATGATCTGCTTTCCACCAACTTTGTTCAAATAATCAGTGGGCTGCCTCCAGGACTGTGATGAGCAAGGAGTTAGTTATACTTTGACTTGCAGTGTGGCAGTGGTAATGTAATTAGAGGTTGCAACAGATGCATTCTATCCTGCAGATATTATTACTCTTCCTTGGGAAATGCCATTGCAAAGAAGTGTTGGAGCTTAAACTACAAGCTGCAGTAATCACATATTTAATGCAGGAGATTTGCTCCTGTTTTTATGATTCTGTAGGATGGAGTTGGAGAAGAGGTGCTCTTATGTATCCTGTTAACCTTCAGGCTTTTTGAGGAAATGGAACATATGAGAGAAGGTTGGGAAGGAAGTATCCTTACTTCAAGGGAAAGATGGAGCAGTTTTCAATGCTGAAGAAGGAGTCCAGAGATGATTCTACCTGGACCACAACCCCGCTGGCTGGGGTGAGCTGAAAGGAAAGTAAGTGTGGAAGAAATATTTTTGCATATATTTTGGAATTTTACCTAAGTTAACAGGAGGTACGGAATTGATGCTTTTGGAATTTGGATTTTTCTACATCAACAAGGGATGGATTTGGAAGAAAGAGAAGGAATACAATGCTGAATTTTATGGGCCAGTTTGGGGCATTCTATTCTGTAGGCATTGTGTTCTTTGGACTATGTAGTTATCATCTGCTGCATATTGTTTAACACTATCTGGCAAGCTTGGTTGGGCAACAGAGCTGGGTGTTATTTAAGATGGGAAATAGGATAGCAGTGACTTCTTGGAGTCCTGCCTGATGGTGTAGTTGAAGTTCCTGATGTATCTTGGCATGACTGGTAAATTGGAGGGGCTCTTCTGCCAGATTGCTGTGTTTAATGGAGACTGACTAGCCTCCTGTGTGAACTCACCCCAATGGGAAAAGAAGCCAGGCACAGTCCATGTGTCCAGAACAAAAGCCTTGGCTGTTGGCAGAGAGTCGTCCTGTTTTCTCCTAGCCCAGTACCCATTGGACCCATCCATTCATTCAAAACCCTTTTCCTGAGACATTAGTATGTAGTAGTCACTGTGCTATGCATGGGATTGCGACAATGAATAGGACGGAGACAATGAGTGTTCATACCCTATGCACATTAGGTGGCCAAGAGTAAATTTGAAAGAGCTGGTGTTCTGAGCAGTCTGGCATGCATGAGAGCACAAGCAATTCACTTCCTCTAAAACCAGGTGTTGAGGGGAGAATGGCCATCCCATCATTCAGGGAAGACCACATCAATACTTTGGCCCCATGTATCCTCTGGGGTATTGGTGATACTTTCTGGTGAGGCAGGAGGGAGAGATTGTATCCTACAAAGCTTCTCTATCTTCTCTGGGTTCAGAAGAGCAGAAACAGAGACGGTAGTGCCTTTTGGGTAGTAACAAGCCACAGTGTAGCAGAGAGCGGATGAAAACCAAGTCCAGCAGAGTGGTGATGGGAAGATACGGGGTCCGCAGTGCCCTGAGGAGCTGTGGTAAAGAAGTTGGGTGAATTTTGGAGGAACAATGGAGTTAGAAGAAGAATACTTCTTTTGAGTGTATTTGTGTAATTCTCTGGAAATATCCAGAGATACTAGGGAGATATTTCAAGATGGATATCTGATTTTATGCTAATATGACTGCCTACACTCACAGGCTGATGATTGGGGCAATGAATTACAATAACCATAATGAGAACATCAATGACAACATTGTCTTCTACCAATACTGCCACCATCACCATAATTACTACCATTATTGAATGCTTATGAGGGTCTAGGATAAGACTTCCACTGGGGACCAAGATGAAGTAATAGGAACCAGATTTAAGCTTCATTCTGAAAGGACCAAAACATGAACAAAATATATGAAATAATGTTTTACAGTACATGACTATTAGGTAAGTGAGGACAGTGATACCTTAATCAATAAATGGGCTAAGGAACTGAACAGACACTTCATAGAAGAAATACAATTGATCAATAAATATATGAAATAATGTTCAACATTTCTAGCAATTAGAGAAATGCAGATCAAAACTACTCTAAGATTTTATCTCACTCCAGTCAGAATGGCAATTATCAAGAATGCAAGCGATAATAAATGTTGGTGAGGATGTGGGGGAAAATACAATAGTATACTGCTGGTGGGATGGCAAATTGGTGCAGCCACTATCACCATCTATCCTAGCTGGCAACTTAATGCTGGGTTCACAAAATCTGACTATTCCAATAACTCAAGAAAATGACTAAGAAAGCACACAACCATACAGAAATATCTTTTCAATACTCCAGAGGTGGCTGTGACCTTAAGTGTCCATGGAAAGAGAGAAAGCCACCAGAATTATTTATTCCTATATAGGGAACATACAAGGGGAGATTCCATGGAATATTCTATCCCCAAAAGGGCAAAGGAGTAGGATTACAAAGGAACAGGTGAGTCTAACACAACCTCTGTGGGTGATACCTACACCTGGAGCCGCACTTTGGTAATGCCCAAGTTATTGCAACCTGGCACTTGTGCCAGACTGAAGGCAATAATTGGTCAGTGCCCCAAGGCATCAGGACTTGAAGATCTGCATCCAGGGCATCTCCCAACAAACAACTATTGAAAGCAGTATGAAAATTCCTCAGAAAACTTGGAATGGAACCACCATTTTACTTAGCTATCCCACCCCTTGGTTTATACCTAAAGGACTTAAAATCAGCATATACAGTGATGCAGCCACATCAATTTTTATAGGAGCTCAACTCACAATAGCTAAACTATGGAACCAACTTAGGTGTCCTTCAATAGATGAATGGATAAGGAAAATTGTGTTATATATACACAATGGAAAAAGAATACACACACATACACACAAACACACAATGTAATAATTTCATTTGGAATGGAATAATGGCATTTGCCAGTAAATGGATGGAGTTGGAGAATATCATGCTAAGTGAAATAAGCTAATCCCAAAGAATCAAAGGATGAATATTTTCTCTGATATGAGATATTAATTCACAATAAGGTGTGGTGGCTAGGGAATAATAGAATTACTTTGAATTAGGTAGAGGGGAGTGAAGGGAGGGGAGGGGTTATAGGGTTAGGAGGGATAGTAGAATGAATCAGACATTATTGCCCTATGTGCATATATGACTATGTGACCAGTGTGATTATACATCATGTACAAGCAGAAGAATGAGAAATTATACTCCATTTATGTATGATGTGTCAAAGTGCATTCTACTTTCACGTTGAACTAATTAGAGCAAAGAAAAATAAATAAATCAATTAAAAGGAGAAACAAACCAAGTATACCTATGAGTTCCCCAGCTTATAGGCCATAATGCAGGGAAGGGAAGTTGAGAAGCCCAAGAATCTAGGGAGATCTGGACAGTTAGCATTTGCAGAACAGAACAGTAACAAGGAAAGAAATGCAGAGAGAAAGAAGTTTAGAGATCTGCAGAGGGTCCCCTTCAACTGCTTAGCTGGGTACTGATTAAATGAGCAGAAAAGAGCTACCCCAAAATGAGTGATAATGTCATCCATGCTCCCACATGGTTAGGAATACATCTGTTCCTAACAGATTAGAAAATGTCGTGATGCAAGGGGCATTGTGTAAATATTTCAGAAGGACCTATCCTCAGTATTCAGATTAATTAGCACTAGAATAATTAGGCCTAATGAGCTATGGCCTCACCTAACAAATTTTTAAAGTGACAACTGAAAGGGTCAAAGAATTTCTAAGTCACTGAACTGCATCCTAAAACAAATAACAAGCATATTTACAGAAATATAAAAATATCTAGCACGCATCAAGGTAAAATGACAATGTCTGACATCCCTTAAGAAATTACCAGACACAAAACAAAGCAGGAACATAAGAAAAATAACAAAGATAAAAATTTATCAGGTGAAACCAATTTAGACCTAATCCATATAGTAAGACTTAAACAGCAATTATAAATGTATTTAATATGGTTAAGTAGGGACATAGAAAATGTTAAAAGGTCAAAATTGAATTGAAGGTAAAACTACAATGGTGAGATGAAAAATGCACTGGATGGAATTAATGAAATATTGGACATCAAAGAAAAAAGATCTGAAAACAATCTCACATGAGACAGAGACTTGAAATATGATATTGTTGATTGGCACTGGAACATGCAGAATCTCAAAATAATTGTGTAAGTGAAAAAAAATCACTCATACATATGAGTACATACTGTGTGATTCCTCTCAGATGAAATCCTGGAAGACACAAAATAACTTGGAGTAACAGGAAGAAGAATAGTAATTGCCCATAAAGAAAGAGGGTAGGAAAGAGCAGGAGGAGAAAATTACAAAGAAGAAGAGGAAACTTGGAAGTAATGCATGTGTTCATTATTTTTATTTTGGCGGTAGCTTTGTGGGTGCATATATATGTCAAAACTTAAACTTCATACTTTAAATACTAGAAATTTATTTATTACATGTTAATTATACCTCCCATAAGGTTGTCAACAATTTTAAAAGCATTAGAAAAAATTTTAAAGAGTATATTATCATGTATATTTTAAAGATGAGAAATCTGACATCCTAGAAAGGAACTTGACTAAGACCAAAAAGTTTGTAAGGAGGTGACCCAGGATTCTTAATTCTGTATACCTTTCAGTGGCATCAGATGGAAACCTCAGAGCTAATATTCCCGGGGACATGATTCATTAAAGGATTGTAGTTTTAAAAATCTCTTTGAAAAATGGTGAGCATTTGTTGATGGACCCTGTCTAATATTAATGTCATGTACTTATCGCTACCTGACATAAATAAATTAATTTGGTTGTTAAACATCAATCTCCCCACCCTTTCCTGGCCACCCTTCTCTTTAATATTAATATCCTGTACTTACCACCACCTGACATATATATATATATATATATATATATATATATATATATATATTAATTTGGTTGCTAAATGTCAATCTCCCCACCCTTTCCTGGCCAATGGAAGGAATTTTATTGTCTAGACTATTTGTATTGATTTTCTCTTATATACCACCTCTGTACTTTTTTGTCTCTTGCTCTTGCTGACACTTTGGTGATCAGATATGAACAAACTTCAGTGGATTTTACAGAGATATAACCTGTCAGTGCCATGACTCAGACTTGCATTTGGTGCCTCTTGATTCATGTTCCAGGATTTTACTATGGATGCTACTGCAAGACTCCACTCAAGCATTATATGTTACTGAGAAGCACAGGTTCCCTTCATGAGGTAGACATTTTCTAATGGGAGATGTGATCCAGTGGATATATTCTTCTTATGAGTGGGTGGCCTTCACTGTAATTTCCAGGGATGACACTGAAAGATGAAGCAATCAGACTCAGGTGGTAGATCGGATGCTGCTTTATTTGCTACTCCTCTTTCCCAGCTTTCCTCCCTTTGACTCTCATCCCTACCACCTGAAATCAAACACTCCAATTAAGTAAAGAACAGAAGCCCTTTGCATCAGGTTCTGCTTTTTGCTTTAAAAGTTGGTAGCAGAAGTGCTCCAAGGAAGCAGAGTCCTGGATGGCAGTTGGGGACGGTGACACTCACCAGTTGAATGGAAATTAGAATCTCTATGCCAGTGAAAAGTGGGATAACTTCTGGGAGGCAATGACATTACGATGACTAAAACTTCCACCCATGTTTATTTGGGATGAAGTACAGGTAGAAAGTGCAGTGTTGAGCTCGCTGGTGGCTACACCTTTTCAACAGTGTGGTTGCAATAACAATTCTAGACGTTGTAGAATGGACTGGCTTTTACAAACTTAATTAGAGCCTTATGAAATGGCCATCTCAGATCATCCGACTGATATGTTGTGAAAACCAGAAATTTCTATGGAAGCTTTTAAGGGTATGTTTATCTCTGCCGCCACAGGACAGACTGTGCTGAAGGTCTGATTCAGCATCTGACTGTAAAGGTATCTATCAGAGCTGTGAAAGAGAATGAATACATAGCTGGACCAGTCTCCCATATCACAATTATATCTTGATTAACAAGAAAATAATAGAACCCTGTGACTTAGGGTAGGGTAATTTGATTAGATGCGCAGGAGGTTCTTTCTTTTTTAAAATTAATTTTAAAATTTGTTTTAATTAGATATACATGACAATGCATTTATACACTTTGGTATATATCATACATAGATGGGATATAATTCCTCATTTTTCTGAGTGTACATGTTGCAGAATCACATTGGTCATGCAGTCACATATATACATACATACAGTAATGATGTCTGTTTCATTCTACTATCTTTCCTATCCCCACATCCCCTCCCTCCCCTCCCATCACTTCTCTCTACCTAATCTAAGTTAACGCTACTCTTCTCTAGTGCCCCCCTCCACACTTTATTGTGAATTAGCACCCACCTATTAGAGAAAACATTTGGCCTTTGGTTGTTTGGGATTGGCTTATTTTGCTTAGCATGATATTCTCCAACTCCACCCATTTGCTGCCCAAAGCCTCTGTTTCTTTTGAGCTTTCCAGAATATCAAAGGATCCCCATCCCTTTGTCAGAGGACAGCAGCCTCCTCTTGACTGGAGATTGTGCAATGACCTCACCTGAGGTAGGTACCTCATATGTTTCTCCTTGTGGGCAACAATTAGAGTAGATTTGTCCTCACTTCTCTTCTTTCATTCAAGCCAATAACAAAGGGCAGACGTCAACATGGCCTGAATAGAGAAGCATAGTCCTGCTATGGGAGAAAATAGCTTATGGTATGGACCCATTTAAAATGTACCAGAGGGACTGTATCTCATATATGCATGGATCTTATGGGTGATAATGTCTACAACCCAGTTGGGCAGTGGGATAGGTTGCTGAGACTGACCAGCATCCCAAGGAGCATCTGTCCTGGTGTGTGTGCAAGAGAACAGTTCCTGCAGATAACACCATCTTGCCTATTTGCAGTATGTGTAAGAAAGCATCAGATTCCTTCAAGATATTATTTATCCAGACACAGAGATCTGGGCCCACTCCTATTGTTCCCCAAACGTGGCTAGATTCCTAGGAATAGGAAGGGGTACTTGGGCGGGGGTATGATGTTATACCGTCTTCCTTTATTTTAAAATAATGACAAATGGGTGTTGAATCAGAAAAGAATATAAGATTAGACAGGAGATAATTTATTATTGGGGCATTTGCCATGAATTAGGATTCAACAGTTTGACAGGGAAACTTGCATTTGATATTGGCCTAATAGTTTGCTGACGTGGCCCTTTGAAGTTTGTGTGTAACAATGGATTACAGTGCACAGTGATTTTCAAGGTGTGGTCTCAGACCAGCAGAATCATCATCACCTGAGAAAACACTAATTCTCTACTAAGTCAGAAATCCTGGTGTGGACTCTGGTAATCGGTGTTTTAATAAGGCCTCTGGGTGATTTGGATGCACACTAAAGTTTGAGAACCACTGGAGTATTGTAATGAGGTAGAGAAGCCAGGATTTCTTTGGCATATGATTTAGGGAAGAGCCAGGGGGCTCAGAGAGATGGGACTGTTAGAATGGATTTGTTATGTAGGACAGGAGAGCTACTTTGAGTATATTCTCTTGGAGGACCCAGAGTGCACCCTTCACCTAGGCAAAGATGAAGGCGTGGGTAAAGAGGACACTGGCATGGTTTAAGAAACCTGGTGATGTCTGTCCTTTGTAGAATGGAATCAACTGTGGGAGAGGCTACCAATGTACCTTGGCTCCCACATGTCAATGGGATGATGGGATTCTAGAATGATAGGGTCAAGTGGCACACTTAAGGTCGGAGCCAAGTGATGTTATGACTGTAATAGGCAATAAGGCTGAAGTGGCAGTTGGGGTGCATTGATCTACAGGGATCTGTGGAAATGATTGAAGAGATCAGGACAACCGTAAGGGTGTGTGCAGTGTAGATCTATAGTGCTGATTAGAGTGCTGGTCAGCTTGGAAAGTAACAGAAAAGCTCATCGTAGCTGCCACAGTCCCTCACCCAGTTTTGACTCAGTCTCTGAGTTTGCTTTTTGAATAGAAAGCCACATCTACTCAGTAAAGACTCTGTGGTAATTGCATGGGTATATGCTAAGTATTCGACAGACTTTTCCCATAATGACCTGTAGCCATTTTCCAGGTTAATTATATACTGAGAAAAGGGAATAGCAAAATTTGAGAGCACTGTCAGCTCTGGAGTCTGAGCTGACATTAATGCGAGGGACCAATGCACCATCATGGTCTTTGACCTAGAAAAAGTTCACCCTGAACATGCCCACATTTAGATTCCTTCTCATTGCTCAGTCCTTAATCCCAGAGACCAATGTGGAAAAAAAAAGTGGCACACAATTTCAGCTAGCTTATTTCTTTTTTTTGTCTAGACAGAAGAGAGTCTAAGCTGATTATTGATTCACCTGATTTATTTTAAGTAGGTGAGACAGAGTTCTGTAATGTTAGAAATTGAAGGTTCCCTTTGACAAAATTGGACCGATCAGCACATAATTATCTCATTCTCAATATTTAACTAAGTATAACCTCTGCTGCTCTTTTTTCCAAATATAGGAAATTGTAATTGCCATTCTCTGTTCCTCTTTCCCTCTGGGCAGGTCCCAGGAGTTAGGGCTAGGAGAGGCTTCTAAGCAACATGCTACTACAGACTCACAGCCCTGAGCATTAGGAAGGGGAGCATGCAGAACACTAGAGTGCCAGCCCCTGTCTTGGAATGTAACAAAAATGCTCATCTTAGCTGCCACAGTCCCTCACCCAGGTTTGACTCAGTCTCGGAGTTTGCTTTTTGAATAGAAAGCCACATCTACTCAGTAAAGACTTTGTGGTAAGTGCATGGGTATATGCTAAGTATTCGACAGACTTTTCCCATAAAGCCCCTGGCTTCTTCTGTGTGGCAATGAGGACTTATAGAAAGAAAGCCAAAGTAATGTGGTTACACCTGTGATGGTTACCTATACTGAACTCACCAGGACAAGCAGGAGAAGTGGCAGGTTTGTAGACTCCATTAGCTCCCAGACATACATATTGAGACATCTACATATCTACAAAATCCAAACCTGTCCCCACTAGTGTTTCCTTCTTGGTCCTGCTTAGTTTTTGTGTCATATGACACGGAGACCATTGCTTGTTGTCCCTAACCTCCTTATTCTGCATAGTTCTTCTGCAGGCATGCCCCTAGCTGGGTTTCTTTGAGATGCGTGCAGACTGTTAGGGGCTTCAGTGGTCTAGAAAGCTCTTTCTATGGCAACTCTCTCTGTTGAAGTTAAATCAATATGTGCTGTTTTCTCCTGTCCTGGTACCTTTCATTCTGTGGCAGAGCCTGTATTTTGATTTATGCCTGCTTACCACTTAGGTTCTTCGACCAGTTTTCCAGGTTAAGTGTGGCAATGCAACTGTCGATTGGGAGTCTCTTGGGTACTGGAGAAACAAGGCAAAGAGCAGGATTCTAGCACTTAAGGTCTGTAGTCTAGTTAGGGAGGAAATGAGGGATATATAAAAATAGAAAAATAATAGAATCATGGATAAGGCTCTGGCAGGGGCAAATGGAGATCTCGATAAAGGCATCATTGAAGCAGTGATGCTTTGAGCAAGGTTTTGAAGGCAGATCAAGTGGGCAAGCAAATTGCTAGCAGGAAGAATGGGGGATGACAGCCACAGGAAACAACATCATGTCTGATGGAAAATACAAGTAGATGGTGCTGTGGATTTTTAAAGTGTCCGTAGGAAGAGGGAAAGGGAATGAAGCAAGAGAGACAGGCAGAGTCGGGCCACAGATTGTCTTGAATTCTTAGAAGCTCAGACTTGATTCTCAAGGCCAGTGGTTTTCAGAGTGTCCCTGGATCCGTGACAACAATGTCACCCGGGAGCTTATTAGAAATATACTCTCAGTTCTGCCCCAGGAACTGGATGAAGAACTACAGGGAAATGGCAGGAAATTTTAATTTTAACAGGCTCTCTAGGTGATTTGGATGGACACAGAGGTTAAAACTTCTGCTTCAGGGGATAAGGAGCCATAGCAGGTTCTGAGCATTGGGAAGTTTGTACCGTAGAAAGATTTCCTTACAGCCATGTGGAAGCAGGATGAGAGGAGGCAAGCCCCATGGTGGCATCTCTGGGAGACTGCTCCAACAGTACAGATGAGAAATGATGAAGGTCATCAGGATGGAGATGGAGACTCTGGAGAAAAGACGAGAGGACAGAGCCAAAGAGGTGAACTGAGGCTGGCCGGCCATGGGAGGTGGGGGGTGTATCTGGGTCAGGAGCCTTTGTCACTGTGTCAGAGGCTGCAATAAAATGGCCCAGTCTGGTAGTGCCAGCTAACTGAGGGAGGGGCATTCTCCAGGGTTACCTCAGCACACAGAGATGCTCATTAGCCACTTCTTTCCTTTGACCCTCATGGTGAAGAAGAAGGGCTCCCTTTGCTCCATCAGAACTACTAATGTGGAGATGGATGTGTTCTACATACAGAAAACATCTCAAAACCAGTTTTGCTCATGAAAAGAATGTGTCAAGTGTGTGTGTGTGTGTGTGTGTGTGTGTGTGTAGGGGACATATATGTGTGTATGTGTGCATTCAAGGGAATGACATTTCTCTTTGATCTCCCTGGTACCTGCATTTGTATGCAATAGGAGCTGGGGTGAGATGAGGTGATTTGCATGGCTATCAGTACTTCTACACATCTATGTTGATATTTTCTCAGTCTCTGTGTATTTAGATTCCAGCAAACAATACAGATAGAAAAGTCTGAGAACTTCTTTTTTTTTTTTTCCTGATTGGGATGTTGGTTACTTCCAGACTTCAAAATCTCTTATAAGAATGTTCTAACCAGCTATAAGTATAGCTCAGTGGTACAGCACTTGCCTACTATGTGAAAAGCACTGAGTTCAAAGCACAATACTGCAAAAAAGAAATGCAATTGAAAGAATGTTTTAAATTCTAGGTTATAAGCCGCTGACTGGGTCTGTTCTGTTCTACTGTCCCCGGATGAAGCAGCTAAGAATCACAATAACAGATTGTTTTATTTCTATCAAATGTTCTGTTGTGGGTTGATTGTGTTATGGTTTATATATGGTGTCTCCCAAAAGCTCATGTGTCAGACAATGCAAGAAGGTTTGGAGGAGAGATGATTGGGAGATAGCCTTAACTTAATAAGTGAATAAATCCCTGATGGGATTAATTGAGTGATAACTGGAAGCAGGTGGGTTGTGGCTGGAGGAAGTAGTTCATTGAGGGTGTCGCTATGGGGTATATATTTTGTATCTGGAGAGTGGAGTCTCTCTCTGATTTCTGATCAACATGTGAGCTGCTTCCCTCTGCCACACTCTTCCACCATGATATTCAGCCTCACCTGGAGCCCAGAGGAATGGAGCCTGCTGTCTATGGATTGAGACCTCTGAAACTGTGAGCTCTCAAAAAACTTTTCCTTCTCTACAATTGTTCTAGTAGTCCCAGCAGGGAAAAAAGCTGACTAAAACAAGTTGTGTTCTCCTAAAAATACATTCAAGTTCTCGCTGTGGTTGTGACCTTAGTTGGAAATAAGAGTCTTTGCAGATGTAATCAAGTTAAAATGTGCTCATACTTGATTAGGATCAACCTCAATCCAATGGATGTTGTCTTTATGAGAAGAGGGAGATTTGGATGGAGACTCAGGGTGAACCTCAAGTAATATGGAGGCAGAGTTGGAGAGCAGGATCTCTAAGCTGAGAGTTAGAGCCATCCCTAGAAAAAGGTAAGGAAGGATCCTTCCTTAGGGACTTTGGAGAAAGTTCTGCCAGCACCTTGGTTTTGTGCTTCTGGCCTCCAGGACTGCAAGACGATAAATTTATGTTGTTTAAAGGCACCAAGTTTGTAGTGATTTATTACTGAATCCCAAGAAACCAATACATGCCCTAAACCTTTAGCAGGTTTAAGATCTACAATTCCAACCCCCAGGTAGAAATGCAAGAACAACAACCACAGGCAGAGATGATTTGAAACTTGCATGAGACAGACTTTGAAATCAGGTGAGTCAGAGAGATGGAAGCCTAGCTTTCTATGTATAAATTATGAAGAAAATGGATAATGTTTCTTTATCAGACTGCCTGAAAGTGCAATAGACTGCCTTCTAAGATGAAAAAGAAAATTCTCCATAATTTTCAGGGAAAATGAGGGCAGCCAGATAACCCTCCTGTTATGTGACAGCCTATCACCAAATGAGAGATGGAGAATAATAGGAGAGACAGTGATGATATAAAACGGGTCCCAGACATGGAGCATTGCTGGATTAACTCCAGCAAGCATTTGTGTATGTTGTCATGTCAATAAAATTACTGAAATTGAAACCTGAAATTGAACAGAGTGTGAAAGAAAGAAGATATTACTCCAGGGAACCAGGCAGTAAATATTCACATTAAGAGGGGGTGATATCATGGAAAGTTTCTGTGGCTTGTGATGCTATTGAAGTCCAAACAAAGGGGGTCTAATTTCATTGTTTCCCTCTGGTGTTTTTTTTTTTTGGAGAACTGGAGCACTTGGTTGTAATGAAATTGGGCTCCTGAGAAGTGAAATCAAAGTTCAAAGATGCGTCAGTGGGTTGGAGTGCATATTCATTTGTTCACAAGCCTTGTGGGGCTGCTTTCTCTCAATTAGGAGCTGTGAGCTTTCTTTGTTCACCAGCAGGAATCTGATGTGAAGAATAGACAATGAGTTTCCCATTCTTGGACAAGAGAAAAAGCTGAGACTGAACAATGCCTGAGGTCAGTGTGACAGCGTAGCTGGAAATCCACTTCTTGCCTCACCTCTCCTTTGTTCAACTGTGGTATGATGCCTTCTTGTCCCCTTTATGTGCATAGGGCCCACACACCATGTGCCCTCTGCAACCTCTCTTCTTCTGCCATCTTGGGCAAAGGCCAGGGTGCACCATTCCTGTGATGGGGTTTGAGAACTGCTGCAGGCCTGTCTGTTCCTCTTCTCTCATCAAGAAAGCACTTCTACGGGTTGTTTTCATATCTGTCAGTCTGAGTGCCCAATAGGAAGTTTGAAATCCACACATCCCATGTGGAAGGTGTTGGGAATTCTGGGTCTGGTCTGTCCCCTATAAACAGCTACTGATTCAAAATCTACTGAAAGGTTTTTTTCCCTAATACCCAAAGAATTGCCAATGTTTCCTTTTGGGATTATTCTTTACTGAAAGAATTTGCAGTCTGCTTTAAATTCTCACATTCTTATAAAAACAAGTCAAAAGGAAACAAAACACAGCATCTAATCCATCATTGGATATATCTATAAAAGGCCCAGAGTTGTCAACTGGAGAGGGAAATCTGTTTTGTCTTTTTTTGGAGATGTTATTAATATGCTGCACTCAAGATCATTGGACTGAATTTCTTACAAAGAAATAGGAGGTATTTCCTAGTATGAACCTTACTTTATAAATGGAAACTGAACCTTGGAGATGTTAAAAAAAAAGATAGGTCAAGTTTACAGAGTTAGGATTGGGAGTCCGGTGTCTATCTCTCCCAAACCAAGTGCAAAGGCACTGTTATGTCACACTGCTCCTCACGAACTGCAATTTTCAGGATAGTATAGGATGTCAAGGTTGGTTTGCTATCTTAGTCAGTTTGGCCTTCTCTTAACAAAATTCCCTAGACCAGGTAGCTTATAAATGATATAAATTTATTTCTAATAGTTCTGGAGGCTGGGAAGTTCAAGATCAAGTTGCTGGCAGATTCAGTGTCTTGTGAGAGCAGGCTCATGAGGGCACCATCTTGCTGTAACCACATGGTAGGAAGGGCTTGGCAGCTCTCTGGGCCTTTTTCATAGCACCAGTCCCAATCATGAGAACTCTGCCCACTTGAGCTGACCGCCTCCCAGTAGGCCCCACCACTTAACACCATCGCTTTGGGCGTTAGGGTTTCAAAATAAACGGGCAGAGCTTAAGATTATTTGACTGAATTCTTACAAAGCAGTAGGAGGTAGTTCCTATTATGATCCTTATTTTATAAATGGAAACTGAGCCTTAGAGATGTTTTAAAAATGGCCAAGTTTACAGAGTTAGAATTGGAAATAGAGAGAAATTGCAAGGGACGCATAGTGTGGGTCTGATGGATGGAGAGGGGATAGAAAGGCGTCAGGCCAGTTAAGCAAAGGAGAGGCAAGGCAAGAAATGGATTTTTAGCTGCATGCCACGCTGACCTTAGTCATGTTCAATCTCAGCTTTCTTTCTTGTCCAAGAATAAGAAACTCATGGCCTATTCTTGACACAGAATTTTGGGGAGACAAAAACACTCAGACATAATAATGTTCCTCAGAGCAACTCTTCAGCCAGTTAGCATCACAAAATTCCACCTCTCCAGATATTCCATACTATATTTTGGATCAGATCTAAGCATTATAAAATAATATTGTTGTTAAGATTTGAGGTCTGCTCATGTGTAACCTCAGTCCATTCATTCTAGCTCTTTCCTCTGGGACCACACAAAAGAATCTCAATGCTTTAGCAGCCTGGGTAGCACTTTAGGACAGAGTTCTCTCTGCAAAATCTTTACTTTTTATTCAGTCTTTGAACAAGACTACATCCACGATGGTTTCCAGAAATATTGCTTTTCTTAGAACATGCAGTAGTTTGTTAAAATTCCTTTGTAATTACAGAACAGAATTTGGATACAATATTCCAGGTATGATTTGGCCAGAAAATAGCAAAGTAAGAATCTTGCATCTCTCTCTCTCTCTTTTTTTTTTAAAACCACCTTTGGGTCTAGAGAAGCAGCTTTGATATTGACTAAGTTTCACACAAGATTAACTTGGGTTCTGCTCTGAGTTACAATTTGTGATGACCCAGGTGTACATTTACACTATCAATGTGTAGAGCAATTTTATGAGCAGAGGCCGGGGTGAAAATACTCAGCCCTTTGTGTATTCCATTGACCAAACTTTGTAAAGACATAAATATAGTCCTTAGTTCAAATTGAACTCATTAAAATCCACCATCCCAGTTGGTTTTATAGATGTTGCGGTCTGGATACTTCTCCCCATAGCCCTGTGCCAGCGACCTCCATATAAATCTATAGATGAAACAGTCTTATTGGTTCCAATACATTGGTTAGAACAAACATCCTAATATATGTGTTTTGGACATAGCTTGTCCAAAATAGGAGTAGGAGCTATTGAGAAACTTAGAAACCAGTAAGAAAAATGCTGTCTCCAATTCAACATCTCCATCATCATCCAAATGGCAATTAACTCTTTCCTTTGAATCTGCAAAGCAATCTCTTTTCTTGTACTCTGGTAGGCCTAGATGGATAATGTCCATGTAGGTTTTTTTTTTTAAAGTACTTCCAGGAATTTTAGAAGAGCATACTAGTTTCTTTTTTCTTTCTTTCTTTCTTTCCTCCCTTCTTTCTTTCTTTCTTTCCTTTCTTTTTTTTTTTTGGGGGGGGGGCTAGGATATGGTCTCAGTCCATTCAAATAAAAATAAATAAGCAATAATTAAACATTAATTTACCAGCTTCTCTCTCTCTAATGATCTTGTTTAATCCTCCAACAACCCTGTAAAGTAGATAAATCGTTTTCATTTCATTGGGAAAGATGAAAAACTGAGGCTCAGAAGACTAGAATGACTTTGCCAAGGGAGGAACGAGTGTGGTCAGTCTTTGAATTCTGGTAAGCCGATTCTAGGCGAACTCCATTTCTGCTCTTCTAGATTGCCTTGTTCTTCCAAAGAGTAGTCCTCTAAAGGTAGTTTGAAAAGATTTCAATCATTTTCTCCTGGGGGCAGGATTTCCCCAATGGAGTGATCCTGTCATGATATCTAGGAACTAATTCCAGGATTCCTCTTCATCAAGGAGGAATAACAGAAAGTTACTCATCCTCCCACAATTGCTTTACTTAAATTCGAGACTCTTTTGGTTTGAAGTTCAATCAAATCAACGATTTTTAAAAATCTGCTTAGAAAAAGGAGGAAATAAAGTGAAACATTTCACTGAGCTATATGGGAAGATATTTGTGTTTATTTGCATCAGTCAATTCATATTAATGCTTTTTTTTTTTTTTTTTTGGATACTGGTGATTGAACTTGTGGTGCTGTACCACTGAGCTACATCTCCAGCCCTTTTTTATTTCTTTAATTTTGATACAGGGTCTTGCTAAGTTTCCCAAGCTGGCCTTGAACTTGTGATCCTCCTGCCTCAGCCTCCAGAGTTGCTAGGATTATAGGCCTGAGCTACTGAGCCCAGGCATTGTTTTGAGACAAGATTTTACCATGTTACAGAGGTAGGACTTAAACTCCTGCGGTCAAGCAATCCTCCTGCCTCAATCTTTCAAGTAGGTAGGTGGGACTACAGGTTCAGACCACTGTGCCTGGCTCTAATTCACATGAATATGAATCTTTTGGATTCGAGATTTAAAGTTGGAGGCAAAATGTGTGAAATGATAGCTATTGAGTCTGACTGTACTTCAAAGTAGCAACATTCAAAGAGTTTGTGGTGGAAGGTGTTTCAAATGCCACAGAACATGAAGAAGCTCCAATCTATGGGTTAGGATTCCCTAAGAATCAGGGTATATTTGCCAGAGTTCTCTAGAGGAACAGAGCTGTATGGGATGGCTTACATGATCAGAGGCTGGATAATCCCACAACGACTGGTTGCACTCAGGAGAGCTGGAGGAACCAGTAACTCCTCAGTCCATGAAGCTGGAACCTCAGAATAAAAGGGACCAGTGATGTAGCCCAATCAGAAATCAAAGGTCTGGATCTCCTTGGAGATTTGCTGGTGAAAGTCCACATTGAAAAAGTAAAGGAGCAGTAGCCCAAAGTCCCATGGATGATGGTAGTAGCAATAGACCCATTTTCATTCCACTTGGGCCCCAATCCTATTGGACAGTACTGCCCACATTCAGAGTGAGGCTCTCCCTCAGTTCACTGTCCCACATGTCAATCATTTCTGGAAACACCCCCAAAGACATACATACCCAGCAGTCTGTTAATTCTAGGCGTCTCATCAATCAGGTTGACAATATAGATTAATCATCACAGGGGGTTTCTAACCTTCCAGAGCCAGGCAGGTAATGTCAGTGTGTAAATAAGCTGGGTGTATTTTTTTTCCAAATTAAAAAAATTGTCATTAAACCCATAAAACATAAATCTTACCATTTTAACCATTTTAAGTGCTTCGTTCATTGGTATTAAATACATTCATAATATTGTACAACCATCACCATCATTCCTCTTTATAATTCTTTTTATCTTGTAAAACTGAAACTTTATAATAATTAAACAATAAGTCCCCATTCTTCCTTTCCCTTAGACCCTGGCATTCAACGTTCTTCTTTCTGTTTCTATGATTTTGACTACTCTAAATATTTCATATAAATGGCATCATACATTATTTGTCTTTTCACGACTGGCTGATTTCACTTAGCATAAAATTGAGTCTCATTGGTGTTACAGCATGTTGCAGAATTTCCTTTCTTTTTAAGACTGAATAATATTCCACTATATGGGTATACCATGCTTCGCTTAGTCAGTCATTTGCCAATGGACACTTGGGTTGCTTCCCATGGTTTAGCTATTATAAATAAGCCACTATGAAGATGGGTATACTACAAATACCTCCTCAAAATCCTCTTTTCAATTGTTTTTGGGTGTAGATGCAGAAGTAGTATTGCTAAAACATGATAATTCCATTTTTAAGTTTTTGAGGCGGCATATAGGATTATAGAGAATCACTGTACACAACTTAGACAAAGGAATAAAAAAAAATTTAAACATTTGAGGAACTGAGAGTTCAGGACAGAATTGGTTCCTGGAGTTCTAATTAATGACCCCTAGCCATGAATGACAGTCTTTGTGAAGAAACATACTCACTTTAACAGCTTCCTAAAATTCTCAAGTCTTATGGCTTTTTGGGTGAGTGCCTTGGTGACAATGGTTCAAGTATTCTTCTTATGCCTGATGAAAACCCAGCAATGTCTCTTATTTACTCTTCTTACTTTAATATATATTTTTTTTAATTATGGGAAAATCTCAAATCCATTAAAAGCGAGAATAATGTTGAACCTCTAGGTATCCATCATCTTGCTCAGCAGTTGTGAGCCTATAGCCCATTTTGTTTCTTTTATATACCTAAATACTGACCTTGTCCCACTTCCATTATTTCAAAGCAAATTCCAGCCATCATGTCAATTTTTCTATAAACATCTCAGTATATATATCGCTAAAAGTTAGGGATTCTTTTTTTAAATAAAAAACATAACTAGAATATCATTAATGATTATAATAGTGAAATCTCCTTAATGTCATCAGATATTCAATCAGTGTTCACATTTGCTTGGTTATTTCATTCTATTTTTTTTTTTTTTTTTGCAGTTTGATTCAATCTATAAGGCCCCCACACTGCAATTGTTGTTATCCATTATGGTTCAGATATGATGTGTCCCCCCAAAAGTTCGTATGTAAGACAATGCAAGAAGGTTTAGAGGATACATAATTACATCACCTAATCAGTGCATTGATTGATCCCTTAATAGGGATTGTCTGGGTGATAATTGAAGGCAGGTAGGAAGTGGCTGGAGTAGATGGGTCACTGGGAACATACATGCCTTTGGGGTTTATATTTTGTTCCTCCTGAGTGGAGCGCTCTTCTTTCTTGTTACCATGTTCTCAGCTGCTATCCTTCTTCTGCCATGATGTTCTTCTCCATCTCAGATGCAGAGCAATGGAGTTGGTCATCTATGGACTGAGACCTCTGAAACTATGAGCCTCAAATAAACTTTTCCTCCTCTATGGTGTTCATGTCAGTTCTTCTAATAACAGTGATGAAAAAGCTGACTAAAACAATACCTATGGTAAGTCTGCTAACCTAAAGATTCCCCTCCATCTCTTGGTCTTTGTTAGTCTCTCTTTTCTTTATATTTAGTTTTTGAAGGAACTAGATCTGTTTTCTTAAACACTGCCTGGGTTTTGCTAATTGGATCCCATGGTGTCATTTAATGAATTCCTCTAAATTGGTAGTTAGAGCTAAGGGCTTGATTAGATTCAGATTTTATTTATTTATTTTTTTGAAAAAATACTTTATTGTGGAGTTGTATATGTTCATCAGGAGAGCCATGAGGTCCAGGAGTCTCTCCTTGTGATATTAGCAGCACTGATAATTTTCATCTAGATACATCAAATCATCCAGGACTTCCAAATATTGATTTTTCTAATTCCATGATTTTTAGTATTTTATGTATAAAAATATGAAGAAAAACTTCTTTCATCATCATTTTGGTTATTCTGCAGTACAGCTCTTATCAGAGGGGAGAGATAATTGTTTGATATTTTCCCCATATTTACCAGATTTCAGAAAAATAAATTGGTTTTCTAATTTTCCATCAGTCACTACTAAATTTACCTTTTTGGTTGTTGTTTCTTCAGTCTTATTTTGTATATATTTAAACACATTTGATATAGTATCACGCCATCAAAATATATCCCTGTCAATGGCCAAATTGTTCTACCTTTGGGTAATAGGATATATTTCAATTTGGATACTGAGTTCTTTTGAAAAAACCCAGTAGTCATTAATACCTCTTTGATTTTCAGTATAATCAGGTTCATCTTCTTAATCATTTCTTATCCCAGAAACTGGATGAGCCATTTCTTCAAGGAAGAGTTCTTCTGGGAGAAATATTTAGAGACCACAGTCTAAATACTAGGGCTACTCATTACCACTGGGCTGGTCATTATTTGTAGACTTTTCAGCATGTAGGTCCTGGGAATATTTACATTTTCAAGATATAAAATTCACTATAAGTTCATAGTGATACTTCCAATTCAAAAATCAAGATTATGGGAGGAGATCCAAGGGAGGCTGCATTCTGTGTTGCTGCTGGATCTGAGATTCAAATAGTGGGAGTACTGTTTCTCTTCAAGTGATTAGAGGACTCCTGGCAGCTGCTCCTGTGCAGGAATCCTGGTCACCATGCTTGAGCAGGACCCCTGGCTGCTCACCTGCACAGTAATCCCAACTGCTGTTCCCATGCAGGATACTTGTCCACTGCCCACATGCAGGACCTCCGGCTGCCACTTCCATGTGGAGCCCCATCTATCAATGTGGGGCTCCCCTGGTCACCTCCATCTTGGGACACTGCAACCACTACCATAGTCCCCTACACACAGTAGCTTGTACCTGGGGATACTGCACAGGGTCTGGAGACACAACACTGCACACCACAGAGCTGTATCTCTGAATATGCCACCTACTGCCACTACCCAGCCTGACCAGACCCGACACCCCATATCTTAAAGCAGCCACCTCCATCTTGGTACATCTTTGTCACCGTCTTTAGTTGGGGCAACTCCCATCTTGGGACACTATCTGGGGCCTAGAAGCAATATCAAGGTATGGATAGTCCCCAACTCCTCCCTCTCCCCAGCAGCCGCTAACCTGGCCAGTCCTTAGCTCGAAAAACCTGGTCCTGATCTGCCCAATACAAAACAGCTCTATGCAACAGGTGCACAGACCCCAGAGCACAGTCCACAAGACCTCTGGAGAGAAAGGATCCTGATTGGGAAGTAGAAAGGGAGGGGATGAGTGAGATATAGTTTAGAGACTAAATTAGAGACCAGGAATTGTGAGGTCTACAGGCAAAATAAGGAGATAAGACCAGGCGCCCACATCACCCAAGTGGGCCTCAAAGGAGATCCTTGCACCAACCCTCCCACCTTAATAACCTTCACCTTCCTGAGGGTGGAGATACCAGCAAACAACAGATAGCCCCACCTATTGGATGAGACCCCACCTATTAGATGAGAAGGGAGGCAGAAAAGATACTGATTTCCAACAAAAACAATCCTGTATCTTCCTTCAAGATTTTTAATTTTTTTCTCTTTTCTCGTTCTCTCTCTCCTCTACCTCAAATCCCCAATATTTGTGAAACCAAGTACTTTGCATGAATTAGGCTACTGAGGACTGAGATGTCTGAATAGTATATGACAGTTGTGTTGTACATTCTTTTATCTCCTATTTTTACATTTTAAATTTTTCTTATTATTTTTTGTTTTTGGTACTCTATTGTCTTCCCACTTACTTGTCTCCCCAAAATCACTTTCTCTTCTCCTGATACTAACCACCTTCTTTTAATTCCTAGTTCACGCTTCCTAAGATCTAATACTCCATATCCTCACCTACTACCCCCTAAACATCTCATCCTACACTCACCCCTGGTTCTCTCTTTGTCCACCATCAGAAATTGTAGACCCTTTTGCAAACCTACTATTGATATTGTAGGTAATAATTTAATTCACCATTTCTGTATATTGTGATAAAACCATAAATGTCTTAATAGCAGCTATTTGGTATAAGGCTGTATATTGTTTGTATTGGGATCTGTTAATATTGTTCTCCCACTTAATGGGGAAGTATTGGAACCCTGCAGGGCCACTATCCATCTATAGGGTAAAAACTCTGACACCTCGGATCCACAGTGCTAGAAGGGAAGGCACACAAACAACATGAAAAAACAAGGAAAGAAAGTGCCCCAAACAAACCAATAAGCTACATCATTAGAATCCATGGCCAGGACAATAGAAGAAATGACAGAGTTCAGGATGTACATAATTAAAATGTTCTGTGAATTAAAAGATGATATAAGAGAGCAAATACAGGCAGCAAAAGATCATTTTGATAAAGAGCTATAAAAGCAAATACAGGAAGCAAAAGATTACTTCAATAAGGAGATAGAGGTTCTTAAAAAAAAGAACAGAAATCCTTTAAATAAAAGAAACAATATACCAAATTAAAAACTCTATAGAAAGCACCACCAATAGATTAGATCACTTGGAAGACAGAACCTCAGACAATGAAGACAAAATATATAATATTGAAAAGAATGTTGACCACACAGTGAAGATGGTAAGAAACCATGAGCAGAACATTCAAGAATTATGGGATAACATAAAAAGACCAAATTTAAGAATTATTGAGAAAAGCATAGAGTTACAAACCAAAGGAATGAACAATCTATTCAATGAAATAATATCAGAAAAATTTCCAAACATGAAGAATGAATTGAAAAACCAAGAGACTTACAGGACAGAAATGAACAAAATCACAACAGATCCACACAAAGGCACAGTAAAATGAAAATATCTAGAATACAGAATAAGGAGAGAATTTTAAAAGCCACAAGACAAAGGAATCAGATTACATATGGGGGAAACCAATTAGGATAACTGCAGATTTTTCAACCCAGATCCTCAAGCCAGGAGATCATGGAACAACATTTATCAACCTCTGAAAGAAAATGGATACCAACCAAAATTCTTATATCCAGCAAAATTAAGCTTTAGATTTGATGACAAAATTAAAACCTTCCACGATTAACAAAAGTTAAAAGAATTTACAACTAGAAAGTCTGCACTACACTATCCTTGGCAAAATATTCCAGGAGGAGGAAATGAAAAACAACACTGAAAATCAGCAAAGGGAGGTATTACTTTAAAGGAAAAAACCAATAAAAGGAGAAACCAAGTCAAGTTAAATACTAAAAATAAATAAAAATGACTGGGAATACAAATCATGTCTCAATAATAACCCTGAATGTTAATGGCCTAAACTCACCAATCAAAAGACACAAACTGGGAGATTGGATTAAAAAAGACCCCACAATATGCTGCCTTTAAGAGACTCATCTCATAGGAAAAGACATCCATAGACTGAAGGTAAAATGAGAAAAAACATACTATTCACATGGACTGCGGAAACAAGCAGGGGTTTCCATCATCATATCAAATAAAGTATACTTTAAACCCAAAGTTAATCCAAAGGCATAAAGGACATTTTATATTGCTTAAGGGAACCATACACCAACAAGACATAATAATTATAAATAAATGTGCCCCAAACAATGGAGCATCTATGTTCATCAAACAAACTCTTTCCAAGTTCAAGAGTCAAATAGACCACAACACAATAATTATGTGTGACTTTAATACACCTCTTTCACCACTGGATAGATCTTCCAAACAAAAGCTAAGCAAAGAAACTATAGAACTCAATAATGCAATCAATAACTTAGACTCACCAGACATATATAGATATTTCATCTGTCACTGAGGGAATACACTTTCTTCTCAGCAGCACATGGATCCTTCTCTAAAATAGAACATATATTATGCCACAAAGCAACTCTTAGAAAATACAAAAATGTAGAGATACTACCCTGCATTCTATCAGATCATAATGGAATGAAATTAGAAATCAATGATAAAATAAAAAATAGAAGCCACTCCAACATCTGGAGACTAAATAATACTCTATTGAATGAACAATGGATTGCAAAAAAAAAAAATATCAAGGAGGAGATTAAAAAAATTCTTAGGGGTAAATGAGAACACTGATACAACATATTAAAATCTCTAGGACATTATGAAGGCAGTACTAAGAGGAAAGTTCATTGCATGAAGTTCATTCCTTAAAAGAAGAAAAAGTCAACAAATAAATCACCTAACATTACATATCAAAGCTCTAGAAAAAGAAAAACAAATCAACACCAAAAGCAGTAGAAGGCAGTAAATAATTAAAATCAGGGCTGAAATCAATGAAATTGAAACAAAAGAAACAATTGAAAAAATTGACAACACAAAAAGTTGGTTCTTTGAAAAAATAAATAAAATTGATAAACCCTTAGTGTTGCTAACAAAGATAAGGAGAGATAAAATGCAAATTACTAACATACATGATGAATTAGGAAATATCACAAGAGACACTACAGAAATACAGAAGATAATTGGAATTTATTTTGAAAATTTGTACTCCAATAAAATGGAAAATATCGAAGGCATTGACAAATTTCTAGAATTATATGATTTGCCCAAACTGAATCAGGATGACTTACACAAGTTAAACAGACCATTTTCAAGGGATGAAACAGAAGTCTACCAACCAAGAAAAGCCCAGGACCAGATGGATACACAGATGAGTTCTACAAGACCTTCAAAGAAGAACTAATACCAATACTCCTCAAATTATTTCATGAAATAGGAAAAGAGGGAGCACTTCCAAACTCATTCTATGAGGCCAATATCACCCTGATTCCAAAACAGAAAAGGACACATCAAAGAAAGAAAACTTCAGACCAATATCTCTAATAAACATTGATGCAAAAATTCACAATAAAATTCTGGCAAATCAAATACAAAACCATATCAAAAAAAAAAAAATAGTGCACCATGATCAAATGGGGTTCATCCCGGGGATGGAAGATTGGTTCAACATACAGAAATCAATTAATGTAATTCATCACTCAATAGAATCATAAGATTATCTCAATAGATTCAGAAAAAAACATTTGACAAAATATAGAAGTCTTCATGTTCAAAACACTAAAAAAACCCAGGGATAATAGGAACATATCTCAACATTGTAAAAGCGATCTATGCCAAGCCCCAGGTCAACATCATTCTAAATGGAGAAAAATTAAAAGCATTACCTCTAAAAACTGGAACAAGACAGAGATGCCCTCTTTCACCACTTCTATAACATAGTTCTTGAAATTCTAGCCAGAGCAATTAGACAGACAAAAGAAATTAAAGGGATATGGATAGGAAAAGAAGAACTCAGACTATCACTATTTGCCCACATCATGATTCTATAACTACAGAACCCAAAAATTCCACCAGAAAACTTCTGGAAATAATAAATGAATTCAGTAAAGTAGTAGGATATAAAATCAACCCACAAATCAAAAGCATTTCTGTATATCAGTGACAAATCCTCTGAAACAGAAATGAGAAAAACTACACCATTTACAATAGCCTCAAAAAAAACAAAAAACAAAAAACTTGGGAATCAACCTAATGAAAGAGGTGAGAGACCTCTACAACAAAATCTACAGAATGCTAAAGAAATAAATTAAAGAAGACCTTAGAAATGGAAAGATCTGCCTTGTTCTTGGATAAGCAGAATTAATATTTCAAAATGACCATACTACTAAAAGCATTATGCAGATTTAATGTAATACCAATCAAAATCCAAATGACATTCCTCATGAAAATAGAAAAAAGCAGTCATGAAATTCATCTGAAAAAATAAGAGACCCAGAATAGCTAAAGCAATCCTTAGCAAGAAGAGTGAAGCAGGTGGCATCACAATACCAGACCTTAGACTCTACTACAGAGCAATAATAACAAAAACAGCATGGTATTGGCACCAAAAAAGACTAGTAGACCAATGGTACAAGATAGAGGACACAGGGAGACTAACCCACATAATTACAGTTATCTTATATTAGACAAAGTGAACAAAAACATATATTGGAGAAAATATAGCCTCTTCAGCAAATGTTGCTGGGAAAACTGGAAATCTATATGCAGCAAAATGAAATTAAGCCCCTCTCACCATGCACAAAACTCAACTCAAAGTGGATCAAGGAGCTAGGAATTAAACCAGAGATTCCTGCACCTAACCGAAGAAAAAGTAGGCTCAAATCTTCATCACATTGAATTAGGCCCCAACTTCCTTAATAAAACTCCTATAGAATTAAAATCAAGAATCAATAAATGGGGTGGATTCAAACTAAAAACCCTTCTTCCCAGCAAAAGAGACAATCAGTGAGGTGAATAGAGAGCCTACAGAATAGGAGAAAATTTTTACCACACGCACATCAGATAGAGCATTAATCTCTAGGATATATAAAAAACTCAAAAATCTTAACACCAAGAAAACAAATGACCCAATCAATAAATGGGCCAAGGACCTGAACAGACACTTCTCAGAAGATGATATACAATCAATCAACAAATATATGAAAAAATGTTCAACATCTCTAGCAAATAAATGCACATCAACACTATCCTAAGATTTCATCTCACTCCAGTCAGAATGCCAGCTATTATGAATACAAACAACAATAAGTGTTGGTGAAGATGTGGGGAAAAAAAGGTACATTCATACATTGCTGGTGGGACTGCAAATTGGTGCAACCAATCTGGAAAGCAGTATGGAGATTCCTTGGAAAACTGGGAATGGAACCACCATTTGACCCAGCTATCCCACTCCTTGGTTTATACCCAAAGAACTTAAAAGCAGCAGACTAAAGGGACACAGCCACATCAATGTTTATAGCAGCACAATTTACAATAGCTAAATTGTTGAACCAAACTAAATGCCTTTCATTAGATGAATGGATAAGAAAATGTGGTATATATACACAATGGAATATTATTCAGCATTAAATGAGAATAAAATCATGGCATTTGCAGGTAAATGGATGGAGTTGGAGAATATTATGCTAAGTGAAGTAAGCCAATCCCAAAAAACCAAATGCAAAATGTTTTCTCTGATATGTGGGTTCTAATCCTTATGGGAAACAGGGGGAAGGAATGGAAGGAATGAAGGAACTTCAGATAGGGCAAAGGGGAGGGAGTGGAGGGGAGGGAACACGGGGGTAGGAAAAAGATGGTGGAATGAGATGGACATCATTACCCTAAGTACATGTATGAAGACACAAATTGTATGACTCTACTTTGTATACAACCAGAGACATGAAAAATTGTGTTCTGTATGTATACTATGAATTGAAATGCATTCTGCTGTCATGTATAACAAATTAGAATAAATAAAAAAATTTAAAAAACCAAAATCAACTTTATATGATTTCTATTTAACCTTTGTGGTCTTATACCTTTTCTCATATTAAAAATCCAAGTTCTCAAAAATGTCAACATAAACATTATTTTATCCTTCAACACACACAAAACAGTCTCAGAATAGCAAAATCAACAATGTAAAACAACCATATGATAATTGGATACAGACTGTTTAGAATATTTTTGCAGTTCTTTTGACTCTAGGCTTTTTCCTGCTTAGGATGTGAAGTTGACTGATGTATTTTAAAATATCCTGAAATAGTTTCTCTGTGTGGTTGTGCCACTAAATTAGGTTTGTTGGCTTGGCCATGCTTTAGATTTTTAGATAAGTCTCTTTTGAAATTAATTCTTTTTAAAAAATCTAATTTTTGTTTATAGAAATGTCTTTGTCAATTTGGATTGATGTCACAAAGTCCTAGAGGCTGGGTGGCTTAGAAACAGCAGCAACTATTCCTCATGGTTCCAGGGGTTGGAAGTTGAAGAACACAATGTCAGCTCGGTTGGGTCTGGTGAGGAGAGGCCCTCTTCTAGGTTGCAAATCTGTCTTCTCCTTGTATTCTCACATAGCGGTAAAACAAAGGAGCTCCATGGGGTCTCTTTTATGATCGTTCAGTCCATTCATAGAGGCTTTACCCTCATGATCTAGCTGCCTCTCCAAAGCCCCACTTCCTAATACTATTACATACAGGAATAAGATCTCAACAAGCAAATTTTAGGAAATCACAAACATTTGTCCCATAGGAACTAGTATCTCCTATTCATATGAAAGTTGATATTCATATTAAATTATACTGGTGGTTTTCCTGTTTAGCTTTCAATATAACTTTTGCTTTGGCTTTTCTGAATTCTGGATGCCTGCTCTGTCTTGCCTACTTTGACCACCATTAATTTTCCATGCATCTTTGTTTCCAGCTGAAGACCTCCCTAATTCCTTAAATCTACCTCAGGTTAGCAGTAACACACTTTATGTGCACCAGAAACTCCTGCTTTAAGGCAATGGGTAGGATTTATAGGCAATCACTTAAAACTGAGTATCAGGCATTATATTCTAAAATTAGCCACAGTCCCCAATAGGTTCTGGCCTGTCACCTATCTTTCTTCCTCCTGAGCGTTCTGTTCTATTTTCTGGCTCCCAAGGTACAAACCGAAACCTCCCAGTTATTCATTTTTTTTTCACAAGAAGAAATAGCTTTATTGGGATTGGCATCTGTAGAAATAAAGTAGTACTTAATATATCAGAACAAGTTAAGTTGAGGAATGCAGATAAGGTGTTTGATATGCAGATACCATTATTAGAAAAATGGACTCCTTTCCCCAGCTGACTCTTCAGCAGGTACAGGAAATGCAAGTCTCTCCTGGGAAAATTGTTTTCCCATCCCTGAGACCTTCTACTGTTACTATTTTAAAACAATGGAAGAGTGTTTCATGGAACAGTGTTCTTCATTCCAGCCATTCACTATGGCAAATAAAAAAAAATCACATTCTATTAATCTTAAATTTATTCTCCATATTTAGCTCAAAGGGTAGGAAAAAAATAGCCCTCTAATTGGTGCAGGAAGGGGGATGTTTGCTGGCTCGGGTGCCTTGGTCTCTGTGGGTTTTCTCTGTCTTCATCTTCATTTTCTCTTTCAGTCCTGCCTTGTATTCCAGGTGACTCAGGGATTCACAGTGGGTTTGTCTATGAGGAGTGTGGAGGGTGTAGCCAGTGTCCAGGGTAGAGGATTTGTAGCTGAGATATTCTGGCTGAGGCAAGAGCAAGGGGGACCCTGAGGGAAAATAAGGCTTCAATGAGGAATCCTAGTGAGTTTGTGTAGCAGGTGGAAAAAAACCGTCAGAATTGTAGCCTTCCAAGGAGGCAGAGTGGGAGGTATTTGGAGGCCTCCTGAGAGCCTGTCTCCAGCTCCCTTGCCCGGGATGGTAATGGCTCTGCACACCTTGCTAAGTCGATGTCTGCACTTGATTCACCATTACCTTCCTGTCACCTTTTTAAACAGGGCAGTTCGTCTCTCTTCAACCCAAACTAAAGCTCTGGGCCCAGTTTTCATATCCAAAACCCATCCAAGTGTCCTATAAACAGAAGGCCATCTATTCAGGGTTTCTATACTTTCACAGTTCAGAACACTGAATTTAGAAATCACCTAGTTCTTAGTTACCAAATCATAGTGTAGTCTGTCCCTTTTTGGACTTCCAGAGCCAGACCTTAGGGCTTGTGGGATTGTTTTTCTCCTTCTCTCTTTGTTTTTTCAAGTTATACACACGTTGGAAAAAGTAGACACTAACGTACAGTCCACAAAGTGTGACAATATCACTTAGGACAAAAATTGGACTCAATGAATTTTTTTTAAATATTTATTTTTTAGTCGTACACAATACCTTTATTTTTGTTATTTATTTTTAATGTGGTGCTGAGGATCGAACCCAGGGCCTCGCATGTGCTAGGCAAGCGCTCTACCGCTGAGCCACAACCCCAGCACCCTCAATGAATTTTTTTGCTCCTTCATTTCCTTCTTCAGTTCTTATCCTAAAAAGATGAGCTCTCTGTCTTTACTGGAAATAGTGTGTCACTTAGAGCTGTCTCAGTTCTGCTGGAGAGTTTTCTTCCATCCTCAAGTTCTTGCAAGCCAGCAAGAACAAAGGGATCTCAGATATCTCAAAGACTGAGTTAATCTTAGTTGGGTACCACAAAGACTGTGCCACCACCCCAAAACTCCCATAACTAAATGCAATGAAAACAAAAAGTGCAAATATAGTGAATAAGCTATGTTTTAAGTAGATAATTGATAAACAAATTGTGTTTACTTTCCTCTATGCAAAGTGCCAGCCCAATGGGAGGAAAGTCTCCCCTCATCCAAGGGTGGTGGGTGGCAGAGGCCCCAGCCTGGACCCACGCTGTCTAGCCATTGTAGAATCTTGCTATTCTTTCCATCATCCCTCAGTAGCTTGCAGTCCTCAGCCACCAGACACTCAGCCACACTTTGGAACTCTTGCTCTCTGGGGGACAAATGGACCACAAATCAGATCCAGAAACATGAGCCAGTGAACACTACATGGTCCTTGTCTCCTGAACTCTATGGGCAGAGTTCTTGCCAAGTGCATCCTGAATCTTCTTTGATGGAATCATTGCCTGCCTGCCTTGTGTAGTTGTTTTGCTCTTTGCTGCCTAACCCAAGAGAGATATTTTGAGGTCAATTTCCCCATCACATTAACAGGCTTTCTTCCCTGTCCCCTCCCCTGGCTCCAGAAGGGTAACTCAGCTCTCACAGGGCAGAGGTGGCATGGTTGGGGGTGAGAAGGTGAGCACATGGAGAAGCCCTCACTTGAAGTCCATTTCTGTAGAGATCTCACGGTCTGACCAGTGAGACTCCAATCCCCATTTCACATTGGCTTTCCACATTTCTTTTTGTTTCTCCATCATAATCTCCATAACCATCATATTGCCTTACTATTTTGAAAGTAACAAGAAATGTTACTTATGGGGACTGTGCTCAGGAAGTGATTGTGACCTGACCCTGGTTCATCCTCTCACCTAACTGCCCAACACATCAGTTTCTGTGGCCTCTAGATGGATAATTGTGGAAACCAAATTCATCTTGAGTCTTTTGGTGCCCTTTCCTTTCTCTGCTAGAGGATCCTGATGTCCAGGGCATCTCCTGTCCCTACTCTAAATTTGAATCCTGCTCAGAATCTGGCTCTAGGTTCCTGGGTCTCCCTGCAGGGCCTAATTTTTGTTTTTAACTTCTATAGGTTTTGTGGAATTCTAGTGACTGTATTTGGGAACCCCAAGCCAGAGTAAATATCTGACATATTTTAATACACCCATAGGACCTATAGAACGAAGTGCTTCTTAGGAGTACTGACCAGGAATCTCTGTGGTGTATGGCCTGTCCTGCTGAGATGCCGGCACCTGAATGATAAGGGCATACTCAGAAACAGGATTCTTTGCCACTTTTGTTGTCCTCTCACATTGCTGAGAAACTCCTGCAGGTTGCCGTTTCTGGACTTCATGCGATTACAGTGGGCCAGATGTCCCCATCTGTGACCATATTTCCTACTTGTAAAACAAAGGCATTTGAGTAGAAAGCTCTCAATGTCTTTTCCAACTTGAACAACCATGTGGTGTTATGATATCTACTTGTGATTTCTCTTTCTGCCCTCCCAAGACCCCATCTGACCACTGCAACTGAACAGAATATAAAAAGTGTCCTTCTAAGCCAAATGCAGGAGGAGTTTGGTAGGAGCCCTACTGAGGCAAACTATGTCCCTCAATTGCTCACTTTGCTTATTTATCTGCATTAAAAATCAGCATTGTTCTTCATTTGTGGAAGCAGTGTTTGAAGGATTAGCATGGATGCTGGCTGTTAGTGGAAAAGTAAATTAAAACCCCTACATCCTCAACCTAAAGAATCATGGCACACTTATGTATAAGAATACTGTTATTAAAGGAGGTTTGAGAGGAGATAGAGGACACTGCGTCCTTGGTATCCAACAGAGCTCTGTGTACTTTATCATGAAATTCCCAGGGAATTGATTTGCAGATGAAAGACCAGAAACACACAACGGTGGACAGTGGGACTGTCTGCTGAGCAAATTTTGGGGATGAGAGGACCAGGGATGAAAGTCTCTACTGGACATTAGTTACCCAGGAGTTTCTGAAGGGCATTTCCTCTGATGGAGTGTTCTTGCACAATTTCACTTGGTGGTATCCTCCGAGAGCATATCCAAAGCAGCCAATGCTTCTTGCCATTCTAGCAGACTTTTTGCTCTGTGAATACATGGTTTTTTTTTTTTTTTTTTTTTTTTTTTTAATTTTTTATTGTTGGCTGTTCAAAACATTACATAGTTCTTGATATATCATATTTCACAATTTGATTCAAGTGGGTTATGAGCTCCCCTTTTTACCCCATATACAGATTGCAGAATCACGTCAGTTACACATCCATTGATTTACATCTTGCCATACTAGTGTCTGTTGTATTCTGCTGTCTTTCCTATCCTCTACTATCCCCCCTCCCCTCCCCTCCCCTCCCCTCCCCTCTTCTCTCTCTGCCCCCTTTACTGACATTCGTTTGTCCCCCTTGTATTATTTTTCCCCTTCCCCTCACTTCCTCTAGTATGTACTTTTGTATACCTCTGAGGGTCTCCTTCCATTTCCATGCATTTTCCCTTCTCTCTCCCTTTCCCTCCCACCTCTCATCCCTGTTTAATGTTAATCTTCTTCTCATGCTCTTCGACCCTACTCTGTTCTTAGCTACTCTCCTTATATCAAAGAAGACATTTGACATTTGTTTTTTAGGGATTGGCTAGCTTCACTTAGCATAATCTGCTCTAATGCCATCCATTTCCCTGTAAATTCTATGATTTTGTCATTTTTTAATGCAGAGTAATACTCCATTGTGTATAAATGCCACATTTTTTTTATCCATTCATCCATTGAAGGGCATCTAGGTTGGTTCCACAGTCTAGCTATTGTGAATTGTGCTGCTATGAACATCGATGTAGCAGTGTCCCTGTAGCATGCTCTTTTTAGGTCTTTAGGGAATAGACCGAGAAGGGGAATAGCTGGGTCAAATGGTGGCTCCATTCCCAGCTTTCCAAGAAATCTCCATACTGCTTTCCAAATTGGCTGCACCAATTTGCAGTCCCACCAGCAATGTACAAGTGTACCCTTTTCCCCACATCCTCGCCAGCACTTGTTGTTGTTTGACTTCATAATGGCTGCCAATCTAACTGGAGTGAGATGGTATCTTAGGGTGGTTTTGATTTGCATTTCTCTGACTGCTAGAGATGGTGAGCATTTTTTCATGTACTTGTTGATTGACTGTATGTCCTCCTCTGAGAAGTGTCTGTTCAGGTCCTTGGCCCATTTGTTGATTGGGTTGTTTGTTCTCTTATTGTCTAATTTTTTGAGCTCTTTGTATACTCTGGATATTAGGGCTCTATCTGAAGTGTGAGGAGTAAAGATTTGTTCCCAGGATGTAGGCTCTCTATTTACCTCTCTTATTGTATCTTTTGCTGAGAAAAAACTTTTTAGTTTGAGTAAGTCCCATTTGTTGATTCTAGTTATTAACTTTTGTGCTATGGGTGTCCTATTGAGGAATTTGGAGCCCGACCCCACCGACTGTAGATCGTAGCCAACTTTTTCTTCTATCAGACGGCGTGTCTCTGATTTGATATCAAGCTCCTTGATCCATTTTGAATTAACTTTTGTGCATGGCGAGAGAAAGGGATTCAGTTTCATTTTGTTGCATATGGATTTCCAGTTTTCCCAGCACCATTTGTTGAAGATGCTATCCTTCCTCCAATGCATGCTTTTAGACCCTTTATCAAATATAAGATAGTTGTAGTTTTGTGGATTGGTTTCTGTGTCCTCTATTCTGTACCATTGGTCCACCCGCCTGTTTTGGTACCAGTACCATGCTGTTTTTGTTACTATTGCTCTGTAATATAGTTTGAAGTCTGGTATCGCTATACCGCCTGATTCACACTTCCTGCTTAGCATTGTTTTTGCTATTCTGGGTCTTTTATTTTTCCATATGAATTTCATGATTGCTTTCTCTATTTCTACAAGAAATGCCGTTGGGATTTTGATTGGCATTGCATTAAACCTATAGAGAACTTTTGGTAATATCGCCATTTTGATGATGTTAGTTCTGCCTATCCATGAACAGGGTATATTTTTCCATCTTCTAAGATCTTCTTCTATTTCTCTCTTTAGGGTTCTGTAGTTTTCATTGTATAAGTCTTTCACCTCTTTTGTTAGGTTGATTCCCAAGTATTTTATTTTTTTTGAAGATATTGTGAATGGAGTGGTTGTCCTCATTTCCATTTCAGAGGATTTGTCGCTGATATACAGGAATGCCTTTGATTTATGCGTGTTGATTTTATATCCTGCCACTTTGCTGAATTCATTTATTAGCTCTAATAGTTTCTTTGTAGACCCTTTTGGGTCTGCTAGGTATAGAATCATGTCATCTGCAAATAGTGATAATTTAAGTTCTTCTTTTCCTATTTTGATGCCTTTAATTTCTTTCGTCTGTCTAATTGCTTTGGCCAGTGTTTCGAGAACTATGTTGAACAGAAGTGGTGAGAGAGGGCATCCCTGTCTTGTTCCAGATTTTAGAGGGAATGCCTTCAATTTTTCTCCATTCAGAATGATGCTAGCCTGAGGCTTAGCATAGATTGCTTTTACAATATTGAGGTATGTTCCTGTTATCCCTAGTTTTTCTAGAGTTTTGAACATAAAGGGATGCTGTACTTTGTCGAATGCTTTTTCCGCATCTATCGAGATGATCATATGGTTCTTATTTTTAAGTCTATTGATGTGGTGAATAACATTTATTGATTTCCTTATATTGAACCAGCCTTGCATCCCAGGGATGAATCCTACTTGATCATGGTGCACAATTTTTTTGATGTGCCTTTGTATCCGAGTGGCCAGAATTTTATTGAGGATTTTTGCATCTAGGTTCATTAGAGATATTGGTCTGTAGTTTTCTTTCTTTGAAGTGTCTTTGTCTGGTTTAGGTATCAGGGTGATGTTGGCCTCGTAGAATGAATTTGGAAGTTCTCCCTCTTTTTCTATTTCCCGAAGTAGCTTGAAAAGTATTGGTATTAGTTCCTCTTTAAAGGTTTTGTAAAACTCTGCTGTATACCCATCCGGTCCTGGGCTTTTCTTAGTTGGTAGTCTTTTGATGGTTTCTTCTATTTCCTCAATTGATATTGGTCTGTTTAGGTTGTCTATATCCTCCTGACTCAATCTGGGCAGATCATATGACTTAAGAAATTTATCTATGCCTTCACTATCTTCTAATTTATTGGAGTATAAGGATTCAAAATAATTTTTGATTATCTTCTGTATTTCTGAAGTGTCTGTTGTGATATTGCCTCTTTCATCCCGTATGTTAGTGATTTGAGTTCTCTCTCTTCTTCTCTTCGCTAGCATGGCTAAGGGTCTGTCGATTTTGTTTATTTTTTCAAAGAACCAACTTTTAGTTTTGTCAATTTTTTCAATTGTTTCTTTTGTTTCGATTTCATTGATTTCAGCTCTGATTTTAATTATTTCTTGCCTTCTACTTCTTTTGCTGTTGTTTTGCTCTTCTTTTTCTAGGATTTTGAGATGAAGTATGAGATCATTTATTTGTTGGTTTTTTCTTTTTTTAAGGAATGAACTCCAAGCAATGAATTTTCCTCTTAGAACTGCTTTCAATGTGTCCCATAGATTCCGATATGTTGTGTCTGTGTTTTCATTAATCTCTAAGAATTTTTTAATTTCCTCCTTGATGTCTTCTATAACCCATTGATCATTCAGTAACCTATTGTTCATTCTCCAAGTGATATATTCTTTTTCCTTCCTTCTTTTATCGTTGATTTTCAGTTCCATTCCATTATGATCAGATAGGATGCATGGTATTATCTCTACTCCTTTGTATTGTCTAAGAGTTTCCCTGTGACATAATATATGATCTATTTTTGAGAAGGATCCATGTGCTGCTGAGAAAAAAGTGTAACTGTTTGATGTTGGGTGGTATATTCTATATATGTCAATTAAATCTAGGTTATTAATTGTGTTATTGAGTTCTATAGTTTCCTTATTCAACTTTTGTTTGGAAGATCTGTCCAGTGGTGAGAGAGGTGTGTTGAAGTCTCCCATGATTATTGTATGGTGGTCTATTAGACTCTTGAACTTGAGAAGAGTTTGTTTGATGAACATAGCTGCACCATTGTTTGGGGCATATATATTTATGATTGTTATGTCTTGTTGGTGTATGGTTCCCTTGAGCAGTATGTAGTGTCCCTCTTTATCCCTTTTGATTAACTTTGGCTTAAAATCTATTTTATTTGATATGAGTATGGATACTCCTGCTTGTTTCCGAAGTCCATATGAGTGATATGATTTTTCCCAACCTTTCACCTTCAGCCTATGTATGTCTTTTCCTATCAAATGCGTCTCCTGTAGGCAGCATATTGTTGGGTCTTGTTTTGTGATCCATTCTACTAGCCTGTGTCTCTTAATTGGTGAGTTTAAGCCATTAACATTTAGGGTTATTATTGAGATATGGGTTGTTCTTCCAGCCATATTTGTTTATTTATGTTACTAAACATGGTTTGTTTTCCACTTTGATTATTTTCCCCCCTTTAGTGTCCTACCTCCCACTGTTGGTTTTCATTGTTATTTTCCATTTCCTCTTCCTGTAATGTTTTGCCAAGGATGTTTTGAAGAGATGGTTTTCTAGCTGCAAATTCTTTTAACTTTTGTTTATCGTGGAAGGTTTTAATTTCATCTTCCATCCTGAAGCTTAATTTCGCTGGAAACACAATTCTTGGTTGGAACCCATTTTCTTTCAGTGTTTGAAATATGTTATTCCAGGATCTTCTAGCTTTCAGAGTCTGTGTTGAAAGATCAGCTGTTATCCTGATTGGCTTACCCCTAAATGTGATCTGCTTCCTTTCTCTTGTAGCTTTTAAAATTCTCTCCTTGTTCTGTATGTTGGGCATCTTCATTATAATGTGTCTAGGTGTGGGTCTCTTATGATTTTGCACATTCGGCGTCCTGTAGGCTTCTAGGATTTGGGGTTCTGTCTCATTCTTCAAATCTGGGAAGTTTTCTCGAATTATTTCATTGAATAGATTGCTCATTCCTTTGGTTTGAAACTCTGTTCCTTCCTGTATCCCAATGACTCTTAAATTTGGTCTCTTGATGTTATCCCATATTTCTTGGATGTTCTGCTCATGGTTTCTTAACAGTCTTGCTGAGCTGTCTATGTTCTTTTCAAGTTGATATACTTTATCTTCATTGTCTGATGTTCTGTCTTCTAAGTGTTCTACTCTGCTGGTAGTATTCTCAATTGAGTTTTTAAGTTGGCTTATTGCTTCCTGCATTTCTAGGATTTCTGTTTGTTTGTTTTTTATAACCTCTATTTCCCTGTATAGTTGATCTTTTGCTTCTTGGATTTGTTTATGTAATTCATTGTTGAAGTGATCTTTCATTGTCTGATTTTGCTGTCTGATGTCTTCCTTGAGACTCCAGATCATCTGAAGCATGTATATCCTGAATTCTTTATCTGACATTCCATCAGCTGCAGCTATTACCTCTTCTAAAGTTGAGTTGACCTGCAATGCTTGTGGTCCTTTCTTTCCTTGTCTCTTCATACTGTTCGCGTTCCTTTCTTCTTGGTGAAACTGTTGTGCTATTGAATTTTCCCCCTATATATTTATATTGGTCTTGTATAGTTGCAAAGTCTCCCTCGCAGGCACGGGCGGCGGCTCTGCCCCTCCGCCAATTGGGGCAATGTGCCTACCACGCCGGCAGGCCACTGGGCCTGCTCTGCCAGTCGGTAGCAGGTCCGCCGTCCTTGCAGGCGCGGGCGGCGGCTCTGTCCCTCTGCGGGCCGCTAGGCTTGTTCTGTCGGTGGTCGCAGTTCTGCCTACTTTGCAGGCGCAGGCAGCGGCATTGCCCCTCTGCGGGCCTCTGGGGCTGTACTGCCAGTGGGTCGCAGGTCCGCCTACTTTGCAGGCGTGTGGGGGGGGGGCGGCTCTACCCTTCCTCAGGCCACTGGGCCTGTTCTGTCTCTCGGTTGCAGGTCTGACCTGTTCTGATGGTGGTCTCAGTTCCGACTACCTTGCAGGCGCGGGGGGGAGGGGGCGGCTCTGCCTCCCAGCAGGCCGCTGCTCCTCTTCTGCCGGTGGGTCGCAGGCCCGCCTACCTTGCAGGAGTGATTGGAAGCTCTGTCCCGCCGCGGGCCACTGGGCCTTTTCTGTCGGTGGTCACCCTTCCCCTACCTGGCAGGCGAGGGGGGTGGGGGGCGGCTCTGCCCCTCAGCAGGCCGCTGGGCCTGCTCTGTGTTTGGTCCCAGTTCCCTCTACTATGCCGGCGCAGGGGGAGGGGGCGGCTCAGCCTCTCAGCAGGCGGCTGCTCCTCTTCTGCCAGTGGGTCGCAGGCCCGCCTACCTTGCAGGAGTGATTGGAAGCTCTGTCCCGCCCTGGGCCACTGGGCCTTTTCTGTCGGTGGTCACCCTTCCCCTACCTGGCAGGCGAGGGGGGTGGGGGGCGGCTCTGCCCCTCAGCAGGCCGCTGGGCCTGCTCTGTCTTTGGTCCCAGTTCCCTCTACTATGCCGGCGCAGGGGGAGGGGGCGGCTCAACCTCTCAGCAGGCGACTGCTCCTCTTCTGCCGGTGGGTCGCAGGCCCGCCTACCTTGCAGGAGTGATTGGAAGCTCTGTCCCGCCCTGGGCCACTGGGCCTTTTCTGTCGGTGGTCACCCTTCCCCTACCTGGCAGGCGAGGGGGGTGGGGGGCGGCTCTGCCCCTCAGCAGGCCGCTGGGCCTGCTCTGTCTTTGTTCCCAGTTCCCTCTACTATGCCGGCGCAGGGGGAGGGGGCGGCTCAGCCTCTCAGCAGGCGACTGCTCCTCTTCTGCCGGTGGGTCGCAGGCCCGCCTACCTTGCAGGAGTGATTGGAAGCTCTGTCCCGCCCTGGGCCACTGGGCCTTTTCTGTCGGTGGTCCCCCTTCCCCTACCTGGCAGGCGAGGGGGGTGGGGGGCGGCTCTGCCCCTCAGCAGGCCGCTGGGCCTGCTCTGTCTTCGGTCCCAGTTCCCTCTACTATGCCGGCGCAGGGGGAGGGGGCGGCTCAGCCTCTCAGCAGGCGACTGCTCCTCTTCTGCCGGTGGGTCGCAGGCCCGCCTACCTTGCAGGAGTGATTGGAAGCTCTGTCCCGCCCTGGGCCACTGGGCCTTTTCTGTCGGTGGTCACCCTTCCCCTACCTGGCAGGCGAGGGGGGTGGGGGGCGGCTCTGCCCCTCAGCAGGCTGCTGGGCCTGCTCTGTCTTCGGTCCCAGTTCCCTCTACTATGCCGGCGCAGGGGGAGGGGGCGGCTCAGCCTCTCAGCAGGCGACTGCTCCTCTTCTGCCGGTGGGTCGCAGGCCCGCCTACCTTGCAGGAGTGATTGGAAGCTCTGTCCCGCCCTGGGCCACTGGGCCTTTTCTGTCGGTGGTCACCCTTCCCCTACCTGGCAGGCGAGGGGGGTGGGGGGCGGCTCTGCCCCTCAGCAGGCTGCTGGGCCTGCTCTGTCTTCGGTCCCAGTTCCCTCTCGTGAATACATGGTTTTGAGGGTGGAGGAAGTAGGGAGTGAAGACCACATTCCTGGTCAGAGGAAAACACTCTCAAGATTTGGCCTTGATTAAATGCAGTGCTTGGCATAATTTCCAGGCTGTTCCTGATAACAAAGATAACAAGTAGTGTCCCTATTCTTTCTTTCAACCCACATTTATGGAGTACCTACTCAGTACTGGCTCTGCTCATGTTGATGTCACTACCTAGTGGGACCCAGGTACATGGGTGTATGGGGGAGGTTCATTATGACACCATATGCAAGGCTTAGCAAGTTGAACACAGGATGCTGTGGCGACACAGAACTGGGACCTTGACCTTGCCTGGTCAGTAGGGGAAACCTGGGCAGCCGGCATCTGTTGGGGCAAACACCAGCTCAGTCTCTAAAGAGCTTGTCTGCTTTAGAGACAGCAAGAGGAAGTGAGCAAGAGTGGTCATTTACAATTCTGTCATTCATAAATTTGTCTGAACCTTTTTGGAAGGCATTTATATTTCCTGCCAGCACCACCTCTTGGGGGTGATGAATTCCAATAAGTTCCAATCCGTTTATTACTCACTGTGAGAAAAATTGCTTCCTTTTACGTCTGGAACTAAACCTGGATCACATTTCACAGGATATCCCCTAGTCACAGAGTCTTGGAATTTGGGAGGACTGTGCCTCGTGGATCCTCAGGGTTCTTGGTTTGGGGTCTCTGGATCCCTTCTCCTCTTGGCCTAAAGAAGATGCTCCCTTCAGCCTCTCTGATGACACAGTTTATCTGTTCTTCTCAGTATCTTCACTCCTTGTACCTTTCTGGATTGCAATGGCTAGAACATTCTCAACCATCCTGTTTCACAGAAAAGCAAAAATAGAGGCTCTTTTATATAAGAAAAGGAAGTATTTTTACTTTCTGCTTCAGATCACACACCTTGAGAACACAGGACAATGGAGAAATTCTCTGGGGCAGGGCCCTGCACCTGAAGCATCTCTCCACTCCAGGGTCTTGCCCAGAGCCTGCTAGAGGATCGGCAGCCCAGGTGAAGCCCTGAGAAGGGACTGAGTGGATGGATATCCTGAGTACTGTCCGGTGCCTGCCTTTGGTCATTGCTGAGAACCCAGATCCCAGAGCCTTTTAGACTATGCTTAGTGTTCTGAAATTTTATTTAAAATTTTTATTTCTAACCTTTTAAATCTCTCAACAGATTTTTGTTTCCTCAGTAGCATTGCTCTTTACAGTGGATGGAGTTATTTGCAATGCTTTCTTTATAAAACGATTGTGTTTTTATAATTAAGTAGTGGAAAATGTTCAGTGTGGAGCAGCATTTGGAGAATATAGAAAGGATAAAGTAAAAATGTAAACTCACTGTATCTCATTACATTCCTTCCCAGTTTTTGCTATGATACATTACTGATTTTTCTTTTTTAATACTTTTAATCAATGTCATGTACTACCGCATCATGAACATTGTTACATGTTGGGGAATATTCTTTTGAAAACATTATTTTCAATAATTTCTGTATAGTCTGTCAAATGGGTATAAATTTGACCAGTTATCCTCCTCTGGACACACCAACAGTTTCCAATATTTGGCTGTCACAAATATTTCTATTTTTCTTAAAAATTTTGACAACCTACTGGTCTGCATCTAATTGTTCAGTGCTGACTAGTCAGGACATAAAATACTTTACTTAACTTGGTGGTCTTCAAAATGGGGTGTGGTCACCCCATATGCAAGGTGACCTCAAGTGTGGAGACAAATTAAAACTCGGATTCTTAATTTCCTCTGGTCTTACACTTTTATAATTTCTACTTTTTAATGCAAATTAAAAAATAAACTTAATATACCAGCAGGACAGAATATGCATGTAATCTATTAGTAAGTGTCCCCATGCAGAAGGCACAACACTGGTTCTTTTATTAATGATGGGAGATTACAATCAAAATCATTTGGAAACCACTGATCTAAGAAATTTGTAAAATTTTGCTTCTCTTAGAGTTCTCCTGAAGACCTGGAATTTTAGGGAAAGCTGAATATATCAAACATCTAATAGCTTTCAGGTTAGTTCTGTCAACAATTGGGTCTCTTCTTCAGCTGTGCGAAGTGGTGACAGGGACGTGGCTATTCTTTCCTCCCTTGAACTGCTATCAGATATTACTCACTCTCTATGACTTCCTTATGCCATCTCTTCCCTCCAGATAAAAGGGCAGAAGTTATATTTTCCTGCATGGAGCCTGCCTATGTGAATTTCCTCAATTCCTGAATCCTTCTTATGTAGCTTTGAGGAACTTTCTTTTTTTCCCCCCACTTGGAGAACTTCTATGATTCTTTCATCATTTAACCATAATATCCTTTTAAAAGCTCCCCGCCCCACTGACATAAGAAAATAAAAACAAAAGTATACTATTTTTTTTCAAAAATTTTAGGTCCTTTATACTTTTATAACCTTTTGTTTTTAATAGTTTTGTTATAATTTTAATGCACATGAAATTGTACATTTTTAACATGAACTGTTTGGTAAGTTTTGATACATGGGTACTCCAGAGAAACCATCAGCACAAGAAAATGAATATATTTATCAACTCTTAAAGTTTCCCCCAAAGGATGAGAGTCTATTCCCATAGTCCACAAGTAACCACTGATGTACTTTATGTCAAAATAGAGAATAATTTACATTTTCTCAAATTTATATAAGTAGAACCAATCATGCAGCATGTATTCTTTTGTGATTAGCTTCTTTAACTTAGCATAATTACTTTGAAATTAATCATTACTAGTTCATTCCTGAATATTGTTGAACAATATCATATGACTCTATTTTAAGTTGTTTATTTGTTTACCTGTTAATAAACATTTGGGGCTTTTACAAATAAAATTGCCATGGACATTTGTTTATAAGTGTTTGTATGGACATGTACTCTCATTTCTCTTGGGTTAATAGAAGAATGGTTAGATCATATAAGTAAGAGTCTTTTTAGCTTATGAAATTCTAAGCCATTTTCCAAGTTGTTGAACCACCTCGCCTCCCACCTATAGAATTCCACCGGCTTCATGTCCTCAGGAGTACTCAGTTTTTCTAACTTTAACCTTTCTAATAGGTATGTAGAAGTATATGTTGAGCACACCTAATGTAAAAATCCAAAATCTGAAACTTTAGAGCACATATATGACACCCCATGTGGAAAATTCCACATCTGACCTCATGTGATTGGACTTAGTCAAAAATATCGTTTAAAATCACCTTCAAGCTACGTGTAGAAGGTGTATAGGAAACAAATGCATTTCATGTTTATACTTGGGTCCCATCCCTAAAGTTATATACATATATATTCCAAAATCCAAAAAGATATGAAATCTGAAATAATTCATATCTGCAGCCTTTTGGATCAAGGATACTCAAACTGTATCTTGTTGTGTTTTGGAAAAATGCATTTCTCTAAGACAAATAATGTTGAACATCTTCACAGGAGTTTACTTGCTGCCTGGGTAACTTGTTTGTTGATCTCTAGTCAAACCTTTTGCCCATGTGAAATGCTAAGTTGTTTTCTCTTACTGAGTTTCTAGAGTTCTTTTTATATAGATAATCCCTGACTTAGAATGGTGTGACTTAAATTTTTTTGACTTTATGATAGTGCAAAAGCAATGTGCAGTCATTAGAAACCATCCTTTGAATGTTGGATTTTGATCTTTTCTTGTATCAGCAATACTGGGCAGCAGGAGTGAGGACCCTCCATCCTGGTGCTGGGGAGCAGCACTGAGCTGTGGCTCCCAGGCAGCCAGAGAATTGTCTGGATGGTCGACATTCTGCGATGAACTATGTGGCTAAGCTGTGACATTTGGTAGTGAATTAAATGCATCCTCATCTTAACAACATTTTCCATTCATGATGGGCTTCTTGGGATGTTAACACCATTACAAGATGAGGAGCATTTGTATTCTGAATACAAATCCTTTATCAAATATATGCTTTGCAAATATTTTCTACCAGTCTGTACCTTGTCTTTGGATTCTTTTAACAGTACCCTTTGAAGAACAGAGTTTCAATTTTGATGAAATATAATTTACTGTTTTTTTTCCTTTGTTTGGATTGGGCTTTTGGTGTCATCGCTAAGAAATCATTGCCTAATCCAAGGTGACAAAGATCTTCTCCTATGATTTTTTTCCCTAAAAGTCTTATAGTTTTAGGCTTTCAATTTAGGTCTGTGATCCATTTTGAATTCCTTTTTGTATTGTATTTTTTGGGTTCTTTACTTATCTTTATTTATCCTAAAACCATTTTGGAAGATGGTTCTTTCCAATGATGGGCTCTTCTACTTTTGCTGATGGTTGGTTGTTTATACATGTTTGAGTCTATTTTTGGATTCTCTATTGTAATCTTCTGATGTCTTTTTTTTTTTTGGTACCAGGGATTGAACTCAGGGGCACTTGACTACAGAGCCACATACCCAGCCCTATTTTTTTTGTATTTTATTTAGAGACAGGGTCTCACTGAGTTACTTAGTGCCTTGCTTTTGCTGAGGCTGGCTTAACTCAGGATCCTCCTGTCTCAGCCTCCCAAGCTGCTAGGATTACAGGCATGCGCCACTGCACCTGGCCGGATGCTATCTTGAGGCCCATACCACACTGAAGCTTTATAATAATTTTTGAAATTGGGTAGGTTTAGTTCTTCAAGACTTTTTTTTGACTATTATTGGTTCTTTGCATTCCATATGAATCTTTTTATTTCCAGTTTGTTAATTTCTCCAGAAATCCTGTGGGAATTTGGTTGGGATTACATTGAATCTATAGATCAATTTGGGAGACTTAACATCCAAACAATATATCATTCTCTGTATTTAGCTCCTCTTCAATTTCTCTCAGCAGTTTTAAAGTTTTCACTGGTATAGACAGACCTGTAACATTTTTGTAAGATTTATCCCTAAATAGTAAATATTTTTGACGCTAATCCATGTGGTTTTGTCTTTTTAATTTCAATTTGTGATTGTTGCTAGAAAATAGAAGTAAGATTAATTTTTATACATTGATTTTGTATCCTAAAATGTTCTCAACTCACTCATTAGTTCTAATATCTTTTTTAGGGTAGAATCCATTGAATTTTCTGTGTAAATGATCATGTTATCTGTAAATAAATACAGTTTTAGTTCTTCCCATCTGAATGTCTTTATTTCTTCCTACCTTATAGAACTGGATAGAATCTTTTGGAAAACATTGAAAATGTAGTGAGGCTGGATATCTTTGGCTTATTGTCAATTTTAACTAAAACATTCAGTACTTCACAATTATGATATTAGCTGTAGATTTTCATATCTGTCCTTTATCAGATTAAGGACGTTCCTTTCTAGTCACAGTTTGCTGAGAGGTTTTATCAGGAATGGAGGTTTAGTTTTGTCAAATGCTTTTTCTGCATTAACTGAAATGATCAGATAGTTTTACTTTTTGACTTGTTAATATGGTGATTTATATTGATTTTTTAAAATGTTAAACCAGCCAAGTCTTTCTGGGACAGACAATGCTTACTCAGGATGTATTATCCTTTCTGAATATTTTTGGATTTGATTTGTAAAAATTTTGTTGAAATCATTTGCATCTGTATTCATGAGATCTGTTAGCCTCAAGTTTTTTTTTTTTTTTTTTTTAATAATATCTTTGTCTTTAGTATTAGGTTGATGCAGACTTCATGGAAGTTTTTAGATGTTATTTTATTCCTAATTATTTTTTTCCCTGAATGTGTTTGGTACAATTCACCAGCTGTATATCCTTGGAATTTTCTTTGAAGTGTTTTAAACTATAATTATTTAGTACAGATGGAACTATTCAGGCTATTTCTTCATGAGTAAGCTTTGATAGTTTTTATCTTACAAGAATTTTGTCTATTTTGCCCAAGTGGTCAAATATATTATCAAGAGAATATTCATACTGTACCTTTTAATCCTTTTAATATCTGTAGAATTTGTAGTGATTTTACCTCCTTCATTACTGTTTTTTCTTTCTCTTTTACTGATTAGTCTGGCTAAAAGTTTACCAGTCTGCTCAAGAACTAGATTTTAACTCCATTGTTTTTATTTTTTCAGTGTTGTATTTACTTTCTTTTTTTAAGAGAGAGAGAGATAATTTTTTTAATATTTATTTTTCAGTTTTCGGGGGATACAACATCTTTATTTTATGTGGTGCTGAGGATTGAACCCAGTGCCCCGTGCATGCCAGGCGAGCGTGCTACCGCTTGAGCCACATCCCCAGCCCCTGTATTTACTTTCTTTTCCATTGATATTTACTTTTACAATTACTGTTTCCGTTCTCCAGCTTATATTTGGTGTAATTTCTTTTCCTTGTCCAGCTTGTTAGGGTAGATGCCCAGGTCACTGAATGAAGATTTGTCCTTCTAACATAGTCATTTATTGCTATAAATTTTCTACCAAGTACAGTCTTAACATCTAAACAATATATAGCAGTGTCTCACAGATTTTTATATATTGTGTTTTTCATTTAATCTCACCTTAAAATAATTTTAATTATATTTTTAAAATTTCCTCTTTGACTCACGGATTATTTAGAAGTATAAACAGTTTTCAAACATTTATTGATTTTTTTCAGAGATTTTTCTGTTACTAGTTTACAATCTAATTTAACTTTGACCAGATGATATACCTTATATATATTGCATTAATTTAAATTTCCTGAGGCTTGTTTAATGCTACAGAATATGGTTTATCTTGGTAACTGTTTCATTTACACTTGAAAAAGAATTGTTTTCTGTGGTTGCTGGGTGGGGATTAGTCTACAAATACCAGTTAGGTCAAGTTGGTTGATACTGTTGAAGTTCCATATTCCTGAATGATTTTCTGTCTCTTTTTTCAATCAAATGTTGACAGAGGAGTATTGAGATCGCCAACAATAAATTGTGACTTGTCCATTTTTCCTTGAAATTCTATTACTTTTTGCTTCGTGCTTTTTAAAGTTCTGTTTGGAGTTTAAGGGAAAAAAAAGGCTCTTTAATGCATGCTAATGACCTCTTGATCCTTTCTTGATCCTTTGTTGGGTGCTAAATATTGGGTATTCCTACAAATACCCTTGATCTTTGTGATGGGATGCATTTAAGTTACTTGGAAGCCATTTAATTGTTTAAATTCTTGCTCTTCATATTTGTTGGGTGAGACCAGAGCTGTGTTTAGTCTAGGGGCAATTATGCGCCACTACTGAGGCAAGCCCTTGAGAGGACTCTGCCTCATATGCTGGGGATCACAATGTTTTCCAGGCTTGCTGGTGGGGAAGGCGCTACTTCTGGCTTCATGTGAACACCAGACACTGTTCCCTTCAGTTGTCTCTGGCAATTCATTTTCTAGACTTGGGTAGTTTCTTCACATGCTTGTGCTGACCAGGGTTCCTTTGAATAAATGAGAGGAATTCTTGCAGATCCTTAGGGTTCTCTCTCTTCTGTCTTATGAACTCCAGCTGTCTGGTCTTCCCAGGCTTTCAGCTCTGCACCCTAAGCTCAGGAAGCCCTCTGGGCTCTGCCTGGTATCCCCCTTTTACTCCCTGGTCTGGAAACATCCTCAAGGAAGTGAGCTGCAGCAATTGCAAAGGCCCCTCCCCTAATTTTTTCCCTGTCTCAGGGTTCACTGTCCACGTATCCATTGTCTTGTTTGATAGCCAAAGTCTTGAAAACTTTCCTTTCATGTATTTTTTTTTTTTTTTAAATTTTACCCATTTTTTGATTGTTTGTTTTGGACTAGAAGGGGAAAAAAAATCCAGTCCCTGTTATTTCGTCTCAGCCAGATGTGGAAAAACCATAAGTAGTTCTGTTGATTCAACTTAAGTTTGTCAGCCTGCTTCTAGATAAATTCAGTTTTGCAGAATTTAAATTTTACAGTTAAAGTAAGATAATTATCCACTAAGTTTTATTTTCTAAATCGGGTTTATTGAGGACTAAGCTACATATAATAAGAGCCCATCCTTTAATTGATCATTTTAATGAGTTTTGAGAGAATTGCTCATCTGCTTAACCCCATTCAAGATACAGAACATTCCTATCAACCCCTCAAATTCCTTCCCATGAAGTTTTAATGTGCAATTGTGAGATGTTAGTTGAACTCTATGCATTGACCTTTGAGGTAAGGAAGGGAGATGCCCGATTGGGCTGCTTCTGCTTCTTGGTTTGGCTCTGGAAACCATCTATGCTGTTTGCTCCTTCATCAAGGTAGCCACATCTATGTGTAATGCTTGCAGATGTCCTTGTAGGCTCTCCTTACATTAGGTCCAAATGAATCACTGAACCTTAGGAATAGGGTGATTTTTATAAGAAGGTAAGGCTCAACAGAATAAGGTATGGTTTTGAGAACTCATTTGTCCTCCCTTGACAGTCAGGCCACACCTCAGACTACAATATAGCTTCTACCTTGGGTCTCTGGGGACCTTTACTTATGAGCCTCTTGAGGTTATTTGTTACACAGCATTATTGCCACAATAACTAGCTGATACATGGTGTTTGATAAAAGGACCATTTTGCTTTCAAAAAATGTTGTGCTGATGTTTATGCTGCATAAAACTTGCCAAACTGAGTATCATCTTTATTTTTAACTTTTGAAAGTAGGCTAAGCCATACTTTCATTATTGTTTTGTTTCTCAAAACCCTCCCTGAACTTCCCAGGCACCTGTGAGCCATGCTGGTACGAAGCATTAACTAGTCTCATTTTCCTTCCAGTGGGGTGCACCAGAGGGAACCCTACGCAGCAGCTGCATGTGGAAGAAGCCAAAATCTGAAGTTGACAGCAAATCATAAAGTCCCTGGGGTTGCGCACGATTTAAATAGATTAACTTGTTTCTAAACATTCATGTGTTTCTTTTTTGACTCCTTTTCCTACATTGGCAATTTTGTCTTTGCAGTTCCCCAATTTTTCTAGTGTTTCTCATGTGCCAGGCACTGTGCCAGCCATGTCAGACTCTGCATTATCCAACAAGCACGTGTGGCTTTGTGTCCCTGCATTCTTCTTGCTGTTGTCCAGCTTCGATCCTCACCCTGGTCACTTTGTTGCTTTCTGCATCTCTCCTAGCCTATTAGGGACCTGGAGGCTCCTAGGCAAACAGTCCCTCCCCTGGTGCATTGAAATACAGCAGCAACAGCAGTCCTGCTGTGAGTAGCCAGATGGAGGGAGGAGGGCACCTGGCTGGTCCTCACTGCTGGACTCAAGCCCTATGCCACACCATTGTTTTAATTGGAAGGTTGGATACTTTTCCATATTATTATTTGCTAGGTAATCCTTTCCTTATATTAATTTTTCAGCTCATGTCCTTTGCCTACTTATCTATTGAGGTCTCGATGTAAAAGAAATCAATTTATATGAATTCTTTATGTAACAGAGATATTAAACCATTTCTGCAATGTTTGCTGCAAAATTCTTCCTCTGTCTGATATTTGCTTGTTACCTTGGCTTTTGCTATACGTATAATAAGGATGTTTCCTGAGTGTAAGGTTTACACCCGTAAATAAGAAGGGCTATATTTAAATGTATGTACCTTTGTCTTATCTTTACATAGCCCATAATATGTTTTCTCAGACAGTGTAAGCCTCACTCTGGAATGCTCAGATTAGCGGCCAAGGATGTATCAGGGGGAGGGAGAAATTGGATCCTTCTGTGACAGGAATTGCTAATGACATTTTCTCCCTGATAAAGACTCCAGGTCCACTCTTCATTTATGAATTCTAAAATATTTATTGAGCATCTACTCCATGCCAGGCACCACAGTCTGGGACATTCTGGGCCCTTGTTTAATGATCACTGTGATGTAATTGAAGTTTGATGAGATGGATGAAGTATATCAGTAAAGTTGAATATTACTTTAACCACATTCTTTGAGTTATTCACTTCAGGGTCTATGGAGACGATCTTGTATGAGCAAGACAGATATTGTCCCTGCCCTCCAGGGTTTCACAGAAGATTGGAGAAGGCAGACAAGTGAGAAACAATTACATTGAAGTGCATAAGAACTGTGATAGAGGCCAGGGGGTGGGGGTCTTGCAAATATAGAGCAGGGTGCCTAGCCAGACTTTAGGGACAAGGAAAATCTTCCTGGAGGAAGTGACATCTGGACCTGGGGAATGACTAAGAATGGTTAAGAGAAGAGGGTCAGAGGCCAGAGCATTCTTGTGAGGGCAACAGCTCATTAAGGTCCTGGGGGTGAGAGAAAAATGCGTGTTTTTGAGAATCCAAGGTGCTGAAAAGTGTATGCTAGAGGTAATGTCTGAGAAATGACCAGATATTACCTATATTAGTCCTTGGATTATCTGGATCCTCTTTCTTTTTATTCCCTTATCCTTTGTCAAATATGACATCATTGTCCTTTGCTGATGAAAAGGGGGTAGGCTTGCAAATCAAGACAGTTCTTGTTCCCTGTTCTGCTATGAAGCAGCATCATGGCTTTGGTGAGATGGTCCTGCTCTGGGTTTCCGTTTCCTGTTCTGTGAAAACAGGGAACCAGGAAGACTCATGTCCTAATTGATATGTCTTATTGCAGTTGCATTTACTGTCTTTAAGTCATAGTTGTCCAGTGGCACTGGGTCCTGTTTCCTTTCCATTCATCCTGTCTGTGTCTAATGTGCCAGGGAGACACCTAAACCTGAGACCACTCACAAATAGCCAGGGTCCAAAAAAAGTTTTATTCTCAAGCCCAGTGAATCAAATCCCCCCCAGCTACAATCTGAGCAAAACTTACCCCCAGCTCTACCCTGTGGGCTATCGATTTCCAGACAGGAAGTCAAGCTAATGAGTCAGAGCTCCTGGAGGGCACACAGAAACTGTTTGGGGGATTTTCCAGGCAGTGCCTAGTACATTATGGGCCCTCAGTTAATATTCATTGAAGTTTCATTGAGGTTTGATGAGATGGATGAACCATACAATATGTCAATAAAGTTAAGTATTACCCTAACCACATTCTTAAAGTTATTAAAAATGTCAAGAGCAAGGTGATTTATTTCCTCATTCTATGGAAATATTGCAAAGACAGTATGTATAAAAAACGTGCAGGGCTTAAATGATAATGATTTATCTTTCTGGCTCCATTTTAGAGTTTAGCATCAGTGATGTTTGGTGCCATTGTACCTTTAAGATCTTTGGCCTCTTGACACCATTTTTGTTCCTAAGAGCAAGGGAGATGGCAGTCTAGGCTGGAGGCTCAGAAGCTGATGCAAATTCATTCCCCAGATGCCTCTTGTCGGTGGATGATCCCCGGCAGCTGCCTAAGTGTGACCTTTTACATTTGACATCATTGCCCTTGAGTAATAGGCACTTTAGCAGGGGGATGATAAAGCTCTGGCCCTGATCTAAGACCTGAAAAATGTGCCTCCCTCTCTGACATGTGCGTCTCCCGGGAGAGTTATAAGCAACACCAATAACGGGAGCTCAGGAAGGAGTGGAATTAGAATTATTTGCCTGGGAATTTGTGTTCACGTTGAAATCAGTTGCGGCAGAGCCTGCTGTGGAGTGGGGGCTCTGGTGGGTCCAGCTTTGAGATTCTCCATCATGGGACCTAGCCACAGCTTTTCTCTAAGTACATGGGGGAAAATATCCAGGCTTAATATATGTGTTTGTCTCTAAGATGCCCATTCCGTGGGGGCAGGGTCTGCACCCACAGAACTGCACAGCTACAGTCCAGACATCTGCTTGGGGAAAAAAAATGATTTTGATGCTGTGTAATAACTACGTGATTAAAAACCACGTGAAAACTGACAACAGTTAAAACAAAAACTAGCCTTGCCAGCTCCTGTGCAGCTTCAGCAAGGCCTCCTCCCTCCGGGCCCCTCCCCAGCTGCTCTCGGGCGCCCCCTCTTTCACGAGGTCCTCTGCACGCCTGCAGCAGCCCGAGGCTTTGTGTGCGCAGCGCTCCCGCCTCCTGCCTTCTCCAGGACCAGAGAAGCGCTCCATACCGTTCTTGGCCTCTGGGGGGCACCAGAGCTCGCACAGAACAAGCTGGAGCTTTCTTGAGACAAAAGAGGAGGATTTTGGCTGCCAATTTGTCTTAACATTGTGTAAGGTCTGTCTCAGGCAGAGGAGGCCGTGCACGGACCCGAATCAGGGTATGCATTGTTCTCCAGGCTGTTTTGCTAGTGGCTGGGGAGGGACTGATGCTGGTCCACGCCCGGGTGATGCGGAGCCGGCTTCTGGTGTCTTTGGCATCTGACAAGTCCACCCTTGTCCTGGTGAGTGGCTAAGGGAAGAGGTCCCTGGAAGATGACCTAATAAGATAGGTGGCTTCCCTTCACCCTGCCCCACGCTGCTGCGAGGGAGCTGCCTTCATCCCGGAAACAAAAGGTGCCAGAGAAGCTGGTGGCAAGTGAAGGTGACAGAGAAAACAGCAAAAAAACGGAACAGGAAGACAGAAAGAAAAAGAAAGAATCCGAGCTAGGGGCAAAGTCAAGAATGAGCCCGAGAACAGCTAATGTATGGAGATTGTTCTCACCAGTGTTATGGGTTTTGTAGCAAAACAATTTGTAGGAAGCAAACTTCCCCAAATGTGAGTACTTAATAAAGAAGAAAACAGAAGGATTGATAATGGAAATTAGGCTAATGAATAAACAAGCTGCTTAAAAAATGGGCTCCTCTCGCAGTCCGTTATTTTTAACTTAGTGGCAATTTGCATACTAGTTAATTTGCATATATTAAATACTGCTCCCCTTCTCCTTCCCACCTCCTCCACTTCAGAATAACATTTCATTACGGTGCTGCTGGGCCCGAGGACTCGGAGGCTCTGGAGAGTTTATTAATTTATCCAACACATGCTGTGTACATTTTTATCACTTGCCGCACAGTGGACCCGGTATCTTTGAAGTCATTAACAAGACGAGGGGTGTTCTGCTCGAGGTATTCAAAAGACAGCCGAGAAAAAGCAAGCCTGCAAAAATGTACCAGAAAAAAAAAAAAAACAGGAAAAGATCGTGTTTGGTTTATGTTCTTTCTAGGAAGACAAAACTGAGCAGTGGATGATTCTCTCATTTGCAACAGAGCCTACGTGTTGTTTATTTATTTTAATTTCAAAAAAGAAATGCAGTTGATTCCCCGTGGGACTCGGATGCTTAGAAAGAACTGGCCACAGAGTGGTTCTCCTCCTGCTCCTGCCCATGCTGAAAGGCAGGAGAGAGAGAGAGAGAGAGAGAAAGAGAGAGAGAGAGAGAGAGAGAGAGAGAGAGAGAGAGAGAGAGGCTTCTTGGGGGAGCCTCCAGCCACTACTGGTGAGACTAAGGAACCAGGGGGCGAGGGCCGTGGCACCCTCTCCTCTGTGTTCCCCTGGGGCCAACTTGCCCATCCCTGGACTGCTCCTCCTCCTTTTCATGCCCTCTCTCAGGCGACCCTCCCACCACTCTCCCTTACAGCTTCTGCCATGATGGAAACTTCTACCTTGAGCTCTCAGTTGCTTAGTTAAATACTCTGTAGTGGATCACACCACCTCCCATGTGAATAGAGGGACAGCCACATGCCAGTAAGCAGGCTTTAAAGAGTGAACAGGCCCTGTCTCACCTGCATGAATTCTGTGTCATTTTCCAACTCCATCCTACCCATTTGGCTATTAGCTCCTTTTTTTACTGTCCCAGATGATTCGGTTGAAAAGAAGCCTGTGTATTTGCCTAAGCTTATAGAGTTTTCTCTAGATGCCAATGCAAATTAAAATCAAGCTGATCACTTTATTCAACCACTCATCAAATATTTATTGAATACCTACTATGTGCCAGACATTCCAAGCACTGAGGACATGGAGACTGACATATAAACCCATAAATGATAAATAAGTGATACTGTTCTAGAGTCAAAACGGCTAAGCAGAGTGGGAAGACGGGGTAGTGTCATTGACCCGAGGAAGCAAGCACTACTTTAGTGGAGGCCATCAGGAACAACCTCTTTGAGGACCTGACCTTTGAGCTATGAAAAAGGAAAACCCAAGAAAGGCAGAATTTATTCAGAGTCTGGTGGCCAGCTCTGTGCTTGCCTTAGTCCTAGCTGAGCTTCGGTTTTCCTGATTTTCACTGGGCTGGAAGAATCTGTCAATCCCAATGTGTTTGTTGACATTTGGTTCCCAAGTGTGAACTGGCCTGATGAAGAGCAGCGGTTCTTACACCAATCAGACTATCTCTTAGGCAGAATGAGCAAGGTCCAGACTGTCTCCAGGCACATACTCCTCTGGGGGAGACAGTGATGGGCAGTGGTTAGCGTATCAGACACCTTGGATTTAAATCTGGCTAGATTTATGGCCTTGTGTAAATTACATAAGGCCCTTTAGTTTTCCAAACTGTAAAGTGTGTGAAATAAATGTAGAAGACTACATTATGTTAAAAATAATCTCAATACCTCAAGATAAGGAGAATGGGATGCGGGTTGGGAGGCTGGAGAATTCTTGTGTGTGTTTCTTTCTTTCTTTTTTTTTTTTAAAGAGAGAGAGAGAGAGAGAGAGAGAGAGAGAGAGAGAGAGAGAATTTTTTAATATTTATTTTTCAGTTTTCGGCGGACACAACATCTTTGTTTGTATGTGGTGCTGAGGATCGAACCCGGGCCGCACGCATGCCAGGCGAGCGCACTACCGCTTGAGCCACATCCCCAGCCCCTAATGTGTGTGTTTCTTAATAGAAAAGAATCCCAAAGCAGCCTAAGCCCCTATGGCTTAATCAGGCAGCCTTGGATTTAAAACTTGTTCCCCCTGCTTATCAACATTACTCTTCTTGAATAAGTTACTTAATCTGGTTATGACTCAGTTGGCTGATTTGTAATATGGGGCTGGGGATAATAATCACGTCTACCTTATACGCCATTATCAGGAGGAACGAGCCAATGTCTGTAAAACACTGGATACATAAATGTTAGCTGCTCTATTTAGTATTATTTCACTGACCCGGCCTGGGGCAATAAGTAGTTTGATACCCTTGATTAGTTAGAGATGGTTACATTCTTCACATATTGAATTGACTATTTTTTCCCCTCCCAAATTATTCCCAAACTGGCTGCTATGGTGTCATTTCAGTGTAATTCTCTCCATTACCAATGTCTTTACTCTGGTCTAACTCAATGTCTTCCCTCTCCAGGGCAGCTGCAATGGCTCTCACTTGTCTCTCCACACCAACTGCTGCCCTCCTCCTAGCCCCTTGTCACACAGCAGACAGGCCATCTCTGTAGAACATCTATCAGACATTCAATGGGGTCTGTTCACCCCTATGATAAAATTCAAACTCCTCACCATGGCCTCTAAAACTTTAGTTGCCCTGGGCCTTGCTATATCTCCAACCCTAGCCCCCTTGCCTGTTCCTACCTTTGGGTCTATAGGCATTAATACTTCTCATGCTTTAAATATCCTTCCTTCTGTACTTTGCCAGGCTGATATATCAGTGAGGGATTTCATTTGACTATGAATAACAGAAAATTCTGGCAATTGTGACTTTCATATGCACAGGTTTATGTTTTTGTCATCCAACTAGAAATCTGTAAAAATTGTTATTAGTTGTTGGCTCAAAACCAACAAAGAGAAACTCCCTGAGATTCTCTGTCTTAGCTGGACCTTTATGGTTGCAAGATGGCTGCCATTGGCCCAGCCATCGTACCTGTATTTTACTCATGAAGAAGGTACTGACAGGCAGTAAGAAAGAGCAGTCCTTATATTAGGGAGGCAATACTTTTTTCTAAATCACACTTTACATCTCACTGGCCAGAACATTTTCACAGTAACTACCCTTTGCTCTCAAGAAAGCTGGGGTATATGTGTTTTAGCTAAATCCACTGCACTGTGACCCCAAAGAAAATTGTGGCTATAGATTTATCTGGGTAAGCCATTGCTCTAAACAAAATAAGAGAGTGGAAAGATATCATGTTGGCAACCAGTGGTGTCTGTCATATCTGACTCCTAGGTTTTTAGGTTTCATGTTAACCATTTTCTCCTGTGAACATCTTGTCTAAGTAGAAACTACCCCCCATGTTATTCTCTGTCACAAGACTGTTCTTCTCTCCCCGTAGCTCTGTTTTCTAATGTAATCATTTAATTCTTCATTCATTTGTCATATATCTTACTATAGGCACCATCAGAAGGACAGGGGTCACGTCTGCTTGGTTTGACATCAAATCCCTAGAACTCAGCTCAGAGAAGAGTGTGCAGGGGTTTCACAAGAAACTATTCATTGACTGAATGAGTGAGTCAGTTAATGAATGAATATAGGATACCTCTTGGACTTTGAGAAAATTCTTCCCAATCAAGGGGAACCCCCCCAAAATAGAATTACTAAATAGAACTGAACATAATAAACTAATGTTAATAGTGACTTTGCCAAATTAACAAATGACTAAACATGTCCAGAAAATGAATCATGGCGTTCTTATTCTTACATATTACCATGAGTGCTCAGTCCTGATCAGTTGAGAAATTTTAGCTGGTTAAGTCGGGCAGTGGGACCAATAGTAGAGATGCTCAGAATGATGTAGGAGATGTGGGGTCATTTGAGTCATATTATTGCCAACATTTGATTTGGGAGCATGCTGCATGATAATTGTTTTCTCTTATCCTTAAAAAAGCAAAACAAGGCCACTGTATATCATTTCCTCCATATTACATGTGTCAAATAACTATATCCTCAAAAACAGTACAAAGAAGGACACTGAATCATGGCATTCCTATTCTTACGTATTCTTATTCTTACTGAGGTCCAGGGAAGCTATTGGTTAAGGAGTGGTGATGGAGTCTGAGCTCAAGCTGGAGAGTGCACTCTGGCTATATTATGTTGTGTGCTCACTATTTTAATTGAGTGCAGGATTTCTTTAGGGTAAATTGGTTAGTGCAAATGGAAGCCCATATTGTATTACACCTTCGTCTTTTATGAATGTCAGCTTCTAGGCAGAAGGGCACAAATGCCTCTGGTGAACTTGTGCAAAGACAAGGGCTTCAGGAAGTGGGGGTGCTTCTTGGGAAGCCTGGACCAGCTGACCGCCATCCTCTTCCAGCCTTTGATCTGTGGTTCTGGAGTTATCACCCTGACTTTAATTTCAAGGTCAGCTCCCTGCACTGTTGTAATCTGTCTTCTCTAAAGGCATATTAATATTGCTAATCGAAGCCCTATGGAGTGACATTTCCTTCCCTGAGAGTTGCTGCAAAGTAGACTGAATGAAATTCTGCAACTAATTGAAGAATGGTGTGGGATGAAAGCCTGGTAGTACCTGAGTTGGAAAAGGCTCCAGTGGGGAAGGAATGGGCCTTAGAGTGGTATAGACCTGAATTCTAATCCTGGTTCTGCCACTCGTCAGTCTTGCGACCTTGAGCAGGTCCCTCAACCCTCTGTTACCTCGGTTACTTCCTATTTAAAAAGGATTAATACGTCTCACCAGGAAGAATTGTGAGGATTTCATATGATGATGTGTGTCCAAAGCCCCAGTGCAGTGACAGTCACAGAGTCAGGGTTCAACCTCTGCTAATTCCTTTCCCCTCCCAGAGGCCGTCTGGTTCACTTAGACACAACTCTGATAAATCTTTACAAAGAAGACTCTTGTTTCTGCACAGCATCAGGGAGGAGAGGCTGAACCCTCCTGGCTGCCCATCTTAATTTCTCATCTTCCATAAAATGCACCATGTTCCGTGGGGCACCTCACAGTTCAATGGACATGCAGGGCTGAGTCCTGAGGACATGAGGAGAGTCCATGAGAGGGTCACCGAGAAGCCCAAAAGTTTGACTAAGAAGACCTTTGAGAAAAACTAGATACTGAAGTCACTTTAGGTGAATCCTCAGGGCTGGTGGGAAGCATTTAAGAAGAGCACAATGTCCATGGGTAGGCCTTCATCTGGGGTAGGAAGGCCTGAGAATGTATGGATCCACCATAAAGAGATCTCGAGGCAGCAGAAAGCTGCTCAACCCCACAGCCATCCCCTGAGCACCTGCCCAGCAGTGCCCAAGCTGTAGGTCCTGGCTTGGATCACTCCTGTTTCATAAGCCGGGCCTGAACCTTCTTTTTGTGGCCCATTCCACACTTGACGCTGTGATTCTTCTTGTTCTGGAGTCTTATCTGGAAAACTGTAATCTTAGGTTGAACAAAAGTTGGCTTCCTTTTTTAGTTTTTACCTACTGGCTCTAGCCCTGTCTCTAGGATTCACAGGATAAGAATATTTCCTCTTTCTGTGACAGTTTTTCAGATATTTAAAGACAAAGATCATCAAGCATCTCCAGTGTCTTCATTTATAATTTAATTAACACGATTCCCAGCTCTCTTTCCATTTTCTTCCCCTGCCTGTGGTAGTCAAGGACCCTTTAAAATGACAGATCTGAGAACCAGCAGGTGAAGCAGACAGGAACTAGTTACCACTGGAAAGTGGTAACTTTTCTAGATTCTTGGGCATTCTTTGACCAATGCTCCTCACTGCAGAGTGAAACCAAGCCAGCACCTAAATTCAGTCCCAGGCCTTACCCTCCCAAGTTGCTATCAAAGCATGTCTCTGTGTTCTCGATTTGTGCACTGGATACTTTGAATAAGAAGGCACAATTTTTGAAACACCTGTTGAAGTAACATCTGGTTGGGTTTGAGCCCATCTATCTGCCTGTCAACACAGCTTCTGACCTGTGGCTTCTGCCATCCCACTCCTTAGCTTCTCCTCCCAGCCTCAAGCCATTTGGATGGGACAGACAAGCTCCAAGGGACGAAATGGTCAACATTTTGGACTGGGTAAAACAGAGTTCCACATTTAGGACTATATCATCTATTAATTATCATCTCCAAATTCATTCAACCAGTTACATATCTACTGAATGATATTATCATGAGGCCCACATCTCTGTAATTGATTCACAACAATATTACAGAAAACTCCACCAAAGACATTGCTAAAATGGTAGGCAGCCTACTCTCCTGCATCTCTTGAATTCTCTATTGTGGTCCTCTCACCATTCAGCTTGGCTAATGTAGCTTCTTCTTAGTGAGTCTAAGTTGGCCCCAGGGAAAGTGTTTCTCCGTAGGGGTCACACTCCCTCTATGATACAATTTGTCCCAATTTTCTTGGGAACACTGCACTTTTTGAAAATCAGAACCAGCCTTCTTTCCAAAAGATATTAAATAGACAAGGATGGGGCAAAGGAGACCAAGATTAAACTTGATAGAAATAACTTAGAATAATTCTCTGAGCAGATATTGTGCTAAAATTCTAAAAATGACATATGTCACTTGCAAAAATTACTAATCATTTGTTATATATATTTGATAATTTTTCTTTGTTGACCTGGAGGCAGAGGTATGGATGAGGACACAGAATAGCAACAGGATTGCTGCCGAGAAGGAGCCAAAACCTGGGTTTCACCGGTGGCCCTACTGCTACACACCAGTTTGATTGGCATGTTATTCTGTGATAGTCTTTTTCTCTCTAAGGCTTCAAAGGCGGGTGGGAAAACATTCCAACCCCATCTGATGGAGTCATTGTGAGGACTGGGGTGAATGTAGCATTGCAAGAGTAAGAGGCGATTACTAGGACTTCTGGAAGAGGTCAGGTATCCTAGTGGAATCCATGGCTGTCAGACCCGTGACTGCAGCTGCAAGTGCTGTGAGATGTTGGAAGCACACGCTATTTGGGGTTGATCATATTCTCTAATTGGGTGTCACCTTTCATGAGCCAAGCAGCTGCCAAAACTGATTGCCTCTGATTTAATTTCTTGGAACTGATCAGCGTATTGTTTTGTTAACAACTATCTGCGGTTCAAGAAGTCTTCCAAGTGGTACACTTGAAGTATAACAGCTGGCTAGGGGGCTGTCTTGTGGTAGCTCAAATGGGACTTATGCGTTATTCCTTTGTTGTGCACAAATGTGGTAACAAGCTTGGAAAGGGGGTTTGGTGATTCCCCACTGTCTCCCGTGCTCAGCAATTTTAGCATTTCAGTTAGGAAAATACAACCTTGGTTCTTTTTTACACCATTCTGCCTCTTTTTCATAAATTAATTAGGATATACAGAGCCAAGGAAGAGAGTGAATCCATAATGGAAAGACGGATCTGTCTGAAATATATAGATCCACTATATCCATGATATATCTATACACTATAGAAACTGAATACATGACAGAGCATCACCTGCATAGGAGAAATCTATTCAGTGGCATCCATATTTCTGTCCATCCATCCATTCACCCATCCATCCATCCATCCATCTATCCATTCATTCATCTATCCAACTATCCATCCATCCATCCATCCATTCATCTACCCATCCATATAACTATCCATCAATCCATTCAACTATATTCATTCATCTATCCACCCATCCATCTATCCAATTATCTATCCATCCAACTATCCATCTATCTATCCATCTATCCAATTACCTATCCATCCAACTATCCATCCACCCACCCATCCATATATCCATCCAGATACAAATATTTAAGATGTGCAAGACACTTAATAAAACCTAAGTTTTGCTTAGGATTCCATATATATACCATGGATTAGTATATGAGATAACTCATATATATTTTATGGTAAAAAATATTTTTTCAAGATTAGAAAAAGGTTGTTTCCAGTTCGATGGAACTAGGGAGACATTTGAACTGAATGAAGAAAGTTGGATAAGATTTAAAGGCATGAAGATGGGGGAATTAGGTCTTTCTGTTAGAGGGAATAACCAACAGGAAAGGAATGGACGTGAACTGTGGGAACTGCTTGGGAACAACTCTGTTGAGGTTTGTAGGAGAAAAATGAGAGAGAAGCTGGAAAAGCAGCCTAGGACAGATGGTGAAGGGTCTAGAATTTTAGAATATGGATTTTTGTACTTCATTCAGGAAGAAATGGGAATCATTGAGGATTTGAAGTATTGTAGTAATGTAAATAGACCCATGCTTCAGAAAGAGCAGCCCTTTTTACCAGAGTTAAAAGTTGAAAGCAATATGTCAGGGCCTTGCCCCTAAATTCTTCCTTCTGGCTTTCACACAACAGCTGTCACTGTCAATGGCAGGGGAGGTGAATCCATTTAACCTTGAAGAAGGAAGGTGGATGTAGTGAATCTGTGGGTTCCAGCCAGATCCACCTTTCAGGACTATGGTAATCATCTGCTCATGCCTGGAGTGTTGCTGTGGATGGCCACCATCACATCCTTCCCTCTCTGGGCATTGCTTTCAGCCAGTGAGATTGCCTCCCCTAAGACTCTCTTCTTCAGTGACTGATTGATGGAGGGGGAACAAGGCCCAGCCTTCTTGCTTCAATTTGGGGGCAACTTTGAAGGTCTCTCTAACTCCCAGCCTCCCTGCAGCATCATCTGAGCCTTCTGTGTTCCCTGGTGTGTACTCCCAACAAACTTCTGGCACAACTGCTTCATCTCAGAGTCTATTTCCAGGATCCTGAGCACAAACAATGTATCGCTCTGCAATTGCGCTGTTGGGTGGAGGGTTGTATCCTCTCTCTAAGTAGAGAGACAAGGAGGTAGTGTTACTCTACACCTAAGAGAATCCTTTCATGAGCACATGGTTTTCTCCTGGGTTTTGAGAGTCTCTGAGCCTTTCTAGGCTTTGTCTCCAAAATGTCTTTCATGGGGTATTCATGGAAGTATGGGGTATTCATTGAAAAAAAAAAATCATGGTTAAACAAGTACTCAGTATCTCAGAGGTTATAACTATAGGTTGTGCCCAGATGGATTTGATAACAGGATCTTTTTCTCAAAAAATAAGTCAAGGATTAAGGAACTGTTGTTGCTCTGGGCCTTTGAGGAGTTGTTTGGGACTGACACACTCATTAGTGAAGGGCAAGGCCAACGTTCACTTGGGATACTGGTTTTAAAGCTGGGGTTGAAAACTCTTGTAGCTTAGTGCTCACTCAGTAAACAATGAGGCGAGCAAGTGGGGACTGCGAGGGTCTGGAAATAAGGTACAAGTCTGCCCAAAGGGGACTGCTTCTCCGCAGCTCCAGGCAGACTGCTGCTGCCCAGGGAGCACTGGTCCCGTGGACAGAGCTGAGGTTTTTGCAAGATCTCTGTGTTTTTTAAATTTAAATCTCTTGAGTTTTAATTCAATTTTTAGAAAATACCATGCCCATGAAGCAAAAGATATCTGTGAGCTGGATGTGGCCTGTGGGCTGTGGTTGTCTGTCTCTGTTTTAAACCACTGTACTTGGTGGAGAGAGTGCCTGAGGCAAGAAACAGCGAGGACATTTGTGTGTTCATCTCTAGAGGGGATTTTGCTGGATAATGGGCCACCAGGAGGCAGGGTAGGCTGGGGTGATCAGGGAGCATCACTGAGCCTCTGCCTATGTGGTCTGAAGAGCAGACAGCAGGGAAACATGTTTCTAAATGTGTATTGGCCACTTGCCTTCGTGAGGACTGGGGAAATGTGCTGGTTTAAAAAAAAAATCTTATTTGCAAATTTACTTATTCCTTAAATTCCTTCTTAAAACATGACTTTATGTTATTTAATCTTTATGAAATCCTTCAAGGATTCCCAACTGTACACAAGATAGCAGTTGGCAGTTAAATCCCTCCATATTAAGACTGCACTTTCAATTCATTCATTCATTCAGGTGTGAATTCCTTTATTTGACACATCTACAAATAATTAAGCAGATAATTATTGAAGGTGGTTTTATACAGGTGCTGCCAGGAACACAAAAAATGAGTAAGATACTATCTTTGCCTTTCAGGCACTCGGATGTCAAGAGGGTAAGATGGGATGATCTTACATTTATTGATCACCTACTAAGCACCTGATACTTTTCATAGTAGATTTTTTTTTTAGACTTTATTTTATAATGTTCCTAATAGCCTACCTAAGGAGCAGCTATTATTTCTGACCTCAGTTTAGGGAAAGTGTGGAGGCACATGTTGCTTTGGTACTTTGCCCAAGATCAGAGCGTTACAGGCACTGGAGCTGGACAGCAGCCTGGTGTACACCTTCCTGACAGTTACTCCGCCTGGCCACCTGTACCCTGTGGGGGGACACTGGGTGCCTCTGAGCTCTGGTGGAGAGCAGGGCAGAGGCAGCAGATGCTGGACACTGAGGAGGCGCCTGGGTCTGACAGGTGGAGAGAGGTGCCTGTTATGAAAGGGTCTCAGACAAAGGCTGTGAGCAAAGGCTTCATGGTGTAGAGGTCGGAATGGAGCAAAGGGAGGCCATGCTGGGCAGCTGGACAGTGCCGGGGACAGCAGAGACAGCTTCCATCAGAGACGGTCAGGGCAGAGGACAATTTGACCTACTCAGATTCTGCAGAGGAAGGAACAGAAGGATGCAAAAAGTTTTACCCTCCTTGGAGATGCGACAGTGTTCATCCTCTTTAGAGAGGAAGCAAACACAAATCACAATGAAATGCCACTTTCCCACATCATATTAACAAAGATCAAAAGCTTAATACTACTTAGTGTTGGCCAGGGCTCTCCTATGGTACAATATTGATGAAGAGAGTCAATTGGGAAAGCCATTCTGAGTGCAGGTTGGCAGTATGTATGTATTCACATTTCAAACACATGTGCCTTTTGAAAAATCCCCTTAGGATACAGGCATACATTTGGCACCAAGTGTGCACATGCGCATGTGCATGTGCGCTCACGGCACACACACACACACACACACACACACACACAAACACACACAGGAAAGTGTGAGGCATTTTTAGAAACAGGAAATTAGAAGTGCTCTTCACCAGTAGACAGGTAAACAAATAGGGAATAAGCAGGGAATGCTGTACATTGTCACCCTTAAAACCAAAGTACTGCCCTTGGCCTCCAAGGCCCCTCTTCTGCCTCATTCCCAAACACCCCTCCTCCTGCCCCTGCTCCAGCCCAGGGGCTCTGGCAGCTTTTCACCCAGACCACGGCAGCTCAGCCCGCAGGCCCTCTGCTCTTGCTTTCTCTCACTCTTGGAAGATTCTTTCCTCGGATATTAGCATAACTCACTCTTCCCTTCTTGATGTCTCTGTTTAAATACCAGCCTATGGCAGGCAGTTTCTAAAATAGCCCTCGATGATCCATCACTCTGGTGCTCCCAGTAGTGTGGTTGGGTCTGATGACTTGTTACAATGAACAGAATATAAGTAAACTGAGGGATGTCACTTCATTGTTGAGAGCCATAGCCATAGGGGCCCCAGCAAACTTCCAGCTGATTGGCTCACCATGGCCCCAGCAAACTTCCAGCTGCCAGCTGATTGGCTCCTCTGCAGTGATGCTCATTGGGCTGTTTCCACGCCCTTTCAGACCACGGAGCTGCTCATTGGGGACTCTTTTGGCTCCGCCCATGTGGCCCAGCCAATCGGCCTCAAGAGCGGGAGGAGTGGGGGTTGAGAGGCTCACCGGAAGCCGGTGGTGGCAGTTGGGCTCTGAGGGAATTCCTGAAGAGCTCTTGTGGTGCAACGTGTGTTCTAAAAATAAATATAAACCCCTTTCCCCTTATTGCTTGCTGTGACTAATGAAGCCAGCTGCCATGTTGTAGGTGCCCCACTGAGGGGCCAAAGTGGTGAGGAACTGAGGGTTGCATCTAGGCAGGAGTCAATGAGGAGTGGAGGCCCTCTGAGGAAGCCTGTGGGAAACCAATTCTTTTTTTGGTGGGGTGTGGGGCTGGGGATTGAACTTAGGGCACTCAACCACTGAGCCACATGCGCAGCCTTATCTTGTATTTTATTTAGAGACAGGGTCTCACTGAGTTGCTTAGTGCCTTGTTTTTGCTGAGGCTGGCTTTGAACTTGTGATCCTCTTGCCTCAGCCTCCCAAGCTGCTGGGATTACAGCATGTCCGCCAACATGCCAGGCTACCAATTCTTGACAACAACCACCTGAGCTCAGAAGCAAGTGACCCCCACCCTAGGCCAGCCTTCAGATAGACCTGGCTGAGCACTTGGCTGTAGCCTGTGAATGACCTTGACTCAGAAGGGGCAGCTAAGCCACTCCCAGATCCCACTCCTAACGCAACTTCGAGATAACAAATATCGTTGTTGCTTTAGGCTATTAAGTCTGGAGCAGTCTGTTACACAGCAGTGATCACTGACACAGAACCCTTGGGAGAACCTTCCATGACTACTTAACCTAAAACAGCATTCCTCATTGCACAATGTCCCTTAACCTGCTTTTCTTCTTTCACAGCATCTCTTGGATACCATTCAGTACATTTATCTGTTTGTTTGTATATTTTTGTAGATTTCTTTCTCTCAAATAAAATGTGAAGTATCACAAGTAAAAAAATCTTTGTGTTATTTATCATTGTGTTCTCTGGTGCCCAGAACAGTGTCTGACATGGTGTTTAACAAATATTCATGAATGAAAGAATAATCCAAACTTTAAAGGAACGAGGCAGCCATGGAAATCAAGGCATAGGAAAGGCTTCTGAGGTGTAACGTCATGAGGGGTGGGGGGTGCGGTTTACAAGGCAATTCATTTATAGCGTGATTCCCCCTTTCAATATCTAAAAGTTTGGATAGGAATCGGAAAACATTGAAAAGGATACGTATGGAAGTGTTAAGAGTGGTGTTTCTAAAAGACGAGATTGTGGGGCTACACTTTCATCTTAAACATTTCTATAATTTTTAAATGTTTTATAACCATCACTCTAGAATCATAAAAACTCAGTGAAGAACATCTTGGAGAATGTGTAAGGTCAAGTAGTCACTCTTTGGTGTTATTGTATCTTGTGCACAGGGTTCTGCCTCTGCTGCTGTTCTGGATCCGGCATTCTTGGGGTGTCTCCTGACCGTGGCCAGAAGCAATCTCCCTGCACCTCTCCCAGCCAGACTTGGGTCTCCAACAGGCACACGGAAGAGCTTGTCTCTCCCACATGACAGACTGTCAGAAACCTAGCATGTTTTCTGTGAACATTTCTTGGCAATAATTACAGAATAGGAAATAGGGGGTTGAAAAGAAGTAAAAAGATAGTACAGCAAAAATAACTGCTTTTGCGGTTCAGCCTGAGGGGAGCAAGTCCACTGAGGAGCTGACAGATGGAGCCCAGGGCCCTCATCTCTGCTTTGAGGGGGTGAGGTGGGGTGGGTGAAGCTCTCATGGGAACCTAAGGGCTGGGCTGTGGGGAAGGCTCTACTGAGCCCCTGGGCACACATACAGAAGTTTTCTTGTCTAAGCTGGGAGTCAGGGTAGATAGGTCCCCAGGGCTATGGACCTAAAGCTTTAGGGTTTCCAGAAAGAGAAGGAGAGGCAGCCTTGTTCCTTCCCCCAGACAACTTGACTTGGGGAGCTTTATGTTCCCCCACCAGGATATCAGTGCTGTTCTCTCTGACATGATATCCCACATGCTCTTAAGGTTGTGTGCATTGGCCTGAATGGAAGGTAATCGAGGAACCAGAGATAAGTGAGTGAGAAATGAAAGACAGAGACCAGGCAGAGAGACACAGGAGAGTTTATCTGTTAGAGCTGACAAATAAAGGCACATCTCTCCATAGATGGAAAGAGGTAAAACAGGCTTGGGGTTTGGGACTTTTATGGGGGATTAGAGCTGGGTGAGTCCTAATGCAGTGGTTAAGGGTGGTGTTGGTTTGAGGGAGTGGTGATACGCCCTTGGGCAGGAAAGAATGTAGGTGGTGAAGGGTTGGGTTGGTAGGAGGGAGTGGTGAGCCTTTCTCAGAAATGCCCTTGGACAGGAAAGAGAAATTTTTCTTAAAATGGCAGCTGTCACTTAAGATGGCTGTCCAGATACTAAGCAAGGACCTTACAGCATGGACCCATGTTTTCCCATCCCATGGTAGCCTCAGGGCCGGGTGGGTGCTCAGGCAATGTGACTGACCGAATGAGTGGCCACATTCACATTCATATTTGTCATTTTCACAGTATGCTCAGGTTGGGTGTGGTGGCACATTCCTATAACCTCAGTGACTAGGGAGCCTGAAGCAGGAGGATCACAAATTTGAGGCCAGTCTCAGCAATTAGCGAGACCCTAAGCAACTTAGTGAGACCCTTTCTCAAATAAAAATTTAAAAGACCCGAGGAAAGTGGCTCAGTGTTGGGTCACCCCTGGGTTCAATCCCCATATAAACAAATAAACGTAAAATAAAGTGTGCTTAGGCTTGGGCTGATGGCTACAGAGTGATGTAGGATTGTAGCCCCGTTCTATCTACAGTCTATATGGCTCATGAATGTGATTTCTCATTCTTTCAACTTTCTCTCCATAATTTAAAGGAGAACTTAGCCATTATTTCTGCTATGATTTGAATGTGTCCCCTGAAGTTTATGTGTTGGAAACTTAATTCCCAATACAACAGCATCGTATTGGAACTCTGAGAGGTGATTGTCTCAGGGCTGTAATTCACAAGTGGATACATACTGCCATGGAGGAGCAGGTGTGTTGTGATGATGGACTCTATATAAAAGTGAGTTTGGCCCTCTGTCACCCTCTCATCTCTGTCATGGGATGCTGCAACAAGAAGGCCCTTACCAGATATCAGTACCTTGGTATGGACTTTCTAGCCTCCCGAACTACAAGGAATATATTTCTGAGTTATAAAAAAAATACCCAGCCTGTGGTATCCTGTGATAGCAGCACAGAGTAGACTGAAACACACACAATGTTTCAATAAACACACACACAAAAATGCTTCTGGGGCTGGGGATGAGGCTCAAGCGGTAGTGCGCTCGCCTGGCATGCGTGCGGCCCAGGTTTGATCCTCAGCACCACATACAAACAAAGATGTTGTGTCCGCAGAAAACTAAAATAAATAAATAAATAAATATTAAAATTCTCTCTCTCTCTCTTTAAAAAAAAAATGTTTCTGAACCTACCTCTTGAATTTCATGAATATTCTATTTTGTCATAGTCACTTCATTTTTTTGAGAAATAAATTTAGAGAGAAAATCAAAGTGTCCTTTATTTTTCACTTCTCTTCATTCCTTCATTCCGAGAGATAAATATTATTCTGAAGTTGGTGTGTATCCTTCCCGTCCATGTTTCATGATTTTTATGTATGTGCATATACATATAAAAATAAAATATCACATATAGTATAGTATATATCACATCATATATTTGATACTAATATCATATTGTTTGATATTCTATAACCCAGAGTTGTGTTTTCCAAATTGATTCGTGGAAACCTAACTAAATTTTATTGACTTCTATGAGGATGTCATAATTTGTCCATTTCTTCCCAGCTGTGCATGGGATTTCCCATTTCTCCATTTTAATTCTATCCTTTAGTTTATTATTATTATTATTAATGGATTTTTTAAAAAAATGACAGCAGAATGCATTACAATTCTTTTTTTTTACAATTCTTATTACACATATACAGCACAACTTTTCATATCTCTGGTTGTATATAAAGTATGTTGACACCAATTCGTGTCTTCATACATGAATTTTGGATAATGAGTTTTTATCAGACTTTCAAATTATCAATATGATATGAAATGATATCTCATTTTAATTTGCATTTTCTTCATTACTAATGAGGTTGGACATCTTTCCGGGCATTTTTGTTTTCAATTTAGATTTTTTTTTTTTTTTTTTTTTTTTTTACCAATTACTTGTTCTTACACTGTGGTAAATTGTTTGCTAAAATGGCCACAGTAATAAATTCTCTTCCCTGAATCCGTACTCTTGGGTATTTCCTATTATACTGGACTTATATGACTTGCTTTGGTGAATGAAAGAAGACAATGTGAGATTTAAAGCAACTTGTGAAGCTTGAAAAGTATCTGTGTGCATTGCTGTGTGCTATTTCTTGGTACTCTGCCACCCACCATCCAGTGAGCCAGCCAGTAGGATGATGGGACCTCACATGGCCTAGTGGTCTCCATCAGTTCTGTCAAAAGCCAGTTGTCAAACATAGGAGTGAGCTATTGATGGGTTGAGGGAAAACAGGGAAGTGAATCCAACTCTCCCCCCACCCACAAAGAAGAGAGCTCTTCTGTCTGAATCCAGCCCAGATTGCCAAGTAGATATCTGTCTCTAGGTTCTTAAGCGTTGGGTGGTTTGTTGTGCAGATGCAGCTCATTCCCCCTTTTTTTTCTGTGCTTTTCTTATTATTAGTTCTTCCTTAATATGACATTTCTCACATAACTCTGAGAATACATTTAGGAGGCAGACATTATCATTACACCGCCATCTTGGAACTGAAGAAACTAGGAATAAAGAGGTTTGGTGACTTATTAAAGAGCATACAACTAGTAAGCTGGAAGTTCATAACTGACATGAGAGCCCAGGATCTTAGGCCACTTCACTTCCCTGCTTCTCTCACATGTTGAATTCAATTGCTGAGTCCATGGGAAAACTTCTGGACCAGGCATGATGCACATCTCCCCCCATACTTTAAAATTTGAAGCTCTGGTTCAGGATTTTCTATTTTCTGTTGTGTACTGGAACCATAACACACCAGTCATGAGAGACAGCATTAGCAATTCTGGATGATGAATCTCACATGGTAACTCGCCATTGGCTGTGATAGCAACCTTTATATCAAAAAAATTAGCACATATTACAAATTGGTACTTCTTTCTTTCCCCAGAGAGATGGTTTACCAGCATGGTAGATACTGGGCTGTGTTTATTCCTATTGCTTGTGTCTTGTTAGGTCTCCCCTTTTGGTTGCTTGTTACCATAGTGTTGGAACATGATTTTGTCATCCAGCATATTTGCTATCCACAAATAAAAAAGAGAAAGCAATCATGAAATTCATATGGAAAAATAAAAGACCCAGAATAGCAAAAACAATGCTAAGCAGGAAGTGTGAATCAGGCGGTATAGCGATACCAGACTTCAAACTATACTACAGAGCAATAGTAACAAAAACAGCATGGTACTTGTACCAAAACAGGCGGGTGGACCAATGGTACAGAATAGAGGACACAGAAACCAATCCACAAAACTACAACTATCTTATATTTGATAAAGGGACTAAAAGCATGCAATGGAGGAAGGATAGCATCTTCAACAAATGGTGCTGGGAAAACTGGAAATCCATATGCAACAAAATGAAACTGAATCCCTTTCTCTTGCCATGCACAAAAGTTAATTCAAAATGGATCAAGGAGCTTGATATCAAATCAGAGACACGCCGTCTGATAGAAGAAAAAGTTGGCTACGATCTACAGTCGGTGGGGTCGGGCTCCAAATTCCTCAATAGGACACCCATAGCACAAAAGTTAATACCTAGAATCAACAAATGGGACTTACTCAAACTAAAAAGTTTTTTCTCAGCAAAAGAAACAATAAGAGAGGTAAATAGGGAGCCTACATCCTGGGAACAAATCTTTACTCCTCACACTTCAGATAGAGCCCTAATATCCAGAGTATACAAAGAACTCAAAAAATTAGACAATAAGATAACAAATAACCCAGTCAACAAATGGGCCAAGGACCTGAACAGACACTTCTCAGAGGAGGACATACAATCAATCAACAAGTACATGAAAAAATGCTCACCATCTCTAGCAGTCAGAGAAATGCAAATCAAAACCACCCTAAGATACCATCTCACTCCAGTAAGATTGGCAGCCATTATGAAGTCAAACAACAACAAGTGCTGGCGAGGATGTGGGGTAAAGGGTACACTTGTACATTGCTGGTGGGACTGCAGATTGGTGCAGCCAATTTGGAAAGCAGTATGGAGATTTCTTGGAAAGCTGGGAATGGAACCACCATTTGACCCAGCTATTCCCCTTCTCGGTCTATTCCCTAAAGACCTAAAAAGAGCATGCTACAGGGACACCGCTACATCGATGTTCATAGCAGCACAATTCACAATAGCAAGACTGTGGAACCAACCTAGATGCCCTTCAATAGACGAATGGATAGAAAAAATGTGGCATTTATACACAATGGAGTATTACTCTGCATTAAAAAATGACAAAATCATAGAATTTTCAGGGAAATGGATGGCATTAGAGCAGATTATGCTAAGTGAAGCTAGCCAATCCCTAAAAAACAAATGCCAAATGTCTTCTTTGATATAAGGAGAGTAACTAAGAACAGAGTAGGGATGAAGAGCATGAGAAGATTAACATTAAACAGGGATGAGAGGTGGGAGGGAAAGGGAGAGAGAAGGGAAATTGCATGGAAATGGAAGGAGACCCTCAGGGTTATACAAAATTACGTACAAGAGGAAGTGAGGGGAAAGGTAAAAATAATACAAGGGGGAGAAATGAATGACAGTAGAGGGGGTAGAGAGAGAAGAAGGGAGGGGAGGGGAGGGGAGGGGGGATAGTAGAGGATAGGAAAGGCAGCAGAATACAACAGACACTAGTATGGCAATATGTAAAAACGTGGATGTGTAACTGATATGATTCTGCAATCTGTATACGGGGTAAAAATGGGAGTTCATAACCCACTTGAATCAAAGTGTGAAATATGATATATCAAGAACTATGTAATGTTTTGAACAACCAACAATAAAAAATTTAAAAAAATAAAATAAAGCATATAAAGACATGGCCCATGAACTGTGCATTAAAGGCTGGCAGTAGACACTTTTTTTTGTTCAGGTTCACTAGCTCCATTAATTAACATTTTTATTACTCTACTAATACCCAATATTCTTTGACTTTTTACTGTGTGCCAAAGAGCATATTAAGCCCTTTATATGTATTAAAATGTTATAATCTCTTCAACAATATTTGAGGTATGAAGTTCAGGCACAAGGAAGTTGAATTATGTTCTTTAGGGTTCTACACAGTGAGCTAACGGCTGGACTGGGATTCAAACCCAGTTTGCTATCCTCTCTTTATCCAATTAAACTATCCAACTCTAGAAGCTCTAGCTGACCTGCAAGGGTACCACAGGGGGGTTGGGTTTAGTGAGTAGTGAGATTCAGCAGGCAGTGGGGAGCCATGGAAAATTTTTGAATGGAAGAAGTGATATTTTTCACACAGAACTTGAAATGTTCTGTTTAGACTAGAGTATGACAGATTGGCCCATGTAGGAGAAAGGCCAGGGGCAGTAAAAACACTTGTGGCATTATAACTATCATTTTTTGTCTGTGGAAATAAAATTACTCCTCTACATGGGGCTTCACTCCAACTGGATCAGTGTCTCACTGACTCGGTCAAGTTGCCAAAGCTCTGTTCATGTCACTTCCCTGGTCCAGGGTACAATCTCCTATCTGCTTTACTTGTAATGAAATATTTTTAAAATATCCACAGGTATACTACTATTATAGAGCTGTCCCACAACATAATTCCCCTAAATACTCCTCACCTGGTTTATATATTTTTGATTTAATCATTTCCTACATGTTTATTATTTCTCCACAGTGAATCCCTCAAGGACAGGGGCAGCGTCTTATTCTTTGGCATGTTCTGCAGTGCCGAGATCATCAGAGTTATTCCATAAATGCTTGTGAAATACAAGAATACATAAATAACTCTCTTTTTTTTCCCTCCTATCAGGAAAGCTCATTGACAGTAGGGTCTGGAGTAATATAATTAGGAAGCTCCAAAATAAATTTGTGTTAAGAAACCACTTAAATGCTGTAAAGGAAAGTAGGGAAGACAGCCAATTAGTATCTACGAGCACCCATGATTTCTACATAATAGAAGGAGTCATTTATTGGATTTAGTTGACTTAGTTAGGTTCCTGGTGGTAGCCTGTCCCCTGAGTCCTTAATTGCTTCATCCAAAAAGAAGGAACGGAGAAGTCACGTTCACAGCCAAGTTATAAGTGCCCAGGCTGAGAAATCCCAACTCCCCTGGTAAATTTGGGAATGTGGCTAAAGAATCAAGAAGCCAGAATGATGTCAGGAATGAACAACTGCTGAGCATCTAGTGTGCACAGCCTCTGTGCTAAACACTTTTTATTTTAATCTTCATCACAAACTTGCTATGTGTGTTTTGCTATCTCCTTTGAAAGAAGAGAAAGCTGAAAGGGTATATAATTCATCCAAGATTACATAGATACTAAGAAATGGGGTGGGGATCCAAATCCACCTCTATATCAATCTAAAAACAGTGTTTTATTGTTTGCATCTGGGACCCAGCAGGTAAGGCAAATATATGAATTGGGCTGGGTATAAGAGAATTATGAGAAGTTTGCAAGTCTTACTCAAAGATGTTCAGAATCAAACTTAAAACTGCTGGGGGGAAAAAGGTCTTGTAGACTAAACTTTCACTATTTGATCAATCTTTGCAGCTCTTATTTTAATAAGGCTCTGTACCTAGTCAGGGGTAAAAGCAATGGATCCTTCTGGCATTTTCTATAATGGGCTGCTACTAGCTAGCGAGGCCAGCCTGGAAGTCCAACTAACCCTTGAGGGTGAAAAGCACACCAGGCAGATGTTCTGAGGGCCAAGAGTTCATCCAGGGACCCAGCTCAGGTGCCAGTTTCTAAAGATGACTGTCAGCTACCAGGCATTGGCAAAGAAAATGGAGTGCAGTGACAGAGAGGCTTGTATGGCGTGGCAAGAGATCTGAAGGCCTTGGCAAATGGAGTATCAAGAGAGTCTGGCAAGCAGGGTGCAGTGGGGTATGCCTGTAATCTCAGCTCATTAGGAAACTGAGGCAGGAGGATTGCAATTCAGGTCAGCAGGGGCAACTCAGTGAAACTGTATGCCTTAAAAAATAAAAAAGGGCTAGGGATGTACACAGTGGTAAAGTACCCCTGGATTCAATCTCCAGTACCAAAGGGGAGAAAAACAACATGCAGTTTTCAGAAGAAGGTAAATATGGCCTCGAAGAGGACAGGCCAGTGTCAGAGAAAGTAGGTGGTCAGCAGCAAAATGGTCAATGGAGGGGATCCGGACACTAGTACCAAGTCCTAGTACTCATACCCGGATCTCTCACTCTGGGAGGTCAGAGGACTTGATGGCAGGCTCCACCCTGGGGTTTTAGTCTCAGCAGAAAAACATGAACAGAGATCTGGGAGTTGTGGTCCAAAGGTAAGAGAGGGTCCTGTGCTAGTGCATGCAATTTGGAGGGCTGTGAGCAACACACACACACACACACACACACACACACACACACACGTTTATATAAGAACACATGGTGGCCTCTGTCATTTGAGATCCATCTGTTTCATCTGGCATTTGCTGTCATGCCTACAACCATTCAGGCCCCAGGAAAATGCTTCCCCGTGTATCTATCATGCTCTGTGCCCTTGAAACACAGTCAGCTCATTCAGGTATGTGGGTATGTTATTGTTGCCATTAGAAAAAAGACAAGGGAAACTCAAGCAGAGAAAGCACTTACCTATGAGAAAAGACGAATAAGCACGTCAAATCCTTCATCTCAGGTAGTATGAAAGCAGTAGGTAGTGTCACAATAAACTATAATTATTTTGTAGTGTGACACGTCTTTTTTTTTTTCTTTTCTCATCATTCCAACTTGTGGTTTGGAGGTACACAAAAGCCGTTCATGGTGGATGAGGAATATTTGGTAATGTTAAAAACTTTACTCTTATATGTGGAAGTCTAGATGTAACAAGAGTGGAATGTAACACTGATTCTTGACATGGCCATCTATCTGGGCACTGAATGCTCAACTTGCAAATAGTCTTATTTTTATAAAAGATTTATTAAGCTTTAATTAAATTTTCAGTTAAATTAAAAATGAAGGTAATCTATGTGATTATTTAAACATGGGATGTTAATTGCAGCATACATTTTACCTTTTAAACTTAATAGGTAACTTTGAATATTTTGGAAGAAAAGTAGATTTATAATTCCTTGAGAAATAAATTTAATTTTATGAATTTTTGTGCTCATTTACATGTTAAATGACTCTTCATTTCAATTTTGCATACTTTGAATACAATTTACATTTTTTTTTTTTTGCAGACTGAGCTCATTTCATCCTTATGGCAACCTTGTGAGGTGAACATCATTATTATCCTTGTTTGTATCAATCAAATATAAATTACAGGAGGCTGTTGATTATAGGAATATACTTAGTGATTTCACTTAATTGAAGGCAAGAAAAATAAATTTTGTGGAATACATATGTAACAACTTATGAATTAGGTATGTATTTATTACTTATCCATTATCACAGTATCAATAGGCCACCTACACGGAAGCAATAATGATTAAATTCAGTTAATCTTGATATATATAATTTTGAGTCATATGAAACCATAACTCTGCTCATATTTTTAAACCTTGTCATCATGATGGTATAAGGTATTTGCCAGTTTGTTAGATTAATTTACAACTTTTAAATATTTAGACATATGGCACGTGGGCTTAGTAGGTTGAATTTTCGTTTCCAGAATGATATGTCTAAGTCCTAATTCCTGGTACCTGGAATGTGATTTTATTTGGAAAACCCATCTTTGCAAATGTAACTTAGTGTAGCATCACAAGATCGGATCATTCTGTATTCACTGTGGGTTGGAGGTCCAATGACAGATGTCCTCATAAGAAGAGGGAAGACACAGAGGAGAGACCCCACAAAGCAGGAAACATCCCCCAACCAAGGAGTGCCTGGAGCCACCAAAAGCTGAGAGAAGTGAGGAAGGATTCTCCTCTAAGCCCTTGGAAGGAGTGTTGCTAATGCCTTGGTTTTAGATTTCTAGCCTTCAAACTGAAAGAGTAAATGATTTTTGTTTTAAGCCACAGGCGTCATGGTAATATGTAATAACAGCACTGGGAAAGCAATGGGAGGGCCTCCATCAGCGCCCTCTCCTGGACCTTCAGTGTTAGAAATGGGCCTGGCTTCTGAGTAGACTATCTTGAGCGACAGTACAAGACATAAGTATTAAAACCTGCTCACTGTCCCAGGCTCCTTGGAGATGGGCACCTGTCTTTGTCTTCTTTATAATCCCAGCTCCTCACCAGGTGCTCATTGTGACCTAATGAAGCTATGAATAAGTGAATGATTGAGTGACGCTCATTTAGAGCACAAGTCCCAGAGCCAGGCTTGCTTGGATTAAAATTCAATTACTGGAAGTGTTTCTTATGCACATTGAAGTGTGGAAAGCCTTGCTTTACACTAATGTTGGAGAGAAAGGACTGCGGGACATAATGAGGATAATGAGGCCTTAGTCCTAGTAATCAACCTGCCATTTACTGCCTTGGCCTGGCAAATGTTTAACAACTCACTCTTCTAGAAAAAAAACAAAACACAAAAACGACAAAACAAAACTCCTCCTTTAAAAATTTTCCAACTTGTATATTTGAATATACCCAACATAGCTTATTTCAAAGCACAAACAAGGATATATATATATATATATATATATATATATATATATATAATATATATATATATATATATATATATATCTCAAAGATGTGCGTGTGTGTGTGTGTGTGCGTGTGTGTGTATTTTAGGCACAATGAAGAAGATAAGGTGAAGGTGAACCATTTTACTTTATTCATGTCCCCACTCCCCAAGGTGCAACAGCTCCATGACAGAAGACACCTTTGGTTTATGATTCCTCCCGTGGAGAAAAATGCGAGTGTAGCGAGTGAATAATGGGCTTCCACAGCTGAGTGCCCACAGATACTTAAGAGGTCCACCTCTTTGTCACCCCACCCAGAATACTGAGGGAGTCACCATGGCTGAAGTTCAACAAAGAGTCAAGCATCTTACTAACTTTTTTGAGGCTCCTTCAGGAAGTTCAACTGTGGGACACTTGGGAGGCTTTAACCTGTGAAATCCCCAACTGGCTCATGGGTATTTTCTATGTTCCATATGTCTCCCCAACCCAATCCCCATGGTTGGTTCCCTGCTGCATTGCTTCTCAGACGCTAATTGAGAGCCTTCTCAGATGTCTTGTCAGCACATGCATTCAACTGGCTTAATTCTGTGGGATTGGGAGAAGGCATAAAATCTTGACCACTTAGGGTAGGCAACCTTGTGAAGTGAACAACACAAAAAATATTGAGCCAAGGGATAACAAATGGGAGGATCTCAGAAGCCTGCTTAGCTTTTCAGGACAGTTAAAAAGCATACAATTTAAGAATTCCTCAACCTCAAGAAGGAACAAGAGGATGGAGCTGACCCATCCACAGAAAAGTTCCAACACAAGCTCAGAATTCCTAGCCCTGGTGACTGGTGAAGATATTTCTCTCCTGAAGCCAGTCAATAAGGACAGGAGAAGGTGACAACTTCTATAAATGGGAAGATAGCAATGCAAGACTTCAAAGCTCACAGAAACACAAGGAAATAGGACACTGAAGAAACATGCTAATTTCCCAGCGATGGACCCCAAAGAGATGAAGATCTATGATTTACCTTACAAAGAATTCAAAATATATTTTTAGCACACTCACAGAAATAAAAAATATCATAAGAGGCTACAATGAACAATCATACAGCATCAAACTGGATAACTTAGAAGAAATGCATCCCCAGAAACATATAATAACAAGACTGAGTCATTAAGAAATGGAAACTCTGGACACATCAATGAGCAAAGAGATTGAATGAATTATTAAAAAAATCTTCCAGCAAAGAAAAGGTTGGGATCAATGGCTTCTCTGATGATTCTGTCAAACATTTAAACAAGAACTAATACCAAATAAAATTTGAAGAGGAGGGAATACATCTAAACTGATTTTTTTTGAGGTCAGTATTACCTTGATAACAAAGCCAAACAATAACACTATGAGGAAAGAAGACTAAAGGCCAATATCCCTCATGAACAACAATAATCCTCAAAGAAATCCATGCAAACTGAATTCAATAGTAGATGAAAAAGATCATTTAACTATGATCAAGTTGGGATTTATCCCAGGGATACAAAGGTGATTCCACATACACAAATCAATACATGTGAACAAACATTAACAGAATGAAGGACAAATTTCTATGATCATTGCAAGAGATATAAAAAAGGACATTTGGCAAAATTCACCATTCTTTCTGGATAAGAACACTAGAAAAATTAGGCATGAGTGGAATGTACCTCCACAGAATAAAAGCTATGTATGACAAGCATATAGCTAACATCTTACTGAATAATGAGAAGCTGAAAGCACTTCTTCTATTTTTGGGAAAAATAAGAGGATGACCAATATTTCTACTTCTATTCAACATAGTACTAGACACACCACTGGCCTTAATAACTAGGCAGTAAAAAAGATACAGAAGGCATCCAAATATGAAAAGAGAAAGTAAAATTATCTGTTTGCAGATGACATGATCTTATATATAAAATCACAAAAAACTATAGTTATTGTTATAACTAATAAAAAATTTGGTAAAGTTACAGGATACAAAATCAACATACCAAAATTAGTAGCATTATTATACTGTAACCATGAGCTATCTGAAAAAGAAACTAAGAAAACAATTCCACTTATAATAAAATAAAAAATAATAAAAGACTTAAGAATACATGTAATCAACAAGGTAAAATATCTGTAAACTGAAGGCTACAAAACATCGATGAAAGATATTGAGGGAGATAAGTAAATGGAAAAATATACTATTTTCACGGACTGGAAGAAATATTACTGTTAAATGCCCACATTACGTGAAGTGATCTATAGATTTAATATAATTCCTTTCAAAACTCTTAAGCCATTTTTCACAGCAATAGAAAAAAAATCAACCCTATGATTTGATGGAACAACAAAAGACCTTGAATCACTAAAATATGAGAAATTAAAAATCCAAAGGCATCACACTTCCTGACTTAGAGGGATACATGCATACCAATATTTATAGTGGTACAATTCACAATAGCCAAGTTATGTAACCAACCTAGGTGTCCCTCAATAGACAAATGGAAGAAACTGTGATATATATATATATATATATATATATATATATATTTATATATATATATATATATATATATATATATATATAAATAACATGCACACAATGGAATTTTATTCAGCCATAAAGAAGAATGAATATGTCATTTGCTGGCAAATGGGTGGAACTAGAGAACATCATGCTAAGTGACATAAACCAGACTCAGAGAGTCCAAGGTTGAATGCTTTCTCTCACATGTGGAAGCTAGAGAGAAATAAGAAATTTTTTTTTAAAAAAAATGTATCATGAAAATGGAAGAACAGTGGAATAAAGGAAGGAGATCAAAGGAGAGGGAGGAGGAATGGGAAAGGGGAGGAGCTGTGGAATAAAAGTGACCAAATTATGCTCTGGTGAATCTATGCATATATTCCAAGGAACTCCACTTTTATGTATAACTATAATGCACCAGTTATAAAAAGCAATAAATAAATAGACCAATGGAGTAGAGGAACAGGATCAGGGAGAGGCAGGAGGGGAGGGAAAGAGAAACTATTGGGGACTGAAATGGAGCAAATTATGTTATATGCATTTATAAATATGTCAAAATGAACCCCAGGGTTAGGCACAACTATACTGCATTAATAAAAACATTAAAATGTATATTACAAAGCTATTCAGAATAATCAAAAGGTTGTATTAATGGCATAAAAACAGATATAGAGACCAAAGATGCAGAATAGAGAGCTCAGAATAAGCCCATACATGTCCAGTCAGCTTATTTTTGACAAAAGCTCCCCGAATACACACTGGGGAGAGGTTAGTTTCTTCAATAAATGGTGCTGGGAAAACTGAATACCCAGGTGCAAAGCAAAGGAATCGGACCCTTATCTTTACATCACGCACAAAAATCAACCCCAAATGGATTAAAGACCTCAGTGTAATATCCCAAACTATGAAACTCCTAGAAGAATACATAAAGGGAAAATCCCCTTGAGATTGGTCTTTTAAAAATATGACACCAAAAGGCAACAAAAGCAAAAACAAAACAAGTTAGACTCTATCCAATTAAAGTGTCGGTACAGCAAAGTGAACAAACAGCAGAATACAAAGGCAACCTAAAAAAATGGGAGAAAATATTTGTAGACCCTTTATGTCACAAGGAGCTAAGACCCCAAATATATTAGGTCCTCATACAACTCAACAGAAAAAGAACACAAATAACTTGATTTTAAAATGGCAGAAGGCCTTGAATAGACACTTTTCCAAAGAAGACATAAAGATGCCCAACACATAAGAAAAGGAGCCTGACATCACTAACCATCAGGGAATTACAAACTCTGATGAGCCATCACCTCACACCTGTTCGAATGGCTAACATTAAAAAGATGAGAGATAACAAGAGCTGGCAAAGGTTCGGAGAACAGGGAACACTTGCACACTGTTGGTGGGAATGTAAATAGGTATAGCCATTATGGAAAACAGTAGTATGGAGGTTCCTCAAAAAATGGATTTAAAACTACTACATGATCCAGCAATCTGACTTCTGGGTACACACTCCAAGGAAATGAAATCACTATGTCAAAGAGAGAGCAGCATCCTCATTTTCATTTGTAGCATTATTCACAATAGCCAAGATAGGAAAACAACTTAAGTACCCATGAATGGATGAATGGATAAGGAAATTGTGGTGTGTGTGCATGTGTGTGTGTGTGTGGGGGGGTGTATGTGTGTGTGTGTCTCACACTGAGAAAGTGCAAAGTGAAATGAACTAAGCCAGGTTAAAAAGAAGACAACTACTGCATGATCTCTCTTAAATTTGAAATCTAAAAGTCAAACTCATTAAAACGGAGAGTATAATGGTGTTTACAGGAGTGGAAGGTGGCAGTCAAAGATTGGGGGCCAGGGAAATGGGGAGATGTTGATCAGAAGGTATAAACAGAAAGTTTTAAGATGAATAAGTTCTTGAGGTGTATTGCACGGCATAATGACTATCATTAATAATGTATTGTGTACTTGAAATTTGCTAAGAGAGTAGATCTTCAATGTTCTGCCACAAAAGTTGGTAATTATGTGATGTAATGGATATGTTAATTGGCTTGATTGTTGTAATCATTTCACAATGTATACCTAAGTTAAGTCACCACATCCTATACCTAATTATAAATGATTTTTGTCAATCATGCCTGAATGAGAGATGGAAACTAAATTTAGCTGCTGGTCATGGAACAGAGGGAGAGTTACATAACTTCACTCAACTCTAAAGTTTTCATTCATTCTTTGCAAAGGGGCATAATAGGATCTAATTAGCTCATATAAGGTAACCAGAGTGTAATAAGCACTAAATATATAGAGGCCACTACCACCATCCTCCTCCTCATTAATCCAATTTTCTAAAGCCCACCTCAGAGACTTCATTCATGTTATTCTCTTTGTTTGGGATATATGCCACTCTTTGGGATAAACACCACCCAGCCTAATTCTAATTGTGATCTGGTCTTAGCTTGAGTCTCATTTCTTCAAAGGTGTTTGACCCCTGAGTTTTGATCAGTCCATACTCCAGAGCTTCTGCTATATTCCCTGCAAGTCTGTGAACTTGGGAAAGAGACTGTGTTTCCTGAGCACGGATTGGATACTTCACCAAGCAAAGGACCCAGTATATAGTAAACAAAGATAGAGAGTGAATGGTTCAATCTTGTTCCAGATCTGATGGAAAAGAAAATCTGAAGGTAGGAGGGGCACTATATGGCAAGTAGATTCATTTGACTTACAGGCTTTTGGGGTCTTCAACTGCATCTGATTGGAAAGCTGTCAGGCTTTCTCTGCTTTCAAAGTTGCATGGTAACATGATTTTGGTTTGGGGGATGTGTAAGAAATGGTATCCAAAATGGTCAGGCTGCAATGTTCTATATCAGATAGGAAGGATCTGACCTTGGTCATGGTTTCTGCCTGGCTCCCAGGGCATCGGTATCAGTCCTGGCTGAGTCTCTGCTGGAGAACTGGTCCCCCATCTGGAGTGGAATTAATAACCCCTGTATTTGACTGGCAGGGTAGCTCAAACCCTGCCAGAAGCCAAAACAAATGAAAGATATCATCAAGAATTGGCTGTGGTCCTGGATCTAAGTTGGGGCACTTAAGGCCTTGCCAAGGGACTGGGATGGGGGTGAGCATGATATGATTATAATTAGATGATTGGATGGTGTTTGTGAGACACAAGATAGAGCCACCATCCACAGAGCTCTGTACTGTTACATAATGGGAATTGGTGCCAGGGACATGGGCTCCCTCCCTTCCTACCTAATCAGTAATTATGATATGCCCTGCCTTCTCTGAGGGGCCTTGGACATCAGCCACCTGCTGCAGGACACCACTTCAGAGCTGGGCTGGGAGCCACTGGTCTTCTTGTCACCAGTCTTACACTGGCAAAGGCAAGCTGCAGTGTGTACATCATTAGGCAATCTTAAGGGACTGGGACAGGTTTAAGAATTCAAGCTGAAAAGGAACCTATAACTCCACAGCTTGAAACAATAATCTTTTAGATGCCCGATTATTTCAGCCATTCTACAACCATCTTGGAAAAGCACTGAAACTTTGTGACCAATATAGAATCTGGGACCTGAGTCTGATTCCAATCTTGTTACACTATCCTGTGACATTGGGCAGGTTCCTTTCTCCCCTTGATCTCACATTTCCTAGGGGATAGACAAGATATTCTTAAATATTTCATTTTAATATTATAATATTTTACTCACCCCTGTGGCCCAGAATCTAGCAGACTACCTGGTCCATAGAAGGTCCTTAATCCATTTGTTAAGTACTTTTGGCATATCAGATGCTGTGCTAATCACTTTACCAACATTAACATCTCAGTGAGCCTCATAGATAATTGGGAAAAGTGGGTGAAAAAGAGATAAATAACATGATCAAGTCCACCTAGATAGTGTGGGATACAATAGAAACTAAAAATGAGTACTTTCTGGCTTCCAAGTTCAACTTTTCCACCATTACACTGTGCTATGTTTCAATAAGTAACTTGAATGAATACATGAGTGCTATTCATTAGGCCAGTCGAGATTTTTGGTGAGCTAACAGATTTAGGTAGAAAATTGCCTGGATTGATTTCTTTGGACTGCTGATGAACAGGTCAACACAAGCATCACTGAGAAGCAGGAAGCCTGCAGTAGGAATCTAGCGTATTACAAAGTGAAAACCTAATTAAAATTTCCAACCCTAATAGTTACTGCAAATTTCCTTCCTGGACCTTTCGGGAAAATAATACCTTTAGGGCACCATTTTTTGTGATTCCGGAAATTGACAGTGACTTGTTCTCTAAATTTGAGAGCTTGGTTCATAAAAAGAAGAAGAAGAAGAAAAAAAAAGGAGATGATTTTTCAGAAGCAGGACTACATCTAGGCTAAAGGACAGAATGCAGTCTTTTCAGTTTCTTTTATCCTGAGCCTGGCATGAATCACCTCATAAGTGATGGTGAGAGGATAAGCAAAGAAATGAGCTCAGCTGCAAATGTTCAGTGAAGCAGGAGGCAGGACTCACCTTCAGCCCAGGCCTCTAGGAAGGGGATGGGGAAAGAAGGCGGGCCCAGCAACCGAACACAAGGTAAAACAGGTTCCCAGAAGCTGGTGTGAGCCCCTGAGTAGCAGAGCAGGGAACAGCCACCAATGTTGTGATGGAGACAGAAGTGACCCGTGGAAGAGTCTGCTGCCACCCAGGTGTCACAGGGAATCTAGATGTCACGTGTGGGACCCAAGTGTGGGCACAGACCCGAATGTGGTGGACATCTGTTGCATTTTCCCTCCTGTGTCAATGGGACTTGATTTGATTGACGGCAACTCATTTTTTCTTCACTTTTAGCTCAAGGGCTTCTGAAAAAGAAGGCTTCAGGCCAAACCAATCAGGCAGGGACATTTTGTCCTCCACTTGCCTTCTGTAGTTGAAGAACAAACGCTCAACCTGAGCTGGGCTATATGGGATCAGTGACCCTGCAGCCCAGAACTTTGGTTTGCCCCCTCAGGGAGGTAGGTTTTTCTAGATAGCCTTATTGGGTTATATGGTCATCCTCCCTTATGCGTGGTTTCATGTCTCATAGCTTCAGTTACCCATGGTCAATTGTGGTCAGAAGATAGTAGGCGAAAAATTCCAGAAATAAACAATTCATCAATTTTAAATAACTTTTCTTACAATATATCGTTATAATCATTCTATTTTATTATCAGTTTTGTTGTTAGTCGACTGGGCCTAATCGATAAATGCAACTTTATCGTCAGTATGTATGCTCAGGGAAATACATAGCATGTATAAGGAATTTGGTAGAATCTGCAGTTCCAGGCATCCACTCAATACACCCCCCACAAATAAGGAGGCCCACTGTACCAAGAGTGAAACCTCTGGGGAACCCCATGGAAAACCTGAACTTGGAGCCAACCCAGAGGCAGCAGAGCTATGAAATGAACTCAGGGGACATCATTTAAATCCTGAATTGTGTTACATCCAGGGATGTTTCAGCAATGGGAGTGAATCTGTTCTCTTTTGCCTAAGCCACAGAAGATGAAGTTTTATGTTACCTTCAGTGCAAGGAGCTGACTGATTCTCTGACCTTTAGCTGCTATTCTGTATCCCTTTCCCAGGCACCAAATTCCTCTAACTTGTGAGTTGGGACAGCATAAAAAAGTGAGCTACGGGAATGTGTTTGGGGGTGAACTGTGACAAGCACTCATTTTTAAGGAAAAGTTCTGGCTCACTGGCTTTGCCCAGATTACTCTTACCTTTGGTTCCTGTGATAATATCTCTTATAAAGACAAACACTTCCTTTGGACATCCTGCATCTCTGTGTCTATGGTAGATGATATTTAGTGATAGCCTTTATGAGATTTTATATTAAGGTATTTAATAGTTTTGCTTTTTTTATTGGGTATGGATAGGTAGTTAGGATTGGGATCATTCACCTTCCTGACATTTGTGTTTTAGGCTATATGTATGCAGCCTGGTGCCCTCTGTACCCTGGTGGGAGGAGGACTAAGCACTGGGAGCCATGTGCTACTCTGAGCAATGTCTCTGTTGTGGGTGTCCTGAATCTGATGCTTATTTTCAAACCCATACATTTGGAACCCCTGAGATCAGTGGATGAGGACACCTGTCTCTAATATTAAAAGCTTGCCCTTCCTATTATCCATGGTGAGATGTGAGTCTTTATGTTAGTGAAGGAGATGTTGTTGGTGGTGTTGACCTTGGACGGAATTGTGAAAAATGCCGAAATGTGTGAAGCATTTGGAACTCAAGGTTTTGCATGAGTATTTGCCCATCGATGCTGGATTTGGGTTGGTGGCTTATATGGCCCCACTATGAAGATGTATATCATGAGGTCATAAAAGCCTACGGTTCCGCAGTCATTCCGATCTCTAGTCTACCCAGAAGCCACGGTGGGTATGACTGCAGGTGGGTGGGAGGGGTCATTGACATCTTTGCTACTCAAAGTAAGATTTGAAGACCTCAAGCACCAGCATCAACTGAGAGCAGATTAGAAATGCAGGCCTCAGGTCCCACACCAGATCAACTATGTCATAATCCCCAGGTGATTTATATGCACAATAAAGTTGAGAAGTGCTGGTCTATACCTACTGATTCCAGTACTTCCTTCAATTCAACATTTAATGAGCACCCAGTGTGTTCTAGCATTGTGCTGAGCATCACAGATAGAAAGATGAATAATGCATAGTCTTTTCTAAAGGGCTGCTTGCAGCTTATTTATTTCTTATTTCTCTCTCCAATCTCTCCCCAGTCCTCTGCATTCTGGCTTTTGCCCTATCGCTTCACTGAAATGCTTCCTTTGAAGACCACTAATGACCTGCTGGTTGTCAAATTCAATTTTCTCCTTTCTGTAACATTTAATGCTTCTGATCAACACCTACCACTTAAATGCTGTCCTCTCCTGGTTTTGCTGACACTGTGCCATCTGTATTCTTCCTTTCCCTCCCTCCCCCCTCTCCCCCATCTCCTTTTCTGGGCTCTCTCCCATCTCAATCCTTACCTTCTCCCAAGGTTATCTCATCCAGGTCCATGACATGAATTGCTTTTATTATAAAGTCCTTGGCCTTTTAGGACCCCCACAACTGCTGATATTAAAAGGGGACTGTGGGCCTCTCTTTCCTACGGACTATTTTTTTTTTAAAACCTGTCTATTTGCTTTGGTAGGGAATTTAATTTGGACCATGTCTCTGAAATGAGAGGAGGAGGCTTTCCTGACTATTGCTAGTGTAAATAACTTATCTTTTGCAGCCGTGACATTCTTACAAGCTTGGTGACTTAAAACTTTAAAAAAAATTATTATCTTACAGTTCTGTAGGCAAGAGATCTGATGGATATCATTGGGCTACATTCAATGCATCTAGAAGGCTGTGTTCCTTTCTGGAAGCTGTAGGAGAAAATCTGTTCCCTGGGCTTCTCCAGCTTCTAGAGACTGCCCATACCCTTGGGGTCCTGGCCCCTTCCTCCATCTCCAAACCAAAGAAGAGAAGCTAAGTCCTTCGCCTACTGCCATGGATCTAGCTGTCTGCAGGGTAAAAAGTTTCTCTGCTTTTAAGGACTCCGGTGATTGGACTGTTGTCACCTGGCTAATCTAGGATACCATCCCAACTCAAGGTTCTTAACTTTAATCACATTGTAAAGTTCCTCCTCTTACATACCTTAACATATTCACAGGTGCTAGGGATTAGGATGTGGACATCTTTTGGAATCTGTTGTCTTGCCACCACAGTACAATTGAGTAGAGGTTAGAGGAAGGGGACTGGGAGAGGAAGGGGACTGGAAGAGTGGCACATCCCCTGTGTGCCTAGGGTGAATCCAAGGTAAAATGCAATGCAAGATACCTCAGTGCCTAAACTGGACACATGGGATGGAAGAGAGAAGAAGGGGTGGAATGGGATGCAGTGGGGTGGGGAATGCTGGGGTGTGGGGGAGGACTTAGGCCATTGTGGCTAAATGGCTCCTAAATCTACCCCAGTCAAATGGCAGAACTGCACCTCACAGTCATGAAATTAAAAGCTAAACTCATTGTTTACCTCATGTCATTCATTTACTTGTTTTCCCTGTCTCTGTGAATGAGACCACTATTTCACTTGTTACTCAAGGTCAAAACTTCCCTCACCCTCACACCACAGGTCTTCCCCTGATTCTCAAATACATTCTACTGTTCTTGGACCCCGTGGCAGGTCCTTACCTCTCACCCAGCTGGGACTTAAGCCTTGATTGGCCTCCAACCTCTGTGACTATCTGACCATCAACCCACTTTCCATTCTCATATTTGATGACTTTCCTAAGGCAACTTTGAAGTTTACATGCCTTAAAGATGGCCCACCACCTCAGGATCAAGTTCATGCTTGACATGGTTTTCAAAGCGATTTAGCTACAATCTCCATAGCTTGGCTTAGCTCTGCCAAAGTTCACCCTATACTCTCTACTCCCACCTCACCGACTCCTTGCTTTATTTCAGCAGTGCCCTCTCACTTTTTCCTATTTTAGCAATGTTTCTCTCTTCCCCAGATCCTCCCAATACAATAGGACTCAGCTCAGCTTCCACCTCCCTTCTCCTTTTCCACATTTATAGCATCTAGAACATTGCTTTGCCCCTGAGTGTGCCTCCATGTCTCCCTCTAGACTCACTGGGCAGTGTGGGGAGAATGGTTCTTTGTCACTGTGGAATTGTACTCGTATATTTTATTGCTATTGAATGCTTATTGGGGCATATGGTATTGTCTATTTCGTATGAGGCCACATCATTCTTCGGAGTCATGGCCCCTCTATTCACCATGTCGTGCTGTTGCTTTGCACAGTGCCTAGTGTATTGTGGTGCTCATGCTGAACAGGCAAATGTTACCTCTATATCCAAGTCTGAGAGCTGAGGAATGAAGCTGCCACCCACCAACCAGGGGAGAAAGAGACCTGCTCCACACTCCTTACCCTGAATGTCTATCTTCTTTGGTCATGGATCCCTCCTCTGACTATGCCAAAGAGGTGTGGAGGTTAGTCTTAGGGGAGGCCAGATGATTAGCCTAGAGGCGATGATCTCTGGGGTCCCCTTATAAGTTGGAGATTCTGCAGTTATGCTTCCAGGAAAAGCTGATATTGGTTTTGGGTACCATTGCTCAGAGACAAAGGGATATGCATTCACAGCGCCCCCCGTGGCTTTCTATTTGGATGCATTTAATTTTTATTGCCTTTTGTTCATTTAGTTGATCAATATTGTGCCAAGCGGCATGGAAAGCCAAGGGAGAAGAAAGGGGATTGGGAGAAGATTCTGTCCTCATGGAGTCAAAGCTATGAGGATGAAGCTGTGCACAGACAGTAGCTATGATGAAAGGTTGTCAAGGTTAGCGCCGGAAAAAAGAGCAAGCAGCTCTATGGGTGTTCACAGGAGCTTGGGCTGTGTTCTGAAGACAACCCAGTCACTGAAGTGGTGAGCTGACTATGTCACATGAAGATCAAGGGAAGCTTTGGAATGAAGTGGCATTTCTCTTTGGTCCAGAAAGTGGGTGGACAGGGTTTTATAACTGGTGAAGGAAAGGGAAGAAATAATGGAGGGAAAGACCTAGATATAGGAAAGAAAGGGAGTGGACATTAAGAGAAGCACTAATTTATAAGATTTGGTGAAACCCCTTCACATCTATCATGGAAGCTACCTAGAAGTCATGTCTACAGAGAAACAGCACAGGTTTTTCAGCTTGCATGGTCTGTACCTTGAAGGAGTCTTCTCAGGTTATTCTACTGAAGGAGACCCTTACCCAGAGACATGAGAATTTATGGTCCTATGGCTTTTGCTTGGTCTGCTGCTTGGTCACCATGGCAACAGTTGCTCTCGCTGCTCTGGGTCTGTCTTCCCTGGAGGGAGCCCCATAATGATAATGTATCATTCTCATGCTACAAAGAGAAAACCCTGCCGAAGTTCCAGCCTCTTCCCAACTCCATCTTTAGGAGTTGGCAACTGCAGAGACTCCTTGGTGAAGTCAGTCTCAGGAGAAGGAAAATTTCTCATGCAGATTCTGTTTAGTGGGTTTTCTGGTTCTGACTTCCCTGGTGATGGTAAAGCTCATTCTTGCCCTGCATCTTCTCTTTAAAAGTCAGGTAATGTTTTCATTATTCACAGATATGATGCCATTCTTTGCTCTGCTTTGGAAGTGTGGTGTATGCTTAGAACGCATAGCCCAGACAGGACTCAGACCTGCCAGTTATCTCACTGGCAAAGCAAGATGATGAGCTTTTTTGGAGGTGTTAACCAAGGGCTCGGCTGGTGAAGAAACTGTGACCACTGAACAGGGAGAAGGCAGCAGGGAATCAAACTTTTTTTTAGCACAACCAGCTAGGCACTTTCCAGAGTCTATTATGGTCCTTTCTCTTGCTCATTCCTATCATTTGCTCACCTAGAGGATCACAGATTGAGATTTGAGAGACTCTAGCATCTGGAAGTTAGACAAGACCTCAGAAAAACTCTAGCCCTAAATTTTATTCTTTTCTTAAGCCCCCACCTTGCAATTTGAATCAAAAAGACTATGATTTCTCCAAAAGAAAACTCAGTCACACCTCTGTCTTAAATCAAGTGACTCAATGTGAATGGGTCTATTTTTAGGCTCTCTGTTTTGTGCCATCTCAGTAGCTTATAGCATTTTAAATTTCACTAGCTAGTAATTTTTGGTTTAGTTTTGTTGTCTTTAATGGATATAAGGCTTACAGTGCTAGTTCTTTTATATAAAATTTTGTTTTGACGTATAACCTACAAAAGTATAATGGGGGAAAGCTTAAGAATACAGCTGATCAACTTTTTACAAAGTGAAAGCACTCGTATCTACCACTTTGATAAAGATATGTACTACCAGTGCTCTAAAAGCTTCTCTTGTGCCCTCTTCCAGTCATTTATTGAAAGTATGTCATACCAACAATATATTTGAATATACCTTCAGTATACATTTCTATTTTATTTGGAGAAGTAGAACTGGTGGGTTATAAGGCATGCATATATTCAGCTGAAGTGAATATTTGCAAGCATTTTTGCCAATTGATGTAACAAATATCATGTGCAACTGTAGTTTGTGAGAGTCACAGTTGCTCCACGTCCTTGCTAACACTTGATATTGTTAGTTCTTATCCTTTTAGCCATTCTGGGTATGTATTAGTATTTCATGATTTTAATTTGCATTTTCCTACCCACTATTAAGGTGGATCAAATTTTCATCTGTTTTGTGGCCATTTGGATACTGGTCCATCCTGTTTGATTTTATTATTTATATTTTCCTGGATTGTAATGCCTTTCTTTTTAAAAAAAATTACTTACATAAAAATTTACTTAAATAGGTATACATGTATAAATAAATTTACTTAAATTTATAATACATTATATACATATATATTTATACACATGTGTGTGTATATGTATATACCTATATGTGTGTGTGTGTGTGTGTGTGTATGTGTGTGTGTGTGAATAATGTTTAGCCTGTTTTGGCTTTGTAGAGATTCTTAAGTTTTTAGATTAGTGTATTTTATTTGTCTTTGTCATTTTCTCTTCAAATATCACTTCATCTCCTTTCTCTTCTTTTTATTTTAGGATCTTAATTACACATATGTTAGTCCTTTTCAACTTGATCCATATTATCTCACTTGCTGTTTTCTGCATTCACCATTCCTTTTCCTCTGTGTTTCAGTTTGTATATTTGTGTTGTGCTTCTCTTTTCGGTCCATTAACCTTTTTTTTTTTTTTTTGCTATATCTAATGTATTATTGAAGCCAAATGTTTAATTCTTAGGCTCAGTTATATTTATCAGTTGTAGTATTTCCATTTGATTCATTTTTTTGTAGATTCTAATAGAATTCTTCATTTATATCTGTTTTCTTGAGCATATTAACACCAATCATTTTAAAATCCGAATCTAATAGCTTAAAGTGTTCACCTGCAGGTTTGTTTCTATTTTTTCCTCCTGGATTTTGATCATTTCATCCTGACCCCTGACATGCTTGGTTATATTTTACAGCATGCTGGACAAAGTATATGAGAAATTATAGAGGTTCTATTCGATGTTATCTTCCTCCACAGAGAATGGAATTTTCTTCTGGCCAGTAGTTAATGGACGATCACCCTTAATAATGGATGAAAATATTTCGAGGTTTGGTTTTATGTTTTGGAGGGCTCATCTATTCTTGATTGTCTTTCAACCTAAGGCAGAACATTTAATAAAAATATGCATCCCTTGTCAGAGCTTCTTCTCTTGGGTGGGCTCTCATAAACTAGCATCAATGCATAAAATAGCATTTGATCATCCTCCCTGAGCTTCACACTGAGTCCTCTGAGGATGGTTAACCAATCCCCATCTGTAGGAAACAGCTGCTAGTGAACCTGCCCCCGACAGAGATTAAACCTCACTTTTATTACCATACAGTCCAACTCCACCCACCTCAGTGAACCCATTCCCTATCCCCCACCAGGTACAGGACACTCATTCTAGCCCATCCCCATGCTATGCCCATCCCTATCCAAAACCCTTCATACACACAGTTGAGGAATCCCATTTAATTTACCCTCTCCCTGTGAGCATTATTAGCTTCAAGGAATCACACAGAGTTCTGCCTCCCAGAGATGTAGTGATTCAGGCCAGCCCTCGTGGACCTGCCATCCTATGACTGAGAGATGCATTTAGATCACAGCAATAAATACTGTTATCCTTCTCTGAGAACTATTAGGATCAGTCCCATAATCTTTGCCATTCTACACATCCCTGGCTATAGCAGTCCCTAGCAAGATCGAATCTTCCCTGGGCATTCAGGATCTCTTATGCTTTCAACCCTGAACTGTTTCGTGCATCTCTTAATCAGATTCCAAATCTCTGCCTCAGCCCTATGCCTTTGGGAACCTTCTCTGTGCAATTATACTCTCTTATAACTTCAACTATTATCATATATTCATTGTATTTAGGGAATCAGGAGGTCCACTTGGACATTGTGAAGCACAGGTAAGCATCCCTACTTGTGCCCTGACTGAATTCCTCCTCCACAGAACTTGTGAGAATATGTGATCATAATAAAGTAGTTTTTTGCTTTATACTAATCATTTGTGGGTGGTTTGTTATTCTGCAATAGGAAAACAAAACCCATGCAGCCCCTGGAATTATGAACAGTTTTATGCTAAGGACTCGCATATTTATACATTAAGCCCAAACTTCTCTCCTGGGCCCCAGACTCAAATATTCATGTGCCTTCTTGACTTCCATATCCATTGTCTGTCAGGCACCACGTGCTCATGTTGAATACTCTTGAATTTCTGGTTCCTTAAACTGCTCCTATCCCAGTCCCAGTCTTCTATCATAATAAATACCCACTTTGGATTCCCCACAGTCACGTCCTAAACCAGGCAACCCTCACCTTGCACCTGTATTTCTACAAGAATCTCACGGGTCACCATGCCACAGATCTCAACCATTTCCATCTCCCCTCCTGGCTGCTCACTGAGTGATTATTCTAAGATGTAACTAAGTTAGGCTCACTGCCCAGTTCAACACACTTTGGTGGGTCCTCAGTTCTTTTTTTTTTAAGTTGTCAATGGATCTTTATTTTATTTATTTATATGTGGTGCTGAGAATTGAACCCAGTGCCTCAAGCATGCTAGGAAAGTGCTCTACCACTGAGCCACAACCCCAGATCTGGTCCTCAGTCCTTAACAGGATAAGACTCAAAGTCCTTGTGGTCATGTATAGAGAACTTCACAACCTCAACCCTCTGTGAGCTGACCCCAGCCTCCCTCTCTCCATCTTGCATTGCTCTAGCTATACAGAATTGCTGGGTTCCCTGAACACGCTGCCCTCTCTCAGACCTCTGCACCTTTGGTCATGCTGACCATTTGGGCTGGCATTTCCTTTTCCCATCCCTCTCGCTATACACGTGCTCAGGAGAGACCTTTTTGGTCACGCAGCTTCTAACCTCTACCAACTCAGATATCTGGAAGCTACTCACTTACTTCCATATGAGTTATATGGTCATGTCTTGATACATTGGGCAGGTAGTATAATACATTGGGCAGGTAGTATTATAGCTTGTTTATAAAAATAAACAAGCTATAATACTACCTGCCCAATGTATTATTTTCAATTTGCTTTGCTTCCTTCAGTTTTCCCCCATGCCTGTTTAATGTACACGTGTGTGAGTATATACATGCATTTGTAATTTTAACCCACATGAAGTCTGCTTCTTTCACTTAACAGGGTGCACAGGCCGTTATTAAGAGTAAAAACCTGAAAACAATAAGAAGGCCCAACAATAGGGAATGATTAAGTAGGTCATGTACCATCTCTATTATGAAGCTGCTAAAATGATGGTAATAATTATATTCATGGACCAGAGGAAACAATATTGCTACGTTGTTAATTATCTTCAAATTAACCTATAGATTCAAGAAAATCTTCATCAAAATGCCTGCAGACTATTACTGAAATCAACAAGCTGCTTCTAAAATTTAAGTAGGAAGGCTAAGAGCCTAGAGAACCAAAACATTTTGAAATAGAACATAACCAGAAGATTTTACTTGATTTCAAAATGTGCTATGAAGTCTCCAGTAATCAAGGAGATATGGCATTGAGATGAGGATAAATACAGAGGTCAATGTAACAGAGGAGTCAAGAGTTGAACTCACCACACATATAATCGATTAATTTTAAACTAATGGAAAAGTGGTAGTACAGGAGACTGAACCCAGGTCCTCATTCGTGGTAGGCAAATTCTCTATCATTGAGCAACATTCCCAGGCATTCTCATTCCATTTTGAAACAGAGCCTTGTTAAGTTGCTCAGGATGGTCTTGAATTTGCAATCTTCCTGCCTCAGTCCCTCACGTGATTGGATTACAGGTGTGCACCACTGTGGCTGGCAAGAAAATATACTATTTAATAAAAAAAATCTGGGGACAGTTGGATATTCATATTCAAGAAATAAATCTTGACCTTCACCTCATACAATATATAAACATTAATTCAAGATGCACCGGAGACCAAAATGTAAGAGAGAAAACTATAAAACCTTTAGAAGGAAACAAGAGAAAATATCTGTAACCTGGGGTTACATTGTGGAACAAAAAACCCATGAATCATAAAGTTAAATTGGACTTCATTCACATTAAAGAAAAAACTTTCTTTTCCTCTTAAACATGGTTTTAAAAATAAGTAGGCAAGCCACAGACTGGTAGAAAATAATATGAAACTGGTGTTTGATGGTAGATAAAATGCTCATACTCAAAATATATAGAACACTCCACCATTCAATAAGAAGAAAACAACATGATTTAAATATGGGCAAAAGAGTTAAACAGATTTCACTCAAGAAGTGAAATTAAAAGCATGCTGGACATCATTAGTCACTGCAAATTAAATCTTCAATGAGACCTACATACCTTATAATGTCAAAAATGAGAAAGACTGACCCTATTGAGTACTGGTGATGGTATAAACAACTAGAACTCTCACTCACTGATGCTGAGGTTGCAAAATAGTGTAGCTACTTTGGGAAATAGTTTGGCAGTTTTTTATAAAACTAACCAAACCCTGACAATAAGACCAGCAATTCCAAGACTTTGATGTGGATGTTTATAATAGCTTTCTTCACAACAGTTCCCAACTGGAAACTACCTACATGTCAATCACCTGGTGAGTGAACAAATAAAACTTGGTGCATCGGTCCAGTGGAATTCTACTCAGTAGTAAAAAGGAAAAAAAAAATACCGATATACAAAATGGTATAGATGAACTTCACAAGCATTATGCAGAATGAAAGAAACAAGATAAAAAGTACATAATGTGACTCAACTTACAAAAAACTGTAGAAGAAACAAAGCTATGGTGACAGAAAGCAGATCAGATGTTGCCAGCAGGTGGGGGCTGGAGGAAGTGACTGAGAAGATGTATAAGGGATGTTTTGGGGTGATAGAAACGCTCTGCATTGTGTGATAGTGCTCATGTGACATGAATTTGTTAAAATTGCTATTGAGCACTTAAAATGGGTGACTATTGAGATCATAAAGCATACCTTAAAAAAGCTGAAAAAAACTTCCAGGTGCACTAAAATCTATTGTTACAAATGTGAACTAGTAACATGGAAATTGTTGTAGATTTTTGGCTAGCCCTGTTTCCTCTTTTAAAATTTGTCTGTGCACGTTAGTTTTGCTTTCTTTCTTATGTGCAACTGTGGGTTTGCATGCCCATTTTTTCTGGACTGTGAGATCTTGTTTATTCATCCTTGTGTTCCCCAAGGACCTAGCCAGGGCCTAACATAGAGTATATGTTCTGTAAACATTCCATCCATTCAATCAAAAACTGTTTATTGAGACAAATGTTTAATGATCACTGGCTCAATAAACACTACAAAATCTGACATGCATTGCGGCTTACTTCTTTGAATCTTATGGGAGTCTGTTCCTTGCAGATTCTGTCCCTGTCTTGGTGGGAATCTGTAAGATTGACAATTTTTTTCTTTTTCAGGGCTGGGGATGAAACCCAGGTCCTCACACATGCTAGGCAAGTGCTCTACCACAGTGCTACACACTCAGCCTAATGATAAGACAGTTTATTTTATAAAAACTTACATAATGTCTGCTCTAAAGACTTTATAAATATTAATTTAATCCTCATGAACCTAGGGGATAGGTAATATTATCATCATTCCCATTTCACAGAAGAAGTAACTGAGGCTGGGCACAGTGATGCATGCCTGTAATCCCAGCTGCTCAGGAGGCTGAGGCAGGAGGATCATGAGTTTAAAGCCAGCCTCAGCAAAAAGCAAGACAATAAATAACTCAGTGAGACCCTGTCTCTAAATAAAATACAAAATAGCACTGGGGATCTGGCTCAGTGGTTGCATGCCCCCGAGTTCAATCCCCGGTACAAAAGAAGGAGGAGGAGGAGGAGGAGGAGGAGGAGGAGGAGGAGGAGGAGGAGGAGGAGGAGGAGGCAACCAAGGCACAAAGATGTGAAACACTTGCATTTGGGCATGAGTTGAGCCCGTGTCAGTCCTAGAGGAGATTGCCGGAGATTGTCTGGGCTGTCCTAGAGGGGACTGTCTGCAGACACACAGCTATGCCTCTTCCTAGAGGTGTCTGCTATGGACATTCCCATATCTTACTCTACTCCTTTCTGCTTTATGGCATTGATAGCCCTTGTCCTCTTCTTCTTGCTCTCTGGTTTATGGTTCTCCATTCTGTGGTCCAGTTCTCCAAGAGCTTATCTCTTCCAAGTGGGGGATTGGGTGTGAGGCTTGACCTCATAACCCAGTCTGTGGACCAGCCTCAAGAAGGGCCTTCGTTTGTAGAGCCAGTATTCTACAGATTGGCCATCTCCCTGGGTCTATTCCAAGAATTTGGGGTTAGATGGTTATTGCTGTCTGCTGAAAATCTGGGGCCCCATGACCTACTGCTTTGGAAGAGGGTAATATCATAGTCCCCAGACTGGATGGATGCTGGGATTGTCTGCACAGTGACCAGAGCAGCATCTCTTCCTACTCACCACCCTGACCCCAGGTAAATGCAAACCACAAAGATTGCAGACCGATGACCAGGGAGAGGGTGGTGGTGGATGAGATGGCTGGGTTTGTGAACTGCAGCATCTTGTGGATTTGGGGAGCCGTTTCAGAGCATGCTAGGGAGGTTCTGAGGAAGGATGATACAGTGTTCATGTTCTCCTCTTAGACAAATATTTCACATGCATTAAAAATGAAACCCAACCTTTTTTCTCTCATTGCAAGCATTTTCCACCTCCCCTTACCCAGATCAGAGTGTTTGTGCGTTGCAGAGTGAGTGGGTGTTGGTGGGAGGCTGGCAGTGTGGGTTTGACAATCTCTAGGTGTAACAATGCAGCAGGCAGATTCAATGACGCCCAATTCAAATTAGTCACCAGTAAAAGCATGATCATCGGCCTGCCAGCACTAGGGAATTCCTCCTGTTTAGTGAAGTAAAGTGTCACAAACAACAGCTAAGAGAGGATTGTGTTTCAATTTGTGGGAGTGCTAATTTCCAAAAAAAATTTTTTTTCCTAGGAAAGGATTATAGAAACATACAACAAAAATATTTCGACTTGAAAAATACTTCGTAATTATATGTGATAAAATAATTAGGTCATGGCAAATTAGCACAAATGTTTACAGCAAAATTGCCATGTAAAACATTATCGGTAATATTATGCTAATTGCTTCAGAAGCAAAAGCTGATTATGTTTCGGCAGGATTCAAATTTGCCATGTTTGCATTTCTATCCGGCATCACCAGTTTTCCAGGAGACTACGAAGCCTGTTATTACTGTAGAAGCTGCACTGCCCATCTTTGAGGCACGAAACCTGAAAGAGGATCTTTCTGAAGACCTTGCTAAGGGGATAGCATCAGTGTAAGGAAGAATTCCCGAAAGCATTCTCACACTCCAGAGAAAACTCACTAATGATCTCCTTTGGGGATAGAGCAGGTGGGGGGTGGGGGCGCATGATGTGTGCTGAGAAGCAGCCAGAACACAGGATCAAGCTGGACAGGATCTCAGAGGGGATCCCCTGGACTCATGCATCCTCCAACTTCAATGTGCGCATGATTCTGTTAAAATGCAACTTCTGTTTCAACACATCTAGAGTAATGCCAGGGATTCTGCATTTTTAACAAGCTCCCAGGGGATGGTCGTGCTTCTGGTCCATGCACCACATTTTGAGCAGCGAGGTCTTAGAGAAAATCTTGTCCAGGGTTGCAAATTCCAATGTATTCACGGACAGGTAGACAATGAAGAGTGAATGAGGGAGAAAGGAGTGAGATAGTCAGAAATGGTAGAAGCTGTGATGAGCTGGAGGGCAAGGGGTCCCTTTAAGGTATCCATGGGCAATGGAAGGAAGGGAGAGGGAAGGGAGGAAAGAGCAAGGTACCTCCCTCGTACCTATGAGTTGAGCAAACTTGGACCAGGAGAGCAGAGTGACTTGTCTCAGGCCCACATCTGGCTAGTCATCAGCCAGCACCCAACTTCTCCTGCTTCCCGACAGCCAGTCACTGGACTGGAAAACAGAACCAGCATTACTGAGGAGCACACACCTGTTCTTGGCTATTTTTTTCCCCTCCCAGAGGGCCAGGCCTTCCTGTGCCTCCATCGTTCCTTCTCCTTTGTCTACCTGTCTCTGAATTCATTTGAATTTGCCATCCTGGGCAAGATTTCCTCCAAGACCTCACTGCTCCAAATGTGGCCCATGAGCCAAAAGCAAGATCCCTCCTGATCTTTGTGCAACAGCACCCTGAGGATTATCCAGGAAGGTCCCGCTGCATCCTATAGCAACAGGTGTGTTCACGTCCATCCAGACAAAGGGCGGAAGTCTTCCTTATCTTGCTGCCTTGGGCCATCACTTTTCTTCTGAGCATCTATTTTATTCACCTGTGAAATGGAATAACGTTAAACACCAGAGCTGGCAAGACTGAGGAGAAGTGCCTTTTTGACCTCGGAAGCGCTGCACCTGGTCACGGCCCCTGAGCATCAGAGGAGTCCCTTCCATTCTGTCTGGAAGGGGCTCACCGAGGCTCACTTGCAGGTTGCCAATGCCACAGAGAAGCTGTAGAGCTGCCCGGGACAGGACCTGGGCTGGGCTGCATGTTGGGTTTCCATGATCTTACTCTAGCCACAGCCTCTAGGATTCTATGTATTGTTCTGTATCCCCTCACTTTCGCTCTGCCCAAGGTCTCTGCCCCAGGCTACAAAGGGCATTATTATTATTTTTTTAAGCTTGTGAGGCCTGTTAATACTTACAGACATTACCATTTAATGGGTGCCTCCTCTGTATGTTGAATTGGACTCACGTGTTCATAAGGATGATCTCATTTCATCCTTAGGACAATAGGAGATCCTCCTATTATTCCTATTTTACAGATGAGGCCTCCAGAGGTTAAGCAACTCATTTGAAGTTTCCTAGACAGAGCCAGGACTGGAATCCAGTGTTTCTAACTCTAGGTCATATCTGGGCCATATTAAAGTCTGGTGTTCCTTAGTCTTCACCCTGCAGATCTGAAAGTGCCATCCTGCTCTGTATCTGTCCTCCCAGTGTGTGATGCATGTCTGGTACCTTTGCTGAGAGTGCGTGAATCTTCTATTATGTCAGTCTCATCCCTTCTCCTAGAATGTCTCCTGACATCTTGCAAAGGGCAGGTCTTTGTGAGAAAAGATGTTTATGTTCCCGAGATCTGTCCCCTCAACATATGCTGCTGCGTGGCACTTCCAGAAGGGCCCAAGGCTTGGGGAGCCAGGCTCCTGCCCACCACCTCCTCTTCTTTTTGCATTTTGAGCACAAGATCCACAAAATACAGTCCGACTGCTTCACGTTACTTTCTTCTGCTCAGAATCATAACCCTCTCGATTATGTTATTCTTTTTTTTTATTATTTATTATGTGCCCTGGGGAATTTTCATTTTAACCAAGACACTGGTTCAATTGCAAAATGGCAAAGAATGATTTGTAAGGAGATCAGTGTTGGGAGCTTATTAAAACATGTATTTAGGGGATGGTTTGGAATAGCAAAGGCAAATCTCTCAAGAGAGGACATATTTTCGGGAGTTGAGGGGAAATCATGGAATCTGAGGGAGGGAAAGGAATGGAAGGGAAGACACACAGGGGAAGAATATTTAAGAGATAAAATTGATAGCAAAATAGGATATACGTGGAGGAAATAAATGTGCAGAGGCTGTGGGTAGAAAAACAAACAAAACTCCTCAGAAATGAAATATGATAAATTTAACTTATTTGAAACCAAATGAAAGTTGTCCCTCCTCCTTCCTGCAAGCTCCCAAATGGGTTTGCATCCCCAGCTGGGTTTTCAGATGCTTTCTCTGCAGAACTATTGATATTCATGCAGTCCTGGGCGGGGTCTTCATCCTTGCTATAGAAGTGCAGGGGGCGGTCAAGTATTGCGGATACCCAAAGAGCCTGTGACCCCCCTCCCAGAGTGAGTGGTCTGGGGAACCTGCCTGCTCTGCGGCCTGGCTGAATAGTTCTGGGAGAAGAGACCACACCTGTTCCTCCTCCAGAGACTCCTCAATGTCAGTAATGTTTCTTGGAACTGTGCCACATGGTGGCCCTGTCCTCCTTCCTAGGGACTCTGTTGAGCTGACAGAGCAACCCCTTTCTCTCTGGGGGGCTCCCTGACCTCTGCCTGCCTGCTGGGCATCCATTCCTGCACATGGCTCCCCAGGCCTCTAATGGCCTCTATAGAGCATCTTTATTGTGCTGGCATGATTTATGGGGGCCAGACACAGCCAGACCCAGGGCACCTCTGCAGGGACATTCCCTCCACCCCCGGGTATGCTTGAGAGAAGGCATTGAGGAGAGATACTTCTGCACAGGGAGCAGGCGAGTTTATTTCAAAGGCTTCGAGTGATTCGGGTCTCATCAGTAAATCCATATTCAGAGGCTCCCCGTCAGGCTGCTGGGGACTGGCTGCCGAGTGCTGTCCAGCCTCCCGGATGCAGTTAAACAGCAGTCAAGCCCCAGACGACACAAGGTGATCTGTTTTCCTCAGACGTCTATTTCTGAAATGAGGAAGGCAGAATTCCTGAATCCTTGGGCTTTCAGGGAGAAATGAATTCGGCAATGCAGAGTCTTGGGAATCCGAAAGGCATGTTTTTAGTGTGTCATTTTAAGAGACAACACCACCAAGCACTATCTTCTAGTTTTGTTTGGAGGTTGATGTTTTCAGCATTGTGTTTAGAGCCTCAGAGAAATACTTTTCCAATACATGGACACATATGTGCACAGGCAAACACACACACACACACACACACACACGACTCCCAACACACCTGGGTGTCTGGCAGTTGTCTCCCTTCCTTCCATTCAGTCCAGAGCAGCTGGAGCCCCACTCGTGAACAAGGTGGCCTTCCCTCCACCTTCCAGGTGGGCAGCGGGTGCCTGGTCCTCAAAGACAGTGCTATTACTTCCAGCCCAGGGCACAAGCCCATGTGCTCATTGTTAACCTTGAGGTAGCAATATAATGGTTCCCCAGAGATGTCCATATCTTCCTGTCCACAATCTATCTGCATGTGCCATCACGCATAGTGACAGTGACTTTGCAAATGAGAATTAAAGATTCACATCTGCAAAGAAGGGGACTACCCTGGATTACCTGGGTGGGTCTAATATAATCACAAAGGTCATCACAAGCAGGAGGCGGGAAGGTCAGTGTTAGAGCAGGTGTGGCAACAAGAGCGGAGGTCAGAATGCAGCATACAGCAGAAACAGCCTAGGCCAGCGAGCTGGGGACTGGTGAGAAGAAGGAAATCCTCCAGATCTTTGATCCTCTACCTCTGTGGCTCGCAGGCTTGGCTGGTGACTAGCATCACTTAGAGACCTTGAAAAAAGTACAGGTTTGAGGTCCTGTCCTGGGGTACTGGAGGAGCGCTGTGCTAGGCACTGTCTCCAGGAACTTCTGTTGCACTAGGTATGAAATCTTGTGTCCTTAGTCTTAGACGTGGGGACAGGTCTTTATGGCAAGTCTTCTTCAGATGTCCATTCTTCTTGACTGTCATCCACTCCCGCACCCCAGCCCAGAGCAGCCCACTGGGTGGTGTTTGACTGGTCCAGGTATTGGTCAGCTGATCGCTGCCCTCAGGGTGGGCACTCAGCCCATTCAGTTTTCCATCCCATGCCTTCCCAGCCTCAGCTTTGCTCCTTGTCAAGGGGGCTGCTCTGGTGGATCACCACACAGTGCCCAGTGAGCCCAGACGCTCTGACAGCTCCTGCGTCAACACATGTATCACAAAACCTGGGACCTTCAGCCCTCCTAAATCTTTCTATTCCTTTCTGCCCATTCAAACTGGATCCTAAATGTGGGGTAGTTGAACTCTTTACCAATAGACAGGGACTACTGGAATTCTTTCACCATTGTTGACTTTTAATGTATTGGAAGGGACTCTTGATTTTACTGCAATTTTAAAAAATTATCTATCCATCTATTTGTCTGTCTATCTATCTATCCTCTTTCTACCCATTTATTTTAAGTCTTGTCCTTTGAGTCCTGAGAAAATGGCATAAAAGTTAAGAGAGTCGACCTGGTTGAAAACCTGCTTTAATGGTTCTTAGATTTCAACCTTGAAAAAGTTTCTTAGCATCCCTGTATCTCATTTCCCCCATCTATGGAACAGGGATAACAATAGTACCTAGCACACAGTGTTCATGCCAAGATAAAATGAGCTAAATTATGTAAAATTCTTAGAACAGCACCTGGCATGTTTTAAGTGCTTGATAAACATTGGGTGGTGTTATTATTATTGGGGCCAGTTTTTAAGGAATATTTACATTTTAAAAATCACCCCGAGTTGGATTGACCTGTATTCTAAGTTTTCCCTTCTTGTCATCTTGACTCTTATCCGACCTTCAAACAGGGAGTGAAAGAGTGAGTTAAATTTTCACTCACCCTTCTAGCTTTACATCCTTTTTCTAGCTGAGCAAACAAGTTGGGAAATCTCCCAAGGCAGACAGCAGCAGGTGTGTGAGGACCCAGTTGCTGAGCAGCAGAGGGTGGCCCCTGTGAACATAATCCCTACGCCACGTGTTTGCTGATTTTCCTCCCTGTCCCGTCTTTCAGGAGCAAGGTGTTCTGAGCAGGCAGAATGGAGGGCCCTGCAGACAGGTGGCCCTGGCCCTTCATGCCAGAGTTTTCAATTATGATGCCAGTCAACGGGAGAGAGTGGAGGGTGAAAATGAAAATGGAATATTTGGTTAGCGCTCTGACAAGCCATGAATCAAAACCAAGTGAAATTGCTCTGGGGTCTCCCGGCCTGTCAGCCTCCACCATCCATTCTGTTTGCCCCTCGGCTGTGTAATTCTTGCACAGCCAACGCTGTTTATGGGGAAAGCAGGCCCTGCGCATGCGTGACAGGACCCTTCTGCTGCCTGCCATGCCAGGCCTCTAGGGACAGTCTACTTCTAGGGTTGGGGCAGACGAGGTGGGGAGAGCAGGAGGAGGAGCCATTGATGGACTCAACACTAATGTATTTGGGGTGTTTCTCCCTAGCTCCAGGCTCCCCAGGGGTGTTCAAATTTTCCCGGCCCAGTGGCCGTTTGTTCTTCTTTGAGGAGGCCTAGCAGAGGTTCTGCATTGCCTGTGCCTGCTGGGGTCAAGGTCAAAGGTGCCCCTATGAGAGAAAGGGCAAAGCTGCAGAGAACACCTTCTCCAGCCGGGAGAAGGGGACTGTCTTCTTCCTCTCTCCTCCCCTAGTGGCCCTGACAGATTTAATCAGATCAGAAGCAGAGAGCACTGGACAGGGAGCCCATAAGTAATGAGTTTTGGTTGAACACATGAGTGAAGGAGTACCAAGCCTCGCCCATTCACAGTTCTGGCATCCAGGTGTTAAGGTCTGTAAACAAGTCAAGATGGCACCTGGCATTTTGCCAGAGGGAGTGGTTTATGAAGGAACACCAACCAGCGAGCCATTAAGTGTGGAGATTCCTTATTGGTTGACTGCTGTATCTAGTTTATGTTAATTAGATAAGCTGTGTGGAATGTATAAATAGCCCTCCTGTGGTACAATAAAAGGGCTTCCACTCCGTGTACACAAGTTGTTCATCACCCCCCCCCCCCCAGTTATTTTGCTGCAGCCGGACTGCGGCATCCAGGGAGGGCAGAGTCGGCTTCTTCTGTTTCACGTCTTGTCGCTCATCTTTCCATTGCTGAGCACAGACAGGGTGATGACACGACTCAGCTGTGAGGACGAGGATGGTCTGGGTAGCTGAACAGCCGATTGGACTAAAGAGGGTAGTGGGGATGTCAACCTTGGGTTCTAAGGTCCTACGGAGGAAACATGAATCACGTAGGTCCCTGGGTGGTTAAGGAAATGCAGGTTCAGGATTTTGCTTATATTTAAAGGTTGTTCATGACCAAGAGCAAAGGTTCCTGTTCCCTGTCCACTCACTAACCCACATGTCCTGGTGTGGCTGTATCATTTCTGCCAGACTATAAAGTGAAGCCAAAGTCTAGCACAGACTCTGCAAGCTGGATCAGCAAATGATACTGCTCAACAATCCCCATGAAATACGAAGCTTCTGCTGTTCCATATTTTCTGTGCAATGCTGAATTCCTATCTCATGGGAGGTTGAATGGGAGGTTGCACTTCACAGAAGCCCTCAGTGGGCCAGAGGCAGCCCTGTAATTAGACGGCAGTGAAGTTAGATGGTCAGCACTGGAGCTCTGGAGAAGAGAAAGGTCAAAGGATATCAGGTGCTCCTGCAGCTGCAGAACAAGGCAGACTGGGTCCAGTGATATCAGGACAGAGTCAGCAGCAGCTGACATTGAGTTGGAGAGTTGGAGAAGGATCAGATTCTAAGGAGCCAGTCAAGATCCAGATCATGAGCAGGGAACAGAAGGTGGGGAAAAGACAAAAGTCTCTTTCAGGTCCTGGTCTGTGATCAGTCTTTCAGGAAGGTGATAAAACCTGCTGCCATTCACAAGTGCCTGCTGGGCTGCTCCTATTTCTGCCCCAGTGACACCTTCATTAGACTGGAGGTGGGAAATACTAGTGTCAGACTAGGATCAGGACAGGCTGGTGGTGCCTGGGGGGCAGAACCAGTATCAGTAGATGAAAGTCTCAGGGAGGTAGATTTTTGTTCAAGACAGGCAAACTGAAAATGAAGGTGTTGCTTTGTGGGGTGGTAAGACCCCTGCATCCCTGAAGATACTCAAGCGCTCTTCATAGAGCCTTCAGAGGGGATTCCTTGTGCAGAGTGGAAGGTTGGACTGAGGGCTATAAGTTCCCCTTCCAGTCCCGCATCATCCTCTGAGTCTGCAAGACATCAGCCTACTGGATTTCCTTCTTGTCAAAGAGGATTGATTGGAGAGGAAGTTGAAATTAATGACTAGAATAGGTTTTTGGGCTTTAGTTGTATTTACTTTTCTCCCTCCTCCTGGTCCCCTCTGATGCCCTCAATGCCAAATCCATTCCAGGGATACTTGAATAAATTGCTCAGTCAGGGGCTGGAAGGAGCCATGTGGTTATTATGCAGATGGCAGCTGTCCATCTCCACCTTGGTCACTTTTCCAGAGCAGCAGGACAGATGACCATCTGGCACTGAGGGACATGAGACATAACTAGCTGGCCACATTGGACATGACAGGAGAGGGGAAGAGTCCCATTAGAGGGCTTCTGAGGCCATTTCTGCCAGACTATAAAGTGAAGCCAAAGTCTAGCACAGGCTCTGCAAGCTGGGTCAGCAAATGATACTGCTCAACAATCCCCATGAAATACGAAGCTTCTGCTGTTCCATATTCTCTGTGCAATGCTGAATTCCTATCTCATTGGCTTGGCTGGTGTCACATATTTAACCCTGAACCAATTGCTGTGGTTAGGGAGATAGAGTAGAAGTATTGTCTAGACCTCAGACACATGTGCGAAAGAGGAAGGGCATCACTCTCTCCAAAGCACATGACCTACCAGTGGGCAAGTTTAATAGTAAAGAATATTCTGTTTTCTGTGTGTACAGCATCTGTTTCCCTCTGGAAAGCCATAACTTGTATTTCCTTTGGGAAACCACCATTTCCTCCCCGCTATCCAGGGAGGAGGGGTGAATACATCTACTTGTGCCACAACCCAGAGACTATTCTTAGGACAGTATTACAGTGTCATCTTTGAGGAAACTTCTAAGGGGCACCATGTGCCTCCAATTCAGGGATTCTTCTCAGTACTGTCCTTCTCTAAGGAGTTGTTATAAAGCCCTTCAAGTGCCCTCTCTAGGGGGCAGGAACTTGGACAATGTAGCTTCTCAAGTTTCTTTCCATCTCAGGACGTAGATGCTCATGGATGCATTTTTAAGTTTGGGGCATTGAGCTATTTTTTGCTTTGCTGCTTTCAAACAGTCCACAGATAAGCAGTGAGAAATGATGATGGCAATCGAGTGCACATCAATGATAATGGTTAGCACAATTGGGCCCTTCTTTGCCACTTGGAACACTGAGGCTGGAACAATGTACTAATCAAATGTGAAATGACACATCTTGGCAAAACTGCCATCCATTATATAATCCTTTATATATATATATATATATTTTTAGCTACCATTTGTTATTATTTTCCTGGATATTTCTGAGCACATTTATCTAACAGACATAGACCAAAGTACTTTAGGCTTTAGGAATATGGATTGAACTTAAGAGCTAAAATATAATGATAATAAAAAAGAATCCTTGTAATAGTATCCCTGCAGTTCTGTTCTAAATGTTTTGCCTGCATTATCTGCTTAATTCTCACAATAAGTCTAAGAAGTAGTTAGCAAGATTATTTTGCCAGATGAAGGTACTGATATCCTCTGAGTTTCAAGGTTGTGTTCTCGCCCTGATCTGACACCACAGGTTATTGCCCACAGCAAAGGACTGAAAACAGGTCTTATCAATGAAGCTGAACTTGAGTTTGTTGGCCTTCGTGTTTTCAGCAGACAGGGATCTCCCCTAAACATTGTTGAGGAGCACTCTAAAGCAGGCAGTGGCTATAGTTCAAGAAAACAGAGGTATTCTGGTATGGGGCCACTGTTTATAAATATTATTATTATTATTATTATTATTATTATTATTATTATTATTATTATTTTGCAGTGGAAGTCTATATTTCCCTCAAATGATAAAAGGACATTGACTTATAAAACAGATAAAGCTTTTTTTATTGGAATAAATTGACTTTAAAGTTCAAATATATAACATTTACTCATGTAAGCCAGATTGTAAGAAAAACAAGGCTGTTTAGAATAGAGCCTTTGAAATTAGTTTTTTGGATAATATTTGCAGATCAGACTCAACGTCCTCTTTATGTCTGAATTTTGTTTGGTTGCATAATCCAGGTTCACACAGCCAAGTCATTGTACATATTAATTCTGGAAAGCATGCTTTAGGATCTCACTATACTCTCAACATTAAACTGATCCAGAGGTTTGAAAGAGAAATAGCGAGATACTTTTGTTCCAAAGTTGAATTTCTCTAGGTGTCTAAGAATGGCCTGTGTTCCTTAATTAGTAAATGATAAATGGGTTCTTCAACTAGTTTAATATCACAACTTTACAGAAAAAAACACTTTTTGAATTTATGTTGTAATATTACGAGATGTTCAGCAGTATCATCCAAACCTCTCATCTATCCTAGTTGCTGTCTCTGTCTTATAGTAACACAAAGTTTCAAAGCAGTCAAATGAATTTCATTTATTCATCCATTTGTTTATTTTCATCAAACAAATTCAAAAAAATTTAAAAAAAAATTTTGTGAAGTATCTACTAAATGCTAGGCACACATCATGGTGCTTTAGATGTAGTGACAGAGAAGTCCTTGCCCTTTTAGAGCCTGTGTGGGGCTGGGGAGGGCAGGGAGATTTAATGTGGGAACAGACAATGGGCCCATTTGTCGGGTGATGATATGTGATTTTAATAAAAGGGCAGCATTGTCTAGGCTAGGATGAAAAATGTTAAAGGAAGCAGAGACTAGAGTGTAATCGAAATGTAAGTGGTGAGAACACGGAACTCAGAGAAGGTAAAGGAAATGTGTCCATTTCCCTCCACCCACAAGTGGAGTAGATGATCCAACTTGTCTGATTGGTTAAATAAATATATACATGTTTTTAAAAATCCTTGGCCCTTGCCATATGATTTGCTTGGGGTAGGGACAAATTTTGGGACAGGGTCTTGGCCACACAGAGCAAACCAGGACACAGGTAACAGAAAAGAGCACACTGTGGTCATTGGCACTAAGCAATGAGTTAGAAGTGGTTCCAGGTATGAGGTAAAAGGCACTTTAGGAATCTCAGCAGGGTCATGCATGGGAAAAGTAGAAAGCTATCCTTTGGATTTCAATGACCAGTTTCTTCTAAAAAACTCAGGGAGAACCCCATCTCCAGCTGATCTTGGCTGCTTGAACTTGGGAGTAGGGTAAGGTTACCATAGATGCTGGAGGTGGTGGCAGTCCCTGTCCGTACTGGCTCATGAGAGCTGATTGTACCCATCACTTCTCAACTCCACATTCAATGGTGGCATTTTAATATCTTAAACTCAGTCATGGTGGGAGCATTTACACCATGGAAATTGGCAAAGGCTACCCACCAGGGCTTTTTTTTCTCCAGAGAGAAGGTTGTTAAACATTGAATGGTTTAGCTCTACTCTCTGTTGGTTTTACCTTTTGGATAAAGATCTCATGTGAAGTTTTCAATTTACAAACTACTCAATTGTAGATGAGACTACATTTAGACTTAGACTTTGCCTTCACTCCATAAGTGACTCCCTTGCTAATGTCACCTCCATGGAGCTACACATGATCCACAGGCTCACAAGGGGAAGGCTTTCTGAAAAGCCAGAAGACACTCAAGGGCCTGTTGCTCTGTCTGCTGGCTTGTCCCTGTGATAATTTTCCATTTCACCTGGTCCCCTGAAATCACAGTTATGTAAATAAAGGCTGAAGGAGGCAATCAACCACCTTTATAAGTGAAAATTTGTTCCCTGGGGGAGTGAGGAAGAAATTGGATAAAAAATTTTGGAGCATGCAGCTTGGGGATCAGAGGCGCTGGATGATTCCACAGTTTAGGAGTGTCCTCGGGATTCCAGGAACAAGGAGAAGGGATTCAGAGGTATTAGATGGCCAAAGACAAAGTCATGCATTCTTAAACTTCTTTTAGGCTTGACCCTGCTCCCAAGAAAGAGAGAGAATTTTTTCTTTATCCTCCTTCTTCCTTAGCTAATGGACCTGGCCTATGTGTCCAATAGATTGGACAAGAATTATTGAAAGTGAATTTTAGAAAGTTTTAGGAGGAGAATATATCCTAGTTATAAATTGGCATTCAGAGAGTTAACAACTGTCTTTAGCTGTCTTTATTTAACCAGTCATATATACCTGACGTTTCAGGTAGAACAAGATGAGTTTATGCAACAAATCACATGACAATTTCAGAAATGTCTTATTTTGATTTCTGATTCCTCTGCTGTAGCTAGAAGCTTTTTATCTGTTGGTATCCTCTGAGCACCTCTGTCAAATGGTTAATGATGTTAAAACAAGTACCTAAATGCACTAAGGTTATTTGGCATTTAAATAAACACTTTGGTAGAGAATGAATCATCTCCACATGGCCAGAGCCTGGACCATGTAGTTTCTCAAAGAAATGTTGTGGGAGAGAATGTGGACAGGTCTTTAGAGGATTCCTATTGCTGCTGGTAATCTGCTTTGTGGGAAAGAAAAAAAAAGACTAAAAAAATTTAGCAGTTTAAAGTACTGACCATTTTAATTTCATCTCATTGGGAGGGTCTGCTATGTGGGCAGGGCTTGCTGGGTTATTAGGAATAGGTGACTCTAGTTCTCAGCTGCTGGAGACCTGAGGACTTATTCAGGAAGATCCAAGACCACGGATGCCTTGGTAGGATGGTGAAGGCTGGGCTCAGATGGGACCAGTTTAAAGGTGGTCTCAGAAATACTGGGCTTCTTACCTGGCAGATGGCTTCTCTCACAGTGAATGTCACATAAGAACTTGGTAGAAGCTTCCTGGCCTTTTCTGACTCTTTCAAAACTCAGGCAGCATCCCTTCCAATTCATTTAATTTGTAAAAGGTGAATCATCAGGACAGGGCAATTAGACCCCATTTCTTGGTGGGGCTGTGGCTAAATCCCACTGCCAAAGAACACAAGTGGGATGGGAGATACTGTTGTGGCCACTCTTTGGGAAAAACAATCTGCTACATTGTGTATCCCAAAACTGGGCATCTTTGCCATTCAGCTGCCTTATTATGCCCAGAGTAGCCAAAAGTTTTGATTGACAGCATTTTCTGTTGAATTAACTACATGAGACTGAGCTTTTAGTTCTGGGTCTGGATTCATTTCAACCCGCTCTTCCTCCTCACCAGTACTCTAAATTGTGAAATCCAAGTCCTGATTTTGCAGTACCCCCAGCATGTCACTCATCTTGAGAGTTGTCATAAACATCCTAAAATATTAACATTAATTAAGTGATAAATATTTACCATTTATGCCTTTGAGGATTTCAACATTGTTACAGCTGCAATCAGACAAGCTATGACAGGGTATCAGTCTCAACTCTTAATGAAAAAAAAAATTGAGAATCACAGATGTGAACCCTAAATACCATGAATGGATAGAATTCAATGGAATGAGTTTTTTCAAGGGTCGGGGTGAGCATGCAGGCAAGTTTCTCCAAATGCAACCAGTTACATCTCTTCAATTGAATTTTGTCTCCAAGAATTGATGTTTTTATTCCCCCCATTTTGCCAAATGACTTCTGTGTAGACTCTTGCTATTCTCTTCCACAAGCAGAGATGAGGCTGTTCACGTGTGTTGATGAGCAGGAAGGCTGCGTTCGCTGGTTGACATTGCTCTGCTGCATGTCCCACTCCTGGGGGTGGTTAATAAATCGCATTTGATGATTTGATGACATAACCTTTAGATCCGAAATTGCAGTTGTATTGGACTGTCAGAAAAGCTCCTTTTGTAATACATTGCCTGGGTTTATCAGAAAACCTATATTACTCTGGGTTTTTTTTTTTTTTTAAGTCTTTCAGGTGTATTTAAATAATTCCTTGAACAAACATTTTAGGAATCAATTAATTGTTTCTATTGTCTTAACTAAGCTTTTCTTTCAAAATTGATATGAAGTCATTGGATATCTCAAAAGGAATAGATTGAACATTTAAATATCTGGTACATTGAAATGATCATTCATCTTTTTTTTTCGTTTGGTAAACCTAAATCCTTTATAAATTTTCTTCAAAAGTCTGCCAAACATGGTACTTATCCAAAAATATTCGCAGATTTTTATCATTAAATGACTGTGCAGCCCAAAAGCATAAATTTGATAGCACTGTGACATTTCTTTGTTCTTACTTCCCTCTTGTCAACCCAACTTTTGCAAATGCCACTCGTTCAGAGCTGGGTGGGTTTATATAAGAACCACCCCTAGGATGGTCCAGGGATGTCAGTTTCCTGATTTGTTCTGTGGGATGGGAAAGACAGGCTAGTGGGACATTTTTCAGGCCAGTACAGCCGTGAAGCATTAGCAGTCCTCCACCAAGAACGTGAAGAACTGAGAGCCCTGAGGAGATAGGCCATTCAGGTCAAAAAGGAAGAAGCAGAGAATCCTCATACTCAAGGAAATGTGGTGTGTCTTAAATGACCCTGAACCCAGGGCATCCAAGGGAAACCTCTCTCAGCTTTCCTGTCACATAAGATTGTGATTCTCTTACATTCCAACAGCAACACACTAGGGTGAAGTTTTACTTTTTTAAATTTGTTATTTTTAGTTACACATAACAGCAGAGTGTATTTTGACATATCATACATACAGGGAACATAACTTCCCATTTTTGTGGTTGTGTATGGTGTGGAGTTTCACTGGTCATGTATTTATAATGAGCATAGGAAAGTTATAACCAATTTATTCTACAATCTTTCCTATTCCTGTCCCCCTTCCCTTCCCTTTATTCCCCTTTGTCTAATCCAGTGGTGACATTTGTTTTCTAACTAACTCATGGATAATGTTAATCTTGAGTGTTTCTTCATCTCTGATGGGGAGAAGGTGGTGGAAAGCTCAGATCATAAATTTTTAGCTAATTTGTGTACAGGACTTGTGTGTGTTCAACATGATAACCACAACTTATATTGTAATTAATTTTTTCCTTTGCTCTGATTTAATCATTTACTTATTCCTGCTGAAGTGTGTGTGTGTGTGTGTGTGTGTGTGTGTGTGTGTGTGTGTAAGCAACATCAGAAACACTTTGGTATCAGGCCTGTTATTAAGAAAGAACTCTCAAGACCTTATACATGCTTATGGCTTTAAAAGAATACTTTTTTTATTGGTTGTTCAAAACATTACAAAGCTCTTGACATATCATATTTCATACATTAGATTCAAGTGGGTTATGAACTCCCATTTTTACCCCAAATACAGATTGCAGAATCACATTGGTTACACATCCACATTTTTACATAATGCCATATTAGTGACTGTTGTATTCTGCTACCTTTCCTATCCTCAACTATCCCCCCTCCCCTCCCCTCCCATCTTCTCTCTCTACCCCATCTACTGTAATTCATTTCTCTCCTTGTTTATTTTCCCATTCCCCTCACAACCTCTTATATGTAATCTTGTATAACAATGAGGGTCTCCTTCCATTTCCATGCAATTTCCCTTTTCCCTCCCTTTCCATCCCACCTCATGTCTCTGTTTAATGTTAATCTTATCCTCCTGCTCTTCCTCCCTGCTCTGTTCTTAGTTGCTCTCATTATATCAAAGAAGACATTTGGCATTTGTTTTTTAGGGATTGGCTAGCTTCACTTAGCATAATCTGCTCTAGTGCCATCCATTTCCCTGCAAATTCCATGATTTTGTAATTTTTAAGTGCTGCGTAATACTCCATGGTGTATAAATGCCACATTTTTTTTATCCATTCATCTATTGAAGGGCATCTGGGTTGGTTCCACAGTCTAGCAATTGTGAATTGTGCTGCTATGAACATCAATGTGGCAGTATCCCTGTAGTACGCTCTTTTAAGGTCTTCAGGGAATAGTCCGAGAAGGGCAATAGCTGGGTCAAATGGTGGTTCCATTCCCAGCTTTCCCAGGAATCTCCATACTGCTTTCCAAATTGGCCGCACCAATTTGCAGTCCCACCAGCAATGTACAAGAGTACCCTTTTCCCCACATCCTCGCCAGCACTTGTTGTTGTTTGACTTCAGAATGGCTGCCAATCTTACTGGAGTGAGATGGTATCTTAGGGTGGTTTTGATTTGCATTTCTCTGACTGCTAGAGATGGTGAGCATTTTTTCATGTACTTGTTGATTGATTGTATGTCCTCCTCTGAGAAGTGTCTGTTCAGGTCCTTGGCCCATTTGTTGATTGGGTTATTTGTTATCTTATTGTCTAATTTTTTGAGTTCTTTGTATATTCTGGATATTAGGGCTCTATCTGAAGTGTGAGGAGTAAAAATTTGTTCCCATGATGTAGGCTCCCTATTTACCTCTCTTATTGTTTCTCTTGCTGAGAAAAAACTTTTTAGTTTAAGTAAGTCCCATTTGTTGATTCTTGTTATTAACTCTTGTGCTATGGGTGTCCTATTAAGGAATTTGGAGCCCGACCCCACAATATGTAGATCGAAGCCAACTTTTTCTTCTATCAGACCCAGAGTCTCTGATTTGATATCTAGCTCCTTGATCCATTTTGAGTTAACTTTTGTGCATGGCGAGAGGAGGGGATTCAGTTTCATTTTGTTGCATATGGATTTCCAGTTTTCCCAACACCATTTGTTGAAGATGCTATCCTTCCTCCATTGCATGCTTTTAGCCCCTTTATCAAATATAAGATAGTTGTAACTTTGTGGATTAGCTCTGTGTCCTCTATTCTGTACCATTGGTCCACCTGCCTGTTTTGGTACCAGTACCATGCTGTTTTTGTTACTATTGCTCTGTTATATAGTTTGAAATCCGGTATCGCTATACCGCCTGATTCACACTTCCTGCTTAGAATTGCTTTTGCTATTCTGGGTCTTTTATTTTTCCATATGAATTTCATGATTGCTTTATTTATTTCTACAAGAAATGCCGTTGGGATTTTGATTGGCATTGCATTAAACCTATAGAGAACTTTTGGTAATATCGCCATTTTGATGATGTTAGTTCTGCCTATCCATGAACAGGGTTTATTTTTCCATCTTCTAAGATCTTCTTCTACTTCTCTCTTTAGGGTTCTGTAGTTTTCATTGTATAAATCTTTCACCTCTTTTGTTAGGTTGATTCCCAAGTATTTTATTTTTTTTGAGGATATTGTGAATGGAATGTTTTTCCTCATTTCCGTTTCAGAAGTTTTGTCACTGATATACAGAAATGCCTTTGATTTATGCGTGTTGATTTTATATCCTGCCACTTTGCTGAATTCATTTATTAGTTCTAGTAGTTTTTTTGTAGACCCTTTTGGGTCTGTTAAATATATTATCATGTCATCCGCAAATAGTGATAATTTAAGTTCTTCTTTTCCTATTTTTATGCCTTTAATTTATTTCGTCTGTCTAATTGCTCTGGCCAGTGTTTCGAGAACTATATTGAATAGAAGTGGTGATAGAGGTCATCCCTGTCTTGTTCCAGATTTTAGAGGGAATGCCTTCAATTTTTCTCCATTGAGAATGATGTTAGCCTGAGGCTTAGCATAGATAGCTTTTACAATGTTGAGTAAAGTTCCTGTTATCCCTAGTTTTTCTAATGTTTTGAACATAAAGGGATGCTGTACTTTGTCGAATGCTTTTTCTGCGTCTATCGAGATGATCATATGGTTCTTATCTTTAAGTCTATTGATGTGGTGAATAACATTTATTGATTTCCGTATATTGAACCATCCTTGCATCCCAAGGATGAATCCTACTTGATCATGGTGCACAATTTTTTTGATGTTTTTTTGTATCCGATTTGCCAGAATTTTATTGAGGATTTTTGCATCTAGGTTCATTAGAGATATTGGTCTATAGTTTTCTTTCTTTGAGGTGTCTTTGTCTGGATTCGGAATCAGGGTGATGTTGGCCTCATAGAATGAATTTGGAAGAGCTCCCTCTTTTTCTATTTCCTGAAATAACTTGAAAAGTATTGGTATTAATTCTTCTTTAAATGTTTTGTAAAACTCCGCTGTTTACCCATCCGGTCCTGGGCTTTTCTTGGTTGGTAGTCTTTTGATTGCTTCTTCTATTTCATCCATTGATATTGGTCTGTTCAAATTGTGTGTATCCTCCTGACTCAGTCTGGGCAAATCATATGACTTAAGAAATTTATGGATATCTTCACTATCTTCTATTTTATTGCAATATAGGTTTTCAAAATAATTTCTAATTGTCTTCTGTATTTCTGTAGCATCTGTTGTGATATTGCCTTTTTCATCCCGTATGTTAGTAATTTGAGTTCTCTCTCTTCTTCTCTTCATTAGCATGGCTAAGGGTCTGTCGATCTTATTTATTTTTTCGAAGAACCAACTTTTAGTTTTGTTAATTTTTTCAATAGTTTCTTTTGTTTCAATTTTGTTGATTTCCGCTCTGATTTTAATTATTTCTTGCTTTCTGCTACATTTGCTGTTGTTTTGCTCTTCCTTTTCTAGGGCTTTAAGATGAAGTGTAAGCTCATTTATTTGTTGGTTTTTTCTTTTTTTGAGGAATGACCTCCAGGCGATGAATTTCCCTCTTAAAACTGCTTTCATTGTTTCCCATAGATTCCGATATGTTGTGTCTGTATTTTCATTTATCTCTAAGAATTTTTTGATTTCCTCCTTTATGTCTTCTGTAACCCATTGATCATTCAGTAACATATTGTTCATTTTCCATGTGATGTAGGATTTTTCCTTCCTTCTTTTCTCGTTGATTTCCAGTTTCATTCCATTATGATCAGATAAAATGCATGGTATTATCTCCACCCCTTTATATTTACTGAGGGTTGCCCTATGGCATAATATATGGTCTATTTTTGAGAATGATCCATATGCTGCTGAGAAAAAAGTATATCCACTTGATGATGGTTGATATATTCTATATATGTCAGTTAAGTCTAGGTTATTGATTGTGATATTGAGTTCTATAATTTCTTTATTCAACTTTTGTTTTGAGGATCTGTCCAATGGTGAGAGAGGTGTGTTGAAGTCACCCATAATTATTGTGATGTGGTCTATTTGATTCTTGAACTTGAGGAGAATTTGTTTTATGAACTTCACAGCACCATTATTTGGTGCATAAATATTGATAATTGTTATGTCTTGTTGGTGAATGGTTCCTTTTAACAGTATATAATGTCCTTCCTTATCCCTTTTGATTAACTTAGTCTTGAAGTTGATTTTATTCGATATGAGGATGGCCACCCCTGCTTGCTTACGAGGACCATGTGTGTGGTATATTTTTTCCCAACCTTTCACCTTCAGCCTGTGTATGTCTTTTCCAATCAGATGTGTCTCCTGGAGTCAGCATATTGTTGGATTTGTTTTTTTAATCCATGTTACCAGCCTATGTCGCTTTATTGGAGAGTTTAAGCCATTAAAGTTTAGAGTTACTATTGATATATGGTTTGTACTTCCAGCCATGTTTGATTATTTATCTTTTTTTTTTAAATTTAGTTTGTTTCTCCATGATTAGCTTTCCCCCCGCCCTGTGTCTTTACTGAGGCACTTCCCACTGATGTTTTTGGATATTGTTTTTCATTTCTTCCTCATGTAGTGTTTTGCTCAAGATGCTTTGCAATGCTGGTTTTCTGGCTGCAAATTCTTTTAACTTTTGTTTATCATGAAAGATTTTTATTTTGTTGTTGTACCTGAAGCTTAATTTTGCTGGATACAGAATTCTTGGTTGGCATCCATTGTCTTTCAGTGTTTGAAATACATTGTTCCAGGATCTTCTCGCTTTCAGTGTCTGTGATGAAAAATCCGTTGTTAACCTTATTGGTTTACCCCCAAATGTAATCTGCCTCCTTTCTCTTGTAGCTTTTAATATTTTCTCTTTCTTCTGTATATTGGATATCTTCATAACAATGTGTCTTGGCGTTGGTCTACTGTGATTTTGTATGCTTGGTGTACTGTATGCATCTACAATTTGTATATCCATTTTCTTTTTTATTTCTGGAAAGTTTTCTGTAATTATTTCATTCAGCAGGTTACTCATTCCCTTGGTTTGAATCTCTATACCTTCCTCTATCCCGATGACTCTTAAGTTTGTTTTTTTTATGTTATCCCATATCTCTTGGATGTTTTTCTCAGGATTTTTTATCAGCCTTTCTGAGTTGGCTAGACTCTTTTCAAGATGATATATTTTGTCTTCATTATCTGACATTCTGGCTTCTACTTGCTCCACTCTGTTAGTGATACTCTCATTTGAGTTTTTAATTTGGTTTATAGTTTCCTTCATTTCTAGAATTATTGTTTGATTTTTAAATAATCTTTATCTCCTGATAAAGATGCTTAACTTCTTCTTTTATCTGTTTATGTAATTCAATTTCAATGTGTTCTTTCACTTTTTGAATTTGCTGTCTCATATCCTCTTTAAGGTTCCATTCCATCTGTCTAAGGTATTCCTTGAGTTCTTTATATGACCATTTTTCTGATGACTCTAGGTCCTCCTGAATATTTAGGCTGTCCTGCATTGTTTGTACTCCTTTTCTTCCTTGCTTTTTTATGCTGCTCATGTTACTTCTTGTTCTGTTTGACTGCTGAGTTACTGTTTACTCCTATAAATTTATTTGATGTTTGGGAGGAAAGGTATTAGAAGGGAAGGGAAGAAGTCACTAAAGAGAATGAGAGTAAGCAGGTAGAATTCAAGGAAGGGGAAATAAGAAAATTGAAAAGAAATGAAAAGACAAAAGAAAAAAAATAGAAAAGAAAAAAAATTTAAAAAATAATAAAAAAATAAAAATTTAAATTTAAAAAAAAATTAAAAAAAGAAATTTTAAAAACAACAACAAAAAATGAAAATAAAAAATAAACCAAATTAAAAAAATTAATAAATGCAGTCTTAGAGTTTGATTAACTTCTCTTCCAGTAGGTGGAGCTGTGCCCACCGGGCCAAGCTTTTCCTCTCGATACGCGGGAACCAATCACTGTGCAGCAGCTCCTCCTCCCAGACTGGGCGCGTCTCCAATCCTGAGTGCCTAGGGCCTTCTCTTGTGTCTAGTCACTTCCCCACTTTTCCTCAAGCCAGGCCCTGCTCACCGGTGACGCTCACCACAATACTGACACGCCAGGTCTGCTGCTCCCGGGAGCCCTGTTTTCATGAACAACTGGGCACACTCTCCCTGTTTGCCATTCCCTTAGACCCTAAGTTTGTAGAGCTTGGGGCTGAGAACGCTCAGCGAAATTTGCTTGCCCTCCGGTAGCCACGCCCCCGGTAGCTGGTGCAAGAGACCTCAGTTGTCAGCACTGGTGGGAGCGGTAGCTGGGAGTTCCGCGCCGGGAGTTCCGCGCCGCGGGTCCCGCACCACTCCTGATTCCCTCGGTCTGGCTATCGCGCTCATGGGAGAGCTGGGAGGGGCCCTTACGGGAGAGCTGGGAGGGGCCCTTAAGGTTTCCCCGCTGTGTGGAGAGGGAAGGCTAGGGGGTTACACACCTGTCGCCGCCGGTTTCAATGGAGTTATCTCCTCCGCTGCATTCTGGTGACGTCAGTTCTCTGCCATGGTGGTATCCCATGCAAATGGCAACAGTTCCTTTCCCTTTGCCGGGTGACCAATGCAATGGGTGGGTCCTGACTGGCTCTCCCAAGCCCCGTTTCAATCCTGTGGCCACTGCCTATGAAGGCTCGGTTGGCATTTACCTCCGTAGGTGCAGAAGGGCCGACCAGTTGTTTCAGTGGGATCGTCTAGTGCTGAGTCACAGCAGTTTGTCTGCGAGAAGCAGGCGAACGGGAGCTTGAATTCAGCCAATCAGGGCTCGGTGTGTGTTCTGAGAGGCCCAGACTGTTCGCCCCAGATCCACGTCAGCTCAGCATTGCCTAGTGATCCTGAGCAAACAGCATTTAGACGGTTTACGACTCCCTATGCCCGCGCAGCTGAAGAGGTCAGAGACTTGATCTCTCTGCGCCCGCTGCCATGTTGGATCTCCTAAAAGAATACTTTTAGTTGTAGATGGACACAATGCCTGTATTTGATTTATTTTTATGTAGCTCATACGTGTGAGGCAAGCACTCTACCGCTGAGCCACTGTTAATAGCCTTAATGCTGTTAAGTAGGGGTAGGGGAAATGCAAGGGGTAGATTGGGAGGTATGGGAAGAGTGGGGTGAACTCTGAGACAGGAGTTAATTCCTGGGGAAGATACAAAGTGATGGGGGTCCAGAACCTGGAAGCCATGGTCAGTGTGGTGGGCAGCTGGGGCAAGGTTTACTCGAGTTTCATTAGGAAACTTGGTGCAAATAAGGGTGCTCTTCTCACTTTCTCTTATTTCTTTTTCTTTTCAGTTTTAAATAAGAAATCAATGAGAACTACATAAATAATAGAAAACACAGGGGAAAAAAAGGAAAGAAACATATATTACAATCCTACCATCTATCAGTACACTTTGGATGAAATTCTTTCTACTCTTTTCTTTTGTTCTACCAGTTATTTTGTCCTTGAACTCTATATTATTTTCTGCTTTTGTTTTACTTATATTTTTTCCCAGAATGTTTGTCCATCCCTTTGCTTAATATTTTTTTTCACTTTCTTATGATCACTGCAACACATGCCCCGGAAATAGAAATCTAAATAAGAGAGAAGTATTGAAAATGAAAGGAGACGGGCTTTCTTTCCCACTTCCAATCCTAGTAGCATATTTCAAAGAAAGGTACTTTTAACTTTATTTTATTATTATTATTGCTATTTTTTTTATTGGTACCAGGGATTGAACCCAGGGGTGTTTAACCATTGAGTCACACCCCCGACCCTTTTTATTTTGAGACAATGTCTCACTAAGTTGTTCGGGCCCCACTAAGTTGTTGAGGTTGGCATTGAACTCGTAATCCTCCTGCCTCAGCCTCCCAAGCCACAGGGATTTTGGGGTGCACCACCACACCAGGCTTGACTTTGTTATTTTTAGCTCTCATTCCATACTTAAAAAATAACATACTTTTAACTCTATTGATGTGTCTGTGTTGAGTGGTTGATCAACTTTAATATTTGTTGATTTTCCATTTTGAAGGATAATAAACTTCATTCACTTTCTACCCCCTTATGTGTAATTTTGGAATTTGCCCTGTGTTGATCTCTTCTAGCTAAACTTTAAAAACTCTAAATAATGTATCTTTGTCTTTATTGATTCATCTACTTAGTATCTTAATTTTTTTCCCCTTTTGAGTACCTCATGCTTGACTTTTGAGTACATGTTGATGAAATTAATACCCTTTCCTTCTCTCCACCTCTTCTCTCCATTCGCAACTTCTCTTGTATGCACCATTATTTTTTATATCCTTAAGATTCCTAGTGTGGACAAAATTAAGCCTTCCACATTTTGTTTAGATTGATTCCAAAATTCAAATATCTGGAAATGTTACTTATCTCATGCACTGCGTATATTATTTCCTTAGGAGTCATTTGGTGGGATTGTATCCACAGAGGAAAAGAACTGTCTTCAAATCTGTGCCTGTCAAAAGAAAAAAACCACAAATGCCAACATCAAAGCTATGCCATATACGATTTTCTTTATATTGAGCTTAATCCTTTCATATACATTCATTTTTAATTCTGGAATTTCAAATTGCCATTTTCTTTTCTTACTGCTAGAAATATTTGTCTTTAAAATAAAAGGAAAAGCAAAACTCTAAATTATCCAGCATCCTGTGTGGGAGTGGGGGTGGGTGAATTTGCAACAGGTGCTTTCCAAGACTGTTGTATGCTGACCATTCCATTTTTTTTCATTATACTTTAGGGTTTTTTTTTTTTTAAATTTCTTCATTTTTTTTAATTTTGAAATTAACCTACAGTAAAGTGACTCCCCCTTCTGTTCTCCCCTTCTCTTTCTGGTGTACAGTTCTATGAGTTTTAACATGTGTATAGATTCATATAACTTTTCCCACAATCAGGGCATGAAACAGTTCCACCACCCTAAAACCTTCTGGTACTGATCCCGTGCAGCACACATCAACCCAGTCCTGACAGCAACCACTACTATTGACAGAGCTTGTTTGGTACCATCCCTCAATCTTAGGCCACCACTAACCTACTTTGTATCTTTATAGAATTGCCCCTCTGGAATTTTAAGATGCATGAAATTTTACAATATGTGCTCTTCCCATCTAATGTCATCAGCATGGTATTTCCAAGTTTCCTCTGTATTGAAACACTTGTTCTTTTTATTGCTGAAATATATTCCACTGTGTGGCTACATCACATACTATTTTATCTGTTTATTAGTTGATAGGCATGTGGATTGTCTAACCTTATGATCACCACGAATAGTGCTCTTAACATTTGAATACTCACCTTTGTGTGGGTGTAAGTTTTCATCTCTTTTGAGCAAATGCCTTGAAGTGAAATTACTGGGTCTTACTTAGGCTAAATCTATGTTTAACAACTTGTGAAGCCGTGAAACTGTTTTCCAAAGTTCTACACCATTTTGCATTTTGAGAAGGAGTGCCTAAAGATTTTCATTTATCCTCTTCCTCTGAAGCATGTTGTTACCTGACTTTTTGATTCTATCACACTGTTGTTTTTGGTTTGCACTTCCCTGGCTAGTAAAAATGTCAACCATCTTTTCCATGTGCATATTGCTGATGTGTTTTCTCTTTCTTCTGTTATTATGATATTTCACATTAATTAATTATGTTGAACCAACTTTGCCTTTCTAGGATAATTGCCACTTGTTCATGGTGTATAATAATCCTTTGTATATATTACTGGATTCAGTTTGCTCATATGTTGTTGATAGATTTGAATTTTTATTTATAAGAGGTATCAGTCTTTAGTTTTTTTCTGGTATTATTTCTTTGCCTTGTTTTATTATCAGGTCATAGCCTCATAAAGTGAGTTGAGAATGTACACCCTGTTCTTATTTATTAATTTATTTTGAAGAGTTGTCAATGGATTGGTGCTAATTGTCCTTTAAATATTTGGTTAAATTCATCATTAAATCCAGCTGGGACTGAGCTTTGTGGCTAATTTTCAAAAGTCTAAGTCAGTAACTTTACTTGGCATATGTCTGTTCAGATTATCGATTTCTTAATTTATTCACTTTATGTGTCTTTCTAGGAATTTGACGAGTTCCTCTCATCTATCTAATTTGTTGGCATAGTTGTTCACAGAATTCTCTTATCATCTTTCATGTTTCCTTCCAGTTACTAGTCATTTCCCCTCATTCAGTCTTGATTTTAGTTATTGAGCTTTCTCTTTGTTTTCTGGGTTGGACTAGCTATTGGTTTGTCAATATGGTTGATTGTCTTAAAAAGCCAACTTTAAAGTTTCATTTATTTTCTTTATCCTTTACTATTGTCTATTTCATTATTTTCTGCTCTAATCTTATTTTCTTCCTTATGTTTGCTTTGTGTTTTTGTAACTCCTTTCTCTTTTTCTAATTTATTACGGTGGACTGTTAGGATATTGATTTTATACCCCCATTTTTTTTTTCTTCTACAAACAATTTACACTTATAAGTTAGTTTAATATAAGCACTTACTGTTATAAATTTCCCTCTGCACATGGCTTTAGGAGCATCCCCTGAGCTTTAGTGGGCTGTATCCTTGCTTTCATTTATCCTAAGATATTTTCTACTTTACTTTGCAATTTCTTCTTTCATCCACTGGTTATTTAGGAGTGTGTTCTTTAATTTCCACATGTGAATTTAAAACAAATTTGCTTTTGTAATTACTATTTAATTTAATTATGGTAAGAGAATATATTTTGTATGATCCTGGTACTTTTAAATTGATTGAAGCTTGTTTTATGGACAAAGTATGTTCTCCCCTGTAGAGTCTTCCATGCATGCTTGAGAAGAAACTCTATTCTGCTGTGATTGGGTGGAGTGTTCTATTGATGTCTGTCAGATGGAGTTGATTTATAGTATTTCTCAAGTCTTCTATTTCCCTGTGGATCTTCTGTCTTTTTGTTCAATCTATTATTGGAACTTTGTCATTGAAGTCTCTATCATTTCTTGCCTTGTCTATTTGTCTCTTCAACTCTGTTTTTTGCTTCTTGCATTTGTGAACTTTGTTGCTAGCTGGTGCTTTGTCATTTTAGTTGGTGTTTTATTTTTTTCTGCTTATTTTTTTTTAATTTTTAGGTTTGAATCATACACAGCCTTCCTTTCTATCTTATAATTTCATTATGTAATGTGCTTGACTATCTAATCCTATTGTTGATTGCATTTGCTGGTCTCATGAAGTTGAATCATTATTTTCATGTTTTAATAACTTTTATTGTGAGCTCACCTTTAAGGGATTTTATCTGTAGGAAACTTTTGCAGCTTGAATTAAAGTTAGAGTGCTACAAATCGATTTTTCTTTTGCATCTGTCATATGATCCAAGTCTGTCACCAGGTTAGGACCATTTTTAATGTATGTTTGTGATGTGGGGAGGTCCTGCAGAAAGCTTAAATTTGATTTAAAAAAGTCATATAAGCATAGGGCTACAAGACACTTTTTTTTCCCCACTGAGAGGTCAGACCAGGACAAGCAAATTTCTTTTTGTTTTCTTTATCCTTTGTCTTGGATATTTTACTGAATGTGAACCTTTCAGGAACATAGCTTTTATGTGGACACCTCGGTTATATTTCTCATCATAAGCAAGATCAAGACTTTATTTCATATCCCTGTGAGGTCATTAAAAAACGATATCCCTTAGTTACCAAGACCAAAAGGTACCCCTATGTCTGCTATGGGATCAGCAGACCTGGGGGTACTTTTTGGTTTTCTCTTTTAGTTTTAGTTTTTTCTTTGTTTTTGACATCTGGGAATTTCCTTTCTTGGGACCATAACTATGCATGTATCAGGATGCATATAAATATTGTAGCCAGAATCTGTGAAAGGTTTTCAGGTTATCCAGTTCAGACCATTTTCAGAAATACAAATCAGGTCCCTTTCTGTTTTGGAAAATAAGATTGCTTTAATGAAAGAAATGTAATTCAGAATAAGAGAACTAGAAAATCACTTAGTCCCTATAGTAGTAATTGGTGCAGGCAACATCCACTGATGAATTTCTACTAAGAGACATCTATCTATAGTCAGAGGGGCACTCCAAAACATTCTTTGCTAATGAGGAATAGTATGCATTCTGTTCGTTCATTCCACTCTCCAAAGGGCCCTCTCTGCACAACTCAGGACTCCTGTGAGCGGGCCCAGACCTTGTAGAGTAAATGGAGTATTGATTCTAGCACCAGGAAGACATTGAGTCCGGTCATGGACAAAGCTTTTTCCATATTTCTATTAGGGCAATATTCATGTTGGTGGGCATGGAGGAGAAGCTTGTGTTCCAAGTAGTCCAGGCCCCATGGAATATAGTCAGAGCTGAATACGGCTACTGCTGACAACACAAATATGTCTTAAGAGATGCTGAGGAGCAGTCTTCTGGTGACCATTGGCTGCAGAGAGCTCCAGATGTAACACATAATGCTTCTTCCTAAGGGAACAATCATTGTGGACAAGAGCACCAAACACAGATGTTGACCCTACTGATGATATTCCAAAATGTCATTAGGATCTGGTAACAGCCATAGGTTCCTAGGTAGCAGGTGAGAAAAAAGCTCAGTGGAAGGCCTTGTCCCAGAGTGTGCTTCATGGTTGACAAACCTTTCTCAATGAGATGGATAGGTGCTACATTTCCTTTGGGGAGGCAAGTCTGATGTTAATGATAATACTCGCAGATGCCTTTTCCAGGTTAAATTTGATCCTTCTATTCATTTTTGCTAATAATTCATTTATTTATTTAGTCAGTGAAGTTTGTTGTATTTTATCAAATGCTTTCTCTTTGTACTGAGATGACCGCACATACTTCCTCTCCTCTTATTTTCTTACCCAAATTGCATCCCTGTAATTCAACTTGGTCATAATGCAATTATCCTTTCTTCACATTTCTATAATATCATAATGCAATTATCCTTTCTTTGCATTTATATAATAGTATTATTAATATTTTGTTCAGATTTGTTTTTACATTTAAGTTCTGAGTGATATCAGCCCCAAATTTTCTTTCTCAGACTGCCTCTTGCCTGGATATGATGTTGAGCTTATAGTAACTTCGTGAGTCGTAAAAACTTTTTCTCTGAAGAACTTCTACACTGAAAAAAAAAAATCCTTCCAGAAATTTGTCTTTTTTAATTAGTCTTTTCAAATAAACAGTTCTTGAAATCATTAAAATAATCTATTACATTTTTTTCTATTTTATTAATTTCAGATCACATATTTTCATTTCTTCCCTAAGGCTTTTATGATTATCCTGGGGTTCTTGTTCTCATCCCTTAAATTGGATTCTTTTTTTTTTTTTTTAAGAGAGAGAGAGAGAGAGAGAGAGAATTTTAATATTTATTTTTTAGTTTTCGGTGGACACAACATCTTTGTTTGTATGTGGTGCTGAGGATAGAACCCAGGCTGCACGCGTGCCAGGCGAGCGCGCTACCGCTTGAGCCACATCCCCAGCCCCTTAAATTGGGTTCTTAATTCTCATTTTCAATTTTCCATATGTGGATGTACAGTTTTTCCAGCACCATTTGTCTAAGAGGCTGCCTTTTTCCAACATAAACTTTTGTCCAGAATCAGTTGGCTGTAGAAGTGAGGGTGGATTTCTGAGTCTTCTATTCTATTCTATTGGTCTATGTGCCTGTTTTTATGCATATGCCACGCTGTTTTTTTTACTATGTCTCTGCAGTATATTTTGAAGTTAGGTATTATGAAGCCTCCAGCCTTGCTCCTTTCCCTGAAGCTTTCTTGGTTATTGGGAACCTTTTGTGCTTTGGAAACAAGAACTAGAAGAACAAGAAAAATAAGTCCAAACAACTTTTGGAATTTTTTTCCTAGTTCTGTAAAAAAAATGTCATTGATATTTGGATGGGGATTACATTGAATCTGTAGATTGCTTTGGGTACTATGGCAATTTTAACAATATTAATTCTGTCTATGCATGAAGATGGAAGATCTTTCCATCTCCTGGTGTCTTTGATTTCTTTGTTCAATGTTTTTAAATTTTCATTATAGAGGTCTTTCATTCCCCTCCTTAGCTCTATTGCTAGTATTTTCCTTCAAGGCTCTAGTGAATGGGATTGCTTTCCATATTTCTTTCTCAGCAAGTTCATTTTGAGAAAAGCTACAGGTTTTGGAGGTTGATTTTGTATCCTGCTCATTGGATGAATTTGTAATCAGTTTTAAGAGATTTTTGTGGACTCTTTAGGACCTTCTAAGTATAGGATCATATCAAACTGGGATAATTTGACTCCTTCCATTCCTATTTGTATCCTTTTTTATTTATTTTTCTTGCCTGATTTCTCTGGCTAAAATTTCAAGTATTATATTGAATAGGAGTGGTGAGAATGGATACTCTTGTTTTGTTCCTTATTTTAGAGAAAATATTTCCCCAGTTAGTATGATGCTAACTATGAGTTTATCATATATAGTCTTTATGTTGAGGTACAATCCTTTCTATACCAAAGCTCTCCAAGACTCTTACCTTGATGGATGCTGAATTTTATCAAAGGCTTCTGCATCTGTTGAGATGATCACATGATTTTTATCCTTGATTCCATTTATATGCTATATTGATTAATTAATTAATTTATATTTTCCATTACTAGTATCCCTGGAATGAAATCAACTGGATTGTGATATGTGATATTTTAAATGTGTTCTTGACTTCAATTTGCAAGTTTTATTGAGAATTTATGTGTCTATACTTGCTCTATAGTTTTTTTTTTAATAGTGTCCTTGTCAGGTTTTTGGAAGCAGGGAAATACTGGCTTTGTAGAATGAGTTTGGAAGGGCTCCTTCTCTTTCTATTTTATGGATAGTTTGAGGAGTACTAGCCTTAGTTCTTCTTTAAAAGTCTGCTAAAACTCAGAAGTGAGTTTTCCTTTGTTGGGGAACTTTTTATTACTGCCTCCAAAAGAGATATTTTTTAATATTCCAAAGTTTTAGTGTTTTTATTAACTTATCCTATTAATCAATGCTTTTCTGTTTTGTATATTTTCAGACTCCATTTTTATGTGCTTAAACAGTTTTATCTTCCTTATGAAATAAAACTTCTGTCCACATGTAATAACCACCAAGATGGCTTCACCAATGAATCGTACCAATTCATGCAGGCCATGGTGGTGCATGCATGTAATCCCAGGGACTCAGGAGGCAGAAGGTGGAGGATCACAAGTTCATAGCCAGCCTCAGCAACATAATGAGGCCCTAAGCAACTTAGTGAAACTCTGCTTCAAAATAAAATTATCTAATAATAATAATAATAATAATTATTATTATTATTATAATTATAATAAAAGGTCTGGGATGTGGCTCAGTGGTTAAGTGACCCTGGCCCCTGGGCTCAATCCCTGGTACAAAAAAAAAAAGATTGCTATCAATGTTTTTAAAAATATTTTTTTTTAGTTGTCAATGGATTTCTAATTTATTTATTTATTTATTTGTATGTGGTGCTGAGGATCGAACCCAGGTCCTCACATATGCCAGGCAAGTGCTCTACCACTAGCCAGAACTCCACCCAGATTACTGTCAATTTTTCATAAAATCATCTAAAAAAGTAGAGGAAAAAGGAATATTTCACAAATATCCTATATTCTATGGTATTATGATTCCCAAACCAAACAAAAACACCACAAGGAAACTATAGAGCAATATCTCTAATGAGTATTGATGTGAAAATTCTCAACAACAAAATCTTAACAAACTGAATTCAGCAATATATAGTAAGAAGTATACATATGACAAAGCCGCCCTTATCCCAGGAAAGCAAGGCTGGTTCAACTTATGAGAACTCTGAATGTGTGTGTCCTTTCAATATAATAAAAAATACAAGTCACATTATCATCTCATCAGATTCAGAAAAAAGCATTTGACAAGTTCTAAAAGCCTTTTATAGTTAAAAAAAATAAAAGCACTCAGTAAACTAGAAAGGAACTTTCTTTTCCTAATAAAGGGAATGCACAGAAAACTCACAACTAATACCATATTTAATAATGAAAGACTGAATGATTTCTCCCCGAGACCAGAAATAAGATAAGGATACCCAGTCTCAGCATGGGTATCCTTACCCAGTCAGCTTTCATTGCTGTGACCAAAATAGCTGACAAGAACAACTTAGAGGAGATAAAATTCATTTTGGGCTCACTGTTTGAAAGGTTTAGTCCACGGTCAAATCAATTCCATTGCTTTAGACCTGAGGTAGGCAGAACATCTGGTGGAAGGCTGTGGCAGAGGAAAGCCTTTAAGCTTCCAGTAGCCAGGAAGGAGAGTAGAGGTAATGGTAGGGGAGAGGAGGGGAGGAGAGGAGAAAGGGACCTATTTTCACCAGCCATACCTCACCTGCCTACAGTTACCATCCAGTAATGCATTTAATTATTAATCTATCAAATGGATTAATCCATCGATTAGGTTACAGCTATCATAATTGAATCATTTAGTCTCTGAACTTTCCTACATTAACACATGAGTTTTTTTTTTGGTGACACCTTATATCCAAACCATAACATACTACTTCTATTCAGTTTTGTACAGGATATTCTAGCCATAGCAAGAAGACACGAGAAAGAAATAAAAGGGATCCATGCCAGAAAAGAAATAGTAAAACTATATCCATTCACAGCAATAGAAAAACTTAAGAAATCCATTATAAAAATATTAGAACTTATAAGTGATGAAGTCCATCCCATTCCACCATCCTTGCTAACCCCCTGCCCCCAGCCTTCCCCTCCCATCCCTCTGCCCTATCTAGAGTTTGTCTATTCCTCCCATGCTCCCCCTCCTTACCCCACTATGAATCAGCCTCCTTATATCAGAGAAAACATTCGGCACTTGTTATCCAAAGAACACGTATGAAGACACGAATTGGTGTGAACATTCTTTATATACAACCAGAGATATGAAAAATTGTGCTGTAATGTGTAATAAGAATTGTAATGCATTCCACTGTCATTTATTTTTTAAAAATATACTTAAAAACTTTTAAAAAAGAACTTATAAGTAAGTTCTTTCTTCCAAAAGTATATCTTTCATTTTAGTGAGCATCTGTTAGTAGTGAACTACTTTCATTAGTGTTTGTCTTGAGTTTCTTAATTTCACTTGAGTACTAGAAAGATAATTCTACTGCATGTAACAATCTGCAGTTGGCACTTATTTTCTCCCAGAACTTTGAAAATATTGAGTTTTTCGACTTTCCTATTCCTTCATGAAATCAACAGTCATTGTATTGAAAATAATAGATATGTTCTGTCTAGCTGCTTTTATCCTGTTCTCTTCTCTTTGTTTTGAAGTTATAATGCATCTTCCCAGTTTTCTGTTAGTTCTTCCTGTTAGGAGTGGTTGGACTTCCTAAATCTGAGGATTGGTGTCTTTCATCAGTTTGGGGAAGTCTTAGCCATAAATTATGTGAATAATGCCTTTTCTTTATTATCTTTTAATGTCTTTCATAAGCTACACTTAGATGTTTGTTGGAACTTTTTACTTACGACCCCATGTTGTTTAACTTTTTATATTTTCTTTATCTTTTTACGATATTTGGGGAAATTATTTCTTTGTATTGCCTAGTTCACATTTATCTCTTTAGTTATGCCTAATTTTCAACTTAACCTCTATAGGGTTTTAATTTCATTTTGTATTTCTAGAACTCTTATTTGTTATTATTTTAAACAAACATTCTCAATAGTTTTTTTGTTCCTCATTTCTTTTCATGTTTTCTTAAACACAGATATTAAAATGTATATTTTATTCTATCTCTGATCATGCTAATATTTGTAGATATTATTTTGTAGGTTTTATTTTTTGCTTATGGAAACATTCTTCCTCTTACACTTAGTGTATTTATATGGATTACAAATATTATTCAGCCATGCATTTATATGTTTTTTAAATAGAGGATTCTGTGATTCATATATTTGGTACGGAACATTTCTCTAGTTATTTGATCTTAAATAGACTAGAAATAGAAGTCTAATACTCCCTTTATTTTAAATGTCTTCTGTCATCTTATTTCAGGTATATCTTTTGTTAAGCAGCAATCATTTGCATTTTCCACTTATATTTGAGATGTCTTACTTTAATGCGTTTAGAATTATATGTGATCAATTTAGTTATATGTCTAATATTTTACATGTATGTTTTAGACTCTTATTTTTCTTTTCTAACTTTTTCAAAATTGCTACAGCCTTTCTTGGTACTGTTGGAATATAATTTAATAATGCATGTTTCTCTAAATATATTTATTCCCTTCTTGTATAAGACAAGAGATATAGTCATCTATACTGTTTCTGCAGTCACCACCATGCCTTACATCCTCATGTAATCATCTGGCCTTTTAGATTAAGTGCCTTTATTTTTACTTATTTTATTTATTTTCTGTTTGAAGAATTATCTTTAAATTTGCAACAAGTTTTATAATTACATTATTTTTTGTCTTTATTCACATTATTTTTATTTAGACATACTTTAAAGTTTTGCTAGATTATCTACTCATCAACATTAATGTTTTCTATAGTGGGTGCTGTGGCCCATTCCCCAGATTTTCTCCTTCGGATCTGAGGCCCCCTTTCCTTCTGGAAGAGTGCTACTGAAAACTCACAGCTGAGTTCCCCCCAAGGCATTGCCCATGTCTAAGGTTGCTCCCTCTTCCCAGAAGTATATAGGGCCACAGAGTGCTGGTCCCTGACCATGACTGGCCATCTCTGAAGGTTGTCCTGGCTTCATTTCCCCATGGGATGGGCTAGGCCCTCTGTTGCAACTGTATCTCATTCAGCTTTTCCCTCTACCTATTTCTGATTCTCTGACTATCTTACCAGCCTTGTTTTCAAGAGCCTTTTCCCAAAGCCACCTTCATGCAAACCTCCACCTTGGCTATCCCCATGATGTCCAGGATCCTGAGAAAATACTGTCTTTATAACAATTTGATTAAAATTTATATCACAAAATTCTTGGGCCCTCTGAGGTCTTCAGATTTATTAATGTAATTTAGACTCCCAGGTAAAGAAGAGGTACTTATGTCTTTGCTTTCATGTGAAGACTCTGTAGCGTCTAAGCATTCTTTGTTCCTGTTCAGGTTCTGAAATCATCTCTTCCTGTTCTATATTAGTGTTCTGTCTATTGCCAAATGCACAGAGACTGACTAATTTCAGGTGTCTCACTAGGGAGAAAAAGTTGTGATTTTGTTATTATACACCAAGTCTCTCCTCGACCTGACTGAATTGAGGCAATGTAGATCTTCTTGACTCTGGAGTTGCCTAATGCCTTTGTTCCATTGTTACTCCCAAGATGCCTCTAAATACTGGTTTCTATGAACTCTCAAATGCTCTTACTGTTCTTTATTTTCATTGTCCACAAATGAAAGTCTTCCTCAGAGTGTGAAGAAAATGGTGACTGATCATTCTTTTCCTGCTTATGTTGTTTATTCCCAGAATTTTAACAGCATGAATGTAGAATGACATATTTTCCAGATCTGTCTTCTCCTCAATTCAGGTCGTAATCATGACATTCCTTGCAAGTAATCTCTTTCAGTGTTGACAGCAACCCTGCAGCCAGCACAGGGAACAGTAGAAAAGTCTATGGGCAGAATAAGAATAATTCCCCAGTGAATGAATGTCTGTCCTGCATCCTGCATAGTTTAAGATACATACAGAGCACATCATCACCACGTCTGTTGGAGGCAGGAGAAGACCTTTTGACATTGGAGAACAATGATCTCAAAAGCGCTTTGAAGAACTCAGCCTGGCTCCTAGAGGACCGCATGAGATATGGTGCAGAACCTGCAGAGGGGGTGGAACCCCCGCTCTCCCCGCCCCCGGGAGTGAGTGCACAAGGTACAGGAGCAATTCCCCCCAACCCCCACTGCTTCCTGAAAGCTGCAGTAGATGGGAGGCAGCACACAGGTAGACATGGATAGATGAGCACCAATCCACACTCATCCACTTACGTCCAAGCCCAAGGAGCAGTGTTTAGTCCAGAGACCTAAATCATGTGTGTCCAATGTGAGTAAGAGTCACCAGAAGTCAGCATGTCAGCACTGTTCAGATGGTTCAGTTTTATGCCACCCCATGAAAGAAACACTGCATAGGCCAGTGGGGGTGACCTGTCATGAGGCATCTTTCTGGAACCAGGGCCTGACCCCAGAGTCCCAGGACAACTCCACAGGGCACTAGCACCAAGGGGTCTTTGCATCTACTTGTTTCCAAGAAGATGTTCCCTGGGGAAGCTCTGGGGCTGCCCTCAAGTGATTCCCTGGAGGAGATTCCTTCACTGCCTGCTCCGTGGCTCATTCTCAGTTCTGCCCTCTGTTCCCATGAGTGCAGAGGAAATTCTGCTAGAGAGAATCTTACCTGCCTTCACTTTTCAGGGAGCTCTCTCTTCATTTGTGTTGGAACAGAAATTGGCAGTCTGTTCTTCCATTTGGTCTTGTCTGTGATTAAAACTATAAAGTTTCCTCACAGATCTTCCCTATTTTCTTTCGAGGACTTTTTTCCCCCTCCTTATTATTTTTCTTTTTCTTGAACATTCCAATAGGATCTTGGAGAAAAAGGAGCTAAATTAATGGGTTTTTAGTGGTAACTGATTACTGTTCTTATTTTCCTGAAGAACCCATTTTATTCACATCATGCTCCCATATTTGAGTTCTCTGGGCTTTACCACTTTGTACTAGGCACAAGGCTGATCTTTAAACCTCTGCAGAAAATCTGCAGAAAAGCTCACTTATTGTTTTTTTTTTTTTTCACCCAAATGTAGGAGTCTTCTTATAGTGGGGATCCCCAGCCTGACAGTTGGTCTATGGATCTCAGAGTTTTGGGGTACATCACCATGCTAATCACCAATGGACCCCTCTGTTCATTCAGAACTCTGCTGTTTATCTGGATTCTCATTCCCTGAATTACCTAGGGCCTCGCTTTGAATGCACTTCCTTTGAATGCTTTTCCTTTTCTTACACAATTCAGTGACATCTTTGGCAATCCTCCTATCCCTGACACTTTCAGAGCTCAGACAACGGCCATGGGGTCAAATGACTCATCAAGTGGGAAGTATTCTGCTTATAGCAAATATGCTTGAACCCAGGCCTCTGACCACAGGAGAGCCATGTGTAATTCTATTCCAAGCCTCCTTCTGCCCCGGAGGGATGGGTCTTTTCTGGGGAAGGGTCTGTCTGTGCTTTCTGGATCTTTCCAGGACTCAGAGACAGCCCAGTCCTACTTCTTTCCACCCCCTGCAGAGCATCACAGCAGATGGCCCAATTATACCTTTGAGCCATTGTCACGGCCCTGGCACATGGCTGCACCTGATTCTTACTTACTGACATCCTTTCTGCATATTCTTTCAAGTTCTCTGACATTTAAAAAATTGCCTTCTGAGCTTCTTATCATTAGTATGCTATATTAACATCTTGGTTAAAAATTGAATGGAACCTGCATGGGTTTGTTGACTGGGCCTACCACTGGGACCATGCAGGATAAAAGGATTATTGAAGGCTTTCCTGGCTTGGAAGCAAGGGTAATCAGCCAGAGATGCAGGCAGGCATGATGTCACAGTCAACCAGAAATCCCCCTGTGGCTCAGGTCACATGATTGGGACTATGCAGCTCGGCGAGGGGTGTCCTTCTCTAAAGTGCATGCATTGACCCCAGATTCAAGATTGTCCCCTTTGGAGGAGGGACAGGATCAGGGCAGGACAATGGAATGAATGTGACCTAATTTTCTTATGTACATATATGAACATACCATAGTGAATCTCTCTTTTATGCATATTATAATGCAATAAATTTTAAAAAGTATAAATTAATAGCAGAAAGATGAGCAGAGGGAAGGGAACAAGGGGAGGGAGGACGGAAGGGAGAAGGGAAGTACTGGGGACTGAATGAAAGGAAATTGTATCCCATCCTTTTATAATGATGTCAAAATGAATCCTAATGTCATGTGTAATTAAAAAGAACTAATGAAAAAGTAAAAAAAAAAAAAAAAGAAAACCTTGAGACACATTTTTATATACTGTAAGAATATAAAATTGGGGGAGTGGCAGGGAATTAAGGGATGTAATGGAAGTGAAGAAATGATTAAAGTATTTTAATGTATGTGCGAATATGTCACAATGAAACCAGTTATTCACTATAATTAATATGCACCAATTAAAATATCTTCTTTGGGCATATTGCCATCTTAAAAAAATGTTATTGTTTCTACACTCCACTTGTAAGCTCATTCACTTTTCCAATTGAATTTGAAAATAAATAATAAAAAATTAATTTTTGAAGAATGGATAAAATGCAGATTAAACTCATGATTTTCTACATCAAAAAAAAAAGATTGTCCCCTTTGTGGGACAATCTCTGCTGTTGGGGTTAATTTGTATCTATTTTATTTGTAGGGTGGAAACACTGTATAACCACGCACCACGGGGGTTTATCTTCACAACTCTTCACCTAAGCATGTTCACAGGTTGATGTCATCCATGGTGAGGATATTTACACCATGGAAATCTGAAAACTGTAGAATCCAGGGCTTCTTTTATTGTTTTGTTGATTTCTGGACTTAGTGTGATGTTAATAATGTAGATTAAATTAAAATTATGTCATGTCAGTAGCAGTTACATTGTGAATAGCACAAAAAAACGAGGACGTAATAATAATAATCTTCTTTAAAGATTATTATACGAAGCAGAGAAACCTTGTTTGCATCACTGATGAACAAGGTTCCAGCATACGTTTTCATTTTTTTCAACTTTCTTCTTATTCATTAATATAAAGGAATATTTCAGCCAGCATTCACTTTGGAACTATACTGTCTCATCAATTGTAGCCATAGGTTTGCTAAGGTTTCAAGTTTGGCAACACGCAATGAAAGTGTTTTTGAGAATTAATTGGCTATATGGAATTTACAACAGAGAATGCTGTATAGCTATCGCTGTTTGCAAGTTGTGTGCTATGCATCTTATATGGGTAAGATTTATAGTAAACTTACATATGTGTATGTGAGCATGCTTTATTTTTGAAGAGCTGTTGAACAGTGGCCAACATAGCACTAGACCAAGGGCCAGAACATACGGGGTCTTTGTGGACCAAGGTAAGGATTTTGGATATTTATTCCAAGATTGGAAGCTATTGGTGGGTTCTGAGCAGAGAAAGGATGTGGCCAGTTATCAGGTTTATAAGAATCATTTTGGCTGCCATACAGAAAGTTGACTGAAGGATCTCCTAGGGGAAGCACCAGACCTAGCAGAGGATCTTGCAGTGGCCTCATCTGGAACAACAGGGATCTGTTAGGGTCAGGAGAGTAGGTGGTGAGAAATGGCTGTATTCGAGATAGAGTTTGAATATGTTGTCTACAGGATTTGCTAATAGATTAGGCATGGAGTTGGGAGGAACAAAGGGATCAAAAATGTCTCTGTAGGGTAATTTTAAATGTAAAATTAATTTTTTTCTTTTTGATACTGGGGACTGAACCCAGAGGCACTTAACCACAGAGTCACATCCCTAGGCCTTTTGGTTTTTTTTAAATTTTTATTTTGAGACAGGGTTTCGCTAAGTTGTTTAGCTCCCTAAGTTGCTAAGGCTCGTCTTGAACTTGCAATTCTCCTGCTTCAGCCTCCTGAGTTGCTGGGATTATAGGCATGTGCCACCTTGTCCAGCCTAAAATTAATTTTTAAATAAAAGCATAAAATTATACACATTTATGGGGTACCAGGTGATGTTTTGATACATATATACATTGTGCCATGTTTAAATCAGGCTAAACATATCTGTCTCCTCAAACATTTTTTATTTCTTTTTCTTTTTTGGTATGGGTCATTGAACCTAGGGGTGCTTAACCACTGAGCCACATCCCCTGTGCTTTTTTATATTTTATTTTAAGATAGGGTCTCACTGAGTTGCTTATTGGCCCTACTAAATTGCTGAGGCTGGCTTTGAACTTGCAATCCTCCTGCCTCAGCCTCCCAAATGCTGGGATTACAGGCGTGCCCAGCACATTTATCATTTGTTCATGGTAAAAATATTCAAAATCTTTTCTTCTAGCTCTCTAAAACATACAATATCCTGTCAATATCTACGGTCACCGTTCTGTAATAGCCCTCCAGAACTTATTCCTCCTAACTGTAACTCAGTACCAGTTGGTCAACCCCTCTGCATCCTTCCTTTTCTCCACCTCTTCCCAGCCTTTCACAACCACCATTCTCCTCTTCATGAGCTCCTTTTTAGATTCCACATATGAGTGTGACCATGTGGTACTCTCTTTCTGTGCCTGACTTTCCTCACATAACATAATGATCTCCAGTTCCATCCATGTTTGACAGAACTTCATCATTTGTAATGGCTGAATAGTATTCCACTGTGTAGACATACCACATTTTCTTTACCCATTCTCCACTCCCATGTTATTTCAGCACTATTCACAACAGCTGGGAAATGGAAACAACCTACGTGTCCAACCCCAATGTGTGCCATCTGATGGGCTTTTATGAGAACAAGTGGAAGACTGGAAAGCTAGAGGAGGAGCAGGTAGGGTGGGGACATTGAATTTGGTTGTGGACGTGGGACATTTTTGATATGTGGAGTCATTCAGTAGGGATCTCAAGCAGGTGAATGGGGTGTGATAAACTGGAATTCTAGGAGAAGTTGGTGCCAGAAATAAAGGAACATGGGGTGTTCAAAAATGCAGAGAAGGTGTTTAAGGCCATGGAAGAAGCATTATCAAGGAATGAGAGTAACAAGAGAGGATCATGTGTCAAGGTTGAGCCCTGGGGCACCCTGATTCCTAGATACGGTAGGTGTGAAGGGGATATGGAGAAGACCCAAGGATGCACTGTGGTCCTCCTTCTCTTGTGTAACTGTCTTTGGTGTCTGCCTTTTCTAACTCTTCCTGTACCAATGATAAATCATTTTAACTCCTATAGCTTTATGATAGATTTTAATATCAGGTAGAATAAGCCTCTGTCATTAGTTTTCATAATTTTCTTATCTAGACTCCTATGTCTATTTTTTCTAGATATACTTTTAGACAGTGGTGTTTACATTAAAACAATTTGATGGCTAAATTTTAAATCATTCACGATTTAATTGATACTTTGTGATATTAAGTCTCACTTTCTAAGAAAATGTTATTTCTCTCCATTTATTCAAATATACTTTTATGTGCCCTTGTAAACTTTTAAGGTCTTTTTTATAAAGCCACTAAATAATTTTTGATAAGTTTATTCCTACACATCTGTTTTTTTCCTATTGCAAATTGAATACTTCCCTTCGTTTTTCTAACCAGTTATTGCTGCCATATAAGAAAGTTATTCATTTTTGTATACCCAATTTTTATCCAGCCAACTTACTGAGTGTTCTTATTCATTTTGAAGAATCTTTAGTTCATTGAAGCTTACCAGAATGGTAATCATGATAATCATTCAAATAATAATAATGCAAGAACTTATTTCCAAATATTTATATCTTTCCTTTTCAGAGCTGAGGTGACTAACTGGGCTGAAAGCAGATACCCCTATATCTTCCTTGAATTTAATGAGGAAAGCCACTCTTATTTCAGTGTTAACTATGCTATTAGCTAGTTTAATTGAGATTAGTGATTCTCAGACTTTGGTGTTCATAGGAATTGGTTATATTTTTGTTTAAAATACAGAATATGAGAATTCATTTACAGAATCTAGAGACCTTGGATGAGGCTAAAGATTTTACATTTCTGACAAGCAAACTTAATCCATTCTGCCGAAGGGATGCACTCAGTATGCTAAAATAACATTCTTCTATGTTCAATTAAATTTTATTAAATATATTATTACCCTTCATCAAATGTGAGTTTTATCTTTCAGTGAAATAATATGATTGAGTCTAATCTTGAAATAAGTTCAATTAGATAATCAGAATAGTCCTTTTAACTGTACTTAAAATACTTCTTGCATCTATATTCAAAAGAAAGCTTGGTTTATGATTTGTTTCAGATGTTACTTTTGTTAGGATTTTTTTCAAAAGCAGCTTGCTTCTTAAAATGTGTCAGAAATATCTTTATATATACATCTATGATTTCATGTATACTATATATGATTTATGTAAATATACCTGTGCACAATTATAATACACATCTATGTATGGGTACACACACATATAATTTTGTGTGACATGGAAGGTTGAAATTGCTTGGCCTTTAAAATCTCTGGGCCTGATGCTGTTATTGAAGTTATCTGTTAAGGTTTGGGTGTGAGGTGTCTCCAAAAGCTCATGTGTAAGACAATGTAAGAAGGTTCAGAGGAGAAATGATTGGGTTGTAGAGTCTTACCCCAATCAGTGAATTAATCCCCTGATAGGGATTAACTGAGTGGGAACTGAAGGGGTAGGGTGTGGCTGGAGGAGGTGGGAATTGGGGCATGGCTTTGGGTATATATTTGTATCTGGCAAGTGGACTGTCTTTTTACTGCCTGATTACTGATGTGAACTGTTTCCCTCTTCCACACTTTTCCACCATGATGTCTTGCCTCACCTCAAGCCCTGAGGAATGGAGCCTGCTGTCTATGGATTGAGATCTCTGAAACCATTGCCCTCTAATAAACCTTTCCTTCCCTACAATTGTGCTGGTTGGGTCCTTTAGCAGCAAAAAAAAAAAAAAAAAAAAAGCTGACTAAAACAGTATCCATTCAGCTTTCCTGTGTTTTCAAGTCATTTATCTACTTAGGTTTTTCTCTACCTCGAGTCAGTTTTGATGATACATATTTTCTTCTAGGAAATCATGGCTTTATTCCAGCCTTTTGGAAACTTGAGTATGGACCTTTTCATGGTGTGTGTGTGTGTATGTGTGTGCGTGAGTGTGCTGCTGGGGATTTAATTGAGGGCTGCTTTACCACTCAGTTACACCACCATCCCTTTTTTTGTTTTAATTTAAGACAGGGTCTTGCTAAGTTGCTGAAGTTGTCCTTGAACTTGCAATCCTGCTGCCTCGGCCTCCCAAATTGCTGGGATTACAGGCATGCACCATTGTACCAGCTTTCACAAATTAAAAAAATAAAACAAAACTCTACTCTGTTTGGTTATGCATCTTTCTCATGTTTAATTTTATGTATTTGCTTATTAAATTTTATTTACTTGGTGTATAATTAATTGGCTTTTAGACTTATTTTTAAATCATTTCTACAGATTTTGTTTCATTATTTCTTTTTAACTTTTGTAGTTATTTTTCTTCATATACTTATTAAGAATGTCTCTTTTAAATTCTCTAGATAAAAGGTGGGATTCAGTGGTTTGCATTCATTTGTGTTTAATGTGCAAAGCATTTGAGATTCATTAGATTTTCTCTGAGATTAGTTTTAGACTTATCCAATATGTATTAACCCGGAGTGTTAATATTATCATAGTTTTCTAGTCATATGCAAATGAAATTTTAATTTCTTTTTTGATCTAAGAATTATCTAGGAGAGTGGATTTTAAAATTGTTGATGGTGGTTGGGACATTTCAATATAAAGCGTGGAGTTAAATTTTAGTGTATATACTATGACACATAGAATTTTTATTCAGTTCTTTTTTGCAGACTTATATATAATCAGAATTTTTAAAATGTGGTGTGACCCATAGCAAACAATTGTGCACTCATTGCTCTTGGAGTAGATGTCAAACTAGATGGAGATGTACACATATATATAAGTGCACATGCATAAATAATGTGCAATTAATATTCCCTCCTAATAAATTAGTCCCATCACTAATATCTTTTCCTTGCTGCTTATTTGATGTCCAGTACCTACAAAAGTATGTTCAAATTTCCCACCACCCTCAAGTTTTTGTGAATTTACTATTCTACAAATTATATGCTAGTAGGTTTTTTTTTTCCATATTTGGATGCAATATTTTTCAGTCCACAAAAGGTCATGATTACTACCTTTCACTGTAAATGATCAGTTTTTCAATATTAAATTCTTATCTTTCCATCAAAGTTTTATCATTGTTAAATTCATCCATCTCCATCCTTTTCATGGTTTTGGGGGGCCTTGATTTCTATCTTTTCAATTTTTAATATTACTGTACATATTTAAGGTTTACGTTTGCTTACATATTTTTGCCCATTTTTCTGCTTTTTGACTTTTTGCATCTTTTGCTTCAGAGGTGACATTCAAAAATACAACTTAAGGTTTACTATATTAACAATCCTAATGTTTTGTGTAATTATAGGGAATTTGATCTGTTTACAATTGCAACGAATACACTTATTTCTGTCGTCCTTTTGGATGCTGTGGTTAGCTATGTTTCTCAGGTCACTTTGTGCTTTATTCCCATCTTTTACTTACAGGTGAGGATGTCTTCCCTTTTATCTTGTCCTGAGGTTAGGCCGGGATTTATTCAGTTCTTCATTTTGTAATTACTCTTATGTTTTTCAAAAATTCTTCAATCTATTTTTGGGGGATCAAATGTAATCTTTTGAATTTTTATGTTAAAATTGATGAACTTTCCCCACTTCTTTTTCCACTTCCCTTGGTTAACTGAACACACTTGATCTGTACTATATATAATCTGAGATTTTAAAATAATCAAATTTAATTATTATTTGATATGTTAGAAGTGTTTTTTTTTTTCAATGATGATTGACATTGTTATTGAGTTTTGTATACATTCACAGGAACTCTTTAGACCTTTTTCTATTGTAACTCATTTTAGGCTTTTCTGTCCACTGGTCCACTCATATCTGGACTTTATAAATTTTGAACTCTTAATTTGCTTTCTTCCCTTTGTTGTTAAAAGTAACACTTCCAATAAGACTTTCAGGATGGGTACTCACAGAGCTAAAATATCTTTTATATTTTACACTTGAAAGACAAATTAACCAGGTATAGCAATATTGAATTAGAAACTTGTATCAACATTCAAGATATTAATGATTACCTTTTTTCATTTCCATGTTTTCAATTCATATTAATTTCAAAGGGAGTATGTGTGACCAGGATGGTTTTCTTCTTTTGCAGGTGTTTTTTTTTTTTTTTTTTTTTGTGTGTGTGTGTGTGTGTTGTGATTTTACCTCTGGAGGTGATTTTCCATGGATGTTAGACACATAGAGCATTTAACTTCTGAGCTCTCTTTTCAATTGCAAAGTGAGGATAACAAGAGTATTTTCTTTAGCAGATTGATGTATGGTGTGGGTTTGCCCATGGTATGCATGTGTAAATTGCACCATACATAACATATCTGTGTATGTGTGTGTACTTATATATTCACATGTGCCACATGTGGGGATGTACTCATCTGTGTCAGTTTATATGTGCACGTATGTGCGCATGTATGTGTGTTCTGTTGCCTAGGTGTTGCCCATAGGAGACCACTTGAGAGCATACCAAAGGGGCTTAATAACTAACTCACTAACTGGCAGCCAGTCTGACATGAGAACATTCATTTCTATTGAAGTGAGGGGAAAATATAACCGATGACCTCAGGGTAAAACCAGGATATTGAGAAGTCTATTTAGATCAAGCCACAAAGATACCTGCTGACAGACTTCTAAAGGGACCAACTTTTTGATACCCAAGGCCTCTTTGGACCGTTTGGCTGATACTTCCTCTCCCTCATTGGTTTTCTTTCTTTAGTGGTTCTATTTCTGCTGCCTACTTTTATTTTACTAATATAAAAGAAGGTTAGCTCCAACATCTCTACTCCCTCTTCCTTCCTTATCTCTTGCATCACAAATCCAGTCTCTAGGTGAGCAGCGAGCTCCTCCTTGAGCCTGGGGAGCACAGAGGTGTCCCCAGGGAATCCCTCCAGGGGATTCTCTTTACCTGCACACAGCTGCTCAGCCCCTTAGCAGCCTGCACCCAACTGTTAGGTCTTCACACAGGTTCTCTTGCTGCCCACCTGCACTCCAGGGACACGATCATGCTCCTCTCCCAATTCCAGTTTTTCTTTTCAATCCTTAATCTGGCATTGTCCTTACAGAAGCCTTTCCAAACCCCACTTTCCATCTGGACTAGGTTGATGTCCACACAGGGCCTAGTCTATCTCTATCTCCATACTGACCACATTGTAATTCTCCATTCTCATTTGTCTCTGCTCTACACTGTGAGCTTCCAAGGGACCAAAGAGTGTTTTATTCCACTTCACTTTTCTTTCATCTCACACGGCACTGGCCACGTGTTCAGCACATAGTAAATGTTTGTGGAATAACTTAAGAAGGGGGTTCTGTGCAGGAGATTGACACTGAATTGGCCCCACGCCTTACTCTTCCTCAATTTTTCTCCCTCCACGCCTGCTATTTGGCTTTTCTGCTGTGTATTAACTAGACCAGGGTGAAGAAAGCAGAAATTCAACTTGATACGCTAAATTTCACAGAACTAGTAAGTGGAAGAAAAAGGGGGATGAAACTCTGCGCTTTTCCCCTGGACTCCAGGGATGGTTCATTCAAAGCTTGCCAGTCCCCCTCCCCCAGGGCCGGTTGGTAGTAAGGCTGGGCTTGAGGTCCCTGTGCTCAGGGCAGAGCATATCCCCTGCCTGTTTCCTACTCCCACATCCAGTAAAAGCTCTTCCAGGTTCTGGCCAGTAGGAAGACTCCTGCACCCTCCTAAGCTGAAGTGGGTAGGGGTGACGGGGTCTCCATTGTAATGAGCAGTGGGCTGGGCTGGGGGCTGCAGAGGGTTAAAGGTTATTTCCCAGATGGTTCCACGGAAAATTCCAATTCATCCACTTAATTCAGGTAGCTTGACAGGCCAGTCAGACTAGAGCAATTATAGCCCCTGGTGTCCCTTAGGAGACCTTTAACAATGCAACTCAGAGAAGATTACTCCAGGAGTTCTTTATTATGCCACCTCTGGGCCGTGGGGAGGGATGGACTTTGTGGTCTGGGCTCAGGAAATAGTTCAGTCCTTCTATCTCTGAGCTAGAAAAAAATTTTGGCTCTTGTTTGATAATAACAATAATGACAATCATAACAATAATGAATAAGAAACAAATTAACTTTACCAGAAACTATAATTGGCTTCAGTCCCATGTTGAATTCTGAATTCTATTTAACAGCTAGGTTTAAGCTGTTGAAGATGTTCAAATGATTAGCTTTTGGGGGGATTGAAGGAGAGATGGTAAATTAACGACTTACCAGGTAATAAGAACCCACATTTGAGTAGCACTTTGCTGTGATACAGATTAACTTGTTTTCATACTCAGAAGGCTCCCTAAAGTGGACTGGAAGCTGTTGCTAGAGTCAGATTAGAACATTGTGGCCACAGGACATAGTAGCAATAGGTTCCGGATATTAGCTTGGGTTTGAATGGCAGCTGCGCCCTAGGTGATAGGGGCATGTCAGTCAACTATGTAAGGTCACTCTTTTTTCCTCCATAAAATGGGGATGATAGCAGAATTATGATCAAGATTGGATGAGGCACTGCCTAACTTGTGACAAGCAACCAATGAATGATATCTCAAGATTAAGCATTCCTAACACAAACATCTGAAATTCAACAGTGCTCCAGAATTCCAAATTTTTAGTTCAGATTTTGAAACATTTTGGATTTTGAATTTTCTGATCAGAGACTTTCAACTGGTAAAATCTATGCAAATATTCCAAAACCTGAAAAATTCAAAAATCTGATAAACTCCTGATCCCAAGCATTTTGGATAAGGGATATTCAGCTAGGATTATTATGGGTGATTTGTTCCCAGTCTATAATAGTATATGATGGGAATGGAGTTTGAACCTGTGTTTCTTGATTCGAAGATGTTTAGAGTCTTTAATATGATTCTTTAACATCAGCTTTTTGTTGTCATTGCTTGTTTTTCTAAATTTTCATTCCTTTGTTGAATATTTATTGATGACTTTCACACTATTTTCAATAAGGTTGACATCTAGTGAGAGACAGAGAAGGTGACACTAAAATGTGTTGTAATCTCATAGGATTTGTGATTGAGGCCTGTCTGGGGTATGGTGGATACACTGTGCTGAGATTGAGTCAGTGAATTTTAACTCTTTGATCTAGGTACAGATATTGGAGCCAGAAACTGGGTTTGAAGGCTGAGTAGGTGTTTTTTTTTTTTTTTTTTTTTTTTCAGGAGGAATGTATATAGGGTCAGGAAGATAGATGGGGCTGGGAGAGGGTGCCCTGGCAGCAGTGGTGATGTGATATGTTTGGGAGCACAGAGAGGGAGGGGCATGGAAAGTGTAAAGCCACAGGAACAGGTGAGGACCAGATTGTGATGGGTCTCCTATGTCCTTGCTGTTTGGTTTGCATTTTCTTCCATAGGGAATGAAAAAAACATCAAATGGATTTTAATAGAGCAGTGCTATCATCGAATTAATATTTTAGCAGATCTTAAAATGGAGCAATGAGAAAGATGAATTGTAGGGTCTGTAGACCAGGCTAAGTAAAAGAGCAAGAAGCCAGATTACAGATACGCTGGATCTCAGAACTGGGGCTGTCCAGCCTCTACTCTGGGGGGCATCCTCCTAAGGGGGAAAGCAGCTGAGGGGCAGGAAACTGGATCCAGGGCTGAGTTTAAGAGAGAATAAATGGGAGAGTTCTCGGTGAGCATACAATCCAAGATGGAGCCACCGAATGCCCTGAAGGAGTAGAGTGGGGGTGAATGATGTCATCAGGGAGAAAAGGGGGACTTTGAGGCCAAGGGTTTCATGGACAGGGACATTGAAATCCCCAGGGTGATGGACCTTGAAGTGAAAATTCAAAATGGAACTCAAATACCAATATTTTAGTGACTATCAGGTCAGTAGACAGCACAAAGAGAGATAAGAAGACCATCTCTGGATCCAGGGAAGGTTGGGATGTGGAGAAAGTGTTCCCTCCTTTTGAGGAAACTTCCAGGAAGCTGTATTCTTGCAAGAAGCTGGAAATGAAGGTAGTCATCCAGGCTGCAGTTGAAGGAGAAAGTGGACAGGGTGACCATGAAGAGGTTAAGGCTATGGGGAAAATGTATGATGATTCTTGGGTTCTGGAGAATCTCCAAAAAGGCTAAAGGAAGCCAGTAGTTAGAGCACAGAAAGTTTACTTTTTTTAAAAAGGAGAGAGAGAGAGAGAGAGAGAGAGAGAGAGAGAGAGAGAGAGAGAGAAATGCCTTTATTTATTTATTTACTTTTTATCTGGTGCTGAGAATCGAACCCGGGTCCCGCTTGTGCTAAGCGAGCGCTCTACTGCTGAGCCACAATCTCAGCCCATAGAGCACAGAAAGTTTACTTTTTACGAAGGACCTTTACCCACCTTTATGCTGTTGCATTTGACAACCTCCCTCTCCTTTGTGAAACTCTTTCCTATTGTCTTCCTGGTGCTACTCTCTTCTGGTTTACTGTCTGTCTGTCAGGTTGAATCTCACTTATTTTCATTCACTAGATTATTTACTGAAATACTACTTTGTGCTTCCTGGCCCCTTCTCCACTCCTCTCTTTTAAAATGAGAGCTTTTCAACTCTTTGCACGTATTCTCCACTGACTCTCTTGGATATCGTGGATTCAATTCCCACCTAGATATGTGAATTCTGCACCCACCCAGATCTCTCACTAAGCTCCAGATTGCATTTCACACTTTCTCTCCACATCTCCACCCTGGGTGATGCACTCCGGGATGCTAGAGTCCCCCACAATGCCCATCAAGTCTGCTTCTCCTAAGGTGTTCTCTCTCTTCATGCATAACTTCTCACCTGTCACCCTTGAGCACAAGAAAGATCCTAGAACAATAAGACCTGGCACATAACAGGTGCTCAATAAACAATTATTGAGTTAATGAGTGAATGAGTGAACAAATCCCTGGTGCCCCTCCCCATCACCTTTCACATCCAATCAGACACAGTTTCTCTCTGTTCTGTCCGGAAATCCATGCCCCCTTCTTGAGCCTTCTGTTCTTTCATAATTCAGACTGCAGCATCTACCATCTGGGAAACCCTGCAAGGCAGCTCTGCTGCAGTCTGTACTCACAAAGGGGATTTTAAAAAATAACAATTGGTTCTGAAAACCTCTGAGATGGCAGTGCACCTGGAAATAAGTACTTTTGTCTGTGCCAAGCACCATGAAATATTGTTTTTCTTAATAATGTTGTACAACTTCGGATCCCTTTTGTTGGACTTCATTAGCATTTCCCACAGATGATTCTGCAAAATCGAAAACTCCTGAAAGTGTGTTCAGGAAAAGATCAGATGAGGCTAGAAAGATGAAACACGGGATCCATCGCTTGAGGCATCGTACCGTACATGCAAGTATGAAAGGAGCCAACAATTCCTAAAATAAAAATTTGAAAAGCTCAGCTTTGTTTAATTTAGCATTTTGCCCCAATTTTTTAAAAACAGAAATTCTTTTTCTAGGTAATGGCAATGAACAGCCAACAGAATTAACATTCTGTGAAAAATTATTTAGGAAATTGAGAACTGCACTGTTTTAAAGTGGGTCTTGCATTTATCACAAATAAAGAAGACGGTTTTAGAAATCACACTTTGGCAGAATAAAAGTAATAAACATAAACCCAGTTATCCAGCATGATGTGAGATGAGGTTGGCAGGCTGCACAAAGCTGTCGATGCTGGATGGCAGCTACACACCTTATCCTCTGCTAGTGATGAGTGACGAGAGGAGTAGCAAGCCCCAAAGTTTAAGCAAATATGGTGGGAATAGAATTTAAAGTTCTTTTTAATATTGCACCCATTAACTTTATCTTTTGGGAAAGAAGAAACAACACATCATTATTTGATGTCAATGGCAGACTTCTTGATCCAGCATAAAAAAAATCCCCACAAATCATCAGGTGCTTACTGAGAGAGCAAGTACCTAAAATGCAGACTGATGAGCCAAACACACACATCATCACTCTGCCATGTGGTTGTTCTCTTTTTCCAGAGAACTAAGACATGCTAAAGTCTGTGACCGTGAATCAGTGACTGGTCCCTCATGGCCCCTGCTTGATAGTTTTGCTGACTCAGCTTGTCTTAGCTCTCCATTCCCAGAATGCTGATGGGTCCAGTGCTGAAAGTCAGAGCTGCAAATGGAACTCTCCTCTTAGGTGCTAATAGGTGGATCGTTTCAGGGTCTTGAGTGAGATCTTTCCACATTTCACGTAGTCAGCAGTCCAACTGTGTGTTTAATTCATGACAAAGTTTGGTGCGTATTTTTCCAGGCTGTGAAGAAGAGATTTTTGGGAAGGACCATTCTGAATTTCTCAGATTGCATAACTTATGCCAGTGATTCTAAACCTGGTAGCTCCATATCCTTGCATCCAAATGACATAAAGTTAAGAATTTAGTAATTATTTCTAAGTTTCAGAAGGTCAAATGTGAATATCATACAACAGTGGGTTTAAAAAGCTACATCTGCATCTTCCATCAAGACTTAGTTCACATTTCAATTAAGTTCATATTTTTGATTTGATATTCCCAAACCTGAAAATGAATAGCAATGATAAACTAAAAAGGGCTGGGGGGAAGAATACTAATGGCCTCAAACACAGGATGCCCCAATTGGGGTTTTCTGTGGACCTTGTATGAGATAGTGACATGAGTGAAACTGAGGGCTTGTGCCTGCACATCTCTATGTCTGTCCGGAGGTATAGAGAGAAACTCTGAGGTGGAAGCTAAAGACATTGGTTCTTATAGGATTAGAGAGCAGCATACCATCGCCAGAGGCTAGGAGGGGGAGGGGCTGAGAGAGGAGAGAGAGAGTTTGATAATGGGTAGCAAATGCAGTTAGACAGGAGGAATAAGTTCACATTTTCTATACCACAATGAGATAACTACAAGGATTTAGTTTATATTTCAAAATAGTTACAAGGAAGAATTTTGAATGTTCCCAGAACAAAGAAATGATAAATGTTGGAAGTGATGGATGGTTTGATCATTACACATTGTGTAATGTATTGAAATATTGCATTGTATCCTATAAAAATGTAGAATTATTATGTGTCAATTAAAAAAAACAGGAAAGAAAATGCAGAGAAGTAAGTAACTTAATCAGTGATGGGTTAAAGGGTCCCATGAAAGATGGGAGCTCAGCAAAAGACTAACTCCTTGATGCTAAAGCCTGGGGAAGGACATCCCAGCTCATGAAAAATCCTGAAGAAAAAACTGCCAGGGATCTGCTGTCTGGAGTGTGAGCCTGAGAGGTGAGGGTTCAAATGCAGACTCAGCCTCATGGCCAGAAGTGATGGAGGGGTCCCTATCACTATGATGGCTGGATCTTTTCTATATCAGACATTATTCTGGGACTCTGAGCTGCCAATATTAGACCTGTGCTTCTGGATACCACCGCCCCCTCCCCATGAAGGCAGTTATAAACCTGCTATACATACTGTAAGTGAGTATAGAGAAAAGAGAAACAAAATCAATATAACAACTCAAGCCTGCATTCTTAAAGTAGGCCTAGAATTCAGAATTCTGAGCCTTTTAAAGAAATCCAAAGCCAAGAAAAGTCAAACTGCCAATAATATCTATCAGAATAAAAATTCACTCAAGGTGGAATGCATTTAAGAATCAGAAAAATGACTTGAAAAGCAGATCTAAAATCTGAGATAATTAGATGATTTCTATTAAAAATTATAAATTATGGAACAAAGCAAAACTAAACAAGAACAGATGCATACAATAAAAAACAAGTGTAAATACTAGAAATAAAAACTATAGTCACTGAAATAAAATCCCCATGGATGAGATCAATTCTACAATGGATATATTTGAGGTTAAATAATAAGAACAGAGGAATGTGTCCAGCCTCCAGAACAAGGGAAAAGGAAAAGTTAAAAGCAACAACAAGAAACATGGCAGATTGTTTAAGATTTTCCAATGAACCACTTGTAGAAATTTAAAATAAAAATAAAAGACAAAAATTGCCAAGATTTCTTCAGAATCAAAGAAAGATGTCTTAAGAGTTAAACTATCTTTGGAGTGTTCAAAAATAATTAAATTGAATCCACTCTGAGATACATCACATAAAAGTGTATATCATTGAAAAACAGCCTTAGAGTCACAAGAGAGAGAGGGTAGAGCTAGAAATAAACAGACTGACACAGCAACCGTAGATTGTAGAATATGATAATGGAATGCATTTGAAGTGTTCAGTACCAAACTCTTACTGCATACCTAGGCAAACTTCCATTCCAGAGTAGAATACAATACAAGAAGAAGACACAAAACAAGAAGAAAGACAGTCCACCAAATGCATTGCTCTACAAGTAAAAACAAAACCAAAAACAAACAAACAAACAACAACAAAATAGCAAATTTGCAAACAAAAATTTATCAGAGACTCTTCAAAGGAAGAAAAGTGAGCCAAGAAGGAAGATAAAGGATAGGAGAAACAAGGGAACAAGAGATGATAAGCCAGGTAGTGGGAAAATAGAAACAAGTAATTACAGGAAATAGTATGGAGAAATTGAAGTCAACTCTACACAACTTTCCTGAAAGGTGCTTAGCTGGTAATATTGGATAAGTTTGATTAGAATAATTAATAATAAATTATAAATGCTAAGTAATTTTATGATTCCATTGTATCTCGATTGATACAATGGAATTAATAGCTTAATAGCTATTAATACAGCTAATAGCTTAATAGATTAATAGCTTTCTCTTTTTTGATTATTTTTACTTGATTCTCCTTAGTTGTACATGACAGTAGAACCCATTTTGATAAAACTGCATAACCACAAAATATGTCTTATTCTAATTAGGATCCCACTATGGTGGAATTTGCTTAGGTATTTTCATATGTGTACATAGGAAAATTATGTTCGATTTATACTACTCTCTTTCCTGTTCCTATCCTTCCTCCTTTCCTTTCGTTCTCCTTTGTCTAATCTACTGCATTTTTCTTCTTCCCTTCCCACCTTTACTGTGGTTTAGTTCCCACAAATCAGTGCATGCACCCTTTGGTTTTGGGGGATTGGCTTATTTCACTTAGCAGGATAGTCTCCAGATCCATTCATTCATATATCCAAAAGATTTAAAATCAGCATATTACAGTGACACAGCCACATCAATGTTTATAGCAGCACAATTCACAATAGCAAAGCTCTGGAACAAACCTAGATGCCCATCAACAGAAAAATGTATGAAAAAATTGTGATATATATACATACAATGGAATATTACTCAGCCATAAGGAATAGCTTTCTCTTTAATATTTCTTACAGTGCAAGTCTGCTGGTGAAGAATTCTTTCAGCTTTGTATGTCTGAAAAAGTCTTTATTTTGCCTTTGTTTTTGGAAGATACATTCTCCAGTTATGTAATTCTAGATTGGTAGATTTTTTTTTAGACATTTAGGATATTGCTCTACCATCTCCTGGCTTATACTGTTTCAAACTAGAAATCTGTGGTTATTCTTAAGGCTTTTTCTCTATGCACACTGTCTTTTATTTTCTCTGTTTTTAAAATAGTTCTTTTTATCACTAGTTTTAATCAGCCTGATTACAATTTAACTTAGTGTTGTTTTCTTTGTTTCTTGTGCTTAGGCGTCATTGAACACTTTAGACTGTAAATAAGAACAATTTTGCAAAGCAATAAGGTGGACAGGTGTCAGAGTTTACAGATAACACAGTGTGGTTTTAGTTTGGGTAAAGACAAATTAACCAATAGAAGAGAATGTTGATTGATTTTTATAAAGGTTCCACATACTCTATAGAAGGTATATTCTCTTTTCTTTTTAATTAAGTAATTTATTTTATAGTAGGATGCATTTTGGCATGTAATATAAATTGGAGCACAACTTCTCATTCCTCGGGCTGTACGTGGTTCAGAGTCACTCCACTAGTGTAATCATACATGGATATAAGGTAATAATGTCTGTGTCTTTTTACCGTCCTTCCCATCCCCACAACCCCACCCCTCCCTTCTTTCCCCTCTAAACAGAAGGTGTATTTCTATTATCAGGATGTTTGTGATAACATACACACATGTGTATACATATATCTACATATAAATACATACATTATGTAATTCCATTGCTTCTGTATATTTGGCAAGTATCTGTCCATTTTTTTTTTATTATTTACACTTTTTGTGCTTTAGTTGTATATCTTTTACAGAGTTTGATTTTGCTTGATGGGCCAATTTTAAAAAATCTTTTTATGTATGTGTGTGTGTGTGTATATATATATATATATATATATATATATATATATATATATATATATCCAAAAGAGCTATTGCCTTGATTAGATTGCTTAGTTAGTTTATATTCTCTCTACCTTCTGTCCCCTTGACCTACCTTATACAGGAAGAGTGGTGCATTAAAGTCTCCTTTGAATAGTGTGTTTCTATCTGTTTTCCTGCAATCTCTTGTTTGTGGTTTACACAGGTAATGGCTGTTTTATTTCATGAAGGTATATTTGTAACTGTTACCCCTTCTTGCTGAGAGCCATAGCCAAGTAGGAATGATGTAAGGCATTTTTGGTTGAAAGATGACCCCAGCAAGCCATTGAGATGATAATGATTATGTTAAGGTGTGCATTCAACTGGAGATTAGACCCCTGCTGTCTGCCTAGGCCTGCTACTTTGGAGCTCTCATGGGACATCCGGAGAGTTCCCATTGGTTGGGGAAGTGCGGTAGGAGGGAATTCCAGAGGAGGGATTTCCTGTTGGTGTGTGTGTCCCTGGTGTGTGTGTCCCGGGAGAAGGCCGCGTGTGTGGCATTTGCGGGAGTTTTGGAAAATAAAGTTTGTTCCTGCTTCAGTGGCTCGTGATTTGTGCCCAGCCAGAATGCGGCATTTGGTGGCCCGTATGGGGAACACCTGAAGCTCGGAAGTAAGTGAAATTGCTCGCCCCTGAGAGAAGGTGAGAGAATGGGTGACTATTTCAAAAAACAATGTGTTCTGGTTTTGATTTATTTTGTTTTTGTTTCAAGCTGCCTATCCCTAGAACTTTCTCAGGCAAACTGGGAAAAATAGTTGGCTCAAGGTTTGAAGTTGTTCGGCCCTGAGGAAGAGAAAATTGATACAACGTTTTTTTATTCCATTTTTGTTTCATTCTATTTCGGTTTTGTTTTGTGTTATCTTGTTGGGATGCGTTATCTTTATAGTAGATTAGAAATTAGTAAAAAACAAACTGAAAGAGTGTTAAGTAAATTGTTAGAGGTCTAGACTATGGTAGAAAACACGTTACATCAAGCAAAAGAGAAGGTCTCTCCAGATAGTCAGATAGAGGAAGAAAATTTAAAGGAAAAAATCTTAGAAGAGAAACAGCTATCAGGGGGGAAGCTACAACAGGAGGCTGCTACTAACTCCGTTCTATCACCAGAGGGCATAATTCAGCCAACAGCTCCACCTATAGAAACAGCTGAGTGGCCCTCAACCCCCGTAGTTAATAGATGGAATCCTGAGACAGGACCTCAAAGATTAGCATGCCCTGTACTTGAGCAGGCAGGAGGGCAGCGAATTCACCATGCTTTAGATTTCAAAACAGTGAAGCAGTTAAAGGAGGCTGTAACAACCTATGGTCCCCAAGCACCCTTCACCGTAAGCATGGTCGAATCCATTACCAACTTGGACATGACGCCAGCAGATTGGGCTAGCATGTGTAAATCTGTGCTAAATGGAGGACAATATTTGTTATGGAAGGTTGCCAATGAGGAATTTTGCATGGAGACAGCTAGGCGAAATGCAGCAGCCGGTTACCCTCAAAGAAATCTAGATACGTTGTTAGGAAAATGACCTTATGAGGGTCAACGGCAACAAATTAAATATGATCCTGCTATATATGCACAGATTGCTGCAGATGCAGTTAGGGCATGGAAGACTTTACAAGGACATGGAGATTTACAAGGTCAATTATCTAAGGTAATACAGAGAGCTAATGAACCTTACGCTGAATTTGTAGATAGGCTTATTCAAACAGCTGCCAGAGTTGTTGGGGATACAGAACAAGCAATGCCATTAATAAAACAACTGGCTTATGACCAAACAAATCATTGCTGCAGAGAGGTTATTAGACCATGGAAACATGAAAATTTAAACACATATATTAAATTATGTAGAGACATTAATGAACAAGGGCAAGTCTTGGCAGCTGCAGTACAAGAGGATTTAGATGCCAGGCCAAGAACATGTTACAATTGTGAACAAACAGGACATTTTAAAAGGAATTGCCCCATAGGAAAAGGGTTTAACAAAACTAGGTATCAAAGGAATAGAATACCAGGTATTTGCCCATGATGCTGTAGAGAGAGACATTGGGCTAATGAATGCCTTTCTTAAACCACCATAGAGGGTATTCCGTTATCAAAAAACAGACAAGGACCAGGTGGTTACCCACAATATCATGGAGAAAGGCATCAGGCTCCATTGCCAAAAAATGGACTGGGGGGCCCAATGCTCCGGGGCCCACAACCACAAATATACGGGGCAATGGAGGAACCCAGCAACACCATCAGGGTAGTGCCCAGGACACATTGTACATTAAATCCCTCATCAGACAAACCAGAGGGAGCGCAGGGTTGGACATCTGTGCCTCCACCAGAGCAGTACTAACTCCAGAGATGGGAGTTCAAATCATTCCCACAGGAGTAAAAGGACCTCTTCCCCAAGGAACAGTAGGCTTATTATTGGGACGCAGTTCTTCTACACTAAAAGGACTTATGATAAGGCCTGGGGTAATTGATCCCGATTATGTAGGTGAAATAAAAATTATAGCTAGTTCTCCAAGAGGTATATCAGTAATTTCACCAGGAGGTAGAATAGCACAGTTATTAATAATACCCAGCCTGCATGATAAATTTTCCAGTCGTACTGTAGAAAGAGGTTCCAGGGGATTAGGCTCCACAGGTGTAGATTGGGCTATGCTGTCTTTAAATTTAGATTCTCGCCCAATGCTAAAACTAAATATTCAAGGACATGAATTTAATGGGCTACTGGACATAGGTGCTGACCTTAGCATCATATCTCATCAAGAATGGCCAAAACATTGGCCAATACAACAAGCCACTCAAACGCTTTGAGGCCTAGGAGTGGTGACTAATCCCCATAGAAGTGCAATGGTATTAGATTGGAAGGATCCTGAAGGATGTGAAGGAACTATACAGTCATATGTATTGGATCATCTTCCTATAAATTTATGGGGACGAGATGTCCTAGATCAATTAGATTTGACATTAACAAATAACATCAATCCTAATGTGCCCACTACTAGGGCTAGACAAGGTTTTAGAAAAGAAAAAAGATTAGGAGAACAAGAACAAGGTATAGCAGCACCAATTCAAATAGATCAAGGAATAAATAGACATGGATTGGGTTTTCAGAAGGGACCACTGAGACAATAAAAATTACTTGGAAATCAGAAAGACCAGTGTGGGTTCCTCAGTGGCCCCTGACTAAAGAAAAGATACAAGTAGCCCATGACCTGGTAAAACAATTAGCGGAGGGACATATACAACCTTCCACATCTCCCCATAATACTCCCATTTTTGTCATCAAAAAGAAATCTAGTAAATGGAGATTATTGCAAGATTTAAGAGCCATTAATAATGAGATAGTGATTATGGGACCTGCTCAATCAGGGATTCCTCAATTGTCTGCTTTGCCAAAAACCTGGTATGTTTTAGCTATAGATATTAAAGATTGTTTTTTTTTTCAATTCCAATTCATCCTGAGGATAGTCCAAGTTTTGCATTTACTATCCCTGCACTGAATCATGAAGGTCCTGATCAGAGATATGAATGGAAAGTACTCCCTCAAGGGATGGCTAACAGCCCAACTATGTGTCAAATTTATGTAAACAAAGCAATCCAGCCACTTAGAAATCAAAATCCTGAACTACAAATATTTCACTATATGGATGATGTGTTACTAGCACATAAAGATAAAAACACATTGTTAGAATGTTATGCCACACTTATAAATTTATTAAAAAATTATAATCTAGAGATAGCAATAGATAAAGTACAATTAAATTTTCCAATTAATTATTTAGGAGTTCTATTATCCTCAACCATGGTCCATCCACCAAAAATTCAAATACAAGTAGATCAACTCAAATCACTTAACGACTTTCAAAAGTTATTGGGAGACATAAATTGGATAAGGCCTTATCTAGGCATACCAACAGGAGAGTTGGGACCTTTATTTGATATCCTAAAAGGTCCATCAGATCCAAATTCACCCCACATCTTAACGCCTGAAGCAAGAAAAGCATTAAAAATTATTGAAACATATATGGAAAATATGCATTTGGATAGAATTGATATAAGTTTGCCTTTATTATTTATTGTACTACCAACAAAAAATATTCCTACAGGAGTATTTTAGCAAGAAGGTCCATTATTGTGGATACATGTATCTTATTCTCCTAACATTATTCTTACTAGGTATCCTGAGGCTGTAGGACAATTAATACTCAAAGGAATAAAAGCAGCAAAGGGAGTGTTTGGAATTTCTCCCAATAAAATTATTACTCCATATACTATGGATCAAATTGATGAGTTAGCTAATGAGTTAAATACTTGGGCAATAATCATGTGTAAATCTAATGTTTCATTTGATAATCACTTACCATCTAATCCTTTGTTGTCTTTTTGGTCCTCGCATCCTGTAGTTTATCCAAAAATGACAAGAAAAACACCTATCATGAATGCTCCAAATATATTCACTGATGGGTCAAATAATGGTACAGCAGCAGTAGTTACCCCTGATCAAACTTTTACATTTTTAGTACCCAAACAATCAGCTCAAAAGGTAGAGCTTAATGCAGTTTTACAAGCTTTTGTGATGTTTAAAGATTCTGTATTTAAATGTTTTCTGATAGTCAGTATATAGTTAATGCTATAGTATCCCTTGAAGATGCTGGTAGGATTTCTCCTTCCTCTACTGTTTTCTCTTTGTTTTCCACTATACAAAGTCTAATCTGGGACAGAAAAGATCCATTCTTTATAGGACATATCAGGGCACATACAGGATTGCCTGGAGCCCTTAGTTTGGGCAATGATTTAGCAGATAAAACTACACATGACATACATATTTTCTGTACACAAGAAGAAGCTACAAATTTTCATAAAAGGTTCCATGTCAATGCTAATACTTTACAAAAGCGCTTTAAAATAACTAAGGAACAAGCCAGACATATAATAAAACAATGTCAAAATTGTGTAACCTTTTTTACCACAAGTTAATCTTGGAGTCAATCCTAGAGGATTGATACCTAACCATATTTGGCAGATGGACGTCACACACTTGCCAGAATTTGGAAAATTAAAATATTTGCATGTTACAGTTGATACTTCTTCCGGATTTTTGATGGGCTCCCTTCATGCTGGAGAAAAAACTAAAGATATTATAGCTCATTGCTTACAAAATTTTGCCACTGTGGGCGTTCCAAAACAGTTAAAAACAGATAATGGTCCTGGTTATACTTCTACCTCTTTTAATCAATTTTGCTCATCATTTGGCATTACTCACATAACAGGAATTCCATACAATCCTCAGGGACAAGGCATAGTTGAAAGAGCTCATCAAACTATTAAAATGTACTTATTAAAGCAAAAAGAGGGAATTGGAAAGGGGTATATATCCCCAAAGATAAACTTAAAATAACCCTTTTTACTCTAAACTTTTTAAATTTGGATTCATCAGGGCTTAGTGCTGTGGAAAGGCATATGTATCCAAAAATGTACATAAGCCTAAGGTACTTTTTAAGGATATTCTAACAGGACAATGGAAAGGTCCTGACCCAGTGATTGTCTGGAGTCGGGGTTCTGTTTGTGTGTTTCCATAGGGAGAACAGCAGTCAATTTGGATTCCAGAGAGACTAACCAAAGTGATTTTTACAGACCAAAAAGAAGATGATTTGACTCAAATCCATAACAGCTGATATCCAGAGCTCCAGCTTGGCTATTCTTACATCTGTGACAGTGATTAACCAGGATGCTTTTTTCAATATCTATTTTATTATTGCATTTTTCCACATCATAAAGTTCTATTTTATTTTTTGAGCTCATACAGACCTAGGTTAATGTTTTTCTGATCAGTTCTTATTTTTTGACTGTGGAGTTTTTAAACATTTCAATGGAGATTTCACCTGTGTAAAGCTACAAGGCCTTTACTATTGTCTTATGTGTTGTACGCTTGTGTGCACACTTGTGTTTTGTGTTGTATGTCTGTGTGTGCGTATGTCCATATATCATATATGAGGAGTGCTCATGAAAAAATGGATCCGAATTTTTTTTTTATTCATGTGACTTTAATGGTTTAATTTAAATTGGGTAAACAGCTGTTGAGGATTGTTTTAATATGTGAACAAAAGAGGAGATTAACAGATCTTTTTGTTTACTTTCACCTTTCCTTTTCATTATATTTAATAATTCTGTTCAGAATAATGTAAATTGTTCAGAAAATTGTTTTCTTAGTACCTATTGGAATGTTACATAATTTTTTTTTAGCATCATTTCCAGAATTCCTATCTTCATCCCAGTGCCGGTGAAGACAAAGATAAAACCAAACTACAGCTTCTTCGATAGTTATCACAACAAACTGAATAAACTGATGCATCAATGACTATAACTCAACAAGTAATGCTCCATCAAGGAGTCGGTTTACTTTGGGAGGAAATGGACATATTGATAGATTCCTCCGCTTTGAACTGCTTGCAGAACTTGCCTGGACTATGTATCACTTGTATACATTGTGAACTATCTGTTGGTACAGTGAATTGTGGTAATGCTGGAGTATCTTTGCTAATGGTGTCACCGGTGGTACAATTTTTCAAAGGAGCTGTCAATTGGCTTAGTGTCGTGGCATTTCTGTATCCTCCTCCCTTCTGCTAGTGATGGTCTAAAATTTGGGGGCCAACAGAGGTGAGGCAAAGAACCTCACCCCCCCACTGGTGCATAGGCCTATCCACAAGTATGGCTGCATGCTGGACCAGTAGTCAGTGACAGGTATGATCCAATTGCAGTGGTACCAACCTAAGACAGGAGGCTGATGCCTAGAGGTCAGATCATCCGATGACGGGTATGGACCCTATGTTGAATTGGACAAGCTAACAGGCATGGTCCCTAAGCCACATTGCTTGTTGTTTAATTAAATAGAAGGGGGGAGATGCTGAGAGCCATAGCCAAGTAGGAATGATGCATGGCATTTTTGGTTGAAAGGTGACCACAGCAAGCCATTGAGATGATAATGATTATGTTAAGGTGTGCATACAATTGGAGATTAGACCCCTGCTGTCTGCCTAGGCCTGCTACTTTGGAGCTCTGGCGGGACAACCGGAGAGTTCCCATTGGTTGGGGACGTGCGGTAGGAGGGAATTCTGGAGGAGGGATTTCCTGTTGGTGTGTGTGTCCCTGGTGTGTGTGTCCCGGGAGAAGGCCGCGTGTGTGGCATTTGCGGGAGTTTTGGAAAATAAAGTTTGTTCCTGCTTCAGTGGCTGGTGATTTGTGCCCAGCCAGACTGCAGCACCTTCTTTGTGGAATGTATCTTTGACTTTGTCAAGTGCTCCTTTTCTTGAAAAAAACATTTTGCTTTGCATCTGCTTTTTGGATTGAATTCTACTTAACTGGTACCATAGTCACGATTCCTATTTTCTCATTGTTTCTATGTGTTTGATTAGAATTTGTCTATCCCTTTATTATTTAGTCTTCTTGAATCACTGTGCTGTGTTTCTTTTATAGAGTTTGATTTTGCTTGATGAGCCAATTCAAAAAAATCTTTTTCTTTTAATAGGTAAGTTAAACCCACTCACATCTATTGATATGACTATTATCTTTGGTCTCGATGCAGTCATATTATTTTGTATTAGAATTACTATGTATGCCATATTTATATTACATTCATTATTTTACTTGCTGATTTGCTATATTCTTTTTGTCTTTTAAAATTTCTTTTGGCATCTAGGAAGGTTTGTGTTTTTATTCTAGTAGTTGCCTTTTATTATTACTTTGTATGGTGCCTCTCTCCTTTCAAATGGAATTTTTACTAACTGGTATATGGGTTACAAACTGTACTTTTAAATTCCTATCTATTAACTCTTCAAAAATTAATAAATAAAAACATCTAGCCCCTGAGGCTGTGGCTTAGTGGTAATGCGCTCGCCTAGCACATGCAAGGCCCTGGGTTTGATCCTCAGCACCACATAAAAATAAATAAAATAAAGATATTGTTTCTAGTTACAACTAAAAAAATAAATTAAAAAAGAAATTTATAAAAAAATCTAGCCCCTAAATAAACATTCATTTTCTAACCATTAAAAATTAGATTTATTTCTTACTTCATGCCCTAAATATTAAAAGCAAAATCCTGCCACTGTTTAGAATGAAATATGTAGAACAACGTTATGACCTTGAATAAAGATTATTTTGAACAAGTCCTAGAAAGTGCAAGCCAATAAGTGTGTAATATTATCATAATAAAATTAAAATTAAAAGCACGTTAACAAAAGAATAAATACACATTATATATATATATATATATATATATATATATATATATATATATATATATATATATTTTTTTTTTTTTTTTTTTTTTTAAGTCAGGAGACTGAATCCAAGGAGACAGGCCATTTCTGCAAAGTATAGTGAAAATTCAAGTATGGACTGGAAGAGGATAAAAGCAACAACTATACCCAGGGAAGAATCCATATTAGATGTGGTGTATGGGTAATAACAATAAAGCAATGGAAATTAGAAAATTTAGTAAATTTTAGTGAGTTTGGTTGGGCATAACTATTCAAACAGTTAATAAACAAAAGGATACCCAACCTTACTAAATATCAGGAACATTAAAATTAAAGTCCTAAAAAATTTGCTCCCAAGATGTAGGCTCTCTATTCACCTCACAGATTGTTTCTTTTGCTGAGAAGAAACTTTTTAGTTTGAATCCATCCCATTTATTGATTCTTGGTTTTATTTCTTGTGTTTTAATTATTTAATTCTCCTATAGGAGACTTATGAAGGAAATTGGGGCCTAATCCCACATGATGAAGATTAGGGCCTACTTTTTCTTCTATTAGATGCAGGATCTCTGGTTTAATTCCTAGGTCCTTGATCCACTTTGAGTTGAGTTTTGTGCATGGTGAGAGATAGAGGTTTAATTTCATTTTGTTGCATATGGATTTCCAACTCACACATCGGATAGAGCACTAATCTCTAGGGTATATAAAGAACTCAAAAAGCTAAGCACCAAAAAAACCAAATAACTCAATTAATAAATGTGCCAAGGACCTGAACAGACACTTCTCAGAAGAGGATATGCAATCAATCAACAAATATATGAAAAAATGTTCATCACCTCTAGCAATTAGAGAAATGCAAGTCAAAACTACTCTAAGATATTGTATCACTCCAGTCAGAATGGCAGCTATTATGAAGACAAACAATAAGTGTTGGTGAGGATGTGGAGAAAAAGGCACACTCATACTTTGCTGGTGGAACTGCAAATTGGTGCAACCAATGTGGAAAGAAGTATGGAGATTCCTTGGAAAACTGGGAATGGAACCACCGTTTGACCCAGCTATCCCTCTCCTCAGTCTATATTCAAAGGACTTAAAAACAGCATATTACAAGACACAGCCACATCACTGTTTATAGCAGCATAATTCACAATAGCTAAACTGTGGAATCAACTTAGATGCTCTTCAGTAGATGAATGGATAAAAACAATATAGCATATATACACAATGGAATATCACTCAGCAAGAAAAGAGAATAAAATCATGGCATTTGCAGGTAAATGGATGGCGTTGGAGAAGATAATGCTAAGTGAAGTTAGCCAATCCCCAAAAAACAAATGCCAAGTGTTTTCTCTGATATAAGGAGGCTGATTCATAGTGGAGTAGGGACCCAGCCAAGGGGTCCCATTTCTTGTCCTCGGGTAAGAATGATATCAACCCATGGGAGAAACAGACAAACTCTAGATAGCACACAGGGGTGGGAGGGGAAGGAAAGGAGCAGGGGTTAGCAAGCATGGTGGAATGTGATGGACATCATTAGCCAAAGTATATGTATGAAGACACAAATTGGTGTGAATATACTTTATATATAACCAGAGATATGAAAAATTGTGCTGTATATATGTAATAAGAATTATAATGCATTCCGCTGTCATTTATTTTTAAAAAATTGTTTAAAAAAGATTAAAACCCTAATGCTATATCATCTACATTTTATTATTATTATTATTATTATTATTATTACTATTATTATTTTGGTACTGGGGATTGAACCCAGGGGCACTTTATACTGAGCCACATCCCCAGCCAGAGCCAGGGTTAAATTGCTTAGGTCATCATTAAATTTCTGATGCTGGCCTCAAACTTGTGATCCTACTGCCTCACTCTCCTGAATTTCTGGGATTATAATTGTGTACTACCATGCTGTAGTACACAACTACAGCACATTTTTTAAACTGACAATCTTAAATTTGACAACACCAATATAAAGGTTTAAAGAAATGATATCCATCAAAAGTTGTTAGTGAGAACAATTTGGCAACAGCTACTAATATGCATATCTGGAAATTCCATTTTTGTACCAGAAAACATATATACAGAAGAATTTTTCTAGCATCATTTTTGTAATAGAGAAAAATGGAAATAATCTTAAGTTAATCAACAGGAAAATGGAGAAATATTTTGTGAGGTTATTGTATAATGGGGAATTCTATAATAGTTGAATGATATAAATCTATACATACACCCATGAATAAATTTCAAAACTATAATTTTGAGTAACAATAGCAATTGGCAATATAATATATGCTGTCATCCATATGTGTATGTATGTGTACATATATACACACATGTATGTATATATACACATATATATGTATATATGTATAAAAATGCAAAAACTATTAGCTTGTTTATAATATACAAATATACAGTATTGAGACACAGATCAAGTGATAAGCCTTAAGTTTATCCTCATTATTATCTCTGCAAAGATGAAAAAGGAATAGAATTGTGGTGAAGTCCATTTTTGACTTTAAGCTGCTTAATTCCATTAAAAAGTGATCCAAAGCAAATATTTCAAAACACTGAGATTTGATCAAGTTGGCTGGTGGGTGGGTACATTGATGTTTATCATATTATTATCCATGCTTTTCTTTATGTGTAAAATATTTTATGGTATAAACAAAGGCATCTCAGGGTGCTCCCTGTGACAGATCATCTGGTCCTAAAACCAAGGAATTAGCAGGAAGAGAAGGCTTCCCAGCCAAGGGGTCCCTCGGGCAGGAATGACATCAACCCAAGGGATAATTCTTGGGAGAAACCCCAGGCAGCTTTGAACCTAGGTAGCCTGGGCTTGGATCTGGTTTCCGAGCCGCCCACTGTTCTTCTGGTAGCTTCCACCGTGGGGTTTCTTGGGATGATTAAATAAGTTAAATGCTCTCAAGTGCTTAGGTGCAGCCTCAGCAATATGAGTTCTTCCTGGGTACTAGCTGACACCACATTATGGTTTCTTATAGAAAAAACAATGAAAGCAACCAGTCTGGAACACCAAAGTTGGTAATGCTGCTCTTTCTCTTAGTAGACCTGGCCTCAGCTTGATCCTGGTCTCCAAGGGTCAGCATAGAAGTCCCTTCTTTGGCCTCTTTCATGTAAGAATTGCATGACTGGGCTTCCATGGCATCTTGGGTTTGATTCACGGGGACCCCGGCTGGACATCAATGGGACAAAGGAACTCATTTTCCCTCCCTGTGAGATTCCTTGGGCTGGTTGCTCCTCTTAAGGTGACTTGTCCTATGTGATCCTCTGTCTCATCCGCTTGGTTGACTTTTTTCTCCCTTTGACTTACAGGGTGGGAGCAACTCTGCTGATGGCAGCTGCAGGTGGTGCGCTGTTCCTTTCTCAGCACATTACAACTGGTCCTTGCAACAACCCCTCTGCTTGTGCACGGGCTTCTGCGGGCACCACAACCACACAGGCTGGTGCGTGTCCATCTTATTCCTGGCACCATAGGGCCTCAGCATTGGTAGAATGGCAGAGAAGAAGTTCTCCAACTCCCAAGGGAGAAACTTCACCCTGGGGATTGTGAAACAACTTAGCAGTGTTATATGCATCTGTCTAGTAAATATGTATCTGTCTGTCTGTCTTTCTGTCTATATCTGGGAATTCCCCTCTTGCATCATATTGAAGACAGATGTTTTCCAAAATCAGGAGACAGAATCTAAGTAACAGGTCAGACCCTTTCTCCAACCCTCTTCTTGATGACTGACCATCTGGGGACCCCTGGAAGGTTTTGCCCTGGTGTTGCTGTCTCTCCCCCACTGTGGCTCTTCTCCACTTTCACTAACTTTAAAAAGAAGTGCCCCTTGATATTTTGGCACTTCTATTTTTCTAATCTTTCCTCTTTCAGCCCATCATGTAGAACCTAGTGTTCTAGGAATGCCCTGGGGCCCTGAGAGTATACAGGGATCCCTGGGCTGGGTCTTACGAAAATCAAAATAGTCTGCTTTCCTCTAGCTACTTTGTTCAAGGGGATGTCTGTAAACACAACCCTTTTTCCTTAGAGCAGGGTCTACCCAGCACAGAGGCATTAAATGTATTGCATTATTGTTTGGGAAGAGCACTGACCCGGATGAGTGGGACGGGTGTCACTGGGTCCTACTCCAGCCTTGAATCCACAGCAGGACAGGGAGGCCTTTCATCCTCCTGCCTCCCTCCTCCCCACCCTCACTTGCTCAGGAGACACCAGCAGATCTGCCAAGGGAGCGCAGCCCAGAGAAGAGAGCTCACAGAGGAGAGATCTGAGGCTCTTTAAAGATCCAGCATCTAAGGAAGGAGGATTTCCTCTAACAGGCAGGAAGACACAAGCACGGCAGGCCCGGAGAGAGACATCAGAGAAGGGGGCTCTCCCCTGTGACTGGCTGTGTGTCACCCAGACTCAGGCTGGGAGCCTGATGAGCAAGCTTAGTCACACTTTGTTCCAAGAAAAGGGGTAGATACAGATCACATAGTAGGTCAAACTGGCAGGGGCTCTTTTCATAAAGACATATGCTGAATTTCTGTGTAGGATATTTCTGTCTTGTTCCTAGTCTCCAGTTGCACAGCACCCTGCACCCCTGATATCCCCAAGTATGGGACAGAGACATGATGTCCTCCCTCCCATTGGGAAAACCCCTGCTCTTCTCCTTCTCCTGTTTCAAAGTTTCTCACTCCAGATTCATTTTGGTCAGATCCTTGCTGTGACCACTGAATGTTACAGTTTAGATATGAGGTATCCCCCAAAAGCTCATTATAAGACCATGCAAAGGAAGCTAAGAGATGAAATGATTGGGTTCTGAGAGCCTTAGCCTAATCACAGTACATTAATCCACTGATAGGGACTAACGGGGTGGTAACTGGTGGCAGGTAGGGGATCAGGAGGCTGGAGGAGGTGGGTCATTGGGTGGTCCATATTTTGTCTGTGGTGATGGGAGTCTCTCTCTGCTTCCTGGTGGCCATGTCCTGAGCTGCTTCCCCCTACCACACTCTTCCGCCATGATGTCCTGCCCACCTTGAGACCAGAGACATAGAGTTGGTTGTCTATGGACTGAGACCTCTGAAACCAGGAACTCCAAATAAACTTTTCCTCCTCCTAAATTTGTTCTTGTCAGGTCTTTTGGTCACAGTGACCAAACAGCTGTCTAAAACACTGAGTCCTATCACTTTAGCTGCTTGGGGTCCCCTTATGCCTCTGTATGATACAGTCCATGATATAGAGGGTGGCAGCTCTGGACATTTCCTGGAGATTGGAGAAAAGCACCTGAATAAAGACTCTTCAAACCCAGCTCTGTGCCACGAGGCTCCTCCTGACCATTGCTCCTAAATCATCTACCTTCTCCGACAGCCACTACTTCCATCAGTCTCTGGAAAGGTCCTAAGCTCTAGGCCTGCCCATCAGTAATCCTCAGACCTATTGTGATCATGAATATCTGGCTGTGCCATGGCTGCTCCTCACACAAAAAACAGTACACTATCCACACCTGCCGTGACTTCTGTTTGCACTGAGAACAAAGCCCACACTCTCCAACAAGGTCTTCAAGGCCCTTCTGCACGTGGAACTATTCACCTCTTCTGCTGCAGCCCTCATACTGAGACCTCAATGTGTTGGACCCCAAATAAACCTGGTTATGGGGATGCAAAAGCTGTGTAACCTGTGCCCATGCTGTTCCCTATGCCTGGTTCTTTTCCTTGCACCTCCCGCTTCTACTCTGGCCTCTACTCCTTGTTCTGAGCTCAGCTACAACAGAACTGAGAGCACATCTTGCTCAAAACTCTCACCTTAAAGATGAGAAAAGGAAGACACAAGTCCCAGGTGGGTTCTCTGACCTCGTGACCAGACTACACAGTCTGTGACACCCAGATGCTGCACCTCATCTGCAAGAAAACTCTTGTCCCTTGTTCCATCTTCTCTCTTGCCTGCAGGAGAGGCTATGGCTATCTGAGCTTGCCCTGACTGGGGTTTCCTTGCTGCCCAGGGCACTTGGTGGGAAAGGTCGTCTACGCGGTGTCAGGAATTTTTTTTTCTTTTCAAAAAACTTTTCTTCTATCAATATTTGATGAGGGTAATTTCAAAGACTTGTTTAGTATGATCTGCACATAAGGAGTCCTTCTGAGTATTTATCACGCTCGGGGTATAATTACATTCAAATCCTGAGACACTGTTGCTAGGTTACTGTTGCTCCAGGTTGCTCTGACTTCCATGCTTGAGGTGCCCCGCCTCCCCCTTGTGACATTAGGGGCAGGGGACCAGCAGGTTGGGGCTTATGATTCCCCTTAATAAAAGCAATACTCCAGAGTCTCTTCTGTTGGAGAGTGTGAGAGAGAGCAAGGGGGCATTTTGCACACCTCCCCAGGTGGGGCTGGAGCTGTGAATCACACCATGTGATTCCTGCCAGCGAGATTAAGGAGGTGGGGAGGGGATCAAAAGAGGGCAGTTGCAGCCGCCTTGAGAGACTCCCAGGGAGGAATCATCTCTGAGCCTTCCCTTCCGCTGCAGCTGCCTGCATCCTCCCTGAGAGTGGAGCACACATCCTGCATCCTCCATGGACCCGGGAGGAGTTCCGTGCCTTCTGCAGGGGGCTGCCCTTGTTCAAGGACATGGACAGGCTGCATCCCAGGGGAAAGCATCTGCCTTCCAAGCTGACAGCTCTGGGCCCCTAATCCAAGGGGGGAAAAAAAATCAGGATGAAGAGCTGAAAGCCAGCCCCTCTCCTCATGAGACTCCCCCACAGGAAAGCCGTTTTTCTTAGTGGGAGTGTCTGAGGCTTTCAGGTAGATCCCTTCTGCACATTGAACTTGAACTGGAGATGGCTGCAGTCTTGAGCCTGAGATGTTTGTCCCAAGATCTCTGGGATGTAAAAGCAGGAATAGGTGACTCTTTATTCAGGCCTCCTATTCCCCAAAGTTCTCAAATGTTGACTTTTGATATCACTTCCAAACAAGGCTAAATTTTCAATCATTACTTTTCTCTTTCTTTCCCCAGCATTACACAAATCAACTTGTTAAATGCACATCTTCCAAATACACCACATATTCATTGCTCGGTTTGGGCATCCATGTTTTTTTTTCTCTCTCTCTCTCTCTCTCTCTCTCTCTCTCTTTTTCCTCTTTTTCAATCAACTAGGACCTTTAAGCATAGGAAATGGCCTGTGCCCCTGTCTACCTCTAAAAGCTTCATTTAATTTCTCCCTGCAGGAGCCTGGCACCTTGCAGGAGATTGCTAGTCCACAGATGCTGCCTTTGTGGCTGCACATTGATTAATGGCTGGTCAGGGCTGAACCCACACATTTGTGTTTAATGCACTACTGAGTCAGCACCACTGGCCTTGGGGAAGAAAAAAAGGAAATAAAAACCCAGGCAGATGGAGTTTAGCATTAGATTTGCATTTCCTGACTCTGCTGTCCAATCTATTTCCCATTGGCCTTTAGAAATGTGCTAGATTGAATTGTGTTTCCTATTGCAAATTTTAAATAAGGTGGATGATACAGTAGGCATTACTCTCCACAATCCCCTGAGTATAGCTGCAAATACGCTTTCAAACCTCAGAGCAATTTCCCTAGTCATCACGGAGCAATAATTGCTATTAAAAAGAATATATGCCCATGCACACACACACAATGTTTGTAGCTCATCAGTGGGGAATATCGATTGTTGTCAATTTTTAATGCAAAAAATAATTAAAGACTTAGCATCTGTTCAAAATATTTACTAACAGCTTTACTATTAGTGTTTATCTTCAAAACCACAAGCGAGATCTGGAGATAATTCTTTGAGACATCAGCTGGGTAAAACACATTTTGTTTCAACATTAAAAGTTTGTAAGCTTTCATATCAGGAGACAGTACGGAGGGCAGATTTTCCCAGTCATTAATAACGTTAGCTGAGCGGGTGAAGGCTGGCTCTATTCAAAATGGCCAGGCACTCCTGGATTCTTTTAAATGGCACTGGAGAGTGAGGAGGTGAGGCCACCTTCATCGTGGGAATCTTTGTTGAAAATTACCAGGGGGGAGTCAGGATCACATCTGATTTTTTTTGCAAACGCTTGTGTTTGCCCACTACTTGTTACCAACAAGGAGAAGAGCCACTTTTGGTTTTGCTGGCTGCAGGCCTCCACTCAGTTTTTGCTCAGGAAATCTTCCCCATCATGTGAGAGAGGCTAAGACAAATACAGAAACAACCATCTGTACCAGTCAGGAAAACAGAAACCCAGACCAGAGAGTTTAATTGATGGAATTTGCTACAGGAGAATAGTGATAGAAAGGTTTGGAAGAACTGAACACAGGATCCAGAGATAAATCAGAAAAGTCTGGTCAGGCAAAGGGAGAAGACAGAGTGACCAGAGCCCCTGGGGCTGGGGCTGTCTGGTGGGAGCTGACCTCAAAGTGGGCACAGCCATTGCCAGGGTATCCCTGCCTTGAAGCAGAGAGAGGGGGAAGGGATTCCTCTAATACTCCTTGCTTCTGGCGTTAGGGTTCTCACCCATGCCTCCACTGGCTGCCCTCACCAGGAGGCAGTGGGTCAGTGTCCCTGGAAAATGCAGCTTGCCACGCCAGGCCTCGGAGCTACAGAGCAGAGGAGTGTGAAGAAAAGATTGGATCTGCTGCTAACTGGCCAATAACTGGCACACCAATTCAAAAGGCTGCATGCAGCTCTAGACCGGGAGAAGATGACAAAATAATGAAGGACCCAGAGGAAGGAGTGGATATTTTCCCTGGGGGAAGTCCTGGAAGAAACACTAGTAAGATGAGTTTGAAAGATAGAGATCCCATTACACAGCTGTGGGTGGGAAGAAAGACATTGTTAACACTCACATGTCATTGAAGATGTAGTCCAATATGGCAGGAGAGACTGTTTTGAGATGATTGGATATAGAACCTGGTCCCATGAGGTCTGGAGTCAAGACCCACCTGAATTCAAGGCAGGGAGATGGGCTGTCATGGGCTGGGTTGTTCAAGAAGCAGATTCTTATCCATTGACTGCAAAAGAGTCAGCTCCCTCAGAATCAGTCCACCCAAGGAAAAGAGAGAGGATCAACAGTGGGCAGAGGGAGGAGTTGGACTGATGTGGTCATGAGGATCTCCAGTGGCCCCTATCCTGGAGAGCTCTGGATCTGGATGACAGTCTAAAACTGTTCCTACCTGGGACAAGGGAGCCAGTCAGTTATACCTTTGCACTAACTGGCCCCTGGGTGAGTGCAGGCCTCAGGGGGAGTCAGGACTCCTGAGGCCACTCTTCAGTCAAAGACAATTCTCTATGAGGGCTGGCAGCCCCAACAGCACATCCATCCGCTGAGGAATGAAGGACTTCCGTCTTGGTTTGGGCAATACACCACAGTGTCCCTGACAAGGGATCAAGGGGAGGGGAGAAAACTCAGGACACCAGGGAGTCTATCTGCACCAGGTGCTGCAAGACCCTTTACATATTGTTTACTTCCAGAGAGCACTCTGCCAGGTCCCTGTCACCAGCCTCCTTTTACAGGGGAGGGAGCTTCAGGGAAGTCAGTAACTTGCTTGATGTCCCCAATCAATAAGTGATGAAATCAGGATTTGGACCCGCATCAGTCTCACTGTCTGCTCAGAGGAGCCGTTTGAATTCTCCCAGACAGTGGTGCCAGGCTCTATAAAGAAGGAAGTGAGGACAGGCCCCAGGACAAGGGGTCAGTGGTGAGATAGATACTGGTGTGTACAAACCTGAAAAAGGTGTCAGAAATAACAACTGAGCTGAATGTAATGGGAGAAAAATCAACACATCGCTAAGCAACCAAAAGGGCCCAGGTGAGGTTAGATTGCACAAATATTTTCTGGCACATGCTGGACAATTTTATTATTTGGGGACACTTGGTAAACTGAATTCTCTCATTTATATTGAAGACTTCCCCATCCTATGACCTCAGGTGAGAGAAGCGGAAGAGGCAGATGGTCACCTTTCCAGCTTTTCCGCGCAGCCTAGTGGCCTGTTACAAAGTTTCCTGCCCCCCACCCCCCCACCCCATGCCACAGGTGCTAGGGAAGTTCGCACTGTGAGAAAGCTGTGCTGGCAGCTGCAGGGGTGTGGCAGGTCGTCCAGCTGGGGAGGAGAGGGATGTGGCAGCATCTGGCGTTTGGGGATGGCAGCAGGTCTGCAGTGGTCCGTTCTGCAGAGCGATTTTGAGCACATTTTGAATATTGCTCTTAGCTAGCCAGTCCTAAGTGTGCTTCTTTAACCCTTCTGCCAATTCTGTGAGCTACCTAATATCCTTTAAAAAAAAAAAAAAAAAACATCTTGAAACCATCTCACACTTGGCAGAGACTGCAAAAATACTGTGAAGAATTTCCATAAACCCTTTACTCAGATTCCCCAAATGTAAACACACTTGCTTTGTAATTCCCTCTCTATTTACTCATCTTTCTTACCATGGGAGCATTGTTTCAGATAAGATTTATCAATGGGTGCCAAATTAGTGGCTGAAAGAATGCTGAGAAATAAAATATCCACAGAGCCTCAAAATATATCCCTCAATTGTACAGAGAAAAGAGGACCTTTAATTGTATAGAAGAAAGAGAAAGAGACCTGGTGGACACTACCTTACCCAGTGATCACACTTAACATCCTGAGCAATGAAAGAAATCAACACCAGGTGCCCCTCGATAGGATGTACTGAGCCGGATACTCCGTCACTCCTTGGCATTCCTGCAAAGACACAGCCAGAATTTACTCATAAGGAAACTTCAGAGGGGCCATATAACGGTGTGCTGTGCACAACAACAACAAACTAAGCTGAGCTTCATTTCCTGTCTTTCCTAATATATTTTATTGTATATTTGGCAGTAATCTATTCAAGTGTTTTGTAACCTACAGAATACCAAACCAATTGAGAGATTCCTGAAGTCTGGGGTGAGATAAATCCCTGAGCAGGGCATGACTCCAGGGACTGAACTTTCATATATTCAGAGACGCCCCCCTGCCCAAACTACCAGGAGCAGCAGGTGGCCTGAGATGGGGTGGAGGCAGGTGGGGAACACTGGGGACAAGAGCAATGAATATATCAGACTGCAAATGATGCCTTTGTGTCTCAGTTTTCCATTTTCATTTGTATGGCGGGGCTACAAAATTATGGGATATTTGTTCTTTCCTCTTGTGAAGCAGTGGTAGTGACAGACAGCTAGCAGTTTCTGTGTATCCAGCACTGAGCATTCTCCCTATTACGAACCAGTATATTGCAGTGGTTAAGTGCTTAGGCTCTGGAATCAGTTTCTTTGTCTGCAAAATGGGGATAATAATGGTGAATTTCTTGGGTTAATGTGAGGATTAAATGATATGCCAAGTATAAAATAGCACCATACCTGGTCCACGACGAGTACTGAATAAATGCTGGCCGTGGATGTGGCTAGAAGGGCTTTGGGTTTGGTGGTATTCTTGAGCCACCCTGGCCATGAGAAATGAATCAGGGATCAAGACTGTGCTTGCACTTTGTTTACCCACATTCTTCTGCAATGTGGTATTCATCTTTCCATTGCTGTGGCCAAATGACCTCACAAGAACAATTGAGAGGAGGAAAAGTTTATTTTGGGATCATGGTTTAAGAGACCCTGACCATGGTCAGCGGACTCTGTTGCTCTGAGCTTGAGGTGATGCAGAACATCATGGTAGAAACATCTGCTTAGCTCATGGCAAATGGGAAGCAGAGGTGAGGGGAGAGACAGACAGGGGATAGGGACAAGATAGAATCCTCAAGGCCATGCCCTAGAAACCTACCCTCCCTGCCTAGTTACCACCTGTAGTCCATTCAATTATCAATCCATTATGTGGATTGATCCATTAATGAAGACACAGCTCTCATAACTGAATTATTTCACCTCTGAACATTCCTGCATTGTCTCACACCTGAGCCTTTCTGAAGGCACCTCATAACTAAATCATAACATCTGGCGTAAAACACAGAGAAGTGAGGATACAGAGGGGGATTGGACCAAAAAAAACCCATGCCCATTTCACAGACAATGAAGCTGAGAGCTAGGGGAGAACTTTGGTGTCTCCCAGGTCAGTGCTGTGCACTGCTCCTCCTCTTTGCCGGGCTCTTCTGTCACCTCCACTTGAGCTAACCTTGGTGCCTGGGGAGGTGAGAAAGGAGCTCATAACTCGATAATTGCCTTGTGGATTTTATGGGGCCATATAACGGTGTGCTGTGCAAACTTTTATGAGTATTTATTTTACAATGTCTAGTGGAACCATTAACACTTTCATTAGCCAAATTCAAGGGCTGTGAGAAGCTTGGGTTCCCTACTAAGATCGATTTTGTCTGTAGATTTTAAATAAAAGTTTATGAAAACATTTCATGTTCATCCCAAGGCAAGGAAGTGTCCTCAGTGTCTCCCAGACCCAGATGGAATCGGGAAAGCACAATCAACTATTTATCCTTTTCAATTCTGTGCAGGCTGGGAGGAAAGAAGTGGGGATTACTGCACCATTTGTCCACAATATTTATTCTCCTTGAAACCTGTCTTCCCCCAGCACAGCTGATCTCCAAGTGACCTCATGAATTCAGAGATTGCACTTTCATTTTAAATTCCACAACTTCTGGAGGGTGGCAGCTTAGGCACAGTGTATCAGAAAAGATAACAATATAATTTTTAATTCCTTTGAAAAATGTAGCTATACAGTATAGGTGACCATATCTCATAAAACTAGGATACTGTCTTTAATGTACTTCAGATCTATGGCAAAGGCTTGGAATTGTCCACCAGATTTTTTTTTTTTAAACAGGGCTGTGAGCTCAAATTTTTAAGAGATTTATTATGCTTGAGTGATGAGTCACAACGAGGGGTCTGGTAGAGAAGCCAGGACCTGGGAGTTTGTATCTGGTTGGGTAAGATGAGGACATGAATGGTTTATTTTCTCAGTGCTAAGGCGTGTCATGGAGTTTGTCTGGTTCAAAAACAAAATGTATTTTTGCACATCTATTGATGTCTCAGCGTTGTGCAAGGATGCGTCCTAAGCACTGTGAAAAGAGATGCAAAAATGAATTCAATCTTGCTTGTCTGAGATACAAAGTGTTTTATTGTTTCTTAGCTCTTTGTGGCTCTTGTTGTGGTAGATGGAATCTGTCCTCCTCCTCAATCTGTGTCCCAGTTTATCATCATTGGGGCATGCCAAGCCATTCTCTTCCTTCATTTATTTATTTCTCTTTTATTCCTCTACCACTTTCCTATTCCCTTCTCCCCATAGGCAATTGCATTACTGCTGTCGATGTCTATCTTTTTGCTTGTCTATGTTTCTACAAAATGTTTACTGTTTGGCTGAATGTATTTTAATGTATGTAAATGGTATTGTGTTATATAATCTCATTCTATTTCTCACCCTTCTCACTAAACAATATGTTGTTAAGACTCACTCATGTTGCTATGTTTAAATTGAATCTGTTGCTTCTAATTGCTGCCTAATGTTTCATTCAGGTTTCATTTGTGTGAAAGGGGAGGCCATTTAGAAAAAGACGTCGATCTGAACTTTAGCAAAATAGTTCTGCTGGTTCTAGGGAGGATGGATTGGAGGGACACAGGGAGGGGGGTAGCTAGGAAGCAATTTTAATTAACCCAAGGAAAGGTAACCTGGGTCTGGGAGTGGAAAAGAGGGGATGTGCGTTAGAACTATTTAGAGAGGTAGATGACATATTTTGACTACATATTGGATAGGAGAAGTGAGAGAGAGTCAAAGGTAATATCAGGGGAGTTAAAGGTAATAATCAGAATTTAAAACTTGATGGATGGGGTGTTTTTGAGTGCCCATAATGGGGAGAGGAAGCACAAGGGAAGTTGTAGGTCAGGTGAGAGAATTAAGGCAAGAAGGTGGCAGCAAACCTGGACATTTGTCATTTGCTCATCCAACCAACATTCATTGAGTACTTGTTGTATGTCCAACATTGCACTAATCTGCTAGGAGATTAGGTCAGGGTGGGTTATATGGGGAGCTCTACCTTCTTTCAGTGGAGAAGTCTCACATTGACAAATGCTCATGAAAATTAAAACATCACCACAAGTTGTCACGAGGGTCCTGGGAGATGTCAGGAGAGTGTTCTCTGCAGGTCTCCATTTCAGCACCAGCCGCCCCCACCCCTCCATGAGTAGCAGATGGCTGGTGAGGGTGAGGGGAAGGTATTCCACACTTGGATTAAGGAACAGCCCTGAGCCAAGGCCTTGGAGTGGAAAAGAACCCTGCTCCGTGGAGGTGCTGAGGCCTGTGTGGGCCGGATCCTGCAGGATCTTGTGGGCTCTGCTCAGCCTTTGGAACCTCATCCTGAAAGGAATGGGAAGTATTAAGGAGTGTTAATCATGAGGCTGGCTTGGCTGAGCAGTTTGGAACATTGCTGGGTGAATAAGGGATTTTAGACAGGCAGCGTGGGAGGGGTGAAGAGCTTTTTTTATTGGAGGATGATATTTAGGCAGAGGGGTGGTCCTGGCAGTGGGAAATGCTTTGCCATGTCAGAGGAGCTAAGCCTGTGTGGCGTGGTGTGGGTGGTGGGGGAGGGTCAAGCAGCATTGGTGCCGTGTCGGGGTTGGTAGACTGGGTGCTGTTTCCTGCTTTAGGCAGGGAGTGACCCCATCTGATGTGAGGGGTTAAAAATCTCCTTTGGGTTGCTGTGTGGAGCATGGATTGAAGAATGATGTGCAGGGAAATATTCTCCAACAGCTGTTGTTGTCCAGATGAGGAGTGGGGTGCTTGGATTAGGGGGTGGAAGAAGGGACGGGGTGAAGGAGATTGATTTGAGAAGTTTTGGGGGTTGAGTTGACTGGGCTTGATGATGGATTAGAGAGGGAGCAGTAGGGTGCTCTGTGTCAGGGGTGGTGGGCTGAGCTGGAGCTGCCTGTCAGATATGCAAATGAGAGATCCTGGATGGCTTTTGGCCATGACATTCCGACATGTAGGAAATGGTTTGGAGGCAGCGAGATGGATTTCAGAATCACCTGTGCTATGGGAAAAGGGAAGGCTATGAGCACAGGTGAATCATCAAGGAAGATCGTGTGGGGACATAAATTGGAAAATGCCTATTTGGAAGATAAATTTTTATTGGCGATTTAAAATTTTGTTATTCATTTTGAGACTTTAAAATGCAGTAGCAAGCAAAGAAAATAGAGCGTGATCTCATAGTCCCATCTTCATGAATATATTGGTCATGTCTGTTATCTTGAAAAAAGAGATAAAAAAATATTACAATGCTCCCCCTCCCCCAACTGCCTGCAAACCATCTCAGGAGTTCAGGGTGAAAGGGTGCTTTTTTTTTTTTTTTTTTTTAGATACTAATTCCTTGTTTTTCTCCGTGTTTTCTTTCCCTGATCCAGGCAGGACAGACTCAATGCTTCTGTGCCTCAGGAGATGAGGCTGTGGATGTTTATGAGGTCCAGACTGCCTGAAGAAAATGGGGATATCAAAGATAAGGAGGATTTCCTAGTGATTGAAGAGAGAGCTCCCTGGGAAAGGTCCGTGGTCCAGAGGTGGAACAGAGGCTGCTCCTCTGTGCCCCTGGCAGTACTTGAGGACTGGCAGGACCTCAGAGTAGGCAGCCCATGGAGCCGGGCTGCAGGCTTTGCCAAAGCTTCCCCTTTAGAAACTTGAGGAGGAAGTAGCAGAGCCACACGAGGCTGGAGAGTCTGAGGCAGCGGGATCTCAGTGGTGATCCAGACTAGACCAATGCCCTTTTATCAGAAGGGCGACCCCCTCACCCTGGCCTCAGGACCATGGCCCTCTTTCTCATGGGGAAAGGGGAAGAGATATCCCTGAGAATGACTGAGGTTGACTATCTTACCAACCCAGTAGGATAGGAGCTCAGAACTGAGATCAAGTTGACCAAGAGGAAACAGAGAAGTGAAATATTTCTTGAACAGTTGGTTCTAGGGACAGACATTCAGATCCAATATAGCTCTATTTAATGAGAGGAGATAATGAGGGAGACTGGGTTGTAGGGGTTAAACATGGAGGTCAAGAACCATAGCCTCTTTAAAAGAAGAGGTCATCAGCACAAAAGGTGGGTGTGGTCATCTGTGTGGAGATGGGAGGGTGATTGGCCTGTGGGGACGAGAAACCTTTAAAAGGACCAGAGGTATATGGCAAAGGGCTGAGAATAAGAAAAATGGAATGGAGAACCCATAGAGGGAGGTGTTTGAGCTATGACAGACAGAATGCGCTGAAGAAAAGGGACTGGCCCCGAGAGAAAATGGGTAACTTCCTTGGTTCTGTGAGGATGGAGGGCTCATGGCTACTTACCCTGGAAGCACTGGGGAGGGTACCGTGGAAGCATGCAATGGATGACCTTGATTTTATTAGCAAAGCACGTATGGAAGTCAAGGTCTGACCATGAGGGACTTGGGTGTAATAGAAATAATAGGATATTTTAGGATCGATACAGAGAAGAATGCAGTCAGGAATCATCTAGATTGAATCAAAGTACAATGATAATGAATATCCCATTATGATTGCATCCTAAATGGCAGGCACTGCCTTATGCCTACAACTTAATAATTTATATAATTAACGTAATTGTTAGACATTATCTCCACTTTATTTACGAGGAACTTGAGACTTTGAGAAATCAAATAACATAACCTCGTTAAATAATAAAGCCTTTTATGGTCAGACGATGGGAAAATGGCAGAGCCAGAGTTTTAACCACAGTCCACTGGATTCTGGGAAAGTCCATTGATAGTCCCTACCCTCTGCCATCCTGCATAGACAGCAGTGTGTGCTCTGAGGCTGGAGTGAACGGGCTATTGCAGCTGGGAGTCAGGATTGCTGGGTGCTGGGTGCTGGGTGAACTGGTTTTGGAAGACAAAAGCCAGTTGGAGTTTGGAGTCATCCAGTTGACTCTGATTGCAAGACAACTGGATGAGACAATAGGATGGAGCCTCTGACCAGGTTTTTCAGGAAGGTACCTATAGTCTGGCTGAATAAAGACTGTGAAGGGGTGCAAGAACTGGAGGCCAATGCTAAAGAGAGATGTCACCGTTCCTTTGTGTAGAAGCAGAATCTGGACCCCTGACAAGAGGCTGATAAGCTGTTTCAGGGAGAGAGTTTAGAGTGTAGGACCACTGGGACTGAATCTGGAGAAATCCAATATTGACTAGTCAATAAAAAAGAGGAACTTGCCAAGGATGAAAGAGAGGTTGTTGAGAAATCCAGGAGTGGGGCAGTGTCATGTCACCAAGAACAAAGGGAAGAGAGTGAGTTTCACGAAGGTCTGTCCCAAAGTGCCTGAGAACATGCAGGGGCAGTGAGTGAGGGCTGAAAGGTGTGCACCAGACTCTCTGGAGATGCAAGTAAGAGCTGGCTCAGCAGAGCAATGGGTCTAGAGCAGCCACTTGAGAAGAGAGAGGAATTGTAAGCAGAAGTATGAAGCGACTTTTCCAGGAAGTTTGATTTAAAGGGCAATAGCCCTAGGGGTGTTCAAGGTTAAGAAGGGGCAATACTGAAGTGGAAAAGACTTATGGATATTTGAATCTCATTGGGAGAAATCCAACTTGAGAAGGAACTGGAGAAAAGAAATAACTGGATAATGTATGCTTCCCGAGAAAGCAGGAGAAGTTGGATCTGAAGCCATGGGGGGAGAAACCAGCCTTTGTTGGTGGGAGGGAGAAAAGGCCAAGGAACAGGAGGGAGGTGGGTGGGCTGGTGTGCTGGATGGTAGGAGGGCAAGAGAGTTCTGTGTAATGGACTCAGTGTTCCCTGTGAAGTAGGAGGCAGGCTGGTGAGCCAAGACTGAGGAAAGAGCTGGGAGAGTCAGAGGTTTGAAGAAGGCAGATTAGAACCAAAGTGTGCTGCAGACATCAAGAGGGGAAGGTGGCAGGTTTGCTAGGCAGTGCTGAAAGTCCACCTGAGAATCAGCATCAGGAAGACATAGTGAACTCAAGTGTCCTGTGCGGCCCATTCTCAATAAAACTCAGTAGCCTGGGTCTACCTTAGAGCAAGAGGACAGCTGGGTCTATTCAGAGTTGCTTCCCAGGACCCCCACCCCACAAGATGTATGTGACAAATACAGAATGACAGGAGTGTAGGGTTCTGAAAAATAGTGGAATGATGGACCATGCTATCTAAGTTTGATAAGGAGGAAAATGAAGAAAGGAACTTGCTGTGATGGATTGGCAGAGAAAATGGGACTGGTCAACTGGAAGTACCAGTGAGGTCTGATAGCCAACTGGACAGAAGTTGACCAGGCTGATTGGAGAGGGTGTGGGATCTATTCACAAAACAAGTCATGATAGCAAGACTTAGGTAGGTTTGAGAGGAAGTGACCAATGAAGAAGAGAAAAGAAGGTGACCAGGACCCAGGGACCAGAGTGTTGGATGGTCACCCATGTGGACCCTGGAGTCATGTGATTTAGGGGCTCATGTTGTGAATGAAGATGATGAATGACGATGGTAAAGATGGCAGCACTGATCAGGGGAAGAGGGCAGAGTGGCCAGGAGCCAGGTCTAGGACTGTGCATCTAGCTGCAAAGAATCCAGGTTGTACTTTTCCTGAAATGCCACCACTTGAGATGCATTTTTTGACTTAAGATGGTGTTCCCTTTAGTTGCAAAGGTTCTGAGGAGGAGTAATACACTAAGCCTTGTGATTCATTTAACTTCTTGATATAAATGAGTTTCTCAGTCTTTACAGAGAATACTTTTTGGCCAGAACAACTAAAAAGGCATATGGAGTGAGAGGAAATGGCTAAGCCTAGAAAATGTCATCACAGTCAATTCTAGGAACTAAAACAGGGCCATGGCTCTGTGAACCAGGAAAGCTGCGATCAGGCAGGTGGGGGCTCGCTGGCTCATAAGGGCTCATGGGAGCACCATGGAACTGGGTTCAAGGATTCCCAACTCCTTGGCTGGACTAGAGTGAAAGAGATCTGGTCGTAGATTAGGATCCTCGACAACACAAAAGAACCATGGTTGGTCCCAATAAAAACCATTTCTAGGCAGCTGGCTGCTAATCCCAGCTGTAGACACTCTAATTGGAAGGGTGATATGGCTTGGATCTGGAATGTCTCAAAACTCATGTATTAGCAGTGAAGCAGTGTTCAGAGGTGAAATGATTGGATCTTGAGGGTTCTGACCCCAAATGGATTAATCCATTTGATGGATTAATCCATTTGAATGGATTACTGGGAGGTGGTGAAAACTATACGTAGGTGGGATATGGTTGGAGGAAGTAGGTCACTGGGGTCATGCTTTGGGGATTATATCTGATTCTGTCCCCACCCCCCTCTCCTCCTCTCTCTCTCTCTATTTACTTTCTGACTGTGGTGAGTTGAGAAGCTTTCCTCCCCGCCATGCTCTTCTCTCATGGTGTTTATGCCTCAGAACTGGTTAACCATGGACTGAGACCTCTGAAACCTCAAGCAAAAATAAGTCATTCTTGTCAGGTATTTTGATCCCAGTGGTCAAAAGCTGACTTCACTGTGGACAGGGTATACAGTCTTGGTTATAACAGGGACTTTCTCCTCATAGGAAGCAGATTCTATCTGTGTGTTTTAGGAAGCAGATCATGTTATAGTTACATCCACTCACCTATCCATCCAGAACCAAACATTTATTGGTCAATTTCTATATGCAGATCTTTTGGTGAAAAATATACAAGGTGATTGTGACATGACCCCGTTCTCCAAAGGGATCATCATCTTGGAAGCGGGTGAGAGGGAGGGAGGGAAGAGAGGAAGAGGAGAGGAGAAGAGAGAGGAGAGAGGGAAAGATAAGTTAGATATTAATTAAAATGTTCATTGAGAATTCCATAATAGTAGTTTGTACAAAAAAGTTACAGAATATGAAACTAATAAATGTCATACACAATTTTTGTTCTGAATTTAGACTATGGGCAAACTAAAAATTTGTGACAAATAGCCTAATTTAGTTAGTGGCTGTTGAATGGGGAATAAGGTGTGGTGTTTCTCATAATTACTAAAAATATAGAAATTTTCAAAAGTCCCTACTATCTTTAGGGAATGGTGACACATGCCTGTAATCACAGCAACTTGGAAGGTTGAGGCAGGAGGATGAGGCAGGAGGATCGTAAATTCAAGGACAGTCTCATTAACTTGATGAGAACATGTCTCAAAATAAAATTTGAAAAGGGACTGGGTATTCAGCTCTAAATTAGAGCACTTTCCTAGCATGTGCAAAGCCCTGAGTTTAATCCATAATACCGCAAAAAAAAGGCAAATAAGTAAATAAATAATAAAAATGGCTGGACAATTGTCCTGATGGTCTGATGGTGGTATGAAGAGAACAGGTTTTGATGTTTTTTTTTTTTTTTTAACTTTCAGTAAAAGGGAGAACAAATTTTATTTCTCATGGTAGATCTGATCTTAGATTTTGTCTAAACTACATTTTTACTTTTTAAGGAATAATTGTGGAAATAAATATCTAATCCCATTACATTCTTTTTTAAAAATTTTAAAGTTTGTTTTAATTAGTTATACATGATAGTAGAATGCATTTATGCACTTTGTTATATCATACATAGTGGGGATATAGAATTTCTCATTTTTCTGAGTATACATGTTGCAGAATTATGTGGGTCATGCAATCACATATATACGTACAGTAATGATGTCTATTTCATTCTACTATCTTTCCTGTCCCATATCCCCTCCCCTCCCTCCCCCATCACTTTTCTCTATCAATCTAAGGTAACACTATTCTTCCCTAGTACCCCTCACCCCACGCCTTATTGTGAGTTAGCATCTGCGTATTAGAGAAAACATTTGGCCTTTTGTTTTGTGAGATTGGCTTATTTCACTTAGCATGATATTCTCCAACTCTAATTATTTACTGACAAATGCCATAATTTCTCTCTGCTTTAAAGCTGAATAGTATTCCATTGAGTATATATACCACATTTTCTTTATCCATTCAACTACTGAGGGACACCTAGGTTGATTCCATAGTCTAGCTATTGTGAATTGAGCTGCTATAAACATTGATGTAGCTGTGTCACTATACCATGCTGATTTTAAGTCCTTCGGGTATAAACCAAGGAGTCGGATAGCTGGGTCAAATGGTGGTTTCATCCCCCATTTTCTGAGGAATCTCTATACTGCTTTCCACAGTGGTTGCACCAATTTGCAGTCCCACCAGCAATGTATGGGTGTACCTTTTCTACCACAACATCCTTGCTGTGGTTTTGAAATGAAGAATAATCTAAATGAGCAGTAGAAGTACTTTGTGAGTTAGAGAACCTACACAATGAACAGGATCCAAGCAAAATAACAGAACTCGGATTTCCCTTCTGCTTGGGAGCTTGTCAAAGTGTCCCTGAGACTAATTGGAAAGGGATCCAATCTCAACGGGGCCTGGAATTCTGGAAGCTTCCTTACCTATCCCATTTTACACCACTCATATTTCTTTTTCCTTCCTTTCTTTTTTTCTAACCTGGCTTTTATTCTTTGAAAAAGCATAAATTTTTATAGGTTTATAATAGTTATACATAACATTAGGATTCATTTTGGCTAATTATTAATGCATGGGATATAGTTTGGATATATAATTGGATCCCCAGTAATTATCCTTGCCCTCCCATTCTCCCTTCCCTGTTCTCTACCCCCTGTTTTACTGGGTTTTCTATTTATTGATATTTTTAAAAATTAGTGTCGTGAGGATATACATAATGATGAGACTCACTGTTGTATATTCATATATGTACTTTGGAAAGTTAGGTCAGATTCATTCCATCATTTTTTTCCTTATCTCATCCACCCTCCCTCCACCTCAATCCCTTTCATCTACTTCTCTGATTTTTCATTTATTTTCACGGAATCCCCACTCCCACAATTTATTTTCTCTCTCTTCTCCCCTGATTTCAGACTGGCTTCCACATGTCAGAGAAAACATTCAATCCTTGACTTTCTGAGTCTGACTTATTTCACTTAGCATTATAGTCTCCAGTTCCATTCACTTAGCAGCAAATGACATAATTTCATTCTTTTTCATGCCTGAGTAAGACTCCATTATGTACATAGACCGCATTTTCTTTATCCATCCATCTGTTGAGGGGCACTTGGGTTGGTTCCACAGTCTCTCTATTGTGAATTATGCTGCTATAAACATTTATATGGTTGCATCCCTATAGTATGCTGATTTTAGATTTTTTGGATATATACCAAGGAGTGGGAGAGCTGCATTATAGGATGGTTCCACTCCTAGTTTTCTGAGGAATCTCCATGCAGCCTTCCACAGTGGCTACACTAATTTGCAGTCCCACCCACAATGTATGAGTGTACCTTTTCCCCACATCCTCATCAACATTGATTATTCTTTGTATTCTTGATAATTGCCATTCTGACCAGGGTGTGATGAAATCTCAATGTAGTTTTGACTTGCATTTTTCTAATTGTTAGGAATATATGTTTGTTGGCCATTTGTATTTCTTCTATTGAGAAGTCCTTTTGGCCATTTATTGATTGGGTTATTTGGGTTTTTTTTTTTTTTGGTGTTAAATTTTTTTTTTTAAAGAGAGAGAGAGAAAGAGAGAGAGAGAATTTTAATATTTATTTTTTAGTTTTCGGCGGACACATCTTTGTTTGTATGTGGTGCTGAGGATTGAACCCAGGCCGCACGCATGCCAGGCGAGCGCGCTACCACTTGAGCCACATCCCCAACCCCTGGTGTTGAATTTTTTGAGTTCTTTATATATTCTGGATATTAATTCCCTGAGGAGAAGGTGGCAATGACATTCTCCCATTCTGTAGATTCTGTCTTGATACTCTTGTTTCCTTTCTGTGCAGAAGCTTTTCAGTTTGATGGCATTCCCCCCTATTGATTTTTAGTTTTATTTCTTGCACTTTAATGGTCAGGTTAAAGAAGCTGTTTCCTATGTTGGCATGATGAAGTATTGGGACTACATTTTCTCCTAGTAATTGCATATTTTCTGGCCTAATTCCTGGGTCTTTAATCCACTTTGAGTTGACTTTTGTGCAGGGTGAGAGATAGAGGTCCAGCTTTGTTCTACATATGGATTTCCAGGGTTTTTTTCCAGCACCATTTGTTTAAAAGACTATCCTTTCTCCAAAGTATTTTTGGCACCTTTGTCTTGTATCAGGTAATTGTACTTGGGTGGGTTTGTCCCTCTGTTTTCTATTCTGTTCCATTCATCTTCATGCCTGTTTTGGTATCAGTACCGTACTGTTTTTGTTACTATAGCTCTGCAGTCTGATTTCAGTTCTGGTATGGAGATGCCTCTTGCTTCACTTTTCTCACTAAGGATTGCTTTGTCTCTTCTGGGCCTCTTATTTTTCCATATGAAACTTCTGAGACTGTCATTTTCAGCTGGGGTGTCAAAATGCAAGGGTATGGGATCTACACCTGTAATTATACTAAAGTAATTCATGTACTTCCCCCCAAAAATAGTTTTCAAACTATTTCTATGATAATAGGACTGACCTATTCATATTTAAAATGTTTTTGTTTTTGTTTTTGTTTTTGTTTTTACCAGTGGCAGATAATGGGATGTATTTTCACTTTGGAAGGAAATTCTATGTGGCCTGCCACTTCAACCACTGAGTTGAGCGGCTAACTGCCTAGGATTACACAGGAAGGCTGAGCTGGGGATCACCTGGGGACTCTGGTGCCTCCTCTCCAGGTGTAAATAGCTGATATCTCTGATAGCGCTCATGATCCAGTCAGTCAGGATTCTTCTATAAAAAGAAAGCTTTTTTAAAAAAGAATAATGATATGCATTAATTAACTTCACCCCATAGGAGGTGAACAAGTTTAAGGTTTCAGTGGGGGCCTAGAAGGAAATAGAATGTCAAGGCAGGGGTTGGTGTCTTTGAACATGAGCTGTCATTAATTGCTGCTTGACCCAAGGTTTTTCCTCTTATCTTCCAAGAATCCTTTTAACACTCTCTCCCACTCCTGCCTGTCCAGGAGCCGCTGGCCCGTGTTTCTTCTGGCTCAGCCTTTGCTTGGGATCTCTGCTTCTTTGTCTCTTTCCAAGTCCCTTGAAGAGACAATTGACTTTTTGTTTCCTTTCTTTTTGTGGTCAGAGCACAAAGAAAGCAAAAAACCCCTGTGGCTCACAGTCTGGTTCCCTTCCAATCAGGTTGTGGTTACCTGAGGACTGAGTCACTGACACAGGAAGTTTCTGCTCTCTGAGCCCTGCCTGGCTCCCACCACTCCTCTGCCCCTTCTTTTCTAATGAATAGGCCCCAAGACACACTGAAGAGGTGGGTTCAGAGCCTGCAGTGTGCAGAATTGCACAGCCTTCTTCTCCCAACCCTTTTCTTGAAGAAGCCAAACTCTTTTGGCCTTTCCAAAATTTAAAATACAGCTTAAATATGCCAGAGCATGTGTTAAGCAGAGCTACATAGTAGTTTTCCTATATCCAAGTTACTAATTTTCTGAGACCTGCCAACATTTCCATTTTAGGCTTGTAAGATTAGAAAGAATAATTTGAAAATATGTCAAAATTTTTACATTTTCTACATGGGCGAGGATTGTCGAGGAGCAAACTTTATGGCTCCTGGGATATTGGTCTCTTCTCCCTTTTGTCCATGTCACCTTTGTTCATTCACTCAAGGGCAAGGAACGGACAGGACAAACTCACAGTAGTCTGCAGCATTTTAATAAAGCACTAAGGTTGCAGAGAATGGGAGATGGAGGAGTCTGCAACTGTAAACAGGAATGAGGAGCTCCTTCAGCACCATGAAAGAAGCTTTGATGGTGGATGAGGATACTGAGAAAGAAGAGATGGGTAGTGACTCTTCAGTGCTCTCCATGGAGGAAAATATAGCCCCTCTGCCAAAGGTGTATGTCCCTGAGACCCTCATTCATCAGCACTATCCTATGACACACACACAATGACACTTCTGCATACACCTGGACTATAAGGGCAGTGGACCATATGATGCTTACACACTCACCCCCTCACCTCTACTCACATGCACAGATACATGTGCACACTCATACCCTCTCACCTCTACTTACACCCACTCACAACCACCCAGCACACACACACACACACACACACACACACACACTGTTTTGGTTTGGGTGTGAGGTGTCCCCCAAAAGCTCACGTGTTGAGAAGGTACAAGAAGGTTGAGAGGAGAAATGATGGAGGATGAGAATCTTAACCTAATCAGTGAAGTAATCCCCTGATAGGGATTAACTGAGTGGTAACTGAAGGCAGGTAGGGTGTGGCTAGAGAAGGTGAACATCAGAGGTATGTGGGATTTCTCTCTGCTTTCTGATCATCATGTGAGCTGCTTCCCTCCGCCACATTCTTCCGCCATGTTGTTCTGCCTCACCGCAAGCCCCAAGGAATGGAGCTGTCTATGGATCAAGACCTCTGAAACCGTGAGCCTCTAAATACACTTTTCCTCCTCTACAATTGTTTTGGCCAAATCTTTTAGTCTCAGCAGAAAAAAAACTAAGACACACATACACACTTACATACACACATACACACACACAAAAAACACACGTGTGTGTGTGTAAATACCACCTTCTCAGAAGTGGGATTAGAAGGGAGGTAATTGGCTGAATGGAAATGGTGAGACCATTGAACTAGGAATGAGATTTGGTTAGCTGGATGACCTTGGATAAATCCTTCCTCTCACAGAGGACTCAGTTTCCCCACCTGGACTATAAGGGCAGTGGACCATATGATGCTTACATTGCTCTCAGTCCCAAAGGAGCAGGAAGAGAACCTCTTCCTCAAGACGCCCTCCTTCTACTCCTGCACAGAGGGCTCCTTGAACCCCAGAGAGGAAGCTGAAATGGTTAACAATGGAACTGTGAGATAAATCTCTTTCAGCCTTCCAGGTTAATGATTTTGTAACCTGCAGGGCTGGTCTGGCACCTTCAGACTATTATTCAGGATGGCTTTTTGTGGGTCTTTTCAGCCTACTTTCAATCCCTGGGTGGCTGGGAGCTGTGCTGAGGGCCAGCTCACATTTAGCACTATTAGGAGATGGTGGTGGGGCAGCTTCTCAGGCTGAAGACACCCACAAAATGAATCACTGTGGGGTACTGACCTTGAAGGGAGAGTCCTAGTGATTGTTTCTCAGCCTTCTAAAGACCTCAGATGCACACAGTTGCTCCCCTTTTTACGGTACTTTGCCACAGGCAATGCACGTTCACACCTATTAATTACTTCATTTAGTTCTTACAAGAGCTCTGAAAGAAGAGAGTTCAAATATTCTTATTGCAATTTTTGATAAAAGGTTAAGTGACTTGCCTTACGGTCACAGCTAATGAGGAGCAGAGGTGAGGTAGACATGGGTGTTTTTGATTGACAGACCAGAGTCTTTCCTGGAGCTTTTCATCATCTCTTAAGACTGTGGTTGCCAGGGACTCATCCCCAGTAGTGAAGGGGCTCAGGTCTCAAGGTGGGGGATGGGAATCTAACTTGTTAGCTGGATTCCCAGGGGATTGCATGTCAACCAGAGGATGAGACAGGCTTGGTGTGACAAGGAAGCTGTGAGGAACAAGATGAACTTTCGGTTCAGAATGCTCAGGGCTGGCTTGGAATTCTGTGTAACACTAAGCCCACCACCTAATACCCCCAAGCCCAGCCTTGGCATTTGATCATAAGAAAAATGAAGCCTACCTGAGATAGCCCTTCTTCCCCCTTTCTTCCTTTACAACACACACACACACACGCTTTATCTCAGGAAGGTTACGTTGGGAAAAATTCTCATTACTCACAGGAGGGATTTAATTTGTATTAGTTAGCTTTTCTTGTCAAAACAAATAGCCCCAATGGCTTATATCCATCAACCGCTATTTCTTACTTGCATTACAGCTTAGGGCTGCAGGTCAGTGAAGGTTTGCTGGGCTGGACTGAACTGGACCCTTTGTCCAAACTGAGGGGAACATTTGTCCAAACTCTGTCGCATGCTGTCTCATTGTGGAGGGTTGGAACAAAAATGTCAGAGCCAAATCCCACAGTATATTTTAAAACTTCTGTCCAGATATGATTTATATCACATCCACACTCGGATTTCTTCCAACAGCAACTCTGGGTTACACCTAAAATCAGTGGGGTGGGGAAGTATAGACTTCCTGTTTCCCAGTAGGGAGTGGACAGTTGTCAACACACAGTAGTTATCAGAAGGGTGTTATCATCCCTCTCACAGTTACAGACCTCATGAGCTTCAACTCTAAAAATTGAATCAAACTCCATTGTTGGGTCCGATGCTTGCTTGTCTTCTAGTCTTGACTTTGTTCCTACCCTGGCACTTTCATAGCAGCTCTCTGTGTCTCTTGTCCTCTCCTCTGTCTTCTGCCCCAGCAATGTATGTGTCTCAGAGGAAAGGGTCTCTCCTTCAGGAACCATGCAATATAAATGCAAACAAGGAGAGGCAACCATAAATCTCAGCACCTTCCAGAGTGCTTGGCATGCCTATCACTCAGCTTGGCATGGGCAGACACACTCACGCTTCTCTTCAGCAAGAAGGACACCTACAAGGTGAGTGACCACAGAGAGAAGGAAAGGGACCACTTGTAAAGACCCCCATGGAGGAACTGACCGTAATTCAGGGAAGCCAGAAACTTGCAAGGATTCAACAAGAGAAAGAATATCATCAGAATGAGTTCTCCTGCCCACTGTTTCAGGGATGTGGATCTTCAGAAGCGGGACAGGAGGACCCATGCCTGGGACACACAGCACCTGTAGTTACTGAAGGGGCTCAGAGCAGGCCACATTCAGAGCATGGTGAGAGATCAAGGGTCAGGGCCTCCACCAGCATTGGGCATGTTGTCACTGAACAAACTTTGATCCCATATCTAGTACACTATTTCATGAGCACAGGTTGAATGGGACTCATGGAACTGCACTCAGGCTGCCTGGGCTGCACCTTTGTCTGTGGATATGGAGACAAATACGCTCCAGACCCTGACACGAGAGGTTCAAATTCTGCAGGGCAAAGTAGATACATGTTCCACATCCAAATCCCAACAGAGGCCCAGTCTGAAATGTGTGTGCATCCTCCAGAGGTCATACATACATGAAGTTCACTTTTACAATTTCCTTTTCCATAATTATAATAACAACTGGCATATTTGGAGCACTTTAACCTCTGCATTTCGTTTTCTTCTTCTAAGTAAAACTTACTCTGACATAACAGGCAGTGGAATAGCATGAGAGATAAACAGTCCTGAAATTTGAATCCTGGCTTTACCACTTATTAGCTGGGTGACCTTGTATAAGTTATTGAATTTCTCTGAGTCTCATTTTATTAACTGTAAAATTAGGATAACACTACCTTTATTTTCAGGGGTCTTGTGAAGATTAGAGCCAAAATATACCATTGCCTAGTGCAGTCTCTGGCACAGTCTTTGGATGGTACCTACTTCAAAGCACTGCATATTCTAAATTTGATCACTTGTCCCCAACCCCTGTATAACATCTTTTTTTCTGGTTAGGTGAATGAACAAAAAAACAAACCTGAAACAAATAAACCTCTTGATTTCAGTGGCTTAACACGATAACCACTCATTTCCCTTCATATTATAATATAACACAGGTGCTTGACATTGACAAGAATCTTGCCTCTATGGGGGCTTCCTGGACTCAAGCCATTCCAATCCCTTAATTCTTCAATGTCCACTGCTTACAGCAGATGGGCAAAGAGAAGAAAGAAAGGACGGGCTGCTTCCAAATCACCTTGGCCACAGAGTGAAACATCATTCTCCATAGATTCCATTGGCAAACAAGCAAACAAACAAACAAACAAAATCAAAACAAAAATCAATGGTCACACCTAATGGTAAAGAAGATTGGAAAACTAGTCTCATTGGCAGTCAGGGAAGAAGATCCAGGCAGTCTCTGTCATCCACCATTTTTCTTTCAGACCCTGTAGCTACACTCACTCCAGTGTAGGCATTTCCACACAGCAGCCTAAGGGATCTTTTGAAAGTGTAATTATGCTATTGTCTTTGAAGAATCTTCCAGAATCTTTCAACTCTTCCTACAGACTTAGGATGAAATCTTGACCTCACAATGGCCACCAAGGACTTGCAGGACCTGGCCCCTGCCAACTGCTTTGATCCCTTCTCCTCTTACTCTGCCTTTCAGTCACTCCTCACTGCTCCCACAGACCTTCTTTCTATTTCTACAACACACTGGCTCATTAATAACATGAGGCCTTTGCACTTGGTATCCCCTGGGCCTGTGGCAAACTTCCTCCCTCTCTTTCTTTTAGTTCTTTGTCAAAGTATGGCCTCCCTGGAGAGCTCTTGTTTGATCTCATAACCACCTCTCGTCTTGTTAATGGACATATTGAAAACAGAAAAAATTATAGAAAGTAATCAAGTGGACATCTAAACTATCATCCAGTTCTATCAAACTCTTAATGTAAGAGTTTATTAAAATGAAAGCCATTTTAATTCAGTTTTGACTGTGACTCCAAACCAATAGGGTGAATACCAAGTAGCTCCATATTCCAAAGAGCGGATCGCATGTCTCTAGCTTACAGAAGAGGTGAGAATGAGAGATCTGAAGGGAGAAATTTTGTGGAGGGAATGGCTGGAGCAGGGTAGCATGTTCCTTCCCCTGTCTATGGCAGAAAAAAGTGTCTCCATCTTCTCTTAACCTAAGAGAGGAAATGTCTTAGGGAGGGAACCCAAATCTAAACACAATATTCACTTATGTTTCATATACACCTTCTATGCACAGTTCGAAGACAATTGTGTATGATATTTTTAATGCACTTGCATTGTGATTGCAACCTGTCTCGTGGACTCAGGAGTGGAAATTTCCAATTGGGATGTCATGTCAACACTCAAAAATTTTCATATTTTGTAGAATTTTGGAGTTTTGGATTAGGGAGGCTCAACCCATAGTTTAAGAATAGGCAAAACTTATCTTTGGTATTAGAAGATGAACAAGGGTTGCTGCTGGCTTGGGGGATTGACTAGAAATGGGCATGAAAGAACTTTCTGGAATCACAGAAATTCCACCTATTGTGTTATAGGAGTTGGCCACTATTATGATTTGCATGTGAGGTGTACCCCAAAAGCTCACAGGTGAAAGACACAAGAAGGTTTAGAGGTGAAATGATGGTGTCCCGAAAGTCCTAATCCAATCAGTGAATTAATCCCTGGACAGGATTAACTGAGTGGTGGCTGAAGGCAGGTGGGGCGCGGCTGGAGGAGGTGGGTCATAAGGGGTGTGTCTTTGGGGTATATATTTTGTATCTGGTGAGTGGAGTCTCTCTGCTTCCTGATCACCATGTGAGCCACTTCCCTTCACCATGTGAGCCACTTCACTCTCTTCCACCATCATGTTCTGCCTCACCTTGAGCCCCAAGGAATGGGGTCGTGCCGCAGTCCGGCTGGCTGCAGCAAAATAACCGGGGGGTAACGAATAACTTGTGTAGATTGATACAGCAGGAGTAGGAGCCGTTTATTGCAGGACAGGAGCAGTATTTATACATTCCACACAGCTTATCTAATTAACATAAACTAGATACATCAGTCAACCAATAAGGAATCTCCACACTTAATGGCTTACTTTTGTTACTTCTCAAACCACTCCCTCTGGCATTTTGCCAGGCACCATCCAGACTTGTTTACGAGCGCTAACATTCCCCTGGCAAAATGCCAGGTGTTATTTTGACTTGTTTACAGACTCTAACAGGGTCGTCCATCTACGGACTGAGAACTCTGAAACTGTGAGCCCCCAAGTAAACTTTTTCTCCTCTAAAATTGTTCTTGTTGGGTATTTTAGTCACAGCAGTGAAAATGCTGACTAAAATAGCCATGTGGATGTATACACGTGTCAAACTTTATTGACAAATTATGATTTGTGTGCATGTGTGCCACGTTATTATGTTGTCCCCATATTTGCTTTTCTTTGTAGTTAGTTATACTTGTGATTCATTGCACTTCCTGCATCTGAAATTTGATTTTTTTTTTTTTTTGGTCACATTTGAAAACTCTCTGTCACTGTGCTCTGGAACATTTGTTTCTATTCAATTTTCCTTCTCTTTCCTGAAACCATACTTGTGTGCATATTACGGTAGAGGAGGGCAGGAGGAACTCTTGAGGCTAAATCCTCTCCTTCCAGCCTAATTCTACCTGTGCTTCTGGGGAGCCCTCAGACCTCTATGTCTCCATCCCAAGGGCTGAAGGATCTCGTTTCCAGAACAACAACAAAAAGTATATTTCACAAATTTTGTTTTAAGGTAAAGACTCACAGATAATCTTCCATTCTCCTCCCTGCCCCATGGAGAGGCTGCTTCATAACCATCAGAGCTTGTGCCTCCAAGGTTTCTGACCCAGAGAGGTGCAGATGAACTGGGCCCTCTCAGATACCCCACCCAGTGCAGAGAACCCAAAGACTGGGCAACATTGGACAGGAGACACAATAGTTTCTGGTCTTTTGGGTAGCTATTCTGCCTTCTTCCTTTGAAATATTGTCTCAATTTTGTTAACTAAAAGATAATATTTTAAGCAATTCAATGTTTATATAGCATAAAAAATAAATATCTGTTTTTAATAGGTATGGAAAGTGAGGCTCAGGGTGTCTCTTATATGCCTTGGACCCCTAGAGATACCACTTTATTGAAGAAAAGGGGACCCAAGGGATGTGGCTATGACTTTCTGTCACTCCACAGTTCCTTAGAGTCACAGGCTTGGTAAATGCTTCTAACCAAGACTAAGAGGTAGGCTATTCTAACCCAGATAATTTCCTCCCTCTTTCCCCTTCATTTTCCCCTCAGTGTTAAATTCGCTAAGAAAATAACAGCAGGACAATAATGAAAAGAAAGAAAGAGCCAAGGAATTGAAAAGGAAAAGAAAGTAAATTTATGTAGAATCCAATTACCCAAAATCAACAGTTTGCCAATTTTCCTGTCTCTCTAAGTCCTTGTCCACACTCCTCCCTAGTTTATGTTCCTTTGATTTTAGACCCCAGGCCTCAGTCTGGATTTCTGCTCCTGACCTCACATCACGGCATCTCCCCTGTGCCACGTCTGGTGGCTGGAATCACAGGCCTCCTCTGTCCCCCCTCACTCCTCTTAGCTTGGCCACAGCTAGAAGATGAAGGCTCTGCGTCCCTCTGTGTGTTTAGAGGGCAGAGCATTGCTGAGAAGTCTCTTTTCTTAAAACTGCAAATTTAAGCATCAAATAGGAACAAATATACCTGCTGTTACAGTGGTGGTTTTTACTAGGGCTGCTCATCAACAGGTGAGTCTATGCAAATCTCTGCTTAAAACTGCTCTATTGAAGTCCAGAAGGAAATGGAAGGTAACGACTCTCTAATGCCTTCATTTGCCCAGATATTCAGCAGGAATGGCAATTTCACTTAAGGGAAAATTTCAGCAGGAATCAATTTTTCTAAATCAAATTCAAGGGTCACTGATTGTTAAGGCAACCATGGGTACGCTAATGATGCTATTTATAGTTTGGTTAATACATATGCATAATAAGAGAAAATTATTTACAGAGATGATGAATTTAATATTGGGAGTGAAGCAGATTTACAGCCTGGAAAATGTAATTGCTTTTTGATATCAATTAAAGGACTGTTTCAAAAATCAATAAGAATTTTAAAGAATAGCGTGAGCTTGAATGAATGATAAGTAACTTGGAAGCAATTTTAAAATCTTACAGTGAACAATTCTCTTGAGCCCCATGAAGGACTTTATGGGCCTTTGAGGAGTAAGGTAAGATTTTTTAAAACTTTCATTGATTCAAAATGAAAGCAAAGCTTGCACACACCACTGAACTGCCACTTGTGTCGCTACATAAAGCCAGTGTTGGACATGGCGCTCTGGGAGCAATGAATCAGAGGGAGCAGGAGAGCTTGGGAATGGGTACCTTATAGCTGGAGCCAGACAAAGAAACACCAGTGGAGGTTGGGGAGGGGGGCAAGGTCTAACTGGGAGGTGGGGAGAAGAGAAGTGGGCAGCTCCCCAATTTTTGAGTGGAGCATTAAAGGAGGGGTAGCCCGAGAGGTACCAAAGAATCATAGATGAAAGTTTAGTTATTCCATAGACCTCTGTGGTGCATCTACTGGGTGAAGGCTTCATGGTAGGCTCTGAACAGAGAGATGAATAGGACAGGGTCTCATCCTTGAGAGGGTCATGGACTAGAGGAGAGGATAGATATAGACCACAGGATGATTGAACAGGTGTTCTCATTTATGGAAAAATGTCTATGCCACTGGCAATATATGAAGCACTTGGCCTACACAAGGAACCTAATAACCCCACCTTATGAATTTAAAAGACTGAAGCCAAAAGAAGTTAAATAACCTGTCCAGGGTCACCTAGCTAGTAAGTGCAAGTGCTGGAAATGAAACCCAAGCCTTCTGTTGTTGTTAGAGGAAGTAGCTGATCCCAGGAGGTGGGGGAAAGCTCAGCTGGCTGCATTTCCCAGAGGCAATGACATCTGACCCACTTTTCATGAACTTGCAAAAGAGTGTAGAGAAGGGTAGTTTACAAGGGCAGAACTGCAGCACAAATAAGGACGCAAAGATGGGCCATGTGATGGCCCTCTACTTGCAAAAGATCGTCCTTCAGATCATCCTCAACTATAGGTGCTATTCCTATTTTTAATGACTCTCCATGTCAATTGCCTGTGACAAAGTCCATTGACAGATGATTCTTGACTGCACATCTGAAAGTTGCTTGATGCTCAATTAAGCACTCGCTTGGGGATCTGAAAGCCAGGGTAGTTGTTCTGCCACTTCTCAGCTTTGTAACAATGAGCAAGTCATGCAACCCTGCTGAATTGTAAAATAAAGATGTAATACCAATTTCTAAGTTATTTTAAAAAATGAAAGTTTAATATGAAATATGAATTGAATGTGTCTGGGATGAGAACTGGCATAAAATAAGCCTAAATAATTCGAAGGATCTGCATCTATATTTATACTTCTGTGTGTGTGTGTGTGTGTGTGTTTATCTTTGTCCTTTAATTCTTGACCCTCCAAAATCCTACTTGCTATGACTAAAGTACAAAACATGTTTTGACTGGAGGAACCGCAGAATCACCCAGACTTGGAATTAATTTGATTCAGGCTTCTGGATAGTGCTTTCTAACATGCCACATTCTCCTGTGTAGCATCACGCCCAGCTCCAATGAAAATTTTAAAATAATGAGCAAAAGATAGACATGTGTCCTGATTAAGTATGTGGGCATGCACTTAGTATGCCAAGGCTTGGATCCTGGGCACATTACCACCTACCTGTGAGAGCTCATACAACTTAGTAAACATCACTGTGTCTTTTTTTTCTTCAGCTTTAAAATGGAATAACAATTATATCCACTCCATCAGATTCTAGGGAGGATTAAACGAGAAAATGTAGGTGCATGTTCTAGGACCATCCTTGCTGCATATTAAAATACCCATTAATATTAATATCAAAATATCACCAAGTTACCGCAAGTGGTTTACTTCTTCCAGTGGGTTGTAAATACAACCAGAATGGTCCTATCAGCACGGTTAAAAATTATGTGGGCAATGGACTGGAATTTTCAGCTAGAAGGTTTGATCTATATTCCATTTTCCTCATGGGCTTGCAGAACAGGACTCCCATTGATCCTAAACAAATTTAGATAAATTGTATTGGTTCACAGATTGATCTTATGTGAGTGTTGGCTTGTCTCCCGCTGTGATGTTACCAAGAAGAAATCAGCCTCATCTTGGGATGGGGGAGGTACAGAAGGATCAATCCTAAAATGGCCTTAAGGAAGCAAGCTTTGCTGGGGGAGGGCCTCACTTGTCTGAGAGTTGATACCGCCAGGCGTTATGTGATAAGATTTTGGAGGCATTGTGAGTGAGTCACCTTGCTTTGTTCTGCCTCAGATACCTCAGTCATGAAACAGGGACCGTGATCATGCCTAACTCACAAGTCTGTTATGAAGGTTAAATACACGTGTACATGAAGTGTTCCAAGCTAGTGAATGCTGAATACTCATGAGATAGAATTAGTTCAGAGATCAATTAATTTTTATAATAATTTTTTTTAAAATACTACATGGATCAATTGCAGACAGTCTGAAAGGAATTCCCCAGGGGTAGGGGGTAGGAAAGAAAAGCCTTGGAATTCTTTACTTCTCATTTCTCCCCACTATTCTAAAACAGTCGACAGTTTGGTTTCCTGCAGAAAGCACTTACCCAGAGTCAGTGTGGTCCTAACCGTGTTCAAGATTCTTGTGGGAACCCACAGAAGGAAACAAGACATGTCAGGCATCATTTCCACCTTTAAGGAGCTTTCCATCTGAAAAGAGGACGATTCAAAGCCCTGTAGAAACTCGGTATCGCATTAACACAGGCCAGGAGAGAATAGGAGCTGGATACCCTCAAGATAAAATGAGGGCATTCCAGATAAGAAGACTTCAGGAGCAGGACCCAAGGGACTAGTCTGATAAGTTGGTGGGCTGTGGGGAAACAATTCATCCTAAGGGGGCTACCACAGAGAACACTGGCCGGGCATCATGGTAAGGCCATCCTGATTTTTAAAGCACTGAAATCTGTTCCACATGCCGTCATCTATGTCACCTGCTCCATTGTCCCTAAAATACAAGGATGAAGATTAATGCCAGCATGACAGGGGTCAGCCTGTTCCAGAACTATAGTCAGTGTCCACTTTGGTTGGTCCGTGGAAGAGCATCCCAACTGTCAGAGCACAGAGGCCCTTGAGGGCCAGGCTGGAGAGATTGTGCTTTATTCCAGAGACCACAGAAGTCCACTTCTTTGTCATCTAAAAGACCCAGCTGGGCAATGACCCCTGCTGCAGTAGCATTTGTCCTGTCCAGGCTCAGTAACCAGCGAGCACTCTCCTCCTGGGCTCTCTAGCTGTGTCCCTGATCCCCATATCACGGTAGCAGACCAACACAGGACAACAGAGCTGCCCACCGTCCCTCCTCTGATCCCCATTGTGCCATGGTGTTGCTTAAGCAATCACCATTTCCATCTTTTAGAAAGGATATTGCTGATCATTTTGGATCTGCCTCTGTCTTTTGTTTTACCTGTTCACATAATTGGCTTATCTTGCTAATTCCTTCTGAAAAATTTCTTTTGTGTGTTCTTTTCCTCTCACTAATCTCAGGCTTGCCCTTCTCCCTGACTGGTCCCTTCCAAAACTATGTATCAGTCAGCACAGCCACTGTGGCTGAATCTGCCACTTTGATCTGGTCTCTTAACCTCCCTTTGGGGACAGAGAGGAGGAAGGGGACAGGCATAAGTTGAAGCTGACACACCTGTTGGTGAGAGGTGGGGCCCTAAGGAAGTGCTGATGCACCAGAGAACAGTTTGGGCCAATTGGAAAAGCTTCCTTGAGGACAAATTGCACATTGATTTCTGATACTTTTAAATTGAAAGAGGGAAGCATTCCTCGTTTTCTTTAAATAATTGGTAAGTCTGGGTAATTTTATCAAGGAGTTTGATTATATTGGAAATTTTGATTGATTTAGAAACATAATTATTTTAATTCAGAAATGTACAGAATTACATTGGCTAGAACAATCATTTTCCTATCTTGCATTTAAGCAGATTATAGGATTCTTTGTTCCTCTCTCTGTAGATAGTTATTTAGCAAATTCTGCATCACCCAGCTGCTTGATTTGCTTCTTCCTCAGACTTAAAGCACAAAAATGGTGCTATTCGTTTTCTCTCTAGCACTTCACGGCCAAAGAGTTTGAAGAAGTCCCTGGTGAAGCTTTTGTCAAATTATTTGGAGAACCACTGAATGAATGACCAGAAACCATCTCTCACACAAACACAGGACCCAGGAAGAAGAGGAGAATGGACGATGAGGTTGTCTTTTTATTCATCAAGCTTGAAGTTTCCTGAATCTATCTTTTTCTCCCTGTGGCTTCTGTCACCTCCCCAACCCAGTGCCCATCACCAGAGTTCTGCCCAAGCCTCTACCAGGATGTTCACTTGTTCTCTGTCTGCTGGATCACACATTTTCCTTGGTTAATCATGTTAGCTCAACCTATTTTTTGAAATATTATTTTTTGAAATATTTTTTAAAAGTATTACAGCTCCTTGAGGTCTTGGGAACTCTGTTCCATCAAGGTACTCAAAGAAGTGGTCCATAGGTCCTCAATGACCACTTCCTCATTGAAGTTCACACTGATTGGAAATGGTGCCTGTCAAAAGGAACTCAGTCCAAGGAGACTGGTGTTATCCTTTGAGCCATTGTGGCCAAAGAACTAGATGACTTTGCTGCAGTTACATTGCTACAGTCCGTGTATAATTAGGTGACTGGTGATGGAACTCCACAAATCCATCACCTTGGAAAGCAAACTTTGATAATCTGGAGAGATGTTAAGGAGACAGAACTGGGAGCACAAGGGCACAGCCTGCCCCGCGAAAGAGAAAGGGAGGCAGAGTAGCATCCCCAGTAAGTGCTCAAGTGTCGATGCTTGCTCAAGCTGCTTGCATTTGAATCCTGATTATACATTGATTTCTCCGAGTGAGATTGTTTTTAAATATTGCTTGGCTTGGTAGTAAGCAATCCAAAAAGATGCTGCTGAAAATGGAGACACCAAAAGAAATAAATATTGCTGGAAAGTTCTTGCAGAGGGCTTCGGGGACCCAACTTGCAGAATTCAGAAACAACTGGTTATCCTGTTGCTTCGTGAAACCACTTGGGATCTCTTTTACAAGCTATGTGATGGTGTTTCAATGTGTATATGTGTCTGAGCTTTATCAGAAGCTCTCCTTAGAGATATTATGGCTCAGGAAAAGGGCCGTGGCTAAGAGTCAGAAGATAGTTTGAACCTACTCCTGGATCCCTAGGCATCCATCTCATACCCTGCAGATCTGAGATCCAACTGCTTTCATCTGTTAAACCATCATAATAACTAAAACAACAAACTTAGTATCACCCAAAAAAGTTTGTAATCCACTCATCCCTCCACCCTCATTCCCAGTCAGCCACTGATCTGTGTGACATCACTATAGATTATCTTGCACTTTTAAGAATTTTGTATAAATGGAACTATGCATTATAAACACTTTGTATCTGGCTTCTTTAATTCAGCATAGTTATTTTGAGACATGTCAGTGTTGTTGTGTGCATCAGTGGTTTATTAATTTGTGTTGCTGAATACTGTGTATACCACATTTGTTTAGCCGTTCATCTGTGGATAGACAGTGCGTTTTTTTTTTTTTTTTCTGTTGTCTTTTTTTGTTTGTTTGTTTTTGGTTATTTCAAATAGAGCTGCTAGCTATGAACATTTATACTGTGTCTTTGAGTGTTTTCATTTCTCTTGAGTAAATACCTAGGGATAGATTGGCAGGGTCATAGAGCAGATGTATGTTTGACTTTTCAAGGAATTGCCCAACTATTTTATTTTCATTAACAGTAGATGGCAGTTTCTGGTTCCTTCACATCTTCTCCAACACTGTTAGGGTTGGGCTTTAAATTTTACACTGTCTAGTGGGAACCTAGTGGTACTTCATAGGGGTTTAAATTCACATTTCTCCAGTGGCTAAAGATGTTGAGCCTTTTTTGTGTGCTTTTTTGGCCATTTGAATATCTTATTAGTGACTGATCTCACGTGGTTTTGTCCCCGTTTTAATTGATTTATTTTATTATTGAATTATTGAGAGTTCTTTATTTCATCCAGACTCAAGTTCTTTTTTTTTTTTTTTTGATGTATTGTTGTAAGTATTCTCTCCCAGTATGTGGTTTGTCTTTTTGTTTTCTCATTGATGTCTTTCAAAGAGCAGAATATTTTTAGTTTGATTGAATCTGATTCATCTCCTTTTGATGGTTCATGAGTTTTGTGTTCTATGAAACCTTTGCATATCCCACAGTCACAAATATACTGTATATTTTCTTCTAGAAAAAATATATATACTTTTGGGTTTTGTATTTAGGTACATGATCTATTTTGAGTTAATTATTTTGTATGGTATGAGGGAAAGATCAATGCTTATTATTTTTTGCCACATCCCTCTCTGGACATGAGAAGATTTTTCCTTTTCCTCTTGAATTGTCTTAGCATCTTTGTTAAAAATCAACAGACAAAATATGTACCATAGATTTCTGGACTCTATTGTGTTCCTCTATTCTGAGAGACAAATGTATCTATCTTCTCAGCGATGTCAAACTCTTGATTACTGAAATTAGTAAAGTAAGTCCTAAAATATTGTTCTTATTAAAAAGGTGTGTTGGTTGTTTTAGGTACTTTATATCTTGACATAGGTTCAGAATTTGTACGAATTTTTCTAGCATTAGAACTTCAACATAAATTTTAGTTGTCAGTTCCTACAAACATTTTGATGGAGAATGCAGAGAATATTTTTAGGGAAAATATCACTTAATAATATTGAAAATTCTAATCCATAAAAATAAAATAATCTGTTTTTCTGTTTATTTAGATCTCTCTTAATTTCTCTAAGCATTGTTTTTAATGTCAGTATAGAGGTCTTTGACTTCTTTGTTGGAATTATTTCTACAGAGTCTAAATTTTTGTTGCTATTTTAAATAGATCTTTAGATTTTTCACATTCTACTGGGTTGCCGTCAGTGTATAAGAATAAAATTGGTTTTTGCACAATAACCTTGTGCACTATGACCTTCCTAAACTTATGCATCAATTCTAGTAATAATCTTTTGTAGTTTTCCTGGGTTATTCTATATAAACAATTGTATAATCTGCAAATAGGGAGGGTTTTATATCTTTACCTCATACCATACAAAACAATTTACTCAAAATGGACCATGTGCCTAAATGCAAAACTCAAAGTATAAAATTTCTAGAAGAAAGTATTCAATATCTATATTTCCCCTTGTCTTAATACAATTACTAAATCCCCTAGACTGAATAGATGTGGTAAAAGTGGGACTTGTAGCAAATTTCTAATCTCAAGGAGTAAAGCATTCAGTCTGTTACCATTGATGATGATGATGTTAGCTATGTTTTGTTTTGTTCTTAGATATAGATGCCCAAGTTGAAGAGTTCTTTTTCGTTCTTTGCCATATGAATGGGTGCTTAATTTTGTCAACTATATTGTCTATATCTATTAAAATAATCATAGTTTTCCCTTTTGTTAACATGGCAAATTATGTTGATTGATTTTCACATGTTAAGCCAACCTTGCACCCTTGGGATAAGCCCTATTCAATTATGGTGTATTATATTTTTACAGCTCTGGTTTCGACTTGCAACTGTTAACATTTTTTTTGCATCTATATTCATGAGCAATATTGGTCTGCAATTGTTTTACTTTTATGTCTTTGATAGGTTTTGGAGTGGCAAATATCAGAATATGAGTTTCGCACTGATCCTTCTTTCTCTATTTTTTTGAAAAACTTGTATATTATTGGTGCTATTTTTAATTGTTTGATACAATTAGCCAGGGGAACCATCTTTATTAGTCTCTTATTGCTACTGTAACAAATCACCAAAACCTTAGTGATTAAAATGATGCATTATGTGAGAGTTCTGGGTGCCAGTTTCCCAAAAGGAGTCTCACTGGGCCCAAACCAAGGCATAGGCAAGGCTGTGTTTCTTTCCAGAGAAAGACTCCAAGGCAGAGTCTGTTTTCCTGCCTTTTCTACAGGCTTTTAGAGGCTGCCTGCATTCTTTGCTCAAGGTGCCTTCCATCTCCAAAGCCGGTAGTGTCAGTCGAGTCTCTCAGGTTATGCTGCTTAGATGCTGAGCCCCGACTCTCTCTTTCTCACTAAGGATACTTGCTGGCTAAGTGAATTAAACCAGAATCAGAAAGTCAAGGATCAAATGTTTTCTCTCATGTGTGGGAGAGAGAGAGAAGAAAAGAGGGTCCCAATAGAGCAGAGGAAGGGGATTGAGAGGGAAGAAGCATGGGAGGGCCTGGGGAAGTACTGGAGAATTATACTGGGTTCATGTACAATTATAGCACAATGAATCCTGCTTTTGTATATATTAATAATAATAATAATAATGATGATGATGATGATAAAAGGGGAAGTGGGAGAGTAAGCAGGTGGATAGAGGGAGGGAAGAAAGGAGGGAAAGGGAAGTCAAAAATGTTCTTTGCATGTACAAATCTGGCAAATAAATGCAACTATTATGCATAATTATAATGCATCAATAAAACAAAAAGGACCCTTATGATTGTGCTGGACCCACCTGTCAAATCCACAATACTCTCCCATCTTAAGGTCAGCCGATTAACAACATTAATTCCATCAACTGTGTCCATTTTCATTTTCCATAACACATTCATTCACAAATTCCAGGGATTAGGATGTGGACATCTTTTGGAAAAATTATTATCTGCCTACCATGCCATTTGAGCCTGGAGGGGTTTTCTTTTCTTTCTTTTTTTTTTTTAAGTGGATTTTATTTTTTAAAAAACATTTCCAGTGCTGTGATTCTGGCCCAGGGCCTTGTGTATGCTAGGCAAGCACTCTACCTCTGAGCTACATCCCAAGCCCATAATTTTATTTTTCAAAAGAAATTTTCTTCAATAGATACAACACTCTTCAGTCTGTTTCTTTCTGTGTAGGTTGTATTTTTTTTAAACATTCTATATTTCACCTAAATTGTAAAATTTGCTGGCCTTAAATTGTTCATAGCACTCTTTGCTGTTGCTTTAATGTATATAAAGTCTATGGTGCTAACGTCTTTTCATTCCTAATATTAATATTGTCGTCCTTCCCCTTCTTTGCTTGATCTGTTTAGTGAGAGTTTATCAATTTTGCTGAGCTTTCAAGGAACTAGCTTTTTTTTTCTAAGCTAATTTTCTCTGCTTTCTGCCTGCATTTTATTTAATTAATTTCTACCCTTAGCATTATTATTCCGGCTCCTCTACTTATTTGAGGTTGCTTTGCTCTTCTTTTTCTCATTTCTTAAGTTGGAACATTAGGTAATTGATTTTAGGTCATTCTGTCTAAAATACAGCCTTCCCTGCATCTGAGAAATTTTGATGTGTTGTATTTTTGTTGTTTTTTTAAAAAAAAAAAAAAGATTGTTTTATCCATTGGATACTGTGGTTCTCCTGCCTCCTTCAAACAATTATTAAAAACCAGAATCTGAAACCACAATATTTCTTCTCTGAAGTGGTTTTAGCATGGAACCATTCCCTTGAATTAAAAAACAAAAACAAACAAAAACCCAAACAAACAAACAAACAAAAACAAAACACTAGCCCTGGATCTGAGACTTTAATTCAATGGTTGTTATTTCCTGGTCCCCAATATCCTTTTCAAGAAAATCTGTAATTGTTTCAAATAGGCTCCTGTTATTGATTTTTTTCAAGCTCAAGTTATCTGGAAAACCACACCTTGAATAATTTGCTACCTCCCTTCTAGCTATTGAGAATTGTAAGAATTAGCTTTAGGGATGCCTCCTGCATGCATCTGTGTCCAGCACTGCTGGGACTGGCTTTGTTTTTTCCTGGTACCTATTTGGATTCCCTCTGTGTGCTAAGTGATGTGTACCAGGCTCCCAGGGTCAGCATGCAGGGAGAAGGATTGGTGCACAGGAAGGCTCCCGGGGCAGAACATTCTGAGCAGACGAGGCATAAAGTAGGGGAAAGCATGTGCCTCAGTAACCTCTGCCTCACTCAGTAAGAAGATGCAAGAGCCAAGTTCGTCCTGCTGTCTGAGTCTGTCCTGCCAAGCGCATGGGCAGTGTGGTCCTTGGAGCAGGACGCGGATGTAAAAGTCCCTTATAGGCTAAAATGTGCTGGGCTGAGGATTATCTGTCATGTCTGTCTGCTTTAACCTTCCCACCCTTGGTCCCTATTTCTCCAGCAGGTCATACTGTCTTTCTCCTTGCAGGGCTGGCTTCATAGGCATGCGACCTGAGCAACAGAAGGGTCCTTAGTTAGTTGAATTCTCTGGCATCATCATTTTGAAATCCTTAACATGTTTCAGCAAGGGGTCTCACATTTTCATTTTGCACAGGGCCTCACCAATTCTGTCACCGATCCGATTTACCTGGAAAGCTCCTTGGAAACAAGGTAGTGACTTGGCATGTAAAAGGGGCAGAGAGCAAGGCTCCAGGGTCCATGGTCATAAGCGAACAAAGGCACACAGTAGGATTGTGCGTCACAGTTCCACGTCTGACTGAAACAACTTCCAGCGGCACCCCCACCCCCACCCCCGTCCCTCCTTGTAAGGAGATTTTTTGGAAGGCTCAATTATATTTTCCCAGCTATCCCCCATCACACACCTGCCCCAGCAACTCCCCCAGTACTCATTCACATCTAGCAACTCAAGAATCAACAGCATCCATATGGTGCATCCTCTATAAATGAAAGCTCTTTTAATTAGTGATGGGACACCTCAAATAATTTCAGCAGATGCTTCCATTTCACGAAAACAGGCACATGTCTTTGCAACTGGGCAATATTGTTCTAATTATATCATAGCCTGCAGCCCAACTGGGTCCGTCTCTCAGGCAGTCTTTCTGAGGGAGGGCTCGTGGGCTGGGGGATCTATTTTATGCACTCTCCCACACCCACACTCTATCTCATATTTTCACCATTTAATGTTTGTTAACTGGTTTTTGTTTTGTTTTCTATTATTTTGATTTCCAAGTGCTTTATACAGTCAGGAGAGGAATGAAAAGGACATAATTATTTGGCACTAGGATGGATGACAGGAAACGATGGTATTTTCCTTCTTTTTTTTATGATTTCCTTATAAAGAATGGGTCTACTTCAAGGAGGCTGCAGAGCAGACTGGGTGACGCAGAGATTCCTTTGGCTCTGCCCAGTATCCTGAGAATCTGTGACAGGGATGACAGGGACGTTTGCTATAATTAAAGCTGCGCTAGGAGCTGAGGAGTGTGGTCTCTGAACAGACAGGGTTTATATCTGGAGGCGTCAGCTTGGTGCTGAGTAGTGCTTGGCACACCACGGGAGGGGACCTGCTAGGCTCACCATGCTTGGGGACCCTAGGGGCTTAAGACATCATGTTATGTTATGTTACAGAGATTTGGAATGTTTCATTGGTGCAGCATCATTTAGCCTATGCTGACTAATCCACTGGTGACCAGAGCTAGCCCAGCTTCTCTCTCCAGTGACTTCCTATGGGGCCACCCTGAGCTGGGGCAGGAAGGAAATCCTGTCACAGGGATGGGCCAAGTCAAAACAAACCACAGGGGAGCTTTAAGACACCCTTAGGAATACATCTCTCCCATTCTGGAACTATGAGGAGCTAGCCAGGAGGCTCTCAGGATATTTTAGTCAAGAAAGAGCAGCTGGACTGTGGGGCAGGGAGACACAGAGGATGACTCATGCCAAGATAAAGAACAGACTGAATGAAGCTGCAGTGAATGCTACCCCAGGAGAACTCGAAGTCTTTAGGAACACATCACGGTCTTGACTTCCTGGTGACCAGAGGCAGGTCCTGTTCTTCACAATTTGGCCCAGTACTCAGGCCAGGCTGTGTCCGAGGTACCAAGGACAAACTGGAGGCTGAACTCAGATGTTGCCACCTGGCAGAGAGTTCCCTTTTTTCTTCCCTCGTGTAGGTCTTTGGTTTCTTGGTGACTAGTCTGCCAATCTGGTGGATTCGCTTGCTTCTCTGATAATCTTCTAATGATCTCCATGGCCAAGGTCAAGCTCAAGGTGATACTTTCCCATATCCATCTCATCTTACACAGTAACTCTGAAAACCACCTTGGTTTTAAAAAACCAAAGCCTTGGCTTAGAACCTAACATTCCTATGTACATATATGAATATATGACAGTGAATCTCCCCATCGTGTACATCCACAAGACATTAAAAAATTATAACCAATAGCAGAAAAAATAACTAGAGGGAAGGGAACAGGGTGAGGCAGGAGGAGAGGGGAAGAGGAAGTTCCGGGGACTGAATTAGAACAAATTATATTCCATGTTTTTATAATTATGTCAAAATGAATCCTACTGTCATAACTAAAAAGAACCAGTTAAAAAACAAAAAGTCTGACCCTGGCCTCAAACAACTCATTGATCATCACTCCATCTGTAAGATAGGTGAAGGCTAATATTTCTTAAGTGCCTCAATTTTTTAAGCCAACGCAGGATATAAACAAAAATGAAAACACATAGAAAAGAAAGCAAGCTTCTTATTTCAAACCTCTTCTGCCACACACTTCAATCTGCTTTATTACCAAGATAGTAAAAGTAATGGGGTTAAATTTAGATAAAAGCAAGGAGACATGGTACGTTTTATTTTAAGTGGCACATAGCATATTTAAACCAGTCTCTCTGGGTAAATACACTAGGCTGAGTCTTGTTCCTGTCCAGAGGGCCTCTCATGTTGCCCACTGGCAATGGAATTGAGTAGGTGTATTGACCACCCAGCGACTTCTAACCTGTATCTCTATGCTGACCTAGTTGTACTGACTGACTGTTGTAAAAAGGAACCCAGAAGATTCCTTCAGTCCTGCTTAGAGGTAGTGGGCTGGATCTCCAAAGAGATCTTCCAGTCTATGTGAAAAATGCATAATTAGGATAAAAAAAACCAGGAAGCTTTAATAACTTGACTTCCATGCATTTCTTGTCTAAGGTGGCACTAAAAGATGATAGGTAGGGACAAAAGCCACGAGGTTAAAATATTTGGAATATGTGCAATATGGACACACACAAACCTGAATAAAATTTTGTTTTTCATGTGGTCCCTGCCATTGGGAGCTCACTATCTGGTGCATGGGGGACAGACAAATATATTTGAAAGGTGTACTCAGGGCTGTGTTAGGGACATTCAGCTGCTTGTGAGTACTGAGTGTGTGTGTGTGTGGGGGGGGGGGGGACTTGGACTTGTCCCCAGGTAAGTGGATCCTAATCTGGGAGTTGACAGAAAGGGGAATTAAGTGGCTTGTGTGAGCAAGGGCAGAACCCCTGGTACTGCACGTGCTTTGTGCTGGCAGGATGGGGCCTGGGAAGGGGAAGCGGGAGAGGGACAGGGGTTAGATCTGGGAGATCTGATCTGCCAGTGCAGGGAGTATAGGTTTTATCCTGAATTAGAGGTGAGCTGGGGAAGGATTTTAAGCAGGCGAGGTCAGGTCCACCATCTCTCTCCAGTTTTAAATGAGGAATGGCTGGAGGACAGGGTCACTGGAGGAGGTGACACTTTAGGAGGCCCCTGGGAGAGATAAGCAGGACTGAAGAGGGCAACAAAGCAGGAACAGAATCAGGAAGATCCAGGAGAGAGGATGAGCACATCCTTGCGCCTGCACTCTTCCTTGGAGAAGCAGCATGTTGGAACCGCAAGCCCTGCTAGCCCTGGCCTGGACAAGCTCCCCCAGGACAGATGCATCTGTGGGCTTGCTGGGAGTCAGCTTGGCAACAACTAAATTGGGGGACTTCAATGTCCCTGGTCCACTCACTCACTGTGCAGTGGCTCACCATGGGCTTAGGTGTGTCTCCTGGCTACCAGGCTCCTGGGGCTGTCCCCACTGTTCCGCAGTAGGTCTTTGAGCAACAGCCCCTGAGGCTCCAGCCTTAAGAGACACCACTCTGGGGTCTGGGAGACCTACCTGCCCAGCTCCAATTTGGCTGGTTTGTTTCTCAAAGTAAGCAGTAAAGGGAGGAGTTGAATGAACACCCACTGAGATTAGGAAACTGGGCTCCATCCTGGCATGCCTCAGCTCTCTCTTTTTTTTCCCTGGGCCTTGGTTTTCATTTCTGTGAAATGGGGAGCTCCGACTAATGATCTCTCAAGGTTCTTTTAGTAAAGTGATTCTCAAGCTAGAGCATACATCAGGATCTTCTTGGGCTTGTTAAAACACCACTGGCTGGGTCCTCACACCCAGCGATAATGACTCAGTAGGTTTGGGCAGGGTCCTGAGAATTCACCTTTCTAGCAAGTCCCAGGTGATGCTGCTGCTGCTGCTGATTGAGGACCCAACATTGAGAACCATATTTTTTGCACCTGGCACTTTCTGATAGAGCAGTTCATCACAGTCTGGGTGGCTTGGCCTTTAAGAAAGCAGAGGATCTGTCCTATTTGTTAGTGAACACAGGGTCCAGGTTGACATTTGCATGTCGATGCTGAACAGTGTTCACCTGACTCCTGGCCCTGGGACTCCTCTGAGGGAGGGGGTATGACTGGGACAGGCAGGAATCAGGGCAGTCAGCGCACACATGAGTGCTGAGATCTCCCAAATTGACCTGCAGAGCTGTATGGTCACTTAGCTTTTGCATACTCCTCCACTGCCTATTTCATGTCCTCTCCCCTGATATGTGGAAAAATCAATGCCTGCAGGGTATTAGAGAAGCCATCGAATTGCCCTTACCTGCCACCAGGTGACACCTGATATTGATTTAGCTTATGAAAGTGATGCACAGGTTTGCCGAAGCCTAGAAAAGATCAAATGTTATGAGCCTCATGATCCCATCTTCCTTCTCTGCTCTCAGCTAACAGCAGAGGAGGTAATTGGGAAATAATAGACTGAAGACGCTTTCTTGGTGTGCTTACAAGTAGAACAAAATACAGGAGAATCATTTCATTGGGAGAGAGGGATTTTAGTATCATTCGTTTTTATTAAGGGCAATTTTCTCTTTAAGTGCAACATTCTCTAGACGTGACCATTATGGAACAACAATTTTAACACAACCAGTAAATCAAAGAAAAAATTACTGTTGAGGGAAGCTCTTTACAGATGTTCCAATGGTTATGTGCCAGGCAGGCAGCTTCAAGCCAGAAAAGGCTAGTGTCTGCCAGGGAGACTGCGCTGAGGTTGTCTGGTCCCTTGGAGGAAACTATCTCTTCCTTTTAAGTACAGGGAGTACTAGTAACAAGATAAATATTTACTAACTTGTGATTTCAGGCAAGCTCATCCTCTCTAAACCTTGATTTATGATAATAAATAAACTTATTTGATAGGGTAGCTGTGCAATCTGAGATCATGAAAACTAGCTAATGGCCAGCACATAGCTGAATGAGTGTTTGCTCTCCTTACTGTTACAGCATTAGAAATAATAGTGGCAGAAATAGAGGCAATGGCAGAAGAGCAGAGTTTGCATTTATTGAACACTGTGGCACTGCAGTAGTATGTGGTCTCCATACTGTTTCGTTTTCCTGAACACAGGGGGAAGACCACATGTCCCAGCTTCCTCTGCAAGTCATTTAGAACCACATGACAAGATTCTGACCAATGGGTGCAAGTGATGTTGTGAGCTGGTTCCAGACTGGCACTCAGAAATATTTTATAAAATCCTCCAAAGCTTTCTTGCCTGGCTGCATTAACCGTGGAGTTCATGCATTCAATGTGTCTTGGCTACAAAATAGAGGAAGGGGATAAGACGTGCATTACCGTTTACCTGAATGATCAATAAACCTTTCCAGTCTAGGACCCTGAGGCTTGGAACTGTGTTACTGCAGCATCATACTATCCTGACAAACATAAGTGCCTGGTGCATGCTCAATGGTAAATTAGACATATGCATAAGTAATAGGACCTCGCTTAACACACACACACACACACACACACACACACACACACACACTATACAGTATAAGCTGCAGGTTCACTGGCCTCATGGGCTTACTCTGGGTTGGTATATACTATATTATGTATAATCACAGTTGTGGGGAAAGTAGGATTTCTAAAACCAGCTTCTGTTTTACTTAGACTTTCTTTTCTTCATTAGTAGATGGCAGATGTGCCTTCATTTAATTGTTAAGAATTTTTATACTCTTAATCATGCAATTTCCACAATGGAATCTCAGTTCATGATTGGTATTTCTAGACTGTTCCTTTTATCATTTTGTGCAACCATTCTTTATTCCTATAATTTGTTTTCCAACTGTAATGTTTTGAGTGAAATTAATTGCTGAATTAGCAAGCTTTGGTTGAAAATTTGATTAAATGCTGTTGTCTGACAGGCTTTTACTAATCTCCTCTAGAAAATTGTATTCCCAATAACTCTGTAGTTCCCATATCTTGCTGTGACACTTTTTTTCTGCATAACTGTACACTGTTTATTGTCCATATCCCCTTATCACTAGAGCATATGCTCCCTGCGGGCAGAACCAGCACCCATTTTGTGTTTATCTGTTTATGGATATATCCCATTGTCCAGAACTGTGTCACATCCATAGTAGGCACTTAAAGAACATATGCTTGTCATCAGTAAGCTGTTTTCTCTCTGTTTATTCTCAAACTTTATGCTTTGCTTTAAGTATGGGTTTTATTAACTTTGACTTATTAAATTGGATTTAAATCAATTTATATTAATTGTCATACTGATATATTTGGACTTATTTCTACCATAGTTTTGTTTAATTGAGGTAACTATAGATTCATATCTGTTTTAAGAAATAATACAGAGAAATCTCTCAACTTTCACCAATGATAACATTTTGCAAAACTATAATATGATATCAATACCAAGATATTGACATTGATCTCAATCACCAACCTTATTCAGATTTCCCTGGTTTCACTTGTTTGTGTAAGTGCACATGCATTATGAATGAAGCTCTACACAATTTTATCACTTGTGTAGTTTATGTTCACAATCACAGTTCTGATACCAAACAGCTCCAAAACCAAAAGGGTCCCTTCTGCAGCTCTTTTGTTTATAGGATTTTTTTATTATATTTTTTATTCTAATGTGTTATATATGACAGCAGAATGCATTACAATTCATATTACACATATAGAGCACAATTTTTCATATCTCTGGTTGTATATAAAGTATATATAGTGCAAGAATTAAAATCAAGAGTAATAAATGGGATGGATTCAAACTAAAAAGTTTCTTCTCAGCAAAGTAAACAATCAGTAAGGTAACTAGAGAGCCTATACCTTGGGAGCAAATTTTTACCCCTCACACATCAGATAGAGCACTAATCTCTAGAGTATATAAAGAACTCAAAAAGCTAAACACCAAAAACCCAAATAACCAAATCAATAAATGGGCCAAGGACCTGAACAGACACCTCTCAGAAGAGGATATACAATCAATCAACAAATATATGAAAAAATGTTCAACATCTTCTGCAGCTCTTTTATGACCAAACCAATTTCCATCCCTTAGCCTGCACTCCACAATCCCTAATCTGTCCTCCATTTCTAAAATTTCCAACTTCAAAAATGTTGTGTATTCACTTCAGATAGAGCCCTAATATCCAGAGTATACAAAGAACTCAAAAAATTAGACAATAAGAGAACAAACAACCCAATCAACAAATGGGCCAAGGACCTGAACAGACACTTCTCAGAGGAGGACATACAATCAATCAACAAGTACATGAAAAAATGCTCACCATCTCTAGCAGTCAGAGAAATGCAAATCAAAACCACCCTAAGATACCATCTCACTCCAGTTAGATTGGCAGCCATTATGAAGTCAAACAACAACAAGTGCTGGCGAGGATGTGGGGAAAAGGGTACACTTGTACATTGCTGGTGGGACTGCAAATTGGTGCAGCCAATTTGGAAAGCAGTATGGAGATTTCTTGGAAAGCTGGGAATGGAGCCACCATTTGACCCAGCGAATTATTCCCCTTCTCGGTCTATTCCCTAAAGACCTAAAAAGAGCATGCTACAGGGACACTGCTACATCGATGTTCATAGCAGCACAATTCACAATAGCTAGACTGTGGAACCAACCTAGAGGCCCTTCAATGGATGAATGGATAAAAAAAAAGTGGCATTTATACACAATGGAGTATTACTCTGCATTAAAAAATGACAAAATCATAGAATTTACAGGGAAATGGATGGCATTAGAGCAGATTATGCTAAGTGAAGCTAGCCAATCCCTAAAAAACAAATGCCAAATGTCTTCTTTGATATAAGGAGAGTAACTAAGAACAGAGTAGGGTCGAAGAGCATGAGAAGAAGATTAACATTAAACAGGGATGAGAGGTGGGAGGGAAAGGGAGGGAGAAGGGAAAATGCATGGAAATGGAAGGAGACCCTCAGAGTTATACAAAAGTACATACAAGAGGAAGTGAGGGGAAGGGGAAAAATAATACAAGGGGGACAAACGAATGTCAGTAGAGGGGGCAGAGAGAGAAGAGGGGAGGGGAGGGGAGGGGAGGGGAGGGGGGATAGTAGAGGATAGGAAAGGCAGCAGAATACAACAGACACTAGTATGGCAATATGTAAATCAATGGATGTGTAACTGATGTGATTCTGCAATCTGTATATGGGGTAAAAATGGGAGCTCATAACCCACTTGAATCAAATTGTGAAATATGATATATCAAGTACTATGTAATGTTTTGAACAGCCAACAATAAAAAATTAAAAAAAAAATGTTGTGTATAGTGTGTATGATTTGGGATTTGACTTTTTAAAAAGTATTATTTGTATAATATAAAATTAACTATTTTAAAGTGCACAGTTCAGTGGCATTTAGTACATCCCCAATGTGCCACCATCATCTCTACTATATAAAATAAACACACACACACACACACACACACACACACACACCAGGGATTTAAACCAGAGATCCTTAACCACTGAGCCACATCTCCAGCCATTTTATTTATTTTTTTTATTTTGAGACAGATACTTGCTAATTTGCTGAGGCTGGCTTTGAACTTGTAATCCTCCTGCCTCAGCCTCCTGAGCCACTGGGATCACAGGTGTGCCCCACTGTGCCCAGCTATATAAAAAATGTTTTAACACTATAAAGGAAAACCCATTCCTATTAAGCAGTACCTTCTCATTGCTCCCTGGATGTTCGGCAATCACTAGTCTACTTTATGTCTCGGAGGGTTCACCTATTCTGGATATTGCATAGAAATGGAATCATACAATATGTGACAATTTGTGTCTAGCTTCTTTCACTTAACAGAATATTTTTGAGGTTTATCCATGTTGTAACGTGTATCAGTACTTTATTCTTTTTCATGGGTAAATCACATCAATTACACGGATATCCTGTTTTTGTTTATTCATTTACCATTGGTGGGCATTTGGGTTACTTCTACCTTTTGGCTATTGTGAACAGTGCTACTGTGAACATTCATGTATGTTTTCACTTGAACATTTGCTTTCAGTTCTTTGGTCTACATCTAGGAATGAGATTACTGATTCGGATGATAATTTTCACACTTTTTGAAACAATGTCAATCTGTTCCCCACAATTGCTCTACCATTTTGCATTCTCATCAGCAATGCATGATCGACATTCTTTATATTTTCACCATCATTCATTATTTTACATTTTTGATTGTAGCCATTTTAGCAAGTTTGATACTTTGTTATAGTTTTGATTCAAATTTCTCTTTTCATGTGTCTTTTGGCCATTTCTGTATCTTCTTGGGAGAATATTTATTGAAGTCCTTTGGGTTCATGTTTTAAACTGCACTGTTCATATTTTTATTGTTAAAATGGAAGAGCACTTTGTATATTCTGGACACTAGACACTTATCATATCTCTGTTTTGAAAATCTTTTCTCTCGTTCTATAAAGCATCATTCCATTTTCTTTTGAAGCACAACGGTTTTTAGTTTTGTGGACTCCAATCTATCTATTTTTTTCTTTTGTTACTTATGCTTGTGTTGGTGCATCTGAGAATCCATCCCCAAATCCAAAACCACAGAGAATCACTTCTATGTTTTCCTCTAGGTGTTTAATGACTTTAGCCTGTACATTGAGGTCTTTTACCCACTTTAGCTTAAATATTTATAACGTGGGAGTCAGGTTGCAACTTCATGTTTTTACACATAGATAAACAGTTATTCTAGAAATATTGAAAAGACTATTCTTATCCCATTGAATGGTCTTGGCATGCTTGACTAAAACTGAATTGACCATAGATGCATGGATTTATTTCTAGACTTTCCATTCTAGCCCATCTATTTACCTGTCTATCTTTATTCCAGTATCACATTGTTTTGATTACTGGTAGCTTTGTAATAAATTTCAAAATTGGGAAATATAAGTCCTCCAATATTGTTTTTTTCCCCAAGATTGTCCTTGTTATTCAGGGTATGATCTAATTCCATATGAGTATTAGGATCAGTTTTTCCACTTCTGCAAAAAAAATACTATTGGGATTTTGATACAGATTACATTGACTCTGCAGATTGCTTATGGGAGTTTTATAATCTTAAGAATATTTAGTCTTCCAATCCAGGAGCACAGATGTCTCTCCATTTATTAGGTCTTATTTAATTTCTTTTAGCAATGTTTTTGTTATCAGTGTACAGATCTTGCAACTTGGTTAAATTTATTCTGAAGCATGTTATTCTTTTTGAAGTTATTGTAGTGTAATTGTTTTCTTAATTTCCTTCTTGCATCGTGCATTGCTAGTACATAGAAATATAATCAACTTCTGTGTGTTGATTTTGTGTGCTACAACTTTTTGACTTTCTTTATGGCTTTTCGGTGGATTCTCTAAGGTTTTGTGTATAGATACATAAAAAGTTATTACATACACATATCATTTCCAAATAGGGATAATTTTATTCTTTTCTTCAATTTGGATATATTTAATTTCTTTTCCTTGCCTAACTGCCCTGGCTAGAGTTTCAAGAACAGTTAAGAATAGAATTGGCCAGAACAAAAATTACGTTTTGTTCTGCATCTTGAGAGGAGCTTTCAGTCCTGCACTGTTGGCTGTTATCTTAGCTATGATTTTTTCATAAATGCCCTTGATCGTGTTGGGGATATTCCTATTCATTCTTAGTTTGTTAACTGTTTTTTATCATGAAGGTGTGTTGGATTTTCTTTTTGTCTGCATCAATTAAGATTACTGTGTGCTTTATTTCCTTTATTCTATCAATCTGGTGTATTACATTGTTTGGTTGTGTGTGTGTGTGTGTGTGTTTCTAAGAATATCTCTTGGTATAGTTTTCACAGTGGCTATTCTGACATTAAAATGTACAAACCTGACATTAAAATATACAAACCTAGTGCCTCAAACCTAGAGTGCTCTACCACTGAGCCACAACCCCAGCCCCCTATTTTGTATTTTATTTAGAGACAGGGTCTCACTGAGTTGCTTATGCTTTGCTGTTGCTGAGGCTGGCTTTGAACTTGTGATCCTCCTGCCTCAGGTTCCTAGCCGCTTAGATTACAGCCATGTGCCACCGTGCCCAGCTCATTTTTTTTTTTTTGTTAGAAACGTTTCTTTGGCCAGTCTTGGGTGTATTTGCTAACAATATATCATTTTAGTTTTCCTGTGCCTGACAATGTTGTTATTTTCTTTTCATTCCTGAAAGAGAGTTTCACTGGGTATAGAATTAGTTGCGTACAATTATTTTCTTTCAGCACTTGAAAAATATTGTGCCACTTCTCTTTGGCCTCCCTGGCTTCAGATCAGAATTTTATCATCATTCCAGTGGGTGTTTCACCACATTGTCTGGCTGTTTTCAAGATCTTTATCTTTATCTTTCAGAAGTTTAATCATGATGTATGTTGACATTGATTTCTTTGGATTTGTCTTTTGGAGGATTCTTGCTTCTTGGATCTGTAAAAGTTTGTGTCTTTTGCCAAAATTTGGGAAGCTTTTGACAGTTATTTTTTTTTTCAAATATTCTTTCATTCCACTCCTCAGCATCTGGATGGCAGTCAGTTGGTTAGGCTTATTGAGCAGGTGTTGGCCTATTGTGTTTCCAAAAGTAAGATTATGGTTCCAAAGGTAAGCTAATATTCAAAGGCTCTCTGGTGTTATTTTGGTTTGCTCAGCTTATCTGTATGACTGAGACTCCCATTGGTTACTACTGCTGCTGCTTTAGGTGGGGCAGCAAGGCCTCCCTCAGCTGTCTCTTAAGGAGGAAGTAGGGCTGGGGATGTGGCTCAAGCGTTAGTGCGCTCTCCTAGCATGCGTGCGGCCCAGGTTCGATCCTCAGCACCACATACAAACAAAGATGTTGTGTCCGCCGAAAACTAAAAAAAAAAATAAAATAAAATATTAAAATTCTCTCTCTCTCTCTCTCTAAAAAAAAAAAAGGAGGAAGGAGCATGAGGGGTGCCCTGACAGTGGCCCCCTCTACACCTACCCTTAGGGTGTCTTGCATGGGGGTTGAAATTATAGATCCAGGGGGACCAAGGAGCTTCTGAAACCAGGCTGCTTGCTACATAGCTGGGTATCTTTCCTTCTGGACAGGAGAGGAAGGCCTCTGGATGAAAAGACTTGCCATACCAGGATGGAACCATCCTCTCCTCCTGGATTCACCTTCCTGCTCCTATACCCTTTGATGGAAAAGGGGACTTTCAAGTTGGGGAGAAAATAATGTGTCCCCTGGCTATTTATTCCCGCTGGTGCTCCTAATTGATTGCCTTTGCTGATGGTGTGGGGTTCACCTAATGCTGTTAAAGGGACATATGTTGGATCCTGGAGAAGAAGGAGCCGACCTGGGTTGTCTTCCATTGCCACCTTGGGGCTGAGATGCTAGGTTGAGTATCCTTCATCCTCTGGATGTGGGGATGCAAGACATCTGGCGTCTGTGCCGTTGGCCTAGTCCTGGATCAGGTTACCTTTCTTTTGGCACCTTTTAGATTTCTTCTTTGGTTGTTTCTTACTCCATTTCCAGGGTTTATAGTTGTGCGTATGGGGAAAAGAAAGGAAACACCAACCACCATTTTTTTTTTTTTTTTTGATGATTTCCTCCTCGTCATTGACTTTGGGCTCTTCCACTAGAATTCTTATTAAATGAATCTTGGCATTTGTTTTCTTCCTTCACTTTAAAAAAAAAAAATGAGTGCTCTTACATTTTCCATTTCTGGGGTTTTAAATTTTTATTGCTATGGAATATTTTCTTATCTTCCCATTCACTACTTTGTTTTTCATTTAAGTTTCTTTTGTCGATTGCTATTTATTGCTTCAATTTTCAGATTTCATCAATTTGAATCACTTTCCCCTCCTCATTGCTCCTTTTTAATTTTATTTTTCTCAAATAATGCTATGGATCCAAATAAGAAGTCAATCTTTAATTGCTTTCTTTTCCTTGCTTACATTCTTTGATTTCTTTAATTTGTTGTTGTTATTATTTTGGTGCATTCTTGTACTTCCACTTTCATGCTGTTGATTTTCCTTAAAGGTCAAGTGATCCTGGCTGACTTTTCACTTTGAAGGACAAGGCTTTTTGGTAGGTTGGTCATGAGGGACCCTCTGCCATTGAGTATAAGGGATTGGGGAGAGGGCTGATAGTGAGTTGGAGCAGAACATCAGGCTCATGATTCCCACCTGCTATCTGGGCCTTGACCCTTGTCATCAGCACTTCATTTCTGAGTGTCACTGCCCTCAGTGTTGTGTAAGTCTGTTGAGGAGGTTGGGAGATGCCCCAGTCTCTCCACTCCACTTTCCTCAAGGTCTACACTGTGGACCTCTGAGCTTCATCTAGGTATGGACGCTTCAGCCAGCTACTTTGGACCTCGAGAAAGTGCTGGGCCAGCTAACTCCGAGTGTAACAGCTCAGAGAATGCTAGTGGGGAAGCTGTCCCTGAGGGCTGCACAGGTTTATCCAAGACAATCTTAGAACTTCCACTTAAATGAATTTTCTCTAAAATATGAAAGACATTAAGCCTGACTAATTTTAATATATGAATTATCATTCCTGAGGTAAGAGTATGGGTTCTGTAATCCACTTGTTTGCTCGTTTGTCTTGTGATGAATTGCTGTTTTTATCTTCTTGGTTAAAGGGATTTATGGATAATACATTCTATTAAAAAAATCTAATCCTCGCAAAATGGTTAAATGATTAAAAATTCTGGCACAGAAAATGTGAATCAAAGATAACTTTAAAACAGCCAGTGCTAGTAAATAACTGAAGCATAGCAGAGCTATTGCACTTGTAACCTTCATTCTCCACATTATGTGATGCAAATAATGATTTCTTAAGATCGGATGAAAATTTGACCCCTAAAGTTCTATGAACGGCTATGAAGACTATTTGGAAGAGACTATTTTCACTCAAGATTATTAATGATTAATCTCATGCAAATATAAATTGTATTGAGATATTTGCTAAGGAGTTTCGTATATTTATATATAAATAAATAAATTTGCATAAACTGTCAACGTAATTTTTTTTGTACTAGTGATTGACTCGGGGTGCTTAACCACTGAAGTACATCCTGAACCTTATTTTTTTAAAATTTTATTTTCAGACAGGGTCTCATTAAGTTGCTCAGGGCCTTGATAAGTTGCTGAAACTGGCTTTGAACTTGCAATCCTGCCTCAGCCTCCCAAGCTGCTGGGATTACAGGTGTACACCATCATGCCTGTCAATTTGATTTTTTTTAAAAAGATTGTATACCTCAAAACAATGAGAAACCACTGCTGTACACGGTCATCCAACTAAAGATCCTTAGGATCACTTATAGACAAACTCAAACTGGGAGGTATTTGGGGGCTCCCCTGGGAAGAACTGCACTTGGGCTGCCAGAGCCTTTTCCCTGGTGGGTTTTGAGTTGCAATGATCTGGTCATATCTATGTTCTATTGTCCATTAATTTCTTATCATTTCTGTCCCCTTGATGACACTTTTCCTTATATTTAAGCAATGCCACTGATTTATTCATTTTGCCCAACATCACGGACACTTCTGTGGGATTCAGTAGGCAGAGAGCAATGTATTAGCATTGGCCATCATCCCAAATCTGAAGCCTCAAGGTTTCCATTGAACTTGGAAAATAAGAAATTCGCTACTACCTGGGGCTACTATGTAAACAATATTTCTTTTCTTTTCTGATGTTGTTTAGTAAAATAAAAGCAAACAGAAACAGCCTAATTAAGAACCAGGGGACAGAGCATGAAAGTTTAGATAAAGTAAAGCAGTAGAGAACTCCTGGGCCCAGACAGGGCTATGGCATATTGTCTGTGAGTCAGGTGAGACTGGCAGAGGGAAGGGAAGTTGCTATTACCATTGGGTGGTGTTATTTAAAGGGAAGTGGGAAGGTGGATTTCTTACCACCAAGAAAAATCTCTCCCACCAGTGTGCAGCTAGCACCAGAATTAGAATGAAGCATCCTCCACCCCCACCAACCCATGACCACAATAAGAGTCACCTTGTGGTGAGCCCTTGCCTGCTATGCTCATTGGAGGCTCCTGTTTTTGCTTTTAATGAGGGAAGACATTTCCTTCCAAGAAGTCCCTCCTATTGCTATAGCTCATGATGCACACAACTCCCTCTAAAATATGTCATGTAGCACATTCAAAAGGAAAATGAATTTACATTAATTGAGTTTGAGATTCCCTTTTGGAGAATTTCATAAAGGCTTTTGAAATAACAGAAGTGTCACAAACATGGGTTGGCATGCAGGCGTCGGGTACAAAGAATATGCTTGAGGATGATACAGTTGTCAAAAAGGTATTTTTTTCCCCCTGCAGTGACAGGTGGCTCTGACAGTTCTGGTTTGTCATCAGCAAACACCTGAAGATGAGGGATCAGAAATGAGAGATGCCATGGAAATAATTTCTTCTGTAACTGTGAAGTGATCGTGACATTGTTGCACCATAATGTGGCACCAGAGGCAGGATCAAAATAAAAAATCTCTCCAACTGCAGAAGAAAGGGTTACCCGATAATGGCCCCTCTCTAGCCCTTTCTATATTTGCTGGTGTTCCCTGAGGGGGAATGGGAAGGGGCTAGACTGAGAAGATGATATGACCTTGTCCCTGGATTTTTAGATGCTGGAGGCTGCTTCAGACCCACTGTGGTTTTCAGGACCCTTTTTCTGAGACCACGGTTGCCAGAGAGGCTAGAGGACCTTGGATGGGTGCAAGCAGTTGTAGTGTCCACAGTCCAGCACCAGGGGGAGACCTCCCTTACGTGGCACTCCATTTGTATTGAGGACTTTCCTGTTCTGAGGATTGCAGATTGTTGGAAGGGTGTTCAGCTTCCTAAGAAAGAAGGTCTTAGAGAAATACTCTCTCTTCTTTAAGGTTTCTGAATATAACTCATGGCTAGTGTGGTTACTCTCCCAGGTAACCAGAGACCAAGGGCTTTAGCTGAGGAAGTACAGCCCCAAGTAAGGCTACCCACACAATGGCTTGCTTCATCCATCACAGTCACCATGATGCAAAAACAACCTCTTCCTGGCTTGAGTTAAGACAGCTCTTCCCAAAAGCTTAAGATGGGCCTTTGTAGCGTCAAGCTTAGAACTTGTGTAAGTATAGGAGCCAATGGATGCAGTAGAGAAAGATGGACTTCTGGATAGGGCTCAAATGCCTGCACCTTTAAAGTCATTGACCACGGCCCTGCTTTCCAAGGTTTTTCTGCAACTTTGGGAACTATACCTGTAAGAATAACTAAATGGAAAAACTGGAAGATAAAGTTAAAAATATCACCCAGAAAGTAGAACAAAAGGAAAATAGATACACAGACAAAGAGAAATCATGGAATATTTTAGGAATATCTCAAAGATCTAAAATAATAGGAATTCTCAATAAAGGGAACAGAGAAAACTGAAAGAGTGCTTTCATCCTTGAAGCAACTAAGGGAATGTCCCTGAATTGAAGGGCATCTCTCCAGATTAAAAAGATCCATCAAATGCCCAACAGAAAATAGGGCCTCCTCATCACTGTCAAAATTCAGTTTTACATAAAATTGAAAAAATACATACTGTTGATTACAGTGGTTGGTAAATAAACAGAGCAGAACTGGAATCCTGGAGCAAAGGACACAGCAGGAGATGGTCCCACTGGCTTTCTTTTTGGGTTGCTTCTTCTCCCACTGTACAGAAACATGGATCTCAGGTGGAAATCATCTTATGGAGCTGAGGAAGCAGATCCCAGCGTTTGAAGATGCTGAATGTCTTGTAGGGATGGCTTATTTTTCAATTCCCCAGTATTTCCCTTTGCCTTACCCTCCTCCCTTGGAGGGATGGGTTTGTATGCAGAAGAACAAGGAGCCCACCTGGCAGGAAGCAGGTGCTGTGGGAGGAAGACTGAACAGAGGCAGAGAAGTCCCACGGGTTCCACAGCACCGGAAGTCATTGGAGTTTGGCTCAATCAGGGGGAAGGGTTCTGGTTGATTCCCTTGAGTACTCAAATGAGCCCCACCCCCTTTAAAGAAAAACTGTATCTTAGCTATAAGCATCACAAAGATTATAAGAGAGGAAAAAATAGACACTAACAGGAACATAAAAATCCTTAACGCAATACTAGCAAATTGGATCAAGCACTATGTGAGAACAGTAAAAACCCTTTGACCAAGTGAGATTTATCCCAAGAATGAAGAACTGAGGCCCTGCCTTGTAGAGTTTCTGCACTTGCGTGTTCATTTCAGCATCATTCACAATAGCCAAGTTTTAGTATCTCACTAAGTGTCCATCAGTGGATGAATGAATTAAAAACTTGGCATAGACAATGGACTATTTGTTCAGCCTTAAGAAAAAAAAAGAGGAAATCCTGTCATGGATGAATCTGGATGACATTTATGCTAAGATAGACAATATACGAAGTCAGATATAGAAGGACAAATACTACATGACACCAATTCCATGATGAATCTAAAACACTCAAACTCATAGAAGCAGGGAACAGAGTAGGTTGCCCTGGGCTGGGCAGAGAGAAAAACCAGACAGTGTGGGTTAAGGGGTACAGAATTTCAGGCTTATAAGATAAGTAAATCCTAGAGATCTGCTGTATAGCGAAGGGCCTATATCAAACAATGCTCTATTGTATTCCTAAAAATTTGGTAAGAGGGTAGGTAGATCTTATGTTAAATGCTCTCATCAGAAAATAATAACAAACAAGGAAGATGGAAGGAAACTTCTGAAGGGTATATTTACAGCATATATTATGGTGATAGCTTCATGGGTATATACCTCTCTTCCAACTCATTAAGTTGGATACATTAAATATGTGCAGCTTGTTGTAGGTCAATAGAAGACTTTTAAAAACAAAATAAGATAAAGGGAGCATAATTATTTCAATAGATGTACAAAAACAATTGACAAAATTCAATTACTATTTATGATTAAAAAATAATAATAACTCTTGCCAGGTGTGGTGGCACATGCCTGCAATCCCAGTGGCTTGGGAGGCTGAGGCAGGAAGATCACAAGTTCAAAGCCAACTGCAGCAATTTAGCGAGACCCTAAGCAACATAGTGAGACCCTGTCTCAAAATAAAAAATTAAAAGGTCTTGGGATGTTACTCAGTGGTAAAGCAACTCCTGGGTTGAATCACTGGATAGATAATACATAGATAAATAAATAGGAACTCTTAGAACCTAATGGGAAGAAATCACCTCCATCTAATGAAAAGTACCTGCCCCAAAAAAAGAAAGGAAAAAAGAAAATCTTTCATCCAACATCATACTTGATGATGAACTATTAAATGTTTTTCCCCTAAGACTGAAATTAGGACAGGGACATTCTCTCTTACCACTTCTCAATATTGTATCAGAGATTTTAGCTATTGCAGTAAGGTAAGAATAGAAGCATAACCACACAGATTGTGGATAAAAAATTAAAACTGTCATAAATCACAGTGTAATTGACCATGTAGGAAACCTTAAGAAATTTACACACTAAAAAAAATCCTACAAACGTATTACAACTTAGCAAAATATAGAATGTAAAGATAATAAACAAAATGCAAATGAATATTATATCTATATAACAGCAACAAAAATTGGAAAAAATCAGAGCTTAGCACATACAGCATAATTGAAGCTTCAATACATGATAGGTAGATAGATGATGGACAGTTAGTAGATACATAGATGATAGATAATAGATTAGATTGATAAAAGCTATTGCTGGATGGGGGGGATCCAGCCATAGAAGTGCATGGGAGCCTTTCCCCTGTGAACACAAGAACATCTATTCCGTCCTAGTTTTTCTCAACATAATAAATGACATCTCTGTCAACCTACTGGCTCCAGCCAAAACCTGGAAGTCACTCCTGACCCTACTTCTCCCTCAAGCATCTCATCCAAACAGTCACCAAGTTCTGTTAATCCTTCCTCCCAAGACAGCTTTAATCTGTCCACTTCTCACCCTCTGAGTTGAAATCACTTTAGTCCCAGCCATTATCATTTCTCACACTGGGACTGCCTCCTAAATTCCTTCCCCAAATCCAATACATTTTGCAGAGCACTCATAGTGATCTTTTTTGAAAAGTAAACTGGACAATGACTTTTTCTGCTTAACACCCTTCAAAGGCTTCCAACTGCCTTGAAAGGAGACAGAGAGAAAGGAAGAGAAATCCTCTTCCACTCGTTCCCTCCCTCCCCACTCCAATATCCTGTTGGGGTCTCCCACTGGCTAAAACCTACAGAGGCCAGTGGACAAGGGACTAGAGAAAACACAACCTACAGCCCTCAGCCTCCATGTGCCCCTCTCCCTCAAGGTACAAAATATCGGGGTAGGTGAGGCAGGGATCTGAAGTCAAATAAGCCCAGGATCTACCTAGGCTTCAAAGGTCTTTGTATGGGGGAAGCAAGGTGCCATCAGGTTACACTTGCATTAAAGTGATCATCCTAACAAAAGCTGGAGTAAAAGGTGGGCTACAAAGATGTAATGTGGGGTATAAGACATGGCCAGTACAGAGTCTTCAATAAATCCTGTTCTTTTTCTTATTATCATTGTCATTATCAAAATCAATACAAGACCAAGATCACAGTCAATCTTTGCCAGCCATATTCTGGACCCAGTCATGCTGCTGACATTGGGCCATGTTTGTATAGGAACCTCAGAACCGCACATGGTGACCTCTGCTCTTTCTCAGTACCCATCTCTACACATCGCACACTCAGCAAAGCATTCTTTTTTTTTTTTTTTTTTTGGTTTTAGATATCATTTATTCTAATTTCTTAACTTTATTTATTTTTTTTAAATTTTTTATTCTTGGTTGTTCAAAACATTACATAGTTCTTGATATATCATATTTCACACTTTGATTCAAGTGGGTTATGAACTCCCATTTTTACCCCATATACAAATTGCAGAATCACATCAGTTACACATCCATTGATTTACATATTGCCATACTAGTGTCTGTTGTATTCTGCTGCCTTTCCTATCCTCTACTATCCCCCCTCCCCTCCCCTTCCCTCCCCTCTTCTCTCTCTACCCCCTCTACTGTCATTCATTTCTCCCCCTTGTATTTTTCCCCTTTCCCCTCACTTCCTCTTGTATGAAATTTTGTATAACCCTGAGGGTCTCCTTCCATTTCCATGCAATTTCCCTTCTCTCTCCCTTTCCCTCCCACCTCTCATCCCAGTTTAATGTTAATCTTCTTCTCATGCTCTTCGTCCCTACTCTGTTCTTAGTTACTCTCCTTATATCAAAGAAGACATTTGGCATTTGTTTTTTAGGGATTGGCTAGCTTCACTTAGCATAATCTGCTCTAATGCCATCCATTTCCCTGCAAATTCTATGATTTTGTCATTTTTTAATGCAGAGTAATACTCCATTGTGTATAAATGCCACATTTTTTTTATCCATTCGTCTATTGAAGGGCATCTAGGTTGGTTCCACAGTCTTGCTATTGTCAATTGTGCTGCTATGAACATCGATGTAGCAGTGTCCCTGTAGCATGCTCTTTTTAGGTCTTTAGGGAATAGACCTAGAAGGGGAATAGCTGGGTCAAATGGTGGTTCCATTCCCAGCTTTCCAAGAAATCTCCATACTGCTTTCCAAATTGGCTGCACCAATCTGCAGTCCCACCAGCAATGTACAAGTGTACCCTTTTCCCCACATCCTCACCAGCACTTGTTGTTGTTTGACTTCAGAATGGCTGCCAATCTTACTGGAGTGAGATGGTATCTTAGGGTGGTTTTGATTTGCATTTCTTTGACTGCTAGAGATGGTGAGCATTTTTTCATGTACTTGTTGATTGATTGTATGTCCTCCTCTGAGAAGTGTCTGTTCAGGTCCTTGGCCCATTTGTTGATTGGGTTATTTGTTATCTTATTGTCTAATTTTTTGAGTTCTTTGTATACTCTAGATATTAGGGTTGTATCTGAAGTGTGAGGAGTAAAGATTTGTTCCCAGGATGTAGGCTCCCTATTTACCTCTCTTATTATTTCTTTTGCTGAGAAAAAACTTTTTAGTTTGAGTAAGTCCCATTTGTTGATTCTAGTTATTAACTTTTGTGCTATGGGTGTCCTATTGAGGAATTTGGAGCCCGACCCCACAGTATGTAGATCATAGCCAACTTTTTCTTCTATCAGATGGCATGTCTCTGATTTGATATCAAGCTCCTTGATCCATTTTGAATTAACTTTTGTGCATGGCGAGAGAAAGGGATTCAGTTTCATTTTGTTGCATATGGATTTCCAGTTTTCCCAGCACCATTTGTTGAAGATGCTATCCTTCCTCCATTGCATGCTTTTAGCCCCTTTATCAAATATACTTTTCAAGCTACTTTAGGAAATATAAAAAGAGGGAGAACTTCCAAATTCATTCTACGAGGCCAACATCACCCTGATTCCTAAACCAGACAAAGACACTTCAAAGAAAAAAAACTACAGACCAATATCTCTAATGAACCTAGATGCAAAAATCCTCAATAAAATTCTGGCGAATCGGATACAAAAACATATCAAAAAAATTGTGCACCATGATCAAGTAGGATTCATCCCTGGGATGCAAGGCTGGTTCAATATACGGAAATCAATAAATGTTATTCACCACATTAATAGACTTAAAAATAAGAACCATATGATCATCTCGATAGATGTGGAAAAAGCATTTGACAAAGTACAGCATCCCTTTATGTTCAAAACTCTAGAAAAACTAGGGATAACAGGAACATACCTCAATATTGTAAAAGCAATCTATGCTAAGCCTCAGGGTAGCATCATTCTGAATGGAGAAAAACTGAAGGCATTCCCTCTAAAATCTGGAACAAGACAGGGATGCCCTCTCTCACCACTTCTGTCAACATAGTTCTCAAAACACTGGCCAGAGCAATTAGACGAAAGAAATTAAAGGCACAAAAATAGAAAAGAAGAACTTAAATTATCACTATTTGCAGGTGACATGATTCTATACCTAGCAGACCCAAAAGGGTCTACAAAGAAACTATTAGAGCTAATAAATGAATTCAGCAAAGTGGCAGGATATAAAATCAACACGCATAAATCAAAGGCATTCCTGTATATCAGCGACAAATCCTCTGAAATGGAAATGAGGACAACCACTCCATTCACAATATCCTCAAAAAAAATAAAATACTTGGGAATCAACCTAACAAAAGAGGTGAAAGACTTATACAATGAAAACTACAGAACCCTAAAGAGAGAAATAGAAGAAGATCTTAGAAGATGGAAAAATATACCCTGTTCATGGATAGGCAGAACTAACATCATCAAAATGGCGATATTACCAAAAGTTCTCTATAGGTTTAATGCAATCCCAATCAAAATCCCAACGGCATTTCTTGTAGAAATAGATAAAGCAATCATGAAATTCATATGGAAAAATAAAAGACCCAGAATAGCAAAAACAATGCTAAGCAGGAAGTGTGAATCAGGCGGTATAGCGATACCAGACTTCAAACTATACTACAGAGCAATAGTAACAAAAACAGCATGGTACTGGTACCAAAACAGGCGGGTGGACCAATGGTACAGAATAGAGGACACAGAAACCAATCCACAAAACTACAGCAAAGCATTCTGATCCCCGCTGTCCTGGAGAATTTCTTAATGACACTAAGTGTCCTTAGCTTCCAGACTGAACCTGAATTTCCTAATGTACTAAATAGGTGGCTGAGAGTGGGAGGGGTGGTGTCACAGAGCCTCTTTCCAGGATGGTAGAAAGGGCTTCTTCAGAGGCACCTGCGAAGGAACTGCAAAGTCATCCACCCAAAGAAAAGATGGGACACTCTCATTTGTTGGTGGTCCCCAGAAGACACAGAAGTGGTCTTTGATAAGTCTCTTTGAAGCATGGAGAGAATGAATGGGAGGTGTCAGCTCTGTAACTGCATAGCTGGACCCCAGGGGAAAGAGCAACACCCTCAGGAAGGGAGTGGGCACACTCAGCTGCTGATACCTTCAAGGCAGGCCACACCTTCCTCAATGCCAGTTCTGAAATATGGGGACAAGTGAGAGGACAGACCACAGCCTGTCCTCCCTCCTTCAAGTTCTCCTTGGCCAAAGCCTGGCCCATCATGAGGAAGGGGAAATTGCAAACTGCAGCCCATACTGTAAGTGACCAGACAGCCCAAGATCTCCCAAGATACTTGGAAGATGGGAGGGGGGGATTTGAGAAAGCACATCTAAAGGCAGAGATTGGGCAGAGCTCTTCCTGTATGTTTCCTGCGCCATTCAGACGGTTTGATCAGCCAGCTCCATTCATGGAACTGTGGGTCAGAGGATGGCCACTGGGAGGCCCATTCACAGCCTCCCTCCATCATGCACTTGCTAGACTACAAAGAAATCCTCCGAGGGGAAAGGTTCAGGCCGCCTTCCTGCCCAAATCAGGAATGCTTAATTGTCCTCAATCCTTCCCTGGAAATGTTGCTGAATATGAATAAGACAGAGCCCCCTGTCTCTGATTTTTTCTGTAATTTCACCCAGGAAAGTGGCTGGCCAGGGCAAGGTAATTACCCCTGGCCTTCCCATCTGTGCTGGAGATGAAGCCTGGCACTCAGCCACGGGTGCTCCGATCTTGTGCTCCAGGCAAAGGAGCTCCTGACAAGCAAACTGACACTTCCATTGCTCTCATGCCAGCAAGAGGCACAACTTTAATTAAATGGGATTGCTTAAAACTGCGGCAGAGGAGCTGGGGCTCAGACAGCCTCTTCTTCCCTAATGACATCACCCTGCTTGCGGCCCTTCTTTTTCGTTTCCTTGGGACTAATCTTCCCTTGGCAGCTGCCTTTCTCTGAATTCAGACCACTAAGATTTTTTTTTTAACTTCTGCCTTCAAAGTCCTTTGCAAAAATCAACTCTGAGGCCAGAGCTGGTAGGGGGTGTGAGCAGAAAAAGAGCTTTCTCTCTGTGGGTCACCTCATTGGATTCTTTCTGACCCTGTTCTGTCAACCCCTACCCCTTTCTGGTTGTGCCTGTTTAATAAGAATAGAAAAATGTGAACACCCTATTGAGCATTTAAACACTGTCTAAGAGGTTTCCAGTTTGATCATATCCTATATGCATAAACATCCTCTATGGGGAAAATAAGACCTCTCTCAGTACATGGCCACGAGGACCACAGGGACTGGAGAGTCCCTAGTGGCAGAGATGAAGGGCAAGCCGGGAGCCTCAGGACCTTGGGGACTTCAGTTCCAGGCTACTTTCTCAGCACCCGGCTTGAGACAAGTCCAAAAGGGCAGGGGGTTGGGAGGAAGACAGGTCACATCTTCATATAGATGTGGCCATATTCCCTTTGGCTGACCTCTGGGGATCATGATCAGGCACCCCGCATTGCTGTCCTCTCCCCACTACAACTGAAGCTAAGGCTGATTTCTGAATTCAGTTGTTTTACAAGGGAATGTCTCTCTGCTTGGGAAAGGGGTGTCTTTTTCCTTTAAGATCATCATGGTACTCTGGCTTCCTGAAGCTGGTCTTTTGTAGGTTGCCATATTTAAAGGAAGGAGGAAGGAAAATGGAATAAATAATCTGCCTGGTCTTGATAGTTAGGTGTCAGAGATGGATAGGGGAAGACAAGGACCTATTCCTGGTGTCTTATTCTTGGTATGAAATTTATTAGGGCAGAGGGAACATTTAATCAGAGGAAACGGTGGATGAAGGCAGACTCATTACAGTCCACCTTCTGTGGTGTTCCCGAGGAAAGCGGAAAAAAAAAAAAAATCCAAGCCTTTGTCTGCCGCTCTTAACAGTTTTTAATTTTTAAATGCATTAAAATTCTTTTAAAACAAGTGAAGAGTTCTGAAGGTTTTTTAAAATAACTCTGACTTGACTAAAATTTGGATTGAGAACGTCATTTTTTTTTTTCTGGAAATTTTCCCCAGACTTTGAAGTACTCCCAACTATATTCTCCCTTCAGAGAGAAAATGGTTGTTTTGAAAGTTGCCTTTTAAGCAGCAACGTTGTTTTTTCTCTGCTGAGAGCTGCTCTTGTGCACTTCAAAAGTAGAGCATGTCAGCCTTCTCCACCCTGTTTCTCCCCTTTGAAGTAAGTGTGGGGGCAGCGCTGTCTCTTAATCACACTCTCTCTCGAATTTTCATGGCACTTTACAGTGTTCAAAGCTCTTTCACAGCCATTATCTTATTTGATCCTCAGGACAACCCCTGAGGTAGGCAGGGCAGGTATCTTTGTCCCCATTTTACAGACCAGGAACCTGGGACTCAGAGAGGTGGACGTTTGTCCCAAACTGGCAGAGACCCTCACATAGAGGAAACCAGGACAGTGCTCAGCCTTTGATGGCTGCTGCAGGGCTCTTCATACCAGACTGCACCTTCTTGTCGCACTGGCATTGGGGACTGAGACTGGGAAATTGCAGCGAGGGACATACTGAAGTTCGGCCTGTGAGAGGTATATGCCCCCTGAGTCACTCTGCATGAGTTCAGGAGACTAAGCCAGGAATGGACCCATAAAGGAGAGTTTTCTTGCTACTATAAAAAACAAAAACAAACAAAAAAACAAAATAGGGCTGATCACTGACAGAGTTTGTCCCCTGTGCCTGTGTTCCATAAATGCCAGCTACTGTGATTACTTCTCCCCTCACTTCTAGACACAGCCCAGGTTAGGTCCTAGTAGAAAGAACACTGGATGCCATCTCCAAGGACCCTGGCTTAGAGGTTGCTGGTCCAGCTACCCCAAGTGATTAAACTTCAGCTCATTTGAATTTACTTTAGTACATTTTTAACTTAGGTCCACAGCTTGATGCCTCTGTCTAGGGAAGGACTCAACTCAGGAGTCAAACTTCCATAGCACCATCGTCTTTTCTACTTATACTTACTATAACCGACTATGCTTCATGCTCAGGATGCTCCATTTATTCTTTTCGTCAACTGGTTCACCCAACAAGCATCTTAAACACGGTAACTGCCCCGAGACCTTGGCAGAGAAATGAGTCAGTCTAATGCAAAGAAATGGAGGGTGGCATCTATGTACGATATATCAGAGTGCATACATGCATTCTACTGTCATGTATAACTAATTAAAATAAATTAATTTTTTTTTAAAAAAAAGAAAAGAAAGAAATGAAAGGTGGGAGAGTGGAGGCACCAGGCTGCAGGGTGTGCCCAGGTGCTGATTTCATCTCAGTCCAGGTTAGGGAGTCAGAGAGGCTTCCAGGGAAGGAAAAGCCTGATTTGGTTCCAGAAATGGGAGTAGGTGTCAGCCAGGCCAAGATGGCTTTGGAAGGGCCTGGGGAGGGAGCAACGAGAGAGGGCATCCTTGGAGAAGAAGCAGCATGGAGAAACGCCAGAAGGTGGGCGAGGATTGATTGAGGGGGGGGGGGGCTAAAAGTAGCTTAGTGTGGCTAGAACAGAGAATTTGGGGAAGAAGGAGAGAGGCCAGAGTGTGCGGGCTTAGTCATAAAGGAATGAATTAAAAATCTTGGATTTTTTCCCGAAGGCAATGTGCAGCCTTTAATAAGGGTTTTTAAGTAGGAGAATGTCAGGCTCAAATTTGCATTTTAGTAAGATCATTCTGGTTGCAGTCTAGAGAATTCAGCATAAATAGACAGAGACCCAGCCCTTCCCACAGGCCTGCTCCAGACATGGGCGATTTGAAAGAAACAGTCAGAACAACATGCGAGTTTCCCATTTTGCAGGATGGCCAAAGCCCTGTCCTCTTATTTAGCAGGGTCATCAGCCTCCAAAATGCTTGGTCTGGGCTGTTTTCGTTCCCCACAGACATGCCATTGCAGAGCTAGGATTTGATGGTATTTCATTTACATAAGAACCATCCTTCTAGAAAAATGCTCTGTTTTTGTCAAATGGAAATTAAAAAGATATTGTCCATCAAGTGCCCAATATCCTTCATTGAAAGTGCTTCTCAGAAAGGAGCTCCCTTTTATTCAGCACACCCTCCAAAAAAGCTTTCTCTATGGGTTTCCCGTGTGCAAAATGGGGGTGGTATGTTACTTTTCTGGGCTGTCAGGAAGGTGACTATGACCATGAATGTGAAGATCCTTGGATCCTCTTGGACACTACAGAAACATTGGCTCCCTTCTCATCAATTTTACATAAACCTTCAATTATAGGAGTGCTATCGCTTAGACATTAAATGTTCCCCCAAAGCTCCTGTGTTGAAGGCTTAATTCCCAGTGTGGCACTATTGGCAAGTGGTGGAAACTTTGAGAGTGGAGGCCAAGTAGGAGGACCTTATATTGTTGAAGTGTGTCCTGGAAGGAATTGTTGGACCTTGCTGGTCCTCTCAGTCAGTGTCTGTCTGTCTGTCTCTCTCCTTCTTAACTCATGATAAAAGTGGCATGCTTTATGAGAAGTTCCTTCCACAACATGTTCCCCTTGTCTAAGACACAAAACAATTGGGACAGCCTGGCCTTAAACAGGTACCTACAGAACCATGAGCCAAAATAACAATTTTTCTTTCTGTAGGTTTATTGCCTCAGATATTTTATTACAGCAATGGACAGCTCATTAACATGAGGAGGTAGTGGAGTGGGAACTAGTGAGATCTGAGCCCAAATCCTGGCTGCATCACTTTCTAAGGCTGGGACCATTGGCAAGATTGAATTTCAATGAACTCTACTTTTTGATTCCTAAAGTTTGGAAAGTAACACTTTTTTCCATCAAGCTATTCAGGAAAGTATGAAATAATGTATGAAAAGTGCTTGCCACACTTTAGGCAAGGAATGAATATAGATGTCTTATTCCTTTTGCAAACAAACCTGTGGGCTTCATTTCTTCAGAGTCTGAGAAATATATAAATCTTGTTTCTCTCTCCTTCTTAGCTGTTAGGAAACCCAGAGCTAACCAGGCACTCACCTACAGTCTTCTGAAAGCATTCATTCCTATTGTTTGTAATTTTTTTTCTCTTTGTTTGCATTTTGCATTTTTCTACTTTATATGTATATATGTTTCATATCCACCTCAAATACTCTTTTGAAGCTTGTAAGTCCATAGCAAGCTTATTACTTTGGTTATAAGCATCATGTTAGTGAAATTTAGCTTTAGACTTGGATACTAATATGGAGAACTGACTTTTGTTCTGGTCCTTGATCATAAGCTTAAAATTCAGCCTTGGCTATTTATTGTGATGAAGGGGCTTGGAGAAATCATAGATGGTCTCCTATAGAAACAACCATCCATCTTGTAACTGATCCTTCAGTTGGGTGATAATTCCCTGAAGCAATGTATTGAGTAGATACCAAAAGCAGCAGTGTATACTAGCTCAGCAAAAAGGGAATTCATGATGGATAAAATGCTAACCTCCTGAGATAATGCTGGTTTTAGCTTGATTAGGGCTTACACAATGTCTCCTGGACATATACCATCTTTTTCTCAGTGTTTTTTCTTTCACATGTTGACCTTGTGCTCAGAAAGTTCCAGCAAGATACTGGCAGAGTTCAAGCTATGCTTTCTGGGTCAGTCTCAAGCTTCTTTGTACTCATGTCCTAGAATTTTTGGGGAAGCCTCTGTGCATCTCATTCACTCTGAACTTTGTTGGATGGCCTTTTTCTTCCTTCCACATTGTGACGAGTGTGATGTGATGTTCCGATTAGCTTAAACCATGTCAGGCCCACCTCTGGAGCTGGGGGGTGGATCATCTTATCTCAATTGCATGGACTGAGAATGAAAAAAAAAAAGATTGTTTTCTAAAAAAAAAAAAAAAAATTAATGGCATTGGTTTTCCCAGAAGAAGGTGAGTGTATACTTTGTGGAAAAATGAATCAATAAAATAGTACTGGGGACAGACCAGGATCAAAGTATTAATCTACTGGATGTCACCTCCGAGAGTATTGTTTCTTTCTTTGCTCTGTGATTCTGGGGCTGAGGTTGTGCAGATGATGTTTCCCAGGGTCCCTGGCGAGTGGGCTTTCTATTAATCTCTGCCAGTGAGAAGCACCACTGGCAGGAGAGAAAAAGAGAAAGAGAAAAAGAAAGAGGGAAAACATTTTTGATTTTCCAGTTTCTCTTCTCTTCATTCCCGTCACAGTAGATAGCTGGCTTCTTTGACCCTCCCAGCACCACCATTGCCTGGCCTACGGCCTTGAGTTCTTCATCCTCATTGTTTCCAGACACATCATCAGAGTTAGACTCACACATTCTTGAAGACAGGTGCAAAGTCTGTCCCTGAGAGAAATAGCTTATACTCCAAAATACTGGCAAGAGTTTGCTAATTGATGTGATCAAAACCCTGGGAAAATAGATGGGGAATGATTTATAAGGTGACAGACCAAGGAGGAGTGTCTAAAACAATGGATCAGGCTTAATTTATCGATATGGTTGCTTGGTTGGTTGACTGAAAGCTGAACTCAGTGATATTGACATGCTCAAACTTCACGGGCATAATAGAGAGAAAGGCATAAACATGTTTAGGAGAATAAGAGTGTGGAGGTAGATTTATTTTGTTCAACTTTGACACTCAGTCCCACTAAGGCCACTCAAAAACTTCAGGTTACACTTTCTTACTGAAGGTATTGAGTGTGTCAGCAAGGGGAACAACAGAAATTTTGAGTCACTCTGCCTTGGCCATCTGTAGGCCTGGAGATTCTGCCATTGAGAAGGTTTCCTGATCTCAATGGGGTTGATAGAATTCTGAAGGAGCAAATGACTAGCTACAACATCAAAGTGCCAGAGACAGGGTGGACATGTTTACCTAATGAACAGTAGAAGTGAAGTGGCCATACAAAGGTTTTAACCAGCAGAAATCATTGGCAGTAGCTACTTGATCAGAATGTTCTTAGGAATGAAATAGACAACCTATTAAAATATTATTTAATTTATTAACAAGAAAAACTAGAATCTGGTGATCAGAAACATGAACCGAGAAGCCAAAGGGGATAGTCCCAGTCTCCCACCCAGTTCCTTTGTTATCATTTTGTTTTTGGTCCTGAGGATTGAATCCAGGGGCACTTTACCAGTGAGCTACATCTCCCGTCCTTCTTATTTTTTATTATTATTATTTTTTCTTTTGAGACACGGTCTCACTAAATTTCCAAGGTTGGCCTTGAACATATGATCCTCCTAGCTCAGCCTCTTGAGTTGCTGGGATAACAGCGATCCTCCCACCTGATTTTTAAGGCCTATCCCAGTTCACAGGCCCAGAGCCCTAGATTGCAGGGAAGGTTGTATTCTCTTGTGAGAACCTCTATGGATTTCTTTGATCGTCTCTAAAAGGATCTGAAGCAATTTATTAGGATGATTGTACACAGGAAAATTAGTAATACTCAGAACTTTTAGGAATTATGCCTGGCCTTGATTTAACATTAATCCTTAAGGATCAAAAATGCCACAGTAGTTCATTGGCAGAGTGGAGGCTTATGGAGATTTGGAAATAAATTAGGCCTGCTGCTGTTTCATAGCAATCCCAGTGGGTCTATTGATCCTCATTGTGCTTATTTTCCAAGTTCTTTAATGCATAATTAGAATGGATCTACTCAACAAGTAGTTGAACCTGCACATTTGCTCTTTGATCTAAGAAATAAGAATTTTTAAGTTGGAAAGTCCTAGGAAGTTCTGAAACTTACCTTCTCTGTAGAATAATAAGCAAAAACCATATCTCAGAAGAACCCATAGAGATGAAAGACTTAAGAAGATGCAAGAGTGATTATTCTGCCCATGTCACATTTGGTCTGCTTGGTTTGTGCAGAAGGTGAATGGATCTTGGAAAATGACTGTAGAATTATTATAAACTTAATCAGGGGCTAATACTAGTTACAGCTTCTGTTCCAGATGTGGAATCTCTCCTAGAAAAAAATTAACATAACCCCTGGAAACAGTTAGACAGCTATTTGTACAGTAAATGTCCTTAGAACGACATGAAGGGCCATGAGAAGTGTTTCTCTTTCACCTGGTAGGAACCACAGTGTACCACCACTGCTGCTGTCAGGCTGTGCCAACTCTCCTCCCTTTGTGGGGTCATTAATCATGACATTCTATAGGACTTCACACTGATCACTGCCGATCCTGAAAAGTACCAAGTACTTTTGAAGTTTTAGTAAGGTGCATTAGTGCTAGAGGATTAGAGATAAATTCCATAAAAAATTCAGGAGCTTATTACCTCAGTGATGTCTCTAGGGTTCCTTTGATCTACATAATATGGGATATGAAATACAGGATCATATGGAATGTGCCTTTCAATGTGAAAGACGAGTTCCTTCACCTCATGCCCATCTACCATTAAGAATATAGAACAATACTTTGGAGATACCATATTATATTTTATTGTGATGTCTAGATCCATGCATCCAGCAAACTGAAAATTTTGAGTGGATCCTCAAGAAAGAGAAGGCTCTGTGGGAAGTCCAGTTTCCAGGGAAACCTGATCTGCCACTTGGTTCCCATGACCCTGCAGGTCCAACATCACACAACGTTTCTGAAGATGTATGTGTCTTTAGCAAGAATCGTCATGGAGAAACTTACAATTTTGGAGAAAAATTCATTCCTCTTTTACAGAAATCTGTTGTCTTCTGGAGAAATCACTTTCTTGCTTGGTTGGTAGGTATTTATTCCTAGTTGCGACTGAACGTGGGACTCAAGAGATACATGATCTTAGCTGCTCTTCATGAGTTGAATATTATTGGACCCTCCAAGTCATGAGGTTAGGCATGGATGGAAGTAACCCATTCTCAAGTGAAAATATAAATAACATAAATGATCAAGCTCAAGCAGGCCCTGAAGGCCCCAGTAAGTTACATTCACAGATAAATGACTCCTACAGCACACAGTCTAGTTGCATTGCTCCTCTTCCTCCATCCATAGATAGAGCCTCATGGGAAATTCCCTATAAATAATTGACCTCCTCCTTCTAAAAACAACTCTGGGGCATAGCTTATATTTTGCATAATGTGCTAGCACCCACAGAAAATAGATTGCTATAGGTGGGAGTGGTGGCTCACACCTGCAATCCCAGAAACTTGGGAGGCCGAGGCAGGAGGATTGCAAGTTCAAAGCCAGCTTCAGCAAAAAGCAAGGCACTATGCAACTAAGTGAGACCCTGTCTCTAAATAAAATACAAAAATGGGTTGGGGATATGGCTCAGTGGTTGAGTGCTCCTGAGTTCAATCTCTAGTCCCCGTCCCCTCAAAAAAAGTAGATTGCTACAATTTTACTGGCCATATAGTTTATATTGCTGTTCTGCCAAATGTTCTAGGTTTTGTCTCCAGATCTCCACTGTGATCTTTCTTGTCTAGAAGTAGGTAGCTCATGCTTCTCTGGTTTTCCTCCCTCACCATCGTCAACGGGTTCACATGTTACAGAGCAGCAAGATGACTGCTGAGCTTTCAGATGTTACTCATAGTTGATGCAGGAAGAAATAATAAAGTAAATATCAGCTGTCTCTCCTGTTATCAACAAAACAGCCTTCCAGAAAACTTCTGCCTAGCCCTCATTGGCTGCAACTGTGTGGTATGGCCATCTCTAGCTGTAACAGAGGGTGGGAAAGGATTTAACTCTTTATCTTAGTAGCAAAGGAGAAGGAAGTGGAGAGTGGCTGTTGGTTGCACCAACTAGGATGTGGGTCACAGGCGTAACTAGGGGCTAACGGTCCTCGGTGACAGAAAGAGCTTTGTGGGACTCCTCCTAGGAATACTATACCTCTTCAGACAAAGGATGCTGGCCATTTTTTTTTCTGTTTCAGCCACCAAATACAAATTCAAGTCATCTAGAATTATCAGGAGAGGTTCAGGGAATATATACGTTCTGTGTCACTGGTGATTTTGTGAAAAAGAGGGGCATTCCTTGCAGTCTGATTCTTGCATTTAAAGTCTTTGAAAGAGAGTTAAATAGGCTTGGGTCAATAATGAGGTTGTACAGCTTGGACCAGGTTTGATTTCTGTCTTTGGTAGAAACAGTTGATGACAAGATCGATACATGTTTCCATGTCTTAGGTTATCTTTATTTGCATTTCCAATTAGGGGAAATGGGACCACAGAATAGTTTTTACATAGAGGTGCCTATGCCTGAAGCTTATCTAAAAAAAAATTGGCATCAACTCTGAGAGTATATTCCATGGGTTGATAAAATTTTGGGGAGACAGGGTCATGAGATCATCTTGGAAGGCCATACCTACCCAATTTCCTGGGATCAAGTGTTTTGCTAGGGCTAAAACAATAACCTAGGGCAGGTGTAAGGGAATCCTAGAACCAGAATCATCTTAAAAGCCCTCTTTAGCTTCAGGGAGTTAATTAGACATTATATTATCTCTGGGGGAATACAGAATTCAATTTGGCATGAGTGGTGGTTGTGTTGCCACAGATCTAAGAACTACCAATCAGACATTCTTCATGACCATTCTTTGGAGACCTTGCCATATGCCACCTTTTCCATGAAAATTGTGGCAATATTTTAGTATAACTTAAAAAAATATTGAAGTATAAAATACACACGTAACAAAGCCCAAATTATGAATGTCTGGTCTGGTGAATATTTGTGACCTAGACATATACATGTAAATTAAACTTGGGTCAAGAAATAGAACATGACTAGCCTCCCAGAAACCAGCTCTTTCTTCATTCTGCCCCCTTCTCATCAACATCCCTCCCTCCAAAGGGGATCACTCTCTTGACTTTTAAAAGCACAGACATGATTCACTTGCTTTCAAAATTTATGTGAATAGAATCAGAGAGCAAGTAGCCCTTTGTGCCTGGCCTCTTTCACTCAATATTAGGATGGGATTCGTCCATGTCGAGATATGTGGTCACGGTCCATTCATTCTCATTAACGTACGAGATTCCGTTGTATGGATACACCGCTATCACTTCATCTGTTTTTTCATTAGTGGTCATTTGGGTAGTGTCAAATTTTAGGCTATCATGCACAGCCTGGTGGTGCATAGTCTTCACGTGATTTTTGATGGATGATGGACACATTTGTGTAGAATGAAATCGCTGTGTCATGAAGTAGGCATATATTTTGCTGCAATTGATGTAAGTTACTTCTTAACTAGAATCTTACTCTTACTCTGGGGGGCTCCAGGTTGGGCTGTCCTCCAAAAGTGGTACAGTCCCTAGATTTGTTGGGGATAGGGGGGAACTTCTGATATAATAAATTCCTAGCATATTCTCACGAGCTTCTCTTAAGACTCTGTGTTTCTCCTTTTCTTAGATTTTTATTATTTTTAGATATTCCCTGGAAATCCTCATTTAACCAGCTTCTTTATTGCTCAAATTTGGGACAACTACGTGCTTATCATAGGCTGGCCACCACTAGGTGCTTAACCTATTTTAACTCAATTAAACTTCATGCAAGCTCATGAGAAAGGTTTGCTTCTTTTACAGATGATAAAAAATCCATGACCAAAAAGGGAAGTTTGGGAGCAAGTTCGGAAACCCAAGCCATTCTTTTTTCTGTCATCCAACATTGTTTTCAACTTATTCTGATACTTGGCTTTAATAAATTTGGAGTTTACTAAAAACAGAAGGATGCACCATATAACTCTTCTGACTTGCTATTCTCTGTCACCACAGACAGTATGAGAAGACCTGGTGACAACGTTGGTAGAAAGTTAAAGCTCTGAGACTATTGATAATCTACAAAGTTGCATCCAGGGAATAAATAAGAGGAGGCTCTATAAAGGTGATGTGGATCAAGTTTTGCTGAAGCATTGAGATCATGTTATTCAATTCCCTGTACCAGGTCCTGGATCAGTGTGCTGTCCTGAGCGCAGAGGATACCATTTGCTCAACTGACGCTTTGAATGATTTCTCGTGTCAAGATGCTCATCCCTGAAGATACAGAGATGTGAACAATGTGGGTCTGCCCCAGAGGAACTCATGGTGTGTAGAAGAAGACAGTTAAGCGAATAATTGCACTAAAATGTTAAGGTGCTTTAACAGAAATGCTGGACAGATGGGACACAAAGAAGTGACCAGTGCTTCGGGGAGAAGGACCAGGATGTTGTTAACAGGGATCTAAAGAGAAAGATTTTGAAAAAAATAAATATTAGGTGGCACAGGGGCCAGGTGTGAAGGAAGAAATGAAACAAGAGAATAGATAAGCCCCAGACAGGAAGAAAGGGGGCACCATGGTGGGGTTTTAGCAGATTCCTGGAGAAGCTCCCATATTCAGTCAGCATGATTTCTAGAAGGCAAAGGTAGCCCTGGTAAGACTCTGGGTTGGTGTGGGGAGCAGGTGCTCTCCTGTCATAAGGCAGGTGTTTGGTCATTTTGGGGTAGAGCTGCTGTTCCCCTAAGGGATTTGTTGGCCACAGACAGAGGCCTAGGACTGCCAGGATGGCTTTTCCAAAACTCTTTCAGGGGTAGATAAGAAGCCTCATGATTGTTTGTCCTCCAAACTAAATCACTCCCTGGAGACCAGTTCTTCCTGTTCTGGGGGTGGGTGGGGGGTGGGTGGGATGCACATTGTCAGTGAAGTGAGTTTTCACACTTCCAGTGAGGAAAGTTGACATTATCAGTGAACTCAAGGGTTCATTCTTCCCAAGAGAGGCTGCTGAAGATAAAGAGCTGAAAGAGTTTTCTGGGTGAAGCCTCCCTTTCACCAAGTGTCCATCCAGGGAGGATGTGTTAATTCCACCCAATGGGACTGGAGAATGATGTCTTTCTTGAGGTCTCCCAGAATGGATGGAATCTCTGCCCCTACATCCTGATACAAAATCTCTCTCTCTTCCTGGATCCTGAAATGCCTGAGAAAACTGTTCTTTAGGAGAATTTGGGAAACTGAAGAAAAGACATTTAGAGGAATTCCTTCTGGGCAGGGCCAGGACTAGGGTCCCAAGAGTCCCCATGTTGAGCATCTTAGAGATGCAAACTTTCTCTCTAGACACAGGGCCTGCTTGTTCCTGGGCAGCTCTGTTCCACATTGGACCCTATCACAGGGTTTGAGGGAAGATGTATCCTCAGGGGAAAGGCTGAGGCCTTTGTGAAATGGCTGAAGCTCTCCTATGTTTTCCTCTCTGCTGTTAATAAATTCTGACTCTTCTTGGGACTGGACCACATGGTCCAAGCCAGACCAATCATATATCCTATCCTGGGAATCAGAAGAGGTAGAAAAGGGAAGAGCAAAGGTTGGTGTGTGTCATCTGAGAAGATCTCCTAGTTGTTATTGCAGCTGACATGCACAGAGCACCCCATCCCTGAGATTCCTGGTTCCATGGACAGCTTTTCATTCCTCTGTTCTGCGGGAGCTGTCGATTAATTACATACAGACTTCCTCCTCCCCACCAGCTTTGCTGTTTCTCCCTCTGCTTAAGTCAGTCGGAAATGGTTTCTGTTGTTGCTGCGGAATCTTGGCTGATATAGAAATTGGTTCCAGAAATTAGTTGTAGGCAGCAGGCCCTCAAGGTATGTGGAATTGGTCATGGCCCAAATGGAATGTGTAAGTACATAGAGAAGGAGCGGCTAATTCAGTTACCTATTGTGCTCACCTGAGATGACACCAGCCAAATGAGGGTGCAGTGTTGGGGACCAGCAGCTGCTGCCACAAAACGGTATGAGACATGGGGACAATGGGTCCTTTGGAGAGCATCTGAGAGCCAAAAGCAAGTGACCAACATAAAAGATCTCTCCTTCAAGTGAGGGAGCTCTCACTGCTGTGGCTCTTGGGATGACATTCCTTAGAAAATTTCAGGGACTAAGTGATCTCTTTCATACATGGCAACACTAATTAATTTACAACCTCGTCGGCCAGGGTCATGGGTGGTGGGCGTGTGACACTGGAATGGGGACATCCTTGAGCACTGGAGGACTCAAGGACCCTGCCTTTCCAAACCCTTCTGAAATATTCCTCCTGGCTCCTGTTTCTCTCTTTCTTACAAAAGTGGTGCTGACTCTGCCCCCAGGTCATTACTGTTCTCCAGATAAGTGATATTTGGATTCCATTTGGCCTAGAGAGTTAAACGAGTGATCAAGGTACAGAAGTAAAAGGTGTACCTGGAAATAATTGCAGGTCCATTGTCTGGGGAAACGCAAGGAGCATAAATGTTGACAGAGTTTAAATAATGGAGGTTGAAATGAGCACTTAATAATGGGGAATGGAATCTAACCTTAAATAAGCCAGAATCTATTGTCATAGGTGCACCCATCAGACACCCTACCTGCTTGGACACGCAGCTGGATTCCAACAATTTGATACTTGTATTAAAAAAAAAACCCATCTCTACTGACAACTAACCCATGCTGGGTGAACTCAAAGGCCAGAAATCTCTGCAGAAATGTGGAGAATAGAATTCAAAGACATACCCTATTGCTAATTACCCTGAAAGGGCCTAAAAGACCATTTTTATCTCCCTTATTCTAAGGAATAGATGGTAAAGAAAATGCCAGAATCTTCTAAAGATGCTCTACTGATAGTCCACTCTGGGCCAAGAATACTGTGGATGAGAATCAGTTGTCTTTGGGGATGGAAGAAACCCAGAGCCCCTATTATTCTTGGGGATGAAGATTCCTAGGGCAAAACAGCCCAGGGTACTAGAAACAAAGCAGTTTGGGTTCTCCTAATAGGCACTTCTGTAAGGGTGGTGGTCAGTACTCAGAAAATTGTCTTGTGGGTAGCCATAGCTAGCTGTGATTAATCAATCCCTTGCCTCCACATACTATGACCCCTCAACCTCTATATTATTGCTCAGGCTAAGTTTTGCTGCAGTAACAACACCAGCAATCTCAATGATGACTTGAAATAACAAATATTTAAATTTCACACATTCATTAGTATTTTTTTTCTGAGAGTTAGTTGGAGGAGGAACTGGCGGGAGGGACAATAAGCATGGAAATTACTTAGGGGTCCAAGCTGATGAAGGAGTCCCATTCTCAAGTGAAGGCAGGCCAGAGGAAAAAGGAGGTCCAGGAGGCTTCTTACCAGTGATTAAACACTCAGCCTCAGAGGAAGGACACATGCTTTCTCATTGGCTAGTGACTAGTCCCATGCAACCAATAGCAGGCCAGGAAATGTGGCCTTGCTGTATCCTTAAAGGGAGAACTGAAAATATTTTGGGAAAAAAAAATAATAATTACTACACTCTTTTATTGCTCCCTGAGCCATTTTTAAAACAGCGGACATTTAGAGATTTGGGGTGCTTCCAACCAATGTCATTAACACCAAGTACTGGCTGCTGGGAGTTACAGCCCCACTCTAGAGATGGCCTGACATGACATTTCGGAAGGGAAGTCTTCCTGGCAGAGCAGTTTTGCCTGGGACAACAGATGAGTTGATGTGAGGCTCTACTTAATTCCCGAACAGTGACTGTTGAATTGGGTGGGTGGCCAGAATCTCTGAAGGAGCAGAGATTGTCCCTCCTGCCAGTCCCTCCTCCAACTAACTCTCCAAAGAAAATAGTACTGAATGTGCAAAAATTAAATTTAAATTTAAACTTCTGATCCTCCAGAAGTGTAGACATGGGGAGGGATAAACTCTCCAAATGGGCGCAGAGTCTGAACATTTCTGCTCCCCTAGGAAAGTGCACCAGAAGGCCTGGATTATCCAGAAGCAGAGCAGACAGAAGAAATTGCTTGTTGAAGACTCCTTTTTTTTTAACACTAACTGGGAGATGACATAATGCAAGAGGTGGGCACTACCTGGTATACCTGGTCCCTGTACTATTTCTCTTAGATTCCAAATAAACAGCCCCAGGAAAGGCACTGCTTACAATCCCCTAATTTTGCTTCCCATCTCTGTGTCTCAGAGCATGTATACTCTCTTTCTCTCTCCCCTTGTGAAGAGAGAGAGCACAATTCTCTTTCTTGGGCATACCATTCCATGGGTTCTGACAAATGCATAGTCGTTTATCCACCAGCATGGTCATGACACAGAATGGTTTCATCACTCCAAATTTCCCACCTGCTTTTCCTTTGTTCTGTGAGGTGTTTTATGTGCAAAGGAGGGATGGTTCCACTAGAGCACACAAGAAAGGCCCCATGGCTGACCTGGGCTGCGATGGGATCCTCTTGGTGCTCATGCTGCCTGAATAAGCACTCCATTGACCAAGAAATCAAGGGCCTGAGAAATGGGGAAGGCAGCCCATCAGTCATTCTCTTCACTTAGATGTTGGTGAGAAAGACTTGGGAATAGAAAGAAATATGAGAGTGAATTCTGTGTGTCTGTAGGGAGAATGGAAAACTGACCACGTCCCCCGAGGTGGCTTTAGGCAGAGCCAGCTGGAACTCACAGAGGCCATCAGAGCCTCAGTAGGAAGGGCAGCCTGAAGGACGCTGGGCTCGTGACCCGCTCTGCTCACTGAAGGGCCTGGCTTCCTTTCCAGGCCATTGTGCCTGCAGGATCTGTGACCACCTGTGTCTGAAGGGCTCTGCCTTCCCTGAGCTATACCCAGAGGTGGAGTTACCGGATTCCACAGGCCCTCCCCTTACTCTGCCCAAAGAAGGCAACAACAGTAACTGCCATCACAGCCCGCTGTGCCCCTGTGTGGCCTGAAGGAGTGGGAGAAAAGGAGATACCAAAACAAGTGGGTCCCAAGGTGAACAATGAGCTCAAGCCTGCCAAGTTACAGACCCACCCCTGGGTCTGGTCCAAATAACACAAAGAGCACCATTCTGGTGGCATCTGAAAATTCAGAAACAAGAGAGGAAAGGTAAGTGGAATTAAGGTTGCTGTGGGAAATCCCCCCACCATTAGAGTGAGAGTGTGTGTGTGTGTGTGTGTGTGTGTGTGTGTGTAGGAGACTGAGGGTGGCTGAGGCGGAGGACCAGGAAGACCTGAGATGGAGTTAGAGGAGCAGCTATTCCACACTGTCCTCTTGAAGGAGAAAAGAGACCTCAAGGAGCTACAGAGTGAGGGCAGGGGACAGAAATCATATTGGCTGATCCTCAGAGAGCAGGACAGAAATCCCTGATCAATGACTAGCTCCTAGGGACTCAGGGGTACCTGCCTCTCATCAGGGCACACCTATATACCAAAGTCTAGGCATTGGCAACAAAACAAATAAACAGCTCTTCTTCTGGATGCAGCTCCTTGGCAAGAGCTTTCAGGGATAAGGATGATTCCAACCCTGTGCTGCTTCTTTTCTTCACTCATTCATTCACTCATCCCTCCAACTGCCGGGCCCTCGCCATTCGTGGGTAGAATTTTTTCTTCTAGAACCACAGTCTCTTTGGGTTGTTGCCACAAGATCCACCCCCTGAAAAGGAGAAATATGACAATAAATCCTCTTGATCAGGCCAGCACTCACAGCCCAGGAGTGGGAAGGGGCTTCTTGTTTCTTGGCTCTCTGGGGAAAGGTAGCCTCGGGGCTAGAGCTGGAGACTCAGGCCTATAGCTTCCTGTCCAGTGGATAGGGAGCCACTAGAGACCCTTGACGGAGGACCAGAAATTTTCAGATCTGTGGCTGAACCCCGAGGAGTAATTTCTAGGTTGTTTGCTCTAGACAGTGAGATAAATGTCCCTGAGCCCCGTGAGGACTCTGGCATGACTTAGAATGGCTCCTGGCCTGAGAACTCCCTCCGTGAGGCTCAGACCCTTGGCAGGCCATACACAGCCCCTGAAGCTGCTCCAGCCCAGGGAGAAGTACCTGGCACAGAGAGGGCAGAGCCTGGGACAGGCTGCTGGAAGGTCACGACATTGTGGTGCATGCTGTCACACAGCTCCTGAGTGGCACCCGCTCAGGCCGAGCAGCGGGGACGTCTGGTCCAGGTCAATTGGAGATTGATTTACTTGACATGTCCAAGTTATATGTGTATTGGATTTCTACAGATGGCTGATCTTGGGTTGATATCACACCAGACAGAGGAAGGAGAGTGATGAGATGGGCCGTCTGCACAGATCTTGGCTCCTGCAGCCTTTCCGGGCAGCAGGACTATTTAACCCTTACAGGCAGGCATGACCCTGCCAGTCCCAGGAACCATATCCAGCTCCAGGCAGGGGATCACTTAGGACCCTGGGGCCTGTGACTTTTTGATCAGAGTCCATCAGTTGGTATGGTTCCATCTCCTGGGTTACAGAACTGAGGGGCTCCTCCTCAATTAGGAGGATTAGTGGGCTCTGTGAACACCTCCCTTATTCTCTGTGGCCAAACCCCACATTTGGGTACCGTCTCCTTCTGAACTATGGCAGGCCCTGGCACAGTTGACTTCAAATCCTCCAGAGATTAGTCCTGCCCCTGAGTCTGTGTCTGGGGCCCTGACATCTCTCAGATATTGTCTTGTTCTCAGTGTTTGTGCGTTCTTCTCTGCTGATCCCTACCTGCATGTTTCATCTCATCCCTGGATCCAGCCACTCATGCTCCTCCATGATGTGTACACACCAGGAGCCCTGAGGCTTCAGACTTGAACCCCTGTGCTCCAACCTCACAGTAAATATCTGCCAGACCATATCCTAGGACGTTTTTAACCACTGGCTGGCTACGTGCTTATTTTCCCTGCCCTGGGGACCTAGGATCCCATTTGCTGGTGAGTGGATTCAGTGCTAACTCCTCACCCCTTCCTGCCATGCTACCTGCCAGGAGAAACTGGAAGGTCCTCCTCCCAACCTTGCTGCATGCACTGACCCCATTACCTACAGGGCTTGGACTCTGCCCTGTGTCTCTGTCTCTGTTCCCTCTGAAGTAAAAGGCTATATCCCCTGGACAGTCTCACCTGGATGTCAACTTTATAGAGGCCTGCAGGAAAGAGGACAGCCCGTGCCTCCCTGGAGGGCTGAAAAGGGACAATATTTTATGTGAAGTGACCTAACCATAGGCTTCTGGGTTTGAAGGGATGCTTGGAGGGTGTCCATCAGGATCCAGAGCAGCCAGGAGGAAAGGCTAGAACAAGACGTTCTAAGAAGTTGACCCTATTTTGTAATTAATTACCTAATGTCATGTAACAAACATTTATAGAGTGCTGACCACATCCTAGAAAGGGATGAGCTAGCATCCTGAGGATCAAATACAGTCTGTTGAAGATTCATGGCCTGGTGGTTGGCATGTGAGCTCTGATCAGGGATTCTCTGGGGGCTGGAATGTGACAGAGGAAGTTGGATCACCAAAGGCAGCCCAGCAGATGTGGCAGGGCTCTTAGTGAACTCCCAAAGGGAAGGCACACCTGGGGTGAGAATCCGTGTGGACCTGCTCCAGTCTTCTTCCCTGCTGAGAAATCCACCCTCCCTAGTTGTGTGGCTGTGACAAGCCCGGCCTTTTGATGAGGACAGATCCCGGATACAGAGTCAAGTTCATCTCTCTATTCTTTAGTTTTCTCATTTGTAAAATAAAAGCTCTCACACTTACGTCAGAGGATTGTTAGAGCAGTTCATTGAACTATGGAGATAATGTACGTGAAACCTTTGGTGTGTTGCCTGGAACTTGGTAAATTTTTAAGAAGTGATAACCATTGAATTTAATCTTTAAACTTGAGTAAAGATTTTTTTTTTTCAGGAGGAAGATAATTTCCTTTTACTTCCCTATGTGGTCATCTTCAGTGGCCTGATGCTTATTCCCTAGGGCCTGGGGACTAGTCAGTGTCACTGACCAATGCACTGTTTAGCTCTTCTTCTTATCTACTGGGGTCCCCTCTGGAAGATGCCACAAACAAGCCACCCAGAGTGTGCAAGACCTTTCAATTTATTCTCTCTGTTCCTTGAAGATGTTTTGATAATGCATTCAAATCTACCATCACAATGACGTGAACAGAGGGCTTTCTTTGAGGAGAACAAGATTGTAAACTGAGTGAGTGTGTGCTGAGGGGCCAGGGGTGGTGGTGAGGGGACCCCCATCTTTCCCCCATTCTCACCTGGGAGCTCAGATCTGCACCTCCAGCTCCAGTCTCCTTATGCATCCAAGTTGGGCCTTACACCACCCACCCTGCTCAACGCTAATTAGATGTACATGTGAACGATCATTTTCACACCCTCTCTTCTTTTATCCAAATTAAGCATTTAATTGCCTAATAAGAGTGTTTCCAAGATAATCAAAGGGAAGGAGATCCACGCAAAGCCAGGGAAGGCTGGAGGAGGGGCTCAGAACCTAACAAGTGGGGTTGTGGGAAGGGATATCTGTGGGCCTTCCCACACCAGACCTCTAGGGACCCTCGTGGGACCATCACCAAGATTCAAACCAAGGTTCCATCCGCCAACAGCCTGCCATGCCCCGCACACAGGCCCCGCACAGGATTCCTCCAGGCTGAATAATTAGGTGTCAGCTAGGGATCATTTTTCTTTTCTCTTTTCTTATTTCTTCTCACATCTTTCTCCTCCCCCTGGTAGAAATAAGCTGAAGATGAGATATTCATGTTATGTCCCACTGTTTTCTCATGCTTCACATTCATTCATTAGACAATTTTTACCAAGGGCATACTCCATTCCAAGGATATTGGTCATGTTAAGGTGAGTAGCTTGGACATAAGTTAATGTAAATTTTTAAATTATTTTGTAAATATTGGCATCATTGGAAGAGTAGAGTATATGATCAAAAATCACTTTCAGTTGTTTTACTTAATTGTCTCTGTGCTTTGACCTGGAGAGAAAAGGTAACCATCTTCCACAATGAAAAGGTCCATCTGGTAAGCCGGTTTACTGTTCCAAAGGGTGGGTGGCACTTACCATGTGCCAGAGCCTGGGCAGGAGGGTTCCATGCTGCTATTATCCTATTTTCTTTCTGTCCTGTTTACTGTAAAACTTGCTCTGTGTGAGGCACGGAGTCACCCAGTGGGGATACAAGACAAATAATGACTCACCATTGGGTGAGAAAATGGATGTGTGAAGGATGCAGTGAAGCCCTCCCCAGGGCAAGGCAGAATGATGTGGGGCATTTCCTGCTTTCCAGCATCCTCTGTCCTTCAGAGCAGTGTCCATGGACCCCTATTAGTGTAGCCTTTCACTCTCCTAGTGCAGCACCTTAGAAAACATAGACAAGGACATAAGTCTTAAATTCTAGTTCCACAAGGATCTCACTCGCCTTTGTGCTCTAATCAAAAAACCTCCCATTTTAGCACATGGCTCCTAGAACCCTTGCAATCTCTAGAGTAGTATGGAAGTCTTTTGTATGCTAAGATGGGGAGACCCTAGACAGCTTCAGGACGAGGCCTGGTTGCCAGGAAGACCAAGGCAGGCTTAGAGGACAGGGACTGTCAGCTCTGTCTCCATGAGCTCAAAGAAGGGGAGAGGGGCTGGAGATGACTCACCCATGACCAATTGGTGATTTCATCAATTTTGCCTACATAATGTAACCTCCTTAGAAACCCCTAGGGTCTGGAGAACTGTCAGGTTGATGAACACACCCAAGATGCTGGGAGGGTTGTGTGTCTGGGGAGAACATGGAAGCTCCCCACTTATCCTATGTGTCTTTTTTTGGTACTGGGGATTGAATCCAGGGGCACGTACATAAGCACTGAGCCACATCCCCAACCCATTTTTTTTTTTGTATTTTATTTAGAGATTGGGTATTAATGAATTGCTTAGGGCCTTGCTAAGTTGCTGAGGCTGTCTTTGGACTCACCATCCTCCTGCCTCAGCCTCCCACGCCACTGGGATTACAGGTGTGCACCCCCACGCCCAGCCTGTGGGTGTCTTCTCTTGGACTGTTTCTGAGTTGTAACTTTATAGTAAGGCATGATCGTTAAGGAAGCACATTCCTGAGTCATTTGAACTACTCTAGTAAATTACTGGAATTGTATTGAAAGTCTTGAAACCCCGTGGGTTCTGTGTGAGTGTCAGAATTCAATTGGAAGATGCTCAGGTGGTGTCCTCAGCACTGGAAGAGTAGATGGTAAGGGAACCTCATCCCCCCACATCTAGGTGTCAGAAGTGTAAGTAAAAGCAATTCAATCTTGTACCCAGTTTTTCTTGCAGCATAAATGGCCAACAGGAGAAAAGGCTCAGCCTGGTAGGTTTTGTGCTGGGTTGAGGAGGGAGATGATTCTGGAATTGGAGAGAGAGTGGTCTCTTAGGACAGGAGTGGTCCTGCTGCAGGATATCACTGGTGCAGTCTCTCCTCTGCCTCCCCTGCCTATGGGCCCAGGCACTCTGGCTCTAGAACACATCCCCTCCAACTGGCTTCACAAACACTGCTTCAATCAGAGTTTGTGCTGGCCTGGAAGTCCCACTGCCGACCCCCTATGTTCTTCCCCTCTTTCCTTTGCCCTTCAGAAGCCGCCTAAGGATCCTGGTAATGCTCAGTTTCCAAGCAGAACAGGGACAGGAAATCTGGTGTTCTTCCTTTCCCACAGATCCACAGCTGTTCCTGCTCAGCGGGTGGAGAGCCAGGCCCACCACTTAAGGAGAGGAGAGAACTTAGGTGCCACTGATTCCTGCCAGCAGGAGGACGGGATGTCTACATCCCATTGAAGGACATGCCCAGATCCTTCCTGGCCACGTGGTGAGCAAAAATCTGTCACTGAAGTCTGCTGCCTTGGCAATCTGCAGTCTGCAAGTTCATAGAGAGACCAAGAGCCAAGAATTTGCAGTTAGAAAGCAGTGTGGCTGCAGGCAGACTGGAAGAGTCTGGCACTGCCAAAACAACTCAGGCAGAACGGCCCAGCCAGGAGACAGGCTCATCAAACCCTTTCAGGGCAGAGGAGAAAGACCCTAGAAAGACATGAAGAATATCATGGGAGCTCCAGGGCTCCTCCTAGACATCATTCAGAAGGCTCATTTCCTCTTGATCACTCTCTTAAAAACTCCCCTCAAGCTTCCAGTGCATGCTGGGACATTTGGTTCCACAGTTCCCTTCGTATGGTAAAGGGTGTTGTTTGCTCTGCTGCTGGGGTAACAGGCCAAGCCAGTGGCACTAGTCCTCCAATTCTGAGAGCTGTGGATCTCTAAGAAAGTTCTTACTTATATTGACAGAAATTTCGCCTCGCTAGAATGTCTATTCATGAATGCAAATTCTGAAGTTCCAGAGAACCAGGCTTCTCCTTTATGTGACAATCTTCCAAGACTTTGAAGATATTTAAGAAACACAACATCTCATCTTATCCAGGCAAATTACACCCCCCCCCTTTCTTCCTGTGACTGTTTCTAAGCCCCTCTTAATCCTCCGGTTTTCACTAGATGTTGAGAACTTGTTAAAGGGTGGTCTGCGGACCTGCGGCATTAGCCTCACCTGGGAACTTGCTAGAAATGCAGGCTTTCAGGCCCAAACCCAGGCTTCCTGAATTAGAACATGCATTTTAACAGGTGATCTATACATTTTTTGAAGCTTGAGCTTTGAAGCTGTTTTATAGCATGCTCACAGCCATTACACAGACACACGCACATGCACACACACAACCGCTCTCTAACAATAGGAAAATGAGTAATTAAATTATGACATATTCAGGCTATGAGATACTGTGTCTGCATTGGGCATAGAAACAATAAAGAAACTACATAGACACCTGGGGAAGTGCTAATAATAATCTAAATGTTAGTTAGCTAAAACACTACCATTTAAAGAGAACTCTAACTGCACTCTAGACTCCGTATTAGTGATTCCTTCCTTGCATCACCACAATAACCTCACAAAAATAGAGAGCATTCTCACTGCCATTTTTAAAAAGTGGTGAACGAGGCTCAGAGAGGGGAAGTAACTTGCTTATGATCATACAGCTAGAGCCCAGGCAGTTTCGTTTCAGAGCCTACGTACCTGCTGCTACAGCCAAATGATGAAGCCACAGTTACAGAATGGTGTATGTGCTGTGACTGCAACTATGAGGATGTATATTGGACAATCTCTTATGCTGTCATATTGTGTTATTGTAATAAAAATAATAAAAGCCAGCACACCCCAAACTGACTATAGCTTTATCCAACCCCAGCAGGATTTCTATCACCTCCCTTACATTTTCTTTCCATTTAAACAATGTTTACAATATAAAAATAATAAACACTCAGGGTTAAAAAAAAATTTTCATCTACATGAAAGGACATAAAATGAAAAGAATTCCTCCCCATATCCCTCTTCCACTTTAAGATTACCACTGTTATCATTTTCTTGTGTATCTCCCCCAAAATGTGTTCTGCATTTAAAATAATGAACACACACACACACACACACACACACACACACACACACAGAGGTCCATGTATAAAATAATACACACACGTTCTACTCTTAGCTTGGATTCATCTGTGAAAGCAGCCTTGTGATTGGCTCCTGTTTTATTTATGATAAATTGGAACACTAAGATCTTTCTCACATGAAGTGTTATTAAGTTTTCATCTCTCCATCTTGTGCAGTCTTTTTTTTTCTCACCTAAATGTAGGATATTTTATGTCTTCTTATTGAGTTTCATGTAGCTGGTTGTGTTCTAGCATTGCAAGCAATTTAATCTTTTATTTTTCTTCTGATTGTAAAGTATAGAAGCTTTCTCCTTTATAACTCTAATAAGCATGCCCTGATGTTTTTCAGGCCTGGAGGGATTAACTACAGAGTGGGGGTCGGGGTGGGCATAGGAGAGTCCCTAAAACCAGAAAGCTAAGATGATTACCAAAATGTTATTGCTGATTGTCTCTGAATAGTGAGGGTTTTATTTTCACTTTTTGCCTTTCTCTGGTTTCCAAATATTTGACAATGAGTGTGCGTCAAATGCTGCCATTTAAAAATGGAATAAAAACTGGAACTTTATAGATTGGATACTGTTTCTTATTCTTCACTACCTTCCCTTTGCTGCAAGGCTGTAGCACCTCCCACATGTGCCTGACCCACTGACTTTAGATTTGAACCAGGAGACCTGCTCTGGCCAATGAGGTGTTGACCCATGTGATATGAGCAGAGCAGAAGCTTCAACCTGCTGGTGTGGTTTGTCTTGCTGTCTGTGATTCTCCTGCTCAACATCCATCACGAGAAGAACATGCTCTAGGTAACTGTTGGTCCTAGAATTGAGAGTCCTTGGAGCAGATGAGAACTTGGTCCCTAACCTGAAAAGTGACTCCCCTCCCCCATCAACCCACAGAGCCCTAAATGAGAAAAATAAATGTAATGTGAGAAATTTCTTTTGTACCACATTACTCCTAGTAGCAGTTACCTGCTCTCTTCCAGATGTTGCTGACCCCTCTCCTTGCTTTGTGTCCTCGTCATCTGCCACTCCAGCTGTGCCCACCCATTCTTGCCCTTAAGTCACCTGCCTCTTAACATTACCTATGTGGCAAGATCACCAAGGGAAGCCATGATTCCTGGATGGTCTTAATACTCTCTTCTGCAAAAGTTTCTAAACTGTGGATTAGGAAGAGTTCTGGCCCTCAGCTTAATTATGGGGTGTTAGGGACTGAATCATGTGCTCCCTCATTCGTATATTGCAATTTTAACCCCCAGTACCTTAGAATGTGCTCTTATTTGGAAACAGGTACAGATGCTAATTAGTTGAGGCCACAGTGGAGAAGGGAGGGTCCCTAAGGATCCCTAACCCATATACTGGTATCATCATAAAAAGGAGAAATTTGGAAATAGATCCATACACACTGGGAGAATGCTATGGGAACACATAGGCAGGTATCAGGATGATGCTTCTATAAGCCAAGGAACACCAGAGAGAGCTAGCCAAACACCAAAAGCCAGGAGAGAAACATGAAACAAACTCTCCCTCCCAGCCTCAGAGGGATCAGAAGTCCTTTTCCCAGACAGGATGCTGTACCCACCCAGCTCATGCCTGATATTCAAGGAACTCAATCGTGGGGCCTGGGGTCTATTTCCACAAACCCCTTCATTGTCAATCTGGTGCCAGACTTTCTGAAATACGGATGTTAAGTCCCCCTCTGTAGTCCATAATGACAGAGTGCTGCCCTGCCTGATAGGTTGCCCTAAGCCCATGACCCTACCTGCTGGAAAGCATTGCTCACCAGGAACTGGACTGCTTTCCAGCTCACAGGGCCACCTCTTACCACATGGGTTACCAGGAAAGGCTAACCACGTGCAAATGCCCTGCTAGCATGAAAACACGGGTGTCTGTGTGGCTCCTTCAATCTGCCAGTGAGGACTTTTATCAAAAAGTGGAATAAGTGAAGTTCAAACTAGAATATTAGAAAATTAGAGCTGGAAAGAGCCTAAAGATTATCAAGCTAGTGCCTCCATTTTACTGATGAGAAAACTGAGATCCAAGAGAAAAAATGACTTGGCCAAAGTGAGTCCTTGGCAAAGAACAGGTGTTCCCCTTTCATAAGACCACAGTGGTATGGGGAGAATACACACTTGGGGTATCTACAGTGGCTCTAATTACTGACAGCTTTATTTTCTCTTTGTCCCTAATCATATATAATAATATATTACATTTTATTATTATAGAAACATGTTAATTGCAATTGCAATTTCACCTTGTGGAGTAGAGATCACTGCAGAAAGGGATAAGTTGTCTCCCTTCACCCCAAACACAGAGGTTCTGCTAGCAGGATCACCACTCATTCGCTCTCCAGTTTCAGCAATTCTACTGGATACCACAAAATAAGCTGCTGATCCTCTTTTGTGTTCCAACTTCAGACAGCATTATTTTTTTGTTTTGAGAAACTATTACCCTTATCAATAATATCTCAAACTTCTGTATTTTTGATGCTGCCCTTTAGACATCATCTGCTCCCTACAACGCATGGAAAAGAGAAGGTGCATTCACCTCTCCTCTGATCGTTTTACATGGTCAAAGTTTGTAAAATTTCTTTTTATACGGTGAAAATAATTGTTTTGTGAGCATATGCCCATAACAATTCAAAAAAATACACAGCAATTAAAGTACTGCAAACATGTAAATATTATTCATCACAGATCCTAACACCGTCTTTTTCCCTCTCAAAAATATATCCTCTCCTTTGTGATTAAGGAAGGCTGCTCAGAAAGTAAAAGTCAAGTGCTTTATCTTTTCTTACACACCTTCCAGCTCATCACTTCCAATTCATAACATGCCTCATTTCTAATTTGCTTTTAATGACAGGACCATGTTTTTTGGGGGCAGTTCTTGCCTAGATATCCTGAGTTCCTTTGAACATTTGCCCAATTGAAGATATTTAAGTGTTCTATTCATGGTGTCAGTGGAATGAAATCCCCTTCATTTCAAATCACTCTTTGTAGCAATACTCTGTTCTGTTTTTGTGTGAGCACACTGGAGGACTGCTGTACCACAGCTACCCAAGAGTCCATGTTTTCAACTTTTTTTTAAAATTCAGGATGTAGTTTATTTAAGGGGAACCTATTTTTTTAATTTATCTTTTTTTATTTCTTTTTTAATTTATTTCTTACATACATGACAATAGTGAAATGCATTACATTCATAATTATCCATTAACAGTACAATTTTTCGTAACTCTGTATATAAATTATGTTCACACCAAATAATGCCATTATACATGAGCTCTCTTTTTTGCATACAATTCTTTTTTTTTTTTTTAAATTTTTTATTGTTGGCTGTTCAAAACATTACATAGTTCTTGATATATCATATTTCACAATTTGATTCAAGTGGGTTATGAGCTCCCATTTTTACCCCATATACAGATTGCAGAACCACATCAGTTACACATCCATTGATTTACATATTGCCATACTAGTGTCTGTTGTATTCTGCTGCCTTTCCTATCCTCTACTATCACCCCTCCCCTCCCCTCCCCTCCCCTCTTCTCTCTCTGCCCCCTCTACTGACATTCGTTTGTCCCCCTTGTATTATTTTTCCCCTTCCCCTCACTTCCTCTTGTATGTACTTTTGTATAACTCTGAGGGTCTCCTTCCGTTTCCATGCACTTTCCCTTCTCTCTCCCTTTCCCTCCCACCTCTCATCCCTGTTTAATGTTAATCTTCTTCTCATGCTCTTCGACCCTACTCTGTTCTTAGTTACTCTCCTTATATCAAAGAAGACATTTGGCATTTGTTTTTTAGGGATTGGCTAGCTTCACTTAGCATAATCTGCTCTAATGCCATCCATTTCCCTGTAAATTCTATGATTTTGTCATTTTTTAATGCAGAGTAATACTCCATCATGTATAAATGCCACATTTTTTTTATCCATTCATCCATTGAAGGGCATCTAGGTTGGTTCCACAGTCTAGCTATTGTGAATTGTGCTGCTATGAACATCGATGTAGCAGTGTCCCTGTAGCATGCTCTTTTTAGGTCTTTAGGGAATAGACCGAGAAGGGGAATAGCTGGGTCAAATGGTGGCTCCATTCCCAGCTTTCCAAGAAATCTCCATACTGCTTTCCAAATTGGCTGCACCACTTTGCAGTCCCACCAGCAATGTACAAGTGTACCCTTTTCCCCACATCCTCGCCAGCACTTGTTGTTGTTTGACTTCCTAATGGCTGCCAATCTAACTGGAGTGAGATGGTATCTTAGGGTGGTTTTGATTTGCATTTCTCTGACTGCTAGAGATGGTGAGCATTTTTTCATGTACTTGTTGATTGATTGTATGTCCTCCTCTGAGAAGTGTCTGTTCAGGTCCTTGGCCCATTTGTTGATTGGGTTGTTTGTTCTCTTATTGTCTAATTTTTTGAGTTCTTTGTATACTCTGGATATTAGGGCTGTATCTGAAGTGTGAGGAGTAAAGATTTGTTCCCAGGACGTAGGCTCTCTATTTACCTCTCTTATTGTATCCTTTGCTGAGAAAAAACTTTTTAGTTTGAGTAAGTCCCATTTGTTGATTCTAGTTATTAACTTTTGTGCTATGGGTGTCCTATTGAGGAATTTGGAGCCCGACCCCACAGTATGTAGATCGTAGCCAACTTTTTCTTCTATCAGACGGCGTGTCTCTGATTTGATATCAAGCTCCTTGATCCATTTTGAATTAACTTTTGTGCATGTCGAGAGAAAGGGATTCAGTTTCATTTTGTTGCATATGGATTTCCAGTTTTCCCAGCACCATTTGTTGAAGATGCTATCCTTCCTCCATTGCATGCTTTTAGACCCTTTATCAAATATAAGATAGTTGTAGTTTTGTGGATTGGTTTCTGTGTCCTCTATTCTGTACCATTGGTCCACCCGCCTGTTTTGGTACCAGTACCATGCTGTTTTTGTTACTGTTGCTCTGTAGTATAGTTTGAAGTCTGGTATCGCTATACCACCTGATTCACATTTCCTGCTTAGCATTGTTTTTGCTATTCTGGGTCTTTTATTTTTCCATATGAATTTCATGATTGCTTTCTCTATTTCTACAAGAAATGCCGTTGGGATTTTGATTGGCATTGCATTAAACCTATAGAGAACTTTTGGTAATATCGCCATTTTGATGATGTTAGTTCTGCCTATCCATGAACAGGGTATATTTTTCCATCTTCTAAGATCTTCTTCTATTCCTCTCTTTATGGTTCTGTAGTTTTCATTGTATAAGTCTTTCACCTCTTTTGTTAGGTTGATTCCCAAGTATTTTATTTTTTTTGAAGATATTGTGAATGGAGTGGTTGTCCTCATTTCCATTTCAGAGGATTTGTCGCTGATATACAGGAATGCCTTTGATTTATGCGTGTTGATTTTATATCCTGCCACTTTGCTGAATTCATTTATTAGCTCTAATAGTTTCTTTGTAGACCCTTTTGGGTCTGCTAGGTATAGAATCATGTCATCTGCAAATAGTGATAATTTAAGTTCTTCTTTTCCTATTTTGATGCCTTTAATTTCTTTCGTCTGTCTAATTGCTCTGGCCAGTGTTTCGAGAACTATGTTGAACAGAAGTGGTGAGAGAGGGCATCCCTGTCTTGTTCCAGATTTTAGAGGGAATGCCTTCGATTTTTCTCCATTCAGAATGATGCTAGCCTGAGGCTTAGCATAGATTGCTTTTACAATATTGAGGTATGTTCCTGTTATCCCTAGTTTTTCTAGAGTTTTGAACATAAAGGGATGCTGTACTTTGTCGAATGCTTTTTCCGCATCTATCGAGATGATCATATGGTTCTTATTTTTAAGTCTATTGATGTGGTGAATAACATTTATTGATTTCCGTATATTGAACCAGCCTTGCATCCCAGGGATGAATCCTACTTGATCATGGTGCACAATTTTTTTGATATGTTTTTGTATCCGAGTGGCCAGAATTTTATTGAGGATTTTTGCATCTAGGTTCATTAGAGATATTGGTCTGTAGTTTTCTTTCTTTGAAGTGTCTTTGTCTGGTTTAGGTATCAGGGTGATGTTGGCCTCGTAGAATGAATTTGGAAGTTCTCCCTCTTTTTCTATTTCCCGAAGTAGCTTGAAAAGTATTGGTATTAGTTCCTCTTTAAAGGTTTTGTAAAACTCTGCTGTATACCCATCCGGTCCTGGGCTTTTCTTAGTTGGTAGTCTTTTGATGGTTTCTTCTATTTCCTCAATTGATATTGGTCTGTTTAGGTTGTCTATATCCTCCTGACTCAATCTGGGCAGATCATATGACTTAAGAAATTTATCGATGCCTTCACTATCTTCTAATTTATTGGAGTATAAGGATTCAAAATAGTTTTTGATTATCTTCTGTATTTCTGAAGTGTCTGTTGTGATATTGCCTCTTTCATCCCGTATGTTAGTGATTTGAGTTCTCTCTCTTCTTCTCTTCGCTAGCATGGCTAAGGGTCTGTCGATTTTGTTTATTTTTTCAAAGAACCAACTTTTAGTTTTGTCAATTTTTTCAATTGTTTCTTTTGTTTCGATTTCATTAATTTCAGCTCTGATTTTAATTATTTCTTGCCTTCTACTTCTTTTGCTGTTGTTTTGCTCTTCTTTTTCTAGGATTTTGAGATGAAGTATGAGATCATTTATTTGTTGGTTTTTTCTTTTTTTAAGGAATGAACTCCAAGCAATGAATTTTCCTCTTAGAACTGCTTTCAATGTGTCCCATAGATTCCGATATGTTGTGTCTGTGTTTTCATTAATCTCTAAGAATTTTTTAATTTCCTCCTTGATGTCTTCTATAACCCATTGATCATTCAGTAACCTATTGTTCATTCTCCAAGTGATGTATTCTTTTTCCTTCCTTCTTTTATCGTTGATTTTCAGTTCCATTCCATTATGATCAGATAGGATGCATGGTATTATCTCTACTCCTTTGTATTGTCTAAGAGTTTCCCTGTGACATAATATATGATCTATTTTTGAGAAGGATCCATGTGCTGCTGAGAAAAACGTGTAACTGCTTGATGTTGGGTGGTATATTCTATATATGTCAATTAAGTCTAGGTTATTAATTGTGTTATTGAGTTCTATAGTTTCCTTATTCAACTTTTGTTTGGAAGATCTGTCCAGTGGTGATAGAGGTGTGTTGAAGTCTCCCATGATTATTGTATGGTGGTCTATTAGACTCTTGAACTTGAGAAGAGTTTGTTTGATGAACATAGCTGCACCATTGTTTGGGGCATATATATTTATGATTGTTATGTCTTGTTGGTGTATGGTTCCCTTGAGCAGTATGTAGTGTCCCTCTTTATCCCTTTTGATTAACTTTGGCTTAAAATCTATTTTATTTGATATGAGTATGGATACTCCTGCTTGTTTCCGAAGTCCATATGAGTGATATGATTTTTCCCAACCTTTCACCTTCAGCCTATGTATGTCTTTTCCTATCAAATGCGTCTCCTGTAGGCAGCATATTGTTGGGTCTTGTTTTGTGATCCATTCTACTAGCCTGTGTCTCTTGATTGGTGAGTTTAAGCCATTAACATTTAGGGTTATTATTGAGATATGGGTTGTTCTTCCAGCCATATTTGTTTATTTATGTTACTAAACATGGTTTGTTTTCCACTTTGATTATTTTCCCCCCTTTAGTGTCCTACCTCCCACTGTTGGTTTTCATTGTTATTTTCCATTTCCTCTTCCTGTAATGTTTTGCCAAGGATGTTTTGAAGAGATGGTTTTCTAGCTGCAAATTCTTTTAACTTTTGTTTATCGTGGAAGGTTTTAATTTCATCTTCCATCCTGAAGCTTAATTTCGCTGGAAACACAATTCTTGGTTGGAACCCATTTTCTTTCAGTGTTTGAAATATGTTATTCCAGGATCTTCTAGCTTTCAGAGTCTGTGTTGAAAGATCAGCTGTTATCCTGATTGGCTTACCCCTAAATGTGATCTGCTTCCTTTCTCTTGTAGCTTTTAAAATTCTCTCCTTGTTCTGTATGTTGGGCATCTTCATTATAATGTGTCTAGGTGTGGGTCTCTTATGATTTTGCACATTCGGCGTCCTGTAGGCTTCTAGGATTTGGGGTTCTGTCTCATTCTTCAAGTCTGGGAAGTTTTCTCGAATTATTTCATTGAATAGATTGCTCATTCCTTTGGTTTGAAACTCTGTTCCTTCCTGTATCCCAATGACTCTTAAATTTGGTCTCTTGATGTTATCCCATATTTCTTGGATGTTCTGCTCATGGTTTCTTAACAGTCTTGCTGAGCTGTCTATGTTCTTTTCAAGTTGAAATACTTTATCTTCATTGTCTGATGTTCTGTCTTCTAAGTGTTCTACTCTGCTGGTAGTATTCTCAATTGAGTTTTTAAGTTGGCTTATTGCTTCCTGCATTTCTAGGATTTCTGTTTGTTTGTTTTTTATAACCTCTATTTCCCTGTATAGTTGATCTTTTGCTTCTTGGATTTGTTTATGTAATTCATTGTTGAAGTGATCTTTCATTGTCTGATTTTGCTGTCTGATGTCTTCTTTGAGACTCCAGATCATCTGAAGCATGTATATCCTGAATTCTTTATCTGACATTCCATCAGCTGCAGCTATTACCTCTTCTAACGTTGAGTTGACCTGCAATGCTTGTGGTCCTTTCTTTCCTTGTCTCTTCATACTGTTCGCGTTCCTTTCTTCTTGGTGAAACTGTTGTGCTATTGAATTTTCCCCCTATATATTTATATTGGTCTTGTATAGTTGCAAAGTCTCCCTCGCACGCGCGGGCGGCGGCTCTGCCCCTCCTCCAATTGGGGCAATGTGCCTACCACGCCGGCAGGCCGCTGGGCCTGCTCTGCCAGTCGGTAGCAGGTCTGCCAACCTTGCAGGCGCGGGCAGCGGCTCTGTCCCTCTGCGGGCCGCTAGGCTTGTTCTGTCGGTGGTCGCAGTTCTGCCTACTTTGCAGGCGCAGGCAGCGGCACTGCCCCTCTGCAGGCCTCTGGGGCTGTACTGCCAGTGGGTCGCAGGTCCGCCTACTTTGCAGGCGTGGGGGTGGGGCAGCTCTACCCTTCCTCAGGCCACTGGGCCTGTTCTGTCTCTCGGTTGCAGGTCTGACCTGTTCTGATGGTGGTCTCAGTTCCGACTACCTTGCAGGCGCGGGGGGGAGGGGGCGGCTCTGCCTCTCAGCAGGCCGCTGCTCCTCTTCTGCCGGTGGGTCGCAGGCCCGCCTACCTTGCAGGAGTGATTGGAAGCTCTGTCCCGCCGCGGGCCACTGGGCCTTTTCTGTCGGTGGTCACAGTTCCCCTACCTGGCAGGCGTGGGGGGTGGGGGGCGGCTCTGGCCCTCAGCAGGCCGCTGGGCCTGCTCTGTGTTTGGTCCCAGTTCCCTCTACTATGCCAGCGCAGGGGGAGGGGGCGGCTCAGCCTCTCAGCAGGCGGCTGCTCCTCTTCTGCCGGTGGGTCGCAGGCCCGCCTACCTTGCAGGAGTGATTGGAAGCTCTGTCCCGCCGCGGGCCACTGGGCCTTTTCTGTCGGTGGTCACCCTTCCCCTACCTGGCAGGCGAGGGGGGTGGGGGGCGGCTCTGCCCCTTAGCAGGCCGCTGGGCCTGCTCTGTGTTTGGTCCCAGTTCCCTCTACTATGCCGGCGCAGGGGGAGGGGGCGGCTCAGCCTCTCAGCAGGTGGCTGCTCCTCTTCTGCCGGTGGGTCGCAGGCCCGCCTACCTTGCAGGAGTGATTGGAAGCTCTGTCCCGCTGCGGGCCACTGGGCCTTTTCTGTCGGTGGTCACCCTTCCCCTACCTGGCAGGCGAGGGGGGTGGGGGGCGGCTCTGCCCCTCAGCAGGCCGCTGGGCCTGCTCTGTGTTTGGTCCCAGTTCCCGCTACTATGCCGGCGCAGGGGGAGGGGGCGGCTCAGCCTCTCAGCAGGCGGCTGCTCCTCTTCTGCCGGTGGGTCGCAGGCCCACCTACCTTGCAGGAGTGATTGGAAGCTCTGTCCCGCTGCGGGCCACTGGGCCTTTTCTGTCGGTGGTCACCCTTCCCCTACCTGGCAGGCGTGGGGGGTGGGGGGCGGCTCTGCCCCTCAGCAGGCCGCTGGGCCTGCTCTGTGTTTGGTCCCAGTTCCCTGCATACAATTCTTAATACACTTTTATACCACCATTTATCATATCTCTGCATATAAGGTATGTTGACACCAAATTCACATCTTCATAGATGTATTTTGTATAATGATGACTCCTCTCCTTTTCATGTATCTGGAATACATCCTTGAGCATTTTGGTACCAGGAAATATATGTGAATGAAATGAATGCACACTTTCTGGGTTTTCTTTATTTGACCCTCACACTTGACTGGCGATTGTTCTAGAATCTGTTGTTGCACATGAGAAGTCTGAGTACATTTGATTTTTCTTCTTTTGAAGGTATCTCTCTTCCTCTCTTTAGGAAGCTGTGGCTTCTCTTATTCTTGGAAATAGGAGAAATTTCACTGAGCTCTCTCAGTAAGAGCTTTTATGTGCTAATCTCTGTTGGCATTTGGTGGAACCTTTCAGTCAGAAGAATCCCTTCAGTCTTTAGCTGCAAAGCATTTTCTTCTAATATTTCTTTGATAACTTGCTGCCATCCATTTTATTTCTTCAATTTTCCTCTAAATCTCTTCTATGTGCATGTTGGATCTGGTGCATTTTCAGATTCTTAACTTTCAATTATAACTTTCATTTCACTCTATATTTTGAGATATTAACATAACTTTATTTGTCAGAGGACCAACTTTGTCTTCAGCTGCAATCTTATTATTCAGAATGCAATTTAATTTTGTATTTTTGCAATCATATTTGATTGCTAAGAACACTCTTTGTTTTCTGATTGTGCTTTTTAAATTATCCAGTTCTTCTAGGGATACAACTTTCTATTAAATTGTTGCTGTGTATACTAATAAGAATTATTTTTAGGCACATTTTATTTTAGAATTATTTGTATTCTAAACTTGCCTTTTTCTTTTTTTGCCTGGCATTGTATCTTGGCAATTGTTACATCATAACCCACAGAGTGGTATAGCATGTGCAGGGCCTGGGTTCAATCTTCAGTGCAGAAAAATAAGAAAGAAAAATAAAGAATTCATAGTATTTTTTTCAGTTCTTTTTAGTAGTTAGCTGCCTTGTACTTCAATGTTTATTCTATATATGAGCAATTTTCTAATTTTGAAAAAAGAATTAATATTATACAAATAATACTGCAATAATTCTCTTTGTATGAATGACTTTGTACATATGGATTAGTATTTCAGTAGAATATATTCCTAGATGTAAAGGTATACACATACTATACCTTTGGGTATGTACTGTCAAGTCTCTACCCATTGAAGTTTTTTTTTAATATTTATTTTTGTAGTTGTAGTTGAACACAATAACTATTTATTGCTGAGGATTGAACCCAGGACCTTGCACGTGCGAGGCAAGCACTCTACCGCTGAGCCATAACCCCAGCCCCTGAAGTTTTATCTATTTATATTCCTCCTAAGAGTAAAATGAGTTCTGTGCTGCCTGCTTCCCAACAAAGTATGGCATAAGACCTGACCCACCTAATCAGTTAAAAAAAATGTCTGTGGAGTCTAATTTCCATTTTTCTTTTATGAGTAACATTGATCCAGTTTTTATATGATCAAAAGTCCTTTGCAATTTCATTTCTATTAACTACCTGTTTAAACCTGGACTACATTTATATTAAGCTACTGATATTTTACAAGTTTTATAGAAATTCTTCATGTGTTAAAGAATTAGTCCTTGCTACATGTGTGTTAAAAGCATTTCTTTTGACACATTTTGAAGCTTTTGCCATCCTAAATTTTCAATAAACTTTTCAAAGTTTGAATAGTTTTAAATTTTAAGAAAATGTGAAGATAGCACAGAGTTTCTATATATCCCACTCTCCTTTCTCTTGTTGTTAACATCTCACATTGCTATGTCTCAATTGTAACAAGTCATGAACCAGTACTGATACATTATTATTAAAGTCTTCCTTCATGCAGATCCCCCTAATTTCTATAATGACTCTGTTCTATCCTAAGACCCTATCACATCACATGTAGTCATCATGTCTTCTTAGACCACTTTTGGCTGTGACAGTTTCTCAGACTTACCATGCTTTTGATGACCTCAACAGTTTGAGGAATTTTGCATCCCTTTCTCACGAGAAAAATCGATGCTTTTCTCATGATGAGACTGGGAGGATCACAGAGGTTAAGAGCCATTTCCATCTCGTCACATAGTGAACACACTGGAAACATGACACAGCCCTGCTGAGGTTAACCTTGAGGACCTGGTGGAGGTAGTTAGTTTCTTCATCAGAGCCACTCTTTCTTCTCCCCCTTTCTGTACTTCATTCTTTGGAAGGAAGTCACTATGTGCAGCCCACGCCTAAGGAGTGGGGACCTCAGCTCCGCTGTCTTGAAATACATTGTCTTCATGAATTATTGGAAATTCTTTCACTCGGCCAACTTGTGTATTTCCCCCTATTTATTTATTTATTTATTTATTTTTGTTTATTTCATGATTTATTTGTCGGTATGAACTCATGAATATTTATTTTACACTCTGGCGTATGATCTAGTACTATTTTATTTTCTTGCTCTAGTTAATAAAAACTCACCAGTAGAGTAAGATTTTAGCATACACAAAATATTGGACCACTGAGAACTCTTTCATTTGCCTTGTTTCCTTCTGGCATATCCCTGGCGTTTTGGGTTTATTTGTCTTTTAAACACTTGTTCCCCCCTAGCACTGCAAGATATTCTAGAATTATATTGCATAATTCTTGCCCCAGTCCTAAAATCAATCATGTCTCCAAGAAACCCTGTTCTTTTCACTGGAGAATGGTATTAAAAACCAAGGTCATCATGCTAAGAGAAATAAGCCAATCCCAAAGAACCAAAGGTCCAATGTTTTCTCTGATATGCTAAATTGCAATAAGGAGGAGGAATAGGGAAGAATAGAGGTACTTTGAATTAGACAGAGGAAGGTGAAGGGAAGGGAGGGGGCACGGGAAAAGGAAGGATAGTGGAATGAATTGGACATGATTGCCCTATGTGCATATACCATTACACGACTGGTGTAACTCTACATCATGTACAACCAGAAGAATAAGAAGCCATACTCCATTTATGTATGACATGTCAAAATGCATTCTACTGTCATGTGTAACTAATTAGAACAATATCAATAACAACAACAACAACAACAAAACAAGGTCTGAGTTCTAGGTGTGTTCATTACTCTTAGATAGCCATTGCTCAGGTCTTCTTAGCTGATAGAAGAAGAGAATGTATGTTGTGTTAACCCGTGAATACATGCATACCTATAAATATTACTGTATGTAACCATCTGAATACATATTAAGGTAAATGTGACTTCATACTGACTTCTTCACTGACAATACATCATCACATGAATCATTCTAGCTTCCTCCCTTGCACATCTGTAAATTCCACTCCAACTGTGGAAACCTGGCTCCCAGCATCTGTCATTCATTCACTTAATTGTACAATTAATGTATAAGTATGCACTATTTTAAGAATTGTTGACTGGTACCCCCATGGGAAAAAAAAATTGCTACCTAGAGCACAGTCCTTATAGTAAAGTCCTTTAGTTTTTAGTCTTACAGATTCTAGTTGGTTTGTTTTGGTACCATGGATTGAACCCAGGGATGCTTAACCACTGAGCCACTTAACCAGCCCTTTTTATATTTTATTTTTGAGGCAGGGTTTCACTCGGTTACTTAGGGCATCACTAAATTGCTGAGGCTGGCTTTGAATGTGTGATCCTCCTGCCTCAGCCTCCCAAGCTGCTAGGATTACAGGCACGCCCCACTGAACCAGGCTACTTCTTTTTGAAATTACTTAGATCAGCACCATTTGCCCATCGTCTTCAGGTTGGGGTTGTTCCCCTGCATTTGTAATAGATTCTTTGTCACATTCTAATTTCCATCCTGGAGTCTCCCAACCTCCTAATTTATTTTTTAAAAATTTGCATACATTAAGGTTTACTGCTAGTGTTGTGAAGTTCTATGGATTTGACAAATATATAGCATCATGTAGCTGCCATCACAATATCATATGGAATAGTTTCATCACCCTAAAAATCCCTTCTCCAACCTCTGTTCAACCCACTCTTCCTGACCCAAACCTTTAGTAGTAACAGACTTATTTACCATTTCTATAGTTCCGCCCTTTGCAGAGTGTCATATAAATGGAATAATATAATACGCAGCCTTTCAGACTGGCTCCTTTTACTTAGCAATATGCACTTAAGCAACATGCACTTCATTCTTGTCTTTGTGTGGCTCATTCCTTTTTATCTTTGAATAATATACCACCATATGGATAATACCACAGTTTGTCTATTTACTTTTCAAAGAAAATTTTGGAAATTTCCAGTTTGGGATAGATATGAATAAAACTCTTCTATGTATTTATGTGCAGGTTTTGTGTGCACATCAACAAGTTTTCAAATCAGGTGGGTCAATACCTAGGAGGGTAATGGTTTCATCATACAGTAAGAGTATATTGGGCTTTATAAGAAACCACCAAGGTGTCCCCCAAAGTGACTGTGCCATTTTACCTTGTCATCAACAAATAAGTGATAGATCCTGTTGCTCCACATCCTTGCCAGGAATTATTAGTGTCAGGTTTTTTGGATCTTGGTCATTCTGATGGTTATCTTGTTGCTTTAATTTGCATTTCCCTAATGACACATGAGAGTGAATGTTTTTCTTCCACTGTTTATTCGCCATCTATATGTCTTCTTTAGTAAAGTATCTGTTCACACCTTCGACCCATTGTTATGGTTTAGATGCAGTGTCCCCCAAAAGCTCACATGTGAGACAACGCAAGAAGGTTTGGAGGAGAAATGATTGGGTTATAGCCTCAACCTAATCAGTAAATTACTCCCTGATGGGATTAACTGGATGGTGACTGGAGGCTGGAGGCGTGTGGCTGGAGGAAGTGGTTCATTGAGGGTGTGGCTTGGGGTATATGTGTGTATTTGGCCAGTGGAGCGTCTCTCTCTGCTTTTAGATCACCGTGTGAATCGCTTCCCTCTGTCATACTCTTCCACTATGATGTTTTGCCTCACCTTGAGCCCTGAAGAATGGAGCCAGCCTTCTATGGTCTAAGACCTCTGAAACTGTAAGCTCTAAATAAAACTTTTACTCCTCTACAGTTGTTCTCGTTGAGTCTTTTAGTTGCAGCAGTGAAATGGCTGACTAAAACACCCATCTCTAAATTGGGCTGGATATTTTCCTGTTGTTGAGTTTTAAGAGTTCTTTATAGGTCTTGGATACTTCCCCCTTATCAAATACGTGTTTTTTAAATATTTGCTCCCAGTTACTCCTTCCCTTTCCTTAATAGTACCTACAATAGAGAAGTTTTAAATTTTAATAACATCCAATATTTCTCTGTTTCCTTTATGAATCACGGCTTTGATCACAAACACCTGACTCATGTAGATTTTACCCTGTTCGTTTTTCATTTTACATTTAGGTCTATGAGTTAATTTTTGTGAAGGGTGCGAAGTCTGGGTTTGTTTTCTTTCTTTTTTTTTCTCTGCATGTGAAAGTCTAATTCTTCCAGCCCCCCTTGCCATGAACACTATTTTTTGACTTTGTACCTGTGTCAAAGATCAGTTGATGTCTACCTCCTATTTTTTTATGTTTTCAAAATTACTACTTGTGTGTGAAACTTCTGATTTTGTGTTTTGTATAAAGACCTTAACCTTTCGAGATTATTTTAAAAATTCTATCATGTCTTTGCTTGTCAGTTCTACGTCTTTGCTCAGTATTTTATATATCTATAATTTGATCCAAATATTACCTACCTAAGTGTAAAATGTGAAGAAAAGACTCAAAAGAATTTTCTTCTGAGAGTAGTCTGGAGACCATGTATTGAAAATGGAAAAATCCATTCTTTCCATACTAATGTAAAATTCCACCCTTCATCATATATAAAATTTTGAATTAATATTAGAACTATTTCTTTATGTCCTCTTTTGCTTCACTGGTAAGTTTTTCAGTCATGTGCCAATAGCAAACTGTTTAATTACTATAAATTTATAATCCTATCTAATACTTGTAAGACTCATATGGAGCGTCATGTAGCTGCCATCACAATATCATATGGAATAATTTCATCACCCTAAAAATCAATACTTTTATTTTCTTAGTTATTCTAACAAGGTTATTTTTCTATATCACATGGAATTGGGTGCATTCAGAATGGTATGACCATAGACAATTTTTTAGTATCAACATATCTCTTTCAAAAAACATGAAAAAATGTATTTTGACTTATAGAGATCAAATTAAATTTAGTTATTAAATTAAATAATTCCTTATAATACCAATTTTTCCTATTGAATAATAAACAGCCTATCAAAAAATTTATTATGTGTCTCCCGATAGTACCTTAAAATTACTTTCACAATGTTATATAATAATCACATTAAATGCACATTATTTAACCACTGCCATCACAAAACTGAATTGTCAGATTGAATAAAAAAGGCTCAACTATTTTCTGCCTATAAAAAATGCACTTTAAATATAAAGACACAAATAGGTTAAAAATAAAAGGATGGAAAATGAGGCACCATGCTAACATTCATCAAAGAACATTACATGAGATAAAGGAGGTCACTTCATGAGGATCAAGGAGTCAACACATCAAGGGAACACAGCGACTCCAAATGTTTATGCCTCAAATAAACATACTTCAAAAGGCACGAGCAACAGCTGACAGAACTGCAGAAAGAAGTAGATAAATCCACAACTATTACTGAAACTTTCAACACTTCCCTCTTAATAATTGACAGAACAAATAGAAAATCATGAAGATATGGAAGACTTGCACGGCACTGTAAATGAACTTGACTCACCTGACATTTATAGAACACTCACTCAACAGCAGCATGATGCACTTTTTTTTCAAGTGTCGTATTTACCAAGATAGACCATATGATAAGCCGTAAAATAAGTAGCAATAAATTAAAATTACTCAAATCATGAAAAGTTTGTTCTTCAACCGAAACAGAATTATATTACGAATCAATGAAAGAACAATATCTAGAAAATCTCCAACTATTTTAAAAGTAAAGAATATACTTTTATATAACTCATGGATCATAAAAAAGGGAAATTAAAATATTTGGAAGAAAAAGATAGGTAGCACTACATCTCGAAATTTGAGGTTATAGATAAGGCATTAATTAGGGAAGAAATTATAGCATTTAACACCATGGTGGGGGGAGAGAAGAAAGTAAAAGGAGATCCCAAATCAGTTCTCTGTTTCAACTTCAAGAAACTAGAAAAAGAAGAAATTAAGCCTAACTAAGTAGAAGAATAGAAATAGTAAAGAACAGAGTAGAAATCAATGAAACAGAAAACAGAAAAAAAAATCAATGGAAACAAAAGTTGTTTTATTTTTTTGAGAAGATAAAAAAAAAATACTAGACCTTTATCTATTTATATTATGAAAAACAAAAGAGGGAAAACACTAATTATTGATATCAAGAATGAGATATGGTATTGATATAAATTTTATATTTATTAAAATTATCTAAAACATTTGAATAGTTTTATGTCAACACATTTTAAAAAATTTATACGACATGATAAATTTCCTTGAAATGTGAAAATTGCTAAAACTTGTTCAAAAAGAAATAAATACCTAAAGAGCTCTAATTTATTAAATAATAATAATGAATTTGCAGTTAAAATCTTTCCCATGAAGAACCCCATATCTTGTTCACATCCATGGAGAATTATCCCAAATATGTAAGGAAAAAAAATATGTATTCTAAAACTCTGCAAAAAATCTTCCTAAAAACTTAAGAGGAGGGAGTACTTCCTAACTCATCCTACCTGGCCAGTATGAGACTAATGTCAAGACAAGACAAAGACAATACAAGAAATTAGATAATACCTAATAGTCTCTGAAAATAGATGCAAACATCCTTAACAGATTTTAGCAACTTGAATTTGCAATATTTGAAAAGGATAATATATCATATCCATTCTGGATATATGTCAGGAAATGTAACAGTGGTTTAACATTAGAAAATAGGTTGATACAATTCACCATATTACAAATTCAAAAAGGAAAAAGAAAAAGATCACCTCAGTCAATACAGAAAAAGCATTTAAAACTCAATATGAACTCATAGTTGGACTAGGAGTAGACATGAACTCCTCCATCTGATAAAGGACATCTAGAAAAATCATTCAGCTAATCAGACACCATCTTAATGATGAAAGACTGAATGCTTCCCCCTCAGATCAGAACCAAGGTAAGAGCATACACTCTCAACCACTTCTAGTCCACATTTCACTGAAGGTTCCATGCACAGCACTAAGGCAAAAAAAGAAATTGAAAACAAGAAGAAGGAGGGAAGGAGAGAGAAAGGGAGGGGGTGTTCTGACTAGAAAAGAAGGAAAGAAAACTGTTTTAATTTGCATAGAGTACCTACCTAGAAAGACTTGAAGGCTGTACAGAAAGGGTACTAGAATTAATAGGTGAATTTGGCAAGGTCAATATAAAAAAAAACAAGTTGTATTTGTATGTACTCTAAGTGAACCCTTGGAAACATAAATTTAAGAGTTCCACTTAAAATGGCATCATAAACATGACATTCTAACAAAATATATTCCAAGATTTGTATGCGGAAACTATAAAACATTAATGAAAGTTATCAAGGAAGCCCTAAATAAATGGAGAGATAGATTTACAAATCTATATAGATTCAATGCAACCCTATTGAAAATCCCAGCAGGACTTTGTATAGATTAGAAAGCTGATTCTACATCTATATGGAAAGGTAAAGGAATTAGTATAACCAAGACAATTTTAAAAGAACATAAAGGACTACTATAAAGTTGTAGTTATTGAGACCATGTAATATTTGGAAAAGCTACATATGCTGATTTACAGAACAGAATAGAAATAGCGGAAATAGATTCAAACACTTAACGTTCAACTGATTTTCAGTGAGAGGCCAATGTAGTTCAATGGATAAAGGATGATCTTTTTAGTAAATATTGATGGAGCAGCTGGATAGCCACATGCAAAAATAAGCAAATAAAACTCAACAAACAGCTTATCCTGTAAAGAATGCAATGTGAATCATAAACCTGAATATAAAACACAAAATTTTGCAAAGAAAAATATAAAAGATAAATATAAACATAAAGGGAACATAAATATAAAGGAAAGTATTTTTCCCTTTAGCTACACACACATATATATGCATACACTACATCTATATATACATATATATGCTAAATATATTTTATATATATTATATATATATGTATAGTATAAGATAAAGATCCCATTTTGATCCTTTTTGTTTGTTTTTATTTTGTTAATGGTTTTATTTTGATTCAAATACAACACAATTTATCTACTTACAGTGTATCATTCAATGGATTTTTAGTATGTCATGATTTGTAAAACCACCACCACAATCAATAATAAAACATTTTCATCACCCCCGCCACTATATCTTTATTCAAACTGAGCCATGAACCCTTAGTATTTCTCTCCTTCCAATTGTAGGTAACTATGTTTTTATTTGTTCTACATGACAGTAGAGTATATTTTGACATATTTATACAAACATGGAGTTCACATCTTATTCTAATTAGGATCCCTGTCTTTTGCATGTACATGATGTGGCGATTGACTGTGGTGTATTCATATATGTATATAGAAAAGTTATGTCACATTCATTCCATTGTTTTTCCTATTCCTGTCCCTACTCCATTCCCTTCATTTCCCCTTTGTCTAATCTACTGAACTTCTATTCTCCCTGCTTGTATGTTAGCTTCCACATATCAAAGAGAACATTCAGCCTTTGGTTTGGGGGGATTGGCTTATTTCACTTAGTATAATAGTCTTCAGATCCATCCATTCACTGGCAAAAGTCATAAAGTCATTCTTTTTTATGGTTGAGTAGTAGTATTTATCCATTCATTATGTTGATGGGTATCTAAGTTGGTTCCATAGCTTAGCTATTGTGAATTGAGCTGCTATAAACATTGATGTGGCTGCATCACTATAGTATGCTGATTTTAAGTCATTTAGGTATATTCCAAGGAGTAGGAAAACTGGGTCAAATGGCAGTCCATTTTATTCATTTGAATGTAGACACCCAGTTTCCCCAAGACCATCTATTCACGAAAAATCCTTTCCCCATTGTATCTTGCTGCTTATGTTAGTACCATACTGTTTTATTAATTTAAATTATTTATTCTAATTTGTTATACATGATGGAAGAATGCAATTCATTTCATATTACACATATAGAGCACAATTTTTCAAGTATTTTCATACCACTCGTGTCTTCATACATGTACTTAGGGTAATGATGTCTATCTCATTCCACCATCATTCCTACCCCTTTGACCCCTTCCTACCCATCCCTCCCCTTTGCCCTATTTGAAGTTTTTCCATTCCTCCCATGCTCCCCTCCCCCATTGCCATTATTGAGTCAGCATCCTCATATCAGAGAAGACATTTGGACTTTGGGTTTTGGGGATTGGATTATTTCACTTAACATTATATTTTCCAACTCCATCCATTTACCTGCAAATGCCATGATTTTATTCTCTTTTAATGCTGAGTAATATTCCATTGTGTAAATATATCAAAGTTTCCCTATCCATTTATCTACTGAAGGGCATCTGGGTTGGTTCCACAATTTAGCTATTATGAATTGTGCTGCTATAAACATTGGTATGGCTGTGTCCCTGTAGTATGCTGTTTTTAAATCCTTTGGGTACAAACCAAGGAGTAGGATAGCTGGGTCAAATGGTGGTTCCATTCCCAGTTTTCCAAGGAATCTCCATACTGCTTTCCATATTGGCTGCGCCAGTTTGCAGTCCCACCAGCAATATATGAGTGTGCCTTTTTCCTTTCCTTGCCAACACTTATTGTTGTTTATATTTTTGATAGCTGCCATTCTGACTGGAGTGAGATGAAATTTTTGAATTGCATTTCTCTAATTGCTAGAGATATTGAACATTTTTTCATGTTTGTTGATTGATCATATATCCTCTTCTGAGAAGTGTCTGTTCAGGTCCTTGGCCCATTTATTGATTGGGTTATTTGTTTGTTTATTTGTTTTGGTGTTAAGGTTTTTTTTTTCAGTTGTAGTTGGACAAAATACCTTTTATTTTATTTTATTTTTTATGTGGTACTGAGGATCTAACCCGGTGGCTCGCACTTACTAGGTCAGCACTCTGCTACTGAGCCACAAGCCCAGCACTGGTGTTAAGGTTTTTGAGTGCTTTATATATCCTAGAGATTAGTGCTCTATCTGATGTGCTAGTGGTAAAGATTTGCTCCCAGGATGTAGGCTCTCTGTTCACCTCACAGATTGTTTATTTTGCTGAGAAGAAGCTTTTTAGTTTGAATCCATTCCATTTATTGATTCTTGGTTTTAATTCTTGTGCTATAGGAGTCTTATTAAGGAAGTTGGGGCCTAATCCCACATGATGGAGATTTGGGCCTACTTTTTCTTCCATTAGGCTCAAGGTCTCTGGTTTAATTCCTAGGTCCTTGATCCACTTTGAGCTGAGTTTTGTGCATGGTGAGAGATAAGAGTTTAATTCCATTTTGTTACATGTAGATTTCCAGTTTTCCAAGCACCATTTGTTGAAGAGGCTATCTTTTCTCCAATGTACATTTTTGGCATCTATGTCTAATATAAGGTAACTGTAGTTATGTGGATTAGTCTCTGAGTCCTCTATTCTGTACCATTGGCCTACAGGTCTATTTTGGCGCCAATACCATGCTGTTTTTGTTACTATTGTTCTATAGTATAGTTTAAGGTCTGGAACAGTAATGCCACCAGCTTTACTCTTCTTTCTAAGGATTGCTTTTATTTTTGCTCTTATTTTTCCAGATGAATTTCATGATTGCTTTTTCTATTTCTATGAAGAATGTCATGGAATTTTTGCTTGGGATTGTATTGAATCTGTACAGTGCTTTTAGTAGTGTGGTCATTTTGACAATATTAATTCTGTCTATCCAAGAACAGGGTAGATATTTCCATCTGCTAAGGTCTTCTTTAATTTTTTCTTTAGCATGTTGTAGTTTTCATTGTAGAGGTCTTTTACCTCTTTTGTTTATTCCTCAATTTTTTTTGAAGCTATTGTAAATGGGGTGGTTTTCCTAGTTTCTATTTCAGAGGAATTGTCACTGATGTACAGGAATGCCTTTGATTTATGGGTGTTGATTTTATATCCAGCTGCTTTGCTGAATTTATTTACTAGCTTTAAGAGATTTCTCATGGAATGTTTTGGGTCTTCTAGGTATAGTATCATATCATCTGCAAATAGTGATAATTTGAGTTCTTCTTTTCCTATCTGTATCCATTTAATTTCTTTTATCTGTCTGATTTCTCTGGCTAGAGTTTCAAGAATTACGCTAAATAGAAGTGGTGAAAGAGGGCATCCTTATCTTCTTCCAGTTTTTAGAGGGAATGCTTTCAATTTTTCCCCATTTAGAATGATGTTGGCTTGGGGCTTGGCATAGTTAGCCTTTACAATGTTGAGGTATGTTCCTGCTATCCCTAGTGTTTTTAGTGCTTTGAACATGAAGGGGTGCTGTATTTTATCAAATCCTTTCTGTTCATCTATTGAGATGATCATATGATTTTTATCTTTGAGTCTATTGATGTTGTGAATTACACTTATTGTGATTGCTATCAGAAAGTGTGTGCCTCTAGCCTTATTTTTTTCCCCAAGATTGTTTGGGCTACTCAGAGTCTTTTGTTATTCCTTACAAATTTTAGGGTTATTGTTCCATTTCTGTGAAAAATATCATCAGAATTTTGGCAAGGACTGTGTTGCATATTCATATTGCTTTAGGAAGTATGTAGGGGCATTTTCATAATACCAATTATCCCAACCCACAAACATGGGATGTATTTCCCTTATTTGTGTTTTCCTCAATTTCTTTCTTCAATGTTTTTACAATTTTCGGTGTTGAGATAGTCCACTTCCTTGATTAAACTTATTCCTAAGTATTTTCCTCCTCATGCTATTTATTGTTATTAGAATTGTTTTCTTGATGGATTTTTGTATGCTGATTTTATATCCTGCAACTTTGCTAAATTTGTTTATTAATTAACAGTTTTTGTGGAATATTTAGGGTTTCTACATGTGAAATCATGTCACCTAAAAACAGGAATAATTTTACTTCTCCCTTTCTGATTCAGATGTCTTCTGTTTGTTTTTCTTGTCTGGCTACTGTACTTCCAGTACTATGTCAAAATAGAAGTGGTGATAATGAGCATTCTTGCCTTGTTCTATCACTTAATGGAAAAACATTCATTATTTCCAAGGTAAAGATTAATATCCAAAATGCCAGGAACTCACACAACTCAATAGCAAATAAATAAATACAAACCAAACAAACCAACTCCCAAATAATAAGGTAAAATAAATGGGCAAAGGGCTCAAATACACATTTCTCTGAAGAAGAAATAAAGATGAACAACAGGCATATGAAAAGTTGCTCAACATCACAGATCACCCAGGAACACAAGTCCAAAGCACAATGCAGTGTCATCCCACATCTCTTAGAAAGGCCACTGTCAACAAGATAGATGATGACAAGTAAGGACATGAAGGGAAGAAAACCCTGATATACTGTTGGCAGAAATGTTGGCTGATGTTCCCACTGAGGAAAACAATATGGAAGTTCTTAGAAATTAGAAATAAGACTACCACATGAATTAGCAACTCCTTTTCTGAATATTCAACCAAAGGAAATGAAACCAACTTCTCCTAAACATATATACATGTCCAAGCTAATCACAGAATTATTTACAAAAAAAGTCAAGATAGGGAAGTAACCCAAATGTCTGTTGATAGACGAAAGGATAAGAAAACCATATGCATATGAAGAAAAAAATATATATATTATATATATATAATATTTATGATATATATAATATATATATACACATTATATGATATAATATACATATATATAATAATATGTGTGTGTGTGTTCCGCCTTTGAAAGGCAATGCTGCCGTTCGCTGTGACAATATGGATGAACCCAGAGGACATCATGCTAAGTGAAATAAGCTAGACATAGAAACAGAAATACTATATGATCTCACTTATATGTTGAATCTTAAAAACTAAAACAATAAACCTGAATATATAACAAAAAGTAGATACTAGGGTTAGGGTAGTGAGGAGATAGATCTAGGTCAAAAGGTACAAAGTCTCAGTAATGTAGGATATAAAAGCCTAGTAATATAATATATAGTGTGAAGACTATAGTTAATAATATTGTATTAAATGTTGGAAATTTACTAAGATATATGTATCTTTATTTGTATTGTCACACACACACACACACACACACACACACACACACACACACATATATATATATATATATATATATATATATATATATATAAATTTATAAAACTATGTGAGATGATGGCTATGTTAATTTGCTTGACTATCCTAATCATTCCACTATGTCTATATATATCAAAACATCATGTTGTTCACCTTAAATGCATGCAGTTAAAAAAATGGTTGGAACTTTTCAGGGACCTGCTGATCTAGACCTGAGCTGTCTCTTCATGATAATCATATGAATGTGGAATTTCTCAAACAAAAAAGGAAAAACTCTCAAAACTCAATAATAAGAAAAAAATAAACTCAATTAAAAATGGAAGAATGACTTAACAGATGTTTCACCAGGGAAGACACACAAAATGGTAAATGAGCATACAAGAAGATGCTTAACATCATTAATCATTATTATGGTAATGCAAAATTAAAGCACAATGAGATAATCACTGCACACCTATTAGAATGACTAAAATTTAGAAATCAACAGAGAAATTTTTAAAATTTTATATCAAGTGTAAGGATATGAGGTAATTGAAATGTTTGTACAAGGGAAGAAAAATGGCACAACCACTTCTGAAAAGAGTTTGTTATTCTATAATAAAGTTGAATATGAACATATTATATGGCCCAAGAATCTACTCCAAACTAATTATTAAAAATAAATGAAAACATAGGTTCATTCAAAGACCTATTTAGGGATATTTAGCACACACGTATTCATAATAATATAAATATTCATAGTAAAATTCTGGAAAAAATCCAAATGTTTAACTGGTACATGAATAAAGAAATTGTGCGTAAAACCAATAGCTTTCTTTCTTTTTGTTGCAGGGGGTTGGGGGTAGCAGTGATTGAACCCAGGGGCACTTAACCGCTGAGCCGTCTTTCCAGACCCTTTTTAAAAATATTTTATTTAGAGGCAGGGTCTCCTGAGTTACTTAGGGCTTCCCTAAATCGCTGAGGCTGGCTTTGAACTAGTGGTCCTCATGCCTCAGCCTCCCAAGCTACTGGGATTACAGGCATGTGCCACCACGCCCAGCAATACAATGGAATACTACTCCAGAATAAAAAAGAAATGAACTATTGTTACATGTCATGAAATTGATCAGTCTGAAAAGCATTTTTTAGGTAAAAGCAGCTGGATACAAATGGCTCTATTTTTGTGATTCTGATTAGATGATGGTATGCAAAAGGCAAAACTACAGAAATCAGTCTGATGGATCAGAGGTCTCCCGGGGCTGAGACTGGAGAAGAGAAACTGATGACAAAAAAGCACATGAGATCTTTGTGGAATAATAAATATTATTCTATATCGATTACAGGGGTGGGTTTATGATTATAGATATTTGTCAAAACTTCTAGTGTTGTACACCTCAAAAGGGTGAACTTATGTAAATTATACATGCTTAGAGACATTCTCCACTGATTCCTTATGTTTCTGCATGTCTTGTGGGACAGGCAATGATTGTCCTTTGTTCTGAATTATCTTTTTAAGACTCTATACACTGAGCAGCCCTGGTAGACAGAGAAACATCACCCTCTGGTGCAAAGTGCAGGCATGCTTGCTATCTAGCATGGTAAAGCCAAGGTCTCCTTCAGAAACAAAGGTCAAACAAACTGTTGGGAAAGTTTAGGATTCACCTGCTGTAATGTAACACCTCAGGTTTTATGTATGACACCTGGATACATAGGTGTGATTTGTGTCACCCTTTGGGAATTGGAGCTCAAGTATCTGTTCTCAACATGACAACCCTGGTTATTGCTATTGCTATGAATGATAGACTATCCTTCATCTCGGACCAGGAATCTCGTGTCTTCTAACAGCATCTATTAAACAGTGGCAGGGTGACTTAGCTTTCAAGCACATGCTGACAGAGAGGTGATTTTCTGGAATAGGAAGTTTGAGGACCTAGTGAGCTGATTACTTAATGGGATTTAAGGAAAGCAGACATATTGACCAAAGTGTATGTTCAACCAGGCAATAAATTGTCCTCCACTTTATTGCCTATTAATAAGAAAGAATTGGGGAGGAGGTTGCAAGTCAAGAAGTAGGTTCAAATACAGCTGTCTAATGTGAGTTTTGGCGGTTACAAATCTTCTCAGGTATGGGGATTTCTTCACCAATCTGGTGGTCAGCTTTAAGTTCAACCATTGTTATAAGGAATATTAAGATTTTTCCTTGGATCAGGGGTGTGAAAGATCTATCCTCATCCAATAACTGTTATAAAAACTCTTTAGTTTGTGACCACTATGTTCAGAAACCAAGAAGACCCATAGATCTTTATAGATGGTTGACTTGGGAGAAGGGGATGGGGGGTACAAAATGTTAAGAAAGAATTGGAACAGCTGAGTCATGTTATAAATCAGCCCCTCCTGCAGTGTATTATGCCTACCATAGATATCTCTGGAGATGACAGTAGCTGGTTCAGTTTTTTTTTTTTTTTTTTTTTTTTTTTTTGCAGTGGGTACTAGATGTGTGATAAAGGATCTTTCTCTAAACCAGAAAACTCCCTTGGAAAACCATAAATGAGCCATTGATTAGTGTTCAGGGTCTTATAGCCCTGGATTGTGTTGATCATGATGAAAGTGATCCACTGAAGAGTGAGAAACTGGCCCTAAGAAATCTAGATAAATGTTGGCTGTCAGCCCTGCTACTTTGGAAAATTCCCCTAGCTCTTATATGCAAATTGAGTGAGAACACAGGAGGCATTATTTTAGTATTGGGAAATGATGCTCTAGGTTAATGTGGACTCCTCATAGAAGGTTATCACCACCATGTGAGCCAAGCCCAAGCCAGTCAGAGGGCACAAAAGACACAGTTCTAGCTGGAAATCAATGTGGCTGTGGTTGCTGCATCCTGAGTTCCTGAGGATAAAACAGACAGTGTCAGCCATGAGGACTTCACCTCTCACTCCCATGTTGGGTTGGTTGGAAAAAATGCAAGTTCATTTGGTAGAGTTGAGAGCAGCTGCACTGCTCACAATGGAAAGTAGACGTGCCTTGCTTACTGGTGTGGAGCAGTTCTCTCTCCAGTCCCTTTGACTCCTCTACCCCATTCTTTTCAGACCTCAGGAATTCAACCAGAAAGATGATTAGACATGGAGCTGAGGTCTCCCCTTGTCCTGAAGGAGTACTGAAAGCAACATGCACCTATCTGAGTCATGCTAGGAACTCTGGGAAGAGGAAGGACTTCTACTTCTGTGGCTGTGTTGGACACGGGTGCCCAAGTCACCATCCTACCCTTTGACTGGATTCAGCTGATGGAGCCTGGGCAGGGTTCAGAGAGGGACAAGGAAGTTAATATGTCCTGTGGATGGAACCTTTCAGGTCAATTAAAATGTGCTATTGTTTCACCTTCCACTGCTGAATGCATAATTTAATACAGAAATCCTCCCTCATCTGTACAAGGTATGTTCTAAGACCCCCAGCGGAGCCACCCCACCAAACCCATATATGCTATGTATTGAATCCTGTTTATAACTCTATATATCATATATAACTATGATAAACCTTAAGTTATAAATTAAGCACAGTGAAATATTGATAATAACAATAAAATAGGACAATTATAATAATAAACTGTAATAAAAGGGATATAATATGGCCTTTGTCTCAAAAATATTTTATTGCTATTCTTATGATGATGTGAGATGATATTTGACGGAGACATTTTATGGCTTCTCTGTGTCATATATGAATTGCCAGCATCACTACTCTTGTGTTCTGTTTATTTAAACACCAGCACTGTGGTATGTGCAACGGTTGACCTGATAACCAAGACGACTGCTAAGTGTTTATAGCAAGGGTATGCTGGAAAAAGGGGTTGTGCACTGCTGAGCTGGGGTGAGCAGGATGGCATATGATTTTATGATGACACGCAGAACAGCACACAATTTAAAGCTTATCAGTTGTTTATTCTGGAATTTCCCACTTAACATTTTTCAGATTGCAGAAAGCAAAACCACAGGTAAGGGATGCTCCACATACACGTATTGTGAATGCTTTTAAAATACAGAGGAGATTCTCTTGGTCAGAAGAACTGTATTAAGAGATGTGCTCAGTGAAGACTTAGTACTCCCCCAGGTGTGCCTAAACTCCCCTGTGCTTTGCTTCTAGTGAATGTGTCATGTTTTAGGGTCCACAATATCTTTTAAATTATCATTTTAGTTGTACATATTTGTGGGGTGCAGTGTGATAACCCAACACATGTCTACAATGTGTAACGATCAACTGAGGGTGATTAGCATTTCCATTTCTTTATCATTACTTTATGTTTGGAAACTTTGAGCTCCTCTCACTTTTAGTTACTCATTTAAGATATAATAGATTTTTGTAAACAAGTCACTCCACTGTACTGTGTGACACTGGAACTCATTCCTTTTATCTAACTATGTTTTGATACCTGCCATCCATGCCCCCTATCAGTGAAGGTTGGGAGGGAAGCCTCCCAACCCTTCCCAGCTTCAATCACTATTCTACATTCAGATCAATCTTTTGAGCTTCCACATGAGACAGGACATGTAGTTATCTGTTTTTCTGTGACTGGCTTATTTTATTTAGCATACCTTCCAATTTTACCTATTTTGCTGCAAATTATAAGGTTTAAATATTTTTGTGGATGCAAATATTCCATTGTGTATATGTACCATATTTTCTTCATCTGTTTATGCATTGATGGGTACCTAACTTGATCCCATATTTTAGCTGTTGTGAACAGTGCTGCATAAACAAGGAAGTGCAGGTATCCCTTTGATATGCTGATTGCATTTCCTTTGGACATATATCCACAAGTAGGATAGCTGAAACATATGGTAGATCTGTTTTTAGTTTTTTAAGGAGCCTCCATACTGTTCTGCATGATGTCTGTACTAGTTTACATGCCCATAAACAGTGCACAAGAGTTCCTGTTTCTCTATATCTTCACCAGCATTTGTCATTTTTCTTTTTGACAATACCATTCTAACAGGTGAGATGTTATCTCACTGTGAATTTGATTTGCATTTCCCTGATGGCTGATGAGACAGAACCTTTTTTCCCATATGCGTTGGCCATGCAAATTTCTTCTTTTAAGAAATACCTATTAAGATTATTTGCCCATTTTTTAATTGTATTAATTTTGTAATTTTATTATGTTTTTGGGGTGTAATCCAATTTGTCTGTTTTTGCTTTTATTCTGTGTATTTTAGGGGCTTTACATAAAAACAAACAAAGCAAAACCTGCTCATACCAACGTCTTGAAAAGTTTCTCCTATATTTTCTTCTAGTATTTCCGGTTCTTATATTTAGATCTTGGGTTGCCACAGTCTGGCTGGGCACAAATCAGGAGCCACTGAAGCAGGAACAAACTTTATTTTTGAACTCCACCAGCAATTCCTCCCAAAGGACACGCGGCTGGTCTAGGAACCAACCACCGGAAATATCTCCCCAGGAAATCCCTCCTCCTGCACTTCTCCAACCAATGGGAACTCCCGGGGAATCCCCGCAAGAACTCAAAAGTAGCAGCCGAGGCAGATAGTAATGATTAATAGTGTATTTGAGGACAGAGTTAGGTTGGCCCCAATAATATCTTGCAGTTAGATGAAAAATTGACAGCTATCCCTTTGGGAGAAACTTTATTTCCCATTCCACCACTTTGGAAAGGTCATTGAAAGTCCTTGTTAAAACATGTACATATAGATATTCTGTGACCTAGCAATCTCTTCTAGATATGAACTAATAGAAATGCATATGTATATTAAAAGACATGTATACCAAATAACAAATTAGAGAGTATTCATGTTATAATTATTCATATTAATAAAAAAAGGTGGATGGAGTAATAAAAAGCTGGAGATTTAGCTTAGTGGTAGGGCCCTGGCCTAGCATGCACAAGTTCCTGGGTTTGATTCCCAGCACTGGAAAAAAGAAAAAGAAACAAAACTTGGAAATAGCACAAACATACAATAATAGGAAAAATATGCAAATTGTTTATATTTGTATAAAGAAATATTATATGCTTTTAAAATAAATTACTATAAGAACCTGAATAAATTTCAGAAATATGATTTGAGCAAAACAATTCAAGCAAAGAATAATACATACTTTGTTATTTCATGTATATGAAGTTCAAAAGATTATAAAACAATCTGGGTACAATATTTGAGAAGGAGCTCAATGCTAATAATGGCTTTCTTATTTCCTGATTTGGGTGGTAGTAACATTGGTGAATTTGCTTTATGAAAATTCATCAAGCTGTAGATGTGTAATTTGGGCAATTTTTCCTTTACCTATTATACTTTAATTAAATTACTATTAAAATAACAAGGGCCATTGATAACAAATGCTGAAAAAACTAGCACAAACATATAAACAAGAAAACTGCTCACTAAGCATAGTTACAAAAACAGAAGCAAGAATCTCATGCAAATATGTAATGTATCAGACTCATCAGTAAATTAAAAGCAAAATATGCCATGAGAAAGTAGGGTTAATGTCAGGAATTCGAATCTAGTTTGATATATCATCTTCTCCATAAAACCTAAAACAATTTGAAAAAATTAAGACATCCTTTCTAATAATAATTCTTAGTAAAGAAAGAAACACCCTTATTTAAATATCTATATTATAACAGCAACCAATGTCACACTGCATTGTGAAACAATAAAGCCATTTCCATTCAGACAAAAAAAAGATAAGTATATTTACCAATACGATTATCTATCGAGTATTCATCTGGAAGTTCTAGACAATGCGCTAGGGCAGGAAAATTAAATTTAAAAATTGACAAATTGGAATGAATAGTCTTTTCTAATATAAACTGTATTCTGTACTATAATGTGCCTAAATACAACAAAAGCAAAATAATAAGTTTTATCAAAGAAATATTTAATAATAACATTACTGCTTGGTGTATTGTACAATTATAAACTATATTAAAAAACAATTAGAAAGTATAATAAGAAAGAGTCCTCATGCTAAAGCAAAATAAATCACAGGAATTTTTAGCTAGAAATATCAAGAATCAGTAATTAAAGTTCAAAACTTTGCTGAAGACTATAAAAGACTAACTTGATGAAATGGAGAGAAATGCCATATTTGCAAATTAGAAGATGTGTCTGGTAGAGATGTCCGTTTTCTCCCATATTGATTTAATACTTAGAGCCAAATCAGTAAGTATACCAGTGTCTTGGAATTTTACAAAGTTATCTGATAATTCATCTGGAAAAATATACAGGTGAAAATAGTTATGAGAATCATGAAAGGGAATAAGGATGGATGACTCATGTTGTACCGTATTAAAATGTGCAATGAGGCTGCAATAATTAAGATAGTGCTATCCTGGAATAAGAGCTGGCAGACTAATGAAGCATCTCCGATGTCCACAAATAGATATATGTACACATATATGAATCTGGTTTAAAGGCATAAAATTAAGTAAGTGGGGAATGGGTAGATTATCCTCACCCTCCCTAGTCACAGGCAGCTATTCTTTTGTGTTCAATGTAGACACTTCTGTTATACATAAAATTAGTATTTTCATATTATATACCCACCTTTCTTTTGCTTTGCTTGCTCAACATAATGATCTTGAAATCCATGCAGGTTGCTATATGAAAATCTTGCAGATCACTATTTGGAACACACAACACTCTGTGATGTGCATCTACCACATTGGCCAGTGACTCACCCAGTCATGGTCATCCAGATTGTGTCAGTTCCTTACCATCAGACAACTTCTGGCAGAGTCTTGTGATGTCAGTCATCTGGGACAAGAGATTTCAAATTGTTTAGGATGGCTACCTTCTCCCTGATTCTTCTGTTAGTGTCTTGACCATTCTTTTAGTCATGTGTTTTACCTTTCCAATGTGAGTCCTTTCTCTCTGACAGAGATGTTTACCCCCTGTCTGGAGGGCCAAATCATAGTTGGTGGGGTCAGCATTGCTATGTGGTCTATGCCCACCGGCTGAGCACCTCCCTTGTCTTCATGGTTGAACTCTTCATCCCATCCTGGTCTGCATCTGTATCTGCATCCCCACCTTTACAAACTGAGAGGCAGAGTGTGTTACAGAAAACAAGCATGTTTTAGAATCAGGTCAATTATGATTGGAATCCCAGCTCTGCCACCTACTATTTGGAGAGTTTTGGGTAACCTGTGTATGGCCTTCCTAAACCTTAGTTTGTACATTTGTAAAATATTAATAATGATATCTGTTGGATTAGGGCATGAGGTGGTGAATGGAAAGTCTACTTGCTGTTCCTTGAATATACCAGGCTGGTTTTTGTTGTTGTTTTTGTTTTTTTTCTCTTCTAGGCCCATAGCTCCAGTAGATTTTGCCTGAAAGACCATCATGGCTTCCCATACCTTCTGCAGGAAATCCCACCTTGGTAATGAGTTCTGTCCTGATCACTTTGATTAAAATTTCAAACTACTCTTTTCCCACTCTTCAAATTTCCTTTGTTCCAGTCTTCACTTTTGAAGATAGTAGATAAATTTTGCATTCTGTTTAGTGTTAATTGTCTATCTTCCCTTTTTAGATCTTGTTAAGAGCACAGACCTGTTTTGTTTACTGCTGGATCCTGAGGACCTGAAAATAGTACCTATTTCCAGATGGCTTAGAATGTCTACTAAGTAAACATTTATTGAACAAATGAATGCATACACTTAGCAGTGCCAAAATCAGGAGAGTCCCCAGATCCTACCTAAGATATTTCCTTGTGGCCACTTGAGATGGTCAAAGTCTTTGGAGAAACAAATACCAGTCTGAGGTCTGGGTGAGGTTGGGGGGTCTTCCATCAGGAGTCCTTATTCCTAACCTTTACCTAAGAGGCAACAGTCATATTGGAGTCACCTCTTCATGAAGGAGACATTTAGTAAAGGTCTTTGGTTGGACTTAATAATGACTTGCATTTGTTAATTTTGAACACAGAGACAGCTATGCTCTAGACATCAAGAGCTCTATGGCCAAATGGGAACTATCTTTGCTCGTTGTCTATTGGCCTGACAGCTTAAAAAAAAGACCTCAACTTTTATCTAAAATTCAGCCTGGGAACTGTTCCTTTCTGGTGGCTAAAAATGAAAATGGAGTGCCCATTGCAAACTTAGGAGTCCATTTGAGCAAAAGCAGAACACACATCCTAGTTTTCAGGCCAGCGAAATGGCATTATGTCCCTCCCTGGTGCTGGAAGAAGCATGGGCTAGTGGGGGGTCACTGTTGACTTACAGGGTGGATCCACTCGGAACACTCTTGGTAAAGAGAGGCTCTAGAAGGTGAGACTGGGTGCCTGTTTGTGTGTGGGGTCCATGGAAGAGATGGCAGAAGGGCAGATGATATGACATCAGCCCAGAGCGTATGTGTAGAGGGACCCCACAGACTCACTTTAGCTCTTCTTTCTTGTGTTCTTCCTCCTCCTTTGCCACAGTCTCCCCCATTCCTTGTCTCTCTCCTCCTCTCTCACTTCCTCTGCCTTGGTCTTCTGCTCTGGAATGTTGGTAGAACACACTCACACTTTTGTGAGCATCTGGATCACTGGGAAGGCTTATGAAAACCAAGACTGCGGGCCTCGCCCCCAGAATTTCTGATCCAGTGCATCTGGTTGGGGGTTTGAGAAGGTATGTTTCTCTTACATTTCTAGTTGATGCTGGTGCTGGTAGGTAGGCCCCCACTTTTAGAAGCACTGTTGTATCACTCACATGTCTTCCCTATCAACCTCTTGCTGTATTTCTCTATCTATCTCAGTCCCTCTCTCTCTCTCCTTCTCTTTCATTGCTTTCATCTCTTTCTATGCGCTCTCTCTCTCTCTCTCTCTCTCTCTCTCTCTCTCTCTCTCCCTCGTTCTGCTGTTTTGAGTTCACTGATTTCTCTTTTTGTAACCTGGAATCTGGAGTAGGCTAGAGAAGGAAGGTCCAGGTCCCATTACCTGGCATCCTCTCCCCCAGCAGAAAGTCTCTTCTCTCTAATGCTCTTCTGAAGCCCTGTGTGCTGTCTTCCTGCCAGTGACTGTGATGCCCTTATAGACGAGGTGGCAACCAGAGCCCCAGGTCCCTCCACATGACAGGGCTGTGCCTCTGCTGCTCTCTCCCACAGAGAATGCCTGTGAATCTTCAAAGACCACAGAGGTGGGGAGAGAGATGATAGAAAGTGAATCCATTAAGAGGAGTAAAAGCTGACAGTTTCAAAAATAATGATCTGGGTTTCCTCTTATTTAAAACTACCCAGCTGCCCTGCTGCTTTCATAGTGTCTGCAACTGACACTCAGCTACGTTTGGAATTAAAAATACATAAGTGTTTCCTGAAAAAGCTGCTAATTTGAAGGTCATTAGCAGCCCAAAACATATTTCTTTTATTTATAAAAAAAAGGCACGTAATAAAGTTATTAATATGTACCCTCCTCCCCGGGCTCCCGCATGCCTGCTCCCTCCAGGGTAAAGCTGACTGCCTCACCTTGGCCCTGGCAATGCGTCCTCCTGTGGCCTTCACCCTCACACCTGCCCTCTCCCTGACACCTGCCTGGCCGCCCGCAGTACCCAGAGGAGCCTGTGACTTGTGGTGGACTGGGATGATGTAAGCGGCCATTAGAGTTGGTGAAATGGCCCTGTCTTCCAGGGAAAGGGCACTTCCGGCAGTTAAGTGCTGATGGGTTCAGAGGCACTTGCCTTGATAATGAGGATATTTAGGATAATTTCCCTATGGGCTGCAGCTTGCGTCCTGGATGCCTTAGGTCTGTGTCACAGCAGCCTAGAAGGTGCACCTCCCCTCAGGGACTGAGCCCCCCTCACTTCCCTGCTGTGCCACTGTGATGGCCACCGGTCAGGGCTCTGTCCATGCCCATCTGGAGAGAGCGCTCCCCACCTCAGCCTCGCAGGCCCAGTCGGATCTGACTTGGCAGGCCAGTCGATGGCTGCGTGCCAGGACACTTTCTTCTTATGTGCGTGGTATGGCTCTCTGTGCCTCTGTCCCCTGGTGACTTCCCTGCGGCAGGCCCCACTGCACAGCCCCGACTCCCTCATCTCAGCTGTTTATTTTATGAGCAAAATGACTGGGAACCCAGCTTGTCAGCAGCTTCCTTGCAAATCCGTCTCGCAAAAGGAAGAGGGGGTTGGGGGGGAAATCGAGGGGAGAGAAGGCAATGAGGCTGGGGGTTGTGGTTGCCATAGAAATCTAGAAGTGGGATTGACAGCTGAAAGCGTTTCACAGAGCAAAGGAGCGGGGGAGAGAGAGGGGCATGAGTTGAGGAGAGTTTCAATGAGGAGCAGATGACCTGACCGGTGGGCAGCCACATCAGATGCATCTATGGGAAGGCCCATGTGAACGGAATTGGGGTCCTAGCCCTGGGTTTTGGATTCTTCCAAAGGGAACAGGACTGAGAAAAGAATACAATACAAGGCCTGGAATTAGAAAAGTAGGAGCATCTGTAGAAATGTACCAACGCACAGGTTGTCATCCAGACCCCCTGCATAGCACCCTGAGGAGTGTGATCACCAGCCCTCCCATCTGGGCCAGTGTTGTGAGGTGACCTTGGGATCCTTTCTGAAACCAGGATGTCCAGCCAAGAGAAGATAGTAGTGTTCTTTGGTTTCAGTTAACTTCTTCTCTCTGAGATTTATTCCTTCATTATGAAAAAGTCATTTTGGGCTTACTTAACCAATTTTCTCTCACAGCTCTTATTTCTTCTAATTACATGTGTGTGGCAGCTTGCTTCTCATTATGGGCTGGGAAAGGGACGGCTGCTCTGTCGTGGGGGGAGTGCAATGTGTCTTACACCAGCCCTCAGGAAAACTCTGGGGCTCAGAGGTGTGCTGATGGCCCCAAGAGCCAGCGAGAGGCAGGCAGTGTTTGGGTCCTCCAGGCCTTTCATCACGGCCATCGGCAGAGGTCCCGGTGAGCAGGCTGGCTCCTGGAGGCCAAGCTTCTGAAGCCAGACCCTCCCTGGGTTAAACCTGATCCTGAGTGTTGTGGAACTAGGGGCTGCATGGAAATGTCCCCCTTGCCTCCTGCAAGAGGAGGTCCAAACCTGCATAAAGCAACCCCTCTGCCTCCTTCAGGATGCCCACCTCTATTGGTACCCATCCCACATCATTTTTGATTTGCCAGTTCACTGTCTATTATTATACTATGAACTCCATTATCAAGACCGGACCTGATAGTCACAGAGAGTCAGTAAAGAGTTGTGAGTAAGTGAATGAAGCAACAAATATACAAATAAATACATGGATGTCTTGGAGACTCACCCTCTCCTTCACTTTTCTGATCCACAGTGGTCCTCTAGAAAAGGGATCACCATTTGCCAAGGAGAGAGATTTTGTGGTGGATGACTGTTCCCAGTGCTCTCATCCAGGACCATAGTCTTTTTAAAACTGACCACAGGCCACCTACTTTTCACCACTCACAGTGGTATTCTGGGGACTTGCTAGGTTTCTATGGTAATAAGCAGTGCTGAAGTACAATCAGATTCTCCTGAATCAGCTTTCAAGAATGACTGAGAGACACCACTGCTGAGAATCGCCTGACGAGGCTGATTACACAACCCCAGGATCTGGATTTAGTTGGTGAGGCTTTTACAAACATTTTGGAATCCTGACCTTTGCTACAACCTGACTCCAGTCACTCCCCACCCCACTCTGCCCTGCCCCAGGCCACCTTGATCAGGTCCTGTCCACGTTGACCTTACTCCATAGCAGGAGACTGGTATTCAGAAAACTGTAGCCCATGTAACCTAAGTGGCCCTCCATCTGCCTTGTGTAAATAAAGTTTTATTTGAGCATTCCCATTCATTGAAATATTGTTTATGACTGCTTTCATGCTACAGTGGTGAAAGTTGAATCGTTTCAAGGAGGATCATATGGTCCAGATAACCTAAATCATTTACTCTCTTGCTTTGTATGGAAACAATTTGCCATCCCTGGGTTAGCTCTGCTGCACGAGAGTTTAGAAGACACATTTAGCTTTGTTGTTCTATTTCTTTCTCAGTTTCTTGTTAGCCGTGGGATTCAGAATCACAAACAGTTAACTGAATCCCAGCGCCATATGACAGTTTGCAAATAAGACCAAAGGAATGATGTTCACTCAAATGAAATCAGCTGTACAGTAATGCCCCCTGGGCCAGACAAGTTAATGCTTGGCAAACTGCCCTTTCTGTGAAACATCCCAGCAGGAGTTGAGCCCCATGGTGGGAAAAAAAACAATAAAAAAATTGTTAATTGTTAAATTGGATGTCAGAGAGAATATCTTTCAAAGTTGCAGTAGGCACATTGCATTTGGATAATACCAGACACTAAGTAAAGCTGGAGATCACCAATAGGCAGAGGGGCCCTCCCCCAACTGGGAAAAGTGGATGCAAAGTTGATGCCATCTGCTCCATCCTGCAGGGAGACCCACTACCAACCAGGTGCCCTGCTCAGCTGCAGCACTTTTATTTACTGAGAACACAAATGAAAGCATGTGGCCCAGGTGACATACATACATTCCTAGAGTTGTAGTAAACATGGCCCAACCTTGAGCTTGGGCTAAAGAAATTTCAGGAAGAATCAGTGTAAACAATGAGCACGGTTGGTTCTTATTCCTAGGCTGGAGGTGCAGTGCATGGATTTAATTGTGAGTTCGTTTATTCAACAGATTCATGTGTGATGAGTATGTCTCAGGTCTGCAGATTTAGCCATGAGAAAGACATGGTCTATGGCTTAGAGAAGCTCTCAGGAGTAAAGGTGAATAAACAGACCATCATAAAATAGATATCTGAACAGCAGGATGTGACAGACTTAGGAGCTGAGGGGCCACAAAGAGAAGAAGCTAATCCAAGTCGGAGAACTCTGGGATGCCTTCAAGTAGGGCTGAAGCTCCAAGGGTGTCCAGGAATAGACTGGTGAGTGGAGGAGGGACAAGGTAAGATGGAGCAGTAGGTGTCAGAGGGGTGGTGTTGGGAAGTAGAAAGGAAAATGAGAAAGATTCATAGGTTTCCAAACTCTGCTTTTTCAATTCCCTCCACGATATTTTGCCATATGCACAAATTAACCATGTTATCATTTAGTTATTATTTTTCCCAAAGCCAAGACATGGTTCTACTTTAATAAATTTATTTTAAGGCAGGTGCGGCAGTACACGCCTGTAATTCCAGTGGCTTGGGGGGCTGAGGCAGGAGGATTGTAAGTTTAAAGCCAGCCTCAGCAAATTAATGAGGCTCTAAGAAGCAACTCAGTGAGACCCTGTCTTTCAATAAAATACAAAAAAAAATAAGGGTTGGGGATGAGGCTTAGTGGTTGAGTGCCCCTGAGTTTAATCCCCAGTATCAACAAAACAAAACAAAACTTATTCTAAAAGAAAACTTCATAATTTCTGCTAATGTATTCATTTTTTGTTAGACTTATTTTCTTTCATGCACCTTGAAATAAATGTATAACTATTACATCTTTAGAGAATTTGGACACAAGCATCCCAAATCCCTTTTGCTGTCTGATGAAATGCTCAATACAGTTTTGGAAAGCCAGCAGGTTTTCCGATGATGACTTTGTGGTCACAAGAAAATCTCTGAACAGGTATTTAGGTGAAGAAAACTCTTCATCTTGACAAACAGGCTCAGAAATTGGGACTGAATCAAAAGAAGAGATTTGGTTTAGTACCAGGAAGGAAAGTCTGGCGGCCTTATAGAATGAGCAAGAAATGTAGTTACGCAACATATTAAAGAAAAGTCTCCAGAATTCAACCATCGGTCCACTATGACAAGCAGCCTGGGAATCTACCCAGGAGCAGGGAGTAGCTGGAGCCCAGTCTCTGCAAACATGAGAAGTGAAGGGCAGAAATGATTAAGCTGACAGATACATGGCAACTGTGAAGTTTACCAAACCCCCAGATCCACCGAGGTTAAGGACTGACCTTTATCAGGAGGCGAGATGGCTTTTTACAACCAACCTGGGGCATTGATCGACTTTCTATTTTTAGGTTGTGTTCCCACATCCTTAGAAGTAAAATAAACTAACACGACTCGCCATTGATTGAGCACCCACTAAAAGCTGTGATCTAGATGATGTAATTTGTACGTTGTGTGGTTCACGTGTGGCCCCTCGTGGGGTAGAAAACACCACCCTCATTTTATAGACACGTAGCCTCAGATTGTAAATAGGTCACCTGTGCTGTGTGACAGGACAGGAGTGGCCAGTAGGAATTCCCAGCAGACATCCAGCTCAGGGAGCAGTATTGTTTGGAAAGTCCGAGAGCATACACAGGGCAAGTAACTCGGATTCAAATCCTCGCTCTTTGGCATGTTTAGTACAAGCAATTTGAACATCTCTGACTGAGCCTTATGAGTTAATGTCCTTTTCAAAATGGGTATAAATAATGCCAGTTTTGTAAGTAATTGGTTTGTCTGGCTTATAATAAGCACTCAAAAAATTAGAATTGCTGTTATCACTTCTGTTATTGAATTTGTGATTATTACGTTTGAGAACTTCTCAAGTGGTCATAATTTCAGCTCCAGCCTCAGGAGCACCCCCTCTAATTAACAGACAGGAATGCTTGCTTAGATTCTAAATGTAGAACACTTCCAGCTGTCACCCTTCTACCCAAGCCTGGCACAAGAGCTCTGATCAGCTATGGTGAGACCCCTGAGATGTCTGTGATCAGACTGGAGAAGCCCCATTGGCCTGCCAAATGCTGTTGGCCTTTGGAGTTGGGCACTTGGAGGCTTGGCCTCCTGGGTCCAGACAGGTTTCCTGGTTCATGTGGGGTAGCGAGGCGATGGCTCTAGTGTTGTGGGGAGGGCTTGGGAGAGTCAACACAGAGATGCAATCATGCTACAGAAGGGGGACTAGCTGCTCCAATTTGGAAGAGGTCTGTTCTGCTCACACAGCTGAGCCATGGACATTCTCTGAGGCCTTCCATTCCTGCTGAGGCACCTGATGTGGGCAGAGATAGAGTCCCAGTCTTACATGTACCTGCTCATCGGCTCAGTCAGCAGATTCCACAGCATCTCAACAGTCAGAAATTGCTATGCCCACCCAAGATCATGTCCCTAGTAATGAAAGTCCTCACGGCCTTGCTCCTGTCCTACACAGTTTAATTGTTTTCCTCCTGTGTGAAGCTGAGGATGAAGGAGGTTGGTGTCATGTCCCAAAACATACCGTGCTGGACTGGAAGAGGCAAGACCTCTCTGACCTGTCTCCAGATCCAACTGCTAATGGGCCCAGTGCGTCCTGCCTTCCCTGTCTCCGTGGTACACCATAGTCAGAGATGCCCAGGCTGCCGGGCTCTCCCTGTGGCTGGAATCTTGGTCTCCAAGCAGGCTTAGACTTGCCCTGCCACCTGGGACTTCACCTTGAGGGCGTGCTGTGTTTAATTTCACGATGGCCTGGCACATACCCAGCACCCTGCTAAGCCCCCAGAGCCCAGAAGCAGCCTCACAAATGGATGAGTGAGGCCTTGCTTTGCTCTTACTAGGCTCAGCTTCCCCTCTCCTAGTTATTGGGACTCTAGGATTCTGATCTGGGGTTTCTCCTTAAGACTCTAATGCCCATAAAAAGATATTCCAATTCCATAGCCTTCCTTGTTGGTCCTGTTTTCAGGATCTTTGACTCATTAGGGATTTCCCTGAGCTGCCCTGTGCTGCCAGTACCTGCTGGGGCCTATCATTATTATCTTTGCTGCCGTCCTGAGCACCCCTTCCGCTGTCTGTACCTGGAGTGCTCTCTGATGTTGTTCCTAGAAGTGGTCTGTTTATGGACTCCAACTCCTCCCGACTGCTCCCTCCTTCTGGGTATTGTCTCTCTTGACCTTATCATGCAATCCCTCCCATTAACATTAAGGACACCTGGGCCCTGTGCTGAGTGCTGGAGACCCAACAAAGAAACAGTCCATTTCTTGTCCTTGTGGAGCTCACAGGCTAGAAGGGGAGTCTGCTGTGTTGAGTGAAAGGAGAGTTAGGACAGTCACATAGGAGATAAGAGGAGGCGATGACTCACTGCAGAGGGGCCACCTTCACCAGACACAGGACATTTGAGCTGGCCCTGTGGGCCCTCGGGCTGGGGAGTAGAGGAGATCCTGGTTGACAGAGAGGCTTGAGTACAGGCGCAGAAGTGGGAAGCCGGGTGGGCAGGAACCACACATTGCCTGGTGGGAAGTTTGACCAGGAATTTGGACTTTATCCCATTGGTGGTGAGCTGCCATTGAGGATCTGGAGCAGCAGAGGGGCCTTGGTGCCTCCACACTCCTTCCTCTCTAGCTCTTCTCACTGCCTCCTCATTAATTTCCCCAGAAACAGGTGTTTCTGCCCTGTCACTCCCAACAGTGCTGCGGCAAAGGCCCAGGAGTCCCAACATGGCTCTTCCACACCAGAGGCCACAGGAACTAAGTGATTAGATGGTGAGGAAATTGGAAGGTGAGCTTGAGTTCTGCTAGGAGCTCCTGTCATTCCTCATTCCACTCATCTTCCAAACCAAATTAGAATTGCTGCCCTTGAAACCTCGCCACCCCTCCACCTGCACTCCCTGCCTTCTTGGGGCCTGACCCTCTCAATTATCCTCCTTCTCTTTTTCTCTCTACACAGATCCTCTTTCATTAGCTTTTAAACACATTCAAGTCTTTCCCATTAAGAGGGAACAAAATAGCCATGACCAAAAGGAGCCTCCCCCAGATGTAGCCTTATTTTTCTCCTCCCCTTTAAAGACAATCTTCTTGAAAGATTATGAAGTCCCTTCTTTCCTCCATCCAGCCAGCATCTTCTGCCACCACCTCTCTGCTGAAACTGTCCTTACAAGGTCACCTGTGCCTTCCTGTGGCTGCACTGGGGGCAGTTTTGATCCTCACCCCACATTGGCCCTCCTTGGCAGCTCTGGGTCTTGGGTCTGTGTCTGCCTCCCTAAAATGTTTTCCTTTAGGGGTAAGGACAATGCAAGCTCCCGATTTTCCTCTTCCCCTGAGATGGCTCTATGCAGACTCCTCTCTGAGCCTTCCTTTGCCTGACAACTGTCAAATACAGGTGTGTCTCTGGGGTCCATGCAGGCTCACTTCTCTTCCCACTCTCACATTTACAGGCAATAAACTCTTTTACTCCTATGGCTTCCATTACCATCTGGAAAAAGGGTGGTTCCAACATACATATTGTTAACCCAAATATCCTGTTGAACTATGGACCTCTGTACCCAATGGCCCATGGGCCACCCAAGTCCGTATTGTCTCCTCCACTCCCCGCCATTTTTCCCTCTCTTGCCTTCCTTATCTCAGAAAATGGTATCAAAACTGACCCAGTAACCAGAACCAGAAACTTGGGGTGTCCTTTTCAATCCCTTCCTGGCCTGTCTACTTCCTGCTTCTGCCCATCTTGCTTCCTTCCCATTTCTTGGATGGAACCCATTTACTCTACCACTGCCGCTGTCTGTAATTTACTCAGGACACCGTCATCATTACTCCAACCTCATGACTTGTCTCCCTGAATTGATCCTAGTTCTAGCCATTCCATTTGCCATTTTTGCAGCCAGAGAGATCTGTAATAAAATGACATTTCGTTTCAACCCACTTTTCACTCCTTGTATTTAGAACACCTTAGCATGTCATAGAAGACCCTTCATGATCTAGCCCTGCCCGCCCCTCCAGCCACCCACAGCCAGCCCTCTATTCCCCAGCCTTGATGAACAGTGTGTGACCCCACAGATATGCCACTGGCTTTCTGGCCTTTAAACCGTGGCCCGGGCTGTTCCTTTTAACTACCCTCTGTTAGTTGATAATTCTTTTCCTTGCTCAGGTTCCAGGATAATGGGTTCCCATAGCCTTGTTCATTTCCCCGTCAAAGTCGTTTGCAAGGTTGAGTTCTCCTACAAAGATTACAGATGGAACTCACTTGTGATCATATCCTGTGTCAGAAACCCATTTCCAGAGCTACGGCCATGGGTCATGTACACATGAGTGTCAATTAGACTAAAAGAATAAGTCAAGGCCATGGTGAAGAGAGCCTCCTCTCTTAGGAGAAACAGAATGACGTAGGCTCAGAAAATAAGAAGGAGCTTATTTGCCACAAATTATGTTCTTTGTTATTTCAACTGTTTTTCCTTCTGCTGGGCATGTGGTTGAACAAGTCCTGGAAGAAAGTCCTAGCATAGAGGCTATATAAGCACCAACGAAATTTCCGTGGCCAGAAAAGCCCTGCTCAGCCAGATGTCACCCTGTCAGTTCATCCTCAGAAGCACAGGTCATCCCCTGCCCCTCCTCCTCCCTGTCCTTTGGGTTTGCCTCCCTTGTACCAAGAATGGTGTCAAACTAATATCTGCCTCTTAGGGCCTTTGCACAGTGACTGACAGTTGGTGGGTGGCTGCTGTACCCCAGGCGGGAGCTCCGGGGAAGATTGTGACATTGTGTTAAAGATTCAGACAGGGTTGAAAGAGTGTTTTAAACTTCACCAAACTAAAATTAGGATAGGCCAGGACTGATAGCAGTTAAAAGTAATTGAGAAAGATTCCAACTAAATACCTAGGGATTCATTTATTTTTAAAGCATGCTGTCTAAGGTCATGGACTTCTGTAGCTGAAATAATGACTTGTTGAACTTTCTCAGTTCAAACTTATTTCAACCACCAAATATCTCCTGAGCACCTTGCATCAGTCAGGTAGTGTGTTGAGCAAGGGTACAGAGGCAAGGACAGGCCCTGAATCTGTCTTCATTCAGGGAAATCTCCCAAAGGTGCTGAGTGGGATGCTGTGTCCATGACAGCATCAGAACATACCAAGGATCTGTGATAACGCAGTGACTCAGGAGGGATGTAGGGATGGGAGGTCTCTCCTTTCTCCCAGGCATGTGACAGAAGCTCATCCACCACTGTCCAGGAATCCATCCACCCCAACCACCCTATGAGAAGTCTGCAGAACACATCACCCCACCAGAGCCTATACTCTGCCAGGGAGCCAGAGTTGGGTCTTGGACCTCTGTGGAGCTGTTCTTATTTGGAGATTGCTACCACTTGAGGTGGTGATGAACACAGTCAGTTGCCTTTTAACTAAGTCAACTTGAATGATCTTCCAGTCTGATCCAGGTACCTCCTTCCCCATCTGCCAATCTTTTGGTGACCTCAAGAATTCCCCTCAACCACTGTTCCTGCCCCTAGCCTCATTGATGCCTTGGACAATATAAAACCTCAGGCTGCTTTTGAAAAGGACCTTGTGTTTTCTAGATGAACTTCAAGGCACAAGGAATGCAGTCATCACCCTGGCAGGAATCTTCAGGCCGCCTCTAGTACTGAGTGTCCTTGGAGAAGGCTGGATGGTGTCTGTCTGCTGCGGATCCCCGGTCACAGTTGAGCCTTGCCCTCACTTCTCTAGCTAGGGACCTAATCATGCCCTCAGACAGTTGGTTCCACAGCCATTATTTTTTTTTTCCTAAAATGATGAGGAAACTCCCAGGCTAACCCACAAAAGCCTTCTTAGAACAAAATGCAGCTGTCAAAAGTCTTGCTGTTTAAATGGATTCTTTGTAGATTCTCTCCCTCCTGCCCTGTGACTAATTCTGACCCCCAATATCCTGGAGTCCTATTCCTCAATCCTCACTGCTTTCTCTGTTTTTTTTTTTTTTTAAAACAAGTATTTGGCCAGAACTTTGGGTTCTTACTTGCTGTCAATTCTCCCAGGTGATCTCAGCAAGAGCCTGGTGACCTGGTTATGCACGGAGTGTTGAAGAAGTAGGGCCCGCATGGGGAAGTGGGACGAAGCATGTAATTTTAGTTGTATGGGAACTTATTTGTCACCTCTGAGCTTCTGTGATCTCCAGGTGATGGAATAAATGTGTGCTCTGTAGATTCATTAATTCTCTACCCCTCTATTCATCATTCCTTTCTTCAAATGTTGGGGGGTGCAGGGAGAGCCCAGGGAGGTGGGTCTCAGCCTTAGGGCTTCCCCACATGAGTCATCTCCATTCCCATAACTCCTGACCCAGGATTATTAATTAAGCATCTTCCACCTGTACCTTTGTGATACCCACCCTCCTAACTCTTGGTGGTCCCCTCTGTGAGTCACACCCTAGGCTGTACAGCACTGCTAGAGATTCCATCTTCTTAGCTTGGTTCTGAGCTCCATAGGCCCCTGGGCACTGTGCAGAGTATATTTTTAAGAAAGGATCACAGTTGTATTTCTAGAGGAGGTGACAGCATGTGTAACTAAACCCAGGAGGACTGGAGTCCCAATGCTGGTGAGCATTCTCCCCAGGGAGCTCATTTGGCGATGAGGGGAGGAGTTCCCTGGATTCACCTGAGCATAGACACCTCTCTAGGAGACCACAGGGCCCCATCAGCCTCTCCCAATACTTCATTCCTGAGTGCGAGCTTTAATTCCCATCCTTCTGGGTATCTCGAGAACCTCAATGACTATCATTTCCTGAGTCAGGGCTTTGTATCTAATTTCACAAATTTTCAGAAAGGTAGGACAGTGTGGTGCATTGTTTCTCAAAGCCTGGTCCGTGGACCAGCAGTAGCATCAGCACTACCCTGGCCACTTGTGAGAAGTGTGAGTATTCAGGTTCCACTCCAGACCTGCTGAACCAGAATCCCAAAGGTGGGGCCTGTGATCTGTGTTTGAACAATCCCCGCAGGTGATGCCAATGCACACTCCAGTGTGAGACCCATTGTGGTTAAAAGCAGAGGGTCAAATGCCAAGTCCAAATCCTCACTCTACCACTGTGTGATCTGAGAAGAGTCTATCCCTCAGTTTCCTAATCTGAAAACTGGGGACAATAAAGCATCTTCTGCTCCCTCATATGATTGTGTAGGAGGTGAGCTCAGACATATAAGGCACTTGAAAACAAAGCTGGCACAGAAAGCCTTCTTAGGAATATTAAATACTCCTCAACAAAGTGGGTGTTGTTTTCCTATAATACAGATGGGGAGACTGAGGCTCAGAGGCTCAAGTGCCTCAGAACTAATGAGGTGAGTACTCACTCACTAGTGACATATGCCATTCCCCTCTTCTGACCCCTCATGCTTTTCTCTTGTTCACTTTGGCTTATCTTTCTCTCTCCTTTCTGGGATCTTATGGTGACACCAATCCAGAGCACTTAATATGATCTTCACCTTGACCCTGTTTTGTCTACAGCCAGAAGATGAGGCAGCCTTGGTGGAGGTATGGTAAGGATTTGGGGTTAAAGATGCTACCTGAGGAAATTGGCGACAAATTAAAACCCATTCCCATGGAAAATTGGGAGTAGGTTAGCCAAACCATTTGCCTAGGCTTATACGACATTTCACGGATTGAGGTCTTTAGGGTAATTGGAACATTGTGCATGGAATTGGTAAGCTATTAATAAGAGGAAGTTTTTTCTTCTACCTGCCTGACTGGACTGAAACCCTTTGCAGCCACATGCAAATCTGTGGAGAGGAGCTCTGCCTACCTTCTCCAGACCTGCAAGGGTCAAGCTCCCACCTGGGTTGGAGAAGAACCCCTAAGCCTGTGAGCCTCTTTGAAGTTGCTTCTGGCTATTGCAACATGTGTCTGGTGACCTCAGAGCCTTCCAAATCAGAGTTACCTAGGAGTAGGGCAAAGGCCCGACTCTGCCTTAAATACAAACTAAATAAGCTACTTGGGGACCATAACTCCTATTACAACTTCAGTCTCCCCACCTGCCTGTCCAAGGCTGCATCACAAGCAAGCAGTCTAAAATCATATTAAGGCTTTTATGAAACTGGCCTGGATGTGAATTCTCAAATGCAGCAAGTAAACAGAAACCAGGTCTGATCCTGTATCATGAGTGACTGAGTTTGTATGTCAGTCACTTCTCACCCTCTTATTTGAGGCATCAGAACCTCATTTTTCTCCAGTTCTTCCTTTGGGTCACATCGGTGCCAGGGAGTCTGACATATTCCAGTTCTTGGGAGTCAGAAGGCCAGGGTTGCGTTCCCTCTCTTCCGTGTTACAGAAGAAGAATGGTGATTAAGGATGCTCCAGCAATGTGGGGACCACCCACTGGATTCCAAGGACACACACACACACTCTGACACCATTCTACGTAAACCCAGACATGCTTCTGCTCTTTTTAATTAGACAGATAAAATTAGCAAGGAGATTAAGGTAAAAGGAGAAATTAAAAATATTTAAATGTTAGGTGGAATTTACAAAAGTGAATTGAACAATGAGGTACAATAAGGAATTTAAAGAGAAACACAGACACGATCGAAACATTCCTCTGATCCACACGGCTTACGCCAGTCCACAGGTAAGGCAAGAGGACTTCTCCCTTACCACCTCTCCAATTGCAGATTCCAGGGACATGGAAGAACATTCTCCAGAAACACTTTCCTTCTCCTTTTCTACAGATGTTATCAAGAATAATCAATCAGTCAGTATCATTCTAGAATTACCCACACTGCATCCAATTCAAACCATTCACCTGTTTCCTCTCTGAATTTGCAAACACCTTGAGTGTTTTTCTCCTTTTGTTTTATTTTATTTCATTTCCCCCCACCCCTCTTCTTCTTCCCATTGAGCCAAGAGGCCACTGGGCCAACCAGAAAGCCAAACCCACAACATATTCCAGCCCCTGTGGATCTCCCAAGGGGATGAAGGCTTCCCAGTACTTTTTTCTTGTTTGCATTTATTACGAACAAGCACAGTCATTTTATAACGTAGACGTACATGGGTGTGCTCTTGCACACGGAAACAGGTTTTTTTCTATTTTTTTTCCCAATTTGTGGTTTCTTTTTCCTTTTTGCAGAAAATGCAAACAAAAGAAAAACAAGGTTTTTCAATTGAAGGTACATCTCTTCTTCAATATGAAGACATTAATTGAATTGGTTGGATCCCCATGCAGTGGTCAGCAAAGTCCTTTGGCAACTGACAGAACAACGTCTGGAGACTCAGGAGCTGGGTTCTGTTTGAAGAAACTTCCCTACACGAGTCATGAGCAAAGGGAAATGGATGTGGGGGAGGGAGGGGTTCTCGGGGAGGAGCACGAAAGGAGAAAAGAAAAGAACGTCATTGGTGAGGAAGAAAAATGGAGCGCGGCTTCTGTTTCTTCCCGCCACCTCCTTCCCTTCTTCCTCTTAGACCTTTACCTCCAGCCCACGGAGGAGGGTGGGAGCCAAGTTCACCCTTGTTCTCCGAAGCATACTGTTTGGTCTCCACTTCTGTTAAGCATCACTTTTCTACGTTTTTTTTTTATTATGATATATTTGGTTTCCCATGGCATCCGAAACCCACTTCCGTCACTGAGAAGGTTTGCCTATTAACAACAGGTCTGGTTGATTCTTCACCGACGGCAACGCAACTCTCAGCTGAGAAGCCCGATCTTTCCAGAACATTCCACAGTGGTCCATCTCTAGTTCCCCCTTGACCCTGGTCCTTTTCCTTCCTCTCCTCCCCCAAGAAAACAAGAGTTCTCATGCCATTGCCGTTGGCGACTGACTCATCTGGACCCTCATAGAATGGATGCTGTTCAGGATCTTCTTCTGATGGCCTGCCAAGGTCACCCCTATTCTCAAGAGGTCTCTGGGAGGGAGAAAAGACAAAAAGAAGTCACTTTACTATTAGAGCAATTTTTCACAGATCAAAACTTACCACCAGAGGCATGCTCCTAAAAATAGTCCGGGTAGACAAGTACAGTGTTTCAAATGCAAGAAGCCTAAATTACCCAAGTTTTCTGACAAACTTCCAATTAGTTATTTTCTTGGTTCATCTTGCTTTTTCCATGCATTCCCTTGAATGCCCCACTCTGTTCAGACGATCTGAAAGTGCCAGGCATCTTACTCATTCTGAGGATCTGTTCCCTCACCTGTGGGTTCTGGAGCAGCTCTTTGGCCCTGGGGTGGACTGAGATTTTCCTCTGCTATTCCTTTTAACACCTTCAGTGCATACTCTATGGGGCTTCAGTGATTCTGTGGAGCTTTCTGCCTAAATTAGTGAACACCCACTGAGATTGGAAAGATGTAGGGCTTGCTTGGTCTTCTGATGTTTTCCCCTGAGTTTCCCATTTCTGACACTGTTTGAATTTTAATGTCATGCATTTTTAAGAAGGGTGATCTCAAAATAACTTTAAAATATCTGCCCAAGCAGGCATCCAAAGAAAATGGCTAGGATAAGGGTTTGGATTGGATTCATCTTTGAACAGTGAGTTCATGGGCTGAAATTGACCTTGGGGAGACCCATACATCTTTCCTTAGTTATTAACAAGAATATGTAACTACTTTAGTGCATTCTAGAGGTCATATACTATCTCACCTAAACCTACAAGGGAGCATTTTATAAAAATGGGCTACTTCACAATAATAATGATAATTTATTAATATTAATTAATAAATAATAATAATTTAGCAACCATCTCTTATGTGCATTCTATGGGCAGGTAATGGGCCAAAAGCTTTGCAGGTGCTATCCATTTATTTCCCACCACACAACAATCAGGTGAGCACTATTATTACCTTCACACTCACGTACAAGGCAAGTAGTGTTCAGAGAAGTTAAGTAGCATACCCAGGGTCACACAGAAGGTAAGCAGTGACAGAATCAGAATTCAAATACAAGATAGCCTCACTCTCAGCATTCCAACAGAACTCCTCTCCAAACTTTTCTAAGTTCCTAACTGCTTTTCCCCAAAACTCCACCCATCCCAGCAGAGCTGATGACATCATGCCCTGTGCACTCTGAAGACCCCGGGCTAGATTTCTGTCCACAACACCTTAGTTCTCCTACCCCACCTCCTCAGCTGGTCCTCAATCCCCCAAGGCTGCAGCTGGTGGAGACAAATTACCTGCGGTCTTTTTAGCAAATATTCTGCAGAAGCATGCTTGAATTTTGAATTAACAAATTGCCCCACGATCTATTTTATTGAGTTTTTAATTTTCTCTTTCCATCTTTTCTCAAGGAACACACAGAATGGCGTATGGACATGTGAATAGCGAATGGGTTTGTTGTACTTTGAACGGAATGCCTTCATTTTCCGTTTGACTTTCCTTGTTCTTTTGCATGCGATGACTCCCACGCTGGGGAGCTGCTTCACTGGATTCCTTCACATTGTGGAGAGAGCACATGATATGATGGGCAGATCCCAGGGAGGAAGCAGGAGCAGCCTACCTTGCTGAACACCCTCTTCCCTCCCTGAACCCAGGCCCTCTGATCAGCTAGGAGCATCTATTCTAGCTCTGCAGGATGCAGAGGCTAGTTTTCCACTGGTGAGTGCTTTTGAACTTTATTCTGTCTGTTTCACAATCATTCATAATGGCAGAGATTGCCTTTTTTAGGCAATCACCAAGAATGAACCTTTTAAAATATACATATTCTGACGTTTAGTGGATTCGGGGCTCGATGCACATTCAAACCATCTCCCTGGAGAAAGCAGCGGCTCTGTCATTTCTGACAAGAATAAACCTCATGGAGGTGGAGTCAGGACTCCAGGAAGGTTGACTCAAAGCCGTCAGGGTGTCAGCAAGCTGTCTCTCCCCCAGGGCTCAACTGCTGGGGTTGATCTCCACCCCTCTCTCCTGGGACCCCGGAGTTGGCCTGGCCAGGAAGGAATACCAGAACCCAGCACGGTGCTTGATGAATAACACGATTGATTAGTGTCAACTGAATGACAGACTGATGGGTCTTCTACCATATGGGTTACAGGCCACCAGAGCCCACCCTGGTGCCACAAGTGCACACTGTAGTCCAGGCAGCCTGCGAGGTCCCTCTGGGGTGTGTATGTTGGGGAAAGGAGTCAACTTTCTGGTTAGGATTATCTGAGTTTCTATGAATGCAGAAGGCAGAATCTGACCCTTGCCAACTTCAATCCAGTGTTTCTCCCACTTTGCTGCATATCAGAATCACCTGGGAAGCTTTAAAATGTCCTGATGCTCAGGTCTCACAATATACCAATTAATCAGAAATCCGGGAGTAGGAACCGGGCATCAGCATTTTTTTTTTTGTGAAGAGTCCCAGGGGATTTTAGCATCCAGTAAATATGGGAATCAAGGTGTCCCTGGGGTGGGGATGGGCGGCAGGGTATCGAATGGGCAGCCATCAAAGCAGGCTTGGGCCCTGGCTTTGTCACACATAAGCACCAGTGCCACGTCATTTCAGAACCTGCTGAATGGAAGGAGTGGAACTAGGTACTATTTCCCAAACTGCAGTTCTATAAAAACCTGTCCCTCAAAAATATGGTTCCATGGTATTTAATAATTTTAAATGGCTTTCTTTATTTCAGGATTTCTCATGGCCTTTATAATGCTAATAAGAGCCGTGAATCTCCAAGAGGGTGATAAAGTGAGCAGTATTTCCCAAATTTATTTGACCGTGGGACCTTTTTTTCCAAGGAGAACCCATTAACATTTCCCACGACTGGTGCTCCTTGGAACATTCTTGGGGAAATGATGGACCACATGGATCTTTAAGACCCTTTCTGGTTCTCATTTGATTTGAATAATTTTATTTTGTGTATTCCTCCAAAGCCCTGTGGGAGCAACAGACTGGTAAATAATGCGAGGGGGATGGGCATGCATGCTTATTTATAAGCATCATCTAAGCATGAGGACGGGCTCCCTACGCAGCCCTAGATTGTTGCTGAATCAGTGCAAAGCCTTTTTGGCTATGTTGTTTAAAGTGCTGGCTGGCTGTGTTCTTTCCATCTGGATGCTCTCTTTGATGGGCTGAGTTTATAAACTTAAATGGGGGAGAGACTCGGTGATTAGGCAAATGACATATGGCCGGCGCTCTGACTTTGAAGAACTCTCGTTTGGAGCCCAGGATAGATAGATCCCCACCCATCCCTAGCCCCCAGCCATGTCCCCCTCCATCTTTCTCAGGTGCTCTCCTTGGGCCTGCTTCTATACAGAGAAGGAGCTGGGAATGCGGCCAGAAATAGGGTTTGCATCATCTGCAGTAGTGGGGAAGGGGCTTTGACCCCCCACCTGTGGGCTGGACAGAGGGGATTCATGTGACTTACTCTGATGTCATCTGTGTGACCAGCTGGAGGGAGGTGAAGCCGGCGGTGAGGAAGCTGTCCCTGTACTGGACCATTTTGATGGCACTGAGCCAGTCGTCCACGGTGGTGAAGGCCGTGAAGTCTGGGATGGAACGGTCAAGCAGGGGCTGGGAAGGCCTGGCAAGACAGAGAGGTGCAGGTGATCCCATGGCTGCAGAGATGTGTGGGCAGAGGTTTATTCTGGGTTGATGGCAGACTGATGGCCCTACCTTCTTTCCAGAACCCTAGATTGGCATCACCTCCCAAACTGAGTGGCCAGTGCCTTGTCCCTGGGCACTGTTGCTGGGCAGTCATCAGACAGGCAGATTGGCACAACATTTAGTTGAAGGGAAGGGAAGCCCTCCACCCACCCCAGCTCCTTTATCAAAGGAGAAGTAATAGCTTTACATTTGAAGATGTGGTCCTTTGAGTGGCATGTTCCTAAAACCTTCCCAAATCTATCAGTAACTATAGAAATCTATATTTCCATCTGGTGTCACCCTCGGCCACTGGGGGAAAACAATAGAACCAAGTGACCCACCACTGACCTTCTCTGGAACATTCTTAAGGCAGACATGCAGGTACCCAAACAAGAAACCAGGGTGCCATCTTGACATCATTCCAACTCCACATCCAATCTCCCACCCACTCCTTCACCAAGGCACAAAGACTTTACCTCCTAGATCTTCCAAATTCATCCACTCCTTCCATAGCCATTGCCTTGACTGAAAACAAGGGTGATCCTTGAAATGTTCTCTTAGGTTCACACTGCAGCCAGAGGCTTTTTTCAAAATGCAGATAGGATTGTCCCCAAAACCCTCACCTTGACCCTGACACATATCAGTCCCAAAATAGGGGCTCATAAGATCAAGCCAACATCTTAGCATGGCCCAAAGGCTCTAAATGGACTTGCCCTTGCTCACCTTGCCAGCCTCAGCCCCACCCAATTTTCTCCCCACTGCACTCCTAGCAGTTGACACTGACCTTGGTCTTCTGCACTTGGGCCTCTGCAACTGCTTTACCCTTGTACCTCTATTCCCATCTCTCCTTCCACCCAGTTAATTCCTCTTGGCCTTCATCTCTCAGCTGAGATAACATTCATCAGGAAAGCCACTCTCTAGCAGTAGAAGGTGTATGCTCTCTGTGCCCTGTGCAACTGCCCCAGCAGCCACCGAGGTCTCAGTTTTGCGTTTCTTTTCATGATTAATGTCTATGCTCCTAAATGATTTTAGATTCCATGAGGGCAGAGACCATGTCTGTCTTGCTCATTGGATAGGACCAGCCCTGGGCACAGTGTTTGGAGTGTAGCCACAGGATAAATTTTGGTTGCAACAATAAATTAGCAAATGAGTTAACAATGCAAAGGTAGCTGAATAACGCACAGCGGACAGAAGCTGGTGGCTGTTCTGGGCATTCATTCGTAACAGACCAAATTGTTTTGTATTTCTTTGTCCCACAGCAATCAGGGCCTTTGCCTGCCAATAGGTTGGCCAAGATTCCAAGTCTGTAGCTCCACCTGCCCAGAGGACTGGTGTGGTTAATGGAAAGGTACTTCTGGAAACAGGATCTCCCAGAGGTAGGGCACTGTATCAATCTGATCAGATAATGGCTCACCTGCTCTAGAGCCCAGTGCCGAGCCCATTGGAAACCAACAGAAGGTAGAGACCCAGCCAGGTCTCTCCACATCTGCCTCCAGCCCATGCTGGAAAGACGAAAGAGGAGAAGTCTTGGAACTTCTGTCACTGGTGGATAAGCTCTGCTACCCCATTATTTTTTTATTTGTTCATTTTAGTTATACTGACAGTAGAGTGTATTTTGACATGTCAAACATGCATGGAGTAGAGCTTCCCGTTCTTGTGGCTGTACATAATGTGGAGTTACACTGGTTGTGTATTCATATATGAACATAGAAAAGGTATGTCCAATTCATTCTACAGCCTTTTGCACAATCATCTCCTCCTTTCTCCCCTGTCCAATCTGGTGACCCTCCATTCCTCTCTACCCCCAGCCTGTTGTGAGTCAGCATCCATATATCAGAGAGGACATTCAGCCTTTGGGATTAGCTTATTTGATTTAGCATGATTTAGATTTTATTTTCCAGTTCCATCCATTTACTGGCAAATGCATGATTTCCTTCTTCTTTATGGCTGAGTAATATTCTGTTGTGTGTGTGCGTGTGTGTGTGTGTGTGTATGTGTGTGTGTGTGTATGTACCACCCCATCTTAACAGAACAAAATTCCGCCAGCTAAGTTCCGCCCTTCAACCATGAATCTATCAGCAACTAGGAGTCACCCTGTCACCCTGTTTCATTAGACTCACACAGCGGTGATGGTTGCCACAGTCTTGAGACTTGCCGGATTCCGGATCATCTTGTCCAGGGTGTTGACGATTTCCGCAAAACGGGGCCGGCTATTACGGTCCTTCTGCCAACAGTCCAGCATGAGCTGGTGCAGAGCAGCTGGGCAGTCCATGGGAGGGGGCAGCCGGTAGTCCTGCTCGATGGCATTGATGACCTGCAGTGGCACACGGGAACAGGTGTGACTTGGGGATGCGCTCACAAGTGTGGAGCCTCCCTAACCAGGCTGGCACAGGTGCCGTTGTTTGTGACCACATATCTTCCACCATATGGATTTCCTGTGCTCTTCATACCTACCCCCCACACTGTGGGCTCCCAGAGAGCAAGGATCACATCTTATTGCCCCTTAGTCTGCTGGATCCAGTCCCCAGTGCCGGGCCTGACAGACCTCTGTAAATTCTTGTTGGAGAGAGAGCCAGGAAACTGGCTGCCTCTCTTCTCTCAAGAAGACACAGGGCCCTATTTTTGTGTTTTTCATCCCATACCTCTTAATTCCAGATTCATTTAAATCAATGATGCCTGCTCTGTGCTTTCTGTATTAAAAAAAAAAATTGTGAATGACCCAAGTATTAAACCCATGAAACCCACAATGGGATGGAAAAGGTAGATATGATGCAGGGGTGGCTTTCAAGGGGTGTTACAAAAAAATCAATCTATTAAAATGGAAATAAGCTCCCATTGTAATATTAGGCAAAAGAGCAGGCTCTATAACCACAGGTATGGTGTTCTCTTGCTTTTATTAAAAGTAAAACCAAAACAAAACCCAACAGTTATACACATGGATAGAAAAGCTTTTGGGAGAATGTAAAGCATGGTGTTAATGGGGGTTGTCTCTGGGCAGGTGGAAACATAAATGTTCTTTATGTTTTTCATTTTGCTTGTTTGTATTTTTTATTGTCTATAATAATCATTCATTGATTTTTATATTAAAATAAACAGCTAAAGCTCCTTAAATTACAAAGGAAATAATTTGGAGTTCAGGTATTTGCTGGTGTTTTTACCTCTACCTAAAAAAAAAAGACCAAAAAAATCAGATTCATTTGAACAGATTATTCTTTTTGTTAATGTCATAAATTGGTCAAACAGTGAATATTTCCAATCAGGTTGTATTTTTATAATTTCTGTGTGAGTATATAGCACAGGAGATGGGGCAGGGGTTAATATAACCTGAAGTTATTAGAGATAATCAAGGTGTATTATTTTTTTTTTCTATTCAATATGGTGAAAAACAAGCACACAAACCACACTAAGATTATCACTATATAAAAAGGCCAGTAACTGGGAACATTTGCTTTTGAACAATATATTGCACTGACAAATTTTTATCTCCTCTGAACTATTGTCAATCAAATTCCCTGCTATCCTCTTAGGAGACAATTTTAACCCCATTTTCCCTGTGAGAAAATGAAGGTAGAAGCACTGAAGTAATTTGCCCAGGGCACACAGATAGCAAGAGGTAGGGCTGGAAATAAAGCACAGGGGTACCTCATTTTAAGTTTTGAGGAATCCAAAGGCCACTTTTCCTAGGCCTCTCGGGGGCTGCTGTCATCTCAGCCTAGAGATGGGTCCCTAGAGCTGTCCCATGTTTTCAAGTAATCTCTGAGAATGAGCAGCCCAACATCATCCCCATCAACCTGGCTCATAACCCTGTCCCCTTTTCTAGCTCCTTTTATGCAACCAGATTGAGGGACCCAGAGCCTGTACTCATTGTGGAGACAAGTGGGATTACCCATTGAATGGCCCAAGGAGTTCTTTCTGGATTATCTAAGATCAAGCCATGTGGGGCCAGCAAGAGGGGCTGGTGTTCAAACTCCACTTCCCATGGGGCTTGTGGACTCCAAAGTCTTCTAGTGCTGTGCAGCTAGTGTTGTTAGGATCCTAAAATGCTGCCCAAATTGTTTGATGCTAAAAGCACCAAATACTAATTTTTTTCCCCACTGACAAGGCAGCTTCCCTACCTGCCCTAAAACAGGAAATAGCACTGGGATCAGGGCCCTTTTGCAGGAACACAGAGTCACAGTGCCCAGCTGACCCCAGCACTCCTAGCAGGGCAGCAGCAAGGGACCCACACATGTGTGGAGTCTTTTTCCTGTAGCTCTGGACTGAAGCAACTTAACCATTTTTTCCTTGTTTTCTCCTCTGTCACCTAGGGATTGTGTCAAAGACTGTCTAGGTCTTTGTTTTTGTATTTCCTCTGTTTTTTTGGTGTGCTTATTTTCTTTTGAAGAGGACATCAAAAAGTTACTAGTTTCTCCTCCTCACACAGGTGAGCCAGGAGCACAGACCCATGTGGCTGTGTCAGTCCGAGGACTGCATAGCGATTAGTGGGATAGACCCGGGAAGCCTGGGTTCAATCCTGCTTCCATTTCTTATTAGCTCAGAACCTCGGCAGAAGCCCTTGACTTTCTGAAACTTCATAGATGGGGCCACTAAAAATATTAAAGGACACAGTGAGCTGATGTACATTGAGCACCAACACATATGAGTGACAGAATCCTCATCACACGGAAGGTATTATTACTACCTTGTCTATAGAGTGGACATTTTCTCAGCAAAGAGGGAGCTACTACTGGTCATTCTGGAGGTTGACCTAGCCCATAGTAGGGACTTGATAAACACCACATCCCATTTCTCACTTTTGGGAGAGAGGCCAGCCTGTTCATGTTCATAAACTAGGGCTCCATGCCTTTGCTCTTTCTTCTAGATAATTTTCTTGTTATTTCTCAAGCTGATTCTATGGGAGCATCAATGCTTTGGGCACATAAAAATATCTACCCCAAAGAAAAAAATATCTGGATCATTAATTTATTGGTGTATAGGCAGCACTTATCTGCTCATCTTTGATTGAAGTGCTCTGATTTTGATTTTGATTCTCTTTTTAAGGATCTGGGAGATTTCTAAATTATCTCAGTACGTTTAACTTATAGTCAAATAAAAACATATATATATATATATATGTGTGTGTGTGTGTGTGTGTGTGTGTATATATATATATATATATATATAAAACCTTTTGTCCTCTCATGGAACTTAGAGGTCATTCCTATCTCACTAGCAGGTGTGGTGAAACACCTTCAATCTGGCCACTGGAAGAATCTAAACACAAGTGACCATGTTTGAATTGTATGGAGCCATATGACCTAAGGTTGGGGGTACAGGGTGTCCTGCCTAGCAGAGGCAAAAATGAGAGTGGATTCTGGGTCCCTTCCTGGGTTCCTAACAGGAAGAGATCCACGGATGCTGAGAAGAGTGGAGATTAGAATGGGATCCAATGGCGGTTCCAAAGAGAAGGAAGAGTGAAGGGATGTGTGTTGGGGGGTGGACTGAGAGAATCGGTCCAGGCAAACTGTTACCCTGAGCATGCTGCTCTCATTTGGAATGGTCTGCATGAACTCTTTTGACCACCCTAAAAAAAAGGAGTGGGTATGATAAGGTGCAGAGAGGGACTGCTGTGTTCACCTGAACCCAGAGACCATTGGTATGAGGGTGGAGTGAGGGCCCGGGATAGGTTGACCAATGTCAGGGGCTCTCAGGCACCAGATGAAGGAATTAGAGCACCTCTGGGAAATGAACAGGGCCCTGTTCCCTGCCCTCACATCATTGGTGGGGAGGGCTCCTGGCTGCCCCCATACTCCTATTAGTGAGTTGCATGGCAGGTGGTACCTCCCCGACCTTGCACTGGGGAGGGTGAAGTGGAAGAGCGCAGAGCAGTGGAAGCACCAGGGCACAGTGGGTTAAGTTGAGCTCTGATGTTTCAATAAGACCGCAGCTCCTCTCCATAGACTCTGCCACTCTCATTATCTCTGTCAATCAGATCCAAGCGGCAGAACTTCCAAGTTGCTCTCTCTGGCTGACAAACTCTCTGTACATGTTCAAAGACCTTCCTGGGCTCCGGAAGCCCAATTACCAGCACTCCGACTTGCCTCTGCAATTCTCTTCCTTAAAGCCTTTCAATTGTCATCTGAAAAATCCTTTACCGCCACCACCTCCCTGGTTTCTGACAAGGGAGGCTGCAGCCCAGCAGCTGGGAGCCCTTCCTGGCTCTCTCCCAGGCCAGGTAGGAAAAGCTTGCTGAATGGGCATGAAGTCACCTCCCACCTCCCGTCAGGAGCAGAACTGCATCTGGGGCATTGCTTAAGGGGCTCTATTTTGGAGAAATAGAATAAAATTAAAATAAACTGCCATTTTACAGATGTTCCTATTCCCTCTGAGACACAACTCAAACTTCATATATATCTGGGAAGCTTTCCCCCCCACCACATGTTCCCAAAGCCCTATGTATATGTCACTGGTCTTTAAACCTCTCGAGTACAGAGCCAGCATGCACAATGCTTAGACTCCGTTAGTATGCAAAGACCGTGTGTTGAATGAACGATTTGAGAACTCTGGAAATCGAATACCAGAAATTCTATTTGTTTTCAGCATAGGTGACTGCATTGACCGAAAATATCTTGAATGTCAAATCTTGCCTGTCAGTTTTGTAATCCATTCTCTCTGTGTGTTGAATTGTTCTTAATCGGATTAAGGTCTCTGGGTGGGATGAGATGGGTCTGCTTTGTCTGGCTAACATTTCTTACTCATCTAGCAGATGGTATGGATGGAACCAGTGTGCAGTTGATTTCAGGAAAACAGTCTTGGCGTCAACTCCGCCACTTACTGATTGGATACGCTACAGGAGCAGAGGCGAGGCATGGATAATCACAGATAATAGAAGACCTAAACGCCACCCATGGTTGGCATCGGGACCTGGTTAAAGATGCAGCCATTTTACCCACTCAGGCCCACTTTTCACTAGCTTCTGAGTGCTTCAGACATGGACTTTGCCAACTAGAACCCTCTCACCTCCAAGGGCAGGGTATGTATTCAAAACACAAAGGAGGAATGGTCCCCAGGGAACAGCCCAGGTCAAAGATAGCACTGAAATTCAGGCAGACTTCTGATTGGGACCTTATCAAAGCAAATCACCCTAAACAGCCTCTTCACCCTTCAGTAACTATGGAGCAAAGATTCCCATTTGGAAAGCCCCCAAACCAGGTATCGGATGACCTTTCACTTTCCTCTCCCACCTTGACTCTGAAGGCTGGGCTGGAGGGACGGTGAAGGCTGAAGCTGACTGGCTTTGGGAATCTTTCTCAGCTCTTCCTTCACTGAGAGGTGACAATGCTCACAGACAGTAGGTTCTCAGGGAATAGCGCCACTTTAAGTTCCTTGCTGAGGATGCAAATTCCCCATAGAAACTGCAGCTGGCTCAAAGCAACACAGTTGTGAGATGCAGAGCAGGGTGGGAACCAGGCTCTGGTGCTCAGACTGGTGCCCCTTTCCTTCTTCTGCCTTGTCACTTACGCAGAAGGAGAAGTCACAGTCTGAGCCCTGGGACGCAGGGTAGAAGTCCCTGCTTAGTTTGGGCCTCATCTATTCATGATCCATGGCCATTCTGAACCAGCCCTTTGTCTCCTTGTTGGAATCTGTGGCCTGGGCACCTTTGCAGGCCTTGGGTTTGCAGGCCTTACAACTGTCACTGTCCATGACGGGCTTTTTTTTATTAGTTTCAACCTTCATGCCAAAGGTGTCACTGTATCCTCTTGCCCTGGACACTTTGAGTTCACGTTAAGCTGAAAACATATAGGGAAGCTTGGTAGCTACTGCATGTGAGACCCTTGGGTAGGTGTTTGTGGCAGCCAAGTGCAGCTGACACTCACATCTTGGTTGGACATATCCCAGTAGGGCCTCTCTCCAAATGACATGACTTCCCACATGACAATCCCATAGCTCCAGACGTCACTGGCTGAAGTGAACTTGCGGTAGGCGATGGCCTCTGGAGCCGTCCATCTCACGGGGATCTTCCCTCCCTGAAAGGAGAAAAAAAAGTGGTCAGTCTGACCAAAGGAAACAGGCTTGAGCATCCTCCCACGCCCCGACACCCACATCTTGTGAATAGGATATGTCAGGATAGCCCTTGCCCCACAGACAAGTGACAATGTTGTACTTAAATAGAGAAGCTCAAGGGGATTGTCACGGCCTGTGCTGGTCTCATGCCATATGTGAACTTGTCACACACAAGGGGGTGGCAGGTACTGAGACTCCATTTCCTCCACTCCCACTCTTTACATACTGGTTCTAAGGTTGCCGGCAGGACAGTGGGTGTGAGGACACTGTAACTGTCATCAACTCACTGGTACCACGGGACACTTACTACCCAAGATACACAATTGCCCCATGACAACGTAAAAGCCACAACCCTTGGGTCAGAAGGAAACAGAATGAAACCAAAAAGAAAGAAGACTAGTGAGGTCCACCTCCCAGAGGACTCTCCCACTGCAGGATCACGCTGGGCCCAGTTCTGGGGAAAAGGTTTCCCAGACTCTAAACACAGCCCCGGATTGCAATGGACCCAGGGCCAGGGTCACCCACATGCTGCTTGTCCTGCCTGCCCCGCAGCAGAGGTCAGACCCTGTGAGGCTGAAGATCTGTTTCTAAAGGGTTGCCCTTGGGTATATGTCTTCTCCTTGCCCTCCTAACCTACACTGGACGTTTCTACCTTGGCGCTTTGCTTGGCCCTTAGCTTGGCTACCAGCCCTTGGCCGGTGTTGTGTACTTAAGGAGTTGAAATCCATCCATCCATTCACGGTCCCATAACAAGCCATGAGCATTGCTTTGTGCCACATCCAATCTGAGGAAGACCTGGGGCCCAGAGATGAGCCACCAGGGTCCCTGCCCTCAAAAAAACAGAGAATTGTGCAGACCAGAAAGCAGAAGCTTAAAACGTAGTTAAAACAATTAAAGCCAGGCATGGTGGCGCACGCCTATAATCCCAGCTGATTGGGAGGCTGAGACAGGAGGATCAGGAGTTCAAAGCCAGCCTTAGGAACTTCGAGGCACTAAGCAACTCAGTGAGATCCTGTTGCTAAATAAAATACAAAATAGGGCTGGGGATGTGGCTCAGTGGTTGAGTGCCCCTGAGCTCAATCCCCATAACCTCCCCCCCTCAAAAAAAAATATTTGAAAATGGGACAGTGAGGATTAGGGTGAGTGTGGGGAATTCTGAGAATGGCCAGGAGAGTCAGGGAGTCAGTTTCTTTGGGGAGTTAAGAGCGCTAGGGCCTTTGGCTGGGCTCGGACACCAGTACCACCCTTTTCTACCTGTGTGACTATGGCAAATAACCTAACCCTGACCTCTCTGTGCTTCTTTCTCACCAGCACCCGCATAGTTAGGACATCGTAAGGTGAACTGGTTAATGTCATATAGCATTGGGGACAGGGCCTGCTATAGACAGTAAATGCTGTGCTTGTGTTAACTATTATTTTCACTATGCTCAGCCCTAGAGAATGGGTAGAAAATTACCAGGCACAGTGACAGAAGGGAGCACAAGGGAACTGCAAGGGATTCAAGATGGCGGAACTAGGGGATGCCTAAGGGGAAGTAGGACGAGGTGAGGGTGGAGCAGAAGGCTAGGCACCAGGGAGGCCTGCCCTGCACAGATGCTCCTACAGGGGTTAAAGTGGGGCACTCACCAAGGCCGCCAGCCAAAGCACCGTCTCTAGAACAAATCTGCCCCTTATTTTTGATTATTCACGCCAAAGGCCAAGATTTCACCCCCCACACTACTGTCCCTAGGCCTGAATTCCGTGTCACTCCATAATTCCTGAAGCCAGGAACCGCAGGGTACACAGTGTGGGGACAGCAATATCCTCCCTCCTCTGGCTTCATGCTTCACTTGGAGGAGGCTATTTTTCGATCTGTTCAAATAACCAAAGATAGAGTGGACTTTAGCAAAACTACCTTTAAAATGCATGAATGTTAATCTGCAGGGGTGGGGGGGAGGCAAAAAAACCGCAATGTGTATCTTTATCCAGTTTCCCGTCGGGGCCTGGGGGGAATAAAGGCAACCAGTCCTGGACCTCTGCAGGCACGCATCCAACTTTCTGCAAAGAAGACAGTGCTGATTTCCCTGAGGATGCTGGCAGGCTTTTGTGGTGGGAGAAGTCCTCGGCTCAAATGCCAGCCATGCGACAAATGCCTGGAGGGCAGGTGGGGGCTTCGCAGCCCAGGATGCTGGGTTCTCACCGTCTCCCCGGTATGAATGCATTCACTAGTTTGATCAACATGGTACCCATGGCTGGCAAGAGAAGTGAAAAAAACCATCCAGCGGAAGAGGAGTCATCAGACACCTGGAGGTCAGCATCTGATGGCCCAGGGACGCCATTCCTACTTCGCCATGAGGGGAAGGTTTGCTGCCACATCTTGAGATGGCTGGAGCTCCCCAAAAGAAGAGGGCCTTTAACTTTCTCCAAATACTGGGGTTAAATGAGGTAGGAGAGAGCAGGAGTTTAATTAGTATGAGAGTGTGTGTGTGTGTGTGTGAGAGAGAGAGAGAGACAGAGAATGAGATTCCGTGTGAGTGAGAACTGATTGCTGTGTGTGTGCAAGACGGAGAGACAGAGAGACAACTTGGCAGTGAGCATTTGTGAGTGGAGGGGAGCGAGGGCTCGCTTTTCTTCGCGTGGGGTTTGTGTGTGCGGGTGGGGTGGGGGGAGAGAAAAGTGTAGCTCTTCTGAATTTCAAAGAGGAGATTTGGGAGTCTGGAAGTGTCCTCCTCTGCCAAGTCTGGAGCAGACCCTAGGGGCTGTCAGTGACAGCTGTTGAGCTGCTCCCTCTTGCATGTAAAGTGGCAGTGCCAGGCCCACTGGCGAGGAGCCCTGAGCCCTCCCGCCACCTTGCGCTGTTGGGCCTCACTGAACACGGAGCTTGGCCTGTCACCCCCGCCTCCATCTCGGCAGGTGGCTGAACCTTCCAGAAGAGCCGCCCTGGACAGGCAGGTGACAGCTTGTCATGACCAGCTCTCCTACTCAGCTGAAGAGCAGGGGGACACTGACCTCTGAGGCAGAACAAAAGGAAATGCAAAGTCAGGGGAGCCGGGCGGGCGCCTCCCTTCAAACTTCCCTTACATCATAGCAGCAGCGTTGCCTTCTGATGCTCAGAGGTAATTAAGGTGATGATTGTGATTATTTAACTTGTCTTCAATGATGTGACAGGAAATCTATTAATTTAGAGGCTCGTGACCAGCCCTGTGGAGGGGACAGAAGTAAAGGACGTGGGATGTGGCTTTAGCAGTCAGGGCATCTGCTAGCCAGAAAGGTCATGCTGCCCAAAGAGGGAGTCTGGACCAGAGCAGGGGTCAGAGCATGGACATGTCTGCAAAATGCTAGAAGAGTCCCCTGCTGTCCAAAGTAGGCTGGAAGAAGGGAAATGGCGGGGGCATGGCTGGCTCTGTTGGAAGGACTCTCAAGGTGGTGCAGAGGATGGGGAGGGCCCACTGGGACAGAACTGCCACATGGGTGTAGAAGAGCCGAAGAGAGCCCTGTCCCTGAATCAGGTATTTAAGTCACCTGATGACTCACTTCCCCCAGGATGCTAAGGGCACCGTCTGCATTCTTCAGGGAACAGTTTCCTGGAGTTGCCACCGAGGCCACTGTTGGGGGATGGGGGAGAAGGAAGAGGAGGAGTTTCCTGTAAGATTCCAGACACTGACCTTCCACATACAGCTTTTCATCAAATGGTTGTGTTGTCAAGAACTTCTTCAAACATTCGGAAACCACTGCTTCAGAATCATCATGTTTCAACTCGGACTTGAGACAAAGTAAAGAGTGTGTATGTGTGCGCGTGTGTGTGCATGTGTGTGTGTGTGTGTGTGTGTGTGTGTATGTGTAGAATTTTATGAACTAAGAGAAGATATCTCTCAGTGGACTAATCCTAACCCAGCCATCTTCAGGATCACCTAGTAACCCTGCATCTATACCTGCCAGCAGGTGTGATGTCAACAGGCAGAAGGTATCAGTGAAAGGGGCACTTTAGTCCTTCAGCCTCAGCCAATATGCAACAGATATCTATGCATTTATGTAGTACCCACTGTGTGCCCAGCACCCTGCTAGGGACATGATCATGATGAGACTGTCCTTCACCCACAAGGGGCAATGGATATCCCTAATGCCACACAGCTGTATCGCTCTTGCCACAGTGAGATTAGATAGTCCTGGTTCTGGCGCTTACCCAACTGGTAAGTTTTCCAGGCCAATGTCCAGACATAGGAGTGATTCACCTTGCTAATAGCTTATCCTGATGAAGTCCATAAGGTTAGTAATTGGATGTGTTTGGGTATTGCTCTTACTTTCATCCACCATCTTATGTAAGACTAAGTCTCAGTGGGATTATGGCGAGAATCCAAGGCACTCATGCATACTGAGTATAATGTTCACTCAGTGGAACAGTGGAATCATGCTACAAGCATCTTCTGCAGCTTGGAATGACAGGTTTAAGACCAAAAGCAACATGCAGTGGTTCTGAATTCCATAAGCCCACTGCTCCAAAAGGTTCACGCTATATGGAACATATTGGGATTGTGAAAATCTATTATGACAGATATGTGAATCATACTGTGTATTATTGGTAAGGTTAAGCCAGAATTTATTGAGTGTTGTCGATTGAATAAAGCTCAAGATATGCTGAAATCCTAACCTGTGATACTTATGAATGCAACATTATTTGGAAATAGGATCTTTGCAGATCTAATCAAGCGAGGATGATTCACCTTGGAGGACTGCTCTTTGCCAGCATGCCTGGGGAAGAATTTTATCCTTACTCTATCAGCATTGTCCTCAGACCTGGGTGGCAACTCCAGGCTTGGGTAGCTGCATCAGAAGTTGAGGACCATGGCTGGAGACAAGGCCAAGCCATCTACATACCTGTAGGCCTAGCCCAGGGGTTCTCAAGTTCGTCTGCCATTAGCATCACTCAGGGGAAGTCTTTTTTAGTTTTTTAAATGCCATGGGTACTTTAATTGATTTAGAATTTCTAGGAGTGGGGCCCAAGCATTAGTATTGGTAGATTTTTAACATGAATCACTGAATTAGATTAAAATAATTGGTCGGTGGTTCTAACATGCAGCCATTAGTCACAATCACCGGATTAGCAGTGTTTCTCAGATTAGAATGTCCATCAGAATCACCTGGAGGGCCAATAAAACTGGCCTTGACTGACACTTTCAAGTTTCCTGGTTCCGAGATAGGGTCTGAGAATTTTTAACAAATTCCCAGTGTGGTTTTGAGAACCACTGACATAGATCAAACCACTGTAAGTCGTGTGTTGCATGAGAGTTCATCCCCAATACCAACTCCGATCATTGTTAGTGGCTGGGTGAAGAAGGATTCTGAGGTTTCACTTGGGCTTAGTCAAGGGTTCTGTCTAATGACTACACATTAAAATTGCCTGAAGCATATTCGAAGGAACTTATGTTCGGGTATCACTCCTAGAGATACTAAAGACATTAAAATACTCATGACATTAAAAAAAAAAAATCCCCCAGGTGACTCCCATGAGCAGCCAAACTGGAGAAAGTTCTGGCTAGGCTTTCTGAGTAGACAGAGAAGATGGGTATTTGTTTTGATGAGGAATGTCACTGTGGGTGAGGGCCTGGGTAACTAACTGTCTGTACAGCCACACTGCGCTTAATCTTCAAAAGATCTTAAAATGATGAAAAAGGAACGGAGGGCGAAAGGAGACGAAGTTTACATGGTACATCAAGAGTCACTTGATATAGTTGGCAGATTGGACACTCCCCCTTGGGGCTTTGACCATCCTGACTGGACAGTTGACCAGCCTGGGTGAGGCATCTGCCCATCAGAGGAGTTCTGTGTATGCTGTGTAGACACGTTAGGACACAGATGGCCTGCCCTCAGGGTGCATCCATGTGACACACCCCCTCCTGCTCCCCTGTCACTGTCCACTGTCCTGGACCAAGAGGTCTAATCCGGACCCCCAAGCGCTCAATGAGAAAAGTATTTCAGAATGAATGTCTCCATTTAAAAGCACTCCGAAGCACGCTAACCCATTTTCCTTAACCTAATCGGCAAAGAGATTTTTTTTTTTTCTCAGATAAGACCTGTATCCGTCAAGAAGGAAAAGAAGTTTCTGCCTAAAAGGTTATCTATCTCTGAGAGTTACCAACTTCTAACAGCCAGTGCAAATTGCTGCTGGCTGTTGAATTGCAACGGAGTCTGTATAATAAAGAGGCTGTTCTCGGTTCCCCAGGACTCCAGGAATTTGCATGAAAACAGTCTCTCCATCTTCTGAAAGGTTCATCTGGCCCTGCTGCTTACTTCTTTCCAGAAGCCACAATCTTGATGGTGACACTGTAATTTATTACAGAGCTAAGGATTATAACGCAACATACAGAGAACAAGGAGGACTTTGGGGGCGGGGGAGGCAGGCTCCAGGCGCAGGTGAGCTTCAAGAGGGGGTGGTCTCGTTTGTCATGCAAATGGCACATGAGGCTGAGGAAAGGACTGGGAGGAAAGACAACCCTGGGAAAAGAGCACAGGGCTGGCTGCAGACGAAACTTGTTTCTAAACAGAATGCTTTTCAAAGCTTTTCTTGAAGCATTAGCTGTTCCTCCAGAATGAATGACACAATGTATTTCGTACTAGTAATAAAATATGTGATTTGAATAACTACAAATGGAAAGATTTACAGTCGGTGGGCTCGGGGGCTCCTCTCCCCTGAGCTTTGTGTGTGCTGAAACCCTTCAGTGAGACGCTGGGAGAGGTAATTGCAGCCCAAACATCATTTTCCAGCCGCTCGAGAGAAAGGCCTATTTGGACATAAATTAACTAAAAATATGCGGATGATAGTGTGTATTTCATGTGCGAAGAACAGAAAGGCCACTTGGTGACGTTTTCCAACTGAAAAAAAAAAAAAATCCTATTCTTCAAACAGAAGACGTTTCTCTGTCCTGCACGGCAGGGTAAACAGCTGTCTTTCATTACCCACACCCCAAACAGCCTCTGACGGCTGTATGCAGGCAGTATCATTATTTTTTTCTCATCATACAGCATTTTTGAGTTTACAATTAAAAAAGTAAGAGTGGAGAGACAAAAAGCTAAGTAATTTGCTACGTGTTTTCAATCATTTGACAAGCATGCAGGTGGAACCCTCTTTGGGTCAGGCCAGTCAATAGAGGGAAAGGGGACAATGTTGCTTCAGTCCTGAGAAGGAGGCTATTCAGGGAATCCAGCCTTAAGCAATTCAGTAAAGGTACAAGCTGTTTTTTTCCTGATCACTAGGGAGGGAACCAGGCGTACCCCCCCCAACACACCACACCCAGTCTAGTGAGCAGGGATGTACCTGTTCTGCTGCTGAAAAGAAAATGCCCTCTTCTAAGGGGGATGAGGGTGGGGACAGAGGCTGCCAGGCTCTCTGGATGACAGATTGGCATGGAGTACCAGGGAGCAGAGGACAGAAAGGGGTAAGGAAGAGACTTAAAGGTCACTCTGCTGTCTACTTTTCATTCCCTACGCCATGGCCAGGGTGACCCCCTAGCTACACTGAGCATGGCATGAACAGGGCTTTCTCCTTGAGCCCCTCTGCCCCCACCATCCCTTCCTGCTGCCCTCCTCAGCCCTAAGAGACCATAGTCTTCCTCTCCCTTTTCAAGCAGGCTGTTTGCTGCATCAGGAACTGCATGGCTTGTCCACACATCTCCATGACCCCTATCTCTGTTAGGCCATGATGACCCTCCTGCCTCTGTCTCCTATGACTCTCCCATGATCCTTTGTCACTCCTCTCCCATTCCATTCCTACTCTTGTGCATGGAGGGTACTTGGGCTTCCTGACACCTTGAGGCAGGACTGCTTCTTCTACGACCGTACAGTGGGCAAGGGCTCCTGGATGAGCAGCAAGAGGGTAAAATAGCCGAGTTGGTTGACTTTTCTGTCTCTGGAGAAGGCTGGGACTCTCAGATGGAGGCTGGCCTCTGCTCTGCCATCTTGGAGACCTTTGCCCAGCTCTGTAGGGAACCTCACTGAGATTACCCCAAAGTTCAATATTCCCCACTCCTTGTTACAAGACATAAGCATCTGATAGACTGATCATTGCAGGTCATTTTAATACGTAAACTAGGTATATTCCTTATTTGCACTGTAATTTTTGGGAGTGGGATACTGGGGATTTAACCCACGGGCAATTTACCACTGAGTCATACACGCAGCCCTTTATATTTTTTATTTTGAGACAGGGTCTCCTTTAGTTGCTTAGGACCTCACTAAGTTGCTGAGACTGGCCTTGAACTTGCAATCCCCCTACCTCAGCCTCTCTAGCTCCATGGTGTGCACCAGGAGGCCTAGCTCACTTTGGGATTTTTGATACCTGATCAATGTCCACTAGGCACACCTCTAGTCCCTTTCCTGCTGCCACCCTCCAACAGCTATTTTATAACAGCTGATCATGTTAAACAGCTGAACTCTTCAGGCTCCTGAAGTGTGCTTTCTTTTTGGCTCAGCTTCTTCCTCAGACAATCCCAGCAGTTCTAACCAAGTCACTTAACCACCTTGTCTTACTGTCTGCACCTGCCAACGGGGATAATGATGCTTAATTATCTCAGAGGGGTGGATGAGGCCCTGGTAGCTAATGCTGGCGGAATGCGAGTATGTTTGTTGGGGTGCTGCTTCACCTGCTTCCCAGGAGGACCCCTGTTCTCTGGGCTGCCTGTCCTCCTCTCCTGGCAGATGAGCAATGGCCAGAGAGGGGCAGAGCTCCCTCCAAAGACCACTCGGGGAGGCCAGCTCCTGCCTCCACACCGGTGATGTGAGCTAGGTATTCGGAGCCTCCTTTGACCCTGGGAATGGGGTTGTCCTGAGCCTACACCTGAGTAAAGGTGGAGGGGCTCTGACACCTGATCCTTCCATTCCAAATCCATGCTGCCTTTTTCTCCCCCTGGATAAAGGAAAAGAAGAAGGGACGATAAATCATGTTCCTCTGTATGAAGGGCAATTGGCATTTTTTTCTTTCCCAAAGGTGGGGGCGGGGACCAGCATGGACTTCTGTTCTAACTTTCACAGACCATGAAGCCCCATCTCTCTCCAAAAACATTTATTGCTTCCTCTTTTAAATAAAGCATTAACACGCATGGCATACGTGTTGGGAATAAGAGGACCGATGGATGACATCTTGTGTGAGGAAGGGGACGTAGAAATAGGCGAATCTCACAGACTGTGGCAAGGGGACAAGTTGGCAAAGGGCTTGGGAAAAAAACTGCCACCCCAGACTGGAAATCTGCAAATTGTGCTCATCACCACGAGGTGCAGATGGACGTCGTGCGTCTCCAGATGTGACATCCAGAAAAGGACACACTATCGTTCACGTAATGCATAATGCAGAATCCGGGTCTGATCATGAGGAGATACCAGACAAACCCAAAGGAAGGAGGTACTATTAAAAACACGTGAAGGGTATTCTTTAAAAATGTCAATATCATTTTAAAAAATTGTGAAAATATTCCTGATTAAAAGAGACTAAATTGACATGACAATAAAGTACAATATCCAATCCTAAAGACTGGATTCTGTACCACAGGGGGAAAAAGTGCTTAAAAAGGACGCTTTTGGGGTCGTGGCTCAGTGGTAGAGCACTTGCCTAGCATGGGTGAGGCACTGGGTTCGATCCTTAGCACCACATAAAAATAAATGAAGGCATTCTGTCCATCTACAACTACAAAGAAATTAAAAGAAAAAAGACACTTTTGGGGTCAGTTAACAAAATTAGAATATAGAGAGTAGATAAAAGTATCTATGTTAAGTTACTAAGTTTGGTAACTAAACTATAGTTATGTAAAGGGATCTCTCTGTTCTTAGAAAATACACAGAGAAGTATCTGAGGATATAGATGTATGATATATGTAATGTGTTTTCCAAACATTCAGGAAAAAAATATTTTGCAAAGGTGGAGACTGAGGGAAATAAAGAAATGGGTTAAAATAATAACACTATGTGAATAATCTGGGCAAAGTTTATATGGGTGTTGTTTTGTATTATTTTCACTTCCAGAACTTTAAGTTTGAAATGATTTTTTTAAAAATTTAAGTGTGTAAATTCTTTGGTCCAGCAGTTCCTCTTCTTGATATTTAATTCACAGAAATATCCATATAAGCATACAGAGATATCTACGTAAGCATACACACTGAAGCACTATTTGAAATAATAAATCAGAAGCCACAGAGATGACCATCCAAAATGAGCTAGTGAAATCGTTTCTATGGTTAATTCAAACACAGGATGCCTGAGAAAGAGCCTGAGAAACAAGTCCACAGGGGCAGCAGCAAAAGGTCTACCAGGGCATGAAGTAAGGTCATGGTCAAGTAACAAAGGAGGCCCAGAAACCAATCAGTATGTACAGTATGAGGCCATTTTCGAGATCACAAAAATATGCATAAATCAATACATACCCTCACATACTCTAAGGTTAAGGGGAAAAAAAAAAAGAAAAAGAAACACACCAAACTATAATGATAACTTTTGGGAATTGGGAAGGGAAAGTCAGATTCACTTTTTACTTTAAACACATTTTTGTTTTTTGATGTTGTTAAGCATTGTTTTTATAAATAAAATCATGATAACTTTTTTTTTTAAAGCAACATTCTGGAGACTTCTTTGGGTTTCTTTCTTCAGAAGGGCTGATTTTCCAAATTGGACCAGAAAGTCCCTATTTTCTGCCTACTCTGGGATCAGTTCTCCCCCAGGTGAGAGCAAGAGTCTAATGAATGAGATTGGCTAGAACAGCCAATCTGACAGGTGTGAGCAGAAAGGAGTGAACTGGAAAGGTGTGAGCAGAGTAGAGACAGATGGGATATCACACCCGAAAGGTCACAGCCTAGAACAGGGATCAACAATCTGGGAACACACGAGAATCTTAATGTTGTTGCTCAAAGGTCGTACCGGGGCTGCCCAAGCAAAAATCAAAGAGAGTGTGATCTTCAGAATGTTATTAGTTTGAGTTTCCATGGAGGGAAAAGGAACATTTGGTCAGCTTGTAGGACCACCCAAACATCCCCTTGTCAGTGACAAGTTCTGACTGGTATATGGTGGCTGGACTTGGAACACATCATTGTAAAGAGATGACAATAGACTTACACAAGGCTCATCAATGGATGCTAAAATCTGGGGGAAGATTTGACGAAAAGCAAGATATTCGCATGGCTTGATATATCTTCCCACAGATTGCTTATCGATTATAGAAGGAAACAAATGTATTATAAAATGTATGTAACTACACATTGGGGAAGTAGAGAAAACCCTCAGGTGACCAAACTGAATACCAGTGAGGGACAGATGGACATGTCTCAAGAGACATAGTCTAGGAAGGGACACAGCATCACTCATGTAGTATCCTGGCCAAAAATGTAGAACCTGAATCTAATTATAAGGAACATCAGAAAAACCCAAAAGGAGAAATGTTTTTATTAATGAAAAAAGGTGACCATATGGTTTAAAAAATGTCAATGTCATAAAAAAAACAAAACAAAGAAAAGCACTGAAAATATTCCAGATTAAAGGACACTAAAGGGACGTGAAAACTAAAGGCAATATAATATATGGTAGTCTGTGGTCCCAGAGGGCATTTACCTGTATTAGAAATGGGATTCAATAAAATTAAGTCTGATCCGTGGTGTACACTTTTATATAGTTTTTTTTTTTTTGGTTGTTGTTTTGTTTTGTTTTTGGAAATGTGATCCAAATAAAAAGTATTTTTTTAACAATCCCCTCCTCAAGTCCTTAAAGAGTTCTCTCACCAAACAATGGCATTTCCTATTGAAGTTGCTTTTATAGAGAAGTCAATAAGGAGAGCCCCCAAGCTATTTCTACCATGGCTTCAAATGTAGACAGTAAATAAAAGGTAATGTAGACAATCTCTAACTTTGGAGTGCCTAAAATGTAATAAACGTCCCTGGAATCTCTTTTTTTAAAGACCAATATTGGGCAGGGCTATAGAATCTCCTGTAAGCCTAGAAAAAGTATAATTGGGGACAGAAATGTTGACCTCATAAAATGATCCATTACCATCTGGTTCAATGGCCTATACAGTTCAAATACTGAATTTGTAGTGGCAAAGCCCTTATTTGAAAAGAAAACTTGGCCAAAGCACAATATCCATGCTAGATAAGAACCTGGCCGGGTCTCCCTACTATCCCAGTGCCCTGATGCATTCTGGAACATTCTGGAACATAGAGAGGAAAGCGCTGGCCACCATCTCACACATGGACAGACTCATGTACAAAGGGAAACCCCACATGTTTTCCTTTCCTTTTGATTCAGGTACTAACAAATTGTTTTCATTTTGTTCTTATTGAAAACTCCAAAAGCATTTCCCCCTGTCTCACAGTTGGGTCTTCTGATGGCCAACTATTTATTAGGCCTAAATGGTGTACACGCTTCCAGAAGGTGAATGAATGGACTCTAATTTTTTTAATATGGGCGTTTCTGCTATAAGGAACACACACATTTTGAAATTATCTCATATTCTGCAAAATTGCACAATAAAATAACAGGATGGATGGGCGCAAACAGTTGGAGACCATTCAAAGTGTAACAAAAACAAGGATCTTGTCAATAACAAGAGTGGTGCAGGTAAAATTGCAATGTGCATTTGTACCCAGTGCATCCGTCTGAGGACTGTTTGCAGACTTAAACTCTGTTTTTTTTGTGCTCCTTTCTTGGAGATGAAGGTCACGGAGGGCATTCATATGTCATAGGGATCAGTTTTGTTCAAATTAAAAGTCCTTCCAGGGTATAGTCTTTTTTATCAAAAATTTAAAATTTTATGCAAGGAAAAATGTGCTCCATTTCCTCATCTTACTCTCTGCTCCACCAGATAAGAGTGAAAAATAAAACGGTTCTGGGAACCACTAAACCTGTCATCATTTCACTAACGAAAGGCTCTTTGTCAGTGGTCAAGTTTTTTTTTTTTTTTTTTTTTAATAAGGTCTTCTCATTAAGCTAAGGCTTTTTCTCTGATTGATTATAAGAAAGCTTGCTACTCTTTGCTGCAAGACATAAATATCCCAGAAGACCAGAAGAGAACCACAGGTCTTCCACACAATACTGACACCTTTCCCCCACTTAGTAGTCACACACTGAGTTGGCCTTGAAGACACAGGCCCCACTGCATTCTCATTTTATGAGGAGGCAAGAGCAAATAGATATCAGTCACATGTCCACTGGGCACCACCTGCTGTGCGGGGCGCTTGCCATGTTTAACATCATCCAGTTTTCACAATCATACTAAAAAATAGGTCCTATTCCCATTTTGCAAACGAGAAAACTGAGGCTCGTGAAGTAAATAAATACCCCACCCAGACTATTATATAATATGTTAGAAGCAGAGGTGAGGATTTAGATTTCAGTCTTATGGCCATCCAAGTTTGTGCTCTTTACTTTACTCTGATTGGGTTTCATATTAGGATGTTACTACTTGTATTATTAATTGAAAGGAAAGAGTCTTCCCTTGTGAATTATGTTTTGCATATCATGTAATGTTGGAATTGATTCCCTTCCCCCAAATCCATTAAGAGTATTTCACTAAGATCCCAAATCATTTACTAATGACCTTGTTTCATCAGCTTTTATAATAATTTTTAATTTTGTTTATATTTTTATAGGACTTTAGAGGTTTATTGAAACATTCCACATAATCTCCTGCTTGGATCTTTACAAACAATTGTGTGATATAAACCTGGTGTAAGATATTATTCCATGGGACAGGCAATGGAATGCATCTCAGGGAGGTACAGGAACCTACCTTGCCCTTGGCAGAGCGGGGCTCAAACCTTGTTCTCTACGTCAACACTCAGCCTTTTCCTTAGAATGGCTGAGGGAACTGCCCTGCAGCTGCTAAGCTGTGGGCACTGAACTGTCCCAAGAGCTGTTGGGACTCATTGGGCCATGTAATTTGAAATGTGATGAAAACACTGACATATAGAACAGCACCTTATTTATTTGTACCAAAATAATTAATACTGAATATTATAACTAACTTATTTTTGGGTATTAGAACTATAACATGTACACAAAAAAGTAATGTAGGGAGAACATAAGGTATGGTCAAGTGATACTGAAGGATTTCCTCTCTACTCACCATGTTTTCTTTTTTTTTAAATTTTTTTATTGTTGGTTGTTCAAAACATTACATAGTTCTTGATATATCATATTTCACACTTTGATTCAAGTGGGTTATGAACTCCCATTTTTACCCCATATACAGATTGCAGAATCACATCAGTTACACATCCATTGATTTACATATTGCCATACTAGTGTCTGTTGTGTTCTGCTGCCTTTCCTATCCTCTACTATCCCCCCTCCCCTCCCCTCCCCTCCCCTCCCCTCTTCTCTCTCTACCCCCTCTACTGTCATTCATTTCTCCCCCTTGTATTATTTTTCCCTTTCCCCTCACTTCCTCTTGTATGTACTTTTGTATAACCCTGAGGGTCTCCTTCCATTTCCACACCATGTTTTCTTGACCCGACCAGTACCCTTCTAATTTCTCAGGATGGAATATCTTGCTAAACATTTTATAGCTTTTTATTGGGGGTGTCAATTGAAAAGCATGAGGACTGATATTGTTCAGCTCCTGGGTTCCTACCATCTTGCATGATCTCTGGAGTGGGCCAAATTCTTTTCAAAGAAGTCCTCAGAAATAGTGGAGAGGGCTGGGGTTGTGGCTCAGCGGTAGAGCGCTCGCCTAGCATGTGCGAGGCCCTGGGTTCGATCCTCAGCACCACATAAAAATAAAAAAATAAAGACATTGTGTCCAACTACCACTAAAAAATAAATATTAAAAAAAATGGTGGAGCTAAAGTCAGGGCTTCATGATTGCTCCTGGATAAGGTGTGGGCCAACCCTTGCAATCTGTGCCCCAAACATGTACCTCCAGTACACAGGAAGTAAGATGATCTACGAGGACAGAATAAGGCAGGTAGTTTCACCCTCTCTGACAGGGAGTGGCAAGATGTGGTTCTGGCCCTGCACGGTGGCACACACCTATAATCCCAGCGGCAGGAGGATTGTGAGTTCAAAGCCAGCCTCAGCAAAAGTGAGGTGCTAGGCAAATCAGTGAGACCCTGTCTCTAAATCAAGTATAAAATAGGTCTGGGGGTATGGCTCTGTGGCCGAGTGCCCCTGAGTTCATTCCTTGGTACCCCCCCTCCCACCCCCAAGAAAAGATGTGGTTCTGCTAGGGTCAGCCCCAGGCACGGGTGGGCTCTAGTTTTGCATTCTAATAGAAAACTCTCAGGCAGTTCGTGAAGAGGCCAGCCTTGCCCTTGTGTCTGGGCAAGGGTCCTCTCCCCCTTTCCTCTCCACAGCTCTGCTTCTTGGCTACAAGGGAATAAAGTGACTTGACAAGTCAGTTTGAAAAGACAGTCATTGCTCACCAAGATGAAAAACAAGAAAACAAAGGACCTGTCTCCAACAAAGAGAAGCGCTGGCCACGGGGAGAGGTGAGCGCTGCTTGCACTCACAAGCAGAATCCATGGCTTTGAACTTCTCTTGTGCCTTTTTTCTTTTTATCAAACACCCAGATGGCGTGTACTCTCTAAGTGAGCAGTATTAGTCGAAGTCTACACGGATCTTTTCGCTGAGAACCTTCCTTCCTGTTTCTTACTCTCTCACTTTCTCACAGGAAAGGGTTTCCTGAAAGCTTTAGAGGGAGGATTAAAATGAAATCTTCACCTCTAAAGTCCTCCCCGCACTTCCCCCTGCAGCTAGAGCATCTGCAGTCAGGAGCAGCCTTTGATCAGCTCTCCTGCTCCGACCCTTCCTGGCTCTGGGCTCTCCCTCTAGATTATTCTCTGACTCACTCTTTCTTTTTTACTTCTGCATCTGTAAATTGTACTGGAAGTGTGTCCCTGGCTGCTTTCAGAGTTCTGAATAGGGTGTCTCCCTGAGGAGGGGGTAGGATGCTCCGCCTTGATCATGCTGGTTTAGAAAATCCCTGGCCCTGGGGTCTGACTATGGAGTTGAAGGGGCCCAATTTCCCCTCTTCCTGGATCAACATGTTGCTCTAGAGGGAAGGCAACTTTGCTTGGTGAGGGGTGCATAGGCCAGGCCCCAGCAGGTCCTGGAGGCCCTCAAGCCACGTGTTCAGGACAAGGATCCCCACCCTCTGCAGCCACATCTCTAACAATGCACAGGACTCCTGCACAAGGAGACAGATCTGCAAAGATCCCCATGGTCCCAAGGCTGGTCAGGGCTTCTAGAACCTGAGCACCTGTTATTTAACACCTCATGGTCACAGTTTCTGTAAGGCAGTGCCCCTGACAGAATGCCCTAGCACCCGGGGAACTAGACAACTGCGAGGTATAAAGTCGGCTCTTTACCTTTTTCTTAAATTTCAAAGCTGTGAAGGATGCTTGGGTGATGTCCCTGACTCCTGGATAAATTCCAGATGAGTGGCCAAGACCCTCTGTGATGTGTTCCTCCTCACTGTTCACCTGTCCTGGGGGTAGAGTGGCTCTCCAAGGACCTGCATTAGTTTACCAGGTCTGCTCTATCCCGGCTCCACGAAACAAGAGAAATTTGTTTTCTCAGAGTTCTGAAGGCCAGAAGCCTGAAATTAAGGTGTCAGCAGGGCCACGCTCCCTCGGAAACCCATAGGGAAAAATTTTTCCTTGCTTCCTCTAGCTTCTGGGGTTTGCTGGCAACACTAGACACATCACTCCTGTCTCTGCTTCTGTCACCACATGGCCACCTTCCCTGTGTGCGTCACTGGTTAAGTCTCTTTCTTCGTGTAAGGACACCTGTGATTGGATTTTGGGTCTGCCTGAATCCAGTATGAACTCATCTTAACTGGATTATTTCAGCAAAGACCCTATTTCCTAATAAGGTCACATTCACAGGTGAGAGGTGGTGGTAAGAACTGCCAAGCATACTTGTGGGAGCGACACAGTTTGACTGACAACAGGGCCCCTCCAGGGCTAACTGGCTCTTTACTGCCCCCTCCCAACACTGGTACCCAGGAAGCACATGCTGGTGCTTTCTAGCCACCTAAACCAGACAAGTCGCCTTCTGTGTTAAACCCTCCACTTCCGTACCCCATAACCTTGTCCAGATGTCCATCAATCCATCCATTCATCTGTGACCGAGTACCTTTTATGTATCCATTTCTACCACTTAGTTCACATCCACCCAGTCGGGGAACCTACTACCTCCTCTTTCTCATATCAGTTGAGGGCCATCTCTCTGTTCTCTAACCTTATGGCTCCAAACTTTTATTTCTGAAACACTCAATTGGGAAAGCAAGCATCTGCCTTAAGAAATGATAAAAACACACTACTGCCAATCAACATATTAAAAATGAAGTTTAATTTCCTTCTCTAGCAGAGGTCCTTACCTCTTGCAAGAAATCGATGATCCTTGATTGATTGGTTCTTTGACTTATTGCCTGACTCTCATGGGGACCTCAGCTGAGAAGGCGGAATCAGGCTCCTACCCTCTCCTAGGAGCACTTGAAAACCATGAGGCCCTCCCAGCTAATCCTCTGTCTCCTTGTAGGCCTTCCCAACCCAGTTCCTGAACTTGCCTCTGGTGTCTTAGGTTCGGTTCTTCACCCCTCTCCATTAACCCCAGAGGCCAAAGAGGGAAGTAAATCCACTGTGGCCCACTCGGTGCTGCTCACGCAATCCCCACACCTTAATGCCAGCTCAGTGCCACATCCGTTTCTTCCAATGTCCCCTTTGGCTTTTTCTACAGCTTCTCCCAATCCATGCTTGGGGGTGCGCTCCCCTACACCGCCCTGTCCTCCACACTCTGTCCTAACCGAGCCAGAGGGTCTGTGTGCAGCCCTGGGATGGTTCCCATGAAGCACTGGTCCTCTAGGTGGATCCTTTCCTCCCTGGGGTCTCAGTCCAGGGGCCCCTCTCAGGGGTCCAGGGATGTACTATGTATGCGCTCCACCCTGTACCCAATCAATTATGTAACCAATGCATAAGTAATAGTTCAATGTTTATCTTCCTGGTTTTGAAGGAAACTCCAGGCACTCACGTCCGGTTTTGTTAAAACTGTGTTCTTTGCATATATTACGTGCTTAACAAACATATGTTGGCTGGGAGAACAGCTAGCAGGCATTGCATGGGTCACACCCAGGTGGCCAGCCCCTCCCCTTTGAGGACATGCACATGATGGCAGGGCTCTGTCCGCTTGCCTGCACACACCACGCACCCACCCGCCCAGAGCAGAGAGAAGCCCTGGCAGAGAAACCTGACCCGCCCCTTGTTCCAGTCCCTGGGGTGCAGGCTGGCTTGGGCTCTGAAATTCCATACTGATCCCACCCAGGCTAATAATACACAGGCCCTACTAAGAATAATTATGCTGAGTCTTTCTCAAAAGGGCACTTCAGTCAGGGCCTGGTATCCCTAACCCAGCATCTGCTGACAAAGGGACCCAGGGAGAGAGATCAGAGGGAGGAGGAGGTAGAAACGCCCAGAGAAGAATTATTTGAGTGGCGGAGCCTGGGGCAGAGTGACATTTGAATTATTCTTCCCTCAGCTTAATTAACGCCAGAGAAGAAATTCCAGGGGACCAGGACTTGGTTTTATTCTGGCTTCAATTAAAGGGTCTCCCTGTCTTTTCCTTGCTTGTCTTCATTCCCCTTCATTTTCCCACCTGCCCAAGAGACTGAACTGCTTCCTGAGCCCAGTGATTGAATGGAGAGCTAGAAATCATATTTGAAAATGGCTTTATAAGGGAGGCCATGGATCAGAAGGGGAGGAGAAGTAAGATTTAATGTAAAACTCCCAGAAGTGAGGAGAGAAGAAAAGCTGGACCCAGGGACACGAAGCCAGCAAACCTGGCTCTTTCTGAAGGACACAGGCCACAGGCTGAGCTCAGATCTGTAGGGGGAGGGCATCGGCTGGACTTAGTGGTGACTTCTTAAAGAGGCCCAGCAAACAGCAGAGCGAGGGGGCTTTTTCCTGAAAAGCTTGCAGGAAGGATTATCTTTGAGATAATTTTCTGTTTTCTTTGCATCTTTTAAGTACATTATAAGAAAAAATAATCTAAAACAGTACTAGTAGCAGTCAAAGTCACTGCTCGGTGGTAAGGAAAGGAGAAAAGCCCAGCTATTTATCAAGTGCCTACTTGGACTGCGTGTGTGTGTGTGTGTGTGTGTGTGCGCGCGCTGATGGGGATCCTCATTCCAAGTTTGGGGAAAGTTCTCGGAGGCTTCCTGTCCTCCTCCTCACAGACTCCCCTAAGCATTTTTCCTCCCACGAGGGCTGCGCATGTGCATAGCACTGCTGGCCTCTGGTGGAACAGCACAGTCTGGGCAGCCTGGACAGGCCAATGCCTATTCCCAGCACAGCCCCTTAGTCTCCCATTGCCTCCAGGGAGTGGTGGTGGCAGGTTGGCTCAGGTCTGGCCTAAAGAAGAGGGAACACCCCTAAAGATAAGGCTCTGGCACCTCATCCCTGACTTTCTTTATTTGGATCCCTTCTCTGTAAGACTCCCAAGCAAGTTCCCTGGACAGAAAAGAACTCTCCATCCCAGATAGGCACCCTGAACTACTGTTATTCAGCTTTCCTTGCTGGGACAAAGTACCAGAGATAAACAACTTTAAAGGAGGAAAGATTTCTTTTAGCTCGTGGTTTCAGGGCATAGTCTCTTGGTCCCAGCACTTTGGACCTGCGACAAGGCAAAACATCACGTTGGGGAGGATGTGATGGAGCAAAGCTCCCACTCCGTGGTGGCAGAGGGGGCACACCCCAAAAGCCCAACTTCCTCCAAGTAGGCCCCTTCCTGAAATTTCCTTCACCTCCCAAAGCACCATCAGCTGGAGACCAAACCTTCAACACACGAGATTTAGGGGGACATATAAGATCCAAACCATATCAACGACTTTCTTTCTTTAAAAAGGTTGACCTAGAAAAGATGAGGCTAAATGAATGCAGTACAAGGGATCTCCCTTGAGTTCAATGCCAGTTTACTGGACAGAGAGTTCAGGTGGCAGACAGATGGCAATGAAAATGATGGGGACATTAATTTGTGACTTTTTGATGCTGTGTCATAGATGACCCTCAGGACCAGGGGTGATCTTTCTTGGTTTGCTTGCCCCCGACTCCTTCATACCAATCCCAAGGATCTCCAGAACTGATTTCATGAGAATTTGCATTTTCCTCTAAAAAGTTGATAGTGGGGTATCAGGGGACAGGATTTCAGACTCTGGGAAAAAGCTAATACTGGGCAGTGGAGGTGGGGGGGTAAATGAAACAGGATCAGAACAGGCTCTAAGACTGGAGGCAGATGCTGTTGGGGTTCTCAGATGAGGACAGGACTGGACCTGTGCTCTCACTGCCTCCTCAGACAGGGGCCATGAGGTAGAGCAGGGAAGCTGGGCAGCAGGCACGTGGGCTGCTGGCTCATACAGAGATACTGGAGCCCCACTGAGGCCTGGAGATTCATGCTTTCCTGGGCTTGGGGAGCAAGAAGTTCTAAAATGACTGAAACTACATTTTCTTTTCCCAGAAACAAAACAGTGTCAGATTTACTTTGATTTTTGAAAAATAAGGTACATGGCATTTCTTACAATGCAAGTTGTGAAGTGCAATTTGTGCTCTCTCAAGGAGATTTCATGTAGCACAGGCTCCTGGCAGGATCTAGGACCAGGGGGGCAGCTTCAGTTGGGAGCCTCTGTGAAATGCAGACTCTTGGGTTTCCCCTCTGTAGTTCCCCAGACCTGCAAACAGGAACTACTCTGGGGCGGGGCTCCGACATCTGCCTCCATCATAAGTCCTCCAGGGGAGTCTGGTTCCCTGCAAAGTGTGAATCACTGTCCCTAGGACACCATCTTAGTCTTTTTTTCCCTTTACACAAATCATGTGACCAGTGATCAGAGCAGGGCTGTAGAGTTTTTCACATGAGTTCTTACAAACCTAAAAAATTCTTACAAACCCCACTTTATGGGTAAGGAGACGTAGGCCAAGTTTGTCCAGCATAATTTGATCCAAATCCTGCATTCTTTCTACCATACTGAAGAACTGTTTTACCAAAGCAGAGTGAGAGAGAAGGTCCTAAAATGGATCTCCTGCCCCGTTGTCAGCCCACCTTGCTGAACACAGAGCTCAGTTAACTGGGCAGCATCCTATCATGGAATGAAGGTGAGTTGTTTTGTGAAAGAAAAGCTTTACAAATTTCTGCTTAGAATCAACTGTGTCTGGAACAAGTCCTTCCCTAGTCGTGGAATAAAGATGGCTGCTGCTGAGCATGGGAATCATGGATGACGGTGGCGGGTGGTGGTAGGGTGAGGGGGCTGTCTGTGCCGCAGAGTTCAAGAGAGAAGTGGGCCATGGTGCCTGGTGCTCCCAGAGATGACCCTCAGGGGAAAGTTGTCCCTTGTCTCATGGAAAGGATGAGGTCTTCATGCCTGGTGCCCCAGAGCAGTGCAGAAAATGAGTCTGAAGAGGAGGAACGGGTGAGTGAGCTGTCCCCGAGTGGGGACAGGGAGTCAATGTGGGAAATGAGGGGCAGCAACTGCAGGGCGTTGTGTGAGGAAGTGCTGGCCAAGGGACAGGATCAAGGAAGGACCTGCACAGCTGGCAAACAGCCTTGAAGTCAGCTTCCGCCTCCCGCCAAGAGAGGCAGATGCCCCAGCAACAGCTCTGAGGTTCACAGAGGGGGACCAGGCAGAGCCAGGAATATCAGCCCGCATGCAAAGAGGGAAGGCCAGGAGGAGTAGGGGGACTGGCGGTGCAGGAGGAGTGGGGAGCTTGACACAGAGCAGCAGCAAGGGGGTCAAAGGGGAAGGGGTTGGGGGAGATCAGAGGTGCCTGGAGGACTTAATGCAATTCAGAATAAACCAGGGAGGCCTGCAGGGAGCAGGATGGACAGGTCTGAGACAGCCTGGGGGCTTCTTCCTACCTGTTCAAGGAGAAAGAAAGCTGGACTGGATGGGTAGAGGTTTCCATTTAGCCAGCCCAAAATCCCTATCCAGAGATTTATGGGATCCTGTTGGACCTCTCCTTACTGACGTCAATGGATAACAGGTGGAGATCAGGTTTGAGAATGTATGTGAGCCCCCAGTGCAGAGTTCATCAAGGATGTGTCACCTTTTCTAGTATGTGGGAGCCTTTTTCCTTTTTGGTAAAGTTAGACAGGACCAGTAATAATGAGATTGTGACCCAGAAGGTCAAGTGTAGAGAGCTGGTCTATAACGGGAAGCCCGGGGATGTTTATTTGAGCACACATGATGGTATTCAGAAATCTATCTGCTGAAAGGAAAGTTGTGTAAATCATACAGGTGTTCAGAGCCCAGCCCGTCTCGTTGTTATGTCCCTCTTGGTCGGTGGGGATATTAGGAGCACTTCAGAGTTCTTCCCTAGGTTAGTGGGTTTATTGCAATCATAAGGAAGCACAAAGGAACAAGTTTTATCTGTTCATTATTGGAGGAGCCTGTTGGGAAGAGAAATGCTCCTGGGGCTACAAATAGCAATTTAAAACAGAGAAGGAACACCTGGGGGAAAAGTGGGGCGGAGAATTATCTCAGAGTGAGAGATGAAGGATGAGGGCCTAGTAGGAAAAACTAGAAAACCTTAATAACTATTAATGAGTCTTCACTTATAAAGTAAAACCAGATGTATTACAAGATGGTGACGTTAAAAAGACCTGGAAAGAAATGTATGGAACAGGGAAATTAGGTGGAGGGGACGGGTCTTAAGGACTGTCTTACAGAACTGATGATGATGGAGGATTATAAGTTGAAGGTTTCACTGTTGGTGCAGAGGAGTATGCTTCCAATGCACAGACTCTCCAGAAAAAGAATAACAAATCCAAGAAGAGAAAAGAAAAGACTACGAAGTTTATGGAAACTGAACAGCACAAGACTTTACCTTTTGTAGGTTTGGTTTATGGGCAGCTGTGGCCACTGTAATCTGCTCAGTGTTAAAACTCCAACAGAAAAAACCCACCAACTTTTGGGCTAGAAGAACCAAGGGAAGGAGTCCAGAGTACTGGCCATCAGGGCTGCTGGGGAGCAGGGGGGCCAATTCTCTAGCTGACCCCAGAACCATGCCTGTATGAAACTAATTGAAAACCTGTATGAAAGATCTGAGCTGTCGCCCACTGCAGATATGACAGTTTGCTGACATGACCAAGTTAATTTCCTGCTAAATCAAACATATCAACACTCTTTGGATCGATGTAACAGAATCCAGAATCTCCACATCATAGCAGTCATGACGTACCTAATTCAAAACTAATAGGTGTACCCAGAACCAGGGAAATGTGACTAGTTTTTTATGGGAAAAGACAATCAAAAGATGCAAATCCCAAGGTGATTCAGATGTCAAAATTATCAGGCAAAGACTTTAAAGCAGCTATTATAGCTATGCTCAATGAGGTAAAGAAAAATATGCTTAGGATGAATAAGAAGATAAAACACCTCAACTGAGAATTAGAAAGTATGTAAAAGAATTAATTAGAAACTGTAGAACTGAAAAACACATGATCAGAAGGAAGTCCCTGAAGGGACTCAATGGCATATTGGAGAAGACACATGAAAGAATCAATGACCTTGAAGACAGATCTGAGGAAGAGAACAAAAAAGTCAGGGAAAAAAATGAGCAGATTCAGGAACCGGTGGGAACATTCCAGAAGCTCTGACACCATGTGATCCTAGCCCTGAGGAGAGGGAAAGGGGACAGAAAATAACATCTGAAGAAACATAGCCCAAAACTTCTCCAATAGAGTGAGAGATATAAATTCACAGACTCAAGAAGTTTAGAGAATAGGAAAATTTGGGGTGAAAAAAGTATCCCTCAAGTATACCAAAGAAAAATTTTGGAAGCAGCCACAGAAATATGGCACATTCTCTCTCTCTCTCTCTTCTCTCTCTCTCTCTCTCTCTCTCTCTCTCTCTCTCTCTCTCGGCCATGGAGCTCTGAGTGCTGGCCTCAGAGCCTGGAGACCTAGACTGAGGGCCAAAGCTATGTGGCTTGCATAGCTCATTTGACCCATATTCATATGAATATATACACATTCATAAGAATAATGGTTCAAATAACTGTGTGGCCATTAGAAACCATGGCACATGCCTGTAATCCCAGCATCTCAAGAGGTGGAGGCAGGAAAATCAAGAGTTCAAAGCCAGCCTCAGCAACTTAGGGAGAGCCTAAGAAACTTAGCAAGACCCTGACTCTAAATAAAATGTAAAAAGGGTTGGGGATGTGGCTCAATGGTTAAGTGCCACTGGATTCAATCCCCAGTACCCAAAAAACAGATAAATAAACAAGCAAACACGCGCGCGCGCACACACACACACACACACACACAAAACATGGCTGCCAGAAGACAATGAAACCACACTAAATGCTAAAGGGGAGGAGAGAGCCTGTTAATCTGGAATTATATAGCCAGCAAAATTATATTTCAGGAATGAATGCAAAATATAAACATTTCTCTGAAAAAGGAAAACTAGGAGAACTTATTGCATGAAGACCTGGACATGTTCAAGGCAGTTCTTCAAACTAAAGGCATGGATACCAAAGAGTCACTTGCACCTTCAGGGATGATGGAAGAGCAAGGGAAATGGTAACTATTTTGAGTTAACATAAAACATCTTCCCTTTAACTTCTTGAAAATGCATACAGCTGTGTAAAGCAAAAACTGTAGTACTGTCTTTGGGATTTTTAATGTGTATAAATGTAACAAATAGAGGTGGGATGGTAAATGAACCTATTTAATTTGGTTATATGGCTTCTTCATTTTATGTAAAGTGGTACAATGTAAACCCTAAGTAGGCTATGAAAAATGAAGGTGGCATATGTGTGTACTTAATACACCATGTTGTATAATTCTGGAGTAATCATGGGAAAAAAAGTGCAAAGAAATGGAACCGAAAATCTAAAGATAAATTAAAGCTACTAAATTTTAATTAATAAATTAAAGCCCATCTCTGCCTTTGGTGGGTGGGAGGGATATGATGGGCCTAGCCTGTGTGTGTGTATCACTCTGAGAGCAGCAGAGCCAGTGAGTACAGGGGACAGCTGACTTGGATTCTAAAGACCATCATTGGCTTGGCTGTTGGGAGGACAGGGGGTGGAAATGAAACAGAGAAACAGGCTTCCTGGGACATCACAAGTGACCTAAGTTGAGCAGGGGTATCGCACACCCAGGGCCATGGAGCTCTGAGTGCTGGCCTCAGAGTCTGGAGACCTAGACTGAGGGTCAAAGCTATGTGGCTTGCATAGCTCATTTGACCCATCTGGGCTCCTTGTCTGCAAAGTGTGAAGGTTGGACTTATAGCAATTGCCTCTCTGGGGGATGGGGACGATGGGGGAGCCCCATTCCTACTTATATGCATCTGTATTGCAAATGCTAGGCTCCTTCATGCTCAGGGCAATGATCCTTCCCATCCTACTCTCTCCCAGGTGAAGTATATTTACACCCACTGTTTTTATTCCTGTCTTTATGCCGATGACTCCCAAAGATCTGTCTCCATTTGGTCTTCTCCTCCATGCTCTAGACCCATGTATTCATTTGCCTACCCAGCAGCTCTATTTAGATATTCCACAAGCACATAAAAAACAAATGGTTCCGATCAAGGGCCTCTCAAAAATGTGTAGGTATCAGAATCACCTGGAAAAACCTCAGTGACAATGCAAAACCCAGACCCCATTCTACTCTCATAAGTGTGTGACTCTGCGCTCCTTATTAGCTTTCCAGGTAAACCTGATACCCATCACAATTTGGGAAACAAACTTTTAGCTGTTCTAAACCAAATTCACAACTATTCACAACCTATTCACAACCCTTCTATAGCTCCCGTCCAGCATGCTCACTCTCGAATAGTGGGACATCCATCACCCATCCCAGAAACAGGCTGGATACCTAGCATCGTCCTTGGACCTCTGTCACCATCTCCTCTAACGCCATGCACGCTCAGGTCCTCCTATGTGACCCCATGCACCCTCTGTGCTTTATTTCCTTCATCCCACACCTAAGGCCCCGTGATCTCGCAGGGCATTCCCCTGCTTCCTCCTCTGGCCTTTCGCATCCACCCTCCATACTGCATCCAGGGTCACTTTTTTTTTTTTTAAGTTCCCTTTGGAGCAGTTTCATATCCCTGAAAAAGCTGCAGGAAGACTATAAAGACTGCTTATACCCTGTTTACCCCAAAAGAGCAACTGTCCCAGAAATGTTCTAAGTGTCACCTGTGAATCCCCATTATCACACCTGTAATCCCAGTTTTTTCTGTTTATTTGACTTTTATGACCTTGATATTTTTTGAAGATCATAGACCACTTAATAAAATGTGCATTAATTTTAGTTAGTCTGATGTTCCTCCCAACAAGACCCAAGTCACATATTTTGAGCAGAGTATCACAAATGCTAGGTTCTTATGTCTGTATCTTGTAGGTGCTACACAAGGATGACTTCGGTTACTGGTGTTATAAACTTTAAGCACTTAATTCAGATGGTATTTATCAAAATTCTCTGCTGTAAAGTTACTTTTTCCTTTTTTTGAAATAAATAAATATTCATAATAAATAAATATTTTGAAGCTATGCAAAATCTTGTTGCTCTTCCCATATTCTCCCCAAATATTAGTATCCATTGATTTCTTATTTGAATTAACCATTAATTTGATGCTTGCCAAACAGTGAGTTTCTAATAATATTATTTTTTCTACTAGAGTGAAAAACTTTCTCTTGCCTCCATTTATTTATTAATTGATATTCATATTCATAATAGGCACCATTTTACTCAATGAGTTACAATCTGTTACTATGATTATATATTCTAAGGCTCAAATGATTCCAGATTTATTCATTAGGAGACCCTTCATGCTGGTACTTGTACTTTTTGACATATCCCCATCATTCTTTGAGTTCTTTCTCACTTTCTGATACAAAAAGGTGTGCTAGGCTCCTCTTACTTTTCCTGCCAAGGCCCTGGAAAGGGCCATTTCTCTAATGAGTCCTGGTTGCTTTCAGTAAAGTCTACAGAAATAAAAATCTAAGTGCCGGCGTGGACTCTTGCTACATAGATGTCATTGCTGCAGGCTCTCCGAGCCTATATTTATTCTCTGCCTCGGTGTATTTAAAACCATAAGCTCACACTGATACCTCCAATTCCAATTCCACGCTACACAATTCATCCTGCGTTCACGCTTTCCATATGTACATCCCCTCTCCCAACCACTCCCACTATCCCCAAAGCATTTCTTAATATCCCTGCATACAGCTCATCTCTTCATCCTGCCGAGCTGGAGCCCCTCACACACGGGTCCTGATCCTCCATAGGGCTCACTTCCCTTGCTCAGGACATCTACTTTGGTTCTACTTGTTGAATAGTTTTCTTGGTGAAAGAAAACAGGAATAAAGCCAAGAAAAGTCTTTGTCTTTTTGTATATTTGTTTTAAAGAAGAGGATGAAAGAGACTGTAAGGAAAAGGCAAAAGAAGAAGCCAAGTTGTTTAATTAAGATGAAAATCTATGACTTTGGGCCATGTTTATGTGCATACATGCACACACACACACACACACACACACACACACAGACGCACACATCTCGAATGGTTTCCATTGGCTGTAAATTCCCTCACAAGGATCTGGAGATACTATAAGAGGTAACTGCTGCTGACCTCCTGGAGGACCACCCAAATGACAGGCACAGAGGTACCTTCTCATTTCTAGTCCATTTTCTCTCTTGTCACATGGCTTTTGTATGTGCTGCTTCTCTGCCTCCTGTCATATTCATTGGGGATAAAATTCCATAGACTGAATGTCAGTGTGCCCTCATGTTCATATATTGAAGCCCCAACCTTCAGTGGGATAGTCTGTAGAGATGGGCCTTTGGGAGTAGTCATGGATAGGTTAGGTCATGAAGGTGAGCCTCATGGTGGGATCAACACCCTTACAAAAACAAAGGAAGAGGCACAATCACTTTCTCTCTTCCTCTTTCTCTCTGTCTCTGTCTCTCTCTCTCAACGTGTATACCAAGGAAGGCCAAGTGAGGACAGTGTCAGGAAGAGGTCCACACCAAGATTCCATCCATGCTGTCTCCTTGATCTTGGACTTCCAGTCTTCAGAACTATGGGAATAAATGTCTGCTATATAAGATACCCAGTCTATGGCATTTTGTTATGCAACCCAAGCTGACTAAGACAGTGACCTACTTACTCTTCATGTCTCTGCTGGGGCAATATCTCTTCCTCTGAAAGTTCTCCTTAATACTGCTAGACATAGGTAGGACATTTTCCTATTTTATTCATGATCTCCCAAAACATCATGTTTCTCTTTCCAGCTGTAATTGTGCACGTATTGAATATGTGTCTGATTAATGGCCCCTGCCCTCACTAAACGGGATGTTATGGTTTGGAAATAGGGTATCTCCTGAAAGCTCATGTGTGAAATAATGTAGGAATGTTCAGAGGTGATATGATTAGATGATGAGAACTGTGACCTAGTTAGTGGATTAATCCATTTGATGGATTAATAATTGAAAGGAGTACTGTCCTGGGTACTATAGGCAGGTACAGAAAGGAAGTAGGTCGTTAGGGGTATGCCTTTAGAGTATATATTTTGTCCTTGGCAAGCAGAGCTCTCTTTTTGCTTCCTGGCTGTCATGAACTGAGCTGGTTTCCTCTGTCATACCCTTCTGCCATGATGTTCTGCCCCACCTTGGGCCCAGAGCAATGGAATCCGTTGAGCATGGATTTAACTTCTGAAATCATGAACCAGAATAAACTTGACCTCCTCTAAGTTTTTCCTGACAGGTATTTTGGTCATGATGAAGCAAGGCTGACTAAAACATGTGAGAGAAGTAATGATGTCTCTTTCTTTCTTTTTTAAAAATATTTTTACATATACTTTTAGTTGTTGATGGACCTTTATTTTATTCATTTATTTCCATGCGGTGCTGAGAACGGAACCCAGTGCCTTACACATGCTAGGCAAGCACTGAGTCACAGCCCCAGCCCTTGATGTCTCTTTCTGCTCATGATTATGTCACCAGCCTGTAGCCCAGTATTGGCACAAAACAGCTGTTCAAAAAACTACATGTTATGTGAATATATTATTTGCATACTAGAAGCACAATTTGTTTACTCAGAAAATATAATTTATCTGTTTTGAACAAAAGGCAAAACTTGAAGAAATGGCATAATAAATATGGTAAGGTGAGTGACCACATGATTGTGAGCTCGTATGTTTAGGGTAAATAAACTTTATCATCTAGAAGAAATACAAAACCACAATAGATTATATAAATAATGTACACAGGAAAATAACATGGAAAAACTTTTACCTATGAAATTTTAATGTAAGTTTCATGTAAATTGTATATTTGGCTTAGATCATTATTAGATGATTCAGAATCATTAAAATGTAAGTCCTTTCAAAGGCAAAATAGAATTTATTCAAAATACAAATGTGAGTATCTATGTATATGTGCACATTTTAGAACTGGACAAGGTGATTTTGAAATGCAGTTGAAAGAAAAGATAGTTGAGAAAAGCCAAGGACTTAAGAAAAAATAAAAAGTAATGAGGTATCACTTGCTTTGCCCAAACAGTAAGGTTTTTCCTAAAATTATTATAATCAGAATAATGTAGAAAGTAAAAAGTTCTGCTAATTGTTATTATAACCAGAACAATATATGACTGAGCACAAGAATAAAAAAAAATCAATAGAGTAGAATTGAGAATCAAATGTAGTTCATATAAAGATCTTAATGTCAAGGATGGCATGTGATTCAATAAAAATGAATAATAATGTACTAATAAAAAGTGTTATGAAATGAATAATATTTTTAATAAGTGGTGTTGGCATAGTTGTAGCCCAGTTCTGGCACAAAATAAATGTTCAAAAAACTACATGTCATGTGAATATATTATTTACATTTTTAGAAGCACAATTTGTTTACTCAGAAAATATTATTTTTCTGTTTTGAACAAAAGTTCAAAACAGTATGAGAATACATTTCCCGATACATTCAAAAATAAATTCCAGAATACCCCTGGTACCCGTCAATAAGAGAGTGGATAAATAAACAATAAATTCAGCAATAAGTAGCAATAAATTCCTGCTTGAGTGATTCTTTCAAACATAATGCCAAGTAAAATCAACCAGACACAGAAGAACATATCCAGTATGCTTCCCACTTATACAAAGTTTTAGTATATGAGTTCCTAAAACAAATCTAGGGTTGAAAAATATTGGAACAGTAGTTACCTCTGGGTGTGTGTGTGTGTGTGTGTGTGTGCATGAGAATCGATTGTGGAGGGACTTGCGGGAACTTCCTAAGGTAATGGTCATGTTTCCTATCTTGCTGGGAGTTTGGGTTGTATGCCGTTGAGTGTATTTGTTAAAACTCTAAATGCACCCTTAATGCATGTGCATTCCATTATATGCAAAAAAATTCCAAACAAAAAATAACTGTAAACAAAGATTTAACTTCAGGTAAAGACATGTATGATATTATGTTTAGGGGTGATATATATGATATCTGTAGTTTACTTGGAAATCAGTCAACAAAAGAAAATGGAGTAATGGATATGCAGAGGCATAGATAGAAGTCATAGGATTAAGCAAGTATAGAAGGTATTAATTCTAGAATCTGTGTGGGGAGTTTCTGGCTGTTTTCTGTCAAATTCTTTCAAGTTCTCTATATGCTTGATATTTTAAAAATAAAGCAATGGAAAAAATAAATAAATCTTGGTTATACCAGGTATTTAAATATAGAATAGTTCCACAATAAAATAGTACAGAAAACTTTAAGAAATATTTTATCACCTGTGAATGAAGAAAACTTTCAGGACAAATGATGAGCTGTAAGAAGATGTAAAGGAAAACAGATATTTTTGGATACGTTGATATTATTGGATGCATTGGTAAGGGTGCAAGAAGACAGACACATTTCTGCGCGGGAGAGGTGAATATTTATAAAGTTTGTGAAAATCAATGGGGCAGCAAGAATGCCCAAGAGATACATAAGAATTCAGGGAAATAGGCATAGTATTATCCCAATTTTAAAGTATAAACACTTTCCAAGTTTTCAAACAAAGAGAAGAATGTGAAAGGACACACATCTAGCTGTTGAAAACTGAGTTCACCAGGGATTAATGAACTTTGGCCTGACCATCAGCCTGGCTGGTCACATTTTTATAGCCTCTGAGCTCAGAATGATGTTGATAACTTTTAAAAGGGTTACATTGTAAAGGGTTATATAATTATTCATGCAACCTCCTCTATTTTATCTCTTGGCCAGCAAAGCCTAAAATATTTACCATGTAGCCTTTAGGAAAAAGTTGATAGAACCTGCCTGGGGGGAATTGTAATTTATCAGTTATTCTTTTGCGTTTACCTCCCTGTATCCTTTAATGTTTTATAATACACATTTGCAATTTTAAAGAAAAGATAGATAGGTGGGCAAGGAGGAGGGGAAGCCAATCACTTTGGATGCTGTTGGAAATAGATATAAGGAGACAAGAGAAAATCAGGGATGCATGTTGGGAAGTCACTGTAACAATCTAAGACAAAAGAGAATGGTGGTTTGTGGCAGGGTGGTGGCAGTAGAGAGGAAGAAAGGCATAGATTCTGTAAGAACCTATGGAGTTGTTGAGGGATTGGATGGGATGGCAAGCCCGGGGCGGAGGTGGGGGGGAATCAAGGATGATTCCCAGTGAAATGGTGACAACTACCAGGGAGGCTCTGTTGGTAAGTAGCTCCAGAGGTCTATTTTGGACTTGTTAAAATTCTAAATGAAATTGTGTGGATGAGGCAGTTGGATTTAGATGATTATTGCTGCTCAGGATGTGGAGGGGGAGGCTCAGCAGGAAATACCAATTTAGGAGTACTCATCGGGTGCCTGGTGCTTAAAGCTATCTGGAAGCCACGTAGAGGGAAAAGAGAAGGAGACCAGAGTCCAACCCATCTGGGGACTGAAACCCTCAACCATGCCTGGAGCGTGCTTCCTGGTGACAAATGTCTCTGGTACCTTGTCCACCTGTATGGGTTCTCCAAAGTCAACTGTTCCCATGGACAACTGGCTGCTGTTATTTCCCCAGAGTTGGATGATCCTCCCAGACTCTGGATCCCTCCTTGAAGAGATCAGCTCAGGTGACCATTTCTTCCCAGACGCCCTGCCACAGGTCCCCAGCCACCTTTGAGCCCTGCCATGCTTTGCCTGAGAATATCAAGAAGGACTCACCAAGGAGCTGGTGTAGGTGGGGTCTGAGGTGTCATCCTGGAGGTAGCGGGAGAGGCCAAAGTCGGACACCTTGCACACCAGGTTACTGTTGACCAGAATATTCCTAGCCGCCAGGTCCCGGTGCACGTAATTCATCTCGGACAGGTACTTCATGCCAGCAGCAATGCCCCTGAGCATGCCCACGAGCTGTATCACTGTGAACTGCCCATCGTTTTGCTGTGGTAAGACACAAAGTGCATCCAGATCAAGACAGACTTCAGTGGCTAATCAGAAGCCAAGGTGCTGTGGCCTGCTGCTTGCCGGGCACGCAGCTCACGGCCGCCCTTCCCTCCCCATCCCCCACCCTCATCCTTTCCTTGAACCTCAGCTCTCTTCTTGCCAAGCCCTGTCGATTTCATCTCCAAATTACATCTCAAACCTATCCACTCCTCTCCCTCTCCACGGCCACCATGCCAACCAAGTCATGGCCATCCATCACCTGGAACAGCCTCCCGCACCTGCCCCCGCTACAATCCATTCTCTCCACGGCAGCCAGAACCATCTTTAAAGACATAAATCAGGCCATGTCACTCCCTGGCTTAAACTCTGTAATAGCCTCCCATTGCATTAAGGAAAATCTCCAAACTGCTTAGTGGTTTGTCCATAAGACCCGTGGGACCAGCTGCTACCTTCCTCAGCCCACTGGTGCTAAGTAAAGCCACTGTGACTGGCAGCCCCAGTGCTCCCCAGCCAAGCTCTTCCTGCCTTAGGGCCCTTACACATTCATCCCCTATTTTTTTAATTGGAGGGGTAGGGTACTTGGGATTGAACTCAGGGGCACTCGACCACTGAGCCATATCCCCAGTCCATTTTGTATTTTATTTAGAGACAGGGTCTCACTGAGTTGCTTGGTGCCGCACTTTTTCTGAGGCTGGCTTTAAAATCGAGATCCACCTGCCTCGACCTCCTAAGCACTGGAATTAAAGGTGTGCTCCACGGTGCCTGGCAATTCCTTGGTTTTTGTCCCACAATCAGTACCTACATCTCCTTCTGGTTTTTCTTAAATGACTCTTCTTCGAAGAGGACATCTTTATAACTATTCCCTCCCTCAACACCACCAGGATTTCCTGATGACTACCTTTCAATGAGTGCCCTTATTATTTTTCTTAGCACAAGTCACAAGTTTTAATCTTGTTTATGATCTGTGTCCACCTGTCTGTCTGTTCTGCTTGACTGTAAGCTCACTGAGGACAAGAAGCCCCACCTCTTGTGGTCACTACAGTATTATCAATGCTGAAAACTTTAACAGAGAAGGAAAACAAAACTCAACAAAATTAAGTTATGTGAATTTCTCGTACACCTCTTTCTGTTTTCAAATTTAAATGTTTAAGGCACTTCGTGCCTTAGAGGTAGCTCCAGTCTTTATGTTAGGATAACCATACCTACCTTACAGGGACCAGGGACAGACTCTCAATGCACAGTGTCTGGCACTTGGAACTCTGCTAACTTATGGGAGATGCTGCTATTCATGCTCCTGCCAGCCTGTAGTGATGCCCTCTCTCTGGTCACTGATAGGCTCACAGTTTCTTGTTCAGAAGCCCTCTTCCCTGAGTAGACAGACTCCTCAATTTGTACCTGTGACTTCTTCCTGCTGTCCCCAAACTGCTAGGTCTTAGCTCTGCACTCACTGGTTAGATCAGTGGATCTGGGTCATGTTGCCAAGAACACCTTTTCCCATCTAGTCCAGCCTCAGCTGCTCCCCAAAGGGCCATGGGTTGTGCTCTATAATTATAGTACAACCCAGAGCACTGGGATCCTCTGGTTAGAGGAGAGGTAGGAAGAGGCAGGACACCAAGGGTCTGGTCAGTTACTGCTGAACACAGACCCTGGGAAAGGCAGCCACACTTTCCGCCACACAGTCCTCATATGAAATGCAGAAAGGGTAAGCAGTATGAAGAGCTCTTGATGTTACACATGGCCCCCAAGTAACATGATGTCATTTAAACATGTGTGGACACATCATTTATGCATGCATTCCTCCTATAGCATTTTTCTAAGCAAAACAAAAAACTAAGAAAACATAATAGACTTATTTAAAAAATACCATGTTTATTAGAGAAAACCCCAATAATGAAGAAGTCCAAAAACCAATAGCATGAACTATAGAAGACTTTTTCTCCCGGGAGATTGCAAGCCACCATCCATCTTCTGGGGGATTGTGCCCCTGATTCATTGGAGGAGTGAAGCAAACTCTTCCTTCCTGAGACCACTGCCAGAGGGAGCACCCCCAAACACACTGGGTTTGGCACCCCACATCCCCAGGCTGTTTCTAACTTAAATCTCAACCACCTCCCAACCTGCCCAGAATGCTTTCTCAGTAACATTTTCTTCCAAAGGAAACGTGCAGAACTGCTGTTGGAAACTCTGACGCGTTTCCAGCGCCCGGTGCCCATCTGTGAAAGCTGGATGTGCAGAGAGTGAGGCGAATCCTCCTTCTTGCTAATGAACTTCAGTCAACACCTCCTCAAGCAGTTAGCCAGCCTTTCCCTAGCGCCACGCGTTTTCTCCAAGCGGGTCCCTGGGGATTTGCCTCCTCCGACAGTTGTCACGCAACTTCTGTAGAATACAAAAATGTATCTCAGCTGCAAATCGCACGGGTTGTATTTTTCCAAAGCAGTTTGTTATTTCCTCTCGGTGTGTGTAGACAACAATGTGCTGAAAAAAATGAATGCCTCTCTGAAGAAGCTGACGTTTGCGGGAGGGCCCGGGTGGTGGCTGTAGGCGACTTTGAGAGAAGCGATGCTGGAAACACGTGTGGCCGTGCGTCTGTGTGTCTGCTTCAGGTCACTGGAGGTTTCCGAGAGCTGCTTTATTATCTCGTTGGTTTCAAAATTGAGATCGGGCATCCTCAGCTCCTGGGTTCATCCTCAGCTCTCTGGGCTGGAGAGCTAGAAAGACCCCGGTGGGATCCAGGCTCTGCCGTTCCCTGGCTGAGTGAGCCTGGACCAGTTACCAACCTCCACAGCAGTGATTTCCATATGTGTGAAATGAGAGCATTTGTTGTAGGGTTTTGATGAGCATCAAGTGTCTTCTCTCAGTGACCTGTGAATACTGAGATGGCAGCGGTGGTCACTGCTACTGTCATAAAGGCCATGATGTCCTCCATATCTGCTCATCCCTGTCCTCAAACATGTATGGTGAGAGTGACTGAGGGCTCTTGGGGCCAGATCTCTGGTTTCCAGGGCATGCCTATGAGATATCCTAGGGCCACTGCCCTTAAAAAAAAAAAAAAACAGTCCCAGTGCATTTTGAGCTCAACAGGTAACAGGTAGACATCTGTAATATACCCCCTGCCACCTGCCCAACAAATAGCGATCTCTTCCATTACTTGCCTTGTGAATGGCAAGTCACTCTCCATAGAATATGTTTTGAGCCTTAAAACTGATCCTGTGCAGTAGGCAAGACAGGCAATGTTATATTGTTTTGATAGAAAAGATAAAGGAGATCCAGAAAGTATATGCGACCAGCCTTAAATCACTCTGGGTGACTTTGAGTTATAACAGGAATCTAAATCTGGAATGGCAAATTGCTTCTCCACTGATATTCCATCTCTGATCACCTGGTAATGGCTCCCTCAAAAGCTGGAGAAGAAGGCCATGCACAAGCTCCTCAGGGAGAAGGGCCACAACTGATTAATGATGCTACTCTGTCCTTTCACTCCTGGTCAGTGCCTCATCCACGGGACTATGCAGACTCGGGCATGTGCAACCCATTTTCCTTATGGTCTGCAGGGGAATCACATATCATCACAGGCAGAGTCCTGTCTGTTGAATTCATATCTTGGTGAAACCTAAAGATATAAACATATTAAGATTTCTCTGACATGTTCAACTGTCTCATGCTCAGTGTTTTGGTATAACTTCTAGAGATTTGAATAGCAGCATACAAAACAAGCAAGACCCCCAAAACAAAACAAGACACCACCAACAAACAGATCTCTTAGAGACTTTGGGAAAGATCCCGGCTCCGTGCTGAGCATATGGTAGAAATGGTGCAGAGAAGAAATACAGACCTAGGCGGAGTGATTTAAAATTTCTTCCCTTCATGAAGTGCTTTCTGCTGAAATTGCTTTTCTGAAAAAGCACTGAAGCCACTTGCTGGCCCTTATATTAGACAGGAAGGATTTAGGTATTTCAACTTTCATTGACAAATCCACTTCAGGAAATGAAACCCTTATTTGATTTGTTTGAAGAGAATGAATCATAGATTTTTTTTTTTTAACTGAAAGAGAACTTTCAAGCTCTTCCAGCTCAATGCCTTTAGTTTATAGATTGAAAAATTGAGTTAACAGACTTGCTGTAGGGCCACAGGGTGACTCACAGAAGAAGCCAAGGCATCTGGGCTGCTATCTTCCAACTTCAGCCCACGAAGAGCTTGCCTATTAAGAAGTAGCCCTGCTTGCCATTACTCAGTGACTTCTCAGAGTCTTCCAGTTATGGCCATCTGTGAATGAACCAGCAGCAAGGATAGGATCCTGCTTTAGGCAAGGAGGCATCATGGAGCATAGCATATTGACCTTCTTAGCTAAGGCACAAGACATTGACTGGCTTCAGGAATTATTCCTAGACAAGGAAAGAGCCGCCATATTGAATCCTTCACATCTCAGTGCCAAGGAGGAAATGTTTAATTAGGAATGTGTAAAATGATCTACACTCCTTGGTTCAGTCATGAACCAAAGCTGTTGATAATAACGAACCACCTAATGAGTGTGTGCTTGAAAAATAAGAGTGTTTCCAAACCTTCTAGAATGTGAGGATTTCTAGGTACTGCAACAAGGGAGGAACACAGTGGATGGTGAAATGCCATGTTTGGTGTGCTGATGGGATCCCTGTGGCCCTGATCCAGGGCTAGACCTGTGGCCCCCCCTCCAAAACTGCCATGTCCAGAAGTTGGAGGAAATGATTGCATGAATAGAGGCCTAACCCTTTTCCTTTCTTCTCTGTGTGGTGATCCTAAAATTATCCTCCTTCCCAGAAGATGGACCCTGTAGAACTGAACTGATGACCTATTTTTTCAATTTTATCAAGCAGCAGATACATCAATTAATGTTGCTATGCTCCAGGGTTCGGTAGTAAGGCTGAAATTAGATTTATAGATTACCTGCCTCCATGCGGTGCGAGAGTGAGACATGCTTCATCGCCCCTCTGCTCCTGGCACTGCCTGCTCTCACCACCCCTTCTTGCGGTGCCCTCACCTCTGTTTTCCTGGGCTTCTTTCTTGCTCCTGGGTTTTCTCCCTCTGCACACTGGGCCTCAGCATGATGAAAAACACTAGTGTCCAACATGCCTCTGTGTCCAGGGACCCGGATGGAAACAGGCCCTGGGAGGAGCAGCAGTCTGGAGTTTTGATTGTCACAAGTTTCTGAGATGAATCTCCCTGTCCCTCGTATATCCTGGGGAAGGAGTCTGATCACAGTCCCCCAATCCTGGGGTGACTTTCTCTGGAGTACAGTCATGTGACTGGTAGGAAACAAATGACTCCTGAAAGGGTCTTGAGGCTGGTCCAGAAAATACTTTTTCTTCTAACATTGCCTTCTGTTATTTGTGTTTATTTGATTGTCTTCATGAGATCTCCCATCAAAATGAATGTCCCTAGGAAAGCACAGACCATATCTTGCTCTGATGTGGCCACAAAGGCAGCGAATGAGATATCATGTACATATAGGAGATTTAAGTCCTTCTCTGTGATAGCTCTGTGCTCCACTGTGGCAATAAAAAACAGGACACAGGTAGGTGATAGCTGGAAGCTTTGGGCCCTCAGGTCCCCAGGGAAAAGGATCTTCCTGGGGCAGATTGCATTTTGTGATGTGGACATAACAAGATCGTCCATCTCTTAAATGTAACAAGATACTGGGTTGCTGTCTTGCTTTCAAAACATGGGAACATTTTTCCCCCTTGGATCTTGGTGGGCTGGTCACTGTAGTAAAAGTGACACTCTGTGACTTCCGAGGCTAGGTTACAAAGGTGAGAATACAGCTTTCATTTTCTCTTCTTGGGATGCTGGTTTTGGGGACCCAGCTTGCCCTAAGGAAGCTGAAGCCGGCCACTCAGAACAGAGAACTGACATCAATTAACTGCCAGATACATGAGTGGGTGAATCTTCCAACAATTCCAAGCCTTAGCCCCGAAGGTGCTCCAGATGGATCTGCATGGACCAGAAATGTACACGCACCTCCCTACAAACTCTGCTCCAATTTCAGGTTCATGAGCAAAATAAGTCACTGGTGTGCTAAGCCACTGAAGTCCGGGGTGATTTGTTACACAGCGTTAGAACATGCTTGTTTCTTCTCCATTGGTTCAGCCTCCAGTGTGGGGCCATGTTGGAGCAATCACCCCATCGCTGATTCAACGACTGACTATGAATGAACGGTCCTTTGATCCGCAGCCACAGCTATGGCTTGGTGGCTTTGGTGATGCGTGTAGCCTGCTCTTGGGGTATCACCCTGAAGTCCTGGCCCAGAAGGCTTCACCCTTTCTTTGATGGTACCTCCCCCTGGGCCTCCTGCTCTCAGGCTCCCCAGCCATCCCACTGAACCTCTTGGTCTGAGGCAGATCCTGCTCCCCAGTGCAGTCTCAGTCAGTTTCCATTCCCTGGACACCAGCACCTGGGCCCTCCCCACTCACTCCTCCTTTGTGTGGCTCCTAAAGAATTGGGCCTGGCCTCTCTGGGGCATATTCTGACAATAATCTTTAACAGGTCTCCCAACCAAAAGGCATTCAGGGCTCTCTCACCTCTGCTGCAGGTTGGTTGGGAGTCAAAAGTCTTCATCAGCGCCAGAAAAGACATCTGGATGCATGTGACAGTGTCTTCCCCTTCCCTGCCCAGAAGTGTCTCCCTGGAGGACAGTAGCCTCAGCCTCAAAAAGGATATCCCATTTTATCTGTAACTGTCTATGAAGAGAGCAGGCTGGGAGGGCAGTGGCGCTGGCGAAAGGCATCTGTATGAATCACACAGGGATACAGGGCCACCAAGGGGCTCTTCATCTCTGTGATTCACACAAATGCCAAAGGCTACCGTTGGATCCATTCAGTTTATTCATCCAACAGGTATTTACTGAGGCCCTTCCTCCTCCATGACATCCTCCCTCTGAGGAGTCCAAAGGCCCTGTTTTTGTCTCTCCTTTTTGTTTTTGGTACCCAGGACTGAACTCAGGGGCACTTGACCATGCAGCCACATCCTCAGCCCTATTTTGTATTTTATTTATAAATAGGGTCTCATGATTTGCTGAGTGCCTCACTTTTGCTGATTCTGGCTTTGAACTCGTGATCCTCCTGCCTTAGCCTCCCGAGCTGCTGGAATTATAGGTGTGCGCCACCGTGCCCGGCCTTTGTTCTCTCCTTTTTTAGCAACAAATCACTGCTAACCTTGCTGATATCTCCAACATGCACCCATATTGATCCAGGTGGTGTCTGAATGGTGGGTCATCCTCACAGGTCGCTTCTCCCCAGGCTTAGATCTCCCTGAGTTGTCCCTGAGTCGCTCTTACCCTGAGGAAAGAATCCAAAGCACCATTCTCCATGAACTCAGTGATGATCATGACAGGCCGACTCTTAGTGACGACACCCTCCAGGCGAATGATGTTGGGATGGTCAAACTGGCCCATGATGCTCGCCTCGCTCAGGAAGTCCCGACGCTGCTTCTCCGAGTACCCGGCCTTCAGGGTCTTGATGGCCACATAGATTTCCCTCTTGCCTGGCAGTTTCAAGCGCCCCTTGTACACTTCTCCAAACTCTCCTGCAACGAAGAGAATGCAATTAGTGTCCTCTTCCTCCTCAGTCTGTGGAACAAGGGGCAGCATCTTATCAACAGCAGTGCCGCTCAACATGGAATTGTGATTCAAGTGGCAGAAATTGAAATAGTGTTCTCTCATTGTATCTATGCTGTCTCGGCTCTAATCAGTTCACTGCAAAACACAAAAGGAATATTAAAATACGTTCCTCATGTTGGTTCTTAGACATAGTTGGAGAAACAAAAGTGGAATTTCAGAATACTTATGTTTGTTTTTTCCCACACTTAATTTTTTCCATTCGTGTCCCCAGCTGAGTAATTGAAATGAGATGGTCAGTTTTCCTCTGACAGAATCCTAATTTATTTTTAGCAGGGCCTGGTGCAGGGGATGGGGTGTGTGTTTGTGTAATGTAGTCCTTGAAATGAGATCCATATTGTCTATGTTCCTCCACTGCTGTGAGATCATTTGGGTCTATTGGGTTCTCCAGACAGTGGACATGAACAAGTTAGGAAAGGAAGAAGTTTCTTTGTGAAAGATCAAAGGAGAAGGAAGCAGGATTGGGCAGGGAGACCCTAGATCATAATGCAGATGTGACCTGTGCAGACCTAACAGACTCGCAGCCAACTTAACTAGGAATTCTGCAGCAAAGAGCTCATGTTCCAGGACTAGCTAGGCCCTAACAGCTTCCCCTAGGCTCAGCCACTGGCTGGGGACTGCCTGGAAGAATCAGGCCTGTGCAGGAAAGATGAGGTTGACCCTATAGACAGCCAAGGCACTGCAGCCAGAGGCTGTCAGCTAACCGCACTCCTGGTCTCCAAATGGCAAGTGATTTCTCCTAGAGGGTTTGTGTTACACACTTTCATTGGGGCCTCAGCATTTAAACACTTCTGCAGTAAAATCACCAAGAGTAAAAATGATTCTGGTGACACTATGTCATAGCTGCCTTAAAAAAAAAATCTGTTGAATCTTGCTTAATGTGCTCTCAAAAGTTATTCTATGATTTCCCTTGGTTTTGTAACTTCCAGATCTTTCATGGGAAGCAGTTAAGTATCTACTTGTAATCGCATCGCTGAAATGTGTGTCAAAGGCCTGTCAGGGAAAGCAGGGTTTTCTGATGGGGAAACTTTTTTTTTTTTCATTTTCAATTTCTGGAAGAAAATAACAGAGCAAACTGTGAGCAATCAGAAAAATTACTGGCCGCATTAGAAAGGCAAGTTCCCATCACCTGTGTGATTTAGCTGGGAGTTCCTTTTGTTTCCTATTACCAAAAAGATTGGAAGGAAACTGCTAGACTTTTATAAAACTGCTTCAGAGTCTACTGAATTTGACAGAATATTGGGCTGGAGCAGATGCTGGCTTAAGCACCATTAGGAAGATTTCAACCCAGACCTCACGCTGAGATGGATATCATTTGTAACACTGGTTTGGACATTTGAGTCACATGCTGCTTTGTTGAATTGCTGGAGGTCAGACTGGGACTCCTAGGTTCATTGCTTGCACGTCCACTGGAGTGCCTGGTATGTGGCAGGCTTGCCAACGTAAGTTGGCATGTCACAAGCGTTATTATTTATTTGGCCGGTCTTGGATTATAAACTGCTGAGACTTGGCCACTGCTTTAACTCAAAGTAGAAATATCAGCTTTTAAATTTGTATGTCCAAGTATCTTCAATGCACTTCTTCCATAGTCACACAAAAGGGACTAAGCCAGGGAATGGCTGTAAAATAGCACACTCATGGGCTGACCGATGGGTGATAAAGTGTGGACTTCTAAAGATGCCCACATTCTGTTGTTAAGTGAAGAAGAAAAGTAAGTATAGAAAGTGAGCACCATGAGTCCATTTGAGATGTGTGTGTATGTGTGTGTGTGTGTGTATGCAAAGAAACACTGGAAAATCCATAGCAAATTTATTTGTAACTTCAAATTATTTTTTAATAATGATTATAGTAGAAGGATGGGGATGAGAGGGGAATCTAGAAATTAGAAAACTTGATATAGTTATTTTTGTATGGTTCAGATTGTTATAATAAGCATTACTTTGGCAGTTAAAATGCACAAAATTTAAAGAAAATTGCTGAACAACAGGTGGCTGTCACATGGATATATGTATATGTCTCTATATGGGTCTGTGTGTATATGTAGTAAACCTACATGGAACCTATCCCTGTGAAAATTTGACCTAATACATATTCAATAATTATGAACTGAATGAATAGAAATTGCATGTTTAATAAGTTTACTATTGAATAATATTGGTTAGTATTTCTTTCTTGTTGTCCGAATAATGATTTTCTTTAGGAAAAATGTATAGGTGAGAGCTGAGGGTAAGAGTATGTTAATTCTTCTTGGAAGAGATAGGTATTTATTGACTACCTACTATGTGCTAGGTATTTTGCAGGTCTTGTCCCATTCAATCCTCACAATACTCCTGCTACTAGGGTATAATTATTCACATTTCTCTAATAAAAAAAATTAATAAAGAGACACAAAGAAATCAAATCCCAAGCCACACAGCTGTGACTCAGAGCCAAGGCTGTGGTTCATGCTGGTCTCTTTTCCTATCATTCTGTCTCTAGATAAGAAGTTTCAGTTCAGGGACCATTATGTCCCAACGGAACAAATCCACACAGTTCATATATAGTGACTAATCACAGCAACTCAGTACCCAGGTAGAAGTAAACAGAGAAAGTGAGACTGTTCAAAGACAGATGTGATTCACCTAAAGTCCTGCCTAGAAGTTAGATAGGATCAGAGTATTAAGGAATCCAAATATTCATCAATTTATAAACATCTGTACCTAGAGTTGGGAAGAATGCTTTGGATGAATCTGATGGCTCCCCACAACATACACATAAACAACCTAGTTGAGAAATTCTGTTCTGACCAGTGATTCTCAAAGTCATCTAGCCCCTGCAAGCACTGGAGGTGTTTGACAGAATACAGAGGGCTGGGTCTCACCTCAAGATTTTAAGTAATTGGTCTGGGTGCAGCCTGGGCATTGACATATTTAAAAGCTACTCGCAAGATCAGCCACATAATTTGCAGTGCTTGGTGCAAAGTAAAAATGCAGGGTTCCTTGTTCAGAAATTATGAAGAATTGAAAGACTGACAGAAAAACATTAAACAAAGTGTGGGCCTTTCTGAACACAGGGCCAGGGCTGGCTGCCCAGGTGAACCTGAGGTGCAGCCAAAGCTGAGAACCATGGTCTAAGCCAACCAAGCATATTTCAAATGAATTATTGAACTGCCCAAAGTCCCCAAGTTCTGGGAATTTATCTCTATGCCTTTGAATACTTTTAAAAGCAGAACTTACATACAGAGACTGCCTTGCAGTGTACAGGGACCGACACATGGTGTGGACTTTATCAATATGAATTGAGAGAAAGAAGAAAAGAAGGAAGAAAAATAGACAAGGAGGGTGTGGCTTTGAAAAGTTGGGTCTTCATAGAATGTGGTAGATCAAATTACTTTTCTGATTGACAAGTGTGATTTCATTGACCTTTGTGGCAGTCTGGTCGCAAGTGCCATCCTTCTTATAGGTTAGCTTTCAAGCTCATCTTCTGCAGGGGATTCATCATAAAAATTATAAAACAAAACCATGCTCTTGTTGGGCAGGCAAAGTGGGCTTTGTCATTGGTGATTCTTGATGGTCAAAGGGTCACCTTAGAACCAGCTGTTTTGCAATGGCTTAAAGAATAGTAATTCTATAAAATTAGTTCCTTTCCTGCCTGGCAAAAGAAATGACTTTTTATTCTCCAAGCCAGCAGATTGTCAACACACCAACTGCATAGAAGTCACTCAATACCTGTGTCTCTCTCAGAAGCTGTGTTTGCCTGTGCCAATTAAGTGGCCCCTGAGCACAGTTGGGAAGGAATCTCTCATGGTGCACAGAGGAGCAGGCTCCACTTGGACTGCAGACCACACCTGGGGGCAATGACTTTGCCTGGGTCCTTCACTTCTCCAGGAGACTCAGCTCTCTCATCACTTTAGAGTGAAAAGAAGCAAGAAACCATCTTGTCTTTTTTAGCTGGGTGTAGAGAAGCCCATGGGAAAGTGTTGTCTAAATGACAAAACTGTTCAAGACACTTGTGGTGGTGACTAAAAAAAGACGAAACACAAAGGGAAGGGTAGTGCATCGTGTGTGTGTGTGTGTGTGTGTGTGTGTGTGTGTGTGTGTGTGAGATAATGAAGGGAAACAGAGAGGAAAATCAGGTTTCTGCAGCCTTGTGAGTAAAGTTGCTGATCTAAGATCCAGCTGAGCCTTTTGCCAGGAGCACTGGGAAGTCCCTTTGCCAAGTACTTGGGCACAGAGGATGTCCCCAGGTAAACCCAGGATGCTAATTTCTGGAGTTTCTGGCCCTTTGGAACTTCCAAAGTCTCATAGGGAGGTGGGAATCAATGGGTATATTTGTGTTATTAATAGAAAAAAACCCCAAATTTGGGATCACTTAGGATCTAAGAAATTGCTGTCACCTGTAATATTTGCCTTTAGCTTCATAATTCTAGCTTCAAGAAACATTCATTGCTTTTTTTTTTTTTTTTTCAATTGGTGAACTTTATTGCCGGGCTTTTCAAATGCTTCAGTACCATTCATTGCTTTTTGATAACTGTAATTGGTGCCAGAACTTGACCCCCTATAGTGCCTTGATTTGGCATGATCTGGACTCTTAAAAACTTTCCTTTCATATGAACTCCCTATCATGGCTCTAATTTTTCATTTTTTAAAAAAATAAAAATGATTAATACCTAAAAATAATTTCAATAAATAAAGCATTAACTTTACATTTAAAATGGATGCTTATAGGAAATGATTCTGCCAGGTAGTAGTAGTGGTGGTTGATTCTCTTCAGGGAGATTCTTACCCGCAGAGAATGTAGCCAGACTAATTTTGGTCTGGGTGGACTTTGAATTGGCATGCATCTTTGCACCTGACCCTGGGTTCTCTCCCATAGCTGAACATGGAGTTGGTTAGGGAATAGCTCTGACTTCAAGCCAGTCAGGGACACTCAGCAGTGGTTCTCAAAGTGTGGTCCACGCTCAGCAGCTAGGAAGCTAGCAGCTAGGAACTTGTTAGAAAATGCAGTTCTGCCAGGTGTGGGTGGAGCACACCTGTAATCCCAGCAGCTCTGGAGGTTGAGGCAAGTGGATCCCAAGTTGAAGGAAAGCCTCAGCAATTTAGCAAGGCCCTAAGCAACTTAGTGAGACCCTGTCTCAAAATAAAAAAAAAAAAAAATAAAAAGGACTGGGGATGTGGCTCAGTGGTTGAGTACCCCTGGGTTTAATCCCTGGGGAGGGAGGGAGGGAGGGAGGGAGGGAAGGAAGGAAGGGAGGAAGGGAGGGAGGGAGGGAGGAAGGAAGGAAGGAAGGAAGGAAGGAAGGAAGGAAGGAAGGAAGGAAGGAAGGAAGGAAGGAAGGAAGGGAAAATGCTGTCCTGAGCCCCAGTAGACCTGCTGGATTGGAAGCTTGGTAGGTGGGGCCTTTGGGTCTGGGCTTGAACCTGCTTCCTCTTGAGTCTATCGTCTGAATCAAGTTTGAAACCAGTGCCCTGGGGGACTTCCAGCTTCTATGATTGTCCTCCCACACAGCTGCTGAGATTATTCTCTACGAGTTTCAACTCCTTGCCAATACCTCTTTCCAACCTTCCTTAACAAAATGAGGAAGAGAGAGAAAGTGGTTCAGCTATGTTCAATGCCTCAACTATTATATATAAAATCAGAAGGAAAGAATTTTCAATTTTTGAAAATGAAACATCCAACCTGCCAGCAGGTATTTTGAGCAGTAGCTTTTGGCTCTGTGCAGCATGAATCTACACACAATTGCTCTCCCTCCCTCCCTCCCTCTCTCCTCTCCTCTCCTTTTCTTCCTCCTCTCTCTCTCTCTCTCTCTCTCTCTCTCTCTCTCTCTCTCCAGCATTTTGAAGTCACAAACTGCCTTGGGGGGGAAAAAAAGGAAACCTGAGTTTCGAGTTACTAATTCAGGCTCACACCAGATATGGAACTTTTAAAGAATACATTTAAACAAGGTTTTTAAGAATGATGTTTAGCAAGTTTGAATCCACTAGCCAGTGCAAGAAGATTAGGGCTAAGCCTTTGATAGTACGACCTTGACACACATTCCATCAGCTCCTGACCCTGCATGGAGGACAGACATCACTAATTGATCACCACCGTCTTCATCCTTCCAGCCAAGTTCCCCAGATGCCCACTAACCAGGCTATTGGAGGAGGTCGACCTGGGAGGAGACCTGGTTGTTAGCCATGATGGCTGTCCATCATGGTGAAGGAAAAATAAACTTTTTTTCCTCTTAGCTCTTTACAGCGCTACCATATGGGGATAATGAATTCTAAGGCAGTATCATAATTCCCAGCAAGGAGGCTTGGGTATTCCAAACTGCTCAACAGAGTTTAGCATCAAAAGCAATGACTGTGTATTTAGCTGCTCTTTTCCACAGCAACCAAAGTGGCAGTGAATGTAGGGGTTACTTTCATCAGATCCAGAGCAGCTACATCCGGGTTTAAATTTTAGCTGTATCATTAACTTGAGCGGCAGAACGCCCTTTAGAGCAAGCTATCCTCTGAATGTTGATCAACTCACCAGTTAAAAAAAAATACACATACACACAAACATAAACTCAGACACGTGGGGATACCATGAGGGTTAAACGAAATGATGCCAATGAAGTACGCAAGGTAGTACAAGGCACACAGAGAGGGTCCAGCACAGGCTGGCTGTTTTCAGCACTTTAATTATCATTTCTGGAGATATTGATATGATTTCTTATTCTAGAACAACCAGGCTGTCTGTCTTCACTCTGAATGACCCTAGGAGAGTCAGGCTGGCAGGTGACTTTTGTACCACATATTTCCTAAGGAAACCCATCCTCTTCAAGGAAAGACCTGCCGGGCCTTGGCTGACCTCCAATGGTGACTCTTTTCCCACCTCTGGACATAGCACACATTCCTTCATCCCAACTGTCCTTATCCAGCCCTTTCATTGCAAGACCCCTTGTCCCTTGTGATCAGCCAAGGTGGAAGTTCTGAACTGGTAGCTGCTTGAGTCAGAGGAGGAGAATGTATTCATTAATTAATAAATTCTGGTGACACCTCTATGTATGTTTCATGAACTTGACAGTCATGATCAGGCTGCTGTATACAGTGATACGGGTCGCACACTGCACAACACGGGAGTGTCATACCGTAGGGACCGATCCCACACACAGCAGCCCTGGTTTATTCTCTTGGTAGATCTGCTGATCCTACTGCTCAAAATTAATCAGTGCATTGAAGCTGGCCTTTCAGGTGATTCCTTAGTCAGACTCATGGGAACAATGAGCTAATATTTTCTGAAGACATGAGGGTGGACTCTTAGCCTCTCTAAAGATAATGCAATCGACGCTATTATCCACAGGGAGAAGGGAAGGGCTGGCTTTCCTTCCCTCACTGGGCTACTTTTGGAGCACCAAACAACTCATGACCACAGTCTATGTCTCTAGCCTCTCCTCATTCTCTCAAACTCGACCTAACTATCCAGATTTTTATTTTTGCTATAGTTTCCTCTTAAGGAATTATTTTCAACCCCATATACAACAAGTATTTAATTGAGCAACTAAGCCACACAGTAGGCCAGGTCCCAGACTAAGACAAATACCTATGTTCTCTCGCTTCTTTGGAACCTTGAACCTCATAAGGAAAGGTGGACATTAAACAAATAATTGCATAAGGATCAGTGAATAATTATTCAGGGGCTGGGGATGTGGCTCAAGCGGTAGCGGGCTTGCCTGGCATGCGCGGGGTGCTGGGTTCTATCCTCAGCACCACATAAAAATAAAATAAAGATGTTATGTCCACCGAAAACTAAAAAATAAATATTAAAAAATTCTCTCTCTCTCAAAAATAAAAAGCCAAGCCATTAAAAATAATAATAATAATAATTATTCAGTTTTCTTGGTGGGTGTCACACCTGGCTCACAATTCCTATTTTTTTATTCCTTTGTTCAACATCCTCTATAACCTTAGGAGACACTTGGGCAATTGATGAACTTATTCAGTGTCATAGATTCTAGATTTTTCTTCATTGACCTCACTTACATGCACAGTGGTCACTCTCCACACCCTGGGTGCTGGGAAGCCTACCTCTGCCTTGAAGGTGCTTCCATGCCACCTGTCCCTGTGGATTCTAGTCACCAAGCCCACTAGTCTCTCTATTTGCCCTGTTGGGTGACCCCTAGTTTGACCTCAGTGCAGCCTCTGTCCTTGATCCCAACAGCCACTCCAAACGCTCTTCCTCACACCCAAGCTAAGCCCCAAGAAGGATCCCTGGGCATGGGAGAGTTTGCTCACCCTTCCTATCACCTTCTCAGCCCAGAATGTATCCTATTGGGCTCCCCATACCCCATCCTATTTCCCACCCTGCTCTGAAATCTGTTTTCCACAGGATAAAACGCACACCACAGCTTCCGGGCCTCTAGGCCAACCTGATTCTTCAGAAAACTCCTCCCCAGCAACCTTCTCTCTTCCTTCTCAGCCCATCCTTAGGAGCCACTCAAGTCCCCCTGACCTGAGTCCTCCCTTCCATCAAGTCTCTTTTCCCCTCTCCAGGGCTATGTGTTCTCTGGGCCCCTCACCTCAGTCTCAGCCTCTCCCCTCAACTCGTGATGAGTGTGTGACCACCTGTGTGCTGGATGTACATGGCAGGGGCTGTTAGGCATCAGTGTACTTTTCCAGCACCCATCAAGGTCACAGGCTCAGATGCAACATCTAATGAATGAGGAGCTTCTCAAAGTCCAAACGGAACCCCTCCTACAGCAAACACAGCTCTCTTCTCTGACTCCATATGCAGGAGGCACAAGCCTCTGCAACCTCTCTGAAGTAACTGTACAGTCAAGAGGGTAGAGACCTGCTGGTAAGTGCTCAGCCACCAGCCCTCCAGAATCTGTCATACCTGCCAATTCCCATGGTGTAAATACTTCTGCCCTGGCTGATGTAGAGCCCCAGCACACCCCTGGACAGCGGCCTGGCCAGAGATACACACAACAGCCGGCACAGGTGTGCCTTCCTCCTTGAACCATTTCATTTTCCTTTTCTGTCACTAACCTATTTTTTTTTTCTAATGCATCTCACAAAAACTTATTTTCTTCTACAAATTTTCAGCCTTTGTGGAGCTTTCCTGATCCCCCTGCTCCTCCTAGAACAAGCAGCTGAACTCTGCCCTGTGTGCAGAAGCCTGTGCTGTGGATTCCTGCCTGTTTACCACTGAGGCCACCAGACCTTGGAGGGGCAGAGCTCTTTGTTCATTTGTGGGACCTCACATGAGGGAGTAAGAAATATCCAGTAAAAGTTTGTTGAGAGAAGGTGAGCAGAAAGAAGGGAGGAAGGAAGGAGAGGGAAGGGAAGAAAGAATAAATGACATCTGATTCTTCCATTTTTTTTTTTTGGGTTCTGTTTTGTTTTGTTTTGTTTTATAATACCACCAAGTTTTTACTCCTGTTCCAAATCTTCCAGGTGGCTGATCGCCCATTACGTTGTATAAATCTTATCTTGGGAAAAAAATATTCTCTTACTTGACCTTTGCACCAGCTCTATCAGTGGAGCTGGTCTCAGGGAGGCAGGGTGTGGGGGAGGGGAGAGCCATGGCAGAGGAGATGGATTCCAGCCAAGGGTGTCTGGTGTTAAAATCGCATCAGGTTATGCACCGTGGGTACCCATCGGTGGGGGATTCGCTCTGGGATGGTTCTGGATCACAGGGAGATGGGGCTGTGGTGGAGGGTGGTCAGCAGCAACTGAGCACAGATATTCATGCCACGCTGCTAGGTGTCACATAAATTGCTCAACGCAATGCTCCACAATGCCAAGTGAGCCACGGAGAAGACGGACCGCCTTTGAGCACTACACACTAACACCACAGTGCTGGCAGATGCTACGCACAAATGGAAGGTGCAGGATGGAGCAGGACTATCAATTGTTCCTTTAGGGGCATCCAACCATTAGCGAGCTCACCCCAAATTGAAGCTCCCTGCAGGGCCATAAAGTGAGAAGGCTCTTCACTCCTCCCTGACAAAGGCAGGAAGGGGCTGGCGTGGGGGATGAAATGCGGTCCTGAGCACATCACTCCTAAGCACACGACATAAATAACAACATTAAAATCACTGGCACCATTACCACCAGCCATAACAACAATTAATAACGCGGGCAAACAGAGCGCAGGGCTGAAAACCCGCCTCCCCAAACACTCTTTCAAGTTTACTAGAGAAATCTGAGCCCCTCAGAGGAATCCAATTTATCTGCTACGCAGCCTTCCAAGGCATGATCCTTAAATATGTCAACGTCTAAGGAGGAAGAGAGAATCATCTGCGCAGAAGTGAAGGTCGTGGTGCAGCAGCATAGTTAATGACAGTCCACGGGAAAGGCGTATAGACTCCTGTGGTTCAGATTCTGGTCGGTGGCTGGAACTCCTGAGTGGGTGATGTGTCCTGACCGAGTCCCAGCACCTACCACAGTGAGGCTGAAGAAAGCACAGAGTCCCAGACCAAGCTCCTCAAGAGGGAGACCGGAGCATGAAAATGGTGGCCTAATGGGGCAGGCTTTGAAATGTGACTTCCAATTTCACAGATGGCTTTTTGACCCTTCAGTGCATTAAGAGAGGCAGTGAGTCGAAGAATGGTAATAGTCCCCCTAAAGATAATATATGAAGTGTCTGTCGACGTCTTTGCCTGAACATATTTGACTGGGTTGAAATATTGTTGGGAGATGCCACTCTTTGGTTTTTCCAAAGAGTGCTATGAATAAAAACCCTGTGGAACCAAGAGCACGTTAGTGAAGAGAGCCTGAACAATGGCTAATGACCATGAGGAGAAAGAAAAGACAAAGAATGTTGTAGTAGAAAATAAAAGCAAGGGACGGGGACAGGAATCAAATATATTTTTTTTAAGAAGATGTCTAAGAGATTGCAAAGAGATTATTTGTAATCACGTTTTGAGACATTTTATATCATTTACACTGATGAGAGGTCATAAGTCCATTCACGAACGAATCCATTGAAGAAAGATGAGTATTCTACATCAGGTCTGATTTCCTGAGAGCAGCTCAGCACGGTTAGTTCTATGCTGGGCTGGGTTCCTTTTCCAATGCATGGTCTGGCTCCAAATGCATGAGCCCAGGAAAAGGAGGGAACTCCAAATAGGCAAGAATATCCTGGCCCTAAGCCACTGAGGAATCATCGTGGGTGAATGGGATACTAGATTGGGCTTCTAAAACTTTTTATTTCTTTCCAAGTCATCTTGACCAAGCTTCCTTCATCTCTCTCTCATCTGCGTTTGGTGGTCCGTTTCTGAAGCTATTTCTGAATTTTTCAAAATGAAAGCTTCTCTGCACCACCAGGCAAGCTCAGCCACTGTGATCAAGGCCCCTGAAAGATTCTAAGTGATGTTCTCTCTCTGTCCTAGAAACACATTGTCGATGGTCCCGATTCATCTTCTGAGGAGAAAGGTAGAAGCTCTCTTCCCAACGGGATGACTTTTTGAAGCTGAAAGAAAACACCTACAGTGGTGGGAAGAAGATGTTGGGACACCAAGAGGACAGAGACGAGGGGAGGGGAGAGCCATACCTGCTCCGATGACCTCTTCGATTTTCACAAAAGATACATCAATCTCCTTGGCAAACTCCCGGACAGCTTCGTTGGGGTCCTCGTAAGTGAAGGGGTCAATGTAGATCTTCATCCCTGGGGAGCCTTATTGGAGGAGATAAGTAGGTTAACATTCCCAAAGAGGACAGGGTCGTCACTAAGACACTGCTGATGTCCCCAGCGCCAGGGGCGTTCCTGAGAAGGCCTCTTCTCTCTATGCCAGGCTGCAGCCTGCCACTGTCCCCACCTCATGTCTAGCCGGACCTCCCCGTCTCCCTTCCCTCTGGGCCACTCTAGCCTGGTTCTCTGTCCTTTACTTCTCCTCCATGTTTTCTTCCCTTTCTGAGCTCTCGATGAAATGTGGAACAGATTACTTATAAATGACAGATCGGGACCAGTTCCCACACCGGGCGCTCACAGAAGGCAAAGAAGCTGATTGATGCCAACCAAATGCATTAGCAGAAAAGTGGTGGTAAAATGGTAGGGTAGATATCAATATTTATCAACTTGACAACTTCCCTGAGTGGAGGCCACAGTTAAGGTTATAACTGACGGCTGTGGTCCAGGGCCACAAGAGGAATGAGGATGGATTTTTAAAAACAGAAAGAAATTGCTGTTAGAAAACTCTCAAGATGGAAGTGCCGAGACAGTACACCCAGAAGAGAAAATGGGAAGAGAGAAGCTTAGAAAATACTAATCGAGGAAAAGAGCAAAGTCTACATAGAAAAAATGGGGTGGAATGAAAGAAAAATGGTAATTGAAACCCCCTGCCTTCAGACACACTGAAGTATGAAAAACGAATAAAATGGTAGATGAGAAATACATAAAGGAATATAGACCTTGTCACTGATGTATACAGTGGCAAGATAGATAGGCATGCTTGGGGACAAAATAGAGAATCGTCATTGCAGAGAAAAACATTCAAAGAGTAGAGGAGAGGGGACCAAAAAAAAAGTAAATGGAACCCAAGAAACAAATAGATTCGTTCCCAATGTCATTTTTCAACATGTTTTATGTATCATTAAGCGAAGTATAGAAATTGTGGTGGTGGTGGGTGGTGGGAGGGCGGGGACTCTGGAAGCCAAAATGACATGGCAGAGTGTTGCATCCTGGGGAAGAGATTTCCTGCCAGCTGCTGCTGTGTCATGAGGGAGTCAGGTCAGCAGGGGCAGGTGAGTCTGAAGAAGCCACACTGCTCCATCCCCATGGTGGGGACCCCAGGCGGAGGCTGGACCACAAGGTTCTGTGAGCTCATCTCAATGCCTCACCCATCCCAGCCAGCCCAAACTTTTGAGTTTATTCTCTAGTGTCTCCTAGACCTTCACCTACACTCTAGTTCTGACATTATCCTTCTGAAAAGCCTCTGATAGCTCTCCAAAGTAATGTTGAGTTAGCAGGTGCAGTGGTGCACACTGGTAATCCCAGCCACTTGGGAGGCTGAGGTAGGAGGACATCTCAGCAACTTAGTGAGACCCTGTTTCAAAACAAAAATAAAAAAGGCTGGGAACGTAGTCAGTGGTAGAGTGCCCAGCACTGAAAATAAAGAAGTAAATAATGTTCCCTTTTCACCTAATCACTCAAAGATTTGAAGTCCAAATACAACAGGGGAAAAAAAATGAGGGGAGGTTTTTAAAAACCAAATAGAAGGGCTGTGGTGTAGCTCAATGGTAGGGTGCTTACCAAGTATGTGCAAGGTCCTGGGTTCAATCCCTAGTAACACACACACACACACACACACAAACACACACATATACACACACACACACGAGTTAAAGCCCAATACAGCCAGGTGCCCTGTCCAGTAGAAGGGCTGCTCTGGAAAGCTGGTCTATTGCTAGTCGTTAAGTAAAATCACTCCTGGCACGCAGGATGGCTTGTTTCAGAGTGGTAAACACCATTGTAGAACGTTCCTGAGAGGCCTGGGGAATGACACTGGAATGCACCAGCTAAAATTTGGACAAGGGAAATATAGAGATCCTCACCTTCATCTAGAATGTTCTACTTCCTGGGGGGGCTGGTGAGAGGAGCCTGTGAATATGTGTGCATGCAGGAGTGAGAGCTTCTTCTCTGGTATCAGTAGACAAATGGCAAACATAGATAGAGGGGTCATCGCCATCTCACTTTTTATACAGAACAAGTAAAGACCAAGGATTAATGGGACCAGCCTTACACAGTGAGATTACACACACCTGTAAATCCCAGTGACTCTGGAGACAGAGGCAGGAGGATCGAAAGTTTGAGGCCAGCCTCAGCAACTTAGCAACTTAGACCCTCAGCAATTTAGGGACATGCTGTCTCAAAATAAAAGTATCTGGGAATGTAGCTCAGGGGTTAGAGTGCCCCTTGGTTTAACTCCCAGTACCAAACAAGCAAATAAACAAAAAACCCCCCAAACAAAAAGAACAAATGGAACCAGATTGAAAGTGTATAAAGATCCCCGATCAGCATCTCGAGGCTGCTTCAAGTTCACTTTGGGTCCCCCAGAAACAATCCTTGAGATGAGGTTTTGAAAGCCATTTGCTTATCTGAGAAGTCATTCTAGGAAGTCCCTGAGGGTAGAAAGGAATTAAGCAAGGCAAGAGGCAGAACTGAAGCGTGTCCCTAAGCCACTGGTCACTGTAGTCCCTGAAACAGGCTTCACCTCCCTGGGGAAGTTCTGAAGCCAGTAGAGGTGTGCAGAAGCTTCAGAGTTGGCCCAGCCTGAGGGTCAAAGCAGTTGAGGGATTTCCACACCAATTCCCATAAATCACTGGTCAGGGGCCACCTGGCCTGCTGTGCAAGGGGGCGGGAGGCTCCAAGGCCAGAGGAAGCAGCCAGGCAAAGAAACCAGATGGCTGCAGGTGGAAGCCAGCCAGTGGGCACTGGAGGGGTGAGGGTGGTTGACAATGCAATAGCAGACACACTCAAAATGCAACAGGGACAGCAGGTCAGCATCAACAAGCTGTCACTTCTCCCTGGTTCTGTGCCACATGAGAAGAGGGAAAGAGCTAGGTGCTCGGGCCCTAGGTGAATCAGATCTCCAAAAGACTTTTGCTAGCCCTGCACGACACACTAGTCTATATCCATATTTTAGAATGGTTTTCTCCTCTGCCAGTGAGGGAAGGGATACCTCCCTCCCAGGGTGGCTGTGAAAGCAAAGACCCTATTGCAAGCGGCAGGCCCAGCACCGTGCCTGACGTATGGTGATGACTCCTTGACGAATAGACTCATTACCGTTTTCAGTAAATTGTTCTAGGAAGCCATTGGGGAGGTGGGAAGAGGGAGCGAGGTGGGGTGGGCAGTGGGGGGGATGTAAGCCGCTTAGGGTTATATTAGTTACTTTAAAAATAACTACCTTGTTATTTTAGATCAAGGGCTTTTAAAGATGTATGCTAAGCTGTCCTACAGGAGCTCTTCCACAGAAACTAATTAAACAATCTAGAATGTGCTGTAATGGATGGTTTGCAAGTAAAGACATATATGAGGATGAATGGGAAGGGATTCTGTGTTAATGAGCTTTACGGATATTGGCCCTAGCCAGTGTGGAGAAGGAGCTATTCCCAGAAGGGAGAGGGCTCATCTCTTGATGGCGCCTCTATGCTTGAGGCCAGTAATGTGGGACTGAGTGTCACCAAATAGGGGACAGTTCACTCTGTGATCATGGGTGTAGTTCGCTCACAAAGAGAGTCCGATACCTTGCTGGCTTGCAGAATCAAGGGGTGTGTGTGTGTGTGTGTGTGTGTGTGCATGTGTGCGTGTGCATATGTGGAAGGTCATGGTTGCTGTTCTAGGACCTTCAGCTTTGATCATCACTGAGGCCTTTCATCGAAAGCTAAGGAAGCTTCTGGAAGCCCAGGAGTGGTGATGCAATGCAATGTCATCAAAAACAAACATCCTAACTGCCACTTCTATGAGGTAGTTGGAATCAATCCTTATTTTCCTTAAAATTGAAGACAGGATCACAAGGAGGAAGGGAAACTGGAAAAGTGAAGTCAAGGTCTAGCACGTGGCTCCTCTCAGGATTTTTCTCCTAAGGCTCTGGCCCAGCTCTCTGGCTGCGGACAGGGTCTGTGCGCTCTACATCAGGAGACGGATTTCGCGGAGCACGTGCATGCAATGGTATGGTTCCCCCAGCACCCACCTCATCGCAGAGTAACACGCCTCCCCAGACCTCTCTCCCACAGTACAGCTAGCCTTCCTCAAGTCCCAGAAGATGATGAGGGGGGAAAAAAAATGCCTTTAGCTAGGCGGAACAGGTCATTTGTCTTTTGGTTCATTTTGTGTTTCTGCATAAATCCCGCATCAGCCTGTTCCTGCTCCCACTTGCCAGTGAGCAGTTTTTAATTATCAGGAAAATGGTATTTAGTGTAATGAATCACCAGACAGTGAACAAGGAATTCGAGTCAGCTGCGGAGCCGAGCTCAGCCAAACACGGGGAGACGGGACTCAGAAGATGTTCTCAGAGTGTGAATATTGGGGAAATATTACCAGTGGCAATAACGATGATATCAGAGGTTCTCTATCTCTGCAGTGCAAGTCATTTTATAAAATCTGGACAATATTTCACATTATTTTATTATTAATATGAATATGGTTGACATTTGTAATAGTTTACAGTTTCTTTTTATCATCGTTCACATATTTTTCACTCAGAAGTGGTATGTGTAGATTTAAGTGATTGATTGTTAGTGTCTCGAGAAAGGGAAAAAAATAAACTTACTTTGCAGTCTCTTAGTTTACTAATTTCTATTAAAAGATCTAATTGCAGACATGCTCATTCTTTGACCTCAGAACCAACTTACTGGGGTTGCAGCTTGTTTTGCCTAAAGCCTTAAAGGTCCATCCTTATCCTAGGAGAACTGAGAGATCTTAAACGTGAACCAAGGCTTTACATATTTTAGGCTTGGGGAGAATGACGTAGCCACTGTCTGGACCTTCTTGCATGGTAGGAAGCCGAAGAGGCCCTGCATCAGTAGATCAGAACGCTCTCAAAAAGAAATGGCTGGACAAACACTGGGGAGACTAAAAGTCATATATGGGCAATTTGAAAAATCAGTAAGGCCCTTTACAAGTGCCAGAGCCTCAGAGAAAAGTAGAGGGAGCTGAGAAAGGACTAGTTCTAAACAGAAGGTGATATTTGGAAACTAAACGCTCAAGGGAGGAAGCTGCTCCCATACAGGCATCTTGTGCATCAGAAAGTACCATGGACATCTTGTGGGTCAGTGGACACTACATTGACCAGGAGGCTTCAGGGGTGCCAGAAAGAGTCAGATGGCCACCAGCTGGTAAAGGATTCCTAGAATCCCACAGGATGGTTTCAGAGAAAGCGTGCCTTAGGTTGGTTTCAGTCATTAATATCTTTGTGTCCCAGGGGGTTTTGACAGTCATGAGGAAGTGGGGAAAGTGTTCTCCTTGTTCCTCATTCTGTATCCAAGGCTGACTTTGCTATCTTTGTGACTCACCTAAATGGGCCCAGATACCTAAGCATAAGAAAAGAGCTGTTTAGGGATCTACACATGAAAGACAGACCCAGGGAGGGATTTCCTCCAATCCTCTGCCTCAGTACGTTGAGCATCCCTCTTTTTTCCCCATACTGACCAGGCACCCAACCAGCATGGTGCCTGCAACTGTGGAAGCTACAGGAAAACAAGGCACTTGACCTCTGAAGGCCACAGTCAGGCACAGCTCAGTGCCACATAGTCTTGAATCAGGAGCCTGCTCCTGGGAATGGATTGCAAGCACCATGGAGACTAGAGATGGCGGAAGGCTATGGATGCAGTCTTTGGTGTCAGAATTCTACACGCACCAGGTCTTGGACTGAGCTTGGAAGGACGTGGGTATGTGGTCCTGCAAAATAGAAGCTTGGAGTGTCATGAGGCACAGCTCAGAGTGAAGCCTGCCACTTGCATGGGTAAGGAAAGTGAGACTGGCCTTTGGAGGCAGAGGGCGGGGGCCAAGGAGGGGAAACACCTGATGGACTAGTGTTCAAGGGCCTGATTACCAAACAAAGGTGTTAGGATTGACACCACTGGACACACAGAGCTGAGGGCTGTTCCATCAGCAGGAGAGGAGTAGGGCATGGGGGAGCTCTTTTTGCTGGCAGGCTGCAACATTTGCATGTATTATTGAGGGGAAGGGGCTGTAGACTGAGAAAATGACCATGAGGTTGTTATGGTAATTAATTAAGGTGTAAGATTCCCGAGTTTTCCACCACAGTGCTGAGATGAGAACCACAGAGAACCGCAAGAGAAAATTCCAAGGAAGAGTTGGCTGAGTAATTGGAGGTGAGGAATTAGGGACAAGACGAATCCTAATCAATTCCCCAACTTGTAGAATCAGGTGTTGCTAGTAACTAGGTAATGGACATTGGGAAAGGAACTCTATTGTCAGGGGAGTTGGTGCATGTAGTTTTAGACTTGGAATGTGCAAAAATAATGTGCAGGTGCCTAGAAGTTGGTCAGAAAACTCAGACCGGAAATAGCTGGGAGAGCAGCACTGGAGTTGTGGGTTTGGTGTCATAGAGAAGGACTGACGATGGGGCCCTTGAGTGGAGTAAAACTAGTAGTAGAGACTGATGAGCACTGGAAATAGTTTGCCCCTCTGATCTCAGAAGGCCACAGTCAGGATAACAGGTGGCTGTCATTTTCTATGAAAGAGCAGAAATCATGGGCTTTGGCTGAGCTTTGGCTTGAGGAAGAATCAAGGGAGCCTCAGGTGGGCAACACGGCTGGATGGAGCTGCCATGGATCTGAGGGAGATCTTCCTGCCATGTTCTGCTTGGGGACCTTATCACATTTTTGTAAAGTTTGTCCCTAAAACCACCATCATTGCTAAATATCTGTCTCCTAAAGAAAAAAGTGGGCCACAGATGCTCCCTATTGAGGAAAGTTAAAAAAAAAAAAAAAAAAAAAACAACTTTAACATCTCCCTATTTCATGGGCATCAGTGACCAGGACAGGCAGGCTCTCTGGTTCTGTACCATTGAGGGCCTATAGGGAACCCAAGGACAACACTAATAATCTCAGGACTAAAAGAGTTAACACAGCTGCTAGAGGCTCTGGCTTGGAGCCAGCAGTAGACACATGGGTGAATCTAGGTCGTTAAATTTATTTGACATTTAATAAGTACCCACTGTAAACTCAGCCACCTTTTGCATCAGGGAGCTCTTCCGCATGTCCCCACAGGTCCTCATTTACTTATGATCAGTTACAAATGCTCCTGCTAGGAGAGGAAGCCAAAATGGCCACGGTCAGTCTCCTTCTTTCAGGCGCATACCTGCCCTGCATATTGTGATTTTCTGTGGGTTGGTTGCTACGCTCTCTGCAGTCCTGAAATGTACCCACCATGCCGAATCAAGAAGCTGGGTGTGCAACTTTGGAAGAAGGAATGTTTCTGGATGTAATTCCATCCAATCTCTCACCTCAAGCAGAAATCCTCTTTATAAAATCCTTTACCCAAAGCCTCTGCCCAAATAAGAACAGAGAACTCATTCCCCACGAAGCAGACAGTCTCTCTTGCACACTGCTCCAGTGAAGGGACAGCATTCTGACACTGAATCAAACTCAGCCTACTTTAATCTTTCACCTGATGGCTCCACTTAACCTTTCACCTGATGGCTCCGTTTAACCTCAAGAGGCATAACATCTCCTTCCTTTGCCATGATGGCCATATGTAGGATGATGACCTCCAGATCCCTGCCTGGGTATCTTCAGTGCCAAACACTGGCATGTCTGAGTCTTTTTAGTAACAGATGAGAACTTGCTACTCCTCCAAAAGTACTTGTCACTCCTCTGGATAGGTACTCTGCTCACCATGTCCTTCTTGCAGTGGGGTCCTTAGAACAGAGACCATCATTTTAAATGTGTTCTTACCAGCACAGAAGATATGATGTCTGTGGGTCACCTCTTCTGAAAGGAACTATGATTGGGACCACAGAGGCAGGCAGACCTGAGTTTAAAACCTTGTTTTGCAAATCAGTAATTCCAGATTACCTGTCCTCTCTGAGGCTTTGTTTCATCATATGTAAAAACCTACCTCATAGCTGTTAGGAAGATCAAACTAGTTAATACATGTAAAGAATTTAATACAGCCAGGGCTCAAACGCTAGTGGCTACTAGTAGTATTATTCTTCATTAGTAATAGCACTGATATTAAGCATCTGGTCAACTGCAGAAATTTTTTTGCACACACAAAAATAGAAAATCAGGTCTCCTCCTATTCATATTGCTTCATTTTTGTTCTCACCTAAACAGTAGGTTCCAGATTTATCCTGCTAACATTTTGTCTTGCAGATTTCAAATTAGCATTCAAAGCTGTCGGAGAGTTCTGAATTTTGATTCTGTCTTTTATGGTGTTAGTTATGCTCTCCAAATGTTACCTACAAACTCCATCAGCATCCTTGTGCTTGCACCCGACTGATAAAGTTCAAAAACAATCAAACAAACAAATGATTGAATAAGGACAAGGACTAGAATAACACTAGGGACTTTCCTCCTGGCTGAGAGTCACTAACTCACTTTCTTTTGGTACAAAGACAAGCTCTGTATCCACTTACCAGTGCTTTCCCTTAAGAGACCGTAAAATATTTTTGTCAAAATAAAAATTTATTACATCTATAATTCCTCTCAAATTTAACAAATGCATAACCCTAATCAGTGAGAAGAGGTCCCCATAATTTTTCATAATGAGTTTTTGTTGGTTCCAAATGACCATTGAATTCGTGTTTAAATGTCCAGCCCTAAGTGCTTCACATTCCCTTCAAGAGTCTGGTGGAATCATGCTCACACTCCTGTTCTCTTGGCCTATCTGAAAATGAGGGCATATGCCCCGTGTGTTTGTGCTTTTCTCAAAACCGAACAATAGCAGTTCTGTGATTTTACCTGCAATTGCCTATACAGAGAGGTAAATCTGCTAGGGAGGCTTCTTGAAAGCTCTTGATCCCTTAATCAGCCCCCATCTTCCTCTCTCCCCAGCCCCCACACCTCATCCAATTCAGAAATCAGGGAACTATCAACCACTATAAAATATGTGGTGACCCAAGCACCATAGGTACCTGTTTGTTTTTCCCAAATATAGAATCCATCATAAACTTTCTAGATTCCCAAGTCTACCCTGGCCCACTTGGATTATCCCATTCAGGTAATTTTGAATCAACCAGTACTTTCTGAGAACTGGCCTACAGAAACTAACTATGAGAACACTCTGTCTGCCTCTTCCTGTACTTGGGAAGCCCATACTCTCTCCCACCTTCTCTTGAACATGACCGACTAATACATAGTAGACCCTCCATTGGAGTATCTGGTGCCATATGCAATTCATTCTCTTCTCAGCCTTCCTTCTGGATAATATCTTTCCACCCAAATCCAAATTTCTCCTTTAAAATCCTATTCACCAAGCTCCAGACTCTGAGGCAGGACATAAACCAGTGCCTGGAAACTATGTTATGTTCTCAAGTTTACCAGATCTGCCACACCTTGACTGGCTAGTGGGTAATCATCTGCAAACATTTCTGTTGTGTTCTGTTTCACCCTCTGCAACAGTTAAAAATGAGGGTCTGGGAAGACAGGGGCCACCAGCCCCTCCTAGAATGGCTATGGAGGTGAGACATATTTAAGGGGGTTAGTAGAATAAAGTTCCCAATGCAGGACGCAGAGGAGGCCTTCCACAACCCATCACTCCTAACCCTACCTTTCCTTGGCCAGGCCTCACCTCCATCTGAGCTTCGGGTTGCTCTTTTGCTCTTTGTGTGCTGAGCCTCCCTTGCCCGCCGGCCCCTTTGATGTTGATTCACCAGTAGCAATAGCTTTAGTCAGGGAGACAGATGTTCACAGGAGAAAATGCCTGAATGCAATTCAGTGCACAACACTGTGAGATTGAGGACGCAGGTGTAAAGAGAAGCCAGGTGTCAGGAGTTCGATGAAAAGAGAATAGTTACACAAATAGAGGGAAAGGACATTTATAAATGGGGCAGACTTCCAAGGTAGCCAAGGCAGTGAACTCAGGCCTTCGAAGAACTTGGCATCCACCCACATCCCAGGGACGACGTCTACCAGCTGGGCCTTAGCTGTCCTCACTGGGTCGGCCAGGATCAAAGACTGCAGACTAGGGACTGGTATTTCTATGGCCACTGGGAATCATGGAAACCTTCTGCTGGCCTCAGAGGTGATGAGTCCCTCAAAAGGCGGCTTTGAGGATTTGGAATCATATCTCTGTGTACCACACAGTGCACTTTTGTGTCACCACATGGTGGCTCAGCAGAGTCACTCCTCAAGAGCAGGAGAATGGGCAGATCTCAGGCTGATGATGCTGAAAGGGCACCAGACTCCACCCTTGTGTGCTTGGGGACCCTCTGCACTCTACTTCAGCGGGTGGCACCAGGGCTTAGCCTATACATCTGCAGAAAGAGAGCTCTGGCCCAAGGGTACTCTTGGATAGCACTAGACTTCAAAATGAGATACCTCCTTTTGTACACAACTGACATAACCATCTCTAAAGGTTTCATCCAAAGGGTTCACAGAATGCCAGATCTGAAACAGACCTCGGAGTGCTCATCATGGCAAAGTGTTGGCCCCGAGGGGGTGGGGAGGTGATGTCAGAAGCCAGAGGTGGAAGCTGGGAAGTAGGAGAAGCAGAGAGCCTTTTGGGCAGTCCTGAGGCACTCTGGTGGCGCGTATCCCCTGAGAATCAGATACACCAATGTTTCTGCCTTCCGAAAAGGGGAATTGGTAAAGCATAGCAGGAGCTGGGCGTGGGCCTTCAGAAAGGGCCCAGTTTGTGATGCTGATTGTGAGGGCTGTCCTGAGCTACCCCAAGACAGTAGCCAGGCTCCTGAGCCAACACCATCCCTCAGCTCCTCCCAGCAAGGACTGATCTGCACTGCAGCCCAGTTGCCTGGGGCTTGTTCTTCTCCAAAGCCCTGGCAGGGTCTGGATATCTAGAGAGTGCCCTTTGTACAGCCTGAGACAGCACTAGCCGCACTAGAACCCAAGCTTCTTTGCATTTCAGCTGCTGCTGGGAGCACGCCAGTACCACTCCTGTCCACCTCTGGGTGAACTTAGAGAAGAGAAGCAATCTGGTTTGTGAGAACTTTGGCCTTGGAGTCCATTTTTTCCTCCCAAAAGAACACCCAGTGAGGGTGGGCTTCATGTGTGTGTGTCTATGACATCTGCCTGTCATGCTTTCACCCCCGAGTGACCAGGTGAAAAGGATCTGTGCATTGCAACAAGGGGACTGGGGTGAGATGCTGCTTCCACAGCAGAGTCCAAAGTGCTGTAGGGACAGATCTCTGAGAGCATTTGTGGTTATTTGGAAACAGAATGTGTCTGTGCAAGACTCTAAGGGTAGCATGTCTGGAGGCTGGAGAGGGGCCCAACTGACCTCATAGGACCTGTTTTGTAATATTACAGAGAGGAGGAACAATTATGGCACGGAACTTTAATGTTGTGCATTGGTGAAAAGCAATTTCAGTTACACAAAATTTTTTATACACAAGTTTTAAAAAGAGAGAATGGTAGGATAACGTGTGAGGAAAACTTTTAAAGGCACTGTTTAACAAGAAAACCCTTGGGAGAGATCCCCAGCACTTTGGCCTCTTGGGCTCTGCTATCTTTAATTCTCTGCATTCACATTCTATGGCTTATCTTTGAATTTGGTTAACACATTCCCCAGCTGCTCAATTGGATAAGATAAGGCAGAAGATGTTAATAGAGAATCCTCCATCTTTTCCCACTGAGTCTGATTTCAGGATTCATTGACTTGCTAAACCCAATCTTTTCCTAGTGTCCTGTATGAGCTTATTAATGCAGAAGGTAATCTACCCATCAGGCATCCAGTAAGTTCCCACAAAGGCAGAGGGACCTGCAGAGGGAGTTGGTCTTGTGGGCCCTGGGGGTTGGTAGGGGACTTGCCACTTGTCCAGCCAATCTGGCTACCAGGACCTTGTAAGCAGCAGCCTGCCAGGAGCCAGGCAGTGGGTATGTGCTCTCTACTCACCTCGGCCTGTGCTGTAATGCTGCAGTTTATCGCTGTACACAGCCTCTTTGCTGTAAGCTCGTTTCCTGTGGATACAGAGAAGAGAGACTCTCTCAGGAGGGACATACCAAGGCCTCCTATCTGGATAGGGTTCACCCCGGGACATCTCTTGGGATTAGAGAGTGGGTGACTCCCACTTTAAGATTTCATTCCTGCCCTGGTCGACCACCACTCATTTCTGCAGATGGGCAGGTCCGCCTCCAAGTCAAGGTCTTACGGAAGCCTGGCAGGGCTGTGGGCCCCAGTCCAAGAGCAGAAGCAATGAAAACTCTGAGCAGTGCTCAGGGCGCACTGCAGAACCACTCAGGAGGGAGCCAACACTAGGGCTTTGCAGGCAGTATCTAGGCTAACCACCCAAGGCAGTAGCAAACTCCATGAAAAATTCACAAAGCCTTCAGGGTCTATCCTGGGGCAGAACTCAGACTTCCTCCTTCCTCCTCCCTGCTCTCCTGCCTGCCTGCCTGCCTTCTGCCTGCTACTGAGGACCCGAGCTCTCCAGCTACAGGATGGGCTGTGATGCTCCAGTGGGTCAAATGCAATTTTGTAACTGTCACTCCGAAAAGCCCAGGCGTGCAAGGGGGGGGCAAAAGTCTTGGCTAAAATGAGGTTTGAAGATGGTTGCTGTTTTCTGGAGCCTCATCCAGCTCCCAGAGAGGATTTTATCCCAGGCACAAAGAAAAATAAATAATCTGGAGAAATGTAGGTTGCCCATGGATTGGAGGGGACAGCGTGCGAGAGGGACAGGTGGCCAGCAGGCAGGAGTGGGGGACCTACCTGCTGCAGACGATGGAGATGGCCACCAAAGACACGACGAACACCACCCCGGCTGCAGCCGAGCCAGCGATCAGGGGCAGCTGCTCCCTCAGCTCCGACTTGTAGTCATCTAGGTGAGAGAGTGACATTAGGATCCTCCCCATGTGTTCCTTGCCTACTTCTGGCCACAGTGCAGGATACCAAAGACATGACCTGGAGAGAGAGACTACACTTCCTATGCTTCAGAGCATCAGCTGCCTAGACAAAGAACCGTCTTCAAGTCACAAAAGGACAAAGACAACCAAAACCCAAAGATAATGCAACAATAAAAAACAACACAGCTTGACAGAATCTGGGAGCCCAGGACTGATGACATTCGCCTCTGGGGCAAATATGGATCTTAACCCCCCCCCAAGGACTGTGAGCCCTGCTAAGGGCAGGTCCAGTGGAGGGTAGAGTAAATGGAAAACCACAGCCAAATTCTCTTCCAAAACATGAAACCGTTGAAATGCAGTTTCGTTTACAGATTCACTGAGCAGATATTTAAAGTCTATCTGTACAGTGTGCCGTGGAGGGTGAAGAAGTGCCCGAGAAACAGCCCAGTGGTGGGAGCTCCCACCTGATAGGAAAAGGATACAGCTTCCTACCAAATGTTAAAACCACACTGTGTCACGCAACAGAATGGGAAGCCCACGGGTCACAGAATCATTGTCTAATATTTGATCTCAGGCAATGGAAGATCAGCTATTTATGTCCCATTACAATTAGGGCAGATACAGCAGATCAAAATATAAGATCATCAGTTCAATTTGAATTTCAGATAAATAATGAATGGTGCTTTCGTATGTAAGTATGTTCCAAATATTGCTTGGGAAATATTTATACCAAAACCTTGTCTGTTGTTTATATGCAGTTCAGATTGAATTGGTCATCCTGTATTTTATCTGGCAAACCTAATGACAATACTTGTTAAGTGGCGATTCCCCATAAACTGCACCGGAATTTCCTAGACACCATTCATTACTCACAGCTGTTTCTGGGCCCCTCCTCAGATCTACTGAATCAGAACCTCTGGGTGAAGAGAGGGTTGTCTGTATATGTCATAAACACTCCAGAGGATTCTTGTTTTGCCCAGTGTTTGAGAACAGTTTGTTAACTATAAGGTAGAAAAGGAGACTTCTAGAAACAAGGTCATTGGCTCTCGAAGGCCTCCCATTTGATAGAAATCAATTATAAAAATTGAAGATAGAGTTTCAATTGCCCTCAGCTGAGAGCTTTTTGTAACATTTGTTTGAAAAAAAAATAAATTTGGCAAAAGGAAAAAAAAATTACAGGGAATCACAGTGAGAAGTTCTCAGAATGTCTTTATAAACACTTCATAAAGCCATGCGAAACCGGAATGGTTTTTTAAAAAAACAGTGTGCTAAGTCGAAGGTCGGCACATGTAACTAAGCACAGCTGGGGCCACAGTGGCTCTGCCCCATGTGGTCATTGACCCTGGTGGGATCCCACAGGTCCCCAATGTCCCAATGACCTACCATTGATCAACCTTCAGACTCACCTTTGGGCTGCAGATGGGCCCACAGCCTCAGTGAACATAATCACTACTGATGTGTGAACCTCCATCATTAAGATAAATAGTCCCAAATTTGGCCACTTACCAGAACTCTCTTACATCTCACCCCTCTTGGGTCTGCAAAACTTAACTGCCAAATGTAAAAGGAATAGCCTTCTTGGGAGAAATTTGTTACTTCTTGATTTGTCTAGCAGAATTGCCCAGAGACCGGTACTCAGAGCATTTTGAGTTTTGGGCTTTTAATCCTGTGTACCTTCTGATGCCAAAGTGCCTATAAATCTAGATGGTAAGTGAGGTGCAAAGAGGGGGACAGAGTCCTTAAGGGAAAAGCAGACGGCCTGAATTCTTTCCATCCCAGCAGCATTATTAATCTCAATGAAGTGGCTCACCTTTCTACCCCCATCTCACCAGCTTCGAAATACGAGAGAAAATTCACCTCAAATAAACTCAAAACAGGCTGCAAACTCTAATCTCATGGGAGCCAGACCATTCACAGTACCACATCCAGGTGTGAACCATGGGAAGTGGTGGGCTCCATGGGGGGACAATGCCCCCTCTCCCCAGGACAGGGACCTCACCCCAGGACATCCACCAGCACTGGCTTCTCTTATAATTTTCCAAAAGAAAATGAACATTCTGATTTCATATAAAATCATTCGATTTTTAAATGCTTCTAATTAGTATAAAAGTTGTTTAAAAAATATAATGTGAGTCAATATAAAAACCTCAAGCCCTATTAAGCACCAAATCTAAGATTACTCGCCTAAAATATAATACTGGATAAAATATTTTGTTCTGTATAAGTTAAACAACAAAGAGAAAAGGAAAGGCTTTCAATTCAGGGTGTCAGGAATAGATTGATATTTGGAAAACTACCAGGAAACAGCTCATAAATAAATTTGTTTAAAAGTGGATAAGCAGATAGATAAAGGAAATATGTGACTACAGTAGTTGGCTAGCTAAGAGAAAGGGTGGTGGATATTCTGACACCCCCAACATGCACAAAGTCAAGGCTACTGGGAAAACAGATTAGAGAACTGATGAAGGAGGTGGTCTCAGAGGATGGGGGGATGTAGTTTTAATAGGGAACTAATAAAGCCCCAAAGTGCGAGTATTTGGAGGTATAGACTTTATGGCTTTGGAAACAGCTTGACTGTTCTCTCTGGAGACACCCGAGCAGCATCTACTACAGGTCACACGTGAAGTTGCTCCAAGAATTCTGAGACCCAAATGCATATGGCTGTCACACCCAAAGTGCTATCTCTCTGTTCCCATCCTGGAGACACAGTCTCATGCATTCAGGTTGTGAGCTCAGCTCCAGATCCCAAGCACAGAGCAGGGAGGCAGGTGTGAGGATGACATCCACAGGCTTCGGGACCCTCGTACTGAGGCAAAAGGGCACCTGGGGCATATGTGGGCTTCACTACTGTGCAAATGCTGGACCATGTGTAATGTAGAGCTCCTCAAAGGCAAAGCCAATCAGATATTCGTGAGAAACGGGCCAGACTTCAGAGAGCCCACGTGCATCAAACACAAGCACAGGGCCTTGCTGGGGGGCAATCCCCTGAGGGCATTCCACTGGAATCCGGTTGGCATTTTGCAGGGCTGCTTCTCTTTCCCCCACTGTCTGCCCTGTGCCCTGTCATTGCCTCCACCCACTCTCATCCCCATCCGCCCTCTTACCATCTGTCAGAGTCTGGAAACACATCTTGCCGCTGAACTTGCCGTATCCCGCCACCGTGCGGGCCCGAACCTGGACCACGTACACCATGCCGGGCCGCAGCCCGTCGATCCGAGCTGTGTTGGTCTGGCTCCTAGCCATGGAGGAGTTGAACTCATTGTGCTCCTGCAGAAGAGCAAGAGGGAGGGTTCACCAGCCTGCTCCTGACCCCAGCAACCACCCAGCCCGCTCCAGCTGAAGCACACAGGCCCCATACATCCTTGTTCTGCAGATCTGCAAGAAGTCATCTCTCTGACCTCAGCAGAAGCAGACTTGTCAGTATGCCTCTACCATTTGTCCGCCTCTCTTCATCTTGCGTGTGCTAAGCTGCAGGCTTTTCTCTTCCTTCTCAAGATGTCCCTTGTACCCTCCTCACAGCAGCTGTTCTAGATGGCTCCTGCAATTCCCTCAAATGCTTAGGCAAATCACGTTGTCTCCATTCTGCTGCGGTGGTTGAGCCCATTGTGGACTGCCTCCCACACCTGCTTCTGCCTTCTCCTTGCCTGTCTTTGGGTCCCCATTTCCTAGATCCCCGCCACCAGCATCCAAGAAGAACATGTCCCTTCTCCCTGTGTCCTCGCCTCTTCCACTTACTCCAGGGGTCAGCCCCACCTTCCTGCCTTTCTCCTACACATTCTGCCCTGTCCTCTCCAGTCCCCATCTTCTGCAGGTATGTATCCACCCTGGCTCTTCCACCCATCATAACTGCTGTTATAGGGTTGCTTCTTCTCTTTGCTGGTGATTTATTTAACATATGATCAGTGCCTGGACTTTGATAGCCTCCCATCTTTTGCGATGCTCCACACCCACCTTACCTCCTGCCAGTGCCAAACTTCTTAGACAGTCTCTGACCTCCCCCCAAAGTTTCATCATATGAAGGCAAAACATCTAAGTCTAGGTTTATAGGTCCTTCATAATGAAGTCAGTTTCAGTCTCTCATCTTCTCCTACATCTGTGGCCTTGCTATCCCTCCAGAGACCACACCTAGGCTACCAGGTCTTTGCTGAGGCCTTTTTCCCAGTCCTCCATGCAGGGCTCCTCAGCTCCCACCAGGTGGCTTCAGCTGTATCTCCCAAGGTCTCCTCTCTATGAAGGCCTGTCTATCTGCTCCAGTCCACGGACTCTTCACTGCTGTCCCTCTGGTTTATAAATCACTCTCAGCACCTCATACATCGGCCTGATCTCTGACTGCTTTCATGTGAACATTATCTTTCTTCTGCAAGGGTTCAGGGCTACCTCCAAGTATGAAGAAACAAGAGCTTAGAGTTGGGGCCTATCCTTATCTGCACCATTAATCCTGGTGACTTCAGCAACACTGAAGAGCGTGGGTCACTAGAGAGAATCCCAAAGCCCCCTGGGGGATTGTAATGAGTTCCAGACACAATGGCTCATGAGCCAAGGTGACCAAAGGGAGGAAAATTGCATGACAAGGAGTCTGTAAACTATATCCCCAGTCAAATGACAGAAGAAACTTGGGGAATTGAAACAAGACAAAAGAAGAGAGTACAATGATCAATCTCATTGTTTTAAATATATAAAAATCTACTTTGCAGGGGCTAAGGTGACCTGAGGCATGTTCATTCATTCCTTCATTCAATCAACCAGGCATTTACATTTATGACACAAGAGCATTTCTGGGCATTATGCATGGACTGAGGGTACAGTGGCAAGATCCTCTTGCCTGGTGATGCAACAGTTTGTAGGTTAGAGTAGAAAATATACAAAAGATGACCACAGTGTTAACTGAGTAATTTGGCAGAGGGCAGTTTGGGGGCTGTGGGGACGTATCTAGATGGCAACAAGTCCAGACTTTGAAAGAGATCCATTCCAAGAAGAGTCAGGAAAGCGTGCAGAAGTGGAGTTGTGGAAGATGAAAGAAGTCAGCCACATGGATGGCTGTGGAGGTGGGAACAGAATAAAAATGCAAAAGCAAGTAATTGGCGCGTCTGGAGTATGGCTGAGTAGGGACAGCCTTGAGTGATTTGGAGGCAGTCATAAGGGACCACAGGTTTGAGGCTAGCTCCAACAGACAGTTTAAAGTTACAAAGAGACTCATCCTCAGCCTAATGGAGGGGTTATCCATGGCCCCTGGATGAGATTGCCTGGGGAGGGACTGCCCATCCATCATTTGCTCAGCTTAAACAGCAAGTAGGGGGTCTCCCACTCCCATCTCCACCCCCAAGCAGGGATTCAGCAGAAAGAAGGTTGCTTGATAGAGAAGAGACGTCATCTAGAACTTTGGTAATAACTATTTTGACACATTGGAGACTTGAGATCTGAAACTATGAAAATCACCTTATCACCTTGCAGATAAGAATAAAATCCCAGAGCTGCCTGGCTTCCCTGGTTTGACTAGAATCAGATGGAATCAGGCACTGCTTGAAATAAATGAAGCATTGACTAAGTAGGTTTTACTGAAAAAAAAAAAAAAGGAAGAAATAAGAAAAAACAAAAAAACAAAAAACCAAGCGTGCTGATCTATTGGCATTTGGATTGTGAGGACCGAACATTAACCCATAATCACTTTATAGTCCACACATTCTTGAAGAAGTTCAGTGATTAAAAGGAGTATCAGTGCTTGTTCCCCCCACAAAGTCATTAATCAATTCCAGGCAAATGGGTGAGAACAATGAGAAAGGTGGCTTATGACTGATGGTATTAGAAGATGTGGAGACAGAGGATTCAGCTGCTGAGGGCGGGGCTGACATCTCCCTCTCTCTCCATCCCCTGAACCCCAGTACCTAGCGCAGCTCTCACACTGCCTGGGGCTCCAGCAACTCAGCGCTACGGGAAGGAATCAACAGCACACCTCCGTCCAGTGATTTGAGCCAATCGGTCAGGTGCAAGATATTGTCAAGGTTCTGAAAGAGCTCCTAGAAGAAAACGATCTTAAAATTTGATGGGTAGAAACTCCCCAAACTTAAACCCATCCTCGCCTAGACAGGTATTATTAAGTGCCCGTAAGATCTAAACATTTCATCATGAAGACAGCCGGGAGCAGACGTAGATGCTCCTCCCATGGTTTGCCTACAGGCGTGCCACCAGGAGTGGAAAGTGCTACACGACAGTAAACAAGAGCGGATGATGAATGGAAATGTATTAAAATGGGGAAGGAGAAGAACCTGGGAGAGGCTCTGGGAGTGCGGTCCGTTGGATGACACCTGAACGTTCTATTAATGAGCTGTTGGAGGAGGCCACGGCCTCCTTGATTCTATTCACAGAGGTGAAATTGAAAGGTGTCCCAAGCACAAACCCACAGGATGATGTTGGACAGGAGACCTGAGAGGGTCTTCAGAGGTCGCAAGACCACCACTCATGGGCCAACTTGCCTATGTTATGAAGAAAGCCCCAATGGAACCCAGCCACACCCTTCTAATGACATTAGCTATGAGCACGCTCTTGCTCCAATGCCTCCTGGTTTAGATGAAGGGGACATAACATCCGTGGGGGGAGAAGAAGTGGCATAGGATGGAGGGAGGATGAGTGTCTCTTCTTTGGGATGAATCCAGGAGTCTACTGGGCTGAATTCTACTTGTGTTTACATTTTCTAAAGATTGCATTCAATATTCCAGGATCATGTAGAGCAGACAGGTATATCTGATTCCAAGTATTTGTATTTAATAGTAAGACACCATCTCTTATTTCAGGGGCTTCACTAATTTAAAGACACTTGGCATCAAAGGCTCAGTCGGAAGTTTCTGTCTTTGAAATCTAATAAAAATGTCTACAGTTCTGGTTTTGTGACTTCCTAGCTGTGACCTGTGTGGTCATGGCTAAGTTGTTTAACCTTTCTGTGACTTAGTCTCATCATCTAGAAATTGGTTATTATCTGGTTTTTGAGTATATTTCTTTTTTTTTTCTTTTAAGGATCAGGAATAATATCTCTGCGTATGTCTGGAGCATAATAGGTACTCAATATATGATGAATTATCATTGCGGTTATTATGTCAAAATGCCCTCACAGGCTAATGTCTTTTGATTTAGTCATATCGGAAATGGTCAGGGCAACATAATGGATTTCATAGTGGGGCACTTTTATAAGTGGGAGGTCTTCAGTAAGATACTGAACGGTAACCAATTCTTGGGCAGAGAATCTCCTGCATTCCCAATGAAATCTCTCTATCCTCTGGGGTGAGGACAATAATATGCTTCATTGAGATGTGCAAGTTGCCTCGGGCATTGAGTTGCTATGTGTGTGTCTGTTAATAATTGGTATAAATTAATGAGAAGCAAGGAACTAGCTTAAAATGGGAGAGTACGTTTCTCTTGTGGCATAAGAAGTCGAGGTTAACTGCTATCTTTCAAGGGAGGAGGTTTAAACTATAAAGGGAAAGGCAGCGGAGGAGCTTGGGTTGGGCTGGGTTGGGGAGCACAAGGCCAAGGCACCCAGGCATGAGCCTCGTGGCTTTGATCCGAGGCCTGTCATTAAGCCCTTTACCCTGTCCTAGCTGCCTACGGAAGGGACTGCCCTGGGTACAACATGTTAGAAGGAGGAAGAGAAGGAGGAAGGTGGAGGAGGAGGAGGTGTAGATGGTCTCCAGTACATTCAGCTCCTTCCCAATATTGTCACCTGCTGAGGACCAAGGACTCCCTCTTGCTTTCCAGCTCTGTGACTGTGAACAAGATTGTTGTTGTGTTTTATGAACTTCTTTATGCATCTGTTTATTTACTTGTAGCAATTATACTAACCCTTATTGCCCTGGGGTATGAGAGGAAAGACACTGCTCATAAAACCCCTGACACTCAATTGGTGCACATTAGGGAAAATATTATTATTATTATTATTTATTATTATTATTATTATTATTATTATTATTATTATTATTATTATTATTATTATTTTGAGCTGAGCTGTTCCTTCAATAGGGCTGCAAGTTCGTGTGTGGGGTAAGGAGGACGGGTGGTCCTTGCCAGTGACTCTGACATCATGCCACAGACCGTGCACTCTGGAACTGTTGGGTCCACATTCATAGGAACAGCTGGTTCATGCGATTAACAGGTTCAAACAGATTGGTCCAACATGTATTGGTGAGTCAACATTTATTTTATTAACTATCAAAAACTATTGAGCAAATAAGAGCCCCCCCCCAATTACAGTAGATGATACATAATGGGTGCTTATGAGTCCAGATGGTTTAAATTAGCCCCAATTCACTGAATTATTTGCATAAAACAATCCCATATTCCCTAAAGAGAGCAGAACTGTCTAACACCTCCGTCTTGCTTGCAAGCTTAACTCTACTGATGAAAGGGTGGTACACCTTCTCGCAGACTAGCTTGGTGATCCACTGGACCCCCACTTTCAGGAGGTAAGTCATCGCACTACATACAAACCATGATCTAGAATGGTTAAGGAACGTGTCCATCGCTGCACGGCTGGTTGGTTGTGAAGGACACTGGAAGCTGGTGCAGTCTCCTATTCAACATGGTGACCATAGGCAATGGTGTTAGTCTCTGCCCTTGATCCTATTCTTTTTTTAAATATTTATTTATTTGTTTTTAGTTATAGGTGGACACACCTATATTTTATTTTTATGTGGTGCTGAGGATCGAAGCCAGTGCCTCACGCATGCTAGGTGAGTGCTCTATCTCTGGGCCACAACCCCAGCCCCCGCTTGATCCTCTTCTTATCACTGAACCACTGGATGGCCTCATCCAGACTCAGGGCTTTCATGTCATCCACTCTGACATCCCAAATGGACCTCTTCATCCTGGTCCCCACCTTAAACTCCAGAGAGGTACAGGTAACTACCTATTCCACTGTCTACTCGACTCTCTTACTGGTAATTTAGAGCAGAGCTGAACTTCCAGTTCCTTTTTTCACCCCCAATATGCTCCATCCACAGCCCTTCCCCTCTCAGTCAATGGTGGCTACATCCTTTCAGTAGCTCAGCCAAAACAGTCCCACACCCCAAATCCAACTTGTTGGATTCATCTTCCGTATAGATGGTTATAAATTTAGCAGTTCTATTTCAATGGGGGCAGTCTGAATAATGTTCAAAATGTAAGGCAGATCTTCTTCTTCTTCTGCTCCTAAACCTGCTTGCTATATCTCCCCAGATCACTCAATTATCTAAGGATGAACAAGATTACATCCCCTGGTAAACTCCCTCATATGTCCTAATTCCCCATTGCTTACCTCATTCTGGGAATGCTGGTTTCTTTCCTGCTCAGTGAATCACCAGGCATAATATTGCCTCAGGACCTTTGCACAATCTATTGCCTCTTCCTCTCCTAGATAACTGCTTTACAACAACCTTATTTTCTTCAGATCTTCACTCAGATCTTATTTTCTCCAAGAGACCTCCCTTTACCGTTCTATTTACTTCTGTAATCTACTCCTCTCCCAAGCCTGACCTTCCTGATCCCATTTACCCTGCCCTAACTTTTTCTTTTATACTACTCATGCTCATTGTTCATTTTCTGTCTACCTTTATTGAAAAGGAATCCCCTTGAGGGCCAGAACCTTTGTCCACTAATCGAATTTGATCACTAATCTATTTTAGGATAGTACCTGTCAAATAGAGTAGGTAATCAATAAACATTTCTTGAACAACAACAACAACAAAAAAAAAAATGAATGAATCTGGTGTTTGACAAGTATTGGGTTGAGTTGGTGGAGAAGGCACTGTGGTCTCCTGCGAGCTCTGCACCTGCTGCAGTTCACCAGGCTGAAAGGGAAGCCCTGATCCCTTGGCCCATCAGTCAGGGACCAACCCTCAGGTCACCCCACCCACCGGGCCCCATTCCTTGGCAGCACCATGCTCTGCTGTAGCTCTAGCAGCAGGTGCTAAAGAGCGGTTGAGGAAAAGAACACATAACTTTCTATTTCTTTTAACTTTAATCTCATCCTTTTAAAGGTTTTTATACCTCTACACATATATTAATGCACTGGCATAGGCAGAGAATTTATAAATAGAAAAACTTATATTAGAGGCAAATCATCAAAAACTTTGGCAACCAGAGCTCTGCAAAACCAATTATCCTCTGAAGGTTCAGATACACGGGACTGTTTTGCAGCATGCTTCAGATCACATGATTGGAAGAGGGTCTGGTCCTGCCCTATCCAGCCCAGATAACAGCCCAGACTGCAGTGTGGTCTCTATTTAGTCGGTGGAGATGGCCTGGGCTTCAGAGGCTTTGCCAGGGCAGATCTGACTAACTTCTGACCTCAGTCACCATATTCCTCCCTCCCTTCAGACCCCCTCCAGCCTTGTTCCGGTGCCCTCAGCCAGACACCACCCATGGAACAGTGGCTGGCCCTGATCCTGCAGGCCTGCATGCAGGGCTGGCTTACCTTCTCGTAGTACCGGATCTCATAGTCCAGGATGATGCCATTGGGCTGCTCGGGCTGTGGCCATGACAAGGTGATGCTCCTCATGGTGGCACTGACCTGGTGCATGATGGGAACAGTGGAGGGGGCTGTGGAGAGAGGAAGAGACAGGGCAGCTGAACATAGGCTTGGTAACAGGAGAAGTGCCGTCTTTCAGGGCTCAGTCACTGGGTTTGAACTCTCCTTTTTCTTTCCCATCAGCTGAGCTGGTCCTGTGGATAGATTAGGATGATGGAGGAGAGTCAGGTGATCACTTAGCAGAGGAAAGCATGGGTGGGCAGGGACTGGAATGGATGTGGGATTTTCATGGCAGAGAGAACAAAGGCTAGTCCCCAACGAGAGAGGGTTGGAGGAGTGAGAGGAAAAGACAGAAGGAAACGAGAAACGATGGAATGTTTTTGAGCAGAAGGTGTTGAAGCAACCTTGGTCTTGAAATAATGGGTTGAGCAGTTGCAGAGGAGATCCTGGGGGCAAGAGAGGATATCGAGAAAGTAGAACTGGTCAGTACAGAATTACTGTGCAACAGAAAGAACATTCCAGCCAATATTTTTTTTTTCTGGTATTGCATGTACGATTGTACTGTTATTTCCAAAGGAAGTGAAGAGCCATCCTTTAAGAAGACACAAACATGGACCAACAACAGAGGTACTGTCAAGAGTTTTCTGAATGAGGACATTTGCAATCAGGAGCTCACGAATACAAATGAAGAAACAATCCACAAACCAAACATTTGGAAACAACAAGATCATAATTCCAAAATCTGCAAAGTTGATTAGAAAAATCTCTGTTTAGAAATAACATTTATTGCCCAATTCAACATTTCCCACACGGTGTAAGTAAAATGAAAACAGTCTGGAAATGATAAACGAGGGCTGTCTTTCTAGGGGAAGAGGCGAGTAATGGATGGAGCTTCAGTCTGTGCTCTGCTCAGGGGCTGTTCCCTTTAGTCGTGGCACTTTTGCAGTGATGAAGGTCGTTTTCTCACTCAAACTCCACTGTACAAGGGTTTCTCTGGGGACTGTGGCTGAGTGACATTTACTATCCTCAATTTAAGTTAATAGATTCCCTCTAAGACCTGCAATTACAGGGCACAGCTAGTGGATCACAGGGAGGCTGCATGTAGCCGTCTCCACTTCTTGGACCCTCCGTGTGTGCCAACTGTATGCACAGCCTGGGCTGGGGGAGGGGACACAGATCGTGTGTTCTGGAGGTGCTCCCAGGCAGGAGCAAGAAGCGATGGGATGAGGCCTTGGAAGCAGAGGGTCATCTGGGACTGTGAAAGTCAGTTTGCTCAACTCTCAATAGAGAGGGCATGTGTGCCAAGAAAATACGCCTTTCAAGAGCTCCTACCCCCAGGGGTATAAGTGCCTGTAAGTGCAGTTCTCTGAAATCTATCACCACATTCATACAGAGGTCTGCTTCCCACAGGCCGCCCTCAGCCAGTGACTGAGGGTAGCAGGCCCTTCTCTGCAAGATATGGGACGCTTCTATAGGGCAACTGTGGTTCAAGAACTCTCCGTAGACCTTTCCAATGCTTCCTAGGAGTAGCACCGCAGTGTAAGCTTCTCCCCACACAATGCCCATTTCTTCCCGCTCTACTTCAGGGGATCAGACCTTCACTGTGGCCTGATGATGCTCCCACCCCCCTCTGGCTCCTGTCACATGTCCCCCAATAAACCTCTTGCATGTCTAGACTCTTCTTGCTGTCTGACTCCTGCAGGACCCGAATTCATGTTGTCTTGAATCCCCCTACAATTTCCCTGTCAAATATTTGCTGCCAAGCGCCTGCTGTGTACCCAGGGATGGAAGCCTTGGCTGCCTCCGGGAGCTGTTGCTCTAGACTTCTCTAACTCTCACCAATTTACATACCTTCCTTATCCTTATCTGAAATTTATCTTCTTCCCACTGGTCTCAGCTCTGCCAACCAAGGTAATACAGCATGTTCCTTCTTCCACAGACTGGCTTGTCAAATATCTATAGGAACTAGTTAGATCATCCCTGAGGGTTTTTTTTTTTTTTCCTGAAAAGAATAACCAGGTACTAGAAACATTTTTTTTCCCTCCATGAAAAGGACATGCTACCCAAGGTAGATCCTTTACAAATGGGATCCAGGTTATTTAAATCTTGCCTTAGGCGTGAGACCCAGAGATGAACCCAATTCTCTCCTCACTGTTTGAGCTACAAAGACAGGGTAAAACACATACCACCAGGACCCATGTACTATACATCTGCTATGTGACCATTCACCTTTGGATCAAAAACATGTCCCTGCCGTTCAATTCTGAAGCCACAGTTCACAAGTGAACTTTAAGTTTCCCTCTGGTATGTTCTCATCTTTTGTTTGTAGGGTTGGTTTTCAGCTCTGGGGATTTACCTGTATCTCTTTACCCTTCATGATGTTAAATTTGGCCTATTAATTTAGAAAGTTGAAACAATTTTTGATCCTGATTCATTCACCAGAGACACATTTTCTCTTCCTTCCAACTTGATAGTATGGCCAAGCTTAATTCTTTAAATAGTTATTGAGCATTTATCACATGCCAGGCACCATTCTAGATTCCAGAGAGATCATAGTAGGAAAATACAATTTCTTACTTTTTTAGAACTTTCTTTTTTTCTTTTCTTTTCTTTTTTTTTTTTTTTTTTTTTTGATACTCAGTGGTTAAGGGACGCTTAACTACTTAGCCACATTCCCAGCCCTTTTTATTTTTATTTTTTTTTGAGATATGGTCTTGCTAAATGGCTTAGGTCCTCACTAAATTGCTGAGGCTGGCTTTGGACTTGTGATCCTCCTGCCTCAGACTCCCAGGCTGCTGGGATTCCAGGTGGGCACCACTGCACCCATTCTAGAACTTACTTTTCAATGAAGAGATTCAGAGACTAGAAGTAATAAATAAATCACAAGGAATGTTAAAAGATGGTACAGACAACAGGGAAAGGGGCAGAAGGAGGGACTCAGACTGCCTGCTGCAGTGTGGGAAGTGTGTGGGCAGCGAGAGCCTCCCTGGGAAGCAGATGCAGGAGCGCAGGGTGGAGGAGGCGAGGGAGGGAGGCATGAGGATCTCTAGGGAACAGCATTTAAGAGGGAACAGCCGAGCAGAGGGTCTGACCTGGGAGCATTGAAGAGCCAGTGGGACTGAAGCAGAGAGGAGACCCAATGGCTTTTGGACCCCTTTGGCTTCTACTCTGAGTGAACAGGAGCCACAGGAGGGTGTCCCTGCCCAGTGACACAGCATGACATGTGTGCTCGTTGTGTCACCTTCTGTTATATGGCAAGTAGATTGCAGGGCCATGTAAAATCAGGAGGACCTGCCATTCATCCTAGAGCCATGGCTGGGAGAGACTGTGGTTACTTGGACAGACGCTGAGCAATGGAGGTAGGTGGTTGGACCCTGGATAGCCAGACTTAAGGACAGTTAGATTTTTTTTTGACTTCATCATTCTGCAAAAGTGATATGTGTTCAGTAGAACCCGCACCTCTAATTTTGAATTTTGCTCTTTTCCCAGCCTCGTAATGGGGCGTACCATATTCCCTCAATGCTGGCAGGGGCTGCGAGCCACAGCTACCAGTCAGCCATGCAAACTTGAGGGTAAGCAACCCCATATCCCATGGTGCACTACGTTGCTAGTATTTTTTGGATTACAGGTATTCACTAAATCTAATAAATTATGAAATATTCAATACTTTATAATAAAATAGACTTTTGCAGTAAAATGAATTGGACAGAACTTTCCTATGTTCATAGGTGAATACGCGACCAGTGGAAATCCACATCACAGACAACGATAATGGGATCCTAATTAGAATAAGTTATGCTCCATGCAAGTATAATGTCAAAATACACCCTAATGTCATATATATACAAAAAGAACAAATTTTTAAAAATAAATTAATTAATTAAATTATGGTTGAGACCAAAACAATAACAAAATAAAATATTTCCTTGGGCTAGATGATTTGCTCAACTACAGGCTGATGTCAATGTTCTGAGTACATTTAATTCAGGCTGGATAAAACCATGTATGTTCAGTAGGTTATGTCTGATAGATGCACTTTTATGACATTTTCAATATATGATGGTTATTGCGATGTAACTCTAACTATAATTTAAGAAGCATTAGTATTTAGACTATCTCCATCAATATGGGATGCGAAAGAAATGGAAGAGTCCAAATGACTGCATGGCTTCTGTTTTGAACAACTAGAACAATAGGGCTGCCTTTAATTAGGAAGGGAAAACACTCATAGAAGCAGTTTGGAGGAAAGAGCAGGTGCACCTCATTGGACCCATGGGTTTGAGCTGTCCATGTGTCTCTGGGAAGATGTTGAGTAGGAGTAAGGTCCAGACTGGAGACAGAGATTTGGAGCCATCATTATGTCAAAGATACCAAAAGCAATAGTATTGACAGACCACAAAGAGAACAAGTGGAATGCTCTAAGATGCTCTGAGATGCATGAGATAGAAGAAAACAGCAAAGGGGCCTGAGACAATTTCAAGAATACTAGTAACAATAAGTGTGGCAAGGATGTGGGGAAAAAGGCACACTCATCATTGCCTGGTGGGACTGCAAATTGGTGCAACCACTCTGGAAAGCAGTATGGAAATTCCTCAGAAAACTTGGAATGGAACCACCATTTGACCCAGTTATCCACTCCTCAGTTTAAGATCAGCATATTACAGTGATGCTGCCACATCAATGTTTATAGCAGCTTAATTCACAATAGCTAAACTATGAAACCAACCTAGGTGCCTTTCAACAGATGAATGGATAAAGAAAATGTGGTATGTATACACAATGGAATATTACTCAGCCATAAAGAAGAATGAAATTATGGCATTTGTTATTAAATGGATGGAACTGGAAACTATCATGCTAAGTGAAAAAAAGCTGATCTCAAAAGACCAAAGGCCAAATGTCCTCTCTAATATGCAGCTGCTAACAAAAAAATAAACAGGGGAGGGAAGAATAGAAATTAACAGGATAAGACAAAGGGGAATAAAAGGAAGGGAGAGGAATGGGAATAGGAAAGACAGTAGAATGAATTGGACATAACTTTGCTATGTTCACATATGAACACATGAGCAGTGTAACTCTACATCATGAACAACCAAAAAATTGGGAAGTTATACTCCATGGGTGTTTGACGTGTCGAAATATACTCTACTGTCATGTATATCTAAAAAGAACAAATAAAAATTTTTAAAAAGGGAGGTGTTGAGAAAGGCCAATAAGAAAGAAGAAAAGCTAGGGGAGGGTGGTTTCCTAGAAACACAGAGAAATAAGTGTCCCTGGGAGGACAAAATGTTAAAGGCTGATGCTAAGCCAGGTAAAATGAAACTAGGACCTGAGCCCAGACTTAGCGACAGGCTCCATGGTTAACCACGTCGATGGCCCATGAGCATCTTTCCAAGACCCGTATGCACTGGGCATGGGAGAGGACTAAGGCAGTCCAAGGTTTCCTGGAGTCAGTCCAGATCATGTGGGGATTCCAGTGGGCACCAAGATGGGAGTGTACAAAATTCTCCTGATAACAGTGCTCTTGCCCGTTGCACACCACCATCCGGGCTGCCCTTGCAGGTCTACATAGAAGCACAACTTACAGGTTGCCAGTCATGGCATGGCCTTGCAGGTTTTCAGGATTCCTGTTCCTGGAGAGCTGAAATATCACTTATTAAAAATTGGAAAGATCAAACCTGAGAATTTTCCTGGGCATGGTTCTTCTCCTCACCTCCATTCCCCAGAAAGCCACCATGGAAATGCCAAATGCCATGTCAGACCTGCTCTAATCAGTGGGGACAGAAGGACAAGTAAGAGAGGCACAGCTTGGCCTTCCAGGTCCTCGAAGTCTAGTGGGGGTCAGACTATAAAGAGGCAATCATGGGGGAGAGGGGTCCAGAGGCAATCAGTAGCCGCAATCCATTGAGAGGAACACCCCTGCTTCTACAGATGGTCTGGACCACCCCGCAGCCAATTAGCGGTGTGTGGATCCAGGAGAAGTTGCCGGAGTGCGATGGTCATCCCTGTCTGCATCTCTGGGATTTATGGAGCTAACACGATGGTTACAGTCCCTGTGGAAGGCTGTGTGTCCTCACACAGGTCACTCTAAATGTCTTAAAATTTGATTGCCATGGGATTGAGCACATGGCAGAAAGCAAGAAAGTATTTCTTTTCCTCCCTGGAAATGAGGGGCAGCTCACGTTTGGTGCTACGCCATCAGCAATCACCCACAGTGATGAATTTGGTTTTTCCTTCTTCAAGGGCAAATGCCACCGTTAGATCTGATGTTTTATGTGCTATGAAACCTTCAGACAAAACAGAAAATAATAAAAATGAGCTCAGGTGTTCACTAGAACACCAACTTCTAGCAAAACTAAGGTAGATGAAAGAGGGAGGAAATTAATTCAAAGAGGCACTCCCCCCGGGATCCCCGCCCCCCAATACACTGATTCCCACAGTCAGTTCTGGACCGTCCTCTCTTCCCCACAATCCTCAGATGAAGGAGTAGTTTCATTGGATGGCTGAAATCACACACAAATCTTCTGAATAAATTAAACATTCTACCAAGAAGAAGAAATGAAAATGAAGAATTCACAAGGAAAAAAAAAATAGGAAAAGATAAGAAGAAAGCATTAGAAGAATTAGTCTAGGACCTATTTGGAAAGAAGGTGCTGAAGGCTTAATAAAGATATTTGACCTAAAAAGGAGGTGCATCCAAATGGAATCACAAGTGCCCTGCCCCTCTTAGAAAGATGGAGATACTGACTCAAGAGGAAACCAGGACCCAGAGAAGCATTTGTCTCTCAGTCCCCAAGGAAAAAAATCATCCTGGGTTCAAACAAAGACAGAGCCAGGAGTGTTCACTAAGAGAGTCCACAGCCAATAGTAAGAGGCACTTTAAACATGTCAGAAGCAGAAATTAAATTAAAACATCATGGTCAAGGAGATCAGGGATGGAGAGGAAATAAGGTCAGGCTGGGTGGTAGAGGTCATTTGGCTCTGTTTTTGTGCACAAAGACTTTGGAGAGATCTTACTCCCAAACTGCTTTAGAAGCAGACAGATCCAAGGTAGCATATCACAAATAGCAGAGGGAGTGCCCAGAATGTTCTTACCTGAACCGACAAGTGAGATATGGATAAACTACAGAGCCAGAATGGTCCCAGCTATTAGTCTGGAAAGATCTCAGGGATGACATGGAACAACTGTCAACTCAAATTAGTCACGGGTCACTCGTCATGATCAGTAGCATCAGTGATGGGGCCTGGCAGGCCACCAGCCAGCCCACCATGCATAAGAAGGACTCTGAAGGGGGTCATGGGGACTTCAAACCTTGACACCCAAGCTGGGTCTGGGATGGTGACATGACTCTGTCTCAGAAGGTAGAAGCTCCAAATTTGGACCCTGGAGTCCCGAGGGACAGATGCCTTGCTATATCCTACCTCAGGTTCCCATGGGCCATACATTTCTGGACCCTTTCATTTAGTTATAGACTCAGTCAAGTTCAAAGTTTTCTTCTTATTCATTTTGTTTTCTTTATTTAATAGGGGTATTTCCCCCCAACCATTAAGCATCTCAAATTCCAAAATGTGAGAATGAGTTAATAGTTTTTTTTTTCCCTAGGACAATCACTAAGTTCTAATGCATTATCTTTGCTTATTAGAAAGTACTTCATAATCTCTTAATTGATTTTTGGGTCAAAATAATTCTTTCAACAGTTTTAGCCCTAATCCATTTGGAGATTTAATAAATTATGTGAGCCTAATGCATTGTTTTATTAAGATATCAAAAGTATTTCTAAGAAGTGTGAAAGAAAAATAATAGCAAAACCCAAATATAATTCACGATGAAGTTGTTCTGTTAGAGTGAAATATTTAAAGAGGTTATAAAAGTGTGAGGCTTGGATTTGGGGATTCAGCAAACCTTATCTAAAAGGGAAAACAGTGATCCTTCTGCAGGTGGGACAGCCTTCCTCTGAGTCCATCTCTCGTGGCTGGAAGAGGTGCGGACACAGCTGAGTTTCTTCTAACTTAGGCAAAAGTCATAGCAAGTCTCCTGGAAGGTCATAGTCTCTCTAGTCTGAGGGCCTTGCATATTCAGAATTTCCAAGGAGATCCTTACAGAGAAGCATAATTCATGGTGGGCAGGGTGGGGTCACTTTCCTGACCATTTCACATAGGGGGGTCTTCATAATGACCCTACAGAATGACACCACTGCCGCAGCCTGAGCCATGTATATCTGAGGGTTAGTAACTGTTTTTACCCACCATGGACATCTGCATTTTCCAGAACAAATGCCCATTTGGGTTGTTTCCATATCTTGGATATTAAGAATAATGCTTCTGTGAGCATTCATCCAGAAGTTTCTACGTGGACATTATGTTTGCTCTTCACTTAGGGATATACCTAGGATTGGGATTTCTAGATCATAGGGGAAATACCAACTCCTGCTCTTTTATCTAAAATAGCATTTCCTAGCCAAATCTTTCTTGGACTTACCACATGCAATCTACACCATGGACTACAGTTCTGAGGAGAACAGGTGAGGCAAGGAATAGTGAGGAGCTAGGACCCCAGCTCGGCGCAGTTGGCATTAGCAAAAGCGAAGAAGGGTTATGTTCAGAGCCTCATGGATGCTGTGTTCCTATTCCGACTCTGCCACCTGCCGCTCACTGTGTGACCTTGGGCTAAGGTTAACCCAAACCCTTAATTTCTTTGGATCTCAAATTCTTCAGCTACAAAGCAGGAATATTAATCCTTATGTTATGAATTTTTCATAGGCCCCTGTGTGGTCTATTGCTCCTTCCCACAAGATCCCACCTGTCAGGCAGCCACTCAGCAATGGCTCCAAACTCTCTCCTTCTGGGTCCACCACTGTTCGAATATGCAAATCAGCCCCTGAGCACAGTTCCCCAAGGTGCTGTAAAAACACAATCCAGTGACAGCCGTGGGTATTTATTTAATAAATACCTTAAAGGGGATAAATAAATATGTTGACCAAGACAGGGTGGAGATGATGGGTAAGAACAGGCTTGGAGACAGGGAGGCCAAGAAAGAGCTGGACCCTCTAGAGGCTGAAGTGATGGGCACGTGCTCCACAAGAGGCTGGTATTCCCTCTGACATCTCAAGATGACCTGGTTTGCCTGAGAAGTAATCTGGAAAGTAAACGATAGGCACCTCATTCTTAAGGATAAGGAGATCTGGTGACTCAGAGGAAGAGACATGTCATGGCCCACCCAAAGATCTTGTCACCTGGATCTCCTTAAACCTCACCTTTCTATCCCAGCTCTCTTGTCTACCCCTGGACTTCTTCACTTCAAACTACACTGTAGCCATGTTAGTCTTTCTAAACCTATAGATTTTACCCACATTACTCTGGTGCTCAAACACCTTCAGTGGATCCCCACTGGAAAAAGTTCCAACTCTCTCTTTGGTATTTAAAAATGTGGCAGGCACTGACTAGGTGGCCGGCTCAGGAACGTGCTGCTTTTATCTAACTGCTCTACTCACTGTGTTCCAAGAGAGTTCAGCTTTTGCAATGTCTGTCCACAGAACCACCCACTCTGTCTACCTGTCTTTACGATCCCACTGGCCTTCAAAGCCACAGGTGGATCGAAATCCTGCCCTTGGCTGAGCCTTGCCAGGCCCTTCTCACCTCCAACTCAAAGTTCTTATGGTTTGTAATTCTCATTGAGTATTATCATTTGTCATTGAGATGACAGAGAAGTACAAACACTCACACAGCTTAGGACACAGTACACTGTGATTTAACTTTCCAGCCGCTCATCCCTGATCTCCATCACTGGAGTAAAGTCTTAAGGGCAGGAAACCCAATTTTAACATTCTTCCCACTTGTTAGCAGCATAGATTAAATGTTGAACAATGTTGCTCTTACTGGAATTGCTGGTCTCTTCTTTAAAGATCTCAGGAGGAAAAGGGGTCAGAAAAAGGCTTAGCTCTATCAAACATAGATATTGGGCTGCACAGGAGGAAGGGGTGGGAGGGAGAAGCCAGCCTGTGATTCAGCAGGAATACGGAGTATTTCTGACTATGGGGGCTCCAAGAAAGTGAAGACAGGAAACTCCACTGTGTAGGTGAGGACCCCTGGGAATTGGGTCCATCCCACCTCACAGAGATGTTTTGGTTGAATTGTTACTCTAACATCAGTGGTTTTCTAAACTTTCTTTTCTGTTTTTGTTGTTGTTGGTTTGTTTGTTTTAAGTTTTAAGCCATGGAATCCTTTCTCCAAAGGATAAAGTATAAAGTGTGAACAGAACAATTCAGAGATGCTCTGGAAGAATCAGAGGTGGGGCTTGGCACCCAGAGGCCAATCCACTTCACATCTCCAGAGACCCTGTAGGGGTTTTGAAGACACATTCCAAAACTTCTGGAAGTCTTTCGGAGTCCCTTTGAGGCCTGAGATTAAATTATGTGGATTCCTAGAAGGTGTGAGTGGTGGAATTGAGGGTGAGGGAATGGGAGTGACTGGCCAACATTTTCTCTCATGTTAAACATAACCATAGGAAAGAAATAAAATTCGTATCCAAATGTCAGCTAAAGACTTTAGGCCCATGACAAAGAAGTATAATACGCACACAGATGAGTTGTGTTTCCTCTGACATTTCTATTCTAGGAGAAGGCTCTACGGCGAAGGTCCTGCTCAGATAACAGCTTCTCCCTCTGTCAATGAAAATGCATTTCATTGCACAAATATGCTTGGATTTTTACATTAGGAAGCCTGACTCATTAAATATTTTTGGTGCAGTAACACTTCTGGTCAAAGTAGATTAAACAAATAAGCAATTAGTTTGGAGACTGGGTATGAATACAAAAGCAGAATTAATTATTTTTCTCCTTGTTTTCCTTCATTGTGGACTTTGACTTCGTGTTTGCTTTTGCTCTGTGCAGCGCCATGAGATGGCCCAGACACTTCCTTTCATCTCCCTCCCCTACCTCCGAGGCACCTGGGGACAGGAGACTTCTTTGGGTGTGCAGCTGCAATCCCACGCTATTCTACAAAAGAAGAATATCGTCTGAGTTACGGGGTGGGGCTCAAAGGGATGTGAGTGGGAGAGAAAGTGAGGGCTTCAGACTGGGGTCTCAGCTCCCCACCCAGGCTGGGAGCCACATTTTCTCCCTTCATTAACTCACCCACTTAGGCTTTAGTGGGTGTGTCTATGTGTGTTGCGGGGGGGGGGGGGCGAGAGGAGGAGGGGTCCATCATTTTTGATATTATCTCCAATGTGTATGTGTGGGTGGGTGGGTGGGGAGTTCTTCCTCAAGATCCACTTGACTCTGCTAGTTCTGAAAATGTGTTTCCAGATCAGCATCACTTGGGAATTGGGAATTAAGAGATGCCGAATCTTGAGTCCCACCCAGTCTTACTGAATCAGAACCTGGGGTGGCTCCAGACATCTGTGTTTAATTAGCTCTTCTCCTGAGTTGGATGCCTGCTTGGGTGGGAACTGTTCATCTAGAAATCTAGAGGTCAGAAATGCTAAGCTTTGAGAAGACATTTGAGGTCATTCAGTTTTCTGTCAACTCTTACAAATTACAGAGTGCTGAAGGCAAGAGCGGGTAAAGGACTTCCCTAAGTCCCCAGGAGGTTAATGCAGGCCAGAAATAGCCCAGCCTCCTTTCCAAGATCAATGAGGGTCCCCTCTCCCCTCCTACTGCACTCAGCAATTCCAGAGCCCTGGAGGATGCCCTGGATGGGCATAGAGGGACACAGGCACAATCTTAAGGGTCCCTTTGCCTTCAGGGAAATCAGCCAGAGTCCCCACCAACCACTCCCACCCGAGGGGAAATTATGCAGAACACTGTTTCAGAAGAAGGCAGGAGGTCAGTGATCCTGCTGCCCACCTCTGTCTCCTGGGTCCCCCTAGCCTGGAGTGTCCCTGAAGCTCTTCTTCATTATTATGGGAACCAGAAGGTGTCTCAGGAAATGGGGATTTAGTGTGGAAATGACAGCAAACCTGAACTCTGTGACCTCGGGGCTGTGGGAGGCCATTGAGGGGCATGTGTATTGGGGGCTGCGTGTCAAGAGGTGCCTGTCCTGAGCAGGTGTCCTGGGGTGCTATGATGGCAGCCGAGGACAAGATCATCAGGACCCATGTGTCACCTGCGGCCTGCTGCTCACCCGCCTCCTGCAGGCCTCTCAGCCTTTTTTTGGTTTGGGACAATAGCTCTGGCAGCTTTGGTGAGTCTGATATTTGATCATGGAAAGTGGCCCACTGGGGAGGTTGCGGGAAAGAGCAAGACACAACCCACAGTGGATGCATGCCCTGGTGACCCCCAGTGTCATCCCCTGCAGCTGGGGCACCCACCACAACCACCTGGAGACTGATGTCACTGTACTTGCAGTCACTATGACCTGGAGGTCAAAGTCTTCTGGTCTCAGGTGCCACAGCTCCTCCTCCTCAGAGCCCCCACCTGGCTGTGGTGCAGGGACACACCACTCCCCACCAGCACCACCGAGTTGGTGCTTCTGTTGACCCCACCTAGCCCTGTGGGTCTTTATTCCTCCCAGTGCACCAGCCCCTTCTCATCCCTATCCTTCCTAATGTAATTCATAGTGCCCCCCATACCCTCAGCATGGAGGGCCACTATCTTTTCATACCATACAATTATCCAAAGTCAACCAAAGACAGATCCATGAGCCTGATTGCCAGGAGCCACGTACTACTGAGAAAGCCATGCTCTGAAATCCTGTGACTATCAACCCCAAGTGAGCTCTCCACCCTTCCTGGAAAGACTGGATTCCTCTGGTTGATTCTATCTCCGCTGTGGAATGGTGATGTCAAACTTCTCCCATGCTCCTCGCACCTTGAACCCCATCCCACCCCCTTCACACAGCAAGCAACCTCATCTCCCACTTCAAGGAGAAAAACAGAAGCCTGAATATCCAAGTGCATAAATAATCCTTTCAGTGGGTACTCAAAATCCCCACCAGATTGCTCTGTTCAGAGCTGAACTCAACTTCTCTGGGTGCTGTCCCCGAAGATTTCTGGGAGCTCCTGGATTGTCTCCTTGGGAGCTGCAAACCTTTCTCTGGTTCTCCTGCTTTGCTTTCTTTGTTCTCCATGTCAGCTGCCTGCAAGACCCCTCAAGGAAAGCTGCTCATTAAGGCAGATTGTCAGTCAGTCTCCTCCCTGGGTTCCTGCAGCTCCGTGAGTGCATAGTTTCCTTGGCTTCCTCAGGCAATGCCAGGCTTAACTCGACCCTGACAGCTCTGCTCCCCTGCTTTGCAATGGCACCTTGTCCCAGAGCCTCACGGCTTCCTGTCTGAGCCTCAGACCTCACAGCGTCCCTCAGACAAAGCCACTTTCCTTGCCTTCCCCATCCTCTGTCCCAGGCACTCACTCCCATCCAGGCCATCAGTTGAGGGAATAGACACAAAGTGGAAACTGTTGTCCTCATCTCCACCTGGCCCTGTGCCTGCCCACCCCTTACAGGCTTCCTCCCCACATGCAAGCAGATGCCAGCTAATTGGTTTATGAGGCAGCTCCAGGCTGTGGGCATGATGTAATGCCAGCCAGGTCATCGAGGCAGAGGACACAGTGCTGAGGTCCAGGGGTCACTGTGAAGAAGGGGACGTGGTCCTTTCCCTGGAGAGATCTATCAGGAGAAATATGACCTACACATGCATCCAAGAATGCATTGTGTCACACTTATAACTGGTGCAATTTGGAGAAGGATAGCACCATGCTGGGAATTTTCCATAGACAGATATGCTCACAGGGGACACAATTGGGGTCTTCCTCTCCTAAATGCTTCTGAATGGAGAATGCATTTACTCTATTCCTAGTCCTCCCCCCAAAAAAAATTTTAAAAAGGAAGAAAAGACATGCTAAAATCCTAAGGCTCAATTCTATAGCCACCATCCTGCAGTTTGGCTCTTGGAAGAAAACTGATCCCAAGGCCTGGGGAATTGACAGAGTCTCCCTTGTGCTGGAGAATATTTGTGGTCCAGCATGGCCTTTAGTTACCCGGAACGTTTAATGTACCTTTTCCCCCATCTTTCACATCCGCTCAGAGAAGATGTTAATTTTCTGAAATTAAACACTTAGCTTGATTACTGTTTTGTTAATTGCTGCATTCAAAAACCCCCGGTGCTCCTGCCTGTTTAACATGGATGGTGCTGGGTAAATGATAGGCCTGGAGCTGGCATGCAGGTAGACGGAAAGCAGCACTGGAATGCCATCCCAACTACCCCCGACTGGGCTGGCTCAAGCAGCTGGGTCCCCTTCTGTGGGGCTCAGGCCAGGTCAGAGCAGAGTGGTTTTCATGGAGTCATATATTTGGGAGACAGTGCACTCAGGAAGCCCCAGATCTCACCAATGCTTGGGAGAATGTAGGAGTTTAATTCCAACAGAACCCCACAACAAAAGATGCCCAATGAAGGGAAAAACCACAGAGTACAGAAACGACACCATTTGCTGATGCCGGCATTAATTTCCGAAAGAGCATGCATTCGTGCAACTAGTTAATAATTTATTAGCTCATTCAATGAACATTTATTGAGGGCTTTCTATGTTTCAGGCATCTAGCTAGATGCTGGGGTGCAGTAACCAATAAGATGGGATAAGGACAAGCTCTTCTGGAGGGCCTGGTCTGATCATGGAGTTGATTTGCCACAGGGGTGTAGAGGGGTAAGATCAACAGGAGCCCCATTCCCTCCCACTCTCCTTGCCAAGGTCCCAGGCAAATGACTACCATTTCCTCATCCAACCAGTGTCCCCTCTGCAATTGAGGGTTATAACAACCCCATGTGGACTTCCAACAAGTTAAAGAGGGGTCAGAGAAGTAACCACCCAGGACTGAAAGGCTCTCTAGCAACTGCATGTGGTTACTTCTAACTTCTGGAACAGTATGGTCCTAAGAGCCAAGCTGAGCATCTGGGACCCCTTGAGTCACATCCGAGCAGAGACCCCACTCACTCTGTGACTGGCTTGGGCCTCTGATCCCAGTTCAGTGGGTGCCATGGACTAGAATGGGAGCTCCACCAAGGGACAGATTTGGGTCTGCTTTGTTTGCTGCTATGTTCCTGGCATATGGAGCCATGTGTAGCACACAGGTCATCTCAATAAATATTTGTTGTGAATGAGAGCCCTAAGAAGCAGGTACCCTTGAGGCAGCACTTGGAAAGCTGTCAAAAAGATTTTGTTGAGCAAATGAATGCATTTCCAAAGTCAGTCTTTAAATAGCCCAACCAGCCCTCTTTGAGGGTGGTGGGGTCTCTCCGTGTTCCTCTGTGGGGATCAAGGCTTATAGCATCATATTACGCATCATTCCTGACATTTTCCTTGTAGGAACCACAGAGGCAGATATCTGGTCATATGGCTGATCTGGGATGGATCTTAAGATGCTCTCTGGGGACCACCAGGACACATTCTGATTATCAGAGCCCTGCCAAACACTTATATAATATAACAATGTTTGTCTGTGGGGACCAAAGCCATCTGGCAAATATTTTTCAAGGCTCTGCGCCTAGCGCTGTGCAGCACCTCTCTCATGAAACTGGCACAAGTGAGAAAGTCTGCTTCTCTGCAGAGCTCATCATCTAGCTGAGAACCCCAAGGCTGCCCAGAGAATGGGTCTGAGAGGGCACAAGCCTGGTCATGAGCAGTGTCACCTGCTGACCTCCTCAGCTCCACAGACATCATGCCATTCTGCAAATGGGCCAGGACTCAAAACTAGGACTTAACAAAACAACAAAAACAGCCTTTCTAGAATTAACTACGGGGGGGGGGGGGGGGAAGCAATGAAATGAACTATGAAATTGAATTCTGAATGGTAGAAATTTTATTTACTTCTCCAAACTTTTTTCTTGATTCATTCCAACGAAAGTTGAAAGTCGCTCTAGTCTTTTTAAAGTTCTGACTCAATCTTTTCTCTGCTCTGGAGCGAATTTTGCCTGCTAATTTCCAATGAGACCAGCCTTTAAAAATGAACTGGTTTCAGCATATGGGATCTTAACACTCTACATTTTTACAGGCAGCGTGTAATATTGTTTTAATATTTAATTTTGAGATTTACATAATATCTTTCCTCCAAAGAGCTCAATATATTGCAATATCATAAATTCCTTTTCATATTCAAAGATTATTCTTTATGCATGCAAATACTATATTTAACCAAGGAATAATGTAAATTAGGTGATGAATTCGGAGGAATTGATGGTCTAGGTAATTATTTTGTGGGAAAAGGAGTGTAGTTGAGTGACTTTAATTCTCTAAGAACTTCAAAAATGCCCTAAAATGGACAAACTAGAGGGGTTTGTGACTATTAATAAAAGCAGTATTGTTTTTCCAAAACAATATGAAGTACTGGATTGTGTGTGTGTGTGTGTGTTGTGGGCACGGAAAATAGTATTTCACATGCATTTGGCACAGCAGGCCACACGTGAACTGTCCCTGATGTGAATGTCAGATATAAATTGAGCTGATGGAATCCTGAGAGTCAGGGGAAAAGTGTTACTTCTCTGAACACAAGGTGGACAGAAGGGCTCCTCTGAGTGGCAGGAGCATCCTGTGCCAGGTACTTAGTTTCTGGGCTCTGGTCCTAACCTCATCATTAGCTCATCCTGATGCAGACTTGACTATCATCTTCTCTGGTACCCACTTCTCTCAGCACAGAGCAAGCAGAGATCTATTATGTATCTGATGCAGATAACATCAGTCCCAAACAAAGAGAATGAGAAGCTCTGGAAGGAAACAGCCTAGGGAGAAAAATCCAGCACGTGGCTCTCTGGCTTAGGACATATTCTCAGAAAGGATGCTAATCTCCCAGCCCATAGCGTGGTTCACAGAGTGATTTTTCCATCCGCTATCTCATTTGCTTGTCACCACAGAACTAGCAGGCAGGCATCATGATTCTCATTTTACAGGCAAGAACTGAGGGATCTTGGCAGATAAATGAACTTGTGTGAATCATGAGGGGAGCAGAGAGGGGGAACCAAATCCCAGAGTCCCTGCACTGCACCTCTGCTGCCACGAGCCCAAGAGGTGAGGAAGATGACTGCCCCAGGGTGGAATGAGACTGCATTGACAGCCCACTCATCATGATGGGTTGGGTAAATCAGATTAGCCCTCAGAATCAGAGGTTGCAAACCACAGCCAACAGGCCAAATCCAGAATTGGATTTGTTTGGCTCTCAAGTGCTCTAAAATTTTCTAATCAGTTGTCAACATTTTAAATCTGGATTTTCAGCTTATAAAATCAGGCAGCGCTGGGCCAGGCAACACTTGTGGGAGCCGGATAGTGATTGCATCTGTGTCCTTCAGTTCCCTGCAGTCCCCACTGATTGCTATTGCCTTAATATTATATATATATAATACTTAATAAAATAGTATTTCATATATATATATATAAAATACTTAATAAAATAGTATTTCACATGCATTTGGCATAGCATTTGCCCCTTTTCCAATATTGCCTGGCCCTCACAAGCCGAGGAGTTTGTTCACTCTGGCTAAGGTGGTCCCAAATCACTCACTGATCTGATTTGTCTTTCCCCCAAAGATCTCCTCTGAGATTCCCTTCCCCAACTCCGATACTCAGAGTCTAGTTGGCAAAAGAGAGAAGTAAAGTTTGTCATTCACTTAATTTTTTCTGACAGCTGGATGATCCAGCCATCAGTCTGAATCTAGAGCCAGGTGTCGGAGACTGACTGTGGGAATCAGTGGTGGTAACAATGTCTCTGCAGATCTCTTGGCCACTGGAACAGAGAGCGTTCCACCTGATCTGGTCTATTTTAAAATCCTGGCAGCTGTATTCAGTGTGAGGCTGCATCCCCGAAGACCTCACGTAAATCCAAGCTTGCATAATTCATGACCAACCCTGACCAAAGATGATAGACATATTTTTTGACAGCTAAAGTGTCCCAGCTATGTGGCAATAGCTTAGAGAGAGCTTATAACTTACATGTACCGCCATAATGTGATTTTTTTTTTGATCAGTCTGAGGATAAAATGGCCACAAACCTGAGTTTGAAACCCAGAAACATCATTTTCTGGCTGTAAGATGCTGAGCAAATTCCAGAAGCACTCTGCCTCCGGTTTCTTTATCTGACCCATCGCATCTCTGTAAAGAACTTGGAGGGGGTAGGCATGCTGGTGGTGCTTAAAAATGGCAGTTATCCACCGCTGCCTACAGCCTGGGTGAGGAGGATCCAATTCTCATGCTCCTAAGCAAATGAAAAGTACTTGAATGCCGCCACTGTGTATGTGACTGGGGTTGTGATGGACGATGGAGACCAAGTCTCAGAACTCTACAGACCCTTTGGTGACCTCCAGATTGAGTTCACCTCTGCATGAAGAGCTACTGCACTGTGAGTCCAGAGATCCAGAAGATGATCACAGCCTCTCCAATTTTTTTTTTTCCTAGATCACAACTCTTGGAGTCCAGAAAAACCAGTTGTTGGAGACTCTAAAAGGGGGAACACTAAAGTGGACAGAGGGATTGTCCACTTTTGGGACAGGCCTGGGGAAGGTAGAAACAAAAGAGATGATATCCTACTGACCCTACTTTAATTCCCAGATTCTCTGAGCACCCCATCATCCCAGATTCTCCAAATCCCTTTAGGCCTCTGCTTCCTAATCTGAAAAACAGGAACAATAATTTCTGTTATCCAGTAATTAAGAGGATCAAATGAGTCCACCTATTCCAAAATTCTTTGTGAACTCAAGAGCAACACACATATGAGGGGTCAAGGACAGTAATTATAACTCATTTCTTCCTCAGTCAGGACTCACCCACCCAAAATTCCAGGCAGTGTAGGTACTCAGTACACTTATTGGTTGACTTAATGTTTGATTCTGGGACTACTCCTGGTCAGATTCTTTACCTGCCATCTCATGACCCACACACTGGGATGGTGGTGATCACAGGCACTGACAGGGGTTGTATACTACCATGAGGCCGGGGAGGGAAGCTAACCCTAGGCCCCACCCAGAGTGCATGAGCTCAGGGTGTGCTGGGAAGGGATGAGACATGCCATGGCTTCGTTCTCAGTGGATCTGAGAACTTCAGTTTTCATGATGCCTGCTATTTAGTCTCTCATCCATCTTTGGTAAAACGTGTAGCTTCTGCTCATGTTCCTAAACAGTTCTTGCAGAGATATAGGTTCAAATGTTTATTCTAATGTTTTCTACCTGAAAACAATAGTAAGTGCTGGATGAAGGCAACTTGTATTCATATAAGTCTTTACCAAACCAGTGTGACATCACCAGGTTCCTCCAAAGCTCACAGACCATGAATTTATGGAACCACTGGTCTTTGTGATATTTGCCTTAGAGCACCACATACCACCAAGAAGCAGTTTCATCTTTCTCTCACTGATTGTCAACTTTCTGATGTCAAAATTCCAGCATCACCAACAAGGAATCCTACATTAGAAGATCAAAATGGAGATGGAGACTACAAAATCAGGGAAGACTGAGAATAAAAAGGGCTTTTGAGAAGGAGATCAAAGGGCACGAGACATGTGTCTGCACAGGAGCAAGTGGCTGAGGATAAAAACAAATACTTTGAGATTTGTTAATGCAAGGGCCCCTGCAGGAGCCTTGGTCCCTCAGCTCCCCTGCAGCCTGGGAAGGTGCAGATAGCAAAACAAGCAGATGGGCAGGTTCGGGAATAGCAGGATAAGGGAAGGGAGAAGGGAGGGGACGAAATAAAAGCAAACTGATGTAAGTGGCAGGTTTATTCGCACATGCTTAGAGAGAGAGAGAAAAGACCGCCAAGCCCAGCATTACATGACAGCCTGGCAGGATTGTTATTCCCAGAAGCTGGGACACTAAAATATTTCAGCCAGTTTTCTGCCTTAAACTCTCCAAGGGAAATACTCCTAACAAAGGCAGCTTATACTACACACTCAACATAATGCAGAAATTACCACTCCCTATTCATCGGGTAAGATGGACCACCACAACCTTTGTCTCCATGGCACCAAGGATATGGTCACCAGCTGGAGCCTTCTACACTTCTACTCTTATTTTCTCACTATACATGTATGCATGTAAACACGTGACCATGCGCATACATACAAACACACCCCATGAATACACACACACACACACACACACACCAACAACAACAACGCAGCCATCTGGACAGCTATGAACTCCTACAACACCTTTTTTTTCTTCTCAGTTCTGACAGCTTAAACCTAAGAATCATCTGGCATCAAAGATGCCTGGTATTAAACAGGCAGAACAAGGCTGAGGATGGAGAGGCGAGGAGAGAAGAAGATGGAGTGGGAAAGAGGAGATGCTCAGAGGGAGAGAGAGCACAGAGAGATGTCAGTCTCCTGCTATTCTACTAACAAGCTGTCCTTCTAGAATTCAGTGATTGAGAAAAATCTATAATTCCAAATAAGATCATGGTCTACTGCCTATGACCCCCATTGCCTGCAGATGTGGTGTTCATTCGCCTCTGCAGGTTGCACGGTCACACAGGGGAGAGACTGTTCTTTTCTATTTCCCTTGGTATTCACCGCGGGGGCACAGCCTACAATGCTTAGGATACACCATCTTGCGGCTCTATAGTTTGAGTCCTGCAAATTCTCCAGTTCATGAGTTTCATGGGAGGAACGAGCGTTTCCAAGTATCACTGTGTCTGTCACAGTATCTAATCCACAGCGTGGCATAGAGTGGATACTAAATGACTGCCTCTTAATAATGAATGAGTAAATAAATGAGTGAGTTAGTGCATGAATGGACTGGCTCAATGGATATAAAAAGAAATGGATTGTTGTTGTAAGAGGTGTGAAAAGCAATAAAGAGAAAAGATCAGAAGAGTAAGAGATAAAGAAATAAAGAGAAGAAAATGTGCTCTGAGTTGCGCGTGGCACAGAGATGTACCCGCCATTGGGAGTGATCTATTGCCACCTATCTGAGGTCTCTATAACATTGTAGCATTCATGTGAGCAAGCTATAAAGGGGAATTCAGTCTTGAATAACAGTTTAATAGAAAAACAACTTATGAAGGCAATATTGCTTTTATCATATGATTTGTGGGAAATGGCTTTCATTAGGTTTTCCATTAAAGCATCATTGGGGTTCTGTTCTCAAGGTCTCGCAATTCTCCCACCCACTCACCCCATTCTTTTGTCTGTCTACCCTCCTGTGCATCTGTCTATCAGTGCATACATCTATTAGTCCACCCCTCTGTCCATCTGTCTGCCCATCCCCTATTCATCTCTCCAGCAGCATTTAGTGAGTGAGTCCTGGCTAGGTGCAGAGCACTCGGCTCTTTCTAGCTTGGATATACATCTCTGCTTTGATGCTGGACAGAAGAAAATCCCCTAGTCTCCTGTGCACTCTCGAAGTCCAAACATGACAATTGCCTCCTCCATGGCTGAGATTGCCTGCCACTTGATGCTTTCACCCCTGGGATGAGGCCTGAAGGCAGACTGGCAGAATGGAGATCGCTGCAGCCATGTCCCTACCCAGAGCTGGGTGAAAAGCCAGCCTCACAGAGAAGGATCATAGAGACTCCAGACTTACCCGCTTGGTTTGTGGTGATGTTGACAGAGACATGCTGTGGGGGGAAGGGACTCTTGCTGGAGACCCCATTGATGGCCTGGATGTCAAAGGTGTAGGGGGTGTGGGCCCACAGGCTGCTGATGGAGACTCGGCACTCCGTCAGGCCCAGCTGTCTGGGCACAAACTCCACGTTGTCGTCGCAGCGGGAACAGCTCCTGCGGTCTGCGCGGCACTTTTTGCAGATGATGTTGTAGGTGACATCATCTCGCCCACCAGTCTCCCTTGGAGGGTGCCACTCCAGAATGATGGATGTCTCATTGACGATGGAGATGACATTGCGGGGACCTGACGGGACACCTGCAGGGAGACAAAGGTGGGCACAGTGAAGCTAGCCACAAGCTTCCTTGTCCAGTATCTCTCTGGCCTGCATCTGGTACCTTCCCACCCTCATCATAAACTCCACCCCCTTCCTCAGCCTCACATATCTGTGCTCCAGTTCATGACATGAAAAAAAAAAATGGTGGATTGCCGCAGTCTGGCTGGGCACAAATCACGAGGCACTGAAGCAGGAACAAACTTTATTTCTGAACTCCACCAGCACACTCCACTCACACAACCGGGAACTCTCCCCAACGCCACCCACTCGGCTCCTCCAGGAACGACCAACCGGAAATCCCTCCTCCGGCACTTCCCCAACCAATGAGAACTCTTCAGGAATCCCCGGGAGAGCTCAACCGGAACTCAACGGGAACTCCGCGAGAACTCAAAAGTCATCATCTGAATGGCTTGCTGGCGTCACCTCTCAACCACTACTTCTGGCAAAAATGCCATGCCTCATCCCTACTCGGCTGTGGCCCACAACAGTGGATAGAGATGACAACCTGTTCCGAACTCCCCTATTGATCATCCCCATTGAAGTTGTCTTTCTTTTAGCCCTATGTGCTAAGAAATGTGAGTTCAATCTTCTTGTTCTTGGACCAAGTCATATCCTCCAACCAGATTTTGGGTTAATAAAATGTGTGTACATTGGAGGCTTACTGAATCCCTGGTCTTCAGTGGAGTAGAGGTCAAGGCTAGTGGGATATGAGCAGCCCCATCCAAAAGCCCCAACAGATCCTGGAATATTTCACAACACATTTTAAGATCTATGTGGTGTGTACTTTATGGTTGGGATTTTTTTTTTTTCCTGTAGGACAGGTTGCAAGAGCACCTGGATAGATGAATATTCACATTGCACCAACTTTGGTGCATGAAGTCAAGAAGCATTGTTGGACAGAAGAAGAGTCAGACAATCACAATTTTTGACCTCACAACAAAAGAAAAACATAGGAGAGTGTGTTCTGGACTCTCAGTTAGCTATTTTACATGCATTGCCTCGTTCACACACCTCAAGAATCGTACCAGGAAGATACAATAATTATCACAATTACTTAGGAAACTAAAGCTTATAGAGAAGACTGGCTCTGTTATCTACGTCTAGATTTAGATCTACATAAGGATCTAATATGATATAGATCATATGGTCTGTAGGAACTGAAGCCAGCATGAAAGCTCATGTTCTTAACTACACCCCAGCTCTGAACACACTCTCCTTCTCCAAGCCAGCCAATCTCACTGGGACTCAAGGAGGGCAGCTTCTTCCCTCCGAACAGCTGTTTATGGCTGTTCCCATCCAGCAGAAGAGGAAATGTCTTGTTGCAAAATTCTGGAAAGCTTGGTACTTTGTAGGAGAGCCGGATGTTGCTGAATGAACTGTCACGGCGCTGGGTAGTTTGAGATGAAGTTGGACGACTTCCTGCCAGATCCTAGCCTCAGATTCCCAAGCATGAGCACTGGTCTCCTCAATGTCAAATGGATGGAAATGAATCCTGCCCAGAAGCCCCCACCCCTTTCCTAACAGCGGGTCTGCTGGAGCAGCCTCTCCGGATAGTAATGCATTCAGAATTCATGCACGTGACCATCGCCAGCTGAACGAAGACATGTGTAAAGTGATTCATGCTGTAGACAGGAATCAAATGCCAACACGCAAAATGAGGGAATAACATCAAGGTCGAGGGGCACCAGGGAAGGATTCGGCGCTGAATCAGTCAACAGCACCAGCTAGAGCAGAAAGCAAATATTAAATCAGATTCTATTAAAACATGAAAGAAAATCAGTACAGTACTATATAAAGCCCATTAGGCCTGAGCGAGAGCACAGCATTCGTGCACGCTTGTGACAGGGCAGAATTCATGGAACATTTTTACTGAAGTCTTGCAAACGGTGTTCAAGAATTCCCTACCCATCTGCCCAGGGATAAACATCCATCTCTCTTTAAATCAGCACACAGGTAGTACTGGGAAAGCAGTTGGTATTGTCCCAGGTGGACTCTTACTGGGCCAGGATGGCCTTGCCAAACACTGCACAATTCATTAACATCCATATTGGTCAATGCCTGTCTTGGACACGTCTGTTTGCTTCAGACTGATGACACTCATGCCACAAGCTCCCAGCTGTCAATGACATTGTTGCTTGTCTCACAAAGCAGACAGCCTAGCCTCACCCAAAGGCCACCGTTTCTCATCCTTAGTAAATGTATACTCCTAGTTCCCACTGTATGCTGGGTGTGGGGCAAATCTTTTTAAAAATAATATCATATTGCATCCTCAGAGAGGCAGGTATTGATGGAGAAAGTGGCCATGTCTCTCTCCCATCCTTCCTCTAGGGATCTCCTCTCTCCCCGGAGCTTCAACCTCACCCTCTTCCCTAACTCCAGCTTCTCCTCTTAAACTTGCATAAGTCTTAGTCTGTTCCAGCAATTTACCTGCAGAGGACCCTCAATGTACATAGCTGAGAGTCCTAAGTCCAAACATCAATCCCCTCACATCTTTCTACCTCCTACGCTCTCCTCTTTACTCTCCAGCCAGCTTCTTCAGAGAAGAAACTGTCTCTCTTCTCTCCCTGCAGAGCCAACTGGAGCCTGGTCACTTCCCTGCTCCTTCACCATGACAGCCTTTCCTTTGGCCTTCTAGTGGACAAATCCAGGGAACACAATTCAGTCTTTAATTTTTCTTGACACCTTGTGTCGTTACCAGTGAGGCCCTGGGCATCACATCTTTTGTCCTTCCAAGGTCATGGACCATCACCACAATCTGTCAGCTTCATCACCTTTTCCTCAAATATTTTCTTTCTTCTATTTCCCCACAGCCTCAGAATCCCAGGCCGCATCCATTTTCCTGCCCTATTGACAAATCCTCCAAGTCAATGCTCTTGCATTTCTGCAATCTCTCAGATCCATTCTCTTCTGCCAGAATGGGAGCTTCTAAAATGCACATGAGACCCAAGTGTTCCTATGCTCAAAGTCTTCAGCCTTCCAATTATCTGGGATATTTACCCCTGATCCCTTTCATAACATTCAACTTCCCTCCGGTCTTGGTGATGTCAATCACATCCTGGGCCCTTGCCCCTTACCCCTATGGCTAATAGGAATATTCCTGAAATTTCCTGCATGAACTAAACTCTCTTCATACCTCTGAGCCTCTGCGCCATGTTCTTCCTTCTGTCTGGGATTCCTTCCCCTCTTTATCTACTTAATGAACTCTTGCTCACTCTTAGAAATCCAGTACCCATTCTACTAGGAGCCTTCTCTCATGCGGAGCAGGCATGCATTTCTTTTTCTGAGCATTGATAAGATTGATAAACCTATTTCTAGATTCCATTATTACCTTATAAGGGTCCCTATCTCTTCTCTGTGTCCTCACTATATCAGCCTTTTGGTAGGTAGAGACAGGTGTCTGGTTTGCCTCTGGTTTGTCCCAAGCCCAGACAGCAGATTACCTGCAGAGGACCCTTGCAATATGGTTTTCTACTTTTCCTCTGTGTGCATGGATGAGAGCCCATCTGTGTACCCCTTTTCCAGCATGAGACAGAATGCCCTGCTTTTGGCACGTAGAGGGGCCTGAGGAAGGCTTTGAAGCAGCAACCGCAGTGAGGACCCACTGCCTGTGATCCTAAGTGGCAAAGGCTTTGGTGAGAAAAAGGTAGCAAGTGAAGAGTGGGTTTGGAATGTCTGGCCCTATCCCTGATCTGGAGCAGTGGAAGTGATTTGCCCTGATCAGTATACTCTCTGTCCATTTGCTCCCAACTGACCAGGAACAAAAGAGTGATTTGTGATAGGAATGGAGACTTCCCATGCAGCACTCCCTGGACCCTTCTCATTCTTGGGTGCTTCTCAGAATGAGTGCATCTGTAGGAGATTAATGCAGGTTTATAGAGGAGGCCGTGGTTGCTAAGTCCATAAATAAATAAATCTGAATCCTTTTCAACCAAGGAGCAGGGACAGATGTTAAGAAATTTGCCATCTCTTGAAGAGCCCAACATGTTCTGCTACGTATTCTTCCCCTGGCATGCCGTGTTCAGCTCACAGAAGAGGGGCCTGTGCATATGGTGGAGATGAGCCAAGTCTGGGCCATAGCAATGACTGGGGCCTCATTCATCAGTTATTCATTCATTCATTCATTCATTCATTCCTTGAACAAGTATGTCCTGTGCTCTTCGAGGCTCTTGGGAGGCTCTTGCAAGACTGGCAAGCTTCTGCTCTCATGGAGCTTGTGTTTCTCTTTGGTGAATGGAAACTGACAGGATCGAAGGAAAAAACAGAGATAAATGAGAAGATTTCACACAAGAAGAAGTGCTATGAAATAAAATAGTCCTGGGGCTCAGATGGTCTCCTAACAATGCTGAAGTCTGTCCCTTATTCCCATGAGGCCTGCTCCAGGTCTCATGTCTCAGTGGTTAAAACACAATAATGGCCCCAGGTGTCAGTGCTCAAGCATCCTGATGAGATGGGTACATTCCTGCAGGTAGTCTGCCCAGTCTCTGCCTGAATGAAGAGCTGGACCATGGCAGGTTTGGCCTGTGCATAAATCTCCTAGATGAGGGTTGCTAGAACTACTTTCTATCCAGCTTTGCCTCCTGGGTTTGGGGCCGCACTCTTTGCAGGAAGTATTCACCCAGAATTTGTGCCTCAGAAACATCCCTAGGAAGGAGATAAAAACATTAGAAAAGTGAGCACAGAGAGAAGCCACAAAGGAGGTAGGAAATTTGCCATCTCTATCAGCAAAAGCCTTTGTGATGGCTGTGGCAGGGCTCAGCACCACAGTCTCCTCGTCTGAGCTCCCTGCTCTTGTGTCTGGTTCCTTGTTTTTCTTAATTACATACAGACAGGATTTTTGAAGCCTCTCTGATCTATTGCCACAGTTACTGATAAACACATTCTGTTCAAAGGGCTAGGGAAATTGAGTCTGTGGAAGGGTGGGAAATGTTGAGCAGTGATTTTTAGTTTGGATGAGGAGGGGGCATGGTGGGTACTGAGTTATGGGAAGGGGTCTCCAATGTCTTCTAGGACGTGCCATGGTTGGCTCAGCCCACATGGAGCATGGTTGTTATTGGGACTTCAAATAATTAACTAGACTCTTTTTAGAGCCACGGGGCAGTGTATTGCCATCTTGAGGTAGAAACCTTGCTGTTTCTTAATGTGGTTTGGGCCAGATTTTTTGCTTTGTTTTTGTGTTAAGAATGGAGACACAGGGTGTGTGGCAGAGAGCCGATGAGTTTATTTGTAGGCATTACGTTAGAAATGAGAGCACTCTAGAGTAACCACAGGGAAAATATGCTGAAGATAGCTAATTCCTTTATCAGCAATCTTAATAAGGACAAGCTCCTATTGTTAGAATTTAGAAACTAATATCAGGCTGGTAAAAAGTGCCCAGCAGAGAGGGTTCTATTAACTGTGCTTTGCTACCACCAAGTCTGCCTCCTTAGATAACTCCCCAGGGGATCTAATGAGGATTACAACAGTCTTAAGGGGGTACTCTACTGGGACACCCCACATGTTGGCTGGGATTGTGCTCTTATGCATCAGGCCAGAGATGGATCCTCTCTGATGAAAGTAACAAAGTTTTCACTTAGAAAAAAAAATGAACATGTATTTAAAGACATATATAATTTTTCAGATTGTGAGATCAATCAATGAACTCCCTAAATGTTTAATGGCAACCAAGTTGACCACTTCTAGAAAGTAAAGTTTGAAGGCTCAATTTCTTCATCTGACAAATGGTAATTCTGAGAATTAAATGAGATAATAAAGCCCACATTGTTTAGCTGTGGTTGGTATGCAAAAGAATTAAGTAATATCAGCTGTTGTTATTAACACTATTAGTATGTCATTATTAGATTATCTGCAACCTTGAGCCACTCATCTAATTAAGACTGATCTCATTCAGTCAATCCATGAGCACAGAATCTGCTGAGCACTCTAAAAACTATGAAGATGAGGAAGTTATGTTGGGGAACTCAGATGCAAGACCCTATACCTATGGCATACTGGGAACTGTGAACACATATAGTTAAGAAAGTAAATGCTACAGATACAAATTATATTATAGATACTGGGGGAAAAGATAAGACTAATGTAGATCAACACATTCAGGCATGATATTTGGGGGTTCTAGTTTCAAAGTGGGAGCTATACCTGGGGGAAAAGCACCTTGGAAACCCTCTGCCCTAATCTATACTCTCTAGGTTACTAAGCCCAGGAAAACATGCCCCAAAAGGGACAGAACCTTACCCTTGAGTATGAGGCTGTGTCTCCAGAATGTGTCCAGCTCTTATGACCTCCTGGACTTGTGGCCTCTGTTTCCTGGCCTCCTAAGAGGTTGTCTGACTCTGGCATGGTATCTATCTATTCATTGACCTCCCTGACTAAAAGACAAGGAAACACTTTATTCAATCCAATGGCAAATAATGCTCTCTACTATGTCTCTCTTTAGGAAAATTCCTGGGAGAGGTCAGACTAGAACCTAGACATAGACATAGCTAAGACAGAGTCTTTGAATGAGCCAAGAAATGCATTTAATATGCAAAACTCCCGAGTTAAGAGAGTTCAAAACGTGTAATGTCATCATGGTTAAGAAGAGTCAAGACTGTAGTTTGGAAAAATAACTGCAATCTTCAATGTGGACTGAAGGTTAAGAAGTGGCAGAAAGAAAGGCCAGAAAATGATATTAGAGAGAGGGATGATGGGAAAGAGTGTGGTATGACAGTATGTGAATACATAAGTGGTGTGATCCAGGGGAATGCTCCAAAATGATGGTTCTATCAGGACATCTCTTTCCCCTTTTGCTCACTAAGACAGCTAGTTAAGTAAACCACGTGTGAGTGATGTGAAGCTTTCCTGAAGAAGGTGAAAAGTCTTTGAGATTTTACAGGGAAAGAGATAGAATTCAAGGAGCAGATTCAGACATGGAAATGGGGAAATAGAGAACTGAAGAGGTCTTCTGTGGGTGCAAAGCATGCAGAAAATCAAACCAGGCAGGTTGTATTGCCTTTGCCCTAAAGACAACATACAGGAAGAAAAGCAGGATGGTTTGGAGTTAACATGAGTCAAAGAGAAAATGTTTGCAGACATGTAGTAGAATTATCAAATAAACATGAAATGAGCTTCATGCTCAGTTTCATTTTTTCCTTTGATAATTGCTTATTTGCAAACAATGCCAAAACAAAACCTTTCTTTATTCTTTCTAGCGCCATTTACAAGATGGCACACCCCAGCCTGAGGTCAGCTGTCTTTTTCTCCCTCCTCTCACATGATATTTGGGAGTTCTTCCTCTTCCACCTTTACCTTACCAAGTGCAAAATTCCTGGAAGAGGTCAGACTAGAACCTAGAACAGTAAAGTTTTAGAGGAAAGCGTGTGATATGCCACAAAGGTTTGGTTCAGGACCTTGGAGAGGGACATGAGTCTGCAAGCTTCCCCATCCCCTTCACTGAGGTTTCCTTGCTGGTAATGGGGGAGCTTCTAAAGATGCTATGCCAGGCTCCATGATAATACCACAATAACAGGGGTTAGGAGCAGAAGGGATTGTCAGGTTTTGTCATGGGTGGAGTAGGACTCCTGTGGCCATATTGGCAAATTGGGAAAAAGTCATCAGGGACCTGGTGGAAAATGGTGGCATCAGAATGGGGAGATGGGTGAGTCATTAAGAGAATGCCAAAAACATTCTTCTCTCAACATTGGAAGTTTGGAAAGAACCAAGTGTGGTGATGGACACCTGTCGTCTCAGCAATTCTGGAGGCTGCCAGGAGGATCACGAGTTCTAAGACAGTCCCAGCAAATTAGGAAGGCCCTAAGCAACTTAGTGAGACCCTGTCTCAAAATAAAATATAAAAAGGTCTGGGGATGTGGCTCAGTGTTAAGCAGCCCTGGGTTCAATCTCTAGTGAAAATAAAATAAAAGAAGTTTGGAGGAGATTGAGGTCTTTGGGGGGAAAAAAACAGATCAAGGACTGTCTGTAATTTGTGAGTGTTGAGCAGCAGACATGTGAACACCATTTTCCTTAATATGGAGGATGTATGTCTGGAGTGCTGACGTGTTCCTTCTAGTCAGGGAGTCATGCTGGGGTCCAGAGGCAGTAGGGGCTGAAATGCTGATTGATGCCTGTCCTTTTGCAAGCTCAGGTATCTTTTGAGGTTTATTTATTTTTTCTCAAAGTGTAGGATGTTTCCTAGGGTAAGAAGGAGAGGGCACTGAAACCTGGGGAAATCGTATTGACTCACTTTTCCTGGAAGCCATGTGAGCATGATCTTCCTCGGGATACTTTTATGTATTTTGGAGTCACTTGAAGATGACATCCAGGAGCAACTCACTAGAGGTGGGAGGGGAGTCACACATGTGCAGATTCAGAAGAAACCAAGTCAAATCCCAGGCTTTGGCATAACCTCACTAGGCCTCAGCATGTTTGCTGGTAAAACTGGGATGGCAATAATTATAATTGACAGGAACATTATAAAGGGCTACCAGTTGGGCAATGTACATAAAGGGTTACAATAGCGCCTGCCAAATGACTTGTCTAATGGTGTCTGTGCATCTAATTCATTATTATATCAAAATAATTAGTTCAAATACAACGATACAGGCAAAATGCTTGCCATCATGGAGTTTGTATTCTAGTGGAAGAGTCAGCTGATGCTTCAGTGAGTAGAAAAATGTATGTTGTAAGTAGCAACTAGGTTCTGAGGATAAATAGAGCAGGAGAAGGGAGATGGGTGATGGTGGGTTGGGATGGGGAGGCGAACTCTCTTGGAGAAAAGGCCATTGGACAGAGACCTGAATGTGGTAAGTCAGGAACCAAGTCAATATCTAGAGGGAATGTCCCCAGACCAAGGACCAGCCTATACAAAGGTCCTGAGGAGGAAATGCAGTAGGCTTACTTGAGGACAATGAATGGGATAGTGTGGCTGCAAGACAGTGATCAGAAGGGAGAGAAAAAGAAATAGATTAGAGAGGAGTGTAGTAGGCAGAATATCTAGGTCCTGGGCACAGGCTGAGGGGATTTTACTCTCAGTAAGATTTTACTGTAAGGAGGTCTCCGAGCAGACGAATGACATGTTCAGACTTTTTAAGTACCACTTTAGCTGCCTTGGGAGGACAGGATATGAGAGGATAAAAACAGAAGCAGACAAACCATTAGGAGGCCACAGAAGTCACCTTAGTGACAGGCAACAGCATTCTGGGCCAGGGATGCAGCAGTGGGGAGGAGAAAGGGCAGGTTCTGAATAATTTTAAAACATTTTTTAAATATTCAAAATATTTTTAAAAACAGTCTTTTTACAGACATTACATAACTAGTTTTTGTCTTCACAATTCTGTGCATCTTACTATTCCCATTTTAATGATGAGAAAATTGAGGATCAGAGAGGCAAAGTGGCTTGTCTGTCACTCACTGAGTGATTGATTAGCACTAATGTGCACGCCTGGCATCAACAGACTTCACCTTCTAGTGGGCTCAAGCAAGGACTCCTTGCTAGGTACAGTGGCACAGGCCTGTAATCCCAGTGGCTTAGGAGGCTGAAGGCAGGAGGACTGAGAATTAGAAGCAACCTCAGCAACTTAGTGAGGCCCTGAACAACTCAGCAAGACCTTGTCTCAAAATAAAATATACAAAAGGGCTGGGATGTGGCTTAGTGGTTAAGTGCCCCTGGGTCCAGTCGTGGGTACCAAAGAAAAAGGACTTATGTACCACCAGTAGCTCCTCATGGACATGACCCTGACCCGGTGCCCTCATTAGGTCATTTCCCTGGAGATTTCTGTAGGAGCATCTGAAACAACAGAAGATGACCTTGGTTTCCATTTCAATAGAGTTCTGTATGCAATTTTGAATTTTCTTTTAATAATAAACCCTTCATGCAAAGTACAGTGCTAGGCAATGTTTTGTTTATTACTTAATAAAATCAGTAGTCCCAACATCCTGGGAGGATGGACTCAGTTTACATATGAGGAAAGACAAATAAACCTGGATCAAATCATGTGGCTGGCAAATGGCATAAGCAAGACTTGAGTGCAGGTTTGGTCCCTAACAGTGTAAGGCACAGGTGAGACACAAAAGCAGCCAGGTGCTGGGCAGGGGGTGGCTCATGGGTAGGCAGAAAGCTCCCACCTCAGCCTGAACCACCTCAGTCCTCTTCCTGCAGAAATAGAACAGCCGCGGCTGCAGGATGGGGCTGAGCAAGTCTGCACGTGTTGCTCATTAGGGTCTTGGAAACGCTGGGCCTCGCTCAGGCAATTCCCCTAATCATAACAGTTAGTAATAAGGAGAAATGATTAGTCAAAACAAGGAGGGACCCTGCTGAGAGGGATTTTGGGAGCCTCAAAGAGCCCAGCGTTATACATTTCACCAAATATGAATGTTTACAGAAAGAACTTCTTGCTTCTCCTTCGTCAATGGATCTAATTGTCTGGGAGAGAGGAAGTGGATCCCACTTTCTTGGAAAAGAGGCAGCCCCTCTCTCTGGGCTGAGCCTAACTAAGTCTGAGAGTCCAGGGTTCCTGGGATTCTGCAGAAGGCCTTGTAGGAAGGGTGAGGCCCTGCAGACTGGAGGCGGCATGATTCAGTAGGAGTGTGTTATGGCCCCTCTGAGGTCACTGCTACATGGGGGATGGGTACCCAGTTAAATCTCTTACTTGTGGCCCAAGATGAGAGGCAAGTTTTAATATAAAGCACCCTGACCTGCAGAAATACCCTGGGGACACTCAAAGTCGAGGACAACCATAGGTCATGCGATCTCAAAAACGTGGCCTACAAGTCCCTCTCCTAGCCTTAGAACAGGCCTCAGAAGCCTCCCAAAATAATGTAAATGCACTGGACTCAGAAAACAGGGGCTAACTGCCCTCCCTGCCGCAGTGTCACTCCATGGGTCACTTACTGTAGTCATTCATAGATTCTTGAGTGACCAACCTGTCCATGAGCTGTGCTGTGCAGGTGAGGCTGTGGGCAAGCTCCCTGCTGTCCATCCCGAGGAGCTCAAAATCTGCAGGGCAGTGGCACTTGTGCAACATCCATAGAGGCCACGGACTGACAAGGCTGGTAAAGGTCAAGCCCGTGAGCCTGGAGAGGGCTAGGCAGTGTGCTTAGGGACTTGGAGGGGGACACTGTCCTCCTGACACTCATGTGGAAGTCAGTGGAAGAACACCGAGCCTTAGTGTGCTGTACATGTACAAAGGACTGCCTGGTGTGGTTATGCAGGAATTCCTGCCCTCCCTTCATCTTCTGGAAGGGAAATCGTGACTCTGTGCACACTTGTACAATGAGTAAAAGAAAGACATTGGGCAGAAGACTTGAGCATCAGGGCCTAAAGCAGGGAGAACATGAGGCCTGCAGCAGACCTCCTATACAGGACCTCCCAAGCTTCTAGGTAGGGGCCCTTTTCATGACCCAGTCAATTGTCAGAGGGAGTTTCTCCATAGCAATGTCTGCTGCAAAATCATTGTCCTAGGCCACATACCACTAGGGCAGGCTCCAAGGTGTTTTCTTAAGAAAGAAAAATTCTAAGTTTATCTAAGTCTTCCTGAATTCAAAGGACTCTGGAACACATTTCTATCTTTGGGATAATGGAAGGCTAGATCTTCCTGGGGCATGACATTCACAGAACTCCTTGTTCTGGCCTGCATTATTTCTAACTGATGCATTCAGGACTTGAAATGCCCCAAGCCACTCATTTGATTTAGCATGATCTGATGTAGTCCAGAGCTTGGTGATTCTCTCTAGGCAGGTGCCAATAGGAAGACTGAGATCAGGACAGGAATCCAAAGCAAGGACAATGATGTTCTGCATCTTGAGATCTGGTTGGTGGTCCCTGGGCCAAGACATGCCAGGGATGAAGGTCACACAAATAAGGACATCCTTGAAGGTGGAAAAGAAACTACGCTCCCTCAGAATCTCAGGAATGTAGGAGCTGTCTGGTCCCACCGGGCACACAGTCTACTGTGAACTCTCACATGCTAGACACTTTCCAAAGTTTCTTTTAAAAGAAGACAACAATCTGGATCACACTGAACAAGTCCTCACTGCATGTACGGACTGAGGGTTTGACAGTGGTGGGAATGAGGCCCTCAGGTGACTGCATGACCAGGAATCCTATCTCCTCGCCATGCTCTGAGAGAAAGTGGTGCCCTTGGAGAAGTCCTGTATTTCACAGTTACTCAAAAGTGACCAAGAGTTTCCTCCCTGGACCACAGAATTTTTTTAAGTTGTCATAATTCTATTCATCTTTTTAAAGAGACTGTAGATCAGAATGGCATCCAGACCACAGCTGGAAAGAGAATATGAGTCGAATAGTCACGAGACATGCATTCCATTTTTCTTGGGGGGTACAAGAAGAATCTTCCAGGCCCTCTCATGCAGTTCTACAAGAGACATGTGCTGCCTCTCTCCAGATACAGAGGAGACACCCCAGTTTCAAAGACAACAATTCAAGGTCAAGGGAACAAAAGATAAACCAAAAAGGGTTGTAGCCTTTCAGGGAGTTATGGGTCACCCAAGATCAAGTTCTGATTCTGACACGCTAATTCTTAAAATGGAAGGAAACCTTGAAATTTAGTGTGTTCAGGTGGCAAAAGCCAGCCTCTATTAGACTCCTCCAGAGGAGGGAAGCTCACGACTCCCACCATTATAGTCTCATTCGTCAGCAAGCACAAGCTATATGAAAAGAAAAGATAACAACCCCAAAGCATCTATTCACAATAACCACAAAACCCAAAATATACCTAGGATCAAACTTCATAAGACCTGTGTAATAAAGGCGTGAAGACAACTATAAAAATCTTACTAAAGGGCAAAAAGAAGACATAGATTTCATGTGCCTAGATGGAAAGACTCAACATCTCAATGTTATAAAGAAGATAATCCTCTCCAAAATAATCCAGATGTTCAATTCAATCCCAATCCCAATTTAACAGGATTGCTTAATGATACATGCCCAACTTGTTCTAAGGCTTGTCCTGAAGGAAACAAGTGCTTAATAATAGAGGTGGGTTTTTTTTTTTTTTTTGGAAATGGATAATATACAGAGACATGGCTTACCAGTCATTGAGATATAAAGTTACCATCTTTAGAAGCAGTTAGATCTGGTGTCAGGACAGACCAAAAAAAATCAATGGGAGAGAAGAAAGACAAATATGCACGGGCATTTAGTCTCTAAAAGAAGCAACTTACTAAAATGTGGACAGTTCGGGTGGAGGTGAGAACGTGCTATTTTTAATCAGATAAACAAGAATAACAATTTTTGCAAAAATAAATTTCTGATAGAGGAAAGAATTAAATATAAATACTGAACAGAGAATTAAAAGAGATTATGAGAGTATTTTTATACCCTAGATTGGGAAGGACATACATAAAACCCTGACAAAAAGTAATGACACAAAGCCCTAAAACCAGAAGGAAGTCAACAGCCAGGTTTGAGTCCAGTGGTTAAAAAACTTCATATTAACAACAACAAAAAAGTACCCATAAATAGAATTAAATGGAGGCCTGCAGGGCAGAATATCAGATATAATTAATGGGCATCTAGAAGTCTCCTAAAAATAGCAAAAGGGCAAGGGTTACACACAGTCAATTCTTAGAAGAAAAAATAAATTGGTCAACAAGCATATTAAGAATACACAGTTATAATCAGAGAGATACTAATCAAATGATTAGGAGGTCAGTGAAATTGGCAGAGGTTGAAAGTCTTGATGACATCCAGTTGGGAGCCAGAGTAGAGAGAAGCAAAATATGTACTGCTGGTGGGGGTGTAAAGTGGCCGAGTCATTGGGAAAGCACTCTGGTCATTTTAACGGGCTTCAAGAGTAGGCAGCTGGTAATTCAGCAATTCTATTTCCAGGTAAGCCTATATGCCCCAAGCATTTCTGTGGCAGTATTATTGTTTTTATTAATGAAACCCTGGAATCAGTTTGAATGCCCACCCATGGGGGACTACACAACTCATTAGAGACTGCTGTGCCATGTTCCTGATCCAATCAGCTGTTGGGTACCAGGGTGTCCTCTGGAGAGGGCTGTGCCTCTCTGAGGTGTTGATGCTTCACGGCCTGTCAGGCACGGGCATGGCTAACTTCACAGAGCTGTTCTGCATGCAGGACCTGTCCCTGGGCATGGGCACAAAGCCTGACCTTCATGAACAGAGCAAGGAATTCTCACCTGGTGTTCTTCTGGCCTGTAGACAGCACCCTCTTTGTGGGAACCAAGTGGCTCTTGATGGCTCTGCTCACTGAGGGCTAGCAAGGCTTGGTGGTGATCATGACTTCCCACTGACCACTGACCCCCAGTTCCCCTCAGCCACCTACCCACTCTCTGTGCACATAAAAGCCAACCTGCATCAAGCTTCATCTTACTATACATCTGCCATAGGGGCTCACTATAATCCACAGCATTGAAAATGCTTTTCTGGTCACCTCCAAGGTGAGCAGAGCCCATAGGTGACCCAGAAGATCTTCTCTGAAGGCCTCATTGGGCATCTCTTGCAAGTCTAAACTCACAGCACACTATTACGGCCATCTCCTAGAGCTGCCACTCTTCAGAATGAGCGAGGAGGACAGAGTGACCTTTGTGTTCGATTGGCCTCTGGTTCTGTACCCTTCAGCCTCTATGAGACAAGCCACCCTTCCTGATATGGCTTCTTCACTGGACCACTGGCTACAGAGACCAGAGGAGCTGGTCTCTGGCACTGCCTGGAGGGAATCCCGGGCCTTTTGCAGTTGAATCCTGGTCCTTCAGATTTCAGCCTCTCCTTTTTCTTCAAAGTCAGCCAATTGTTTGGGCATATCCACACTTTCTAGATTACATGTGGCACAAGACAAGGAAGCTATCGTTTTGTAGTGATTCATTTTATTTATTTTGTGTCTGGCTGTCTGAGCAGCTTTCCACATAATTATCTAGAAGGTACCAACTCCAAGCCAGACACCTGAAAACTATTATAACATGAAATGGGGTGTGTGCTTCATGTCCGGACTTTCCAATATATAAGTAATCAATGATGACTTTGAAGAGAAAGTGATGAAGTAAAAATTTAGCCAATCTTGTGGGACTCTCCAGGAGCAACTTTAATCTAAAATGTCCCTCCACATTTATTAGTTTCTTATTTTGGACCACATAATTTAGGACACATGAATTGCCTCTTAAACAATATTCATAACAAAATAAAGATGGCAATTGATCAAGACTTAGCAGATGTCTAACACTGACTTAGGTAGTTTAATGTATTTCACAATAGGCACAAACGATATCTTCTTTTTTCTTGAAAAAGAAGCAGAGATTTGGAGAGGTTAAGTAACTCAGCAAGGGAGGTCTGGAGTGGAGAGTCAAGCCTGGTCTGAATCGTATCAACAGAAGAACTCTCACCACTTGACCATGTTGGGCACCTGGTGTGTTAGGTCACAGAGGGAGTTAAAAAAAAATCTGCAGATTGGCACATCAAAGAACTTCCAGTCCAGTGGCCATGGCAGAGCCGTGTGCCTGAATGGCTCTAACCAACACAGGACACTCAGCATGGGCCGAGCAAAACCTCCTCCTCCCTGGAGCCATTGCTGGAGACCACGCATGAGCAGTCATGTCGGGAAAGGATTCCAAAGCCATGGGGTGGACAGCTTTGTTCCGATGCTCAAAATGGAGAAAAGAGTAGAAGAGATACATTTTTACCTCCATCTTTTCCCACTTCTTGAACTTCACAATTAAATTAGTGCTCTGTGAGCTTCAAAGAAAGAATGACAAGGACCACCATGCATTGTCTAAGTCAGGCTAGCTGACACCATTTCTTTTTCCCAAACTGTATTATTAGCCTGCAGAGAAAAGGCACATAGAAAGTAGGCCTAAATTTTCAGAAGGGTAACTGAAAAAAAAAAAAGTACACAAATACTTGGTACTTGTATAACTGAAAAATGTTAATTAACTGATAATGCTCCTACTTGGATTTTAGCTGCTTTGGAAATAACATGAGAGTAGGAATAATACTGATAATAGTGACAAAAGTGTTTGCTTTTTTGAAATGTTTCACATGCCCAACACTGTCTTAAGTAGCATCATTGCACTTAATTCCCATGACAATGAGGTGAGACAAATAGGGGAATTATCCCCATTTTTTTGGATGAAAAAATGAGGCACTTGTCCCACATAGCTGGCAAGTGGCAGAGCAGGGCTTGAACATGAACCGGTCTCCAGAGTCCCCAGTCTTAATAATAACACTAACACTGCTCATTTGAGGTGATAAAAATCGTAGTATCGTAGTACGATATCTACATGAAAGAGCATGGAGCCTGAATCAATGGAGCAGAATTTCCAGTCATGTTTGTAAGCGTGCAATAGAGGAGACCCGGAAGGGCAGCATTTCTGATGGGACAAACTGAAACACTGGCTGTTTAGTGGCTGGCAGAACCCGTGGTGTCAGAGGCTGCAGCCTAAGTAAACACTCGGCAGTGTCCCAATCACAGGGGAAAAGCCATCTTCTTTCCACTAAGCTCTGTGCTGAAGTGAGGATCATAGGTTTCATCCTGGTTGCCCTATTTGGAGAGTTTTAATGATCAATATGAGAAACTCAGAAAGGCTAGCCAGATTGTCTGGGGAGGGCATAGTTCAGGAAATCATGTGCTTTAGGGGTAGATTGTTTAGCTTAAAGGGGACAGTTCAGGAAGGATGAGAAAGTTGTCCTTAAAGACTGACACCACTGGCCTGCTGAACATGGGTCCTCAATGGCCAACCAATGACTGGGAGGGCAGAGTACCCATGCAAAATCCAGAAAATCTCTTCGACAATAATGGGTGATGGCTGTTAGGGATGGCATGGAGCCATCCCGCAAAATATGAGATGCCTTTCATCACAAATACTCAGAAAAATAAAAGTGGAATGATCACCTGCCAGGGTTGTGGAAGAGAGAAGGCTGACATGGTGGGGGATCTTGGGTGGCAGGGCTTATGGGGCTCTCTGAATGTTAACAGTCTGTGATTCCAAATGCTCCCATGACAAAATGCTGCAACAGAAAGTCTATGTGTGTGCCTGGCTATTAGCTTAAAACTTAGAACTATATGATTTCTCATAAAGGTTATACACCTTGAGTCAAACAACTGTGAAAAGAATTTGTAGATTACAGAAGTGTGAAAGCACATTTACACAAGCCATGCTGACCCTTCTTGAAACAGCAGTGACAGTTATAAATAGCTTTCAGCTTGCAGCCATGCTACCTCCATTCTGCATCCAGGTGTATAAGCCATCTACCTGGTCGGCCCAGGGTGTGAGTCCAAATGCAGGTACTTGGTGAAATGGCTTGCCCTAACTCTTGTTGATCTATGACCTTTGTCTGAATTTTACCTCAAGGAAAATACAGACTATCCCCTGCCAAAAAAAGAAAAATACAAATGAGTCAGGAGTGGTGGTGCATGCCTATAATCCCAGCAGATCAAGAGGATGAGGCAGGAAATTGCAAGTTCGAGGCCAGCCTCTGCAACTTAGGAGGCCCTAAGCAACTTAGTGAGACTCTGTCTCAAAATAAAAAAATTTGAAAAAGGAGGGGAGTGGCTGGGAATATGGCTCAGTGGTTACACCGTGCCCGTGGGTTCAATTCCTGGTACCAACACACACACACATACACACACACATACAAATGATCTATTCTTTTTTTTTTTTTAACATGCAACATGGATCATATGTCAGGATAAAATCAAGCAGCCTTCTGGGGTATAGAATAGAGCACACAATGTGACTTTTACTAAAGCTCTGGTCAGCAAAGGGTGAAGCCAATGGCGGGTAGAACAACCTTCTGTTAATATGTCGCAAGCTCTCAATTAACAGAGGCAAACACTTGTGAAATGGTCTACTTTTGGAAGGTATTCAAAATCATCCCCAGTGTGCAGCATGTGGACAAATAGGCAGTTGCTAATTCATAGCACTGGATTCCTGTCTCAGGTGGAGCACTTGTCGCCACAGGGCATCCTGCCCTCTTGAGCTGGAGAAGCCCTCCCTGCAGTGGCAGCCCCAGAGACTTCCTCTTGGCTTGATTTCCTGCTAGGTGTGTGTGTGGGGGGGGGGTGGCGGAGGGCACCATCTGGTGAGATCCATGACCTGTTTATATCCCCAAACCACTGGGCCCTGCATCTGAGCTCAGTCACTTTGCATCTGCCTCAGTTTCTCCCTCAGCCTCCCTGAGGCTACTCTAGTCCGACTGTGCTCCCTGGATTCCATTCTTTTCTCTTCCCTTCACTGCTCCTGGCCCCCAGTTAATGCTGTACCTTGTAGGTCTCCACACTGCTCTGGCCACCTGAAAAATGAAATGAAAATGGGGGCAGAGCAGGTGAGAGGACATTCTGAGAACGAGTGAGCGTCTACACTTGAAACGCTCAAACCCAGGCACACTCATAGGAGCATAGTCAAATCTTACCCCACGCCTCCTCATTCACACACACCTTTGCCCCCTCGGGTTCAGCCTGCTAATCCAACACAGAGGACTGATGGGGAGGCCAGGCCCTGTGGTTCCAGTCAATGGAAATTCACACAACAGCCCTTGTCCCAGGATCACAAAGCAGAGGACAGGGACCTAATTCTCAAGCAGTATTCTCAAATGCTAGCAGCCTTCAGAACCACCTGCAAGGTGTGTTAGAACTGACTGCTGAGCTCCACCTCCAGAGTTTCTCATTCAGCAGGTCTAGGGAGTGGCTGAGAACTTAGTCTAGCATGTTCCCAGGTGACAATGCTGGTTCAGGGACTGCATTTAAAAATCAATTAGTCTAAAGGAAATCATCATCAGCAAGCTTGCGGAGCATGACCCAGCCTGGAGAGCTCAGAGCAGCTGTATGGGACACTCACATATGACTCCCTGTCATCTCAAGGCCCTTCCCACCTTCTGGACCCTTTCCCACCCAGCTTGCCTAGAAAGACCAGGACCTGGGCACTGGAGCTGCCATAGTCCTGGGAAGTCCATGTGAGGGACATGGCCCCTGTGCTGCAAGGACAACTCTGATGCACTGTGAGGGTGCCCTGTGAGTTGCTCCCCTGAAAGAGAACTGCCAGCCTCTTAAAAGAGGGAATGCGAATGTCCAGGAGAGAAAGCAATGGGAGAGAAAGGAGAGGATTATGACCCCTCAAGAGCAAGAGTAATGGCAAATCCCATTCATCTCCATGACCACCCACCACACCACTCTAAGAGCTCCCAAATTTTAGCTCTCATTGAAGTTGTGGCCCTGGAAGTAGACAGATCTGAGTTCTTTTTTAAATATACTTTCATTTTGTTTATTTATTTTTATGTGGTGCTGAGGATCAAACTCAGGACCTTGCACGTGCTAGGTGAGCGCTCTACTGCTGAGCCACAACCCCAGCCCCAGATCTGAGTTCTAATATGGGATTTCACTTACGTTATATCATTTAATTCTCCAGACCTTTCCATTTGAGTTCCATCCTATCCAGTTTTCCCAATGAGGAAGCTCATATTTTAAAAGGCTATCATTTGTCCCAGGTCATACCATCGGGAGTCAAGCTCAAAAATCCCTGTTCTTGCCTTCAGGGGGACCTCAGAGAGTGGCTATCATGGTGCCTTCTCTTCTGAGGGGACAGTAAAGGGGCTCAGAGGACAAGGTGACCTTGGAGCCCCTTCTTCATTCCATTTCTGCGCTCAAAACTGCAGAGGGACACCCAGTGCATTTGAAGAAGAAATAAAAGAAACAAGACAAGCACTGGCTTGCCTCTGTGATCCATCAAAATTTCTCCCATGTGGGTGACAGAAAAAGGGTTTTTGTGGTCAGAAATGTAACAAGGTAATTATTTTCACACCAGTCCTTCCGCATAGTTTTTCACAGACAGCAATTTTATAAGGCATAATTATCTATTTTCACCTGCTTCATAAATTCCTCCTTTCCGTTTTGTCCCCCTGGTAAACTAGAAATTACTCAAAACTGAAGCTACGCATCACAGCGTTTGGTTTCACGTGGCTGTGCACTTCCCTGTTCCTGTCTGGACACTCCCTCCGTCTGATTGACCTGGTCAAGCTCTACTTGCCATCTGACCCTGCTGAGGAGAGAGGAAGTAAGTCTCGCTTAGAGGAGTCAATGAAACCCTGCTTCCAAAGAACTGAGGGTCAGTCCTGTTGGCCACAACTCCTGTCCAGATTCTTGGTTCCTCTCATCCCAGTGAAGAGGGCATGACAGGTTCCCTCCTCCTTGCCCAGCATGCCTGGCTGCATGACAGTCCCCTTGTCAGGTATTTTCACCAGGATCTTCCAGCTGAGGCGACTGTGTGGTTTGGGGCCACACAATGAGTTCTGCTGTGACGCTCAGAGAGGGAATCAAACCTCGGCTCCTTCTGACATCCCTTTTATTTTCAGATCTCTAACATCCTCCCATACTGGAGGCTTTGATATCTGCAGCACTCTTCACACTTTCCAGGGATATAACTAAAGCAAGTTTTAACATCGCGATTGAGAGTTTACTATGAGCCAGGCACTGTGCCAAACACGCTCTAATATGATTTTGCTTAATCCTCATAACAACTCAGAAAGGCATACATTAGCATGAAGTTGTGAGACTGAAATGACAAAGGAAAGAAAGTTGAGAGAGTAGACCAAGGTCACAGGGAAGCAGTCAAGACTCAAATGTGCATCTCTGAAGTGCCCAAGGCCATGATGATTTGATAAGCTTTACCAGGACCCACTTGAGACTGCAATAGTTTAGAGATGCCAGGACTCCCCTGAGATATCAAACACATTAATTGAACTTAAGGAGGGGTGGTAGGAAGCCTGGTTTACAGATGATGGGTCAGAAGCACAGGTAAAACAACTTGGGGCTTGCCGGTCCCATCTAAAATGAGAGAAAGCAGTTTGGGGGACTGAGCCCTCAACTTGTGAGAGTTGCCATTTCTTCTAGGCAGACAGTGTCAGAATTAAATTACCTTAGAGGACACCCAGTGGGTGTCCATGTGCAGAATTGTTCGCTTTGGTAGGGAGAAATCTCCACAACTCTTGGAGTTCTGGAAGTTTTCTGTGTTGATTGTGGTGAAATGGCAGAGGAAAAACAAGCAATGTGTTTCTCCTACAGAGTGAGGAGGAAGGAGCTTCAGCAGAAGGTCAGCAAGCCCAAAGCTCAAGGTCAGTTCCGGCTCCTCAGCCCACAACTTTCCCAACTGTCCCTGCTGGTGGAGCAGCACGTGACCCTTGTCCCCTCCTCTGTCTCCTCCTTGCCTTAAGTGGCACACTGGTACTTTCTCATTGAAGGTGGTCCTCACTGTCCAGGTAGCCTGGCTTAGACAGCAAACAGGGGTGGGAAGGCACCTGTGGCCTGCTGTGGCTTCCCCCACAGCTCCCACCTCAGCCCATGCACAGATTGGGAGGATGAGGCTCTTGTGGGGTCTGAGCTGGTATTGGGCCCAGGCTGGGCAAGAGAACCATCAGCCAAACATTCGTGCAGCAGTTCTAGAACAGCGGACCTGGCCAGAGGAGGAAATAAGGAAGAGGAGCTGGGTGTCCACAGGCCAGCAGAAGTCATGCGATGGCAGATTCGGAATTCAGAGCCCCAGAGTTCACTGTGCCACTTCTGAGGTCACACAGAGCCCCACACTAGTCCCTTCCACACTGTCTGAGGGTGTACCTACACCCTGTTGAATCTACTAATAAGGTTCAAGGACAGGGGTGCCAGGGTCTTTCAGAGGAAAAAGGAATCCCTGGTTCTTGCAATAAATTAAAAAGAAAAGGAAGAAATGTTCAAATGGAGCAACATTCTCAAAGTTCAGATGGAATAAATGAACATTTTAACACTACAAAAATACAGTGAATATATACGTGCTGGCCCCAAAAGATTAACAGGATTCATTAAAGATGTTAATTCTTAGTGTACTATGTGGTTTTGTAGCCTTGTAAGAGAGCACAATTTAAAGTTGTAATATTCTTTTAAAAATGTTCCTTATTGTTGGTGAGTGAGTGGACTGTTGACATCATCTCATTCGTCTAGAGACAGTAGTAACAAGTCAGACCAGAGGTTCCTGGGAGTTTGAGGCCTCAGTTCTTGGACTCTCCTGACACTGATCCCTCCTCCCACTCACAGGACCAGGACACTGTAGACCCTGGGCAAATGCTCTGGACATCGAGGAGACTGGTTCTTAACCTGGATCCCCAAGCAGTAGCACATGTTAGAATGAATGTGCTTTCCTTCTTCCCCTGGAATACCCCCCATGCTGAGCCAGATCACAATTATTTTTGGATGGGACAGATGGAAGACTTGTATTTACGAAGTGAATAAGTCCTCCCTGCCCAGGCCCCAGCCAGTCTCTCTCAGGCTTGGCTGGGCCCCTGCACACCTGCCCTCTCTACCTGCTGGGCCAGATGGGGGCCCCAAGGCCACAGTGCAGGGCTGTGCCTTGCCTCAACCACTCCAGATATGCTCCTTGTATTTGAAAAATTATTTACTGTGGTGATGTGTGATGCCTTTTTAAAAGAACAGATGGCACCTCCAATTAGAATGCTTTAAAAGGAAACCCTAATGAGAATATAAAAGCCAACAAATTGACTTTTTCATACAGTACTTCCCTGGCACACAATAAATCAAATATATAATGAGGCTCAATAAAATAATGGCTTTATTTACACTTGTTTTGCCTGGCATGGTGTTGCACCCCAACCCTGCTCTCTGGGTCTCCTCAACAAGCACTGTGCCCCTTGCAGGTGGAGGTTGAAGATGGATGGTGCATTCGGGAGCTGTCGGGCCTGGCCACCACAGCTACGTGAAGATTGGAACTATCTATTTCTAGTCTGAGCCTGATGCTCTATATCTGGGGGTTGAAGAAGCAGGGCTATGTAAAGGTATGGCAGCCGTGAGAGACACACAGGCAAGTCCAGCTCCATTCTGCTCTGGGCAAGGAAGGTGCTCCCAACCCCTAAAACTGGACTCAGGATATGGGTAGGTAGAGTGGATCTACCATGGATAGACTGGAGGCTTCATTTCTTTCCAGGAATTGGTCCTATTTGTTCATGTACGTCAGATAAAGTGGCTGGAAGACAAAGCTTCAGAAATAAACGAGAGAGGTGATAGAGCAAGGGGGACAGTTGCACATTAGCATTCTGAGCATCTGATCACTGGCCTCCCTTCCTTCTGGTAGCCTTATTCAAAAGTGGGTTGGATTTACAGGGTATGTCTGCTAAAGTGGGAAGCTGGAAGTCTCAGGCTTCTACAGGCATGAATCGATGTGCAGAGGGAGCCTGAATAGTGACAGGATCATGAGCAAAGGTGGAGGGGACTGTGTTCAGGAGGTGAGCCGTGAGACCCTGGGCAAATGCTCTGGACATGGAGGAGACTGGTTCTTAACCTGGATCCCCAAGCAGTAGCTATTTGGCATCCATAAGTGTCTTCTAATGAAGAAGCATTAAACAATGCTTTGGAGGCTCATGGGAGACCCTCCCCCAGCGGAGTCTCAGACCTCAGTGGAGGATACACCTCCACAGAAAGAAAGTTTGCAGAAATGGAATTATTTCTGTTAATCTCCACCCACCAGAGAAAGAGGTCTGGGGAAAATCAGTTTACAAGAGGATGAGCTTTTCCTCAGCTCAAATCTATAAGCATTGATCGAGCCCAGGACCTTGATCTAGAAGACACTTTCATTCCTCCTCTGTACCCAGCAAAGGTTACATTTGCTACAAGGAAGAATTCAGAAATTCTTCCACTCACAGTCCAGTTATTTTTTCTGTCTATCAAACGGCAAATATATATGAAATGTCCCTCTGTGGCCTTGTGCCCTGGGGGTGGGTATGAGAGATTGGGTACCCAGAGGTGTAGGGATGGTCCTTGCTCATAGCAAGCAAGCCAGTGCACACAATGCAGAAAAGAAAGTTCTAGCATGATTAGAGGCTCACCTGGAGTATTGATCCCAGCCCCTGTTAGGAATACTGAAAAGAGAGATCATCACTATTTCAGACTGCAACCCTTAGGGAAAGAGGAACAAAATCCCTAGAATGCTGCACACAGAGAGAGTAGTGTCTCCTGCCTCCTGTGATTATGGAGGGAAGGCTTGGAGGAAATCACCCCTGACCCTGCCAGGAGAGCAGAGCTGCCTTCAGCTTTGGCTGAATGACTGGCTTTTCCTGTAAAGCATATAACAAGTGAGGGGATGAATCTGCTGTATGTACATCCTTGGAATTAATGCCTCATAGATGCACTCTGTAGTCATCTTCTGATCTTGTCCTTTAGAAGAACACAGGTGCTACACCATGCTGACATCAGGAGGAACACAGGACGATGAATATATGGTCCTGGCACAGAAGGACCCTCATTTGGTAGTGAGGATAAGACAATCAGAGAGTAACTGGACAATTAATAAAATCATGAGAGCATTAGGGGAAGCATCATGGAAGATATATAGGAATCCCAGTGAAGAGAGGAGATTTTCAGCTGTGGGGACCAGGAGGGGATTGGAGGAGAAGTCTGGAAGAGTTTACTAAGAGTTGTTGCAGTATTCTAGTAGATCTTGAGTTTGCACTCACTGTACTCTCCAAGTTGGCATTTTAACCATCTGATGGCCAGAACTTGTCCTTCTGGGGTGAGAACTTGGCCCTCCCACCTGGTAGGAGTACAGAAGAAAGAACATAATCCTGACCTTGAGCACAGAGAAGGGTTCCATACCCTGCAGCACAAGAGCTTTCTATTTCAGCACCACGGCCAGCACTTCTGCATTGCACTGCAAGGAGAGGATGTCTTCTCTCTCCTGCCTGGGGGTCCACCATGGACACTGACAAGGACCCCAACCCCCCAGCCCAAAGCCCCTACGAGACACTTACTAGTGCATGCCACTTCCGGGGGATCAAAATCTGCTCGGTAATAGCCAGTCCGACAGGTGCAGATAGGAGACGCCTCTGAAGGAGAACGGCTGTTGGAGGGACAGTGGGAGCAGCCCTCAGCTTCCTGGCTGGCCTTGAATGTCCCTGCAGGACAGGCTGGAACACAAAGAGATTATGTGAGAATTAATGGAACAGTAGCAGCTTCCTGGCATTGGAAAGTAAAGGATTCTGCCCTCTTAAATGGGATATGGTGAGCACCTCATTTGGAGAAACTTCTTCTCAATACTTCCAGTTCTTCAATCATCCATAGTGAAACACACTTTTCTGGAACCAATGGCCTCTCTCACTGGAACAATGTGAAAAATGATTCTTCCCTTTTAGGTGTGTCAAAGATTTAATTGATAAAAATGAATCTACTGTGTAGCTCTGTGCCTGGGACGTAAGTGCTCTGGACACAGTTGGTTTCCTCACCTTTCTACCTGCTTAACAGCCATAGCCTTGCCCTGAGCCATTCATTGGAGGAATCTAGCCCTACAGCCTCAGAAGGAAAGGGGTCCTGGTAGGCTGTGGACCAGATCTATGGTTCTTAAATGCCATGTTGTGACACACAGGAAAGCACAGTGAGGTGTGTTAACACACACGTGTTATGAACGACAGTAAAGGACTGAAACCCATGAATGACTCTTTAAAAAGAAATTAAAGTGGCTTCAAGGTTACTGCCTTAACAACATCCTTCTCTCTTAATTGCATTTTGATGTGCTTGCAGGGGTGGGGCAGGAAAAGAATGGCTTTGCAAGCGGTGCACCAGCGAATGTGTCATGCACTTGGTATCATCTGTCATGCAGATGGCAATGGGAAAGGTTGGGAACACCTGCTACAGCTCAGTGCCCACCCAAGATGATCTCACATCGAAGCAGCTCTCTCTAGTTCACTGTGGGATCAGCTTAGGGTCATGTTCTGCAACATCTGCTTTCAGTTGGCCCCTTAGCCTTTGAGCATGTCTCCACTACAGAAACCCTCAAGTCTGGACAGCTGGTCTCCTTGCTGATCTCTCAAAAAGTGTGAGCCTGCCTGTCCTACTTCCCTGAGGCCTTCCTCACCATCTCAGTCCCAAACTCTTCCTGTCCCCATGATACCTGCTCTGGCTCATCCTCCTTTGAGACTGGATAAGACTCACTGTTTCTTCAACACACCTCACTAATTCATGTGACGAACATTTACTGTCCACTTCCCAAGAACCTGAGCTTGGGGATGTGGCCCACTTTTAAGGACCTCTTGATCTATTATAGTCACACTGTTACAATACAATGTGATTGTTGCCTTACCAGAAGTACCATGAGAATGGCTTCTACTTATACAAAACTCATCTTCCCAAATATATTGTTCCCTCCTGGAAAGTGCCGAGCATTCTTTAATAATAGCAGTAGCCACCATCTGCTAACTCGTCTTGCTAAGTGCTTTACATGTCTTACTCTATGGGGTGGCTATTATTATCTCCATTCTGCTAATGAGGAAATTGGGACCTGGAGAGGTTACAAAAGTTACCCAGGATATCACAGTGGGAGAAATGATAGTGATGATAGACATATAAGCTCTTTGAAAAACATCCACCACTTTTCTGCCCAGACAATAAGGAAGAATGGTTTCTTTCCTTGGCTGTGAATGTTTTCCCAGTCTGATGCTCACTTAAAGTGAGTAAATGGTTTCAGTTACTTTGGATGTGCCCTGGGGTGGGAGCCCATCCTGAGAAGCAACCTTTGTGAAGTGGAATGCTCTGGAATGGTGTATTCTGTGTAATACAAGTTCTCTGGGTTTTTTAACACCTATTGTTTTTGCAAAAGAGGTCTGTGGTAAGATATTTTGAAAGTGTGAATCTACAAGGTTAATTTTGTTTTTTAATTGCAGCATTCCTCAGAACTTCACAAAACGAGAGGATATAGAATATTATGTCTTTTTTTCACCAAAAAGCCCTCCTTTGCCAAGCATCCCCTGGGACTCACTTTCCATGAATACACGGTTAGATATGACTTCCTAATTGTCAGGAAATAACAACTTCTGCTGTAACCCAAGTACAAACAGACCACTTGCTGACCCCTCTCAGCACATTCAAAAGAAACTTCTCTGAAGAAAGAAAAAAAAAAAGAAATTAGCTCAACTATTTACTAAATAATCAATCAATAAAACACCAAAGCAGAAAACCCTGAATGACAGACCCTGAATGCCCTAGAGTCTGGCTCCCTGATCTATCTTACCAAGACCAAGCAAAAGCGTCCTCTACCCTCCTCCCCACCCCACCCCCCCCTCTCCTTTTCATCTTTCCATTATTCACCATCTTCCTCTGTAGAACACTCAGCCCTTTTGGTTGTCATTCTCCAACAATTCTGACCCCTCTAAGTTTTGGAGCAAAGGAGCACAGACAAGCCTGGGCCCTGCTACCTGGATGTAGAAAGACTCAGGCATTTGTATTTGGTCCCTGCCATTTTCTTAATGTATCAGCCTAAGAAGAATGAAGTGTTTTCACTTTCTTTTCCAGCACTCAAAGTCCTCCTCACTTTACATTTAATATGTTAACAGCACAATCATCCTGATATCCACAAGCGGCAGAAGGATTTGCAGAGCGCCTTTCTCTGAGATTTCTGATAGAGGATGGCAGTTCCAGAGGCCACACGGGTAGGAAATGGAGGAGAGTGGGTCCCAGCTGGACTTTAGGGAAAGGGGCTCAGACAGAGGTGGGGTGGGAGGTGCCAGAAGGCGGGGGGGGTCTGACTCTTCCTCCCCAGAGAAGTGAGCCCTGGAAATTCTGGATCTGCTTCCTGTCTCTGCTGTTCTTACTAGGGTGAACTCTAGCAAGTTATATGATCTTCCAGAGTCTCAGTTTGCTCATCTGTATAAAAGGATCCACAAGACATCTATCCTTCTCACAACTCCCCCGGGGTCCCCAGAATTCAAGAAACTCAAATACCAAATGCAGCCACCAATAATGTGTGTGCCACCAATGCTGATAACCCTCCATCCCGATTGCAAAGTTAGAATACAAAACTCAGAATATAAATTTGCAGTTCCAAAGAGGGCAAATAAATCCTGGAGCCAAATGGGAAGAAGGCGTTTCTGTGTAGGTTATTTCTGTTTGGCTAATTGGCGAGTCATTAGATCTATAAAATATATTTTAGCCTATAATTACAGAATGGATGGATTTCCTCAATATTCAGATTTCATTAATATATTGTTAAAATCTGTGTCTAGGCATCTCCTAATTTATGAAGAAGCAATCTTCCTAAATTCACTTGTCCAACCTTCAGATTGTAACTTGTAACCACACTGGCCTTATATTTTGTCATTGAATGAATGCTTTAAATAATGGTTCAAAGTGGCAGGCTAGTCCACAAATCCTCTGTAACTCATCTGGTATTAGACACCACTAATAAGAAATAGAAGTTAACCATGTTGCTATTTTACTAAAAAAATATGCCTTCCCTTGAGGAAAAAAAACAGTTTTAATTGGAGCTTTGCAGTTAATGCTGACAAAGAACACATAGGCCAATAGAAGCAAATGCAAATGACCCTCAAGGTCAGGTAAGTCACTTGGCACACACAGAATGCAGCTGGGGATGGGTAATATAGTAGGGAATGGTGGGGACTTTGGCAGCCAGGAGCCTGCACATCTTCTGTCTCAAAAATAATAAACACTGTGATCACCTAACCAAATACACCTTAGCACTTTCAAGCAATTTCAAGGTGGATAACACAGTTCTTGGCTTTAATATTTCAAACCTCAGGGGGTTGCCATTCTTGATACAGGATTATGGTCAGTGCTGTTCCTAAAGTTATGAGCTCCTCATTTCTGCCACCAGCCAGGTGTCAAGCTGGAGGAGAGGGCAGAGAGCAGATTGGGTTGCGGGATTTGGGGAGCTTCACCCCTGATGAGGGAGGCAAGGGGTCGCTGCTTCTGCTACAGCAGTGCGCATGTTCTAGCTGTGTGTGAACAGGGGACCCATCATCCAGGATGCACACCTTTGGGGATCTTTCCTTGTAATGAGATTTCTAAGAAATGTCTTTTTTTGTGGCAGCCAGGAGGCAAGTTTCCAAAGGCAGAGAGACCCTGATCAAGAAGGACAAAGCCAGAGGAACTGGAGAATTAGGAAGGGAAATTGGGTCAGAAAGGGTCCAGCCTAGGACCTCAACAGGGAGAGTTTCATTACTATTCCAGGAGGTGGGTGGGAAGAGAAGAGCCACAAACAGCTTGCTGTGCATCAGTGGAAGACCTTGTTCAGAAGGATACCTGTAAAGGAGGCTGTGTGTTGCTGACATGGATGTGGCCCACAATTGCTTTGTTTTCTTAAGAAAGAGGGGAGGGGTTTTCTTCCCTTCTTTGCAAATGCTCAGAGTTCAGATAAGAGATCCAAGCTAAATTTGCAGAGTCAAAGCAGCTGGGTACCCCCTTACACCTCCTTTCCATCCCTGACTTGAGCAGAGGGAAAGAGACAAGACCCTTACCCCACCCCTAAACCAATGTCTTGCTCCTTCTGCTAGGCAAAACACACACTTTATCCTGCTTCAAGCAACAAGAGGCAGATCCATGTCACCTCTAGCTGGTATCCAGAAGGTCACCTTGAAACGCCCACCCAACTTCTCAGCGCCTCCAAGATGTAACAAATTACCCGCTGCTTACAATGCTCTTGAGGACGCCCCTCCCCTCCTGTCCCTGCATGAAGACGCCCAGTGACACTGAATCCATCACCTACAGTACTATTACTTTATAAAGAAACAGATTAAGTGTCTCATAAACAGAGCAGTGATTGAGATAATGGAAGGCGCCTCTCGCCCCATCTGCAGCATCAGGTTATGAAGCATTTCCAAGCAGCCAGGAAGAGGAAATTAATAGAAGCAAGAGGGAATAACCACTTTTATGCAATTTCCTCAGGAGATAGTGGACCATCTAATCTTTATTGGGGCCCTTTAACCTGTCACTCAGCACTCACCAGAGCCTCTTTAGCTCGCACAATTTTTCTTGATATCTAAGGAAGATAAGATGAAAACCTCCCAACATTATTTTATAATTTTTGAAGGTGGAGGGTGCACGTTGCTTCTGTCCCTCCTCCCTCGATGGAGGCCTCCGAAAACATTTTTATGCAGCAGAAATATAGGAGAGCTTAACTATTCCCAGTGCATGGTCCAGGGGGTCAGAGCTATTCTGCAGGAAGAAAGTCTCTCCTTGCATTTTAAATGTGGTTCTTCCCTCCACCGCTGCCTCCTGTCCTTGCTCTTTCTTTTTAATAATCTGATTACTTCTCCTGATCTAATTTTTTTTCCCCAAATGAGTTTGCAAAGGTTCATGCCAATGAATATTCATCCGCTGCTTAAGAAACGGGTGCCATTTTCTCCAAGCAGGTGCAGCCCAGCAGCTGGCTCTGGGAGGTCTGCCTGCCTCTCGGGGTGACAGTGAGAGGGGAGAGGCACAGGCTTCAGCCCAGGGCTCATTGCTCCCCGGACCTCCCCTTACCTCCATGCTTTGCTCCCACTCTCTAAGAGAAGCCAAAGTGCCTCTTGTGGCTGCTGCTAAGAATTGTGGGTATGGGAAGAGGTGGGTGTGGAGGAGGTGGGTCACAATTCTGCACAGCTCTTCCCATAGGTCTTGTGGCCTCTCATTGATCCTGGCATCTAGAGACCCTCTTGCAGCCAAATGTCTCTGTCACCTTCATGTTACTGGTGGCTAACACTATGGGTTCTTGACTCTGAAAATCCAGACAAGGGTCTCCCTGACACGTGGTGCCACTGAGGTGCCTGTGCTGGGATTCCCCTGTTTACTCTCAAAAGTGACCTCTGTTTTTTCCCTGAATAACATTGGGACATACCATGGGGACCCAGGGCCTTATGGGAGCACCCAGTTCTCCTTATATTCATGGCAATGCTGAGAAAGCTGATGGCAAAGAAGTGGTGACCATCTATCTATCCATCCATTCATCCAGCTACTGTTTCAGCTCTCTGAAAGTTGGCGCAAGGTCTTGTCATCTCTATATTGTCCTTTTTCTCATGCTTAGCACATAGGCATGCTCATTCTATGGCTAATTGACCTGAATGTTCACCAAAGGCCTGTTGTGATGAGACCCAGATGGTAAAAGCTATGATATATAAAAACATATCATATATATGTTGATACACGATATAACAACAATAAACATGATCTTGATATAGAGTGTGTGAGGTGATGGGCACTTCCATACAAAGTGTGTATCCTTATAGATTTCCAGCAGTGTTATTTGATGATGCCTCTTAAAAGCTCTGAGATATTCCAAGCTTTTATTCAATAATTCTACTTCTAAAGAAAAAGCAAGCAGATGTGAGAAGAGAGTTTTGTTCATGGATGTTCATCACAGTGTTATAACAAAAAAGGAGGGAAGAAGGGAGGGAGAAGGGAAGAAAGAAGGACTTAGAAGTCTAAAAAGAAGGTATTCCCTAAACAAATCATGAAACATTAATGTAATGGCATACTATACAACCATTAAAATTTTGTTGGGAAAATATTCGAAAAATGGGTTTTAAAACTATATATGTAGTATGAACTTCATTATATGCACACACACCATGCTCACTAAAATGAAAAATGTGAGTGGTGGTATCACTGGTGATTATGGCTTTTCTGTTATACACACACACACACACACATATATATACACACACATGTATGTATTTATATGTTCAAACCTTTGATTCAACTATATACATATATGTATGTGTGTATGTATACCTTTCATAAACAAAGAAAATCTCATTCACTACATTTATTTCATTATTATTATTATTATTATTATTATTTTGGTACCAGGGATTGAACCCAGGTGTGCTTAACCACTGAGCAACATCCATAGCCTTTTTTCTTTTCTCTTTGGAGGCAGGGTCTCACTGAGTGGCTTAGGGCCTTGCTAAGTTGCTGAGGCTGGCCTTGAACATGCACCATTGCACTCAGCTTCATTCAGTGCATTTTGGAAATTTTCAGAAGACACAGAAGTATGGATGTCCAACTCTGATCCCCGAGAGCTGAGCTGGGCAGGGAAGGACAGAGAGGGCCATGTACTGATAAAAAGTCTACAGGATGTGCTTGTGCCAGAGGTCTTTAGAGGAAGGGAGGGTGGAATGGAGCTGGGAATTCTGGGGAAATCCTGTCTGGGGAAGAGTGGATGTAGGAATGGAAGCGTGAGGCCAAGGGAAGGGAGTGCACCAAGACTTAGGGACACAGGACCCCAGCTTCCCTGGGAAACCATGCAGGAGCCGTAGCTGTGTCCAGGACCACAAAGAATTTAGAGGCCCAAGGTGGGAAGTGGGTGGGGGCATTTTCCTCTCTGTATCCACCTGGGCATGTGAAGCCAAATAGGTCTCTAGTTCTTGCCTCCCTTGGCCCGGTGCCAGCCGTAATGGCCTGTGCAGTTGGGACACTTAGCTCTGTCAGACACCTGTATCGCTCATGGTGACACTTGCTGAAATTGATGAATAGAGCAGGCCTCATGACATAGACCAGACTGTGACTAGCAGTGCTCTTCGGCTGCACAGAGAGTAGCAGCCGTGAATGTAGAATGTAGCAGGGTGGAAGTTGTTGAAGAAGTGGGGTCAAGGTGGGGGGGCTTTGCCATGATGGAAAGGGGAGATCATGGGTCAAGATAGGTGGAGGAATAAGGTCCCAAGAGGAGAAGAGTAGTTCCTCAGGTCCTCAGTGCTGTTTGCTTCCTATTACATACCCGAGCCAAGGCCCTTTCTAGCAGTGGGAAGCTGATTTGGGCATCGAAGCCTCTTAGAAACAAGTCCAGGTCAAGAAATTTGTAATGTTTTGAACAACCAACAATAAAAAATTAAAAAAAAATAAAAATAACAAAAAAAAAAAAAAAAGAAAGAAACAAGTCCAGGACTGGACACTATAATCCTGGCTCAAAGCCAGTGGTTGGAGAGTGGGTGTAGCCAGAAAGCAAGCCCAGGTAGCTTCTAATGATCTAGGTTAGCGGTTCTCAAGCTGCGGCTTAAGGCCAGCACTGCTATGGACTGAACATTTTGCCCCTCCCCCTTAGAATCACATGCTGGTATTCAGAGGTAGGGTCTGTGGGATGACTTCATGAGGCAGAGCCCTCTTAAATGGGATTAGTGCTCTTATAGGAAGAGATGGAAAACAGGTTGCTTTTTCTCTATTCTCGGCCTTGTGAAAAATACCAGAAGGCAGTCATCTGCAAACCAAGCAGAGGGCCCTCACCAGATACCAGATCTGTTGGCATCTTGATCTTGTACTTCCCAGCATCCAGAATTGAGAGAAATAACTGTCTGTTGTTGAAGTCACCCAGTTGGTGGTGAATTTGTTACAGAGACCAAACTAAGGCAAGCAGTATCCGCGTTATCTGGAAACTTGGAGAAATATAGAATCTGGGACCCTAATCCTGACCTGCTGAATAAGGAAATCCAGGGATGGGAATTGAGTTTCACCAAGCCCGCAAGGTAACAATGGCACAGTGACAGTCTGGGAACTGCTGCTGCAGGCCACCTGGTGGAACAGAGCCACCGTGACCTTGACTCCAAAAAGTTGACATTTCCTGGGGTGTGAATTTTTTTTATAATATGTTGACATTTTTTAAAAATATATTTTTTAGTTATCAATGGAAATTTATTTATTTATTTGTGTTGCTGAGAATCAAACCTAGTGCCTCACACATGCTAGGCAAGTGCTCCACCACTGAGCCACAGCCCCAGCCCAGTCCTGGAGTGTGAATTTTTAATTAACTCACCCTCTGAACCTCAGGCTCCTCACAGTATCAAAGGATGCCAAGGTAACCTCTTTCTCCTAGCTAGTGAAGATCAGCGTGAAGCTGACAAAATTCCTGGAATAAATCGCAACGAGATGTTTTCTGCAAGGATCCAGGCTAAATATTTCCATCAATTTGCTCATTTTTTAGAAAGTATTTATTAACTACTTACTATATGCAGGGAGCTGGGCTAGGCACTGGGATTGATCAGTAGAGGTTCTAGTGGGGGAAGGCAGACTCTCCATGGGCAATTACAACCCATGAGATCAGTGTGGTGTAGGGAGGCCACAGCAGAGACCTAAATCCATCTGGGAGAGTCTCCGAGAAGTGATATCTAAGTGATGATGTAAGAATGAGCAAGAGTCATACTGACCGGTAGGGGGGATGTGGGTCAGTTTGAGGAACAAGACAACCCTCCAGGTGGACTGTGACCTGCTGCTGGCCTGTGTCCCTGCATCCCTACTGATGCCCAAAAGCGCACCCTACACATTACCGCCTCTTAAGTTGGGCGTTCTTCTCTCCCTGGAGTCATTGTTTGCATACCTAGTGCTCTGGTGTTGGGTTCACTGTCCCTATGACTTTGAGAGGTTTGGAGGTGACAGGAGGAGAGGGCTCACAGCAGACAAGGTAGGGTTGGGGCTCACACAGAGGAGAGGACTGAATTGGCTCCTCTTGCATCTGATGGTGTCTGTTTCCTAAATCTGTCTCCTAAATGCTAGCCCAAAAACAGAACTGGAGGAGCCCTGCAGGGAGGAGGGTGGGTGAGTCTCCAGACTCAGGGACCCTCAGTGTGGCCAAGGGAGCCTTCAGGACTTTAGGATGCCACAGGGCAGAGACCTCTGACAGGTGACCACCGCCCCTGAAGGTGCAGCATTACCTACATGCCCCCAGCCCAACAAAACAACCAGACAGCCAGGAGCTGCTGAGAGCCCCCCGGGGCTGGTTCCCCATCTGTAGCCCAACAGTGGGCAGAGCAGGGAGTGCTTGGGCACTTGGAAGACAAACACAGGGGGAAGAGAGAAAGCAGGAGGGAGAAGGCCTGAGCTGGGAAGGATAACCCATCCATTGACAGAGGGGATCTGAGGTCTTTCTCATGCCACCCACAAGTGGGGACTCAACTGAATTTGGCTCAGCTTGCCTAAGAACAGAAGGGAAAGGGGAGGGCCTGGTGGGCATGGTTGGGAGGCAGTTAGCAGGCCCTTCCTGTCCCCAGCCCAGCCCAGCCCAGAAGCAACAATATCTTGAACTGTTCCTGTAGGGACACCCTGCACCTGGAGGCTGCACAAAGAGGTGAGAGCCCTGGACTAGGAAAGGAGGCAATAGGGGAGCTAATGGGGAAGTGGCCACTGGGAAGAGACTGGGAAGGGGCAGGACCTGGGTCTGCACTCTTCAAGCTCTTCAGACCTTCAAGGGAGCAAACATGGTGGAGGGAGTGGGACAGAGGAGGGTCCCCACAGGACACCATGCAGGCCTGTCCTCTCCCAGGGCCCATGAGGGCTTGGCATGGTGGAAAAGAAGGACCCAGAGATATAAATGGACTTAGAAGGATGCTCAAGCTCTTCTTTCTATGGAATCCATCTTAAAGAAATAATCACCCATAGCTAAAAAAAAAAAAAAAAAAAATAACTCTGAGGGTATCCATGGCAGTGTTGGTCATAACAGGAAAGAATTAGTAACCACCTAAAAACCGTATATGGGTGCGCCATCATTTATTTAACTGACTCCTTATGACTCCCTTTTGCAAGGCTCAGTGACATGTGAAATATTGGTTATTAAACATTGATCCATGAAAAAAACATGTCCACAAATAATGGGAACAAATGGTATCTGTGAATACCATTTCAGTGCTTCACTTTTTATTTTATGGTACTCAGACTACGGATGGTTTTCTTATTTTTTTTTCTGATCTATATTTTTCAAATTTTATGCAGTCAACTTACATTGCTTTTTTGAATATAGATTTTTTTTTTTTCACGTAGGTCAGAGGATAGTGCTAGCAAGGAAGGTTGTGGAGATGATAAGACACTGACAGGTCAGTAGAGTACAGGTGGCCTGAGGTTGGCACAAGAAGCCTGTCATTCAAGCCCAGTCTGCCTACGCATCATTGCATGTAGCCCCAAATCTGCCTCCTTACCACTGTCATTATCCCCCGATAACTTATATGCTGACGGAATAAGTGTGTGTCCTTTTATTTGCATGGTCTCCTTCATGCAAAACATATCCACACCCTGGGGACACTTTCTATGTGCCCAGCTTTAGACATCAGAGAGTTGTTTTCCTTACATTGGGTAAGAAGAGGGTTATGTTCAGAGAATCAGGTATGTAAGGGGCCCAGAGGGTCTTCAACTCAGAAGCAAGTAATTCTCAAGCATGGGGCTCCAGGGTAGGGCCTGGTCTTCCTTTAGAGTGGAAATGCCACAGCCAGGCAGGAGACAGGGAATCATGTGGGTGCTTATGGACCAGAATACAGAAAAGGAGAGGGTTAGCCCGTTTTGGAGGCAAGAAGGGGGGTATGTCCTTGATTGGTTTGTTGGTTGGTCGATTAATTTATTTACTTATTTATTTATTGATACCAGGGATTAAATTCAAGAGTAATTAAACACTAAGCTACCTCCCCAGCCTGTTTTATATTTTAATTTTGAGATAGGGTCTCCCTAAGTTGCTTAGGGCCCTGCTAAATTGCTGAGGCTGACCTCAAACTTGCAATCCTCCTGTCTCTGTCTCCTAAACTGCTGGGATTACAGGCGTGTACCACTGTATCCGGCTGGCAGCCAGGGGAGACTCCTAAGGGAGGGTGTCCCCTGCCCACTTCCTGTCACAGCAAGGTGCTTCCCCAGGTCAGTAGGGCTCAACAGAGAGGAAGGTGAGGGGCAGATCACTTTGGTCACCCTAAGGGGCCCAGGTTGTCTATCACCACTGGGACCCCACTTCAACAGAAGAATAGGGGAATCCCCAGCTGTCCCCTCCCCTGGTCCTGTCTGCCCCCTATTAGGGCCCAGCTGCCAGTGTTCTAAAAATGCCACCAGTCTGGTGGCTCTGGGCAGTGAACAAGCAGGACATATGCTGGCAGTAGGGCTACTTCCTGTGTTTTCAAACCAAAGTGTTTACCCTTTGAGAAAAACCTTATTTTTAAGGACTTCCCCTGACACCAACTTTGATGGATTCTGTTAGAAAATAATTTATAGCCAGGTTCTTCAGATAAATGAAGGTGACCTCTTGCTGAGTTTCTAAAGGCTGGACAATGGAAGGAGGCACAGGGCCTTCTCTTCTGTCCAGGGCCGGAGCACCGGCTGGCCCCCTAGGCACAAGCAGGTTGGCAGGTCTGGGTGTTCCCACATCTAGAATGTGCACCGCTTCACCTGCGCCCTCTGCTTTTTCCAGAGTCAAGATGGAAACACAGACGTAGAAAAGCAGCCATGTTCGGAGGCATCCCACAAATCTCATTTCCCCTCCCAAACTCTGACAAGGCAAATAGAACTCTTCTTGGCGAAGGTTGTTATTGTTTTTCCTTTTCCAGGCTTTCTGGCCTCAGGGCTTTGGCGAGTTCACAAATCACTGACCATAGGGTAGGAAAAGACCTGAGAAATACCCTGAATCAGGGACCTTAATACACAGCACGGGGACTACAGCCAGCCCCTTCACCTGCCAAGGCAGACATTGCAAATCAATCCCAGCACTTGTTCCCACCCAATGCCCACGTCATCACTGACCCTCCAGGAAGATGGCACACCCTAGATCTGTGATGAGGGAAGTGAGGCCCAGAGAAGGCAATTACTTAGCCAGAGGTGCACAATCAGCAAGAAAATGGACCAAGTCAGAGTGTCACCCACCAGTGATGGCCCTGTCATCAGGATGGGCCAGTAGCAGCTCTGAAGGGCTCACCCCTACCCCTCGCCCACCTGCCTCAGCTCTTTCTCCTTCTCATCTTGGAGGTCAGCCCCACCACGCAGCCTCCTCTGCACCCAGGAGGCCAGGGTACCTAATTATCCTCCCTGTGTGCATCGAGGAAGAGCTGCATTATGTTTAAGTGTAGCTAAGAGGTGCCGCGTCTCCAGAGAAGGTCAAGTGCTGCATATGTATAATATAAGATTAAGATTTTCCCCTTCTGTGATGTACTTGATAAAATAATTCTGCTTTGACCTTTACAGAAACCCAGGAGTAAAAATGGGCACAGTGGAATTGCCAGCTTCTCCCCAGGTCACAGAATCAGACATATAAATCTGTAATGATATTACACAGGATTCAAGTGGGACAAGTAAGCAAAATAAATAATTTTTTTTTTTTTTTTTTGGTAATGACAGAGCAAAAGCTTTGAGGCTGAAATTCTCAAGCTGAATAAGCAGGGCTGTCTTGGTAGAGAAGGTATGGGTCTCCTTCTCCCTGTGCTGATCTGGCCTTGCCCGCACTCCATTACAGACACGGGCTGTGGACCTTCCTAGAAGAAAGTCATAGAAAAGTGGCCTGTCCAAGTTCACAAGGGAATCCAAGTCATACCCTTGCTGGGTCTTTGGCCAGGTGTCAACTCCTAGATGGCCGTGAGAGTGGATATAGCATTTGTTCCAGGATCAACTTGGAAAAAGTTAAATGACCTTGAGTCCTAATCAATATCAAAATAAGATTATACTCATTCCAAAAGACTTTTCGAGTTGGAGTGATTATGACATACCAGAACATTTGCACGAGGTTTATCCAAAAGGTTGAAGGCAGACAAATTTGGCAGAATCCATTTGGTGTGACCAATGACTTTTGCTCAGGATCTTGAAAAATGGGGCTTGTGGGTTCTGGATAGGGAGGACACCTTTCTTCTGAGCAGAGGAGCAGGTCCCACCCTAGGCACGAGGCCCTTGGAGGCTACGTGAATGGGCCGGAGCAGCAGTGAGAGGGTCCTGGGGAAGAGGCCGGAAGGGCTGGCTAGCTGTGCTCTCCGAGTGACCCTGTATTCCCAGGGGCTCAGAGGTAATTTCCAAAGTGCTCTGTGTCCTCCCTGTTTGCAGTTTCCTGGGTGAACATTAGCATCACCCACTGCCTTCAGTTTGTCAGTTAAACATGATTAAGGGGAAGCCTGCAGCCAGGATCAGAGGTGTTAAGGATGCACTTAGCACTTAGAGCTCGGTGTGCACTTAGGGGAAGCCCCAGCCCTTCAGCGGAAGGAGCCTCAGCAAAGAGGCCCCAGAGGAGGGACGGCCCAGAAGAAGGAGTGGGAAATAGAGAGCCGTGCTGCTGAGCAGCTAGAGAAAGGAATGGCCCAAGGCAAACAGCAGGACACCGTCCAAGGCTGAAGGAATGATGGCACCTGGCTGGATAGGAGGCCACTACGCTGGTCCCACTGCAAGAAGGAAAGATCCTGCTCTCTGTTGCCACCATTACCTCCCAGGCCTTTGGAGTGGGACCAGCAAAGTCCTCTTATTCAATAAGGGACTGGCATGTCCTACTGTGCACAGGGTAGGGTTGACGTCCACCCCAATTTAGCACCTAATTATTTCAGTGTACCCTTCCACTGCCAGATCTGTGTCCCAAGCTGACCGACACCTGTTAAAACTGGTTATAAAATTATATTGATATAAATAATAATTATTTTATTAACAATAACAATGGCCCGCATTTAAATAAGCATTCATCACAGACCAGGCACCTTGGTCCGAATGATCTCAATTCAGTCATATAACAGCCCTAAGAGATATGTGCTACAGTTATTCCCATTTCACACATCAAGCAACTGAGGCTCAGAAAAGGTTAGCAGCTTGTCCAAGTTCCCACATCTGGTGGAACAGCCAGGAATGGAACACAGCCAGGAATGGAACACAAACCTGACTCCAGAAGTTTGATAGCTCATTGGTTGGAGTATTTTTAAATCAAGTAAATTTACTTGGAATGAACAAAGAAATGAGTTCTTGGGAAAAGAAGCTCCATTGTCAGTTACAGACTACTACCTAAGAGCCATGCGGAGGAAGTCCTATGCCCTGTGAGAGCTCCAGTTTCCTCATCTGAAAAATGGAACAACAGTGTCTGCCTTGCAGGGTTGTTCTGATGATTAAATGAGATGATATAAAATGTTTGGTGTAGCACCTGATGTACAATAACTGCTTGATTAAAAGTAGCTGTTACCTTTTTTATTATAATACAATGATGTGTTCACTATAGACAACCTGTCATCATCTTGCTAATACTTTCTATTTTTCAAAGTCAGCATCTGTCCCACCACGTGGGACATTCCCATCAAGGTTTGATAAAGCATGGGCTTTGGCTTGATTCACTAAGCTGTACGGATATAAGCAGAAATAAATCTGCGTGGCTTCTGGGAAGTGACTTTCTTATGTGTAAGAGGTGGTTCTTCTTCTGCCCTTCTAGTTCTTGGTGGCTGGAAAGCAGACATGATGTCTGGATTCATGCATTCACCTTGGACTGTGAGGTGGAAATTGTGTGTGATATGTCAGAGATAACAGGTAGGATGCACCTGGGTCTCTGACATCACACTGGAGCATCATGCCAACCTGTATTTATTTATTTATTTATTTATTTACATAAGGAAGAGAAGAAGCACCTCTGCTAGTCAGCCTGTCTCTCTCAATGTGTGGGCATATAAATTTCATAAAATACGTGAAAGATAGTAGCAATCCCATTTCATTGACAGTGACACTGAGGCTGAGAGAGATAAAACAACTTGCCCAATATTTCCCAGCTAGTCTCCAACAGAGGCAGATTTTAAAGCCAGGTCTTCCTGGCATCAAAGTTGATGCCCTTTGTGATTTCTCTTCTGGGGGCGTGGGCATTGTGCATTTGTGGATTTGTGCATGAAGACTAAAAACTCCCATGTTCAAGTGCATATGAATTCAGATGAGAGACTTAGGAGAGGGACAAGATGCATTTCTTTTCTGTTCACTGAGGGCATCTTGCCCCACTTACCTTGCTTCCAACAAAAGGTAAAACAAAACAAAAACTCTGGTCTATGACACATGCTGGATCTGAGCCCTGCTAAGTCCTGACCTGATGTGATCATGGGATTTGTGGACATGGTCACTGTGTACTCTGCAGAGACCTTCTCTGAAAGAATTATTCACCTTTACCATGGTTTCTGGTGAATAGAGGGAAATGGAGAGAGCATACATGTTGGAGGATTGGCTGCATCTTCCAGAGGACGCCCAGGCTGCCCAGCAGCAGGGTGGGTGGGAAGTGGTCACTGACCCTAACTGCTCCCGCCACTAGTGGGTGCCAGCTTCCTAGAATAGAAGATGTCTGTTGTTTGCATGGCATATTGAGACCTATAATGATTATTCTTTACTGACACCTTAGTCCAGACACATCAGAAGAGACTACCACGCTTATACCAACTTCCCAGATAACTTTAGGACGAAATGTTAGGGACAGAAGTGGCCAGTCTGCCGTCCGTCGGCATCAGGGCACAGAACAGAGATTGTCAAGGAAACCAGGTGCCTTTGGAGCCAGGATTTCCTCACCATCTGACTAATAATCATCATAATCCTATGAAACTTCATTATTGAATTCCCCCCTTACCATTTCTACCCGTAATGCTCGTTTGTTAATAACCAAGATAAAGGTCCATAAAACAATATTGCTCCCATGTAACTTGTCTTTCTCCTCATTCTCAATAAGAATCCAGGATTCCATCAGAGGAATGTAAGCAATTCACCAAGACGTGTCAATTATTTCATGATGACAGGTATTCGATTCCCAAATTCATCAGTGGGGGCTGAAAATGTATCGGTTCATCAAGCAAAGCACATTTCTTGGAAGCACTCTCACCATTTGGGAATCAAATAATAATTGCAATACCAACACCTTGACTTTCTAATGGAATTTTTCAAGGAGCTAAAGGGTTTTGACACATTCCTCCACCAACCTATTCTCAAATTTATCTTCTTTGTAAGATTCTGAAATAATGAAGGCACTAGTTCTGTGTTTTTTTCTTCCCATTTTGCAAAAGAAGCTCAGATTCTCAACTCAGAAGCAGAGTGATTTACATAAACAGAGCACACCAGAGGCAAAGAAAATATCATGTGAAGGTTCTTTTGATCAGGGGCTCCAACCACTCAACCACCCAGCCTCAAACACATCACCCCTTGGATCCAAGCTCTGGACTGGCTAGCTGTCCTGGCTATAAGAAGCAGAATAAGCAAGACTCCCCATATATTGGGTGTTCTGAATAGTCTGGAAGATCTTAAAGTGGGAAGAGTGTTGAACTGAGTCTTGAGATGAGAAAAAAATCATGCATATGTTTCAGGAACCCCCACACCTACCCCCCAGTACTGAGTCTGGCCAGTTCTACCCTTTTCTCACTAATCCTTCCTGCCCTCCAACTTCTGACCTCTGGGAGGTCATCAGAAAACTGATCAGGCCTATCTGGGTTGGCTCCGTCCTAGATGGTGCTGCCCTGGCTTCCAAACCCTGGGATGGACACTCTCCCACCACCCCAGCCCACCTGTCTGCACTCTGTGTAGTCCAGAGCAGAATAACGGAAATGCAAAGGGGCCCTTCTGTGGCCATGAAGTTAACAGGAAGCTGCTTCTTCCTCTCCAAGGCCCCAGCCTTTCCTCCAGATGCAAGCCGATTCCTTTCTCCTGTGGGGGGCCTCCTCTCTGCTCTTAATCAGGGCCGCACTTGAGACCTTCGCTCGGCCCACTGTGGATTTATGATTTAATTTGTGTGTATGGCACTAAGAAATGATTTCAGGGCTGGTCACTTAAGAAATGATTAAAGACCATCATTTCCAACCCACAGCACTCCCTGGGGGAAGGGAAGTGGTTTGAGACAGAAGGAGGTGTTAATAATACACTGAGATGGACGTGTGGCAGGGGACGCCAGTCACCTGGGAAGATAGAGGCAGGGAGGGCGGGCCCAGCGCCTCCTCGATAGAGGCTGTTTGTGCACGTGGCAGAACCCGGCGATGTGGACAGGCCGGGTCCTCAGAACACGAGGAGCCACCCACACCTTTTGTTTGTGATGCTAACTTTGTCCAGGCAGGAAGATTCTGTGAGAGGGGGGCACATTCAAAACCCATGCCCAGCATCATCGGAATTTCAGAGTGGTAAACCTGCAGTTGCAGGTGGAGATTTCAGTGTGGAGGGAGGAAAGACCAGCTCAGAAAGGCTCAACGCTGTAGAAGCTCTCCGTGTGTTGAGATTTGCACGCAAGGGCTCTAAATCACCCTTGACATCGCTTCCCAGCAAACAACCAAATATCACATGGTACCAATTTATGTGGTGTGGCTATAAAAATTCGGAGACCTGGTAATGAGCTTGGGAAGATGTCCTCAGATTCTCTCCAGGAATCCCTCCAAGTCGGGGCCGTTCTCAGGACCCCCTGTGTTAATAAATTAATTCAGTCATGGGAGAACACAGCTGAGCTCAGGACAAGCCTGCTTGTGCCTCCTGCACAGATGTGGGATTGTCATTGCCAAAGCCAGCAGGTGGCAATGGGGCAGTAAAAGTCACCCTTGGTGACAAATCCAAAAATCTGTGCTCCAGAATCAGTTCTCAAACCCTTGCTACCTGTGAGGTTCTGGGCGAGTCCTGCTGCAGCCTCTCTGAGCCTGGGTGGCTTGTCTGTGAAATGGGTATAAGGGAGGAAAAACAGCTCCCTCACCCTAGCCATTTATTGGTGAGGCCATACAAGGATTGATTTTGATGTTCATTACAAATCCCAAGACTGCTTATTGGGGCCTCTACAGAATCCATCATGATAAATGATACTTTGCTTTTTTAAAAAAACTTTTATTCTGAATAGCAGGTACACATTCCCACTTATGTTCTATAATACTTCTCAGCAGAAAAGACAAGGAGGAGCTCCTTGGCACCCCAGAGGGACCCCTGGAGTAAGCGGGCTAAGCCTCGGGCAGGCTTCACAGCTACCCAGGTGTGATTCACCTGCTCTAGGCTGCACCTGCTTTCACGGGGAAATGAATGGTTAGACCAGATTCACCAGTCAGTCAGCCAGCCATCTCTTGGACCCATGCCTGCTCTCTGCCATTATCCATGCAGGAGCCAATCAGCCCGCTCCTTTATTAAGCAAGGGTCCTGCGTGACCCAGAGGCCAGCAAGATGCAGTCTGTGCCACAACCTGATCTCAAAAAAAAAAAAAAATCCTTCTACCATCCCCAAGAAACTAACCTAAGCATGTGCACCATCCCTTCCTGGCTATAGAGCTGAGGCACTGGGGCGCAAAGGCTACGCTCAGCCAGCATGTCAAAGGCAAGGTGGGGGACTCGGCTCATCTGGATTCAGGCCTCCTGGAGAGATTTTCCCATTAGTCTGCAGGGCTTCTCCATCAATAATGATACCAACCATAATGAAGATAAATATTTTGCAATGAACTGTCGCTTTTTCACATGGAGGGAAAAAAAAACTATTCAAATTAAAGACATTTTGGTTTCTTTCTCTTTTTCTCTCTCTCCCTTTTACATTTATTTCATTTTCCTGGCATATTTGAGCTTTAAAAAAAAACCTATTCCTGAAGAAGCAGGCAAAGGGATAAATATCCAGCAAAGATTCTACACACTGCCTAGGTAGCTGCCACCACAGACACACCCGAGGGGCTGCCCTCAGCACCTGCCTGTGAGAAATCGAGGGACAGGACTGGAACCTCGTGGGGGCCAGGGGCTCAAGCATGGCTCAGGGCCCCCTGGGAACGAGGGGACGGAGTAAGAGGGATAGGAACGTGATGAACTCATTTGGCCTTTATTAATTTTGTTATATTTGTTATTTTATTATTTTTGCAGGCTTTAATTCATTCGACACATGTGGTGTTAACTCCTGCCTACTACACACATAATTAAATCTCCAGTTAGAGAAGAGGGAGAACAGCAAGTTGGAGCATCACTACCTCCCACCTGCTCCTCCCAGCTCCAGAGACGGTGCTCCTCGAGAGGTCGAATCATCCCCCACCCACCCCACTTAGTCTTACCCCATTGCTTGTCATTTCTACCGGTATCAGAGCCCTGCTCTAAAATGGTTTCAGCCTCTCTGTTGTATTTCTGACCCCTGTCTATTGGGCAATTCCTGTGGGTGGCCCCTAGGCATGTGCCCCCATGCCTCTTGCTTCCCTAATACCCCCTCCCCTCCCACATGCAACTGTTACCACATCCTGTCATTTCTACATACTGAGCTGTTGTCAAATCTCCCTGTTTCTACCTTGCTTTGGTCAGGCCGCCATCTTGTTGCAAGCTCCCTGATTTTCCTGACTGCCACCTGTTTCCTCTATGCACCAGCTGGAGAAATCTCACAGTGCAGATCTGACAGGGCCCTTTTGGGTCTAGTGCCCCTATGGCTCCTCTTGGTCATGAATCTCAGGACCCTGCTGTGGATTTTCCACAGCTCCTTGGGGTGGAATAACTACATGGGCCCTGCTTGCCTTTCTAGCTTCTCCTCAACCCTGCCTCCCCAGGCCTGTTCGGAGTTCCAAGAAAACGGAAGCTTAGACCCCTTTGAGAGTGCTCAGGTTTCTGACTTCCTCCACTCACCCAAACTCAGCTGCCTCGGAAGCCACCACCTGTGAGTCAGAACTGCTCAGGGCCCCCCTCCTCCAGACACAGTGCCAGCTAGAGATTCCTGCACGCCTCGGCTGTAGGATGTCCTGCATGGATGTGACTCTCTGCTTACATGCTTGCTCCCCCCTGCCCACCAAGTGCTCCTAGGACCCTCTGTATCTTTGCTTGCTAGTACCTAATCAGCATCTGTAGACTCATTTAATATGAGAAAAAAAATGGGTGCAGGCAGGACATTTTAAGAACTCTGGTGTTTTCACATTTTCTACCATATGACCGTTATGATCTTCTAAGATTTGGCTCAAATAGATTCCACTCTCTGGAATGTCCTTCTCCCATCGCCAAACCTGAAAAGTGTCTTACCTATCTATGAACATACCTCTTATCTCCCAGTAGGCATGAATGCCTCCTACCAGAACACCCCCTTAGCACCAAGCAGGATTTGGAGACAGGAATCCCAGGAATAGATCCCTTTCTTTTTCTTTTTAATTTTTTAGTTGTAATTGGACACAATACCTTTGTTTTATTTATTTATTTTCATGTGGTGCTGACAATTGAACCCAGGGCCTCGCACATGCTAGGCAAGTGCTCTACCGCTGAGCCACAATCCCAGTCCAGGAATAGATCCTTTTCCCAGCTATATGGTGATCACAGCCAGTCACTAACCTCTTGAAGCCTCAGGTTCCCCATCTGTAAATTAGCAGCAACAACATCACCTACTTTACAAAGCTGTTGAGGATTTGATGAGGAAACCCACATGAAACGATTTATATACAAGCACTCCAAAGTTATTACCTCACGATCATCGTTCTGCATCTCTTACTAAACTTCTGAGAGCCCAGGGTCTATCCAGGTCATCTTTGTACACTGCTGTGCCCAAGGTCCTGTTTTGCGTATTCATTGAGTTGAATGAATTATAAGACTGCCCAGTATGCACAACGGCTCTTGGACCTTCACGTTTGATCACAGTGATCCCACAGAACCTGTGGCTTCCCCAGAGTCCTCTCTTCTCTTTGGGGGTATTTTGGGGGTAGTAAAGAACTTCCTGTAAGCCTCTGAGTCTCCGCTATCCTGCCAATCATCCATGTTGAGGAGCGCCTGCATTTCATGCCTCCCAGCCTGGGCCTTCTGCTTGGATCTCCACTCCTGCTGCTCTTCCATCTGCCTCCCAGAGAGGCACGCACAGTCTTCCTCCTCTCCTTTCCCTGTCTCCCTCCCGCATCCCCAGGAGGTGTGCAGCTCTCAGCTCTCTGCATATAGCAAAATGGCAAGAATTCTGTACCTTCCTGCCCTCCTGATGTTGGCCCACCACTTGTACAAGGCCATTGTCTTTGGATCTTGAAGGGGTCACATCAACTGGATGGATTTCTTTTGGGAAATCAGCCCCCATTATCCACTTGGCCCTTTTCAGGCTGACAGGAGCTGGAAGCATGAAAACTACATTTCCCAGAATGCCAAGCTGAGGGGTGTGGATTAGAGTCCACCAATGAGGCCTCTCACCAAACATGGGAGGGAGAAAAGAAGCAGCAGCTTTGATGCAGCTCCCCAGGCAATGGTGGGGAAGCAGCCCATGGTTTTGGGCAGATATGAAGTATGGGAAGGACCAATAAGGATTCTCTATGCATCACCTGCTTCAGTACTAGAAGGTGGCCATGATCATCATTGGGAGGGTCTTCTGGCTACTGACCTCAGAAAGTGTTCAGAAGCCTAGCCAGACCTTGAGAGTTTTGCAAGCACATAAAATCTTATCTCCAATCCAGTCCTACCTGGGATAACCTGGACAGTTTGCATGCAAACTTCCTTTGCTGCTCCCTGCCAACTTAACAAATGGCTTTTTCTAAAACAGGTTTAAAAAACTCTCCATAAAGACTTATACCTCACATTCTGAGAATTCGGAGGAAGAAATTAAAAGGTACCAAGGACAATGAAATTCCTCCAGGACTCCATGTGCTTTTGTGATGATAGAAGTATTGGTAGTGGAACCCTAGGCTCATCTCTCCCTCGCTCTCCTCTCCCCTCTCCCCTCCTCCACCTGACTCTTCTCCTCACCACTCTGGTTGGAGAGCTAATGGAGATTTGGGATGAAAAAAATGCCTGAACCGGAAGAGCCTATTGTGAAAGCAAGAGTCAACTCTGAACACTCAGTAGTTACGTCAGGCATGGTTCTAGAAGCTGTTCAAAATTACATCGCTTAATTTTTAAAACAACACACCAATCATGCACATTAATTAGCAAATACCCATCACGGGCAAGGTCTTTCTCTGGGTGAGACATTATCCTAAGGCATAGCCATGTTGTCATCTTGGATTCTCCCACCAGCCTAGGAAGTGGGTGCTGTCATCACACCATTCAACAGATGAGGAAACCAAGGTGTTAAATAGCTGGCCGGAGCCTGACTGAAGTTTAGGGAAGGTGTTTCTGAAGCATCTGACCATGATCTCCACTTCCACTGCTACTCAAATCCTAAGGATGCCAAGTTGTCCCACCACCCCAACCCATTTTCTGAACCTCTCTCACTCTGCTATCCTCTCTCCTCCCCTAGCACCATACTCTCCAGACTGTCTAGACACAGATCCCTCTAGGTTCTGTCTATGCCCTACCCCAGGTGTCTCCAGGGGAAATCGGAGTAAAGCAATTCATTCTTTAATATCAAGAAGGATCAGCTGTCCCCAGGAATCATTTCCCTTCAAGTGGATCAGATCAGGCTCATAGTAAGCTGGGAGAGCTTTGGCTTTTGACAGAATGGTTCTGCTCATTTCTCCTGCCTCCTCTGCCTTCTCTACTGGGTCCACTCTCCCCTTCTGACATCTGACTCAGGGCTACCCCACCTCCTCCTGAAGTCCCTCTCTGAGCCCAGCCCAAGACTTCACCCTGCTCACAGCATCACACCTGGCTGCTGCTCACATCAGGCTTTGTAGTAATATATGCCTCTCCCAAGAACCTCCCCTCTCCTCACCCTTGCCTTTCCCAGCCTTGCAAATAGCTTCTGACTCAGAAGAACGCAAGCTCTGGAGGGGAGTTGTACTGTGACAATACCAGAGAAGTAGTGTGGGAACTTGACCCATCTGTCGTCACCTCCGACAGCACCCTAAAGCCACCCCCAAGTAAGCAGGATCTCTTTTTTTTAACAACTCACTTGTTTCAGAGATGCAGTGCTATACTTGTCCCTCTAGCCAGGACAACCCTAAGTCGCTTTTTGTGCCCTAAGCCCCTCTGGGACCTATGCAGATGGACTTGGAGTAGCCATTTCTACTCAGATGCTGCAGGTCACCCCCACACCTTGGAGAAGGGTGATAGCTGGGGTGACAGGTATTGGCACAACAGGTGGGAGAGGCAAACTGCAGTGAGGGGGGAGCCCCGTGTCTCTGAATTCCACCGCCGCGCCCCTGAGAGGGGGTACACGGGAACAGTAATTAGCGTACACACAGACGCACATGCACAAATTGCAGAACCATTATTTTGTAATTTCCATAACGAGGCCTTTGGAATGATAATCAAGCTGAAGGGAAAGGGAAGGAGAATGGCCCTGAGGGAGCTCAGGACCGTGCTGCAAGGCCCGCTGCCCAGCTCTCCTCCATCACATGGAAAGGAATGGCTGGGCTCCAGGAGGCAGAGCACTGACTGAGGCCTCTTCTCACCCCGGGTTTCAGATTTGAGCTTTTTGAAGCACTTGCTGAAACAGGATGGGGGAAATTTGTGGCAGCAGTGTCATGGAAAAGGCTATGTGTGGCACCAATTAGGTGAAAGCATGGGCCCTTTTGGATGAAGGCCTAGGTCCCCCTTTGGATGGAGGCCTAAGACCCCTCTAGGTGGAGGTCTGTTTCCCCCTTTGGAAGGAGGCCTGGGTTCACCTTTGAATGGAGAACATGAGCCCAGAATCAGGTTATTTCATTCTTCAGTTCCAGAAATCTATGATCTGCTTATTCTATCCTTTGGGGCCATTACTGCCCAAGAGAGACATCAATTCTCTAATGAGGTGCCATGTGTGGAGGTAGGTGGGTAACTCAGTAGTGACTGTGTATTTACTTATGTCCACGATTCCACACCCACTCCTCACCCAGGCGCTGTTTTGGGTTTAGCATTGTGGTGTTGGATGCTGGATAGTGGAGCACTGTGGTGTCTGCTCACTAGAACTTTTATCCCAAGGATCTTCTCTGGGATACTTTCTTTAGGAGAAGGGAAATTTCTCCTGCGTTCATTTAGGACCATCCCTTGCTGCTGTGAGCCCTTCCAGAAGGATGCATGCAGGTCATGACCAGGTTTCTCTGGGCACAGAACATGCCAGCTCTCAAGCACCTTTGCCTCCTGCCCACACAGGTATTACTGGCAATGCCCTTCTCTGTCCATTTGTCCATCAGCACACGGGTCTTACACATTGCTCTTTCAGAAGATTTCACCCAGATGGCTGAGGTCATGGCAGGGGCTAGCTTGGCAGTGTCCAGGGCAGAGAGTGAAGAGGGTAGACAGGGCTGCTGGACCAGGTTTCTACAATCTGTACATTACAGATGCAGGAGCTGGCTGAGTGGCTGATCTTTCCTGCCACCTGTGGCCAGGGAGCTGGGCTTGGGTGCCATATGCAGCCATGCTCCTCTCCCTCTGGGAAATCGGCATCCTAGGACCCTTGGATTCTCTGGACACGTCTGTCACAGAGCACATCAGCTTCTTATTCTCTTCCATCCTCCTTCCCAAGTTCCTGGGCAGGAACTTGTCTTGAAGGTGTTCAATCTTCTCACAATGGACATTAAGAATACGGCTTCTTTCCAATAATCAAGAATATAAGTAACAATAAATGTTGGCAAGGATGTGAGGGGAAAGGCACACTCATACATTGCTGGTGGGACTGTAAATTGGCACAACTGCTCTGGAAAGCTGTATGGAGATTCCTCAGAAAACTTGGAATGGAACCACCATTTGACCTGGTTATCACACTCCTTGGCATACACCCAAAGGACTAAAATTCAGCATACTACAGTGACACAGCCACATCAATGTTTATAGCAGCTCAATTCCCCATAGCTAAGCTATGGACCAACCTAGGTAGTTCCTTCAACAGATGAATGGAGAAAGAATATGTGGTAGATATACACAATGGAATATTACCCAGCCATAAAGAAAAACGAAATTATGGCTTTTGCTGGCAAATGGGTGGAACTACAGACTATTACGCTAAGTGAAATAAGCCAGTCCCCAAAACACCAAAGGCCAAATGTTCTCTCTGCTATCTGGATGCTAACACACAATAAGGGGAGGAGAGAACAATAGAATTTCCTAGGATTAGACAAAGGGGAATGAAGGGAAGGGGTGGGGATGGGAATAGGAAAGACAATAGAATGAACTGGACATAACTTTCCTATGTTCATATATGGATACGCGATCAGTGTAACTGCAGATCTGTATGACTACAAGAATGGGGAATTCCATTCCATGTATGGAAGATATGTCAAAAGACACTCTACTCTCATGTGTATCTAAAAAAAAAATCCAACAATAACAACAAATCTAAAAAGAATAGGGGACTCTTCCTCCATCAGATGCACTCTGGGCTGGAACTTGGAATGCAGGAACTGGGCACCCAATGCTTGGAATCTCATTCAGGTTCTGATGACAACTGCTTTTTCAAATTGTGGATGACTTGGACCTTCTGGCTCTCACGTTCCATCACCTGCAAAAATGGAGTCACAAACACAGCAAGACCTTCAAAAGACTTTGTGAGGATTAAAGGGATTGATGGTGCCATGCACTTGCTATCGAGTTGATCACACAAAAAACGGCTCCAAAATTGGGACCAAAGCTCCGAGGGGCTGCTCTGTACTCGGAAGTAAATGATGAGGCCAATGGCAAGGATGAGCCTTCAAGAGGCGTGAAGAGGGTGTCTTGATTCTCAAACTCAGCCAGGTCAACCACAGAAGGACTTCACCTCTCCTGAGCTTCTTACATCAGCCATTGGCTTGTGGCCTTGGGACGGGCCTCCATCAAGGCTGTGCTGATGGCAAGTTGAAGCACAGCGGCTCAGGGGTGCAGAGAGCAGGGGGGAACCTCTGCTACAGGGGGTGAGGAAGGGAAAACAAACTTGGATGTCATGAGCTGAGGAGGAAAGGGTGGACTTCAGCGCTGCCGAGGGTGGCCACTCCCTCAACAGGGAGACACAGGTCCTCAGCGCTCAGCTTAGCAGCCCCGCACCAGATGAGACCTGGAGGCTGAGATCTGAGCCCATTCTCCCGTTCTTTGCCTCTCCTAGATGGCTTCTTTGACAAAACACACTTTGGAATCTACCTCTCTCTGTTCTTTCTCTTTTTCTTAAATAGCTTTATGGAGGTGTAATTAATATACCATAAAATTTATTGTATGCGTATAATCCAATGATTTCTAGGAAATTTGGTAAATGTGGTGCACAACCATCACCACAATACCACTTTAGAACACTTCCATTGCCCCCCAAAGGACCCTCATGCTCATCTGAAGTCAATACCTGTTCCTATCTCCAACCCCAGGGCAACCACTGATCTACTTTCTATTTCTATAGATTTGCCTTTTCTGGATATTTCATGGATTCATTCAAGGTTAGTTTTTCCACCTGTCTTCTTTCACTTAGCACAAAGTTTTTGAAGTTCATCCTAGTTGTATATCACGTATCAGAGCTTCATTCCTTTACACAGATGAATAATATTCCATTGCACGGATATACCACATCATGTTTACCCATTTGCCATTTGGTGAACATTTGGATTATTTCTGCTTTCAGGCTGTTATGAATAGTGTTGCTGTGATCACCTGCATGCAAGTTGTTTCACGGACATATGTCTTCATTCTCTTAAGTAGAAACTAAGAGTGGAACCACCAGGTCATATGGTAAATTTATGTTTAACTTAAGAAACTGTCAAACCATTTTCCAAATTATCTGCACAGTTTTACATTCACACTAGTATGGTACCAGATGTCCATTTTTTGAATTTAAAATTATATCCATTCCAGAGGGTGTGAATAGGATACCACTGTGCTTTTTATTTGCATTTTCCTACTGACTGGCGAGGTTGAGCATCTTTTCATGTGCATATTAATCACTTGTATGTCCTCTTTGTGGAAATGTCTACTCAAATGTTTTGCTTATTTTTTTTTTTTTAGCTGTTTGACTCCATCCTCTTGCATTTTAAGAGGAGTCACACATTTTGAAAAGAAGTTCCTTCTTGGTTTTATGATGTGAAAATATTTTCTCCCAAACCCGGGCCATCTCTTCTCATTTTCTTAATGGCACCTTCTGAAGGGCAAAGATTTTAATTTTGATGGACTCTAATTTATTAATTTTTATTTTATGGATTGTGCTTTGGAGTCATATCGAAGGAATCTTTCCCCTAAGGTCAAAGTGGTTGTAAATTGTTTAATTGTCGAACCATCACCACAATACAACTTCAGAACACTTTCATCGTCCCCCAAAGGGCTCTCGTGCCCATCTGCAGTTGATAGCTGCTCCCACTCTAACCCTGAGATTTTTTCCTAGTGATTTTATGGCTTTTGATTTTCCATGTAGGTCTATGATACCTTTGGAGTTGATATGTCAGTAGGGTGTTAGGTAAGGGTCTAAGCTTGCTTTTCCTGCATAGTTACATTCAACTGTCCCAACATACTCCCTTCTTTCTAAATGGCCACTAGGAGCCTAACTCTCAGGAGGGTCTCCAAACACTGATGGGACTATCCATTCCTCTATGCCCAGCCTCCTCAAATGGGGTAGAGACCTCATTTTACCCACAGGTGTCGAGGAGAAAGTTCTGGGCTTTCCACCATACTAGCCTCTTACAATTAAAGTGCATCCTTCCTCCCTCTATAGTGCCCTGTCACTGCTCACACTCAAGCATGCTGCAGGGATGGAGGAGGACCATGAAGTTGATAGGGTGGAGGTGGACAGTAGGCTTGTGCCAGCAGCCTCTCCCTCCCCACCACCTAGTCATTGCTATGGGTGATGCCATGTAAGTCACCACACCTCATTTTTAGCCAATCCCTAAACCCAGGTGGAGCACAAAGCTTCACCAACCCCTAGCTATCAGCGGCCAGTGTCGAGAGGCAGGAAAGACATCCCATCAGATTCCTCATTGGGTCCACATGAGCATTGGATAAATGGGATTTTCTCCCTGGGGCTTGAGTCACATGCTGGCAGAGATGGGGCAGTGGGGAGCCTGTGATTGGAGGGCAGAACACAGACGGCAGCTCAGCTGCAGGCCTGCTCATCAGGAAGTGCACGGAATGCCAGCTATGGATTCTCAGGCCATCTAACCCTGCGTCGGACAAAGGGAAGAAGCCAGCCGACTCTGGCCCTTGCCATGTCTGCATTCCCAGACGGGCTGCGCTGCCAGAAGCTGGCAAGGCTACCTGGGCCTCTGGGGTGGGGGTAGCACTGGCAGGTGGGGAGACAACTGAAGGTGTCACAGCCCCAGGGGAGGAGCATGGGGTGGATGGCTCAGGTGTCAGATCATCTCCAGGGCCCAGACTTTGGAACAGCTTCCTGCATCCGGCACCTAGTTGTTCCTCCTTCACAGACCACCAAACACCCCCAGAAATCTTTCCTAACCTGGTGGGCACCTGCTACTCCCACCAAGTTCTAGAATGCTATTTGAGAAAAGCTTGCAGAGAATGACAGATAGGACTGTAGCAGGAGATCCTATTGAGCGGTTGTCACCCTGAACCTTGGGCTGCTTGCCTCCATTCTTATTCCCCACTCTGCCTCTGCCTTGCTTGCCCCTCTGACATTGTTCACATGGCCTTGACCTAGAGGTCACATGCAGTACGGAGGAGGCAGAGCTCCTCCAAATGTAAGGATTGGAAAGAACCATGGTGATGATCTTATGTGACCTTGTATGTGCAGATGGAAACTGAGGTCTAGAGGGAGTTGAGCAACCAAGGTCACAGGGTAGGCACCTAAACCATGCCTAGTTCAGCACCACTGTCTTGGGCTAGTTAGCAGCACCTGCCCAGGTGAGAAAGACCTCAACTGGTTTTAATAGTGAAATAATTCAAGATCTCATTGAAGCTGTTGTGTTCAGTAGCAGATGGATAAGAGTATTCCTAACAGCAGGGCCTATGTTGTATTTATTCAATAAAACCCCAGAGTACTAAAGAAACATTTAAGGAATTGAACTAACCCTAGAATGAAATCATGCAATTCGTTTGCATATAAAATCTGGGACTGTAAAGTCTGGAAAGGAAAAAAAAAAAAATCAAAGTCTATAGAAAGTTCTAAACTTGTATTTGTTCATTTATTCATTCTTTCAACAAATACTTATGATTGAAATGCATCAAATACATTTCTGTCTATGAGCTCATGATGCTACTTGAACATCCTCACTTATCAACCGGAGGATGTAGGGACCAATCCATTATTTTGAAAAAATTGATCAAGAGGAAGAATCTCACATTTATCAGCTTTTTTCTAAACACAGTTCTTAATAATTAAAACATTCCTGTTCATACAAAATATGCTCCCTATAAAAATAATCCAGTTTACATATGCAGAAGGAATGATAGCATTGTGATATTTATATTTTGCAAATGCTGATGAAACACTGGATGTGTGCAATGAGAGTCAACACTCCCACATCACAGAGAGACAGTCAGACCTGATGTGCCTCCATAGAAGAAAAAGAAGTATTAAAGAAACAGCCAGTATCCTACTGAGCCTCTTCCTTCCTATTGACAGGAAATGTGAAGAATGGAGGAACATGTTAAACAACACCACTGGAAGGCACTTAGCAACTCAGACCATGGACATTCCATGGGGTAGATTTCCAGGGGCCGTAATGGTGGTAAATGGTGGTGCACATCTATAATCCCAGCAGTTCGGGAGGCTCAGGCAGGAGGTTCATGAGTTCAAAGCCAGCTTCAGCAACTTATCCAGGCCCTGAGCAACTCAGCAAGACCCTGTCTCTAAATAAAATATAAAAAGGGCTGGGGATGTTCCACGGTGGTTAAGAGGCCCCTGGGTTCAATCCCTAATACCAACAACACCAAAAAATTTCTAGGAAAAAAACAGGAGTCAGAAGGAGAACTATATTTTAAAAGCAACTAAAAGGACATGATAAACTAATTGCAATTTAAGGAGCTTTATAGAAACCCGATTCAAGCAAACTTAAAAAAATGAGACATTCAGGGAATTTTGAACACTCCCTGAATATCTGATGGTAGTCGGGGATTATTATAAATTTACCTAGATGTGATAATGGTATCGTGGTTATTTTCTCTAAAGAGCCCTTATCTTTTAGAGATACACTCTGAAATATTTACTGATAAAACATAGGGCTTGATAAAAACAGATTGGCTTTGGGTTACTAATTGTTGAAGTTGAATGATGGGTAGAAGTGGCTTCATTATATAATTCTTTCTACTTTTGTGCCTGTTTGAAATTTTCCATTAGAAACATGTTAAAAAAATTGTTTTGAGCTCCTACTAGATGAAAGGTGCAAAGGACGAAATAGCAACCGTGTAGGGAGAACAAAAAACTAGTCCTCTCATGTACATGGCTTCTGTTGCAGTGAGAACTGGGAGAAAGACATGGTCGCTAAATAAGCAAATGCACAAGAAAATTTCATATGCCTATTTATTTTATTAAAAATGAAGCATGGTACAATGAGGTAACACCTGTAATCCCAGCAGCTCAAGAGGCTGAGGCAGGAGGATAGAAAGTTCAAAGCCAGCCTCAGCGAAAGCAAGGCGCTAAGCAACTCAGTGAGACCCTGTCTCTAACTAAGATACAAGATAGGGCTGGGGATGTGGCTCAGTGGCCGAGTGCCCCTGAGTTCGATCTCTGATACCCCCCCCAAAAAATGAGGTAACAAAGATAGGGAAGGGAAGGACTTTTAGACTCAAGGTTAAGGAAGGTCAGAGTCAGCCACACATAGGATCTGTCTCTCAGAGGCAAGAGGCTGTGGCATACGCAAAGGCTCCCAGGCAGGAATGTCTGTGAAGGCTTTTGTGGCCGTGGCTCAGTGGCCTGAGCAGAGTGGAAGGCATGGGTGAGATCACAGAAGGATGGTCTTTAAAGAGGGGAGTAGTTGACCTACTCTGTGGTCCCCAAAGCTGCCAGGAGTGGACTGCCACAGAGGCAACAGAGGTGGCAGAGGGAGCAGGAAAAGACAGGTGTTTATTTTGGGGATGGAGCCACAGAACCTGCTCCCCAGCAAGTTCTGGAAGCTGTTGAAGACAGCTTTTCCCCGAGTCAACAACTGGCTCTGTGGTAGCACCATTTATAGAGATGAGGAAATGTAAAGTGCCATCCACGTAGAGGAGAAAAACCAAGATTGCTGTGTGGGACACACCTCTGAAGTCCCCGTTAGCCATCCAGGGGGAGATGTCAAGCCAGCGGGTGAATATATATATATATATATATATATATATATATATATATATATATATATATATATAAATCCTGAGCTCTGGTCTGGGCTGCAGATGTAAATTTTGGACTCATTAGCATATAGATGGTATTTAGAGCTATGAGCTTTTCCACTCATTACCAAATGAAAGTACTAAGGGGAGTTCCCCCAGAACCTCAAAGGAAATGGTGTTGTTACAGAAACAGGTGTCAAGCTGCTTTAAATTTTCCAAACCCAGAGTCCAGAGTATAAGCCACCACACATGCTGCCCAAGACATCAACTCACCATGTAACTGCAGCCTCCCTTCCTGGACTCTTACAAGAGGTCATATAAATCCTTCCCCCAGCTCAGCATATTCAAGTCCTACCTTCTTTAAGGACACTATAAAAAGACATCTTATTGTTATGCAGCCTTCCTCTCTCTCAGACTAGCTGCAAATGATCTTTTCCTTCTCTGAGCTCCTGAATCTCTGCCTTGGTACGAGACTTTACTATTCTCAGTATTGAACAATGATTATCTGGGCCAAGTCATCCTGAGATGTTCCCAGGAGCAGAGACTGCATTGGCCCCACTGCATGATAGATGGCAGGATTGGAGGTGGGTATGGGACATAGCAAAGGAAATGAATGGTTGGAGCCTGCATCTCCTTGGCACCTCTACCAGCAAAGCACTCTGTATTGTTGAAGAGAGTTTTAAAACCTTGTGCCATGGTAGAGACACATCAGAACAGAAAAGAAAGAGGCTAGGTGGGTCTCCTTAGCCCTTGGGGAGGACAGATTTCTGGATACTTTACTCAACCCCCTAAAGCATAAATAAGTTCTGATTCTGAAAATAGGAAAAAAAAATGATGCACATGGTCAAGTGTTTATTACGCTACATTACGTTGGCCAGGATGAGTCAGATGGGTGTTCTCTCCACTCTATGCCTGGTCTCCCCAATCTGGAAGCTTTAGGGTAGTGCCTGATGATCTAACCACCTCCCACTTGGCCCTACATCTCAAAGGTTCCATCACCTCTCATATCACCACATTTGGGGACCACACTTCTAGCCCGTGAGCCTTTAAGGGACAAACCAAGTCCAAACTCAAATGGATATATTTTAAAATTATTAGTGAATAAAATGTATAAATAAATTATTATTGTATATATATATATATATATTTTTTTTCCTTCATTACTATTTCAAACTACCTCCATCCCAAACTCCTCACAATAATAAGCAAACAACATGGACAGATGGAAAAGGGAAGGTCAGCTTGTATAGTGGACTTGTCAGATGATTTCTTACCTGGTTGGGCCCAGAACTCTTTCCTGAACATTAGGGTTTAGTCTCACAGTTCTACTGTAAGCAATGCTGGTGAAAAAACCTACAGACACCCTGGCTGCCTACCTTGGATAGGATCAAAGCCTTACTGCTGTAAAGCAGGTCAGATGGATTTCAGGATGTCAGGGTACAGTGGCTATCCATTGCTGGCCAACAGAAGAATGCAGGCATCCCTGCCTGCCAACCCAGTCAGGAGAGAAGATTGGCAAAGCTTATAGTCTGACCAGAGTTCTTCCCATAACCTGGACCAGCTTGCTGGACTTTTTTTAGGAAGTTCTAGAGTGTAAATGTTACTCAAATACATAGCCCTGTGTACCAGGTTACATAAATGCTTACAATCCACACTAGATCATGCAGTTGTAAAGGTAGCTCCCTGATGTTCATTTGGTTTTTAACTAACACTGATCACTTTTCACAACAAATTCTCCAAAGGTAAACAAATTTGTGAAATGCATCCTTTACTCACAGATTCAGGCTACATGATCCCAGAAAGGTTCTGGAAAGTTCTATGGTGAGGAGATCCGATTGTATTTGATTTAGCAGTTCTCCATCATTTGACTGCACAAAATACATATATTTCTCTAGTACATACTGGCAGAAACATAACTTGACATCTCCATGACCAAACCACTCTGTTTTGGAAACATCACATGTCAGTGAGACTTACACATTAAAATCTTTAATATCAGGTCGCTGATGTCATGATTCAGAACAAGAGGAACCTCAGTGTAGCTCGGTGACTGACCTGGGATATGTTGCTGGTAATAGCAGAACTAGCAGTGTTTACCTCTAAACACCAGACCAGCACTCAAGCATGGGGACGACACCTATGAGCAAGCCATTCCTGAAGCCCATAAATCTGGATTCAGTCTCAGTCTACCCAGGCAAGGACTTGCCCAGCTCTGGAGTCTGTTCAAAGCGTATCCACTCTATCTGGCTGTCCTCCCTGAAAGACCTGGCACACTTCCCGGCCCCAGGACAGCTCTCATTAGCCTCTACTGCTTCTGAAAGTCTCCTCCATACTGTCTTTCCTTGGGTTCTAGGGATTCCCCATTCACTCACAAGGCCAAAGGCCTGGCAGAAAAGTATCAGAGAGCCCCAAGAGAGCCCTGCTCAGAACTTGCAAAACCAGTGACCCATACGAGATTTGCTTTGACCCAACTCAAGAGATCTTGTTCTGTTTTTAATTGAATTGATCATCTTCAGAGAGTGCACCACTAAAATAGACTCAAAATGGATGAAAGACCTTATAAAAGAGCTAAAACAATAAAATTCCCTGAAGAAAACAGGCATCAATCTTCCTGTGCTTGGACTGAGTTTCTTGGATATGACACCAAAGCACAAGTAACAAAAGAAATAATAGGTAAATTAGATTTCATCAAAATAAAAAAAAAAGTACATCCAAGGACATTATCAAGGAAGAAAAAAAAAAGACACACACAGGATGAGAGAAAATACTTAAAAACCATGAAACTGATACTATCCCGAACTCTTATGCCTCAACAATAAAAATTTAAAAAGACAACCCAATTTAAAAATGAGAAAAATAGTGTAGGATAAGCATTTCTTTGAAGATATCCCAGTGACCCAAATAAGTACACAAAAAGATATTCAGCATCATTAGGGAAATGCAAATCAAAATCACAATGAGATCCTGCTCCACACTCACTAGGATAGATAGAATAAGAAAGCCAGGCCATGGTGGGATATGGAGGAGTCAGACTCAGCGCTGTTGGTGGGAACTGCGGTGGTACTGCCACGTTGGAAGAGTTTAGCCGTTCTTCAAATAGTTAAACACAGGATTAGCACATGAACCAGAAACTCCAATCCCAGATACATTACCCAAGAAAACGGAAAATCTACAAAACCTGTAGACAGATATTTATAGGCCATCTTACTTACAGTAGCCAAAAAGCAGAAATAACTCAAATGTCAATCCACTAATTAAACAGGTAAACAAAATACAGAAAGGTAATACAATGCAATATTATTCAGTCATAGGAAAAATGTAGTTCTGAACATACTGTCACATGGATAACCTTAAAAACATCCTAGATAAACGAAACCAGTCCCAAAAGACCATATATGTGTGGTGTTATGTATAGGAATTGTCTAGAGTTGGCAAATCCATAGAGACATAAAGTGGATTGGTGGTTGCCAGGTGGTAGGGAGCTGGTAATAGTGACTGTCTATTCCCTGGTGAACAGAGCTGTAGGTTCTGCATCTGAGAACTGGTGGCCCAGACAGATTCTCATTGCATACGTGAGCACCCTGGGGCCCAAACAGGCCACCTGGATGTGACATGGCCAAGGTCACATGTGGGCATGTAACATGTTCACATCTCCATACCTCATAATGTTCCTTCAGCTTATCTAGGAATTTAAGACTCGGGGGTGCTTTTTAGAGTAAAACCTATACATTGCTCTTTATGTCCGCCTTTGTCACCATCAAATTCCATTTCTAAGCATTTCTCTCTCTTACTGAAACAGGTCAGACTCTGAGCCCCTCACACTGGACACACTTGGACAGGGAGAATTCTGTGCCTCTCTTTCTGGTCTCTCATTTCTATTCTCCTTTCCTTCCTCCCTTCTGCTGTCTCTGCCCCCGCCCCCCAACCTTTTTTTTTTTTTTTTTTTTTGAGTTGTTTCAAGCAAGTAGGAGTTCAATCCTCAGGTAATGGCATATTGGAAGACCTTCCTATAATGGGGTGAGCTGCCAGGGATCACCCTACAGGAGAAAAGTGACCCATGTCATAATATCCCGGAGAATGTGGTACTCAGGCACTCCGGGTGACACCTGAATTCTAAATGTCAGCTTAGCTGCTGTGAAGCAGTAAATGGTTGTGTTTCACTCAGACAGGACTCTTTCTGTAATAAAAATCTTCCTACCTCAGAAGTAAACCTGTGGATAAGCTGAATATAAGTTCTCCAGCTTTTTTTTTAATCATAAAAAGGAATTGGGAGAGAAGACTCTGCTACACGTCAGGGACCCGTCTGATATACTGCATAGAGAAGGTGCATGAGAAATATTTGCTGATCCAATTTGTTGAATGATATCCATAAGACTGGATTTTCATGAACTTGTGTTAAGAAGGGAGTTTTAAAATGAACTGCTTCTCCTGAACCCCTTCCCCAAATTGCATTTGTGAGCTTTCAGAGGGCTTGGTGAGAGGAAAAGCATCCTGTGGCAAACAAGTCTAGGAAGAAGGTCATAGTCAACCCTTTATTGAAGTCTTAAAAAGTCCTCTGGACCATGGCAAGGGAAGAACCTGCAGGACTCCACATCAGTCTCAAGACCCACATGCTCCACATCAATCTCAACAGAGACCCCTTCCCGCAGAACCCCATGTCAACTGAAATGGACATGGAGCATAGAGCATGGGCCCTATAGCTGGGCCCCAGAGCACTGTAAGTAACCAGTGCCAAAGGAGTAGGCTGAGCTTCTGTTACTGTGGGGACCAGGTAAAGTCTTTATAGAGACTCTGAGCTTCTGGGAATCTCAAGAGGGTGGGATGAGAAGGTTGGATAGGAGGACATTCAGGGTTATAGCCTGAAGCATGCCCCCAAGAGGGTCATGTGGGCAAAGACTATAATATGCTGTTGAGGTGGCATTCATACCCAGAAGAAGGATAGTACTGAGGGGATCCCATGGACTCAGGTGGTGGGAAAGACAATCTAGCAAGCTGGCCCTATGGGGCAGGGCCCTCCTCCTGTCCAGGGTATGAACAGACCCATCGACAACAGAGGAGGGAGCAGGGAGAGAAGGGCAGAGCCCAGCACATTTGGGGCGTGCTGCCACTCCCATTCACAGCACGACCCCACGACCCCGTGGCAGAGGGGTCAGACATCAGTGCTCCAACAAAGGCACCTCATTCCCCTTTGGCCACGTTCATCCAGCGAGACTAAGAGAGAAGACTGAGGAAGACAGTCAGGCGGACAGAATGCACCAGCCCAAACACAGAAGCTCAGGGCTGTGGCGCTCAGCACGGCCTGTGGCTTTTTCTAATCCCATTCCTCTCTCTTCCATCTGTGTCTGTCCATGGTCTGTCTGACTCGCTGTTCCCTCGGCCCCAGGTGTGTCTCCCCAAAGGTCTGGTCTCACCAGCTTTGGAGGGGCCGCCTCCTGGGCAAAATCCAATGTTTCGGTATGTGATTGCTCTCAACAGCTGATCAAATGTGATTTTCCAGTTGAGAGAGAAAAATAAACTCACTAAAACAACGGAGCTCAAATGAAGCTAACCTAAAAGGCAGAGGCTCCCCACAATGGCCTGAGCGGGTGTGGGCTTAGCCAAGCCGCCTAAGCTTTCTGGGGCTTTCTGTGAAAGCAACAAAGGACTTGCTTTCGTATGTCCGTCTACACACCTCTATACATAAGGGTGCAATGCACACGTGTGTGTGTGTGTGTGTGTGTGTGTATATATATATATATACACACACACACACATGCATATATATATATATACACACATACATATTCATATGACAAGCAAACATGCCAAGGCATTTGATATTGAGAATGGACAATATGACCACCACATTCAGAGAACCTGTGAGGCACAAGAGTGACCCAAGCCCTGGGCCAGACTGACATGGCAGAGACCATGGTCCTTCCACTGGGTCATCCAGCAAGTCTAGGGAGCATGTGGACCAGGGGCTGAAGGGGTAGGGCTACGAGGAACTAAATAGCCCAAACTCCTTGGTGGGGCATACCAGAACCTCCTCAAAAGAGGAGAAAATACTAGAAAGGGGGAAAAAAGTGAGCAGATTCAAGTGGAGCTTTCTGAAGCCCAAGATGACATGAACTAGATTGGCCTCAGCCCTAGACTCTGAGAGCTCATTCGCGGTCACCTCCCATGGAAGAAGGTCCTTTCTACCCTTGTCAACTGGACTGTGACTTCTTCTCCCTGCTTTGGTCCTTTATCCAGGGCCTCCTGTTGGAAAGGACACTCTCCAAAGATATCTGGGGCAGCTTGCGGGACCTGGAGCTCATCCTTGCAACTGGGAGGCCTTTGAGTCTGCCCTGGCTCCTCCTTCCCAGACCCCTCCTCACCTGCTCTTGGGATCAGCGGCAGCAGGAAGGATGTGGCTATGATGGGCATGGGACTGTACCTAGATACCACTTAATCGGGATGGTCATTAAGCAGGCCCAAAGGGGACTTCTGATCCCACCACTCTGCATAAATAGATTTCTTTCAGCCTGAATGGGTGGGCTTTGAGCACAGTCGGGGAGGGGCAGATCGCCCTGAGTAACAGGCACTTTGGCAGGAATCTTCTGCCAGTGTGGAAGCCCTGGGGACTCTCATCCTGAATAGCCTCTCCTCCCTGCTGACAATTATCCCTGCTCCCAGAGCCCAGCCTCCTTCCCCAGAGCCGCTCTGCCCTCCCTGTTGGGTCTGTCTCATCTGTAAAGGCTCCAAGAAACCCCAAGCATCTTTGTGTGGCAAATGCATTAGGAAGCATGAAATCTATTGGAAATCTAATGAGACTGGAATAGAATAGAAAGACAAATTGAACTCCTTTCTCCTAGTTTTGGATTGGATGTTGCTTTGTGTGCTTGGTTGTGAGGCTTCCTTTGTTCAGAAGTGCACCAGGGGGACATAGGCACACCTGAGTTAGTCTCTGTGGCTGCTCTGGTCATATTGGATGCTTCAGGGGTAAAGCAGAGAGCATCCCATCAGCCCTGCCAATGACATCCTTCCAGAGGCCCTAGAGAATTCAGATACCTGCAGAGGAGAGTACATTCTGGAGGAATCTAGTGTGGCTGCTCCTCTTAAAGAGGAAAAGAGGTATGCTAGGTGCATAAAGAGACTCTGCAGCCTAGGAGGTGGAGGAGGCCAAGATGGGGGAGCAGGTCTCCTCCTGTAGGAGAGAATCCCACCTTGTCCATGCACAGTGGAGGACAAGGGCCCTGTGGGTGCTTTGGAGGCATAAGGCTGTGGATCTAATGAGAAAAACTTAGTGCTCCTCATGGATGTCCAAGCTTACTGATAGCAAAATAGGTTTGCAACTGGCAGCCTGGGCTCAGAAGTGGGCAGCTACTTTCTGTAGCTGAGTGAGATGACAGGTGGCCTACCAGTGGTATAATGGAGGAAGCCAGGGAAGGGTTTCAGGCTGGGCCAGAGGGCAGTGTGAGGGGAACCCTCCAGGTGGAGAAGACCTAGGGAAACACTATTGTGTTTCCTGCTGCCTTGTCCTGGGCCACAAGGTAGGAAGGTACATGAACAGAGAAAGCGGGAAAGGAACTTTTGGAGGCAGGAAGAAGACTGACCGGTCCTCAGCCCTGAGCAGCAGAGGCCTTCACCACAGGAATGATGGCAGCCACCAAGAACCTGGCTTGTACTGGGCCTTTGCATTCCACAACAGCCCTGGGGACAAAGGAGGACACTCACACAGGCTCTCCAAGGACAGGGAGTCACCAGGACGACTTTTATAAAACAATTTGGCAATCTGTACAAGAAGCCTTGGAAAATGGCCAGGTCTTCAGCCCGCAGAGTGGCTAAATAAATTGTGAGCAAACGGCCTCAGTTCAGTTCTGCCACTTGCCAGCCGAGTGACCCACATGGACAAGTACCAGCCACCTAATCTGTACCTGGGTGTCATGGTACCGATTCCAGAAGGCCACTGTCAGAAACGACCAACACAAGCAAAGCTCTTAGCCTAGGGCCTGACCCATGGGAATGCTCGATAGATGTGAGCCAGTTTGATGATTGAGTGTCTTTCCTAAATATGTAACCCAAAAGGCAGACTGAGATTTAGGTACAATATGTTCTTTGAAGTGTTATGCATAATCATTTTTTGAAAAACAGATACAAACCAAATGTCCAACATTACAGAAATTGTTCAGCAAATGGTATTATACCCAAAGGTAGGCAGCCAAATGGGCAGCCATTAAAAAATAAGGTTCTTGATTTTGGTTTTTCATAGAGTCAATGCTGAAAATAGATTGCTAGGTACAAAATGATAATAAAGCAGACAAAGAGGCTACCCATTAAAGTAAACAAACCAAAATATTAACAGAATGTCGACTACTACGTAGCCTACTTTTTCATTATGTTTGGCTTTTCAGATTTTTGACAGTCGGCGTCTGTTCATTACATGATTTTTAAATTTATTGGAACACAAATGAGATCAGAAGGAGGTAAAAGGCAAAAAAGAGGCACCAGGACAAATGAAGGCCTTTGGAGGGAACCCTCCTAAATTCAGGGAAATTCACAGAAAAGACAAAAACCATGCAGAGAGAAAAAAAAATGAGTTCTATAATAAATTTGAGTTTATAAGGAATGAATATGCAATGTTGGTGAAAATTGTGTTGTGTCTGGAAAAAAGGACGATAAATATGTATATGATGTAAATCTTTTATAATAAATCTGTGAAGATCTTCTGAGCTAGCATCCATGCTAGCTGGCACCGCGAGAGGCCTGGGGCCCCTGCAGATGAGGAGGGTTATGGATATCCTGGCTGTGCTCTAAGGCAGCTGCCCTCTGTCACCTACCCATGTCATCTGAAGCCTTCAAGGGCAGACTACGGCCAGGTGTCCAGCCTACTGTGAATCTGCCTAGCATCTCCTGGAGTCCTCTCTGCACCTGGCTTCCAGGTCTCTAAGGAAGAAGATTTTGGTTCCACCCTCTTTTTGCTCCAGTTCCAAATCAAGCCTCATTTCTCCAGCACCAACACAGAATTAGGTTCCAGAATTAGGGCTCCGACAGGGAAAGAAATGAACAGATTAAGAGGAACAGATTCTATGGTGTGCTCTGTTCACGAAATGGGGGGCCCAGCAGTGAATGAGACAAGAGGTTCCATTCAAGTCGAGGTACCATGTGGCAGGTGAGCATAGGCGCCTCATGTCTTGAAAGGATGGGTGGAATGACTTACCCTAAAAATTGTTTTGATGAGACTGTATTATCTGGGGGTTCTACAAAGAAACGGATCAGCTCTCTCTTTCAGACAAAGAGATTTCTTTTGAAGAATTTTCTCACACAATTGTGGTGGCTGGCAAGTTCCACATTTGCAGTGTAGGACAGCAGGCTAGAGATGCAGGGAAGAGCTGAAGTTCAAGTTCAAAGATAGGATTTCTTTGCCTTGGGGGAAGTCAGTCTTTTTCTTTATCTTTCTTTCTTTCTTTTTTTAAAATTAAGACTTTCAACGGATTGGATGAGGCCTACACACATGATAGAGGGTAATCTGTTTTACTCAAAGTCTACTGATTTAAATGTTAATCCTATCTAAAAAAATACCTTCATGGAAATATCTAGAATAATGTTTGACTAACTGTCTGGATACTGTGGTCTAGCTACATAAAATTAACCATCATACCAACTTTACATTTTTATAATGTTTCTTCACGAGAAAGAAAGAAAGATGATCCTCAGAGATGCCATGACTTGGCCACTGAGCTGGCTGAGACTTCGACCCAAATACAAACCCTTTGACTGAACAAGTTCCCTCTTGGTATTCCTTACCTCTTAAATTAAAAGCCTACGTTGTTTTCTCTCTCTCTTTCTCTAACTTGCCCTTTCTTCTACCCAGAAAGCTGATGTCCAGAGCTTATTCAAAGTCAAAGACCATCTTAAAGGAGACATCCATCATTCTGGTCGATTCTCCCCAATTCCCCAGAACAGTCAACCAGCACACAACTGTTCCAACAGGTCCACTCAATGGGCCCCGTTCACCCTCTGACTGCCATCTTTTCCAATCATCCTAGTTTGATTATGTTACCTGTTTTGAACATTGTCCAGCTCTCTCTATGCACGGGTCCAGAATTTCCCTCCTAAACGCTTAAATAGGACCAATCCCTGCCTTCCTGAAATAGATTAACACTGTCCTGGCAAATACCATGTGTTAAGCTATGCAATTGGCCCATGGGAAATTGCCAATATGTGACCTACAGACACAGCATTTTCATGCAGCTCAATGCAAAGTTAAGTTTATCTCCTCCGGATCAGACCTCACCTTCCTCACCTTCCCTTCTCCTCAGAGAGACTCTCTACTCTCTCCATGGACAGGAGTGAAGGATGCTGTTATTATAAACATTCTAAAGTGATCTGAGAAACAACAGCCTCTCGTTGGGCAATGAGGTCATGCATCCAGCCGGGCTGCTCCATCCTTTCACTTCCTGACAGGAGGCAAGAAACATGAAGAAATTGATGGTCCTGTACAAAGTCAAGTAAATAAATAGCAAAGCTTAATGCAATCATTTTCCATATTGCCTCATCAAAACCCATGTAGTCAAAGCCACTTATGAATTCCATAGGTCCCTCCCGTTGTCATCTTTTCAGCGGGTTGCTTTCCACGATGCCTCCAGGTGGGGAGAAATAGGAGAGCAGGTGCTAATCAATCTTGAAGCTATGATCAGAAATGATTTAGAAAGATGACAGCTTTTTGCTGGAGCCATTCCTAAATTTCAGAGAAGAAACCTCCAAGGCACGAAGTCATTAATAGAGTGATGGGAAGGAGGTGGTGGGGGGGATTTATTCGTAGTAAATAACCTCCTCGGTGCCCTTGTCCGGCTTTCTGTTTACAAAACAAAAATAAACACATTTTTGGAAGGTGGTTAGGACCCAAGTCCAGAGTCAGGGTGGGTTAGAATGAAATGACCTTGCCAGTCTGGCTTGGTGGGAGTTCCCATTTCCCTTCCTTTCTATCCTTCTCAAAGTGAAGATGACAGAGTCCCAGATAATCAGAGGTGGAGGACTCTTGGACATGACTGGTGGTGGGACGTTTGAATTATTCTATCAGCTCCTACCAGTGGCCCAGAGGCTCTGAGTCAGACACTCATGAGAAGAGGTAAGATTCCAAGATGAAGGAGCAGAAACCACACCCCATAATCGAAGGCATGAGGAAGACAATGCCCAAAAGCTTGCTATTGATCTGTGGTATGATGGCAAAATAGGATATGTTTTTAATAAATATAATTTCTTTTTAATTTATAGGACTGGCCTTTTTCATTATGTCTGGGCCACTTAGGAGTTGGAGTTGACTTCTTTACAAATAATAGTGGCTGTCGATGGTCATCGTGTATTCAATGGTGTCATGGGAGAGTCATATTTAACTCCAGGGTTAGGCTCTAAAAGCAGCAAATGAGACAAAATCACCATGGTCTAATCCTGGAAAGCCCCCTACCAGCCACCCATGGCCCTCATGCACACAGGATGACTGGCATGAATCCCTACGCCATTTCCTCTAACCTGCTCCTAGTTGATGATTTATATCAGTTCAGATGCAAGCAACAGAAAGCCAATGACACTCGATCTAAAACTCCAAAGGCAAAGGTGGGGGGCAGGCTTCACTCTCAGAGTGAGACCCCCGGGGGTGTCTGTCCTGGGGTACCACTGGAAGTTCACACCAGAGCCACGTCGTCGTGGACTCAGGAACCAGCCAGCTTTGACCCTAGCTCATGTTTACAAGGAGGGAGAGCAGCCAGAACAGAGTTCAAAGGCCTGGAAGCTAGTGCATTCTGTCACCACTGTCCTCAAACAGAACCTGGCACAAAGTTGGTGCTCAGGACTATTTGATGGATAAGTAGAAAAGTGTTCACTCTTTTATGGTCACATGCCCTGGAAGGGCGCGGAGGGTTCAAGACATTGTCTCCAAAATACCTGACATTGTTCCTAAGCAGGGTCCCTGTCTCCTCCTGTAAATCCAGGCTCGGGACTATTCAGCTTACCAAAATTGACAGAAGCTGTACTATGTCAGTTTCTAGGGTGGGGCTTTCAGAAACTGTAAACTTTGAATTCCTGTCAGTTGAGGTACTGTCTTCTAAAATCCAGCCACCATGCTGTGAGAAAGCCCAGGACCCAGGGAAAAGACAGAGGTAGGGGCTCTAGAACATAGTCCCAGCTCTCAGTTGACAGTCACCCCAAAGCGTCACATTGGTGAGTGATGAAGAAGCCCCTGCAATGACCCCAGGTCAAGCCAATCCCTGATTGTAATTGCACCAGAGACTGTGAGCAAGAGTGTCTAGTGGAGCCCAGCAAATTCCCAGAACCATGAAAAACAAGAATGACTTTACTGTTGTTTCTAGCCAATGATCTGTTACACAATAGATCATCAAAAGACAATAAATAGCTTAAAGATGTAATCTGAGCACTTGGAATGGAACCACCATTTGAACCAATTATCCCACTTCTAGGCATATACCCAAAGGACTTAAAATTATCATACTCCAGTGATGTAGCCACATCAATGTTTACAGCAGCTCAATTCACAATAGCAAAGTTATGGAAACAACCTAGGTGCCCTTAAACAGATGAATGGATAAGGAAAATGTGTTATATATACACAATGGAATATAACTCACCCTTAAAAAAAGTGAAATTATGGATTTGCTGGTAAATGGATAGAACTGGAAACTATCATGCTATGTGAAATAAGCCAGTCTCCCCAAACCAAAGGCTGAATGTTCTCTCTGCTACATGGATGCTAACACACAATAAGGGGAGGAGGGAAGAGCAGAATTTCCTAGGACTAGACAAAGGGGAATGAAGGGAAAGGAGGGGGCATAGGAATAGGAAAACAATAAAATGAATCAGACACAACTTTCCTATGTTCCTATATGAATACACGACCAGTGTAACTCCACATCATGTACAACCACAAGGATGGGATCCTAATTAGAACAAGTTATACTCCATGTACATATAATATGCCCAAATACACTCTACTGTCATGTAGATTAAAAAGAACAAAGAAAAAAATATGTAATCTGAGTGAAAGATTTAGGCAAGAAGATGCTTCTCAAGACAGCCAGATATTTGAGTGGGTAAGCCCCTCTCTAACTCTGCAGCTGAAGGCTGGGTGCGGCCCAGTGGTGGGGGAGAAAGAACCAGAGGCAGCATTTGTAGGTAGGATGCTCCATTTAGATCCCAAAACAGCCGGGGGACCAGGTGGCCAGAGGCACCTTCTGCAGGATCAGAGTAGACGGCTCATTTCTGAGTGTGTAAAGAAGCATCTTCGAGGGCTAGAGCTCCCAGTTCTGTGGGTCCTCACACCTGCCAGTAATTTGTGCTTAAAAACAAGGGACCCAGGGGAAGTGAACAATAATGAACTGCCCTCTGGTCAGAAGCTTGAATGATTCCATCTTTTCCTAAGATGGGCACCATGTGAAGAAGCACAAAGCTAGAGGAAGTAGAAGCCACAGGACCCGGTGACAGTGTGACCACAGCATGCCAGCGTGGGGAAAACAGAGCCCTGGAGATGGTGAGTTGGGCCTTTCTTCCCACTTCTGCCCAATGACACCTGCTTTAAACCTTAAGGTCATGGAACCTTGGGAGACAGCATATTCTGAAATCTGAAGGAAGACTCGAAGAACAGACTGAGGGAGGCTTCCTTTCCCATCGCCCTTCCTCTCTCAGACCCTAGCCCTTGCCCTTTCATGACTCTTCCAGGAAGCAGCCTCTGTTTCTCCATGTTCCCTCCTCCATCCCGGCCTCCACTGGGTCCAGTCTTCACGGCTATCCTGCCAACACAGGTTGGTGTCTACCTGTTCAGTCCCTCCGCACCCCCCACATATCTGTCCTTCTTACGGGGTGGGGGTCTCAACCTTGCACCACTTGTGCTGAATGACTCTTCCTGGTGGGAGGCTGTCCTGTGCGTTACAGGAATTGAAACAGCACCATCTCCACCCTCTACGTGCCAGTACACCCCCAGTTTGGACAATTAAAAATATCTCCAGACATTACCAAATGTCTAAAGGAAGAAGGGGGTAAAATTGGCCCTGTTTGAGAACCACAGATCTAGAATAAAAATAGGCCTCTACAGGGTAGGAAGAAGTGTTTGCTAAGGGAAGGAACAAAGGAATGGAGCAATGAAGAAATGAAGGAAAGAAATAGATGAACAAGTGGCTCAATGCACTGGAGAAGGGGCATATCGGTGCCAGGAGCTCAGTGTGCGTAAAGCTTGGAGCTGTGGGTGGGGAAGCAGTTAACGGATCTGCCTGTCCTCCAGGGGCCCTGAATCCTCAATAGCTTTTTGCTGGTTGTGCAGTTCAATGCTTTTCTAATTAACACAAGTACTTGCAGATGCCGAAGGACCTTTAATAGGGTCATGGGAATGGGTCCTGTGATAAGCCTGGCTGGAGAGTGTGACATCAGGAAGCTCAGGCACCTGCCTGCCAAGGCGTTGATTCATTCTTTTTGTCAAAGTTGCAACTTGGAATGACAGTTTCTCACCTTCTGTTCCCCCAGCTGCCATCTGCAAAGGTGACTTGCTCTAATTTGCCCCGAATTTCTCCTCTCGAGTCCCCTCTCTTCCTCCTCCTCCCCTTTAAGGCCTTTCCTGGAGTTCACTGGTCAGTAGTGTGCTCACCCTGCAACACTAAGGTCAATAGACTTTTACAAAGGAGAGAAGAAAATTGAAGCCTTGGGGCCTGGCCACACGTTCCCTTCCGTGGGCTCCCCAACCTCCCTGCTCCTCCCTCCAACCCATCCATACTCCTTACACCAAGTTCAAGGCCATGGAAGAGGAGCAAGGGCTTTGGCTGTGGGAATTAAAAAAAAATAGTTCATTCAGTAAGATGTAAAATAACCTAAACTTCTTTATCCTTTCAAATAGGAAGACTATTGCTTACTAAGTCTGGGGCGTGGTTGCTAAATGTTTTACAATGTATCTCATGTAATAAGTTTGCAACCTGATGGCACAACAATGGCAGTCTCCATTTTAGAGAGCAAAAGATGCTCAGGAGTTCTCAAACATCAGGGTGCATCAGGATCACCTGGAGGGTTTATGAAGACACAGATTGCTAGGCCCAACCCCAGAGTTTCTGACTCAGTAGGTCTGGCCTGGGGCCAAAGAATTTGCATTTCTCAAACAGAATTTTTGCCCAAATACAAAGATATGAAAATGCAGATATGAACAGAAACTACATCTATTGGATGATAGTCTGAGGTCACAACCTGATAGTTCAGGTAATCCTATACGCCAACAGACCCCATTTCTTTTTCTTTCCTTTTTATTCATTAAATATTTTTGAAACATCTACCACCTGCACTGGCACGTATTTGTCAACTGGGATCCAAACAAAAATAAAAAGCTAGCAAACTTAAAACTCCTTCATCTATTTTGAATAAGCAGCTTATGTGTCCAGCTAGGGGGAGAGATAGAGAGAGGTACACACAATCTTGCGATAATTTAATTACAATAAAATGTGGAGAGACCTATAGTTTAGGAAGAATCAAGCATTTGCTAGGGCAACAGTTCTCTGGCTCTTTTGGTTTGAGGGCCCATTTTTACTCTCAAAAATTATTGAGGACTCTGATAATGAACTCATTACATGTTAACACAAAAAAGCATATTTTTATGAAAAATAACTATTTTCCAAGAACCGTGAGAAGACTAGCACTGTTTCACAGTTTTGCAAATCTCTTTATGTCTGAGTCAACAGAATACAGTTGCTTCTGTGTTCAAGCTGATGAAATTTTGATTGAGTTATATGAAGAAAATTCATCTCACAGATATGTAGCTGGAAAAGAGAAAGGCACTCGAAAGCCTTTTCAGATAATTGGGGATAATCTTCCTTGTTAGTGTACCAAAATTTGTTAAGCTGAAATATGGAATTTGAAGCCTAATCAATGAGAATTTTGCATTAAGAAATTAAAATTCATTCATCTATTTTTAACCTTTGGTAGACTTTCTTTTAAGAGAGAGAGAATTTTTTTAACATTTATTTTTCAGTTTTTGACAGACACAACATCTTTATTTTATTTTTATGTGGTGCTGAGGATCGAACCCAGCGCCCCATGCATGCCAGGCGAGCGTATTACCGCTTGAGCCACATCCCCAGCCCTTTAGTGGAACTTTTACCCGTGCTTGATTTGGTCCCATCATGTGGTGGCCATTTGGCCAATATCAGGACAATGGATTATGTGGATTTCCTGAATGCTAACACATTGCCTCATATTGACCAAAAAACTATATTCATTAATATCATCTCTTAGATCGTAGGAGAAACTCACATTTCCTAAAATTTTAATTTTTTCTTGAAATATAAATTTAATCTTTAACAACAGATAGTTTTAGTTGTGTGCCTTGTAACGAAAAGCTCACTTCTTTTATTTTTAAGAAAATATCTGCCAAATCTTCGAGTTAAAATAACCATAGTTTGTTTATTCATGGTTCTTTCAAGTAAAAATAACATTCCATTTTTTAAAAAAGTGGTTAGTTTAGCTTGCAACTCAATCAACAGTGCTTTTTTTGAGACCATCAGGATGCTTCAATATGTAGCTGAGGGCTTGTATTTGAACATATTCTTTATCACACAGAATATTAAAGGGCTCCAGGATCAGAATGTAATAAAGTTACTAACTTTTAGTGGTTCATCAAAGACTTCTTTACTGAAATTCACTTTTTTTTTTTGAGTGGCTTGTGGTAGGGGACACAGTGACTTCTAGCACATTTTGATGCTGCTGTAATATCAGATCGTAGTCAGACAGAACCAAGTTTTACCCAGCAGTGCTTTGGCACTATCCACACAATCTTCTACAAAATGAAATAGGCAAAGGGCATCTCTAAGTGTTGTTATGAGAAGAGTTCTGTCCTTGAAGACCCCCTGAAAGCAAAGCACCCCCCTAGGAATCCACGAAGTCCATTTTACCAACCACCATACTGCAGCAGCATTGAATTCCTGGCCATTTCCGAGGCATCTCCTGAACAACCCTCTATCTTGTTCACACTCAGCCTCGCTTCTGAGATGCCTCAAGCGATTTAAGACACAAAAGGTCAAAGTGTGGGAGAAACAAACATTCAGGAAAAAAAAAAAAAACACTTCCCATAGTGTAAGGCATGAGCTAAGAATATGATCGAATTAAATAGGCAGCTTAATTTAGTTTAAAAGACATCACTTTTAAAACAACCAAATGTGTTAAGACATTACAGACCTAATTAATATGTTTTCTAATAAGAATCAGTATCATTTATCAAACATTCACTAAAGGATAGGCATTGTGCTGAGAACTTTGCCTGTGTTATCTTGTTTGATCTTTCCAATAACCCTATGAAACAAGCATAATTACCTCCATTTACAGGCCAGGAAACTAAGACTCGGAGAGGTGAAGAAATGTGCACCACATTGAAGAATCTTTTCCCATAAATAAGCAGAACTGGCATTACAAACCCGCCTCTGTCTGACCATGAAGCGGCTGTCCTCAACCTGTTTGCAACGTGGTGGGCACTGTGACCATACAGTCTGCACTGAAGTTCCTCCTAGGGTGAGGGCTAGATGCTGGCCTTTACCTATGGGGACTGCTCCCATGGCAGATGCAGGGAAGCATGGCTTAGTCACACTCGCAAACCCCTCAGGATACAATCTTCTGCCTGCAAACTTAAATTCCTCTTATTTGTTACAGTGTTGGTGGTAGCAACAAGACTCCCCATAACTTGTTAGAGTCCTCCCACCATGCTGGTGACATACACAAAAACATCTGCCTCTTGGCATCCTGAAGCTGCACAAAAAAAGCAGACATGTCTGTCTGTCTGTCTCTCTCTCTCTTTCTTCCATTTTAAATTTAGCCAAATTCTTTTTTAATTCGAATCTATTTCATGATGAATTCACTGCTGAACACTTCATTATACAAACTCTACCTGACAATCCGTGGCTGTCCTATTTACCCTCTCAAAGCCCACCCTTGACAGTCAGTCCTGGAGATATGAGTGTGGGATATCAACAAGAAAATAAAATCCAACGAATGGACTTTTCAAAATTTCGTTCCATAGTCTAACCTTTGCTGCTTGGTGATCTTAGGGGATGAGTCATGAGGCCTTTCTCAATCCAGCTGCAGAATGTGCTTGCTATTTGGACAGAACAGATAATGAGACAGCACCTTGCCCCTCTGCGCCACCCACTCAGGTGCCAGTGAATTTCTCAACAGGAAACAATCAGCCCAGTGAGAGCTGCCTTGCCAACTCAGCCAACAGCTCAGGGAGCAAGACCCCTGCCACCAACACCGCAGGAGGGGCAGCCTTCCTCAATGTGGCTGCCTGATTTATCAAATAAAAATGCAGGACCCCTGGTGAAATGTGAATTTCAGACATAAAACAAATAACTTTTATATTAAATATATGTCTCAAATGTTGCATGGGGCATACTCTTAAAAATGATTCTTTGTGAGAAATTCACTTGGGATTTAGATAGTTTGAATGTGTCCCCCAAACACGCATGTGTTGGAAACTTCATCACCAAAGCAACAGTGTTGGGAGGTGGGGCCTAATGGGAGGTGGTTAGGCTGGGAATGCTCCACCCTCATGAACTGATTAATGCAGTTATCTAGCAAGTTGGTTTCTTATAAAAGTCCTTCCACTATGAGATGATGTAGCAAGAAGGTTATGGCCACATGCAGCTCCTGGATTACCAACTTCCAGCCTCCGGAACCTTGAGCCAATCAATTTCTTTCTTTCTTTCTTTTTGTTTTTGTTTTTGCTTTTGTGTGTGTGTGGTGCTGGGAATGGAACCCAGGGCTTTGTGCATGCAAGGCAAGCACTCTACCAACTGAGCTTATACTCCCAGCCCATTGTCACCTATCTGAAATCCAAATCTAACTGGGTATTCCATGTTTTATCTGGAAAATGTATCCTTACCATCTCAAATCTGGGGCTTCAAATCTCCACCTTCCTGTTCATAGTACTTGGCAATCTGGATCCTTCTCTTCCCTCCAGAGGGGAGGGTCTGCTCAGGCCTGTATAAGACCAGGGAGGTTCCTTATGTAAGACCAGTTGAAACATTTGCATTTGAGGAGCCACATCTGAGGAAGCAGCTCTCCAGGAAGGCAGTGAAGCCAGGGGCCACATCTCCACTGGGTCACAGAAGCCTCCCCAGGCATTGCGCCTCCCAGAATCTCAGAAGTCTGCAGCAGCAGAGTGAACTCCAGCAGGTATTGCACTACCCCTGGGAGGGCTTGGGATTGACAGCTCCAGGAGCTAGTCTCTCCAGGGCAGAAACAGGACAAGGGGAATAGAAATTATGCCCCAAGACTTGAGTACTTTACCCATCACACCCACAATCCAACACTGCACAGGGAGTGCTTCTGGCTCTCCTGGTTTACAAGAGCTCAGGGAAGGGACCCCAGGTGGTGGAATACAGACCTCACCAGCAGAGAATTGTTTTTTGTCTTGTCACAAAAGAAAATCCCCTCTGAGGGCATTCATTAAGTAAAGTCCCCACTGAGCCTTTCCTAAGGGGCTCTGGGCATTCTGCAGCTGGACACCACTAATCCCCATAAAATTCTGATGTGGTAGGAAGAGGAAGGAATTATAGATGTAAAATTGTTATCAGGAGGATTCAGGCGGATTTCTCCTCGTCCACTTCCTCTATCTCCTTCTCTTCATTGTCAGGCTACTAAGAATAATGCCTTTCCCATTTAAAGTGCTTTACAGTTTAGGAAGAGCTTTCTTTTGCATTATCTTTAAGGCTGGGCAGAGCAGTGACCTGCCAGGGCTGTGACATTATTTCCTGAGCCCTTGCGGCTCCTTGCAGCCACTTCTTCCTTTGGACACGTGCACCTGCCTGTACGTGTGCAGACAGATGTGCACATAGGCGCAAGCGTGTCTTGCTCACAAGCCCAATGTCAATCTTGTACTCCTGCAGATTGGCATGTGGGTCAGTTCACTAAATGTCCCACAGCCCCAGGGTTCAGTGTCTTTGCATGCTTTTTCCCTCCTATCATCACAGGTCTACAGGCAGCTCTGGGAACATCGTACTGCATGGGAGGGGAGCTTTTCCCAAGATGCCCCTGCTTGAGGGAATTCTGAATGGTTGAAACATGAAAGAAGTCCAAAGAATAGCTTGGGTTTATTGCACACCTACTACATGCCAGACCCTTCACTACCTACTATGGTGTATGCTTCACAATTGCTTCACAATTCTTTTTTTTTTTTTTTTTTTTGGTACCAGGGATTGACCCCAGGGGCACTCAAACGCTGAGACACATCCCCAGCCCTACTTTGTATTTTATTTAGAGACAGGGTCTCACTGAGTTGCTTATTAGCATCTTGATTTTGCTAAGGCTGACTTTCAACTTGAGATCCTCCTGCCTCAGCCTCCCAAGCTGCTGGGATTACAGGCGTGCACCACTGCACCTGGCTACTTCATGATTCTTCTGAATGCACACTCATGTTACCCTCTGTGATGGATGCTGGAAATAAAGTTCAGAGGTGAACAGCATTTGCCTGATGTCACACAACAAGGAAGTGGCAGAGGTGGGATTCAAACCCAGAAAGTTTGGCTGCAGATACATTTTTAGTATCTATAAAGCTTTTGCAAGTCAGTAATTCAGGTAGAGGTTGGCAGGTGGCAGAGCAATTCTGCTCTATGTGGCATTGACCAGGATCCCTGGTGGCTGGGTGAATTGGAAGAGCTAAAATGGCCTCAGTCCCCTGCCTTGCTCTGGTAGGACCTGCTACCAGGCTGGGCCCATCTCTCATGCTGACCTTTCCGTGCACTCTCTCCAGCAGGACAGTTGGACTTACATGGCTTCTCAGGGCACCAAGAGACCCCAACAAAGGAAGCAGCATACACTCTCACAAGCAAGGCATGGAAGTGGGAAAATGTTACTTTTGCCACACTTTGTTAGCCAGCCTGGATTTAAGGAGAGGAGAGTGGGCCCACCTCACCATAGCATGAATGTGGAAGAGTTTTCTGTCATCCCTAATCCACCACAGTTGATAATAAGCCCAAGATGTTATGTAAGCCAGGGCTTGGCCAGGTGACCCCACTGGAACATGGACAAGTCCCTGGAGCTACAGATGACTAATTTGCCCCTCACACCTGATTCTGGTGGGGATGACAGGAGGTATGTGCCTGCAGAAGGGGACACATTAGGACTCTGTGATAGGAACAGATGTTCCTATGGTTCTTAAGTTGGGAGATCAGGTGGGTGTACACAATGACAGTGACCTAAAACAGGATTAGACCTGATAAGGGGCACATGGGGAAATTATTTCAAAACTACCTGCAGAATTCCTATAACTTTGTTTGTTTGTTTTGTTTTGTTTTTTTGTGTACCATCCAAACAGCCAATGGCGAAGAGGTGGAGGACAGGTAGCCTGATGAGATCTACTCCTCGGGGAACATAGCTTACATGGTAACCAATCCACGCAGATGTCATGGAGCCTCCGGGAAATATGAAATCTACATTTCAGTACCTCTTGCCTTGCTCAGTAATGAGTCTCCTCAAATGTGGACCACAGATGGGATGCAGAATTTCAGCTGGTGCTGAAATTTATTTCACTTATTTTCTGCTAATGCTTGCAGAACACTCGTGAAACACAGAGCGTCATTGATGGAGGTTGCGGGGATCTGTGAGAAACCAGTGCTGACCCTAGCCATAGGATGACACCTAAACTGTCTGGACCTCAGTTTCCCCTTCTGCAAAATGGGCTAAGTCCACATGATTTCTAAATCCTTTCCAACATTCTTATGTTGGAAGCTCACACCAATGACCTTTAAAAGCCAAATTCATGCAAAACCAGTCATCTTCTCCCTTACATACCTAACCAGCATTTTGCATTTTTGCACAGGACTTTTGTCCTCAAGGGACATCTTCCAGTTTTCAAGTCCAGGACTACAGAGGATTCTATCAAATCCTCCCCAGAGGCCAGAGTGTGATCCCAATATTCTTCCTGTCTCACAGTGATTTGAAACATTGAGCAGACTTTTGATTTTCAGTGTGCATCTGGGGTAAGGAGATTGGGTTTCAGAGCGATTCACTGCACTGGAAACCCTATATTTTGCTTCTGGGTTTGAGCAGCTACTCTGGTTCCTAGTGTGTGCTAATTCTTTCATCACTGAGCCTGGTGTGAGGGTGGCGACATCCCAGGTCAGGATGCTCCCCATGTCTTGAGAATGTCTGATTACAGAAAAACAATCCATCCATCTTCTCCGCAGTCTAGTTACCATCCCAACACTCCAGTCCTGCCCACTTGACCTGGCATTCAGCTGCCTGAATCAATCAGTCAGGGGAGCAGAAAGCTGTCCTAACAGCACATCATGACTGCTTGTCAAGCCCCACTGCTGACCCTCGGCAAAACCCTGGAGCCCTGGATCTCGTCACTGTGGTCTATGGCAATACCTTTCCACATACCCCAAATGTGGTTTCTGCTTTTGGATTTCCCAACCTGACTGCCTATTGTGAGCATGACCAGCTGTTCTAGAAGTTTCCTTAACAAACACAGAACCCCAATGATTTGAGAAGAATGAGATTAGATTAAAAAACTTAAGCCAAGTTCCAGCATTGGTTCATAGGCAGGCAAGGACCAGGATAGCTGCTTGTACTTTCATTGTGGCTGAATTACGAAGACCCTCCACAGGTCTGAAGGGAGGAACTAATGTAGAAGACAGTAGCACCTGAGCTATGTGAAGGCATAGCTCTCAATCTCAGGGCACAGTAATCTGCACACCAGATAGTAAAAATAGTACAGAATGATAAGGCCAGTAAGGACCCAGCTGACCTCATAGTCAGCTAGGTCTGCCCCTCCATCCTGACCTGTTTGAACAGGTATGTGCTAATTCTACCACTTCCTTATCAATCCTCTCTCAGCTTGCTCAGTTGGCCTCTGCTCCCCTAACAGTGCTCATCCAGCTTAGCTGTAATGTGGGTCTGAGGCTCTGAGTCCTCCAGAGACAATGGCCTCATCTGACTTCCCCACCAATCACTGGCTCCTGGTGATCAGGAGTGGCTTCTCACCTCTCTGTTCTCAGTTTTCAACTCAGACACTGGCAGCAACTAGAGAATACTCCGAAGTTGTATGCAGAGCCAGTGAGAGGATGGAGTGATGGGTAGATGGAGGGAAGGAGGCGGGAGAGGTGGATAAGTGAGTGTTAGCTCCTGAGGGTGATTCGACACCTGCAACCCCCTCTTTTCCTGAAAACCACGGACCTGGCTAGATTAGACAATTGGGCAAGTTCCAGGAGCCAACATCTATAGACCAAATTTCTCCTCTTGGTGGTGCAGCAGAATATGGGCACGTTACAGAGAGGCCCCCACATCTGGTCCCTGCACAAGCTTTGGAATTGTCTATGACTCATGCATCATGCAAGGGCATCTGAGGTGGCAGGCAATGCTGAAATAGTAACTAACTCCAGGCCTGCCCAGCTTTTTCCAGTAACAGGGGCCTGACCCTGTGAATGTGCTGATGGGCAAGAGGATGATGGTGAGATTCCATGTCCAAACACAGAGCATGGTAGATCCCAGCCTCCTTCTCTCACTATCTGGGGGTGTGCTCCTGAGGATGTACTTTATGAATAAGACCTCCTGATTAAAGGTAATCACATTTCCCAATTCCATTCACCATTGTGTATAATTATTATAAATACTGGCTTAGAATAACAATTTTCTTTTTTTTCCCTGTACAAGTAGAGCATTCCCTTCTGGAACTAGGGCAGTGAAATTCTGACTCTCTGGGTAAAAAGCCAGTCCCTGTCCATGGAAAGGGGCAGCAGGCAAAGCCCTCTGGACAAATGAAAGCGCAGACCCCTAAGCAGGGGTGCTGGCAGATTTCCATGCAGCCTCCCCGAGGAGCTGTGAGAGGGCAGAGGGAAGCAGAGGCATTAATTAGAACAAGACATGGCCACTCCATGTGGGCAGCAGAACCTCAGGGCTCAGGCCATGTGGCTCCAAACCCCAGAAGGGCTAAAAGAATGAGCTCAAAATAGAGCCACAGAGGAAGTGAGAGCCCAAAGCTGGCTCTGGAGGCAGCTGGGAGGTGATAGGGAGAATCAGGCATTGTCAAAGGAGGATCACTCCTACCTGCAGAGCCAGTGAACTCTGAGCCTCCTTGCAGGCTGCAGTATTGCATCCCCAGCTCCACTCAGTGGCCTCCCTATCAGTTGCCTTCCTTCCTTTGACCATAAGCCCCATTCCGGCCCTACAAGCAGGGACCATGCTATAGGGTCTAGTCTGGAAGAGGTTCCAAACTCTCCCAGGTAAGGAAATATTGGGGCCAGGAGCTGGGCATCTGCTCACATACTCATGAGCCCCCATCTCGGGAGCTGGCTTGGCAGAGTGCCCCCAGCCAAAGCCCCACGGCAGGACGTGTCCAGGATCACTGTGGCTGTAACATGGCACCCAGCCCGGACTGGGTACTAAAGTGCAAGAAGATCTGGCAGTCAATTCATCATGATCCACCCACCCTGATGCCTGCATGGATTTTGAGCTCCCAATTCTTTCCTAGGCTGACAGCACGCACCTCTCATAGGGTCCAGCAGCTGTTTACAGATGCACAACCAAGAGCCTGCAGCCCTCACACAGGATTCCCTCTGCGCTGTGCAGGAACGGGCCCTTCGAGAGCCGCCCCCCCCTGCCCCCCCCCCCCGGCAGACCTGGCTGTACTTCTCAGTCCGTCTGCCCCTTGCCCTCCCCAGATGGGAGGTGCATATTTTATCTCCAGTGGACCATGAAGGTCTGAAGGAGGCAGGCTGATTTATCAGAGACATAACCATACAGTTGAAATTGTGTCAATATATCTTTGCATAGTGAATTCTGAAGGATGCCCCCTATTTCTCTGGTAAATCATATACATTTAAAGTCCCCAAATGCCTAAATATATATTTATCCAGTAAATCAGCTCAGCATTGAAGTGGCTCATTTCTTTGCTGCAGAAATCCAGGAATACAGGATACAGTTGCTAACCTTGTTTTTCTTTCTTTCTCTGAATTTTTTTTTAAAGGAGCAGAGAGATGAAATTCTGAATGATGAATGTTTAAATATTGACGGAGGTTTGACACTAATGGTGTGAGGAAGAGCGTGTTGCGCCACAGCCCCTCCGCAGCGGAGCTCCAACATGACACATTTGACTAGAACCCCTCGGTCCCTTCCACCCACAAAATTCCCTGAATCTGTGTCACATTATTGAGTGTTCAGGGGCCGGAACACAAACAGACTAGACTCGGATGGAGTCTTCTAGATGCAACAGGAAACAGCTGATTTATTGGTCTTCATTTCCTGATTCCTTCTCTCAACCTGTCTGCACACACATTTATTCAGAAACTGCAGTTTCTCATTTTAAAAGGGTCCTACTCTGGATATCATTAAGGATAACTCACCGTCTCCCACCTTCCTAGGAGGATATTAAAACTTGGTGTGAAGAAAGATGGATGTGAAAAATCCCTACTGCTGTGCCTGGCACACACAGTAGGCCCTCAGTCAATGTCAATTCCTTTCCAAAGGCGTCCCAAAGGTTGCACAGCATGTGTCTTCTATAGTCACATGCGGCAGGAGGCTGACAAAACATTCTCCACATGTCAGAGTCAGGAGGATCGAGAACCTGTGGGTCAACAAAGAGAGCAGCAGCCAATGTGAGACCCACGGTGCTAAGCTGGGAGCTGGTTCTGGGGGGGGCTCTAGCAGCTGTAGCAATGGAAGATGTGGGCTCCCACACAAAGCCCGCCTTTCACATGGGCAGATGCCACCTTGTCTTCTGGTTGGATTTGGCCTTGAGTTGCCTGAAGCTATCCCTGGGCCTTTAAGCCAAACCCACAGTAAATAATTCCAGAATTTGAAATTATTTGATTGTCACATTGACAGGGGGGAATTTTCCTGGGATAGAATATCCCATCACAAACAATCCTGCATCAAAGACCATTGGCTCTTACTTGATGGCTGTTTCAGGTTTTCTTCCCCGCCTCTTTCTGTTAGTCACAGTCTCGGGGCAGATGAACTTTGGCTGTGGATGTCATCTACATTCAAATCTCTGACAAACCTACGTTTCTTGTTACTACCTCCTGGATCCCCAAAAAGAGGCGTGGAGGGAGAGGACACCGACTTTGAGGAATGGGCCACTGTTTGCATCAGCTTTTTCGTTGCTGTAACCAAAAGACCTGACAAGAACAATATCAGAGGAGGAAAAGTTTATTTGGGGGCTCGTGGTTTCAGAGTGTCAGTCCATTGACAGCTCGCTACACAGCTCTGCGCCTGCGGTGAGGCAGAACGTCATGGTGGAAGGGTGTGGCCGAGGAAAGCAGCTGGGGACATGGCACCAAGAAAGCAAAGAGAAAGACTCCCCTCACCAGCATGCTACTCCTCCTCAGCCACACCCCAGCTGCCTTCAGTCACCACCCATTAAGCCCTATCAGAAGATTCATGCCTGTTATGGTTTGGCTGTGAGTTGTCCTCCACAAGCTCACATTAGACAAGGTGAGAGGGTTCTGAGGGGAAATGATTAGGCTGTGAGACCTTAAACTAATCAGTAACTTAGTGGTAACTGAGGGCAGGTGGGATGTGGCTGGGGGAGGTGGGGCATTGGGGGCGTGGCTTTGGGGTATATATTTGTATCTGGTGAGTGGAGTCTCTCTCTGCTTTCTGACCATCATGTGAGCTGCTTCCCTCTGCCACATTCTTCCATCATGATGTTCAGCCTCACCTTGAGCCCTGAGGAAAGGAGCCAGCTGTCTATGGACTGAGACTTCTGAATCCATGAGTGTTGAGAGCCACAGCCGAAGGGGCCCCAGCAAACTTCCAGCTGCCGGCTGATGATTGGCTCACAGCGGCCCCAGCAACATCTAGCTGATTGGCTCCTCTGCGGTGATGCTCATTGGGCTGTTTCCCTGCCCTTTCCAACCACGGAGCTGCTCATTGGGGGACTTTTTTGGCTCCGCCCACGTGACCCAGCCAATCGGCCTCAAGAGCAGGAGGATGGTGGGAGGTGGTGAGGCTTGTGGTTGAGAGAGAGGCTTGGGGGAAGCCTGTGGTGGCAGTTGGGGCTCTGAGGGTTTTTCCTGAGGAGCTGTTTTGTTTGGCGTGTGTGGTTCTAAAAATAAAGTTAGTTTCTTTTGACAAGTGGCTCCTGATTGTGTCCAGCCAGACTGCGGCACATGAGCCCCCAAATAAGCTTCTCCTTCTCTACAATTGTTCTAGTTAGATTTTTTTAGTCACAGCAGTGAAAAAGCTGATGAAAAACAACGCCCTGATTAGGTTAAGGCTCTCGTAACCTGCTCATTTCACCTCTAAACTTTCTTGCATTGTCTCACACTTGAGCTTTTGGGGGACACCTCATATCTAAATCATAATGTGTGCTCTGTCACTGAAACTCTTCCAAGTGCAGTTATGGAAGGGAAGGAGGGGGTGTGAAGGCAGGAGATGCCTCCACCCCATAAAAATAAATGAATATATAAAATGTCAGGGAACTATGTAATGTTTTGAACAGCCAACAATAAAAAATTAAAAAAAATAAATAAATAAAAATAAAATGTCAGGGGATTGGAGAAATCTCCTGAGAAGTTGTTGGGCATCTGAGAGAAGATCTCAGGATCTTGACCCCCACTGAATTGAATGCCCTGGCTCTCCGACCACCCACCAGGGAGCATCCATCCAACAAGAGGCTCAAGTCACTTGCATAGGCTTCTGATCACCTTTCAGTGCCTCATGCTGCAGTGGGTGACCTAGATGCCGAACACACTTTTTAAAGTCAGCCATCGGAGATAACAAATCCTATGAACAGGAAGGAGATTTAGATGAAAAAGAAGCAGAGAAGATAACTGAAGGAAAAAAAATCTCAAATTAAAATAAATATCCTCAGAGACATGTGAATGTATGACACTCATGGAAAAGAGCTGGTTGCTATGAAAAGAAATGTCCTAGAAGATAAAAACAAAAGTTTCTGCAAAAACAAAAGCTGTTGAATGGTCGTATGATGAAAGTGGAAAAATTGCCTATAAAGAACAAAAAAAATCAGAGATAGAAAATAGGACAGATAAGCTGGGAGTGTGTGGTGTGCGCCTGTAGTTCCAGCTACTCCCTGGAGGCTGAGGCAGGAGGATGACTTGAGCCCAGGAGTCTGAGGCCAGTCTGAGAAACTAGCAACACTCTGTTTCAAAAGTGAAATAGGAAAGAGGCTATTTTTTTAACTATCAGATAACCCATCTAGGAGTTCTCATATGTAACAAGAGTTGAAGAAAGACAACTGATAAAATGGGTAAGAAAGAGTGATCCAAAGAGCACTAAAATAAATAGTGTTTAATCAGAAAAAAGGGGCCATCAGATGAAAGAATAAAAACCTATACTACACCCCAGAAATGAGTATTAGAAACAAAAAAATATGAAATTTTAGAAATCCAAGGATAAGAGAGAACTTTAAAACTTTCAGATAAGAAAATCAAAACAAAAAACTAAACAAGGAAAATCAGAATGTCACTGGGCATTCCAACAATAACGTTGACAAGGAGGAGAAGCCAAACCAGCATCTTCAAATTTCAGGGGACAAATAACTTTTAACTTAAAATCTATAACCAACTGTTCAATGAACTTCATGAGCAGAGTAGTGGTGTTTCCAGACAGGTGGGCATTCAGAACCTCAGCCTCCCAAGCACACTACTTTAAAGGAAATTTCTGAAGGATGTACTCAAGCTAAAGGAGGGAGTAAATCAACAAAGATGAAGACATATGACTCAGGAAGTAGAGGACACACGGTAGGAAAGTGGCACCAGAAAAGGCCTAAGGCCCTGAGAGTGCAGCAAGACGGGGGCAGGATCTTAGAGGGAGAGCGGAGAGCGTCAGGAGGATTGGGGATCATCAGAACCATCTGAGCACTTGAAAACTGACACTGGATTATTGAATAGATTTGGGTGAGTTTTCTGAAAAATCATGGATAGTGCATAGAAAATTAAATAAATGAAAAAGTGAGGCAACTCTTAATTCCAAATTTTGCAAAAAGTATATGAGAAAGAAAATAGGTGAATCTACTTGGCTTACCATTGAAAAAATAAAACTGCAAAGTATGATAATCAAAACATGACTGCAGATAAAACCAAAAAGGTATAACTATAATTAACAAATAAAATGAATATACATTCTATATTATACAAGTTAGCAAAACATCATATGTATATAAACAAAACATTATAGATGCACCTATAACAAATAAAGCAATAAGTAGATCATGGCAAACTACAAGAAGAGGAAGAATGTGAAGAGGGGGAAAAATAAGAGACCTAAATCCTTACCAATCAGGAAGGGAATTCAACACTGGGGATGTAGCTCTATGGTACGGCCCTGGCTTAGCATGCATGAGGCCCTAGGTTCAACCCCTGGCACTGCAAATAATTAACAACAACAAAGAATCAACAATGTCTACACTGATTGATGCCAGCAAATGGCAGGATAAGCACATATGCAAAAAACTGAAATATATGTAAGAAACATTTAAATTGTTAAAGAACACCATGGGACAGGGAAGAAAGTTGAGCAGGAGACAGATTTCATTTGGGTATTCATTGCATTTTAGAAAGCATTGCTTGGGTAAAAATAAAAAATAATTTAATAAATAAAAAGCTGTCATTCCTACAAATGGGCCCAGTCCAACATGAACGAAGAAGGTGCTAGACAACCCCCTGATGTGGGGTGGAGGGAGGCCAAATGAAAAGGGGGGCCCCAGACACCTGCTTTGCTCGGGCTGGGAACCAACACCCTCCCTCAAATCTGGTGCCGTCCATCCTTCTTTCTGTACCTTGGAGTTCTAAGAGTTGGAAGATGGTCAGCTTTGGCAAATCTGTTGGCACTTCCCCTCTCTGAGATTAAAACAGAAGTACAAGTGGTATTTTCACAACTGGGGAAAGACTGGGTTCCTGTTTTCATTCCACTGCACAGTTTGTGACATAAAAATAAACAATACTGGAAGGGAGATAGTTCTGTATTCCTGCCCCCAACCTCAATCCCTTGAGAAGAAGTTGGGCAAAGGGTACATAGCCAAACGGGGTTCACACCAAGCCTCCAAGGCGTCTCACACTTCTTTGCATTTACAGGGGATTTTCAGCAGACAAGAAGCTGATAGCTCAACTTAGTTGTCATGGGCACCTGTGGCCCCAACAAAGCCTGACAGTCCAGAAGCACTGACCACATGTATTTAAGGTGACAGAGAGCTTCTTTGTCAGTGTGGTCCAGGATGAACTACCTCACTGAGCATCCCAAATTACAGCCTGAACCAGTGATTTACTCACCAGAAACAGCAACACATTTATTTAAAACAATTCCCCTAAGAAAGTGGAATTATTATTATTTTTTTAAAGAGCTTGAATATAGAAGCGCACAGGGTGAGAAAATTCACAACAAAGGAGAAAGGTATAAAATAGTGGCTATATAGTAATGCCTGACACAGTATCTCCCAGATTCCCTCTAAAATACCAGGGAAAACTAGAAGTAAAATCTCAGAAGCTACCACATCCACTACAATTTGACATGGTGCTAAAACCCAGAGGGATTTCCACCAATTATATAGCCATGGGAGTGGAATCGAAAAATATAAACAGAGGCACACAAATGCTTTATTTTCCCCCTCCACTTGAAATAAGATAGGGAAAATGTTCTCTTCCTGCATCTCAGTTTGAAACACAAAAAATCCTCGCCAGGACACCCTCTGTTGCAGTGATTCTCAAACAGGAGGCAATTTGGGCACAAATGTCTACTCCATTCCACCCACCTGGGAAACATTTAGCAATGTCAGAAGACATTTTTGGCTCTTGCAACTTGAGGGGACAGATGTTACTCTATCCAGTGGTCAGGAGGTCAGGGATACTGCTACACATCTTCAATGCACAGGCAACACCTACAACAAAGACTTACCCAGACCAAAATGTCAAGAGATCTGAGAACAAGAAAAACTGCTGTACTATATGAGAAAGAGAGTTTAAGGCCATAGAGTGCCTGTTTCCCATTATACTGCACATGCTTTCTCTTCCTCTCTAAAAACACACATAACAGAAACAAACTCGATACAATTTAATCCATTAGGTTTGAAAGCTCTAATATTGTTTTCGAAAAGGACTTTAAAAAAATCAACAAGTATTCAGGTAAGAGAAAAAGCAAAATAAGAAACCAGACAACCAATGAAGGACTAGCCCCATATCAACTCTGCAACACAGGGGCAAGCACAGAGGACACTGGACAGTTTCTATTGAGTTCTGCAGAAAAGGTTGTTGTGGCCAACATTTTATACTCAACCAACACACCGTCAAAAGCAGGGCAACAAAGACGTTTCAAAAGATGCATGAGTGCTAAAATCATAGCAAGTATCATTTTAGGAAAGAAGACAATACTTTAAAACACACCCCACTGAAGGAGAAAGCAACATGAAGAATTCAAGAATAGGACAGCTGGAGGTCAGCGATAACACCCAGTTCAATGTGAAGTCCTCTATATTATTATTGTAAATAATGAAAATGAGAGAAAACAAATAACAGAAGTAATAAGAAAGGGGAGGCAACATAGCATCTTTTTTTTTTTTTTTTTTTTTGGTACTCTAGAAACATCTTTGTCTATAGCACTATGTAAACGAATGGAAAAATCTCCAAGAGTTGATCCATCTCCTGAAGGATGAATTACCAAAGTGGGTCACAGGGAAAAATAAAAGCCCTAAGAGATCAATTCTGAGAGTAGAAATTTTTTAAAACTATCTAATTTGATATCTAAGAAAAAGTCCAAGGCTGAGTAGTTTTACAGGAGGATTTTTTTCAAACTTGTAAGAAACAGAAATCTCCATGCTGTATTAACTGTCTCAGGCACTTCAGAGTATAAAATTTTATCTAGTTCACTTTATGAAGTTAGTAAAAAATCTTACACCAAAATGTCTTAATATAAATAAAAAAAATAGAAAAATTTACATATGAGTCTAAATGAAGCATCTAAATAAGAGCACGGTAGAACAAGTACAGCGTTCACCATGGTCAATTAAATGGAGGTTGATTATAAAATTGAAACTATAGTCTCATATAACAGAATCACAAATAAATTAATTATGAATGAATATATATGTTTTATATAATCTGTCAACAAAGAAAACAACATGCTTATCCCCAAACCTGCACAATATACAGTCTTTTTCACCATTCTTTCAAACAATCTGCATTATTTTTTCGTCCTACTTTTCCACTTTAAACCTATACCATTCTTAATGGAGAAACAACTAAAAGCAGTTTCATTAAAATTAGGGAGAAAATGAGCTTGTTCCCTCTCACGCATGGCTTATACTCTTCTGGAAGACAGATCAAGGCAATAAGAAATGATACAGAAATTAGAGATGTAACTATTAGAAGGGGAGAAATAATCATTACTTGGGACAGTATTATTAGAGACATAGAAATCGTAAAGGAAACAACTGGAAAATAGTTTATAAAAGAGAGTTCAGAAAAGTAGACCATGGGTGTGTGTGGGGGTGTTTTCTTTAATATCAGAAACAATCAGTTTTTAAAAATCCACTCACAGCAGCAGTAAAAGATATCAAAAGCAATCAGAGACATCAGAGTAGCCCTAAACTGTGGCACAGAAATGAAGAAAATGAAAAACACAATAAAATATATAAAGTAAGATTTGACTTTATATAAATGAGAAATGTACTAGTGGATGGAAGAATGAATAAGATCAATTTTGAAATTTATAGATTTTTAAAGTGATCAAGGGAACTAAAAAAATATTTTAAAAAAAAAGAAGAAGAAGAAAGAGAGGTACCTTGTCTAACCAGACTACAAACTATTTTGCAGCTGTTACAGTTAGAAAGCGCAGCCCTGGTGCAATCACCGAAAAACAAAGACAGTAACAGAGAAGTCTTGAAACAGACCCAAGCACATTTAAGAACTTAATAAATTACAAAGAGAGCAGGACAACGAAATGTACTAGGACAATTGGCTATTGGGGGAAAAAAAAATGAGACTGTCACCCTATTACTATTTACTAAAATCCATGCTAGGTGGATGTAAGAGTTAATGCAAGAACTAAAGCTATTTAAAGTAGGACAGTATGCATACATTAGCTGGAGATTTAATTATTTCAATGTTTTTAACAAAGCAGTTAAAAATGCTAGCAGAAAATATAATTATAAATTTAACTGAAGGACATCCAAAAGCATAAAAACCCCTGGGGAGAGAAGCAGTGGATCACAAAAGGAAAGCACAAAACAGTATATAAACTTTTAAATTTTTGTTATTGAAAATCATAAGAAAATTTAATGGCAAATGGAGGCACTGAGATGTACTGTCACATTGAAAATATTATGCTAAATGAAAGAAACCAGCCACAAAAGAACATATAGTGCATGATTCCATTTACATGAAATGCCCAGAACAGGAAAAAATCCATAGAGACAGAAAGAAGATTGATGCCCGTCCAGGGCTGGGGGCCTAGAGGGAGCAACAGGGAAATGGGAAGTGACTGCTAATGGGTATGGACTCCTCTTGGGGAGCCCAAAATCTACTACATTGATGGCTGCCCAAGTCTTAGAGTATAGACCACTGACTTGCACATTTTCATGGGTGAATTGGGTAATATGTGAATTGTATCTCAATAAAACTGCTATAAAAAAACTAATGGCAAATTTCCAGCTGGTAGAAATAGTTAGACCATATTTGACTGGGAAACTTAGCCTTCATATATACAAAAAGCTTAAAAATAATAAATCAAATACTGGCACGTTATTGGCCAATCAGGCAAAATCAGTGAATGAATAATAAGTAACTAGCAAACTAACAAAAGTGTTCATTCCACCCAGTTAGCTGGTGTCTAAGAAGCAGTTATGTTCCATGCAGACGAAGGTGCCGGGACAAAGACATTCTCATTCACCATGGCAACAAAGCCTTCATCTGGAGATGCTGCGGAGCAACTGGGCAATGGGTACCAGACCTGTTACCAAACGCATTCTTCCTTTGATTCCCTTCTAGGCACCTGTCCTACGGTAGCCGTCACAAAAGTGCTGCTGGATCTTACACATGAAGATGTTCATAATGTCATCATTTGCAGATATTCCTAATATCTGCAATCTTTCTAATTTGTGGATATTACAAATTTCCACAAAGAAAGAACTTACATGCTCAAAAAGGGAGAAATGGTTAAATAAATTATGAGACTGAATATTATACAGTCATTAAAAATGATGTTTTCAAATAAATTTAATGACAGGGAAAATGATCACAATGTAATGTTCAGTGGGAGAGGGATATAAAATTTTGTACAATATGATCCCATGCACACATAATGCTAAAATGAAATATACCAAAGGGCTGGCAGAAATTATTTAGATGGTAGCATTTTGGGTGTTTTTCATTCTTTCTCGTTCCCATTTCTTCCATGCTTTCTGTAATAGGCATATTTTATTTTTGCCATTAGAAAAAAAAAGTGTTATTTTCCTGAAATATTCATCTACAAACAAGTCTGGCCAGAAAAGACCAATAACTACATTGCGGTTCCTTGAAAGGCCAGGGTCTGCTTTGCACACAGGGGTCTCGGCCCCTGCCCCAGAGACCTGGCATGGAGGTAATTTTAATGACCTCTCCCCCCTGGGGTCACCCCCACCATAAGCCCAGTCCACCTAAGGGCCCATACCCATAAGTTCTGGAGGCTCATTAGGGGTCCTTACTCCTGAGCGGCTGGGTCCCTCAAAGACTAAGAAAACTGACAATATGGATCAGGCTAAAGGTCCTTTTCTCCTAAGCAGTAAATATTCTAACAAGAAACACCTAAGACTAAAGGTAATTTTAAAATCCAGTAAAAAGAATGTCTCGTGAGATCTCAGGCCCCTGGAACCGGCAAAGAGGGGCCTGGTTCAGCCCACAAGCCTGCTGCTGGGGTGATCATCTCTTATGCCAGAGTCAACACCTGGGTTTGAGATGGAGGCTCCAGGTATGTGTGGCAGGGGGCACAGAGCTCAGCTTGGTGGCCATCATGGCCAAACCCCTCGTAGGGAAGGCCACTGTGAATGCACAGTGCTTACAGGCAGACTTCCTTGATGCTGCCTCTGTCCCCTGTTCCCTCTGCCTCTGGCCTCTACTCAGCATGGAATTTCTCTCTCTTAATCCCTATCAATTGGCTAGACTCACTCCTGACCAACATCGAGGAGTAAATGAGGCCACCACACCATGCCCATGAACAATCCCTGTTACACAGTAGTCACTCAGAAAACCGTTAGTAAATTGGTCTACAGAGAAAATGAGCCCACATTCCTTCAGCAACTGAATCTGTGTCCCCAAGAAGAATGAGATGCTGTTCACATCCTGTGAGGCTCATGGATGGGTCAGTCATAGGAAAAGGCGGGTCAGGAATAACCATGGCCCAAGGTGAATCCCAGCCACTGGTGTAAACAGAGGTGTCAAGAATCTGCTAAATATGTTCAAAGGAGTGAGAGGTTGCTGTGAAGCTGAGTGGAGAGATAGCTGGGGAGATTTCATGAAGGAGGTCAGTGGGTCCTTTAAGCAAGAGCGGAATTGTAGCGGGCTAAGAAGGGAAGGGAGGTGACATCGGAGCTGGTGTTTGAAGAAAGGGCGGGAAGATCTGGGGAGAAAGGCCATTACAGAAGGAATACACAGAATGAGCAAGGTCTCTGAGGAGGAGGCATGTCCAATGGGCTGTGTAGATTGTTTCTTCCAGAACCTTCTGTGTGGTTGGTCCTTGCTGAGCATCCCCATCTTAGTAGGATGCAGGCCAGTATCAGCACTTCCTCTCAAAGTACTCACTGGGTCGAAGTCAGGCAGAGTGTGGGGGAATGGAGTGTTGGCAGTTCTATTGGAAGTCTAGGCACCCCTCATTATGGGGCCTTCATAGAAACCTAAAGAAGAGGATGGCTGTACTCCCTTACACCAAAGACGTTGTTATGGTTTGGGGGTGAGGTGTCCCCCGACAGCTCCCATGTGAGACAATGCAAGAAGGTTCAGAGGAGAGATGATTGGGTTGTGAGAATCTTAACCCAATCAGTGAATCAATCCCCTGATGGGGATTAACTGAGTGGTACCTGCAGGGCTAGGGTATGGCTGGAGGCGGTGGGCATGGGGGCATGGCTTTGGAGTATATATTTGTATCTGGCAAGTGAAGACCTCTCTCTCCCTTTCTGATCACCATGTGAGCTGCTTCCCTCTGCCACACTCTTCCACCATGATGTTCTGCCTCACCTCGAGCCCCAAGGAATGGAGCCAGCCTTCTATGGACTGAGACCTCTGAAAATGTGAGCCCCTAAATAAACCATTTCTCCTCTACAGTTGTTCTGGTTAGGTCTTTCCATCACAGCAGCAGTGAAAAAGCTGACCAAAACAGATGGGTACCTATTGAGGCCCAGTTTAAGGACCAACTCTTACCCCATTGCTTCTCATATTTAATCTCTGGGGTTCTCATGACACCCCAACTTAAAGCTAGGTACAGTGTCTTCTCTGCAGTGAAAGATGGTAGTAAAAGGACATGAATGCATCTGAATGTATGGAGATCCCTCCTGGATGCATCTCTCCATCCATCCATCCATCCATCCATCCATCCTTTCATTCAGTAAACACAGATTGAGTGACCACAGTAGGCCAGGCCTGTGGTGGACACTTGGGAATACCACATTGAAAAGACACAGTCCTTGATCCAATGTATGTAGCCTCCAGCTGATGAGACAGAAAGAAAGAAAAGAAAAAATACAAAAGCCATATCTTGCCAGGTGCTCAGGTGCGGGAACCCGCCAAGGCCCCTGGGCACTGAGTAGGGGTGGCCAGCTCTGTAAGAAGGAAAGAGCTAAAGGCTGCATAAAAAGAAAGAGAGGGCAGTGGTTCTGCAGGCCATGGCAGAGTGGGGCATCCTTGGTGTCCCACCTCCAGTGCCCACTGAGGGAGCCCCTGGGAGCAGATGCCCAGGACACCAGAGCCAGTGAGCTGCAGCCACACGAAGCCCACATATGCCCCCCCCCACCCCCGCCTACTCCTAGGTACCTGAACTTGAGATGCATCTGAGGGCTGTGGCTGCCTGGGAAATAGTGATCTATTCTCTCTCTCACTCTCGACACACACGCACTATTTGCAATCCTTTGTTCTTGGTATTCTACACATTTAATTACTTTAGGATAAATCTGATTTCCCCGCTTGGAAAAATCTCTCTTTTGTTTTCTTTTAATTTCCCTTTCTTTCACGTTACATTTGACAAAGTTGGAAGAGACAACCAAGACAGATGAGCACGGGGTGGGGGAGGTGGAGATGCCAGCCCAGCCCGCCAATGACGCAGGTCCTCCACGTCCCGCGCTTGGCTATAAATTAGGAGAAGTGCCCTGTACTTATATTTAATTCAATAACAAATACTGACTCACATAAAAATAACTTATTTTCATTCTGGGAGGGAAGGCCTAAATTTAAACAATGTTTCCCAGCCTGCCTGAGAAAAGGTCTGCCAACTCTGCCTCTCCTCTCCCCCAAGCTCTAGCAGAGGCTTGGAAACAGAGAAGGGAGTTGTTTGGGGTGAGCTAAAGCTGAAGCCAGCGGGAAGATGATGTGGAAAGCTCTGGAGGAAGAAAACCCTCCTGGCTGGAGGGAAAGAAGAAGCAGAAAAAGCTATTGATTTTCCCAGGCAAGTGGGAGGATCTGGAGACTGGGCCTCAGTGGTCCATGACAATGTACATGCCAGGTTGGCTTGGCACCGGCAGGCAAGATGCCAGGCTGGATCCTGCCTGTCACGGGTGCACTGGGTGTCACAGAAGAGACAGTGACCTTGCTCAGCCTCCCCTTCCACTGACTGACTCCACTGCGACCTGCTCTCCGCACACACTGGCCAGAACCATAGTCTCTCATTACTTCGCTTACATCATCTATTCCCACCTGCCATGAATGAACTTCAGACCCAAGCTTATTTCTCTGCAAAGTCTATTTGATTGGCAAAATGGTGAACCAGGAGAAAGTCTGAGCCCACCAAACCCACTGACCCATCCTAAGTGGGTAAAACCACATCTACCCTTCACTTCATGGGTTATTATTTGCATATTTGTAGGGTTTTTTTTTTTGGGGGGGGGGTATGGGTTATTGAACTCAGGGGCACTCTGCCACTAAGCCACAATCCCAACCCCATTTTGTATTTGATTTAGGGGATCTCACTGAGTTACTTAGCACCTCACTTTTGCTGAGGCTGGCTTTGAACCTGCGATCCTCCTGCCTCAGCCTTCCAAGCCGCTGGGATTACAGGCATGCGCCACCACGCCCAGCCATATTTGTGTTTTAATGAAAAACAGGAACTACTGAATCAAAGTAGTGGAAGGCAATCAAAACCTCTCATCTTCAGTACACTTTCAAGCCATGACATCCTAATAGATAATGCACTAGATTGCTTGAGAATGAGTGAACTTCTGTCTCTAAAATCATCCCCACTTTTACCCATTTATTAATGGGCCAAAAAGTAGGAGTGGTTTTCGGCACTTATCAGAAAGGAAGGTTGAGAGCAATGCACGAACCCCTTCCTACTTCTCAGACCTTTTCACAACTGCTCCTATACTGTGCCACATCCAGCCTGGGCTCCTATCTGTTCCTTGACCCTGCCAATCACGTCCCACCTCAGGACCTTTGTATTCCCTAAGTCCTCTTCCCGGAATATCCTTCCCACATATTTTTAAATTTTATTTTTTATTTTTAAGATGGGGGTCTTATATGTTGCCTAGGCTGGCCTCAAACTCCCAATTCTCCTGCCTCAGACTCCTGCAAAGCTAGGACTACACTGCACCCAGCCCTTCCCACGTCTCTAATTGGTTCCCCATTATTCTGACCTCAGCTCAGGGGTCACCTCTTCAGAGAGGCCTTCTCCAGCCCCAGAGACTCTCTGGGTCATCTTTGTTTAAAAGCTCCCCTGGCCATTCTCAAGCTCAGCCAGGTTCAAGATCAGCTCTTCAGGAAGGCGTGCCACCTTTTCATGATCAGCAGATCTCTGCCCACCTTCAGGAGTCATGACCAAGGCCACTGGGTCAGTGGTGAGCAGCCGTGGGGACCAGTGACCAAGATGCCCAGTGACATTAGGAATGGTGGCAAGAATAGCTCAGAAACTGAAAGGAAGAAGCTGTTGCCCTCCCCATGGGTTATTGGGGTTATGGTTGTTGGGGTCCATGAGCAAAATGTAAGGGGGTGGTAGCTGGGATAGCCATGCACAGGAGGAGCAAGGCCTACGGGAGTCCTAACACCCCCCCCCATCCCCACGCACACCACACCCACACACAGACCTGCTGCCTGGGGTCCTTTTGCCCCTAAAGACAGGTATGTAAATCTATGATTGATGTGCCCAGAAATCTCTTCCTCTCGAGGTCTATTAAATAAGAAAAAAGGAAAATAAAACCAGAAAGCAAAAACTGGAAGAAATTACTATAACATCCCATAAAAGAGTGAGTGATTTATGCCTACGTGAAAGCTGGGCTCCAGATGGGCTGTCACTACGGGATGTCAGGCCTTTCACAAAAGTCTTGAGGGTACCTACTTTATGAATGGAACAGACTCCTCCCAGGCAGGCGGGTTTCAAAATGGGATCCATCTAGAAGGTCGGTCTGGAAGCTGGACAGACATGTCTTCTCCACCTGTCTACAGTGTCCATGAGGACACGTTTTCCCAGTGTTTATCACAGTGCCAGACACCAGCACATACTCAATAGCCAATTTGCTTGATCATGAAATAGGCATTTCTCAGGCTACTCAGGGTGTAGGGTCTTTCTGCTAGAAGCAGCTCTTCCCTAAGGCACATCTGACTGACTCAAAACTCAGCACCACACTTTTATCAGGATTCCTGGTCATAAGCAACAGAAATAAACTGTGGTAAAGCAAAAGAAACAAAAAGGGAAGGTGTCTTGGGCAAACTGTGGAGTTCTCGGGTCAAGCTGGGCTGCCACAGGGGCTCTCTAGACATTTCCAATGGCCCATCCTCTGAAAACTCAATGCAGGTGCATCTGCTGGTACTTAATGCTGCCAGAAATGTCCCTGCATCTTCTAGTCCTTCACTCAAAGGTCAAAGTGTTAGTGGGGAGCACTCACATAGCTGATCTGAGGTCTGGTGCCCAAGCCTAGCTCCTCAGAAGAGTTCTTCCATTATCCTGATGCTCTCATATGTTGGACACCCCTACCTCCATCTTTCTCATTCTGCCCCCCTAAGCCTCCTTCTTCCTGTCTTAAGCAAGAAAGAATATTCAGGTTCAGGGTGAGGAACCCTCCATCCAATCATTAGATATATGGCCACTACAACACAGAACCCCATCTTCCACCTCCATAATGACTTTATCCCATCAGACCTTTAAAAAGCAACTGAATTCAAGGAGGAAGAAACTCTTGCTTGACTTGTGATTGAGTCAGTTTTACATTCTTGCGTTTACAATGTACTAAATCCACAATGAGGAGGAAATAGTGGCGCAGGTGTAACTTGAGCCTCTGGTTACCAAGGGAGGCTGGAGACACTTTCTTGGGAGAGATATTTGGAAATAAGCCAAACACCCTTACATTGATTGATAGGATGACCTGAGCTGTCGCTAGGTGTAGGGAAGGGGTGGTAATCTTGGGTGAACAGGCAGGGGACAAGGGCTGGGCAAAATGACCTCCTTCTCCTAAAGCAGCTTGACCCCAGGCTTCTCAGCCCAATAGCTCCTTCCTTTCTCTTTCTGGCTCTCATTTTAAGAGAGCTGGTCTAAATCACCCATCAGGTCTCCCAGATGTGTCCCCTGACATATGGGCTCTTCTGCATGCAGTGGCGCTGCAGCACTTGGGCTGCCACCTCCAGTGTCTGCAATCTGCTTACATCCATTTCCCCCGCAGGCAGGCACTGATGCCACAGCTGTCACCACGAAGGGTGGGGACATCATTGCAGGGTGATCGCTGCAGGAGCAAACCACACAGGCATGGGACAGAGCCTCGGGGCAAGCCTCTGTTCCTCAAGCAATCCCTTGGAAACTGTCACTAAGGTCCTGAGATACTGGGACCACCATTTTTCATGTTTGGAGTTTCAACAAGATGAGCAACTGACTGCTTTCCTGTGCTCTCAATTTTTATTTCTGATAAGTGGGAATAACTCCCCCATACTGTTCGACCCAATCATAAATGGGTAAGGGTGGACATGGTTTGGAAGGTTGGAAGGCTTTCGTTCTGAAGTGATCAGGTGTCACATCTACTATGATGTCATGGCTTGAAAATATACTTGAGAAGGAAGTTTTGGTCACCTTAGACTACATTCAGTCAATAAAACCTGAGTATACAATTAATAGCACACAGAATGATGAAATCACTGGGCTCAGTGGGTTCAGACTTTCTCCAGTTCACCACCTGCCAATCAAACACCTGTTGCACAGAAACAATCTGAGAAGCTTGCACTGATGTGTACCATCTCCCTGGGGGATGCTCATAGAACTAACTAGCTGGAGCTGTAGTCCTGTAGGAGTCAGGGCAATGGGGATAGAGAGCCAGGTACCTGTTGGCATGTGTTCCTGCATTAGCAATGTTAACTGGAGTAATGGGAGAAGAAATGTGCCAAGTTAAGATAATAATAGAACAGTACCACCTCCTGGCATTGGCCTTAGCCAAGACAGAAAGGTAGAGGAAAATGAAGTTTTGCAGAAGCTTTCTATTTCCTCCCACATATCTTTAGCTAAATGTATAAAGGAAAGGGGGTTTTCCTTGTTTTAGTAAGCTACACACCTTCACGAACATTCCAGAACAAGGTGAACAATGGAGGATGTTCTCAGTGTATATGAACATAGGTGAAAGGCCACCTCAGCATATGCTCATTTTCACTACACCCCTGGAGTTAGTCTTTGCAGACTGTGGTCTTGTTTACTGAGCTCACCCTAGGTGCCCATCAGCACCAAACAACAGCACCAATACCCAAATCTGCATTGGTGATGTCTCAAGAGCTGAGGGTGCCCTGTGGGCTGAGCTGAGGGCCACTGTACTGGAGAAGTCAGGAGCCCCATTGCTCAGTCTTTGCAAAGTATACAGAGTATTTTCCAAAGACCATTGATTTTCCCCACAGGCAGGCACTGATTCCACAGCTGTCCCCTGAGTTTTGTTGCCTGGGTAATTTTCATTACCCAGGTGACAAAAATCCATCCACTGTTGGATTCCACATTCCAGTGGAATGTGATTCCACATTTCATTGATTCCTTGTGGACAAGGAACCTCCAGTTAAAACTGCCTCCAGATAGAGTAGTCCCTCATTAAGAATACAGGAGATCCTACAGGACTCTTTCCTAGCAGGGAATTACTGAGAGGAAAGTAGAAATCAAGCTTAGCAAGTATTGCTTTATCCACTTAAAAATATTTGGAATGCATTATGGTTTTCCTATACCCTGTTCTCTTGAAACCCATCAAAACAAGAGATAAGAAAAAAAGAGAAAAAAGCTCGATCTGCCTTAAACTTGGGAAATGCCTGTCATTACAACCCACATAGTAGAATTGGGTGGAATTTCAAAGACCATGGAAAGCTAATGTTAACCTCCTCATGCTCTGGGCAAGACTGAAATTTTCTAAGGCATAATGCTGCCTCCTGAAAGAGCCTCCAATGACATGAGGGCCACAGGCACAGAGGAACGTGTGGAATAGCTAAGAGCTCTCAGCTCTGTCTCTGCATCTGTCTCCACTGCCTCCTAGAAGAGAGAAAATCCCAGAAGAGAGTTTAAAGGAGGCAGAGAAGCAGCCTTAATGGATCATAAAGCACACTCCTGTGCGTCACATGACACACGCTTTATTAATGCTCTGGAGAACAGACCACCAAACCCCACCACAAAACCCATCCAGAGACACGTGGGTGAGAGGTGTCCTGAAGCAAAGGCTCGAAGTTGCCATTTGAAAAAGTCAAAATACATCCCCAGACGCACCCTGGTGAAATGACTAAACCTCAAGCATAAAGAAGGAATCCTCTGGGCATCCAGGGGTCAAAAAGCAAACCACCTCAAAGAAGTGAAAGCCAGGCTTGCCCTAAACAGAGCATGGCAACTCTCAAGTGACCCGGCATGGATGCTGAAGCTGTGTCTGGGAATTCTGAGCAGAGGAATTCATGTGACGGGTATGTGTCAAACCCAGGCAGGTTGCCCCCCACCCCATGTACACAAATAGGCAAGAAGATTCAAGTATTCTCCAAACTTCCAGGGAAACAGTGGGTAGCTGAGAACAACCTAGGGATGGAACCCGGTCAGCCCGGAAGTAAAGTGACAAAAGCCAGGGGCATCTTATCCAAGCAAGATTCTCAGAGCGGCAGCACTGACATCATGGTGGGCTTGTTAGAGACAGCTCCTCAGGCCCCACAGACCTGCTGCACTTTAGTGAAATCCCCCAGCAATTCATATGCACTTCAAGCTTTGAGAACTACTGTTCTGGAATAAATAAACCTCAGCCCCAGGACCATGATCAATGAACAGATAAGACAAAAAGCACCTACCTGGGTGCGACCGTAGAGAACAGTGGAAGACCTACACACCTTGTTCATGAAAAAGAGCAACACAGGACATCGAGATTTGGGAGTCGGGGGAGAACAGGAAATCAATAGATATTGTGAAATTTTTTAAAATGTGGGAAAAAACCCCCTCATCTTCTACGCCTCTCCCGCAAAAAATTTTACAGATTTTTTTCCCCAGAAATTGAAATAACTGGTAATAAAAGAGGACATTCTGAACTTTAGCAATTTTTGCAGTTTCATTTTAATTTTTTTAATCTATTAAATTCAAATCAAACTAAACATATTGCTTGTAATTTTAAAATGTGTATAGTAAGATTCTATTTTTGTGAAAGTGCTTCAATTTACCTAATTAGCTATCACTATCAGAGAGAGAGAGAGAAAAAAAAAACAAACTATGCACCAAATGTTAATGATTTCTTGTGGATGGTGGAATTTGAAGTCATTTTTTTTCTTTATCTTCTTTTGTCTATTACTTGATTTTTTAAAAACAAATAATAGCATGTATCATTTTCTCACAAAAATGTTCTTTAAAAAGCATAAACAGAAAGGTCTTCTCAATAACAGATTTAAATAATGTCCTAAGTGGTGCTTGAATTTTGTAATTATTGAATTTTTTAAATTATTTTAAGGAAAAATAATTAAAAAGAAGTTTTTAAAAAAAGCCAAAAGTGTTGATAAGCTGGCTAAAAACTTAACTGACCTCATTACTAAACCCTGCTCCTTCATTAGGGGGTGAGAAAAATCTAGCAATGCTTTCTATTTGGAAGCTTCTCCGGCAGTTGCAAACCCTCTCAGCCTCTCCAGGGCCCATGTCCCTTTCAAATCTCTGAGCCCTATATTCTTAAGCAGCTCCCAAAGAGGACTGAATCAGAGTCTGGGGATAAGCCAGGTGTCAGAGGACTGCAAACCTTGCCAGGTGATTCTAATTACTGCCAGGGCGACAAAACACCTTAGCCAAGGAAGGGTGCAGAGCATGCTGCTCCTCTTCCCCAGGCAGAGTAAGACAGGATAGACAAGCCATGGCCCTGTGCCCACGCCTGTCCAGCAAAGGGCCTTCAGGCACTGGGTGTACCCACTTTACAACACTCAGACACATGAGTTATGTTCTCCCAGCTGAAGACATGCTGAACTTTTGCTTCATCAAAAAACTGCACGTGAGCTGTCTTTTAGGTCACAGATGAAGCCACTGTGGACCAAGTCACCAGGTGGGTGACCTGGACCTCCCTAAATACAGGTCATTCTCTGCTGGCCCCGTGCTATTTACGTACTACTCAGAAATGCCACCCTCAGAATCAGAACATATCATGAGACACCTTTTAAGATAAGATTATGTAACAACATCTCATAGCAGAGACTTTTACCTCTCCCATGTTTCTGAGAGGTGATGTCAAAAGGGTATCCCCGCCCTGAAGAGATTGCTCTGAGGTCGGGAATCCCTGAGATTTTCCAGATCTGCTTGCAAGGAGTGTATTCTTTAAAATTCACTCAGTAGTGGGAAGGAGGCTGAGCTCTCCAAGGTCTTAGAGTGAAGTGGTTAAGAGCCCACACTCTGGGTTTAAACCCTGGCGCTATGACTCAGGGAAAATGATTTCACCTTTCTCTGTGCCTTGCTGTCCTCATCCAAGGATAATAACTATACCTGCCTCGTGGTATTTGTGAGAATTAAATGAGCTCATGTTGTCAGAATGGCGAGCACATGGCAAGTTCTATGTATAAGTTATGATTATTTTCAGATTGTATCCACCTATCTGAAGGCAATGAGCCTTCCCTCCTCTGTCAGCTCCAGATGGAGCTGATGCTGGGCCCGTCATGCTCTCCACTGCCGGTTCACCATGCAATACTTCCTGGGTGGTGAGCTCTCAGTAAGTGTAGATTTCCTGTTTTGTCCCCTACGTCTTCTCACAGTCTTGGTCATCCTGATTTCTTCAGAGCGTTTGACCCCCACTGTGCTTTTGTGGTGGGTGTGAAGGCTGGCTGAAACCTCCCCCTTCCATTAGTAACAGTTCTGTTAAATAACTGTCTCCCATCAGCCTTGAGAAATGCGAGGGCATTACCTGGCGCTGCCCTGGGTCCTGACCTGATCAACACTTTAATCCATAAACGGGAGGGAAAATATTTAACAGGCTGTAGATCAAATCGGGAAGTGACAGAAAGCTGGAAGAAATGAACAAAATGCTGATGAGTGGGTTCAGGTTCAGGCCGATCACCGGGGATTAGAACTCTGGCTTGAAGCCAATTGAAGGTGCTCTTTATAGAGGACACACATAAATTCTATATTCGGGTGTCTTGGCTTTTCAGCACACTGTGTAGGTGATGGAGAGGGGGGCTGCACCCCAGAAGGAACCACCTGCTGTCCTCTGGATTGAGGAGGTCCCTTCCAAAGAGTTCTGGACCACTGTGGGAGCCACAGTATAATAAGAACATCAGAGACTGGAGTTGGCCTATCATGGGTCCATTCATGGATCCAGTCACCACGATTTATTTCAAGACTCATCTTTTGGAAGAAACAAGCTCAAGAGCTACTAAAAGAAGGACTACAGGGGCTGGGGTGGTGGCTCAGTGGCAAAGTGCTTGCCTAGCAGGTGTGAGGCCCTGGGTTCGACTCTCAGCACCACATAAAAATAAATACATAAATAAAGGTAATGTGTTCATCTACAACTAAAAAAATACTTAAAAAAAAGGACCACAGTTGTTCCGTTTATTTTATTTTATTTTTTTTTTAACAAGGCCAAGATTAGGGATTAGAAATCACCAGGAGGTACATTTGATGAAGCATACTCTTTGTAACAGTCTGAGGAGTGAGCTTCCTGTCACTATCTGTGTACACAGCTCTCAGGAATGGTAAGGGAGCATATAGGTGACTGCTGCTATGATAGGAAGCTGGCCCCTAGGGTCCTCTTCCAAGGTGCCATTCTGTGGTTCTATGAGTCACTTGATGAAGTGGAGGTGGCAGGAGGCCAGAGAGGTCAGCTGAGTCAGATTCTTGCTTCCCACCTCAGCCAGCCAGCTTTCCTTTTATCTCAAGGCTGTGCCCGACCTGTTTCTATCCTGACCTAGGACCAAAGTGACTCCTGGTAGGTGGAGTCCTGCTCACCATGCATGTGGCATGAGCCCATCAGAGGAAAAGCAGATTGAATCTACAAGGGCACCATGTCTTAGCTGTCAGGTAGCCAAGATCAGAACGTTTGGTATAGGATAGTGGGTGGCCCTCTTACACCACAGGTGGGAGCATTACCCAGCACGATCTTTCAGAAGAAACTTTGTCATCAGGCATCAAAAATTCCGATGCACACCCTTTCCCACTCTAACCCCATTTCTGAGCGTGCGTCCTACAGATGACACTTACTTCCCTACAGGGCATCTTATTGAGCAAGGATGTTCACTGCACCTTCAAACACTGCTCACTGTTAACATTCTTTTTTCTTTAGGTTTCTTTAGGTTTTAGCAGTCTAGTCCTATCTTTTATTGCCATTTTCTATGGTGGTAAAATATACATAATGGAATATTTATCATTTGAACCATTAGTAAGTGTATAATTCAGTGGTATTAAATCCGTTCACATTATTGCAAAACCATCACCACTGTCTACACCCCAAACATTTTCATTATCTGCAATGTGAAGTTCTGTACCTGCTAAACAATAATTCCCCATTTCTCTCTCCCCTTTAGTAACCTATATTCTACTTTGTCTTTATGAGTCTGCTCATTCTAGGTAAGCATGCCATAGCCATGAAGTCCTCAGGTCTCCCAATCACTGTCACTGCTTTCCACAGTCATACAAGGCTATCCTCCTGCATCTGGCTTCTTTTACTTAATATAATGTTTTCAAGGTCCATTCATGTTGCAGTATACATCAATACTCCATCTCTTTTGATGGCTGAATAATATTCTGTTGAATTTGCATACCACGTTTTGTCTATTCATTCATCTGATTGGGTTGTTTCTTTTGACCACTATGACTAACGCTGCTATGAATATCTGGTTTACAGATACCTTTTGGCACAACATTCTTTTTAATGGAAAAACACTGAAAACAACCACAGTAACTATCAATAAGGGACTAGTTATTATACATCCAAACATAAGGACTACTAGACAACCCTTTAGAAGGAGGCTGGTTTTGAAGTCTTTATTAAGGAAACATCTGTAGAATATATTATGAAAAAAGGAGAATTAGGATGCAGAAGAGGAAGAGAAAGAAGAAGAAGGGGCGGAGATGGTGGCAGTGGCAGTGGCCAAGGAAGGAAGCGAGTGCCTAGCTGACCCCTAGTCCACTGACTCCAGGAAAGTGAGATTGGTACCCCGGGAGCCACTGGGCTGGGGTCAGCAGTGATGGAAGATGCCACTCTATGCCCTTTGGGCTGTCGAAAATGTTTAATGAACTGAATGTTTTACCTTCTTGAAATTAATCAAGACTTTTTTAACTGGCCATGTGAACTCTTAAGATCCTGAATGTGGTCATGGGTCCAGCAGAAGGCGGGGACATGTGACAACAGGGAGGCTGTGAGCAGCCCTGGCCAATGGAAGCCAAGGCCCGGCTGACACTGATCACTGCCAGCCCCAGCAACAGTCCTGCTGCTGTCCCCACCTCCCAGCACGGCTCACGGTTAACAATCTCCCTGATCCTTCTAGCTTCTCAATTCTATCCCGTTTCTTCTCTTCTTTAGCCTCCTCTCCCTAGAAAAGTAATTTGGAGAGCCGAAAGGTGGGGTGCAGCTCCCCCTTCCTGGATGTTCATGCCTCAGCCCTCCAGAAACAGAGACCATCAAGGGAGACCTCAAAGCCGCAGGAGTGCCCTGCCCCGAGGAAGGTCAGCGCTCCATCAGGAGAGGCCTGTCGTCCTCCTGCAGGCTGGAGACATCGGAAAGGTGTCTGCTCAGAGCCGACTGAAGAGAGCTCACCGGATGGTAATCAAATCATATTTGAAAATGAGATGAGGAGGGGAGTTGGAATGAAAGCCAGTGAAAAGAAAAAGAACGTAGAAGTTGCAGAAATCGTTGTTCTGTATTCTAAGGCCCTTCCTGGCTCCTAGCAGGGTCTGAGATTAGTGTTGATAATAGCCTCACCATAGGACCACCAAAAATCAATGGAGCTGGGACCGAGGCAGGATCCATTTATCTTCTTGGGGTGAAATAGAAGGTGTGATTTTAAAAAGACAAATTATACCGAATGCATGTAATTGATGTGCATACACAGGACCATGCGACAAGGGCCAACCGCACACAATTGCACAGTATCAAGGCTTTATTCTCATCAAGAGTTTCTTGTAACAATGCCAACCCCAGGGTGCGGTTCAAGTACTCTGGAGAGGAGTACTAGGAATTGAGGTCTAGAATATGCTGCATTATTTTTGCATGGTTAATTATTTGTTTGAAAGGGCCATGGAGAAAACTGAGAGGAAAAGCCAATTTGTAGGTGCTGCTTAATAATAAAACTACTTGTTTGGGACAAGGCCCCCAGAGGTCATTTAATCTATCCCTCTGCCTCTCATTTAAATGGACTGTGTACCCCTTGAATGAAAAAAAGAATTTTTTAAATTTAGGTGAGTTCCTTTCATTAGGCTATAGGTACCGTGCTCACAGGCAGGGATGATGACCATTGCCTTTGTGGTGTCAATACCTGACACCCAGAGGGCTCACAAAAGAGGCTTTATTGATTAACTGATGAATTTATTAATTAATTGAGATCTCGTTTTTCAACTTGAGAAGGGCTGACAGTCAAGAGCTGGGTCTTTCTCATTCAGCTGCTTATTCAACTGGCAGTGCTAAGCCAGTCTAATTGGGAGTTCAAGAGAGTCCATGTTAAAGTATAGCACTAGTGAAGGGCGGGCATGGGTGCAGAGGGGTGAGAGAACCACCATCGAGTGTCTGGAGCATGCCACCTGGGGACAAGGGACCCAAGATAAGGACCATCTCCACAGAGGGTTTTCTGTGCATCGTCAGCCTGTGAACTTGGCATCTCTGGAGAGAGAATGAGGAGCAAAACAGACCAGGATTTGTTCTAGGGAGAACCTCACTCCTGGCTTAACCAAGGGCTGTTCTTGAAGGCTTTCCTTAGTCCTCTAGAAAGACGCCATCATGTGAGCGCGAGGCCACAAGCCACCTGAAGCAAGAGGCTCACTGGTGGTGCTGTCCAGCTTCACATCTAAAGGCTTCTCCTGCCCCTCAGATGGGCCTGATGGTTGCTGGGAACCCTTTCCTAGGCCCCCTTCCTTTCCTCAAGTTCTGTTCCATGACCTGGCCTTCCCTCTCCTGCAGATGACCCCTCTTCCTTCATTAAGATACAGGTCAGAAGCATAAGCACCTGCCCATCCATCTGTGCCACCTTAAGACATCTTTCTTTCCCCACCCAACAAGTCCCCTGCATTTTCCTTGCCCTGGACCCTCGCTAGGCACAGTAGGAGGAAGCCAGCATCCTGGAGGATCTCCACACATATGACCTCATCCTTCCCAGATCAGACTCCACTTGGCTTTTGCCAAACAGACTCAGATTGGCTATTTTCCTTCTCCAACTTGCAAATTGCTCTTTCTAGTCACAAACTCTTCCCTGAGGACATCAAGCTGATCAAATTTTCCCCATTCCAACATGGCAACAAGAAGAACCAAAACAAAAAAATCTAGCCTACTGATTTCCCTTCAAGTTATCTTCCCCTCTCCTTTAAAAATCTGTAGCTAACTGCTCCCTGTCCTTGGTCCTTTCTCTGTCTCTATCTCTTTCTCCATCCTCTTCCTAGAAAATAACATTACACCTTAATTTTTTTTTTGAGGGGGATATTACTGGTGACCAGGGGCACTTAAACACTGAGCCACATCCCCAGCCCTTTTTATTTTTCGTTTTGAGTCAGGGTCTCACTAAGTTGCTTAATCTAGGCTCAAATTTGTGATCCTCCTGCCTCAGCCTCATGAGTCACTGGGATTGCAGGTGTGCACCACCAAGCCTGGCTATTTAATTTTTAAACAAAAGATCTATTAAATACTATGAATAAGACACAGTATCAGACAGGGTCCATACAATGGCAGATAATAGTTCTTTCCAGAAAGGTCAGAGACAAATGGGGAAAGAAGATAGACAGGCATATCCATGATTTAACACAATATATTAAAGATTTTTAGTGCAAAATGAGGATAGCGGGTCTAAGGTGCTCATGTTTTTCAGCAAAATTATCATGCTATCAGAGAAACGACAAAACCTCACAACTACTTCTCTTCAAACTCATGCTGACAAGTAACCAAGTGTTAGGATGGAGCAGCAGGTGATCTCATCAGAGTTGGTGATGAAAGCCACCCTGGATCAGTACAACAGGCTCATCCTGACTCAGCTGCCTGAAACACGTTGTCTGGGAGGTTCACCTTCTGCCCCTGCCTCAGAGACCAGGGGCTGCTACCAAGGAGGAGCAGAGCTGGGTTGTGAGTTAAGTTTCTGTTTTACCCTTGTCCTCCCCCACCCTCCCAGAAACCTACTGGGTAAACCACATTATCCTAGGACTAGATGGGCCCTGGTACATTCTGAGTGCTGTTGGTCTTAGGGCAAAAGCACTTTGTGGGAAGGACTAAAATGTTTTTCACATACTGCATCAGACTCAAGGAAGCACAACCCGATGCTAGAAGGTTGAAGGAATAGCAACCTGAGTAGAGCAGAGATACATCCAGAGAAATCCTTCTAGATATGAGAAATGGGACTGGGACCTGCATACTTTATCTCTGCAGTAGGTGCAAAAAACAGCAAGAGAATTAAATCATCCTGAAAGTGGGCAGAAACCGAGTCCTAGAACAAGCTGTTCAGGCTGCCTGGAATCTCTTCCAGTCTCATCAAAACCCATCTTGCTTTAGAGTTAAAAGAGAAAACAACACCTATGCCATGAATGGGCCCAGTATTCCAAAGCATCAGAGCCAGCACGTCCCTCTGAAAATGAGATACTGCAGTATTAAGAATAAAAATTTGGGAAATTGTTTACTTTTTCAGGAGCATACAAGAAATCAAGGCCTCTGGGCCAGAGAAGCAAAAGTCACAAGGAAGAAATGTCCACAGGATGACAGCTGGGTACATACCGAGTGAAACAGCAAGGAAACTGAACATGGACAACAAAATCACTCTGGAGTCAGGAGAGAGTAGTCGGGAAGCTTCATCATATCGAGTCAGTAATATAAAAAACAAATGTGAGAGAAATTAAAACAACAGGGCAGAAGGTGAAAGATTTCGAAAACAGGGAATGAAGAGCCACATGTAGATAATGAGGATGCCCAAAATAGAATCCACCACAAATGAAGCAGAAGAGAAATGAAAGACTGGAGGTCATAAAACATCCCCGATCTCTAGGTGCAGACGGATGGGCTCACCAGGCAAAATCCAGAGACAGGAGACCCCAGACACTTCCTGAGAAATAATAAAGATCACACCAGAAAGATAGGGCTATTCCCTGGTCAAATAAGGTCACTGTAGGCATCTCGGTGACACAGACCTGAGGACAGAGGGAGCATGGGCAATGACAAACGGGACCTCTGAAGTGAGTGGGAAAAGGGTGACTAATTCAGGGATGAGGCCAAAACACAAGTTAGCTAGTGAGAAACAAGTTAAATCCCTACTTTACACCAAATCCCTAAATGCATACCCCTGGGATTATTAAATATCTAAATGAAAATCTGAGCCATAAAATCCATAGGATAAAACACAAGAAGGGTATTTATATATAACTTCAGAAAGTGAGAAAGAACTTGAAAAGGAGTTCAAGTTCTCCCTGAACTTGGCACATAGGGAGAAAGACAGGAGGTCGAGGCTACAAAACTTGACGCTTGGCTCCAAAGTTTTCAAGTTTGTGAAATGAGAAAGAAAGACCCACGACAATGCTGTGTAGCATTCAAATCAGTGGACAAATAGGTGAAGGATATAAATAGGCATTCACAATAATAGAATGCATGTAAGGTTTTAGACTGACTAGTAATCAAACTTAAAATAACTAATATTTAACATTTTTCAGGTCCAGACTAGCAAAGAATCAAAAGAATTATCATGACCACTATTGAAAATATTAGGAGAAAAAAGTCACTCTCATGGGTACCTGGCACATATGGGGCACATGGGTACAGCATTTCTGAATGGCAAGGTGGAATTCTTATCAAAAACCCTAAAAATAGAGAAAACCTTAATCCAAAAAATCCTACTTATTAGAATTTACCTTAAGAATATCATCTATTGATTTATCAAAAATACATAAACAAGGAATTCACTAGATATTGCTTATAATGCTAGGAATAAAATTTGAAATAACTTAGATGGCTAAGTTTAGTGAAATAAGTCACTGAATTTAATATAAATTAATGTGCTAATATCACGCATTGACATGGAGGGGGGATACCATGTCATAAAAAAGCCATTAAAAATGTCACCATTTGGAATAAAAGAAATATACATAGGCACATGCACACAATCACCAAAATATTAGCAGTAGCTAAGGTTTTTGTTTATGTGTATTTGTATTTCTACCATGAATATGAATTATGTATGATTTTTTAAACTTGTTTTAAAATACAATTAAAATGCCCACGAGTGCAGTTGCTGGGTCACAAGACATGCCAGTGTTTAGATTTACAAGAAACTGAGACTCTTTTCCAGAGTGGCTGCTATACCATTTTACATTCCCACCATCAGAGTATAAGTGACTCAGTTTCTCCACATCTCACCACATTTGTTGTTATCACTCGTTTATTTTAGTCATCTAACTCACGTGTAGTAATATTTCCTTATGGTCCTAATGTTTGTTTTCCTAATGGCTAATAATATGAGACATCTTTTCACATACTTAGTGGTCATCTGTAAAAGAACAAAAACTTATATTCACACAAAAACCTATACATGAATTGTCGGCATAGTTCATAATTGTCAAAAGCTGTAAACAACCTGCACATCTCTCAGCAGGTGAATAGAGAAATTGTAGCATATTTATGACACGGAATATTACTCAACAAGGAAAATATGAACTATCAATGTACACAACATGCACACTCATCCCCTTGGATGGATCTTGGAACCCCATGGAGTGAATAAAAGCAAATACCCAAAGGTTACAGACCATTTGCTTCCATTTATATAATGTCTCCAAATGACCAAGCTCTAAAGACGGAGAACAGATTGGTTACCACGGATTAAGAAAGGAAAAGAGAAAAAGAGTCTACAATGGCTATATGAGGGTATCACTGAGCTGGGTGCAGTGGAGCACTCCTATAAGCCCAGCTACTCAGGAGGCTGAGACAGGAGGATCAGGAGTCCAAGGACAGCCTGGGCAAAACAGTGATATTCCCACATCTCAAAATGTTTTTTAAAAACTCTGGGCTGGTAAAATGGCTCAGTGGTAGAACAGGCACAAAACCCTGAGTTCAATCCATAGTGCTGCAAAGAAAAGGGGGGCAGGTATTACTGGGGATACTTGAAATAGAGCTGTTCTATACCTAGCCTGCAGAAGTGGTCATACAGTTCCGTATATGCAATAAAATGAACAAATCTAAACACACACACACACACACACACACACACACACACACACACGTAGAACTGACTGTATGAAAACCTGATGAATTCCAAAAAAGGTTCATCAATTGCGTCGGTGTTAATTTCCTGATGCGAGGCTGTACTCTGATGATACAAGACATCACCACTAGGAGCAACTGGACGAAGGGCAATGAGTCTGTGTATTATTTTCTACAACTTAGGCTCTATAATTATCTCAAAATATTAAAAATCATGATAGGATATAAAAATGCATGGGGACAGATACATCAAGGGAAGGGCCAGGATACAGATGTGAAAATGCTTGAGGGTGGTAGAGGCATGGTAGGTAGGCACTTTTCCCTTGAGGAATTCGGGAGGGCTTCCTGGAGGAGGCTGCAGCTGAAGAATCTGGAAGCATCATGAAGAGCAGCAGCATTCCCAGGCAGGAGACGACAGGAGATGGGGAGGCATTTGGAAGTCTTGTGATGACTGCTTCTGCCCAGGAGGGAGAGGCTGCGCAGACAGGGACAGGGGATGCCTTACGAGGGTCCAACTCCTTCTCCTGACGATGTCATGCTATTTCATTTATTCATTAATTTACACACTCAAGAGGTACCTTCCACATGCCAGACACTGCACCATGCCAAAAAGATAAAATAATACATGAATGACCTTCCTTCCCCACCCCACCCCAGCCAAGGTCTTAGGAGGAGATGGATGAAAACAGAAAAACAAAAATATGTCATTGTTCTTGTGTGACAAATTCCATGACAGGGGAGGTGTGGAGTGCACCTGGAAGGGGCATCTAACCTTGGAGGGCCTCATGGAGGAGGAGGCATGTGGCTCAAATGGAAAGGATCAGGAAAAGATATTCAAATGAGCACAAAGGAGGAAACCAGCCCTGGAGATGCGGGAAAGACCCTCCACCTGTGCTCCAGGGCAGCGCTCCACACTCCTTTAGAGTGTCCCAGGGTCCCTGTGCTGTGGTTGGTGCAGGGTCCCTCCAGACGCACTGAACATCGATGGTTTATGGAGTTCTGAGCTCCTGGGCCACGTTCTCTCCCATCCCCGATCAATTGCTCCCTGTCACAAGCTGATCTTGCTCCAGTTCTTTACTTTCTGCATCATAAAGTTGTTCTCTGCATGACTTAGGAGGCTCTCTGGTGCTGGGCATTTATAACCCAGAGATACCTGGGCAGTCAGCAGCCCCCATTAGTGTGCTGCTTGACAATTTAGCTGTCCCCTCCGAGGCCAGGATGAGATCTATCTGTTCCCCAGATCTGGCTCCCCTGGCATCCAGACCAGGCTGGATGGCTTCCCAGGCTGTGCCAATGCAGCTTGGAAAGAGACGGCGCAAGACGGCAGACCTTCCACCTGCAGAGGGGAGGGTGGGGGAGAGGAAGCCTGCCAGCAAAGCAGGACATCATTCGGGACTTTGAGATGCCTGTGGGGAACAAGGACAATCTGGAGAGAAGCTTTCAAAGAAGGAAACAAGCAGGTGACCTCTGAGAACCAGGTGTCCACCAGCCAGCCCCAAACACTGGTATGGAAATCCATAGTCAAGGCTAGGAATGCACTCTTCCTGGGGGGTGTCTTGGGGCCATGACAGCGAGGCTGGTACAAGAGGGATGAGATTCAAGGATTCTGGAGACGAGGTTTGGGAATCAGTCTGGAGTGCACAGCATGGAGGAATGAGGCCAGGCCACAAAGCTGCCCCTCCCCAGCCCCTCTGACTCTATAGAATCTGTTTCCTCAGGTTGCAGCCCAGGGAATATTGAAGCCAAACTGCTAGGAAAGATCCCTACGCTGTGCGGGAATCATTTTGTGCTGGTGCTCAAATGCTCAGGCCAGGGCCTAGCACCTAGTAGTTCCTCAGTCAATATTCATGTACTGTTTGTCTTGCTTGAATTCCTTTCCTCAGGTGACAAGAACACAAACAAGCCTGCTTTGGCTACTCTGACTGGAATTTGGGTAAGTGTCTTCCTGAGACCAGAAGGAAATTTGGGGCATGTCCCCTTTGCCCACAGAGAACCGGTAACTGACCTCTCAGAAGCAAAGCCAAGTTTCTAGAAGCTCCCAGCTTGAAATGCGAGATTCCTGTTGAGGCAGACCCTGAAAACAGATTTCCAGCCCTCAGCTTCACCCAAGCAGCCCATCCCTCCCTTGGGTGTCGGGCCAGGGTCCCCATGCCATAAATCATATGTTTCCACAGCCCTAGTGTCACCTTTTAGGTTCCAACATCAAGCTCATTTAGAGTTTGACCTTTAAAAAAATATATAATAAAGGAACGCCAGTTTTCCTTCACAGGTGAGCTGAGATTAAAGTTTCTAAAAATGCAGCTAGAAAAGGTGAGAGCTCCATCTCCCTGAGTTGCAAAGAGAAGAATAACTGAGGTTAAGAGTCCTGGAAATGGACCGCTTCTAGACTGACCCGTGGAAAAGTTGTGGAAAGTTTAACCACACGCTGCAACCTCCCGAAGAGAGAGTCTTGCTACGGAGGCAGAGCACATGAAGGCAAGTAGCAGGGGCTTGGCCATGTTTGAAGGGTCCGTGCAACTCCCCGAGGACCTGACCTTTGAGCTGAGATCTGACTTAGGGAAGGAGGGGGAAGAAGAGGGGAGGGATCCAGACACAGGGGTCAATCCTGGAGAGGCCTCAGGTTGAAGAGAATGTGGAGCAGGTGAGGAGGGCAAAACAGGGGTCCAGCCACGGGGATGGTGGTTGGCCTGGAGTTAGAGGCAGGCAGAACCCCACGTGGATCTTGGGGGTCCAGCGGCAGAACCTGTGAGTTTGACTCTCATGAGGGTAGGAAAGCAGCAGGCTGGAAGGGTATTTTAAACATCCTTTTCAGAAAAACATAAACTTCAGGGCAGGGTTTCATTTTGAAATAGGAGAACAATTTGAATACAAAGGCTTTATCCCTACTGTACCCCTGCACACTAGCCACGTCAGCCCTGGGTAGAAATTTTTAACAAAGCTCAAGAGAGAGAATAGATAGTCTTAGTGCCTCCATCAGAGACAGAGCACCCACCTGGCTGAGCAGCCCAGCCTCCTCCCCCAGGGCCACAAAGGGACAGGAGATCAATACCTGAGCAATGAAACTGTGGCTCAGGTGTGAAGACAAATGGGCTTCAGATAAAGTGGGTAGAGAGCCAAAGGAAAGCGACCCCCTTCCCAGTACAGCTGCCCTTGCTAGGTGTTGGCTACATGGAAAGAAATGGAGTAGAAGAAATGGTGGGCAACTAGGCCACCTCCTCACCAACTGCACAAAACTAAGGAAGAAGTACAGAAACAAAGTATGAATCAGACAGGAAAAGGACTCTGTCGGGAAGAAAGTATAGCCCAAGAAATAGAGGGCCCAGCCCAGAACAAAACAACCTAAGGGCACTCACAGAAGTGTGAATGGAGGCAGAATCAGAGTCAAAATGACCAAACTTTGAAGATAATGGGAGAAAATTATTCAGCCAGCAAACAGGACAAGCGCATCACCCCGAAGGGGAAACACGGGCCTCAAACTCTTGGATTTGCAGACAGGTGTTCTCAGGTGTTTATGTAAAACCTCCAGTCATGGAGGGCCCTTCAAGGGGGGGAAATCATTTATTGATGAAATTCAATCAACCAAGAGTAAATCAAATTAATAAATTCAGTATCAAGAAGCCATGGTAAGGCAAGTGGGAGTCATTACGTACTTTTAAATATAGGAATAAAACTAAAACCATGATGAAGTTGTTATAGCCTTAAAATGAAAAAAAAAAAAAAAACTTTTTGTTTTTAAAATTCGCAGACATTGGGAGGTAGGAAAAGGCAGAGAAACAGAAGACCAAGAAGTATACGAGCTTTCTCATTTATCATAGCAAGCATGTAAATTGGTACTATTTAAAATTGAAATGTGAGTTTTAAATTATGATTCCAGTCTCATTGCTTGTATGATATTCCTTCTTAATCATAAGCAAATCTTCCAAGAAATAATGTATTTTGTGGTGAAGGAGCATTTATTGAATGTTAGTAATTCTCTCCATCTTATATTAGTTTATTTTTCTTCAGTTACATTTAACAGAATCAAATCAATGCTTTAAAAATTATCACTATTACATTTTTTCTAAAGCTAGTTCTGACTTTCCATCTCTCTGTAGCTATGGTGAAGACAGATAGATAATAGATACATAACTAAAGAGATGACCTAAATGGAACAATGGTAGTTTCTGGATTATTTTTGTGTTGTAGTTTTACTTTTAATATTTTATATAGAGAGATATATACAGGTACATGTATATGTGTGTAAGTATATTAATCTATACATATATGTGTATAAATATACACATATTTGCTTTTCTATAATGTTAATAGAATGTAATATTAATAAAAACAAAAATAAGCAAATAAATGCATAAATACACATATTTATTTGATTTTCCATAATACTAATAGAAATGCATAACTTTAATAAAAACAAAAGGTCATTTTTCTGAAAATAAAAAAAAGTCACACACTAAAAACATTATCAGTAGTATTTTACATATGTTAAATTAATAATTGTGATTTCCATGTTAGTAATTCCCACTCGCTAGTCTCTATTTGCTAAAAGAGTTTCCTAATCTCTTTCTCCACCATTTCAATGAGGCATTTATAATTTTTCTCTTCTGGTGGAATCAATGCACACACTAATTCCCTTTCCCCCTGTTCTTGTCCTCCAGTCAAATTCTCCGAGTCTTTCTGACTTATGTCACCTGCCACTTGGACTTTGTCAACTGTTTCCATCATGGTGCCAGAGACAAGCCATCAGGCAGTTGGATGCACTTGCAAGAATCTTGAACTTAGAGGAGATCTGTGTCTATTCTTCAGTCCTCTTATACACACAGTAGGACACACAGCCAGGGGTCCTCAGCCCCCAGCCTAGAGCTCTGATCATAGCCAGATATATTTCACTGGCCCTTCTAGAACAGAACTGGATGTAGGAAGGTGCTCCCAGGTCTTCCTCTAAGACTGTATTGTGAAACATCTGCTCTGCCTTCTACTCACTCTTCTTTCTCCTACCACCCACCAGTTTCTCTATTTCTAAATTATCCCCCAACAGCAGTGACTCACAACCTGAGTGTCTTGAAACAGAAATTCTCCAAGTGTACAGAAATAAATCCAAGGATACCAGAATTTCATAAAAAGAGAATCTGCGGTTGGGGAGGGATTACTGTGACACAAATCACTGTGAGTAATACAAGTAAAAGCCACACTGATACGAAGTCTTGTACTGGGTATCTGTCATGGCCACCCTAGCTATGAGAAATAGGAGAGGAGGAGGAGATGGCATCTTTTGGTATTGATGATCCCGTTTCCAGCATAATGGTGCATTCATTTACTGTGCTTGCTCTTATTAGAGCAGTTAGCACTTCAAGACACAATTTATAGAACCTGACAGTGATTACTTCTGCTCATGTTTACTCATTTGATTAGGCCAAGTGCTCTTCTTTGAAAAAATATCGTTAGAATATTCTAGAACTATGATTGCACACATGAGGTTGAAGACATAGGGTATCCATGCAAATACCGTTCATTAATTTGTTCAACAGATCTCATTTGCATCTCTTGGGCTTCCTCCTGCTTTGCACCCAGCTCTGAGCCCAGGGCATTATATTCATTCTCTTTCTACCACAGCAGCCATGGGACTGGCAGAAATCCCACAACACAGTCTTGTTCACTGGCTTGAAGGGATGGACCTAGTGTCTCAGACTAAGGAACAAGGACTTGGACATTCCTGGAATTTCAGTGTAAGCCATGCTCTTTAATGCCTCTGAGCTGAGGCTCTGGAACAAGGTCATGCGCCATGATTTCTACCTAAGCTTGGAAAAGGTAGTCATAAGTCTGGGAAAAGACATACTCCATTGGGTAGCTGTACTCGTCTGGTCAGGCTGCCATAACAAAATACCACAAATAGCGTGGCTCAAACAATAGAAACTTATTTTTTTCAGTTTTAGAAGCTGGAAGTCCAAGATCAAGGCATCAGCAGAGTTGGTTTCTAGTGAAGCCTTTCTCCTTAGCTTGCCAGAGATCTTTCCTCTGTGTGCACACGCACAGAGAGTGAACTCGTCTGCCTCTTCCTCTACTTAAAAGGACATCAATCCTAGTAGACTAGGGCCTCACCCTCTGACCCCTTTTAATCTTAGTTTTCTTGTTAGACAACTCCAAAAAACATCACGTCATGGGTTAGGACTCCAATGTAGGAATTCTGTGGGGACACAATTCAGTATGGCAGTTGTGATGATTAGAGAAGCGAATGTATGCAACATATTATAGGCTTAAATGTTAGCGGTTATTATCATCATTGCTATATTGCTGCTCTCTAGGAATCATCATAGGCTAACCCCGGAAGAGTAATGAGCGTCCAGTGTTTCATGTCCAACTTGCCCTAGACAAGTATCTGGGTGGGTGTGTAAGGTAAGAAATAGAAGGCTCTTCATCCTAAAGCCAGGCTCGTCCACCTGTCCCACACTGGGACACCCAGAGGTGAGGTCATTTGAACAAAAAAGGGATAAATGTAATGCAGGGAGATTTCACAAAATTTCAATTTTCACAAAGATCTTCATGAAGATGGAATTCTTAAATGTTTAAATTCTGAAGTGGTATCTTCTCCCCCGACCCTTTTGGTGTTAAACTGATCTTTAAGAAATAATGCACCTTGTTGGAAAGTAGCTTTCCTGTTTTTGTTTGGTGTGTGCTTTAATACTCCTAAGTAGAAAGCTCATGATATCCACCTGATATTGTGGGAAGCAGGTTTAGTCCAAAAGTCTGGAGCCCACAGTCTGGACTAAAGTCTAAGATGAATAGAAAAATGATTTTCCCATCCTGGGCCTCCATTCTCCTGATGGTAAGCTGGATCCTGGCCTTACTGAGGTGTTTCCAAGTGCTTCGGCTGATGCTAACTGTAGTCATTCCCTCGAGCTAACATCTGGACTCCTCCTCATCCCAAGTTGGCTGGGCTGCTCAAGGCTACGCACACGCAGAAAACACATGTATTAACGCTCATCGGAGAGGACTAGCAATTATGAAGGCCTCGTTCAGGCTGGCTCTGCACTTGACAGGAACAGCTTAAAAGGCACCATCTAAGAGATAAAGCACCCTGAGTTGGCCCACCCTTGATAAATTCACTGAACACTCTGTCACCACTTTTCCCAAATGAAAAAGACAGTTTCATGGAATAATCATGAGAGATTCTCCCGGCACTCACATTCTTTAATCGTCTGGAGACGAGTCCCTCCCTGTGATCTTGCAATAAAGCTGAGGAGTTGGCAACTGAGTTATCACACTCTGACCCAGTGTGTTTAAGCTGGAATTTATAACCTAAGGCAATAGGCAAAATGCAGACGTCTTTATTTGCATCTCATTCCCAAGTTGTTGGGAGTGAAATTTGATGGCCATTATCTGGGGAAAACATGCTTGACCTGAATCACGTGTGACTCCTGACCAGGGGCTTCCCAGGAGGCCCCAAAATAATTTGCTATCATGAGCCAGTCAATGATTGAGGCTTAACCTGAACTGATATTAGCCCCTAAAACTAACAGGTAACATTGACCACATACACCCCCCCACACACACCATTTCAAGTCAACCTGGGTAAGAAGAGGCATGTGTTCTTGGAATAAAATAAAAGAACAAAGCAAGAATAACTTGAGTAATATTTCATGAGGGTTTGCTAATTCCTGCTAATATACTCAATGTTTTACACACTTCACTTAATGTTAACTGCAGCACTATGAAATAGATTCTCTTACCATCCCATTTATCAATGAGGCAGCTGAGGCACAAATAGAAAATGATAGAGTACCTACAGGAAAGTTTTCAAGGAATTTCTGAATCTCTGATCAAATAAGGCATAATGGTCAGCTCACCTGGATCCCAACCAAGAGCCATCTTTAACTGTTTTGGTGTACTCCAATGAAACCTGTCAAAGGGCAGGCCAAGGGTCCCAGGGGTAAAACTAGTCTTACACGGTAGTCTACCAAAAGGGGCCTAGAGTCAGACGCAGGAAGCAAAGCCCTGCCTTGCAGGCACAATCAGACAGGAAAAGCTACTTAGCACCAGCTTAGCTTCTGACTCCCTGAAGTCTCTCAAAAACTCTGCCCTGCTGCCCTCCACCTCCATTTCCCTTCTTGTTCAGAAGCAGCATCCCTGCCTCTCCACGTGGCCCCTCTGCTGAGGAGATGCTCTGACCAGCCCATGAGGCTGAACCCAGATGGTGAGGGAGAATTAGCATCAAGCCCCACTGAGCCATGAAGGGAACTCAAGAGGTGAATATTTTACACCTGCAATTAGTCACACATGCAGAACTGTGCTCACAACTAGTTGCACCTGCAAGTGGTTAATTGCTAAATAGCAAATGCAATTAGACACTTCCACATTATCTCCAGGACCGAAGTTGCCAGCACAGTAGTCACTAGTAAATGCATGGTCACGCACGCACGCCTCGCACACATATAAACACACTCCCTGATGAAAGAGGAAAACAGAACAAAGCAATTTGGCTATTGAGGTTGGAGCCTGAAAGACACGGGGGTGGGGGTGGGGGTGGGGGGGGGAAGGCTTTATTAAAACTTTCAGAAACTGCATTAGAAGAATCTAGGTTACCTTAAGCCTTATATCAATATATAGGACACAGTCTAAGGCTCTGGCACCAGATAAGAACAGCGCAGGATTGCAGATTGTTATTTTGATAAAGACGGAGCAGTAGTGGAAAACAAATTGGCCCTGGGTACCCAAGGCCAGGCTGCAGAAAAAGCCAGTGCTTTCAGGCCCCACTTGCCCGTTGTTGATCCCCGACGTAAACCATTATTTAACTGCACGGGATGGAGGCTTCGCCATGATTGTTATATTCACAGTTTTTTTTTTTTTTAATCTCAAAATATCGCTTTGGAAAGTAACACACGAGAATCAGAGAGTGACCTTTAAAAATTCTGTTCAATGCCTTCTTTGTAGCCCTTTCTTCCTTCCTCCAGTTCCTTTGAGCTGTGATACCGAGTTGTCATATTTTTCAAAAATATTTCCTTTTCAGCAGCCGAGTGAGGAGGAATACATCTGTGGATTTAATTGTAGTCAGTTGAGACGTGGCAGACTGAAGGATCTCTTCAGCGGTAATGAGACGTGCCGAGGCACAGAACTGGTAGACTGAGGGACAGGGCTGATGAGCGGGTTAGGAGAGCAGCACCTCTTCACAGAATACCTTTCTTGGCAGTATGAGCACTTGCCAGCCTTCTAACACACAGCTAGCCGGCTGGCTGTCAAGACTTTGATGCTATGTTAAGAGAATCCACTCTTCTCTCTCTCCTCCCCTCCTTTATTCCTTTCTTCTCTTCTCCACTTTTCTCTATCCTCCATTACTTCTTTCCCTACCTCCCTCTCCACCCCCTTCCTCCATTCATCAAAAAGGAATCCAATGATCAGCAATCACTGGAAATCATACCTGCCTTCTAAATTAGAGCTCAAGTTCCAACCCTGGAGAATAAAATCTTTGTTGCTTCCAGATCTACAAGAACAACAACAACAAAAAAATGATATGCACATTAAAAAGTAAGTGTAAGTAGCCATTGGGGAGCAAGGACATGCACTGAGGCCAAAAGTAAACCCCACTTGGCCATGTGGTTGCTGTGCAAACTTGGGTAAGTAACTTATTCCCTGCGAGGCTAAACTTACTCGTCTATAAATGGCAAAATACAGCCTACCACTCCAAGTTGTAATAGGTGTTAAGCTGAACTCCTAGAAAAGTGTCTGGGTTACTGCGAGGGCTCAGCGATGATTAAATAATAGTTATTATGCACAACCGTCAACGGCATATTATTGAGAAAGGGTTCATTAATACTGGCTGTGTTCATGGAAAGGCAACCTATAACCTGAAAAAGTTGGCTAGATTCTGAACAATTCCAACAGCATGGTGGTCTTCTTCAGAGAACCTTTTCTACCTCCACATGCTTAGACCCAGGGCTTACACACCTGGGCATCAGACAGAGCTTGCTAAACATTTGGTAGGGGCTGAGCGGATGCATGGATGTGTTTGCAGGCATGGATCCATGAAGGAAATTGCGGAGAAGACAAAAGGACATTCCGAAGTGAGAGCAAAGATACTAATTTGATGAGAGTATTATGGTAGTAATGTGAGAGTCAATTCAATTTGCCATTTTTTTCCTAGCTGTGCTATAGGCCTATGGTGGAATATCTTGAATTTTTGAAATGGAGTGAGGCCATAAGTTTAGTTGCTTATTTAGCAATAAGATGTTGCTATGATTTGGAACTTGAATGTTCCCAAAGGCCCATATAAAAATTTAGTTGCCAGTCCTTGGAGCTGCTGGGAAGTAGTCAAATTGAAGGAGGGGGTGGGTGATGGTTGAAGGAAGTTAGGTTCCTTGGGGGAATGCCCTTGAAGGGGATATTGCAACCCTGGCCCTTTCTTTTCTCTCTCTCTCACTGTTTTTTGTTTGTTTGTTTGTTTCTCAGCTGCCATAAGACGAGCAGCTTTGCTCCATCACATGCTCCCTACCATGATGTACTGCCTCACCACAGGTCCAAAAGCAGTGGGGCCAACTGACCATGGATTAAAAAATCTGAAATTGTGAGCCAAAATAAATCTTGCCTCCACCAAAATAAAATTTTCCTCATTATATGTTGTTTTACTCAGGTATTTCATCACAGCAATGAAAAGCTGACTAACATAGATGTGAACAAAAGTGATGTGTGTTACTCATAAACTGGGACATTAGTTGCTCAATGCAAGACCCTCCCCAGAGCTCCCCCTCTATCTGCCTGATGACTATCAATGACACGGGACAGATTCCCTTTCAACCCTTGATGAACGTGCAAGATGAAGGCCTGTGATGTTTTAAGGCACTAGAATTTGAGAAATGTTTATTACCTCAACACAACCTAGCTCATGCTGACTGGTACAGGTACAATGACTTAAGACCTAATAACAAAATCCAGCAAAACTGGACTCCTGGTGAGAGAAGCACTGTGGGAAAATGAGATAAGAAAGGTCAGTTGGGGTTACCTGTGATTACCAAAATTGAAGTAACTGGCCAACATGTGTTTCAGGAGACCCCAGTGAGTCAGCAAAGATTTGGCACAGCAAGGGAGACCTTGTGATACCTGCCTGTCCTGTACTTATCTCCCAAAGCTAGCCTAGAAAGAGGGGAATGCTTTGAGCTCATGGATAAAGTGTTTTGAACCCCCAGGAATCTGTCTCTTTGGCTTCTCATTTCCCACAGAGATTCTCAAACACTTTTACTCTGAAGGATTATACCAGATGAAAAATCATTCCCTCAAACTGATGGGGTGTTATGGCTTCTGAGCAGAAGGAAGAGAATCCCCAAACCATATGATACTTAAGCACCTGGGCTTGCCTGGTGCCAAATAATTCACCCTGCCTGAAGTCACATGCATTGAGCCTTTTTTCCCCAGTGGAGGATGGCAAGCTAGCCACCCTGTATCTGACCTGGTATTGCCAGAAAGAACTAAACCAAACAATCTGGACGGCCTCTCTTCTCATGAGGATGGGAAAAGTTAGAGTATTATTATAAGATTCCACTGCTAGCAAGTCTTTCTAGAGATTATCTTGTTCATCCCATTTCTTCTAGATAGCACTGAACCTAGATCAATCTAGTCAGAAGAAAAATAGCCTGTTAAAGGTTTTAAAAAATGACTGTAAATTTTTGACACCCCTCTCATTGAGAGGTGGGCCCTATATCCCTTCCTCTTGAAACAGGGTGGCCTTACGAGTGCTTTGACCAATAAGGTATGCACAAGTAATGATATGCAAATTTTGAGACTAAGTCATAAAAGTCATGCAGTTTCTTCCTTCTTCATTAGACAAGATTATTAAAGAGGTTTTTGGAACCCTGAAGTACCACATAAGAAGTCCAATCGCCCGGAGGCCACCATATTGGAAGGAAACTCAAGCTACCTGGAAAGGATACATGTAAGGGTTCCAGTCGATAGTCTCAACTGAGTTCTGCCTTCTGGTCATCCCAGCCCATGTGCCAGATGTGTGAGAAGCCTCCAGATGATTCTATCTCCTGGTCATTCAAACTTCACAATTGACGCCCCAGATATAATGGAGCATAGACAGTTATCACATCATGCCCTGTTCAAATTACTGATTCAGTGGTTGCTGTGCAGCAATAGGTAACCAAAACACAATCATATCAGTTAAGATGTCCAACAGTGCAGTGTGGGGATGGCCCAGGTGACTTTTACTTTCGGACATCAAGGTATCAATGAAAAAAATACCACCCACAACCCATGACTTGACTAGAGGGCCTTGATTTGGTCACTGAACTACTCATTTCCACTTTTTTCTTCTATGAAACAGAGATAACAATCATCACAGCAATAACTTCCTCGCAAGATTATTAAAGAAAAAAAATGGCAAAATGAAACTTGCTACACTTTGTACAAATGCTCATTGTTGCTGTCAATAGCATGATAGAAGCCCTTTCTAAAATGCTTTCCTGAAGTAAAGAACATAATCTTAAGCTATTTATGGAAAATGGAGTGAGTTACAAATACACATGGGCACACACATGCAACCCCCCCACACACACATGCATTCTCTCTCTCTCTCTCTCTCTCTCTCTCTCTCTCTCTCTCTCTCTCTCTCTCTCAGTTGCCTCTTTCTGAAGACAATAGATTCCTTTGGAACAAAAGTCTGAAAGTACAGGAAGAACTGAAACATATCAATCTTCTCAGCATTTTTTCCCCTTTAAACATGCTCCTTTACCAAAGTTTCAAAAATTACACACAATAGCTTCCAAAGATCTAATCACTAGATATCTTCTCCCTAAGATTCCAGGTTAAAAATAGCTCAAATACACTTCTTCTGTCAGTCAAACCACAAGGTAGAAGATACTGTACCATTCTAAATATAAATTGAGAATATTTCTTCCCCCAAAGAAAAATCTACCAACATCTTGTATTTCTTTCCTTAGCAACTCTGATAAGCCATGTCATGGGGCTTAGAAATCCTGAGTTTCTAGAAGACAGACCAAGGCGCCTGGAGTCATTCTCCATAGGGACCACAGAGGAAGAAACCTAAGAAAGACAGTTCTGTTTTACTCCTCAGAAACCAGATGACAGCAAAGTCCCCACCCATTTCATTACTGGGTAGCTCCCTACACCACTCTATCATTCATTAATTCATTCATTCATTCACTCACTCACTCAACACATCTGTAACAAGTTCTTATAAAACCATCACTGTGCCTGGTGCTGGAGACACAGGGAGGGTCTTCTGCCGCTGCTCACAGTCTCCTGGGAGTTCCAGGAGAGGCAGCACACTCTGCCAGGACAGTTGCCACTGGAGTCAGATGCTCACAAAGCACTGGGGACACAATGGCAAGAGCTATTTTTTTTTCTTTTTTTAGAGAGAGAGAGAGAGAGAATTTTAATATTTATTTTTTAGTTATCGGCGGACACAACATCTTTATTTTATGTGGTGCTGAGGATCGAACCCGGGCCACACGCATGCCAGGCCAGCGCGCTACCGCTTGAGCCACATCCCCAGCCTGGCAAGAGCTATTAATATGCCTCTGCAGCTGGAGGACAGAGGGGGCTTTGGAAGGCGGGGCCGTGGAGCAGACCTGGAGTTGTGCCAATTGAAGGGAAAGCCAGGGGAGGGGAGAATGTGTGTAAGCAGCACGGAGGCACCAAAGACCACTGGGTCCCAGGATCCCTTAGCCCCGTATGAAGAAGCTGGGGGGGTCAGGCTTGATCACAGGAGCCTCCCATGGGAAGACAGCACCAGCTTTTCATTTGAGGCAAATTCCTGGGGCAGCTGTGCAGAAGATCCAAGCAGGAAGGCCAGGAGCCAGGGAGATCAGAGGGCCCAGCTGCAGAGGCCTAACAAGGGTCAAAGGAGAAAAGAGCTTTCCATAATAGAATGGGCAGAATGTGGTCACTCCATTACTTGGGGAGGGGAGTAGGGACTTTCAGGGGAGGAAGGGACAACTTGGACCTCCAGTCACCTTGCCAACTCAGAGTGAGCCAATTCAGGCCCAGCTGATGAGTGACTGTAACAGAGATGCCAGGCTCCTCCCAGTGTCAATCCCACCATCTGAGGGTCCTCCAGACAGGCCCAGCCACTGTGGGGAGAAAACACAGGACAGGGTCTCCTCCTCCATGCCTAGAAGCAAGGCCAAGCCAGCAGGAGGCTCCATTTATAGCCCTGACAAAAGGCTTATAATGATTTCCAAGGTCCGCTGAGGTCCAGTCTCTACTACTACGTCTCTGTTGAACAACTTGGGGGCTCCAGAGGCATCTTAGAGGAAGAAAAAAACTCATCCATCCACTTCTGGAGGAGAGATGAAAAAGAAGTCAGAGAGGAAGACATGCAGGGAGAGACACAGGGAATGAAACTACTGAGGGTGCCAAAATCAAAACCAGGACCTTCCACCACCAGCATCACCTAGGGCAGGGGGCGGGGTGGGGTGGACCCCGTCTCTGGAAAAGACTAAACATGGTCAGGATGATAGTGAGCAACTAGGGTAAAAGAGGTAGCAGAGGAGGGACAAAGAGTGTCCCTCCTGGTCACTGGAGGAGAGTCTGCCAGCCTCATTCTGGGTCTTGCTGTTATTCTGGAAATGAAAGTCAGAAAACAAAGAAATATGGGGAAAGTCTTCCATAGCAGGGGCACTGGGTGGGATATTGAAGGAATCCAGGAGGTGGAGTTAGGGCGAGGCTAGGTTTCCTGCAGGCCTCCTGGGCCTCCCCAGAACACGTCTCTGCTGAAAGGAACAGGCCAGGAGCAGGGGGGCTCTTCTGCAGTATTCTCTTTGCCTCCCAGCCCACTGGCTACTTCAGCACCAGACATGGCACCCTGTCAAGTGTGAAGCACAGAGTCTACCCAGATGCCTCCTTCAATGTGGGCTCCGGCTGGCTCAGGGCTCAAGTACCTCTCCCCCTCCTCCCTGATGAGCTGTGAACATGGGAGTGCAGATGAAGAAACTACAAAGACTTTTCTCCCAGGGTTAAAACATCTGCAAAGGGAGTTTCCAATTTTTTCCCAGCTTCTCTGAGGTCTAATACAAAATAAAAACCACCGTATTTTTAATTTTGATAAACCAGTTCCCCACTCTAAATAAGTGTCCTTCAGGACCTGCATTTCCAAGGAGAAAGCAAAGCCCCAGGGTTCAAGGTCACAAAGCCCCCACCTACAGGGAGGCTGGGTGTAAGTGCTAAAAGAGATTTCTGTGGGCTTCGGTTTTTTACTAAGGTTGCTGCTTCTCTTAGGACTTTGATTACAAAGTTGTGCAAGTGTTAAATGACAAGCCCTAGTCATGCCCTGCTCCCTATAAGAACTGCTATTGTATAATGCAATTGTGCATTAAGGGCTGGTGATGGAAGCATGTGTGGTGCTATAGAAATACGGGGCTGTGAAGGGTGCTATAGGCACCCAGAAAGACATGGGTGATTCCTAAGATCCAAAATATGAAAAGCCAGCAAGGTGAAAGAAGAGCAGAAATGTCTAAGCCAAACAAGATAAATTGTTCTGCAACAAAATTAGATTTATCTTTGACAATATTAGAAAGTTGGCAAGCAGGCCGAAGGTGCCCTGTCATGTTAGGATGGTTTGATTGCCTTTCAACTTTGTGATGAATTGGCCTGGCCTGGCACTGGCTTTTTTGAGCCAGGTGAGTCACTGTTTGCCTGTATCACTCAAGTCTGCCAGGCTGCAGTGTCCAAATAAAATGTTGTACCTACCCAACCATGCCCTCGGCCCTTCCCCTCTGCCCTTGCCCAGAAGCCAAGTCAGAAGCTCTGTAAGTGCTGCTATCTTGGCTTTGAACTCATGTAGGGGAGGGATAGTCCCTGATCATGGCTGCAGAACCCATGGATGGGGGGATATAGATCAGACCTGGAGACAACCAAGCAACCCACCCAGAGGGTCCACCTCTGACCATAAGCATCCGACATACAGATGCTTATCATCTCCTCCCCTCCCCTTGTCTGCCCTTCATCCAATACCATCATCCAATCATGTGTTCTATTGGTTTATTTATATATATCCAGCCTTATACACAAAAGATTTAATGCACTCGTGCCGGCATGCACACACCTTCCAGTAGGCATGACGCTGCCTTTCTCCCTTCATTCTGCCCTCTCTGGTCTAGCTTTACAAATAAATAATGTTTTAAACCCGTTGTCCTTCACACACTTTAATCTATTCCCATGTTTCTTTTCAACCATAAAGTGAGGTGTAACTAACATGATCTGCCTCTCAAGGTTACCAGAAGGATTAAATGAGATCATGTAGTCAAAGCCCTCAGCACAGGGCAGGACCCACAAAATAGGTGTTGGGTCAATATGTGCTGCATGTGGGAACAGATGAGATGGCCCCAGAAACTGTCCCTGATGTCAGAGGAGCTGGAGCCTCACCAGCAAATTCCCACTTGTTCTCCCCAAGTTCCCCCTTCACTCCTGCGTCATCTCTGTCATTTCTGCTTTATCTTTGCTCAGTCTCTATAGGTGCTCTTCAGCCTTATCCTCAAATCCAGTCCAGTTGTGCAAGGCCTCCCTGGGCCTCTGCCTCAGGCTGTCTGCCACCAGACTCAGGCCTGCAAAAAGGAGGGCTGTGTCCTGACCCCCAGCTCATTAGAGGTGGCATCCGAGGTCCCCTAGCTCTCTGAGTCTCCGGAAAAGAGTTTCCAACATCGACTCCCTAACTCAATAGAACAAAGTCAACAGCCTTGAAACAGCTTTCTTCCTACATTTAAAAATAAGATCATGAAAAGTCCCCCAGAAAAATCAATGCTGGCTTTTTTAAAACTCCAAATCAATATGATGTGTGAAAGTTCTCATTAAGACAGAGGTGGGGGAGGTCAGAGAAACAAGGAGAATCAAAAGGGAAGAGGTGGAGAGAGGGGAGGAGAAAGAGAAACAGAGAGAATGGTCGTGGCAAGGGAAAGAGAGAGGAAAATGAAGAGGAAGAAGGACAGCGAGGCGCAGGGCCCAGATACCCAGAGCCTATGAATTGTAGCATTGAATACTACAGCATCAAAGGCTTCCTGAGGGCCAGCAGTGTTCAGAGCATTTTGTATGTATTCATTCAATTCTTACGACCACCTTAGGAAGTAGATTGCCATTATACCCATTTTATAGTTGAGTAAACCAGGGCACAAAGAGGAGAAGTAATTTGCTCAAGGTCATAAGGTAGCAGATGTTAGTACACCAGTTGGAACCCATGCAGGCTGGCACCAGAGCATGCCCTCTTGGCCAAGCTGGGCCTGCGGTATTGGTGGTGTGTGTACGTGTGCACCCTGAATGCTTGCCTGAAATGTGCTCTTAATCCCAGAGGCAATGGGGTGCTACAAGAGCTTTTGATTACAACTGAGACGGGCTCAGCCTGAGTCTGAGGAAGATGAATCTGGAGACAGGGGATGAAGGAGGGTTTGGTGAGAAGCCACTGCAATTGGAAAAGGGATAAAAGCAGAGATGAGACAAACCCTCCCCAGGCCAGAAGCAGCTCCAGAGCGCTCTCCGAAGATGGTGCCTCCAGCCCAGTCACCAGCTCCACTGGTCCCAGCGTCTCCCTACTGCAGATGTGTTCCTCCTGTTTTTCCAGGTCAGACAACATCTCTCAGTGTGTTTGACTAAGATGCTTCCCAGCTCAGGCTTCGGAGCAGCAGATGCAGAGTTGTTCTCTGGGATTGAGGGATCTAGAAATGTTTTCTCCTTGGTCTCTTTGATAACCCCCACCCTGTCCCAATCCCTTGGCATTTTAATTCTGCTCAGATAATACCTTTTTAAAGATCAGAATACAGACAAGAAAACCTTCTGCTTAGCTTCCTTCCCACCGCCCGACCTACAGCCGGCTACCCTCTGACACAGAAGCCAGGAGCACCTGCATTTTATTGTTTTGTTTTGCAGGGCTGGGGACCAGCCCAGGGCCTTGCACCTGCGTGCTGGGCAAGAGCTCCAAAGAGAGCAACATCCCAAGCCCCCAGGGAACATTTCTTCCAGGCTCAGCCAGATACTCACTTTAGACCTTGTGGGTCAACCCTGCCCTTCACCATCAGGATCCGCCTGCTGTGTCCCTCTCCCAGGGACAGCAAAGGAACCAGTGAATTCGGCCATAGGAAACAGTCTCTTTGCTCTGTGCCTGCCCTTAGAAGGAGCTGCTGTCCTGGGTGTCCGGGTACCCGACATGCCCATGAGCATTCTGACAGCATGGGGTGCTGGGGCTGGGGCTTCTGCAGGATGACACATTCTCCAACCCAGCAAAGAGCTATAACTGCCCAGCTCCCTCAGTTTAAAGAGACAACAGATATACTAAGCCTCTGAATCAGACTCCAACATCTATCACTGGACATGGGTGTGCCAGGTACACAAGGGACCCACGTGGATCAGAGTTGCCCACCCTCCAGACCCCAGGGTGGCTGAGCAGGCTGTCACAGGAAAGTTAAGAAGGGTCATTTGCCCTCACCCTCCCATTCAAGAGAGACCTCGAATTCACACTCAGGGAAATACACTTACAAAACTGAAATAAAAAGTCTATCTGCAGCTCAAAATTGTGTCTCATTATCCGACCAGATTGGACCTGGGACACTGTACACAAATACATCTTAGAAATCCTCCACATCTCTTCTCATGGCCTAATTAACTGGATTGCAATGCCTATGTTAAAAGCAACCATTTAAATCATTCCATAGTTTCTATAACCCTGTTTTAACATTACCACTTAAAATATATCTAAACATATTATATGTATATTTACATGTAATATATATATATATTGTATATATGTGTGTGTGTACACACACACATACACACACACACACATGTACACTTAGACACAGTGGCTCTCCTTATAGCTAAAAAGCCCTGTATACAACACTAGCTCACAGCAAGGATCCTCTGAAGGAGGAGGAAGGGAAGGGGTCAAATGAAGAGAGGCAGAGTCTCTCAGGCCAATCTTGCCCCAGAGGAGCCCTGGGACCAGGTGTGGCCATGAGGACAGGTCCATACCAAGGAGAGACCATTCTCAGACTCTGCCAGTTTCTGTTTCTGATCTGTAATTAAGGTCTCTATTTAAGCTGGTAATACTTTTTCAAACAAAGACAAAGAAAGACATTTCAACCAGCTCTACTTGGACTTCTTTTCTGTGAATTCTTACGAGTGTTAATGGGAGTCTTCATTAAAGTATGATTTAAGAAATCATACAAGCCGAATTCCCCTCATCCTCATAGGTCTGATGAGTCAAAACCCCACAGCTCCTCCCACCGAACTGAAACACATTTATCAAAAGGGAAAATTAGCTGACTTGGTCCATCCAGTGGTAGAAACGAGATGGAAATAGGAGACAATGTAGTTTGCCTTGCTGGGAAGAAATGTAGGATGTGAGCTGATTCCTAACAGACAGGAGCCTTGGCTTTTCAGAGATGATCAAAGAACAGCACCTTTGTTGGCCAGGACCTCTGGACTTGCAGGGCACTAGTTTGGGATGGGGGCAGAGGTGTTGGTATCCAGGAGAAGTGGACAGTTCCCTTGCATCAAGGAGAGAGAAAGCCCAGCAACTTTAGCAAACACCTCCCACCAGCCTTCACCAGCCAAGGCCTGAGATTCAGTGTCCCCTGCACTCCAGATAAACATTCACCAGAAGAACAGAGTGTAAACACAGCCTCCAAGTGCCCACCAATCCCTCCACACAGGGGACTGTGGCCCCCTGCTATGAAGAAATTCTGGAGCTGACCCCAGGGAGACAATGTCACATATGCACTCTCCGGCTATTGGAGAGGCCTCGGGCAGAGTGAGCCACCCCCCCCCCCACCCCCCCACCCCCCCCACCCCCCCACCCCCCGCCGAAGAAAGCAAGCTGGAACTCAGATAGGGTCTGAATGAAGAGAAGGGCCTCCACTTGCAGGGGACAGGAATCCACTAAGCCCTCACCAGGTTTATTTAATCCTCCGTCTTTTCTTCTGGTCTCTCCATATCTTTGTACTATTTGCTTCTTGGATTCCCGGGCCTCACTCTTGATAAGTTAAACCTCTCCCCTGGAACTGAGGCAATAGGAGCCAGTGAGAGCTTCCATTCTGGCCAACTTTACCTCCTAAGCAGCTTCCCCCTCCTGCCACTGTGGCCCCGCCCATGACCTCACCTCTGAGCCACTTGAACACCCAGTATGGAGGGCTGATTGGAATTTAAGATGCTTTTCCCAGGGCATTAAGTGCTTTCTCTCATTCAAGATGTATAAAGGTGAGAAAAGGGATAAAGCTTAAATTTCAAGAAACAAGTACTTTAAGACTGAGAGGGGGAAATGGTTTAATTACTGAGGTTCTTATTAGCCTCAAACAATATGGTGGGCGGAGTGGTTGAGAGAAGAGCTCCTGAGCCTTTAACTTGGACAAACCTGTTTCGCCTGATGGGCATGTGAAGCAAGGAGTCTGGGCTCAGTCCTAAAGCTGCTGCTGTACTTGGAACTCTACCAGCTGTCCCTATGCCTTCTCCCTCTGCAGTCATGTGGCCTAGGGGACCCTCTCTTCATTTTTCAAGTACTTATTAATCAGTTGGGATACAACTGCTAACAAACAGACCCCCTCCTTAGACAGACAGACACACACACACACACACACACACACACACACCTATCTGCCCTCAAGTAGACCTGCCCTCAAGTAGCCTACAGTCAAATGAGGAGAGACAGATACTAAAGGTCATAAACGAGTAACATGCACACTATGTTAGAGATGACAAGTGCAGGCCCAGAAGAGATGAAAAAGACAGACACACGGCTCTTTGATATTGGAACAACTTGTCATCATGGACAAGATGATGATAAAATGAACCCTGACCTAAACCTCAAAGCTTAAACAAAAAGTAATACAAAATGGATCACAAACCTAAAATGTAAAACTGTAAAATTTTTAGAAGATAACAGAAAGGACAAACCTGTGTGCCCAGCTGAGGCAAAGAATTATTCTATGGGACCTGGATAAATTGAAAAAAAAAATTGATTGTACAAAAAAGTGTGTGGGGGGGGCGATAGATGCATTGGACTTCATTCAAATTAAAATTGTTTGTTTTATGAAAGACACTAAGAGAACAAAGAGGTAGATCACAGACTGGAAGAAAATATTTGTATATCACGTACACAACAAAAGGACTGATATTCAAAATATGGAAATAACTCTTAGTTCTGCACAATAAGGAAGCAACCAATCAAATTAGAACTTGGGCAAAAACCTCAAACGTTTCACCTGAAGATAAACATATGGCAAATAAGCACAAGAAAGATATTCAACATCCTTCTTCACTAGAGAAATGCAAATCAAAGTCACCATGAGATGCTATGGTGCACCTAGTGGAAGAGTTAAAATAAATAATTCTGAAAATGTCAAGTGCTGTCCAAAAAGTGCAACAACTGAAACTAGCATATGCTGCTGACCGTAATGCAAAACTTTATAGCCAGTCTGAAAATCAATGTCGGTTAAGCACACACTTCCCCTATGACCCAGGAAGCATTCTCCTGGGTACCTGCCCCAGACAAATAAAAATTTATGTCCACACAGGAACCTATAGTGAATGTCCATAGCTGTTCTATTTCTAGTCACCAAAATTTGGAAACAATCCAAATGTTCTTTAATAGTAGATACACAAACTCTGGTACAGCCATAGATTTGTTTAATATTAAAAATCAGTTTTTAAAATCGATTTTTTAACCCCTCCCATGTGCCAAGATCTATGGCTACGTAGAATCCTACTTAGCAAAAAGGAATGAACTATGGGTACATGTAACAGCCTACATGAACCTCACAGGCATTATGCTGAATGAAAAGAAGCCAGTCTTGAAAGGTTAGTATATTCTAGCATTTCATTTCAAAAGACAATACAGGAGTGATGTAAAACAGACCTTGGTTGCTGGGGTGAGGGTCAGGGAAGGGCATGACTATAACAGGATATCAGGGGGAGGAAGCACCTTTATATACTCATTATCATGGTGGCTACACATATCTATGTATGTGTTAAAAATTCATTAAACTGTCCACCAACAGAAAGTCAGATTTTTTTGTATGATAACTGAGAAAAAAATTTAAAGTCACAAATATTAACAAAAAAAAAATTTGAAAAAGGAATTCAATCTTTCAGTGCACACTAGACAAACACATACCCAATTTATGGTGTTTATAGAAGAGTGACTTCTCTGGCTCCTTGTGTTCCTCTATCTTAAATGGTGATATAATGACCCTGAGCTCATGTTTGCTGGGAAACATGTCATCTGTTATCTGTTCAAAGCTTTATAGTTTCACGTTTTATATTTAGATCTATGATCCATTTTGTATTAACTTTTGTTTAAGGTACGAGGTTCAGGTTGAGGTTCACTTAATTATCATCTTGCCCATGATGACCCATTGTTCCAACATCAGAGAGCTGTGTGGCTGTGTCTCTCACCTCTTTCAGGCCTTCACTAGACAGGTCACCTCCACTATTTTCAGAGACTGTCCTTTAAAACATTTTATATGCCCTGACCCAGATCGTGTTATGTAATCTTCCTTAATATTTACAGGATCTCTGCAAATTTGCCACATTTTTTCCCACAATTCTCATTTGTATTAAAAGAACCAGCACCAAATATAGATAGAAAATCGCTGCCTGGTTTGTTTAATAATAAAAATCAGTTTTTAAAATCGATTTTTTAACATGTGCCAAGATCTCACATATAGATTCTCATAAAGTCTTCCCAGCAAACGTGAGCTCAGGGTCATTCCATCGCCCTTTGACATGAAGCAGTACTGGGGGCCTTAGAAGTCCACTCTGCTAGAATCACAGAGCCAGGATTGAACAACCCAAGCTTTCCTGCCACCATCTCTGAACAACTCCATATCTTCTATAGTTTTCTCAACAGCTTTTCCCCTGTACCTAGTTGTGTGATACATGGATTCATGCCTTTGTTTTCTACAGATGTCCTTGTGCAGAGCTCAGAGACTGCACTGAGGTCCTGGTGGCACAGCTGTATATTCTAGACAGGTCCACTGTTCATTGTCAGAACGTGTCTCTGAATCAGTGGATTTCCCCAACAGATCCCAGCAGCTCCTTCTCTCTTCCAAGGTGTAGCCATCACTCGCAACATCCCTGATGGAAGAGAATGAGCTGATTCTCTTTGCAGGTTGTCTTTCCTTTTCCTTTCTTCCTCCCTGACAAGTTCATTTGAATCTATATCATGATGAGGCTTCTGCTGTCCTCATTTTAATTTGTCTACACTCGCAAGGAATCAGAAAATCATCTCATTTTTTTTTTCCATGCACAGAATACTTACTCCAAAATCTGTATCTATCTGGGCCATCAGTCCATTCGCCTTGTGCTTGGAGAAAATGCATCTCAAGAGAGGCCCCATTCTCAGGATCCTCTGCCCACCTTGGTGGATGGCTCTCCAACGCTGGCCCTCCAAGGCACCTCCAGGCCTTCAGCGTGAGCCTGGCCGAATGAAGCATGGTAACTGCCTTGCAGATTCCCCAGTCCTGGGTGCTGTGGTATCTGACACAGGTCAGAGCAGGAATCTGTTCTCAGTCTGGCTGTTGCTTCCCCAGCCAGACCCAAGCCTTCACTTCAACACCACGCATCAGGTCTCTTCTGGGTAAACCTGATGATATGGGTGCGAATCAGAATGGGAGGCGGATCACCATTAACCAAGAAAAAGAGTGGGTGGGGAAGTCCTGAAACAAAGTCTTGATTTGTCTGGGATCCGTTCCCAAGCTGGGCCTTCCTGGTGCCTCGGCTGCTCTTGCTGGGGGAAGTCAGCCCTGCCTGGGAAGACAGGCCCCTGATTGCCCACTCTTCAGAAGCCAGAACAAAACTCATCAATACAAGGATACACTTAAATGTCCCCCAAATAGAGACTATTGTTAACAGGGCAATTGTGAGACTGAAAGAAAGAAGAGCTGGGGTGGGCGAAGGCCGCAGAGAGAGTTCACAAGAAACTCTCTCACTTCTTGTCGTTGTCCTACCCCCCCCCACCCCCCCCACCCCCGCCGCCTTATGACGAGAGATTGAGACAAAGGTCCTCTTTGCCATTCTGAAGAAGAGGCTTTAAGGGTCCCTCCCTGCCCCTTTCCTCCCTGGGTATGAAAGGGGGCTGATTAGCACAGGGGCTGGCCTCTCTCCTGGGTCCCTCTTCCAGCCTCACTCTCATTCTCCTGCTCTAATTAGCAACTGCTTTCTTTTTATTTTTGTCTGCGTGTTCAAAGACAGAGCCGGGGAGAGTAAAAGGAGAAAGCAAAGGTCTTTGTGAAAGGAAGGAGCAGACGGCCTCTCCCTCGGCCCTCTGTGTGCCCGGGCGCCTGTGTTGGCAAACAGCACACAATGTCTGTCTACAGAGTTCCTTTGTGGCACAGAAGGAGGGGCCAGCACACAGTGACAGGAAGGAAAGGAGGCTGTGAGATCTGAAAAGGCCTGGACCCCAGAGAAGCCGAGTCCAGGGATGCCTGGGGACAGCCTCCTCTGTCCCCTTTCCCAGAAGTGGGTGTCTGAGTGTCCAACTCCATGTCTGTGGCCTGTGTGCACTGATGCTGTCAGGTCTCTGGGTGACAAATCCATCACCCCCAGCTGTAGAAAGTCCCTGATAGTGGGTGGTTGGGGGGGATGTACTGTTTGGACACTAACTCCGCTTTAGGCTACACAGGGGAACAAGAAGGGGCATCAGTGTGTCTTGAAAGAGGCCAGAGGAAAGGGGAGTGGAAAGACCAATCCCCGAAGTTAGACACTACCACATAGTTTTCATCAGAGGGGATTCTTAGGAAGGCAGGCAGAGATTCTGGCCAGGGGGCAGCTGCACTGTCAACCTGTCCATCAGTCCAATCAGTCTCCCCAGCAATGAACAGCTTTGGCTATGGGTTCCTCAGTGGTAGCTGGATTGAAAGACAAAAGAAGTTAGAAGAAAAGGGAAATTTGAAGAATGCTTGTAAGGCAAGAGAAATCAAGGATGAGGTCAAAAGAAGCTGAAGGAATCAAGGAATCCTCCAGGAAAATAAATTAGAATGGAGAAAAATGGGAAGTGTCTACAAAGACACGTTAAAGAAAAAAAAAAAGTTCCCATTCTTTTTCATCAATGATCTTATTATCGAAGTATATGATTATGTAGTAATAATTTTTAATGACAAAATCACTTGTATAATATTTGCAACTGATTTCAGTGATAGACACTGATTTCTTGTATTTTACTATATGAAGAATCGATTTTTAAGATTGCAATTCACATTGAGTCAGTTTCCTGGAGAAAAAATAAAAACAGAGTGAAAATAGACATCCATTTATTAAAATTCTAGCAGTGAAATGCATTTCTCTTTACTCTCCCTTTGAATCAATCCAGAGAGAAAACAGACACTAGAATAAATGGAGAAAATGAAAAGAAAACAGCGGAGACAAATTTGGCCCAAGATGCAGAGGAAAAGACAAACAGAGCCAGCAAGAAAAGCAAAGCCTCACGTCACAAGGGCCTCCACATTCAGATCCATGTGGACATGTGTGTGACAGACCCAGAAACCAAATGGAAGCCCTGAAATCGCCTAATTCCCAGAACAGGCAAAATTTTGCCAAGTTCATGATTTGGCAGAGTTCTTGCATATTCCATACAATTTCAATGAGAAGCCCTATCCATCTTGTGCAAAGAGCAGATTGTCATTTTCCACTTGAAATACACACGTCACACTGACCTTATGTCCTCTGTCAAACTGAGACATTATCACCAACTTTTAGTGCAAAAGTTTCATAGCGTATGGGCTTGCGCTCGGTCTGTTGTTTTGTTCTGTGTGTTTGTGTACAAAGTGTCACTGTATTGGACAACAGACAGACAAGGCCTCTGCCATCACTGGTAACTTCCTCCATCTGGTCCTGCCACCGTCACCTCCACAAGTGCTTGCTTGATGCCCCATTCCTCCTGGTATATCAGGAGCTCCCTCTACTCAGTGATGCTGGATAGTTTTCCACACATTTTCCTCATGCAAAGCCTTTCTCCCCTCAGCTCACCTGAGGCATGTTCAGCTTTCCTGAGACTGGACCACAAATTTTGTTTTCTGTGCATTCTGTTTGGTTTTTGTTTAACAGATGGCACAGAGTGGGCAGTCAGGATGCTGAGGGCATGACCATGAGTCGGGAAGAGAAGAATAAGAATGTAAATGGCGCATAATGTTGCAGGTGACAGGTGCAGCGACGGAGCCTTTAGTCCACTCTTAGCAGTGAAGATGGTCACTCCAGGGATATCCTAGTTCATCCCTAGCCAATAGGAAACAAAGTTTCCAAATGCAGATCAAACCCTGATGGCTTTTCTTTGGACACAGTAGTAAAAGCTTGTGTCTAGTCCAAATGACACCCTGAAGCCAGTTCCCATCACAAATAATCACAAACCTGCCTCTCAGTGAGTGTTGATTCTTCTGCAGCTTGGGAGGCGTAGACAACAGTGGTTACCAACAGGGAGCTGGAGACCTTGGTCGTATGACCTTGAGAAAGTTACTTAGCTTCTCTGTGCCTCAATATCTTCAACTGAAAAATGAGGATGATAATCATGCAACTCATTGAACTATTGTAAGGATTTAGGAAACCATGCAGAAAAGAGAATCTGGCAGAGTATCTGGTTTGTAGTAAGGGCTCTCTAGATGATAGCCATGCTAGGTTAGCGTTTTAGCACAAGTTGGAAGCCAATCCAGAGAAATTTGCTCCATCTCAAGTGATAGCCACCACCAGGATCTGGCCATGGATCGTGGATGGTACTGGAGAGTGAGTGCGTGAGCAGCTTTCCCAGTCCAGGCAAACAGGGCAAGTCAGCATTCTTTCCCAACCTCAGCCATTTTCATATTATCTTTATTGCTTTTGGCCATGTCCACATGCCAGGCTTTGAATTTATTATTTTAATTTACTATTTTTTCTTTAAGTTGGCTCACTTTTTTTTAATCTGAATATATTTACTTTAAAAGAAAAGTGCTGAAGGAGGAAGAAAGGGAGGAAGGAACAATAGAAAAGAAAAGAAGGGGAGGGGAGAGGAGAGGGAGACTGAGGCAAGTAGAGAGATAAGGAGTCCATGGCTCCAGAGAGACAGAGCCACTCCAGAAATGAAAGGCCGAAACCCAAAAGAGATGCCCATGGCAGCAGACAGCAGCAGCCCGGGACTCAGAGAATATGCATTGGAGGTAACAGGACCTGGGATTTCTACAGCAGAGGGGTGTGTGGAGGGACTGGGCCAAAAGGTGAGAGCTGAGAGATGCATGGGGCACAGCAGGAGGCAGGCGGGGAAGGAAAATGAAGTGTGTTTTCTATCAAACCACACATGGTCAGTTTTCCTGAGTCTGGACCACAAGCATGGCATGCATGGTCCTGGAGCATCCGGCCCCTGCACTTCTCCTGTCCCATCTGCAAATGTTTCACTTGCCACAAAAGAGGTGTGAGGCATATGTCAAAATATCATGATGCTAGACATGTGTGCAGCACCTACAGGATGTGATGCAGGGCAGGAGGGATGGGACAGAGAAGAGTGAAGGACACCATGCCAGGAGCTAACAGACCAAAGCCTACACAGCATGCAAATATGCCCGGCTTTGTGCTGTATTCAAGCAGCAAGCTGGAGGCTTGGCTCCTGAATAGGGCAATTTATGGAACTTTGCAATGTTCAAAGCCCCTCACAGCAAGACAAATGCAAATTGAAACTATGTGTGATGCCATTTTTCACCCATCAAATGGGCAAAGATAAAAGTGATTGATATCTTATCGTCTTGGCAAAGGTGTGGAGAATAAAGACTCTCACACACTGCTGGTGGGAGCAGAACTTGGTAGAAAATAACTTTTGAGAGGGAAATGACAATTTGGGAGTATCTATCAAAATTAAAAATTGATATAGTCTGATTCAGCAATTTTATTTCCGAGAGTTTGCTGCATTCTTAGCTTTTGGAAAAGTGCTTGGCACATTGAAAGTCCTCAATGCATATTCATTGAGTAAATTAATTAATGAATTTGTCTCAAAGATATACTCACACATAAATTCAATGATGAATGCGTGAAGACTTTGCTACAATATTGTTCAGAAAGCACAGGAGATAATCCAAATGTATATAAATGAAGGGTCAGTTAAATAAAAATATGAATGCAATCAAGTAATTCTGGGAGAGAGTGAGGCAGAGCTATACATAACACAACTAAACTACTGTCGTGTTGCATTATTAAGTAGTAAGGGGGCTGAGGAAACCACGGGCAAACCCCCGTAATTTGCCCCTGTGAAGGTGGGATAAGGATGTGTCTGTATTCTGAGAAAGCAAATACGTGGATGCTCTTGGCAAAACGATATTAGAAACTATCACAGGGACACTCTGGTAAGGACTAGAGTGCAAGGAAACCTGCTTTTCACATACATCCCATGTTAAAACATTTTTGGGGGGGTTGTACCAGGGATTGAACTCAGGGGCACTCAAACACTGACCCACATCCCCAGCCCCATCTTGTATTTTATTTAGGACTCACTAAGTTGCTCAGGGCCTTGCTTTTGATGAGGCTGACTTTGAACTCGGGATCCTCCTGCCTCGGCCTCATGAGCCGCTAGGATTACAGGAGTGTGCCATGGCGCCCAGCTCAAAACATTTTTAATAATAAAATATGGTAATTGTAGGAAGGTGTTGATGCAGGAATGTTTGGAGGAAAAAGGATTAGATTATGAGATCCATAACCTCATCTGTGGATTGACCCATTTGGTGGATTAATAATTTGAGTGGACTGGCTGGGTGGTAACTATAGGCAGGTGGGGGCCACGGTTGGAGGTGTCCCAGGCTGGAGATGTCTCCCCACCCCTTCCTGGCTGCCGTGAGCTGAGCAGCCTCTCTCTGCCACACTCTTCTATCTTCCTCCCTAAGGTTCTGCCTCACTGGGGCCTAGAGTATTGGAGTTGGCCAACTATGGACTGAACCTCTGAACCCATGAGCCCATATAAACTTTTCTTCCTCTAAGTTGTTCTTGTCACTTTAGTTAAAGGGACTCAGAGCTGACTAACACACCAGTTCTCCAGACTAACAGAGTAATTTGGGTCCCCAGCATCCTCTGAACATTGCAAGAACTTTCTAAGAGTGAATGAAGATCACAGATAATTCTTGCCAGTAAAATGGTTGAATCTGAGAATGAAAGTGTAAGGACCCAGTGCCCCTAGATGCCCAGTAGGCACTTGAAGAAAAAATGACCTTGGGGATCACCAAACCCACTTGACCTCAAGAGTGGAGCACAAAGCTGAATGAAGAATAAGGAATGCAGAACTGCTGAGGCTACAAGACAATGACCAAACATGTCCCAAGGACCATACCCTAAGATCAAGTGACCTCATCCTAACTGGGAGGGCATGTGTTGCAGGAAGGATCAGCCAGAAACCAAAGGCTTGGGTCCTTGTCCAGCCCTTTCTTTTCATTAGTAAAGGTTGGGCTTGGCCCTGGATTTCTGTCCTGTGATTTCAGGAGGCACCTCGCAATCAGTGCCTTCTTCACCAACCCAAGCAGATCCTGGGATGGTTTTCTGTGCTAAATCTCATCTTCCAAAGAACTGTCTGACCTGCATCATTAACTGTCTCTTAAAATAAAGTTGGAGATCCAACTGCCTTACCAGGAAACAGGCACTCAAGGCTCTTAGCAAGGAGAGTACAGATGGGATTTCAAAGCCCTTTCCCCAGGGAAAGGCCAAGTTTTTTTTTCTCTCTCTCTCAATGCCTATGTTAAAGCCCTGTTAGCAAATTGAGGCTTGCCCTGTTGGTCTCCAGTGTTTAAGAGACATTCCTTCTTCATTTGCAATGGCTCTAGCATGATTCTTTTTAGTCTTCTTCAACCCTCTGTATTAAGGAAGACCTGAGACCCAGGGGAATTGGAGCTCTGTCAACACAGTTGACAATGGTCAAAGGCAGGGAAAACAGATCTCAGACTACCAGAGCTCCCTGCGGCCAGATCCCAAAGTCTCAGTACAATTTGGATTCAATATGATTTTTTGTCTCCGTGCTTCAGGCTGAAAATTAGTCATTCCCCCTCCACATGAGCAAGTTTGTACCAACGTGTATGCTTATGTTCCATAGTAAAGGATTGCTCAGTTCCACAGGGAGATGGGGACAGAAGCACAGAGTGAGTGCTATGATTTGAATGTGTATCTTCTGAAGTTCAGGTGCAACCAATGGGACAGTATTAAGAGGTGGAGCCTGAAAGAGGTGATCAGGCCATGAGGTCTCCTACCTCTCGAATGGAATCAAGGCCCTTATATCTAATTTATAATTTTGGGGGTGCTGGGGATTGAATCCAAGGCCTCATGCATGCTAAGTGCTTGCTCTACCACTAAGCTACACTGCCAGCCCCTGGAGGCCCTGATAAAAGAAGCTTCATGGTATGCAGAGAACTTGCTATTCTGGCAAGGGATGACGCAGTGTTCCTCGCCTCCAGAGGATGCAGCCCTCATTGTACAACTAAACCTGCCTAAGACTTGATCTTGGATTTGCAGCCTCCAGAACTGTGAGAAGTCATTTTCCACCCATTATAAATTGCTCAGTTAGTAATATTCTGTTTTAGCAGCAGGAACAGACTAAGGTAATAAGTCTGGCTACAGCCCTGACTGAGTTAGAATGTAGCCCTCCACGACCCATAACAGGAGTCCTTGGTATGGATTAGAGACACACCCAGGCCCCACTTACCTTTCCTGAGCCCTTTTTTATTACATAAAGCCTGCGCTGGGGTCACCCTTCGTATGCTGTGCACTACCTGGATGGCTTGTAAGCAGTTAACATTCAGAGCTCTCTGGAAAGAATGTGCTGATCTCAGACAGGCCAAGAAGAGGGTGAGAGCCAAGATGGAGTCCTGTGCAGATGCACAGGAAAGAATATGAAAGCAAAGCTCATGGTTCCAGAGAGCCATGGGGACCCCAAGAAAAACAAGGGACAACACAGACATAAAAGAGTATTCACAAAAGCACAGCTGAAAGAATTTTAAAATTCCTGAAGACACATGTAATATTTTTAAGGATGGTTGATTTCAACAAGATTCAGTCTCAGAAGCAGAGACAGAGACCTGAGTTCTAATCTCTGAGTTCTAATCTCTCCAGACCTGAGTTCTAATCTCAGCTGTGACGTTAACTAGTAATGGCGTTCTATACTGGTGCCGAGAAATGCCAGCCCCTCTCTGTTGTCAAATAAGAAGGTCAGAATAGATCTCCACCCCTCATACTTGGGCAGTTTCAGATTGTTAGTCAATTTTTCCTCACTGTGACCAAACTGTCTGACAAGAATAACTGAGAGGAGGAAATGTTTATTTTGGCTAACTCCATCACTGTGGGCCTGCAGTGAAGCAAAGCATCCTGGCAGAAGGGAGTGATGGAGGAAAGCTGTCAGATCACAGCTTCTGGGAAGCAGAGAGAGAGAGAGAGGGAGAGAGAGAGAGGAGCCATGGATAAGATATAGTCTAAGGCCACACCTCCAGGCATGCCCCACCTTTCTACAGTTACCACTCAGTAGTCCAACCCATCACTCCATCAATGGATTAATCCACTGATGTGGTTAAAGCTCTCATAATCTGATCTGTTCCCCTCTGAACATTCCTGCATTGCCTAAGCTATGAGCTTTTCAGAGAACACCTCATATCCAAACCACAACACGGACTCCTTAGAATTTCATGGGCAGATGATGGGAAAGTAAATGACAGATTGGGTCCCTGCCAAACCCCTGAGCCAGTGGTGTTTCCACTACCCACGTCGTAATACGTGTTTATTATGTCATGGATGACCAAGATTGAGGCAAAATATGGACTTCCACCCAGGAGCACTCTTGCACATAGAACATTGTCACATGATTCTCAGTAGCTCTAGCACTGACCTGGGAGAATCACAATTGTTTGGTCAGCACCAATGGGATATGGGTCTTTCAAAGGCAGAAGGCGCAGTGCAGAACATAAGAGGATCTACCCCACCCCTCAACCGCCCTGTCATCCTCTGCCACCTTCAGAGCTCAGCATGCTGGTGTCCATGCTGCAGAGGGGCATCCTTCCAGCACCATTTGCTATATGCTTATGCCAGTGTCACAGCCCATTACATCCAGCCAATTACATCTGATTCCTCTCTGGAGGATGCCGGGTGGGTCACTGCAGGGAGCAGAGGAGGCCCTGAGTTTCTAAATTATGAAACCTATTGGGAAATCCTATTATGAAGCTCATCTTACAGGGCTACAGTGTTAATGACCCTGGCCTCCCCTGTCCCTGAGCAGAACTGGCCTCCCTGGGGTTTGGAGGGAGGCTGTCTGGGCTGTGGACTTTCTCTCACTCACCAGCCAAGCGAGAGAGCAGTAGGGCTGCTCGGTACCCTTGATTGTGGCAGCATGGTGGCCTGATCAGGCATGTGCATGCACATGCACACACACACACAGGCCCCCACCTTCTCTTCTAGCACTATCTCTTCAGGATAATGAGGCAGGGGGTCCCACATCTGGACCCATCAACCCTAAGGGAGATGGAAATAGGCCCAGGAAACTTCTTTTGCCAAAAGAAGCTAAATTAGACACAATTTTTCTCCACCTTCGAATCCTGCAGATTTTTTTTTTTTTTTTTTGGTCTCAACTCCCCCAGGCTTATAAAGTGGCTCATCTCAGTTGCTCAAGTTGAAAAAGGCACCGAAACTGTTGAAAGGTTCAAAATGTCCCTTGGGTTTCCAGGCATGAAGGAATCTACATGGAGGTGGAAAATTACCAAGAAAAAAGTCCCCAACTTGAAGAGGAGGGAGGAGCGAAGAAGCAACCATGGAAGGAAAGAAGACTTCCTGGGAGAGTGTGGTGGCGGGAGAGGCACTTTCAAAGACCGTGCTGGTGGGGTGGACAGCCTGAACTCACAGCTGCAGCAGATGGCGGGGAGGGCAGGAGCCTCAGGGAAGCAAGACAAACAGATGCACTGAGGGACTCTTCTGCAGGAAATGTGAAGACCCTGCCAATGTCCAGGGTTGGAATGGTCATAGCTGACCTGTGACCTCCCCAAAAAAGCCACATGGACCCCCAATTATGAGACATGTATTCTAAGCTCCAGCTCTGACTTACAAGAAATGAGGGTCCCGCAGATCTGATCATGCCCCTGAAGAGAGCAGTAGCATTCGTAGGGATTCCGGTAACAAGTGACCAGGCTGGTGATGGCCAGCTACATGGAAAGTGGCTCCTTTCTGTAACTCCTGGACACCCACTCCCACCTTTAGCCCTCTCTTTCTCCTACCCCCAAACTCTTCTTGAGCTTCCTGTCAGCACCAAGCCACCTCTGGCTTACTCTTGGGGTCACCCTGCCTGGTCTTTCCACAGTACCCAGCCTCTACTCAGGTTAAAATTATTCTCTGGACCCCATGGGTCATTGGGTGTTCTCTACAGTGGTGAGCCAAAGCCAGACTAGGAGAGGGACGGGGACAGAGGCAAAACACAGTACCAGGAAAGATTATGCACATTGTCATTTTCTGAGTCCCCATCATGATTTTAAGAGGAAGCTCTTTCTGGAAGCTCCAGGGACAGTATCCTGGAAGGGAAGGCCAGACCTTGAGGGAGCACTCAGGAGTAAACATATCCAGGGAGGATCTGCAGGACACCCAGATGGGACTGTGCAGCCCCAAATTTCTAGCAGGCATTAAGGAGTCTGCAGGTTCCCTACAACCACTGTCAGTCCATCCCCACCAACCTTTCACAGCACGACCTCAGCTGTTGCAATATGTTAAGCTCCACAGCACAGAGAAGGCTTGCTGAGCACCAATCCTTGGCCTGCCTGGCACAGAAGAGCTAGGCTGCAGGGACCCACACAGAGGATCGACTTGGTTACCAACCTCTGCAGGGCAGGGACGTGGTTAGAGATAAGGAGAAAGCTGGGCTTTCTCATTAACTCGCTAAACCATCGCACAGTACTTGAAGTTGGAGGTAAATGAGCCAATTTCCTAGTAATTAACAATTTCATAGAGACAAAGAGAAGAGACACATGATAAGGTCAGAGTCGCTGGTGGGGTCAACAGGACCATGTGATTCTGCCTGATGGGTTCTGAAAGAGCAACTCAGAAACAGGCTTTAGGCGGCAGAGCCCTCTAGGAAGTGTGTGAACCACATGCTAATGCACCAAATCTCCCCCAGACCTCCTCTGCTCACCCTCCCACCCCTCTTCTCACATCCTCCCTCCCAGCGACAGGAGCAGCTCCAGGCCAGGATTGCTCTTGGCTGGCTGGGCTGCCTAATTGGTCTCCAGGTACCTCTGCACAACCCAGCGACTGGTCACCATGAATTTGACAGATTCATGGGTTTAGCAGATGGAAAGTGAAAGCCAGAGAATATGTTTCCTTGCCCATTGTGATAGTCTGTCCTCCCAGCAAATAACACATAACCAGAAACAAAAAGTATCCGTTCTGCAGATTTTTGACATGTGCAAAGTCCCAGATGCAAATACCCAGAGAAGAAAATGTATCAGATCGACACAACCGTGTGAATCTTCACCCAGCCAGGTTCAGGGAACATCAATCCTCAGGCTGTGACGGGAGAGAGAAGTTGTTGGACATGTGCCAGTTCTCACCTGCAGGTCTCTGGCATCCACCTTTCTCCCTGTTCCTGGCCTCCTGAGGATTGGGTTCTAGAGGGCCACTCCAGAACTATTTTGAAGGGCTCCTGTGCCATCTGGCAGCACAGCATGAGCACACAAAATGGTTAGAGAATCTTCTTTTGAAAACAGCACAGAGACCAGTCACAAGGCCCTCCACATGCACTGTCTGACTGCCACCAAAGGGTGCAGAATCCTCTCGAGATTGCCATCTCTGTCCGCTCCAGGGTCCCTTCATCTCCTTAGAGCAACCTTCTATGAGTACCGAGCAGAGAGGTCTAATTTAGTCATCAGGGTCCAGGTACCCAAGTCAAAGGCCAAGCTTTCAGAGAACGCAGGGTCAAGTTCTTGAGACAGGAGGACAGGGCTTTTCTCCTCTCCCAGGGCATTGAGCTCATCCAGGTTGCAGGGCCAGAATCATGATGCCACCTGACTTGCCACTCTCTATTCTCACATGCCACCAAAATGTTGTCAATGCTTCTGAAATGGCAAAGTGAGAGCTCCCTGGGCTCCCCATTCCTTCTACCCTCCAGCGAGTTTGCAATAAGTAGATGGTTCAAAGTCAAGCCAGTTCACCCTAGCTCCAGATTACCCACAGCCACCAAAAGCCAAGAGAGAGTTGGGGCAGGGAAGAATGGAAAGAAACAACTTAGATTTACATATTTGTCCCCACGGGCCCTCCCAGGACAGCCACAGGAGGTGACTGACAAGCAGTATGGACAGCAGAACCCCCCAAAAGAGTAACGTTCCAATTAGCCCAAAGAAATGAACGCTTGTTCCCAGAGTCCCAATTAAATCAGAACCAATCAATGCCTGCTCCGGTTCCTGCCGTTCTGCTCAGGAAATAATGAGAAAAATGAGAGGGCCCCAGCCAGCAAGTGCAGGGTGGCAGCCTTTTGAAGCCCAGAGAAATCACCCGTGCCCTGTCACAAGCATGCCGGGCTGCACCTGTGCCTTTAAGAACTCAGTCTGGTGCCTTGGTCCCCACTCAGACCCTAAAGAATGCCAAAGAGGGTGCCCCCCCACCCCACCCCCAACCAAAGGGACAAAGAGTAGCACTGTGGGACCAGGCCCGGCTGGTTTTAAAACTGTCTGCAGTGATTCATCACTAGACCTGCACTCTCTCCCCTCTGTTTCCACATCATCCATCACGAGTACCAGAACCCAAAAATCCAATAAAGACACAAAGGCACAGCTCTGCACTCTCAGCAGGCCTCAGAAAGGCTGTGTGAGGCCCCAGCCCAGGCAATTAGCTGAGTCCATAGGATCGCAGTGCTGATGGGCATTAGCAGCCCGGTGCTGGGCACTTGACGGACAGGTGTTGGAGGAGGAAGGTAAAGGGGAGGAAGAAGTCATGGGCTGCGAGATGTTCAGGCAAGGTGGTGGTGACAAGAGAGGACAAGTATCAGGAGGCTCATGATGAGAAGAAGGGGCCATTTACAGCCCCCAAACTCTAAAGGACTGGGGTCAATCCTAGTGACCTATTAGGGTTAAGGTGTAGAAAGCCTTTCTCTTAAAAACATCCAGAAGTTCTGAGGGTCACATGCAAAATTTTATAATGAAAAGAAGTCTTTTCCCAAGCCCTGGATTCCCCCATGTTAAACTTCTGTGACTTAAGTAAGACATAAGCCGTGGGGCCTCCAGACCCTTCCATTCTCCCAGGGAGACTGAGCCATGCATCAGTTCAGCCTGTGTCTTGCCACATGTGGTCATGGGCTCTCTAGAGCTGAGGAACACACGTGTGAGCACAGGATATCCTGACTCTCCCAGACTACAAAGTTGGCATCACTGTATCATTCAGAAGCAAAAGGTAATGCCACACACGATACACTCTTACTCCCATTCCAATAGCTTCATCTCCTTCCAGGGCCTGGCATTGAGCCCCAGGAGAAAGACAGCCAAGCCAAAGGGCTTTGAGTTAATGAGCTACATGGGTTCAGTACCAAGTTCAATGCTGTGGGAGCTGGACTGAAATGAACTAAAATATTTTCCAAATTCAGTCACTCCTCAATTACCCTTGAACGAATTGTCCATGACAACCCAAATACTCCATGCCCCACAGCATGGGGCTGGATGCAGGATGCAGAGGGGTGTGTGAATGTATGTGTGGGTGCAGGGGGTGAGAGAAAAAGAGGGAGGGAAGGGGAGGGTGTGGGAGAGGGAGAGGGAGGGAGAGAGAGAGAAAGAGGGAGAATATGAGTGTGTTCCCCAATTAAATATGAATGAGTGATTATTGAATTATTTTCCACTATTCAGAATTGTCTGTATCTCTCCCTCCCAGCATGAATACAGACAATCTAGAAACAATGAAACCACTGGAAAATTGTTAGGTTTAGCATTAGAGATTGAGGTTCTTCAGAGTATTATAATAAGCCATTAGTCACTTCCTGTTCCTGGATGATCCAGAGTTAGAATAGGGAAATCTTACAACTTGGCCCATCCCCAAGGAAGCAGAGGCCTCCCAGGGCCCCAGGGCTTACCCTTGCAGGCCACGCTGTTCTCGGGCTCATAGCCAGGTTTGCAGGTGCAGCGCCCAATGGGCACCATCCATTCCCCATCCCCATTGCAGTAGAGTTTGATGGGTACGTCCACTTCCTCTGCGTTGGGGATGCACGTGCCCCGAGCAATCACCAGAGATGTGCTCTCCGCTCCTGTCATGGTTTCTGGGAACACTGCAAAGTTTTGAACAATGCTGGGACACTTTTTGAAGAAGACGCGGACAGAAAGGAGAGACATACAGGCTCCATAATCCTGGAAAGCGAGGTAAAAACCATTCCGAGTGAGAGGACCAAAGCTCCTGACTTCTGTGTTGACCTTCATCAACCTTCCCCCAAAGTCCACCTGGGAGAAGCTCTCATCTGCAGCAATGGTGTCTACTTTGAGGTAGGGAGCTTCAGACCAGAAGGCTGACTTCTTGGTGGCAATGACAGAGTCAGTCTCATAGTAGTACAAGTTGAAGGTCTCCTTGCAGGAGCCTGGGACATTGGGGAGGCTGCTACAGTCTCTCACAGTGAAGCGCATCTCTGTGTAGATGCGATGGGCCCCCCGTCGGTTGATGAAGGTGGTGAGCAGCCAGTTGTTCTGGTTGGGCTCGAAGACATTGCACACCTGGTAGGTGCGGATGGTGTTCAGGTTTTCATCATAGCCGCTGACTTCTTCCCACTGTACCAAGGAGTCCATAGACACACAATGCAAAAAAAAAACAGAAAATAGAGAATGAGACCACAAACCAAGACAGAACAGAGGAGAATCCTAGGGCTGGGAGGGCCTTACGAGCTCACCAGTCCCACTGCTGGACTTGGGAAATGAACATATCCAACCCCTGCTTCATTTTAGACACTTCTTTTTTAAAAAATACTTATTTTTTTAAGTGTAGATGGACACAACACAATACCTTTATTTCTATGTGGTGCTGAGGATCGAACCCAGGCCCCGCCCATGCTAGGTTAGCGTTCTACCACTGAGCCACAATCCCAGCCCCTTAGACACCTCTTTATGAGATGTCATAGTTCTTTGCCTCCCATACCAAGATATAACAGATTTCATTCTAGAAAGCATTTTCTCATCTAAACTATAAGTCTCATACTGTGACTATGGCTTATGACATCCATGGGGAAAACCTGCAGCTCTCAGCTCCGAGTGATGGAAGGAACTTTCTTCCTCACTTCCACAGCCTCTATGGAATAGTGGTCCAATGACATGACACCAGTCATTGGAAATCCCCACCTCTGGAACTGATTTCTCTATTGTGGTGAATCTCCTTTATCTCCCCGAAAAGCACATGGATATAAAGCTTGCCAGAGTTACTCAACAAACTCAGATTCTCATAAACTTTTGTTTTATAACCTTAATCTCTTTGAAAGAGCTAGACTATAAAACACTGTGGAGATTGCTAAGAGAGATCCACAGTGAAACCATTTAAGCTTCATTATGTGCAAATTTCAAGCAAACCTTTGAAAAGCAAGAATGTTGGAGGGTGTTATTCGGGGAGTAAGTTTCTTTCTAAGAGAGAGAGACAACCATGATTCTCATTGAAAAAGACAGCCCCCATTTTTAGCAGCCATATAGATTGGATTGGAAGAACACATTTATTAGACAATGTCTCTCAATATTCCCAACAACTAGATACTATTATCTCTAATTTATGGGTGAAAAAAATATCATGCAATTCTCCATGGCTGAAAGCAAAGGTATAGAGCTAAGGACCTAGACAGAAGTGGTACTTTGATGGCCTAAGAACTTCTTGAAAATTATTTCAACAGGCCGTGGGAAGGGTCTGCAAAGGCAAGTGTCAAAAAGAGTTTCTGGGTCATTCTTTCTTCCTTGTGTTATAAGGAAAGAGGTGGAGGAAATAGCTATCCTGCCCATATCTGGAAGCTCTCAGGGCTCTGATCTCAAGAACTGAGTCTACTCTCAGGAATAAAGTCCTATTCTGTCTGCCTAAAATAAATAAAGGAGAGGAAAAAAAAATTAAACTTACTAAAGTAAAAAGTGGGTGGGTTAGGATCCTTGACTATTTGGCAATTGTGATCAAGGTAACCAGAACCTATCCATTTCTTTAAATATTGTGCTGATTATTGTTCATGGTGTGAAGTTTAAATGTATATATTGGAATTGTCCATTAGCAGCTAAAAGCCAGTTATGTATGTGTGCATGGGAAATACTCTGCAATAGCTTCTCACAAGGGGTTAAGGCCCCTAGAGAGGCAGGAGGATGGAGGCAAGACAGTTCTTCAAACTGTCCCAGGGTATCAGAAAAACCAAACAAAGTGTGAAGGGGGACCAATGGGATGACCTTGCACATCCAGGACTATAAAATGACCTCCCTTGTGGCCAGAACTAGGCAACTGAGCTGCAGTCTAGCCCACAAACCTGCTGGCCCCCAGCCCCTCCCAAGGGCCGGTTTCCTCCACAGCCCAAAGTCCTCAATCAGCTCCTTCCAGATCCTGTGCCAGTTTGGGGACAAAAAGGCCATCCCGATTCACTGCCCTAGACAAAGTCTCATGTCCTCCATAAAACACCCAGCACCCATCTATCACTTGATTCCTTTATGATCTCCCAGCACTTCTCCCTGCTCCACTTTCCTTCTAGAAAGCCAGATTTTACTTTCCAAACCCACAAGTGTGTCACATCTCTAAATGTTTTCTCACGGAGCACCTTCTCCATAGAATGCCTTTCAGGATTGGAAAACCTCCCAGTTACCAGTTCACGTTCCCCAGGCAGGACTGGACTCCCTACCTTGGCGCTTGCTCCGGGCTTCTCCTTCACTACGGCCCCACTGTAAGAACGTGTGTGCTCAGGAGCCAGGGTATCTCCCCCAGGGGTCAGCGAGGCCCCAAGGACTGCAGCACATCATCAACAGGCTGCATCCTATCACAACCCCTGAGTGGGTGTGGTTCATGCAGGTGGACATGCCTGTTCCCAGGCTCAGTGACAGGGCCACCAGCAGAGAGAGAGACAGCCCCTCTGTACAGTTTGTGCAGAGTATAAATTCCCACTGTCAAATCTCACCTGGACTTTGCTTAATTTCTTATTGATTCTCTTGATGTAGAGAAACCGCTTTTTCTTCTTTCTTGAAGACTACATTATGTTCTATTACAACGTGTGTTTGTTAAAGTTACATTCTGCTTGCTTGGTTTTTGAAGGCAGAAAGCAAATATATTAGGGAGAAGAAGTTGCTGACAGTGTTTCAGATTAAGTTTCCAGTTTGCAGACCTCCCTCCCTTTCTAGGGCCACTCTGAAATTTTTTTCCCAGGTAACATTACCTGACAGTTAAGGGAAGGGTGTCTTTCTCTCGCTTTTCTGCAATTGTTTAAACCTGGCAGGTTTCATGATCCATTTTTCCAGGGGGGGGGTCTTAATATAAAAGTGGGTCACTCTGTTTATGCACAGGTGAGGCATGTGGCCCCATTGAGGGTGGGGGCTGGACACAACTGGAGTCTTTGTCCCACCCAAAACTAATGCAGCTCTGCTATGGGATCAGGACCTGAAGCCCAGGCACAGGATCACCTTAGCACAGAGACCATCGCCGACAATAGGTCTTTCAGTAAACAGAATGAGGATTTCCACTCTCATGGAGCTGGGAATATTGAGAACATTTATCTTAGAAAATGACACTGATTAGTATTAGAAGACCCATCAGAGGTAATTGTTTTAAACATTAACCTCTCTAGGCCTCAGTTTTCTCATCTGTAAAATGAGGAATCATACTGGGTGACCTCGAGTTGTAAAATTCTACAGATCTAATTGATTCCCTGACAGCTCTCAAGGGAGCGATCAAAGCAAATTAGAGGGAATAGAGCTTTATATTCAAAGGGAAAGAGTAGAAAGAAATTGAGAGAAAAGGAAAATAGCTCCCTGTTGTTTGGGGAAAAGCCACGATGGAGCCTCCCATTAATTTCTCTCCATCATTCTTCCCCTGTCAGCGGGTGCTGCGAGGATTGGAGACATAAGCCATCAGAGTGGGCGAGAGGAGGGACGAATGCTTTCAAGAGCAGGTAGCGATTAGGATGGGGGCCTAAGATTTTGAAAGAGAAGATTTTTGGTTAATGGAGATGAGGGCGGGGTGGTATTCCCAGCAGGGAGAGACAAACATCATTGTTTATGATACTTGGAATCAGTCTCCTTGCTTTACAGTGAGTTATGCCTCCCTCATTCATCAATGAAAAAAAAAATATTGACTAAATACCAGTTTTATACCAAGCACTCCATTAGCCACTGGGGATACAGCAATATGCAGCTTATAATCTAGTGAGAGGAACACAAATTAGTAAATGATTATGAAAATAACTAAATAACTACAATTGGACTAAGGGCTATCAGGGAAAATTATGGATTGCCAAGAAAGGGGATGCACCTGACATGCAGCAGAATGTCAGGGAAGCCAGGAGGGGATGGATGGAGGCTGGAGAAGTATGTGTCTTCTGGGAGCTGAGTGTCTGAGCGAGCCCAGGCACACACAAGTGCAAAGGCCCTGAGGTAGGGAAAAGCAACCTGATGCCATTGAGGAATGAAGCCTATAGAGCAGAAAAGTCATAAAAGGCTGGAAGCAGTAGGAATAAGACTGAGGGGAAGGTGGATCGGATAGAGAATTTTGGATTTCAACCTGAGTGTAACTAGAAGTGTCACTGATGAAGTTTAGGGATGAAAAACACAAGTGATCAGAACTTGTGTTTTTATTTACTTATTTATTTATTTGGATACTAGGAATTGAGCCCAGAGATACTTAACCCCACTGAGCCACATCCCCAGTGCTTTTCTATTTTTTTTATTTTGAGACAGACTCTCTCGCTAAGTTGCTTAGGGCCTCTCTAAATTGCTGACACTGGCCTGGAACTTGCAATCCTCCTGCCTCAGCCTCCTGATTTGCTGGGATTATGGGTGTGCACCACCACACCTAGCTAGAATTGAGTTTTTAAAAGGTATTAGAGAAGCAATGTAAAGCCCAGGCTGGAGGACACTTGAGCATATGGAAGAGACAACTAAAGGTCACTGTAGCCGTCCAGGAAGAGGTGATGGAGGTTGGACCAAACCCAGGGAGACTGGAAAGATATTTGGGGGCGACTCTCTAAGTGCTCACTAAGCCTACAGTGGGGACAACACACCAAAGGGCTCTAGGTCCCCTAAACATTCTTTAATGCACCTGTCTTCCCTTTCCTCTCAGGATTAGATATTCCAAGATCCTTGGGAATACTGCTTCCCCACCTCCTCCCCTTCTCCTTCCTTAAAAAAGAGGGACTTTTACCAGTCTCGGGTAGTCTACCCTGCAGATGCCCAATGTCCTGTTTAGGACCAAATTTCTTTTACCCTGAGCCTTGCTGGCTCCATTCCCTGGAGTCTTCCTTCTCACAGTCCAGCCCATAGCCCATGTTATCAAGATCTCCTTCAGTGGCCACTTCTCAGCCTCCACTCCGAGGCATTTGACAAATTCCCTCTCGTGGTCTTTCCTGTAATTATCTCCTCCCATTAAAATAACAGCAAAACACCATGATTTGCTTATCAGATTGGCAGAAAATTAAAGAGATAAAATGCCGAGTCTTGGTAAGAAAGTGGGTAAGGGCACCAGTGCCCCAGCCTTTGGGGGAAGTACAAACTAGTGACATCCTTCAGAAGTCAGGGTGGTAGTTTCTCTCAACATTTAAAATGTTGGCTAAAACTCAAATCAGTATGGAAAAGGTGAATCATTTTTAAAAAATTGTGCCACCTGGGTAACCATCTGGAAAGAGCATAACTCATCTGTACTTCATACCTGACTCTAAATTCCCAGTGAATCAAAGATTTCAACATTAAAAATGAAACCGTAAAAGTAATGAAAGAAACCATGGAGGACAATTTCTGGATACAAATTGTGACATGAATTCAGGAACCATAAATTGATCAATCCAGCTCTATTCATTTTTTCCAACTTTTTAATGGCCTGATTGGAAGAGCCTTAATCAAAGTCAAATTTAAAAAAAAAAAAATTATGAACAAACAATGGAAAAAGTGCAATTTATCACAGATAAATTATTCATTTCCTTTAGGATGGAAAGAGAACTTAAACATCAGTAATATAGTAGAAAAATGGGTGGAAAATGTCAACACACTCCTCATGGAGAAACATATAGCTCTTAAACATATGAAAAGATGCTGAATGTCATTCATTATTACAAACAAAAGGTAATTAGCAAAGTTTTGATATTTTTTTTTTGTTGTTATTAGAGAACAGAAGTTTCAGAACACTGCTGGAGAGCTTGCCAATGAGAAATCTGATCCACATTTGGATAAAGGGCAAATTTGTATAACCTCTATGGAAATGTTGGTTTTACTTATCAAAAATTACAACTGCAAACACTCTTTGATTCAGCCATTCCACTCAGAAGATAATCCCTCAGACAAATCTTCATGGATTTGAAGTTAGGAGCACACAGTCATTTGCTGTAGCCACATCACCTCCAGAATGTTACTCAAGCCAAGGAGCTTGGATCATGGAGATGATGTGTGGTCTTATCAAAATCTGCTCCAAGGTCAACCGGCCAGAGTTTTATGTAGTCCTAGTGAAAAGATGAACCATTAACTGAGATTGAAATTCTCACCATCAGCTGAATAGAGGACTCAGAATTTGAACTAATTTGACAAAAATAAAATAAGTTCTGGGACACTGTTGTACATACTTATTTGCAGAGTAATCCTCCTATTTGCTACAGACCGATTTAAATCTAGTTCTACTTCTCAGAGTTCTCAACTGGACTCTTTACTGTGGTACCACAGACCTTCATAAATGTCCATGAACTGGTGAACACACACACACACAATATATATAAGGTACCTGTGCAATGGGATACTATTTAGAACTGAAAAGAATGAAGCTCAGGCACATTCTGAAAATGGGTGATCCTCTAAAACATGTGCTAACTGAAGGAAAGAAGCCATGTGCTATGGTTTAGATGTGAGGTGTCCCCTAAAAGCTCAAGTGAGAGACAATGCAAGAAACTTCAGTGGTGAAATGATTGTAAGAGTTGTAACCTAATCCACTGATAAGGATTAACTGGATGGTGACTATAGGCAGGTAGGGGATGTCTGAAGGAGATAGGTCCCTGGGGCATGCTTGTGGGGTTTATGTTGTGTCATTGGTGATGGCACTCTCTCTGCTTCCTGGTTGTCATGTCCTGCACAGCTTTACCCTACCATTCCCTCCTGCCATGATATTCTGCCTCACTCAGGCCCAGAGCTATGGAGTTGGCCAACCGCAGACTGAATCTCTGAAACTGGAAGCTAAAATAAACTCTTCCTCCTCTAAGTTCTTGTCAGGTCTTTGGATCACAGAACAACAACAAAAAATGCTGACTAACACACTGTGTGTCCCAAAAGACCACATATTACATGACTCCATATACATGAACTGTTCCAAAGAGGCAAATCTAGAGACAAAAAAAAAAAAAAAAAAAAAAAAGTACATTAGCATTTGTCTGGGGCTAGGGGATGGAAATAAGGAATGACTGCAAATGGGCATGAGAAGTCTTTTCTGGAAAGACTTTTCTGGAAATTTTCTAAAATAGGATTTTGGTAATGATTGCAAACTTTTAAATTTTACTAAAATAACTAAATTGTAGGTGTAAGCATATTTATGGTATATAAATAATACACCAACATAGCTTTAAAAAAAAAAAAAACCTGTTACCTGGCCCAGCCTACACCTCAACACCACACAATGTTAGCTTGGTCTCTGTTACCCCAAACAGCATGCCCACAGCAACGCATGCCCCTATTTGTCCTATCCCCTGGGCCAAGGATGCCCTTCTCCTTCATCCCTGAAAACCAGGTGCCAAATAGTCATCCAATCTAGTTTTTTGGTGGATGAACAAATGATGCCCTAGCTGAGGCAAAGAGAAGGGACAGGTGACCAAGGGAAGTATCCCTATCACCAAGACTGAGGGCCTGGGGAGTATCTGAAATGTGGTCCAAAGACGGGATCAGAATCTTGGGCCCAGGATCCCATTCCAAATCCCTGATTTTCCAACCTGGAGGCCAGTCAGGTAGTCATCAGGACAAAAGTGCCCTCCATCTCTAACACACCCAGTTCATCACAATCTGCTGCTTCTTTCTGGCTTCTCTCTTGCAATACCATGGCAACTGCACTAGGCATTACCTCATGCCTGGATTAATGCCTTGGCCTGCTGTTTGGTCAGAAAGTAGTGACAATCGATAAAACACGAGACGTCAGAGGCCCAAGCCAGGATCATACCCTCTCACACCTGGATAAGAAGACCAGACCCATTTCTGCTCCTTGACCTTGTTGCTTATATTTGACCTACACTAGTACCCTTCTCCTACTCCACTCTCATGCCATCTGATCTCCTGGACACAGAGCAGAGAATAGCAAACCTGGCTGGAAGTCACTGCAGAGGACCAAAACACTTTGGAGGACAAATGGGCAAACTGAGGCCCAGAGACGTTCAGTGGCTGGTCCAAAGCCAGGCAGCTGATCCACAGCAGGGCTGAGTTCTCTTTTGCTCCCTCCTTCAAGGGGGCTCAGGTCTTCCTTCCTCCACGAGGACTTCTCCAGCTGTTGTTCAGCTACTCTTTGCTGAATGCTTCAAGCATGACTGAGTTTATTCCACACAATTTAGCATTTGATAACACACGGTTTTGAAGTATTCTTTAATTGCTTCATGTGTGTGACTTTGGTTTCTGCTACCAGGATATGAGCTCCTTGAGGACAGGCAATTATGTTGTGACTAATTTATTAGTTCAATTCAACAAGTAAAATAATTTCAAGCATTTAGCTTCGCAACACTGGAACTAGGCAACAGCATTTTAACCAGTAATATCTGGGACCAGGGAAACCCACAGGTTTCTCAGGGTTCTCTTCTCACTCCATTTCACCTCACTTTTATCCTGGGTGGTTTTATACACACACACACACACACACACACACACACACACACACACACGGTGTATCATCATAACCTACATCACCCACTTGACCTCTCCCCAAAGCCTCGGACTTGTGTATCCCTTGCCTGCTGGACACCCCCTGACAAAAACCAAAAGTTCCGCACCTTGTTCTCTGAAGACCCAGACCACACAGTCTCCAAAGCCAAATATCTAGGAAACACTCTGGATTCAGCCTTTCTATTTCCCTCCTTTTTTGCTCCTCATCACAGGAGATTAACCAACCAATCCTATATCACCTGTCTCCTAACTTTTCTATTTAGCCCTCCCTTCCCATCTTTCCACTGACTTCTCTCTCTCCCCATCCTCAATGATTGTCCCACTACTTTCCTTCTCTCTCCTGCCCTTCAGAATTTTCTAAAATAAATTTTAGAAGTTTTTCTTTCCTGTGGACCTGTCTCTACAGGACTGGGACCGTGTTGAGGACCTCACCATCCTCCCTGTGTGTAACCCTCAAACGATGCTAGGAGCCTGAAGCAGTGAGTGAGGCCCTGTTCTTAACTTCCCAGCCTCCTCAGTCTCTGGTCCTTCACTGAGGACTTGGGGCAGGTGCCATCAGGTGAGCCTGTCCCTGGAAAAAGGAGAAACAAATCAGACTTGCACAGCCCACAGAATATTAACAGCCTTTGAAAGGGCACTATTATTGATGCAAATAGACCACCTGTCCTTGAGATAAGCATAATAAAGAAAACAATGACACCCATTAGGAAGTACTTGTTCAGGCTTTCAGACCGTGACTTTGATGTATGAGAAAGACACCTCCAGGTCCCAGCCAAGATCTAGGTTTGTTAGACTTGCTTATTGAAAGTCAGAGCCCGCAGATTTGCTGCTCTGGAGTGCCCCAGATTGCCCGTTGACATTTGGACAGTGCATATTGACTATGTGCAATCTGGTTGATTTTGTGTGTGTGTGTGTGTGTGTGTAAAGCATGCTGTTAAAATTCTTTGTCATGGGCTATACCCACCAGTCCATCTACACAGCCCTCTTTAACAACCTCCGGAAACTCTGACGACATTCTTTATCTTTTTTTTTAAATTTTTTATTTTTAGTTGTAAATGGACACAATACCTTTATTTTGATTTTAAATTTTTATGTGGTGCTGAGGATCAAACCCAGAGCCTCACACATGTGAGGCAAGTGCTCTACCACTGAGCCACAATCCCAGCCCCACATTCTTTATCTTTTAAGGCCAAATTTGAATCAGAAATAGGCAAAGATCATCTGGAGACATATTTTTGAAGAATGAGATGAACGAGCAAGCTCATATCAAGAAATAATACTTATCGGTCAAAGATGAAGAGCCACTATAAATGACATTAAGAGATTTGAGCAGATTCTACTCTGTGTCTGTGAAGAGAGTTCCAGGCATGAAGCATGGAGTTCTGAAAAGATCTTTCATAGTCGGCCCCTCCCTGAACTGCTGCAATGTCTCCACCCCTCCTAGAATGCTCACTGGCCACCATGCTATATCATCATCTCCATAAACCAACCATTTCTACAAGGCCCAGCTGAGAGGGTCTACCTCCTCTGGACACCTTTCTTTAAGATGGAAACAGAAATGACTGAAATAGGCCTCTGTTCGCCTAACCAGATCCCAGCTATTCTGATCTGTTTCAAGTCCCGGTCATTGAATTTGTTTTTTTAAATAAGGAATGGAGCATCCGCTGCCATGTCTAAGCACTGTCATAGGTGCTGGTGACACAGCAGTGAATAAGAGACAAAGTCCTTGCCCCCATGAAGCTTATATTCTAATACAATGAGTTAGAACAAATCATAGGAATTCTTATAGCATTAAATACTATTAAGGAGTTTGTAAAGGGATAAAATGGAAGATGGTAATGGGGTGGTCAGGGAAGGTGTCCCTCTGAGCAGAGATCTAAATGGCACACACTAGCCAGGCTCCAGGAATGAAGAGCAAGGGTGGCCTGGTGCATTGCCAGGAAAGACAATAGATCAGAGAGATCACAGGAGCCAACAGTAAGGAAAAGGGGAAGGAGATGAGGTTGGGGAGGTGGCCAGGAGGCAGATGGACTCTCACCTCTGTGAGTTACTGCTCTGGGACCACAAATGACTTTCTAAGCATCAATTTCCTCATTTGCAAAATACTGTTTACCTTGTAGGGTGTGGCAAAGACTGAAAGATCAGGGAAGTAACTCATCTAGCCCTGTGCCTGCCGCTAACTACCCTTCCCCAAGTACCAATTATTATCATTATCATTATGACCCGCCATCATTATTACTGAGTCACCAGGGTGTGGAAACCATCTTGATCCTAGATAAGTTGTGGTCAGCAGAATGCACAGACTAAGAGGACAAACTTCCTGTCCTACAACCAGCTGACCCAGATTGTCTACAGAACAAGGACAGCCAGCAACCCCTTTCCCTACTCCTCTATTAATCTCTTAGCCTTCCTCTGGGCCTACTTCAGCATGAGCTCTCTTCCTTCAAGCAGGCAATCCCTGAACAACTGTCAATCATCAGCTCAGAACACAGGAGACAAAACTGGACACAGCTCATAGACTTTGGGCCTGTTCTGCAGTCTGAATTTGGGTATCAACTGTTATGGGGGAAGATGTTGTTTCAAATAGTTGCTCCACCATGCTTTTGGGGGCCGTGATGGGACTTTGCAGGCACTACCCAATCAGGGAAGATGACTGTCCCTCTGAATACAAAGTCCCCTGGAATCCAGACAGTTCTGAATTTCCTGAAGCCCACAGAAGACCAAAGATCCCTTAGAACAGCAGATGGCTCAGGGCTGAACCGTAGCCATCACCAGCAAGCCTTCTCTGCCCAGGACACTGGGCCCTACTGAGGAAGCTCCTGTGTAGACAGTAGACTAAGCCCAAAAGAGCTGGGATATTAGACAAGCTAGAGGGCTAATTAAAATGTAAAATGAGGTCCGTGGGGCATAAACTCCTACAAGCCCAGAGGGATCCATCATTTAGTACACCAACCAACCAAGGCAGCTTTGCTCAATGGCTCCCCTGAGGGCCTGAGCACCAGTTCACCTCCCAATATGCTTTATTACCTCCCAGATGTGGGCTGCAGGACACAAAAGTTCCCCCTCCCTCATTCATTCCCAGGACTCCTGTCGTTTGCTAAAGAGAAGGGTGGCAGGTTTGGGGTGGAGCATTGCTTCTGAAAACCCAGCACCTGGAAAGGGCTTTTATACCTCAGTGTTATGGATTCCCTGAATTACAGATTTGCAGCAAGGACACACTCCTTGGGATCCAAGAGAGCAAGCGAATAAGGGTGAGATTCAAATTAAAATGAGAAAAACAGGCCCACCATGTGTCCCAGGGGGATCCCTAAGAGCAAAACTCCACAAAATCCACTGGGAATTGAGATGGTAGAAAGATGGCAGGAACTACAATAGGGAGGTGGAGGTGAAGGCCCCAAGGAGCACACTTGATCCTGAAAGGAGGTACCTGGGCCTTTAAAGCAGGGCAGGGTTCAGAAGCACTGCTGCATCCATGCCCAACCCAGAACCCAGATCATGGTGATCCCTGGTTCACTGGGATGAAGTTCACTGGCTCTTATGAGTGAGCTGGACTCGGCTATGTGACTATGGACAAGACTTCAAACCTCTCAGAGCCTCAGTGTCCTCCTTTGCAACACAGGGAAACTAACAGTACCTAGCTTCTGCAGGTGAGGATTAAACATGCTTTGAGGCTGTGAGTTACTTAAATCCAGTTGGTGAGCATGGATTCCCAACTCCACAGTCACTTACTTAGCCTCTCTCCTTTCCTCAAAGGCTTTGGTTCTCCCTACAATGTGTATGATCCACGGTTCTCTCCCATTGTCTGGTTTCTGCCCTTGTGGATTTAATCTTTGGCATGTTCATGCCTGCATGGACATGTGTGTGTGCATGTGTGTGTGTGCGTGCATGTGTATGTGTGTGCATGCAGGGTTGGTTGCTGTGGCCCTTTCTCAGGCATGCCCTCTCCTTCAAGGCCATCTGGGCACAGGTCAGCTCTACACTCGGGTCTGAAGGCACTCCCTCACTGCTCAGTGACCCCATACCTATAGGAGCCACACTACTAGAAATCAAAGCTGGCCCAAGGTCTAGATGGTGCACATCTCTTTGCCACCTGACACATTTCACACCCAGGTCTCTGCCGGGTACACCAGGGGAGACACTGCAGGCTTGTGCCTCTGGAGGAGGCTCCTGGTCCACATCCCTAGGGCCACCATAGCCTCCACCAGGCAGCAGCATTGCGTACCAGGCCCTGCCTGGAGTGGGGTCCTCAGCCATTATGACAGCTGCTGCTGCTGTTGACACTGCAACAGTGACAAATTCATCCCTCTGACAAGATCCCTTTAAATAATTCACAGGGAGCTGGGGATTAAGACACTGTTTCTCTCTGTCTCTGTTGAGATTTAAAATACCTCCAGCTGAGGCATTTAAAGAGCATATAATGGGCTGCCCCTCTTGGGTCTCCCCTCCCCCCTCCTCCTTTTTCCCATTTCCCAAACTCACCCCCCACCCCACCAGTCAGTCCTATAATAAGGAGGTCCAGAAAACAAGAAAGAGAGAGGGTGGGGGGGGGGAAGGAGGGAACCAGTGCTTGGCTGGTCACTATGGCAACGGTGGCAGGGTACTCAGCTGCCATTATCCCAGCGCCTCACACATGTGATTATCTTAAGCTGTCGATTGAATGTGGTTCTCACTGCTGCCCAACACGGCCTTGTCGAACAAGGCAGGGGCGGGAGCCGCGGGCCCCAGGCCGCAGCTGCCTAATATTGCTAGGCTTAGACCTGGTCTCCATGGATGGAAGGCCAGTTGAGTTGCCTCTGGAGGGACTGGTGGCATTTCCCTTCAGCTTGGAGGGATTTCCGCTCAGAATGCCAGCCTGAAGCTGGGGCCACCAACACTGGGCTGCAGCCTGGGGAAGTGGGCTTCTCATTCTAAGAGTTCACTGCACAGGGGCCCTGCTGGCTGTCCTGGATACCAGAGAGCCAGCCAGGGGAGAGGAAGGGGCGGAGCCTTCTGGGAGGAGCTCTGGATCCAGTCCCATTCTCAGGGTAGAGGAAATTCTCAGTCTCATGCTATAAGGAACCCAAACCTGGCCTGGGAAGAAGGTGCCCCTTTTCTGGCCTGTCTGTTCCCACCATTGGATGGGAATAGAGCTGCTATGTGTAACTACTTCAGGGGACTTTGGGTTTTTGTTTTGTTTTGTTTCAGAGACTATAGCTGCTAAAGCATGTTTCTAGGAAGCCTGTGAAGGACTTTGGCCTCCATTGAGAATAATTATCTCAATCCTTTGCCTCCTGGACTTGGCTTTGGACCATCTCTGGGCTAAGATTCCTTGAATGACAAGATCATTCATCAAACCCTATCAGACACACTTTAGTTTTTCCAATGTCCCTTTGAAAATTCAGCTCCAGATGAAGCCCATCATTTCAGATAGGCCCCGATCAGCACAATGGACTCGCACCTGGACTGCTCTGAATCCCTGAGATAGCCTGGCCCTTCCTCCCATGGCATCCTGTGGTCAGCACCATGAAGACAGAGCTTTACTTTAGCCCCACCTACGGCACTGCCCACCACATCACCCCAGCTCGTTATTGCACAATTAATTGCTTGTACCTGATCGCAGACACAACCTGTCACCGTTCACCATGCTGCTCTGAAAGCAGAATTCCCAATCAGCAAGCTAAGACTGCGCCTGAACTCCAGCATCTTCCACATTGGCTGTCCTTTTTGATAACCAGGATGTGTGCGGGACATGCCTGTCTCCACCAGAGAGCGTGATGAGGGGGTAGTATGCATGGAGATGGGGAGGTGGCATGCTGGGACCCCCAGCTGCAGTGCAGGAGGGATCTGTCCAGCAGAATTGGTACTGAGGCCACTGGGTGGGAAAAGCAGCCTGCTGGGGTCACCTCCCAGCTCTCCTTCCCACGAATCCTCACTTCCTCAACGTTTGCCAACACCTGTCAGGAGGGAGCTGACCCACCCAGGCTTCTCTGTCGCTGCCTGAAGCTGGCCATCTGCAGGGACCACCTGTATCCTTCCTCCTCTGGATTCCTGGCCAGGGCTCGCTTGCTCTGTGATTGGGGCTTCTCACTTCATGCTCCATCTAGACTTGCCACTCTCTGCTCCCAAGCCCACACATCACTAGTCACCTGCTCTACCTCCCCTGTAGAGCTTGCTTTTTTAAAAAAATAAAGATTCATGAGGTGCTTGTCACATTCACTGCTTGGTAGTCCAAGGTTGGCAAATCTAGCCTTCCCCTTGGTAGGATATTGGGAAACATTTGTCTTCCCTAGTTGCCCCCCCCATTCTCTGGTTTCTCAGCAGTCTATGACACTGACATCCCTTCACACTCCTTTGCTGACAGAGGTACACGAATGAGCTCTGTGGTCAGATGAGCTTGGGGTCAGTCTCAGCAACACTTGGTCCTATTACTTTGAATAAAAGCTCTGAGCTTCATGAATCTGAAAAATGGAAGAAATGCCACCTGCCTTCAGGGTCCCAATGAGAAGTCAGCCAGGTAACATAAGTAATACCCAATGCTGGTACACAGTCAGTGCTTAATTAATAGTGATGAGTGTACTAGTTATTCATAATTATAATATCACTATTAGAAACAGGGTAAACCTCTGATGTTCATGCAAGAAATACAACCCTGCCACGAACCCTAAAATGTCAATCTTGTATCCCCCGGGGTCCCTCGTTCAATCAGTTCCCATTCTCCTCCCAGGCAAGTAAGGCCTCTCCAACAAGAATCAATTCTACCACCAGTGCTAGTCAGGGCAAGAGGTATAGCACTGAGCTTTCTAGTTTAAAGAAAAGGTAATTCTCCCAGCCACTCTGTAAATAATCTCTTATATGACCATGTTATAAAGGCAGAATGTGGGATCAGAGAAGTTAAGGAACTTAGCACAAAATGGCAATAAATCCAGAATGCCAAATTCCAAACCCTAGCCTTGTTCCTTTAAAAATATAGCGCGGTTTAGGCCAAATGATTCTCACACTTTTGGCTATCACTGGAAGTAAGGCCAGAGGCATGGTCCCAGGGCTGGCCGGTTTCCACGAGGCTAAGCTCATCCTTCCTGCAGCCAGGTTCAGTGTCCTCCTGTTTCTGCTCATGACCTTGACCCTCTCTTCCTCTGTTTCTCCTGGGTATCTCATCTAGGCCTCTTAACTCTGCCTCACCTTCTAATGCTCTGTCTTCCCCAGTAACGTCCCCTCCTTCACCCGGACCACCAGCCCCGAGAGCTGAGTGTGCAGGTTGGTGGGACTGATCCACCTCTGTTCCAACGTGGTGCCAGTCAGGAGCCTGATTCCCTTCTGCTGCCTTTAGAGCCACCTGCCCTTCAACTTGAAAAGAGCTGTCATCGGCAGTTGATCCTCAGGCTCACATACCAGTTGCAAAAAATGTATATAGTGTTGGGACAAGGGACACGTTTGGGGACTGCCTTCCCAGGGAAAAAAGAAATGATACCTTTCTGAAACAAACTAGGGTTAAACCTGTCAAGGATGAGGGGCAAGTAAAACAATTGTGGTCTGGGAAGAGGCCCCTCTTCCAACCTACGTACATACCACTGCCATCTGGGTGGGACTATGGCTGCCATGAGTGACACCCCCCCCCTTTAGGAAACTCCTTATTCCTCATACTGTGACTTGCCAAGAGTGGGGAGGTGGGCTTGGGTGACCTCTGGAGTTCATGCACAGAAAATATCCTGCTCAGCTGGCATGCATGAGTCCGTGAGTTATTTCCAAGAGTGAGAAAATAAATCTGTCTGAGGTTAAAGTTCTAATAAAATATCACAACTCCCAAAATTCTTTAATCCAGCAAGCCAAGGAAATCCCTCTTTCTCAACCTTTCTCTCTCTCTCTCTCTCTCCTCTCACCTATCATCCAACCCCCTACACACATCCCCAATGGATGTCTGCAATCAACATATTCATGTTCTACTCTATGACATGCAGTATCATTTTATTTCCCTCCATTTCCAAAGCATGCACATGCCACTCCCCTGCAAAAAGTCTTATCTAAAAGTCCTACAAGGGAACATCTGAGGAGCAGTGTGGGTATGTGGCCTTGCTGCTCTGACAACCCAACTCTCCTCCCCGCAGGACCCAGCCAGCACCCACCAACCTGTGCCACACCACCACACCTCTCCCAAGAGCAGGGTCCGCCTCTCCTGGACCTGTTCCCTCTCCTAGAGGAGGCCTGGCCTTGTGGCTCTCCTCTCCAATCCCCACGCCTTTGTCTATCACCATCTGTGTCAGGCAGGTGATTTTAAACTTCCATTCCTAAAAGACGCATATTATATAAAAAATGTTTTAAGTGCCTTGGGGTGTTTTGTTCCTCATTGCTTCATAAAAGTGACATTAATAGCCAGGGAAGAGCTCTGCTGAGTGCAATTACGAGGATGTTTCAGGTATGAAAGCTGTTTTGAGCCTGCTAATGTTTCCTAATTACAGGCCTTTTGGTAGAGAGAGAAAAAGATAAAGAGTGGGTGGGAGGCCTAGGGTGGGGAGCTCTGACTTATCTCAGTGGTTTACCTGGAGAGGAAAGGGGAGGAGAGGGGAGGAGGGAGGGATCAGGGAGGCCAGCGGCCCACCAGCAGGGAGGCTGGCCTCTCTGTGCTGATCAAGTGGTACTAATTTCTGGGTAACAGCTCGGGACAAGGGTACCACTGGTGGCTCTACTGTGAGGGAAAAAAAACCTCCCAGACTGAAACTGAATTCAAGGAGCTCACAGAAGCTCCACTGGGAGTTCTCCCGAAGCCACCCTCTGCAGACCCTGCAGTAGGTGGCATAGATGTCCTCCTTAGAGCCAGCCTGCAGGAGGTTCAAGGTCAGCATTGGTGCTTTTTAGCCATGTGACCTTGAATACTTTATCATAATTTATGCCTTAGCATCACATCGTGTTAAGTTTCTTTTCTTGTCTTGCTCTTTAGCATATCTTCATCCTTCGGGTGCCTGATTTCTGATTCCCTCTGAAGAATGACTCCTTTCTGCCCTTCAGCCCCTGGGCGTCCAGGGTACCCTGCACAATTCCAGATGCACACAGACCCAGTGTGGGAGCCAATAAGCATTCTGCATTTTCTGGCTACTGAGGTTGGTTCAGGGCAGGCATGGGATTCAAGCCAAGCCTCTCAGGCCCAATCAGAGCTAATTTCAGGGCTTCAGCTGGAGGGCCCACAAGGAGGTGCTTGTTTTTCCCCAGAGCATATGGATGGAAGGGGTTGAAAGGGCTGGAGCCCCTGCAGAGAGGGCAGAGAAGTGAGGTGTGAGGATACTGATCCTAGTTATCTACTAGCCCAAACATGAAGCCATATCAGCCCCTGGACCATCCAGTGCCGTGAACTTCATTCATGAACTTCCATGAACTTCATTCAGTACTAAGTTTTGCTTTTCTGTCACAACTGATCAAAAAGCCCTGACTGATACAAAGTGTAGGCGAGAATGGCTTCCAGGCCCCATGCAGTGGCCCCAAGCTGAGAAGTCTGACCAATCGCACCCCACCTCCCAGCTCCTGCCCTGGCATGTCCCAAAATTCAAATACATGAAATCCCATTCACAAAATGATTTTGCCCACAGCCAAATTTCTCTTGGATCTGCCTAATGTAGCTCAGGCTTTTCTGTCTTAATTAGTATGACTGAACCATCAAAGGAAAATAAGAAAAACTTCAGCCCTCCAGAGGGCTAGTGATGTGTTAACATTTCTTAAGTGTGTACCAAGGAAAACTTTTTGCTGACATCGTCTCATAGGTGGCAAAGTTATCCACTGGGCAGAGGAGAAAACTGGGGCTGAACAAGTCTAAATGACAGGCCCCGGATCACACAGGCAGGGAGCAGCAGAGTTGGAAGGCAAGACCGCTGCTTAGATGCCAAGACCTGGGGCCTTAGCTGCTGCTCCAAAAGTTCTCACCCATCAACCCAGATAAATTCTAATTGATTTTGCTTGGCCTTGAAACAGATGAGGCATTATTACAGTGGGTTTCTCTCTGGAGGGCACTTTCCTTATTCCCATGAGGTGGGCAACTGGAGGATCTGACCGGATAGAGGAGGTAGCCAGAGACTGCCACATGGCCCAGATGGTCCACACGTGGTCAGGAGGGTAGCGGCTGTGCAGGAAGGACTGAGTGCGCCTGTGCTCATGAGTGCGCACCTCATGTGGGGATTTAGTCACCAGATGTGGGTATTAGTGTGAGTGTTGCTCCCTTCACGGTGGCCTGCTCTGGAAGCCCAGCAGTCACACCAATAATCCTCCCATCTCTAAAAATATTTCCAGAACTCTCAGAACTGCCCAGAAAGGTATAAGGTGAAATCAGCTCATTTAACTTCATGTATACACACACACACACACACACACATATACACAGACCCCTATGTATACACTCACACATATATACACATGTAAACACACATAGGTACATATACATATGCACAAATATACACATGCATATGCCTATAGATATATACACAGACCCTTATCTATATATGTGTAAACACAGATATATACACATATGCACATCTATACACATACACATATGCATATATAACAGACTTTTATCTCTACACATACACATAAACATATGTATACTCACTGTATATATAGGTATGTATATAATATACATGTTTTATATAATAAACATGTATATAATACACATGTTTTATATATACATAAAACGTATATTATATACATACCTATATATGCACAAATATAATACACATACATACAGATATATATATGCAAATATAAACACATACATATGTGTACATACACATATATAAATATACAAACATATATACACATATATACATTCAGACATACTTGCACATACTGTATACAAACGTGCATATACATACATAGGCAGAGAGCACACACGTGAACACCACTCACTCATCTTGAGGGCTCAGCTGTCCCTTGGCCTCTGTGGAACCCACCACACAGGCCATGCTACAACCTCTGGTCCTGCTCCAGCCTCAGCCATGCCTTCATATCTGTTCTAGAGCCCAACCGAGACTCCCCTCTGGTGTCCCCAAACATGGTCACAATGGTCCTCCCCTCCTCTTCACTCTCCTTTCTGGTGGGTAGATGCTGTGATCCAAGATGCCAATCGCCTCTTGCCAATGTGCTCAGCTCCCTGCCTCATCAGTCCCTCCATGCTTTCTGTGCCACCATAACTGCCACACCCTCCTCCAGGTAGAGGCAGACAGCTGAAGGAGACCCACAGATCAGAGCCGTCACAAATGTGTGGCCTTCAGCCACAACTTGGTCCTCATGCCCAGCGGTATTCTTTCTAAAGATGCCCAGCCTCTCTCCACTCACAGGGTCTGTTAGTTCAGACCTTCTCCAAACCCCTAAAAACATGCACCTCCTCATCTCTTACTCTCCAGACCTCACCCTCAATCTCAGAAAAAAAGGTATGAATGTAGGGAATTTTCTATTCTATGATTTCCTTCACCAAGCCTGGGCACTCAGCTCTCTGTAGCTCAGCAGAGAAGATGCATATACATACACAGGCAGAGAGCACACAACAGCAAAGTACCCCCTTCCCCATAAAAGACAAATATACCCATGGCTTCCTTTCTTCTGTCTTCCCTCCCTTTCACAAACTGCTCTCCCTATCACTTCACCTCCTGCTTGCTCAGACCCTTAATCTCTGCTTTCTAGCTTCCTGTCTTGGTCCCCTCTGAAACTATCTATATAGGTCACCCATAGGGTCTTTGTGGCCAAATGCAGTGAGAAGGCTCAACACCGAGCAGCATTGTCACTCTTGTCCCCTCTTCCTCCTTCCACCCCTTCCCTTGGTTCTGATACAGGATCCCTTTTTGATTTTCTTGCACCTGTTAGGCCAGTCTCCTTTTCGGGCTCCTCTTTCTGTGTGACTCTTCAATTCAGGTTATCCATCCAGACTTCTTACCTCCTCTCCCTCCAGACACTGTCCCAGGGAGATGCAGTCACCCTCTGGGCTCCCATCCCATGGACAGAGGGCCCACTCTCGTTCCATCACCCTTAAGCCAAATGCTGAGGGGGGCACCTCCCTGTGGATGCTCCAGATGCATTTCCAGCTCAGCAGGTCCGAGACTAAACTCAAGTGTGCTTCTCTGCAGACGCCCTCCTCCTCCCAGAATGGCACCAGCATCCATTCACTTGCCCAAGTCAGAAACTTTCATCAAATACACATTGAACCAGGTGCAAGTTTTACCACAGGAATGTGGTAAACAAATATATCAAGTTCTGCACCACGGAAGTCATGCTGAAGGGAGGTGGTGAGGTAAAGCAGAAAACAGCCAATAGAGATGGAAAATTTGCAATGCTCTAGAATGTCACTGTGAAAAACTCCCTGGTCCTGAGATGACATATGATGGGGGTATGACATGGCTGTGATGCAGGGAAGGTGTCTCTCAGGATGGTCCAAGTGAGCAGAGGTCTGAAGATGACAGAGGAGAAGTCAAGAATTCTTCCCAGGTTCAAGCATTTATGATGTGCTAGGGTGAAGGAGAAGTCCACATGTGTAAAGAGAGTGATTCACTCTCTTTAGATGACATGACCAAGAGCATCTAATGAAAGATTTGGCAATTGGATGTGGGAGCTTGGGCCAGGAGTCACTGAAGTGTCGGGAGAATGGAGGCCACTGACCCAGATGAAAACAGGAGAGAAGAGATGTCGGAATGGAAGAGATCTCTCTCAACCCATGGCAAGGGCTAGCCAGACACTCCAACTAGTTGCTGCAAACAAGAAAGGCTCCGAAGCTGCTTAGGACACAGGAAAAGAACTACCTGGTTTTATGTCCCCTCATAAAGAACACTGGGGACTGGCAGCCAAGTCATGCTGGGACCTGGTGGGAGGGTGGACAACGGGCAGTCCAGATAGCCACCACTTCTAAAGGGGACCACTTGACTTGCAATTCTCTAAGGAGCATCTTCCTTGGGAAAGGAGATCATACACTAAAGACAGGTGTTTTTATTCAAAGATCAAGGGGAAAATGGTCACACATCACATCTCCTTATAAAAACATATAAGCCTTAAAACAATAATATAATTTGTAAAAGAGAGCAAGTTCTTAATATTCTAGCAACCTGTGAGACTTGCCACATGATCTGCTTTACACAAAGTCCCAAGTTGGAGTGGGGAGGTTTCCCTAATTGTCTACATTGTTCCTGGTAGGATTTGGACTTGTCCAGAGTGGGCATTTTCGGCCATTGTCCCCCTCTGTGGGTAACACCAGCTCAACATGGACCTGACTCCCCTACCCCAAGGCACGAGGTTCATGCTGGGAGCAGTGAGCTTCTGCAAATGCTGGAGGAAGGTTGTAAGTGAGACCCCAGGGGCCAAGCACAAGTGAAGTCACCGCCCGACCTGAGACCGGATTAGAACCATCCCTACAGCAGAACCAGGGATGATAGGACTGGATGTAATGTGCTCTGGCCCTGATGTGCTGGAGGTCACCTGCATGGTGAAGGGGTTACCAAACATAGGGACCTACAGAGAAGGTCTGGCGCAGCTGAGAAAGCCTAAGGTCACCTGTCCCAGCCCAACTTCAGACCCTGGATAGGATAAAGATCCCATTCATTCTTCTTTATGATTAAGCCCAGAGCTAGCCAATCACCCACGCCAGAGACCTGCACATCACGTCATCTCTACCGCTTCTGTCCCTCTCTCTTCCCTCTCCTGCCATGTTCCCTCCACTAGCGATTCTTCCACCTGTGAGATTCCCCTTTTAGTCGGATTCTTCTGACACTTCCAAGGCAGCTGCAAGAGCCTCTTCCATGTATTACTCTCCCCAATCCTGTCAACAAGTACGACCCTTTACTTCTCCCTCCTGGGATCTCGTCATTAAAATTCAAGTTCTTCACTCAGCCTGGCAGTCATGGCCCTTCACTCCATGCCACATCCCACCCCACACCCAGCCCATCTCAGCACTATCCACACCTTGCTGTGTACTGGACTTTCCCCTCATCTATTCTTCCCAGACTCTCCATGCACTATCTTTGAAACTCCTATTCACTCTTCAAAACCAACCTCCCATGCACCTTCTCTGCAAAGACCTTTTGTCTGCCTCTGGGTTTCTCACTCCCACCTCTACGCCACACTTGTCTGTTGATCTTTCCAGTGTCACAGAGGAGAGATGCACTCCCGCTTACCCATGAATGTGTTGGTCCCCACAGGAGACCAACCAGACCCTCAAGGCTATCCATATTTGTAGCTATGGGGTCTAGCCATTCACACTGTTCAGTGAATGTAGACTGTCTCTCTAGGACAAGCTCTGGGAGAAAGAGCACTCCAGCCCTTATAAATTCCAGCTATGCCCTAATATCTCTGCCCTCTCTGAACCCCCTATGGGCATTATAGATGTCACTAGCCGTGTGCTCTGTTCCCACACAGCCATGGCCTGAGTTATGTGGGTCCAGCTCTCAAGAGGACTGTGATAAGAGATGGTCTACATCACTATACTAGGCAGCAACTTAGGTCGGAGACTCCTGGGACTGTGTCTCTGTGGATGGACAATAGAACCAGCCATGCCCACCTGTACTCCATCCCCACAGTGCCCTTTTGGAAAGGCTCTGCTCCCCCAGCCAACCTATAGGCCTAGGTCTCACCGCAGTATTGAAGGATGATGGTCTGACACTCACCCCCGAGGCAGGATTGGCTGTCCAGCCCAGCTCCGCGGTTGCAGTCCTGGTGTCCATTAATGTCTCTGCAAATCAAAACAAGACAGATGAGTCAGGACTGCTGGACAGGGGCCCTCACGTTCACAAAGCCATTTGTCAGAGTAAAGGTCAGTGTTAGAAGGAGACTTGGGCATCTTCAAGCCCGGGTCACCCTGGGAAGTCCAAGGTTCAGAGAAGGGAAGAGATCGGCTAAGATCACCACAGACCTCAAGTGTCCTGGTACCCAGTCCAGTGTCTCTCCCCACGGACCCCAAGCTACCAGTGTGGGGGTGGAATCATTTGCCCACCCACCACTTTATCCCAAGATTCAGTTACTTCTCAAATCGCTCTACCCAGAAGTTCTTGCAGACCATGCTGGTCCAGTAGCCAAATTGAACCCACTCCTCAGGTCTTCCTGGGCCTCCTCTTCTGCCCTCTTTGCTCCCCCACACTCTGTCCTGCCTCCCTCTCAGGTGTCTTTGTTGTCCCAAGACTTGGTGTTCCTACAAATTCCTTTGTCTAGGCCTAGATACAAGCCCCGCATGTTCCCCTCTGCAAGGAACTCAAGAATCTTTGCCGAACACAAACACATCTCAAAGGCCAGCAGCCACTACAGCCAGCGATAAAATAGCAAGGGTGACTGTAGCAGCCAGTGTCCTGATTACCAATTACCCTCTGGCCACAGAAAGGAAATGATGGAGGTCCTGACTCTGCTTGGACACTCCCGGGAGCCATCGGGGATAAGGTGCATGTGTTTAAAGCATACAATTTATTAAGTTCTTACATATGTTCACACCCACACGACCGTCACCACAATCAAGATAATAAACATGGTCATCACTCCTCAAAGCTGCTTTAGCTGTCATAATCTACCTCTCCCTCCTGCTCCTGACCCACCCGGTTCCTGTCCCCAGGCAATGACTGATCTTCTTTCTGTCACTCTAAACTAAATGGTATTTTCTTAGATTTTACATCAATGGAATCACACAGTATATACTGGCTTCCTTCTTACAGCGCGGTTAAGATTTGTCCATGTTTTTGCATAGACCAAGAGTTTATTCCTTCTTATTGCCGAGTACAATTCCAACTTATGAATACGCCAGTTTGTTTGTTGACACATTCTCCTAACACATTGTTTACAGGTTGGGCTGTAAGAGAAGAGGGCATGAGGGTCCCAATCCCTCCATATCTTCTCCAGCACATGAATATAGTCACTTTGCTCTAAATTCTAGCCACTTTGATGGGGGGTAGTGGTATATCACAGTGGTTTTAATTCCCATTTCCTTATTGATGAATGATTTTCAACATCTCGTCATGTGTTTATTTATCATCGCCCATATATCTTCTTGGGTGAAGTGTCTGTTCCAATATTTTTCCTGTTTAAATGCTGGGTTGACTATTTTCTTACTATCGAATTTTAAGAGTTCTTTTCTCAAAATTTTTATTGACATACAATATTTGTACTTATTCTGGGGATACACTATTATCATTTGATAAATGTATTCACTGTGTAATGATCAAGTCAGGGTGATTAACATTCCGATTCCTCAAATATATCATCATTCCCATGTGCTGGGAACTCTTCAACTCTTCTAGTTATTTTGAAATACATAATTAATTGTTGTAGACTACAGTTACCCTACTGTGTTATACGACATCAGCTCTACTCTCCCTCTTTTAACTATATTTTGGTACCCATTATCTACCCTTCCTATCTCCTCGTCCCTTCTTAGGTTCTAGTGACCTCCCACCAATGCATAAGAACATTCAGTATTTGTCTTTCTGTGCCTGGCTCATTTCACTTAATATGATGTCCTCCATTTCCATCCATGTTGCCACAAACAACAGGATAATGTCCTTTTTTGGTGACGAATAATATTTCCTTGTGTATACATACCACATTTTTCAAATCCATTCATCTCTTAATGAACATCTCAGCCATTCCAAACCCTGACTCTTGCGAATGATGCTATAATAAGCACAGGCATGCAGGAATCTCTCTGATATAATGATTTCATTTCCTTTGGATGTATACTCAGAAGTAGGGTAGCTGAATCATGTAATAGTCTTATTTTCAGTATTTAGTTTTCCATATTGGCTATAGTAATTCACAGTCTCACCGACAGTGTATAAGAATCCCCTTTCTCTCCAACCTGGCCAGCATTTGTTACTTTTTATCTTCTTGATGGCAGCAATCCTAACTGAGTTGAGATGGTATCTCATTATGTTTTGACTTGCATTTCTCTGATGATAATAATTTTTTCATATACTGCTTGGCCATTTGTTTCTCTTCTTTTGAGAGATGTCTATTCAGTCCCTTTGCCATTTTTAATTGGATAGTTTGTTTCTTGCTGCTGAGTTGTCTGATTCCTTAGATATTCTGGATATGAACTCCTTGTCAGATGAATAGTTTACACGTATTTACTCACATTCTGTAGGCTGTCTCTTAACTCTGTTGATTATTTCCTTTGCTGAACAGAAGCTTCTTATTTTGTTACAATTCCATCTGTCTATTTCTGCTTTGGTTTCCTGTGTTTTGGAGGCCTTACCCACAAAAAAAAATCTTTGCCTCTATCAGTTTTTTATTTTCTTTTTTAATTATGTTTTTATTACTGCATTATAATTATACATATTAGTGGGATTCATGTGAAATATTAATACATACACATAATTGTTTTATCCCACAGTACTTTCTTATTCTGTCTCTTCTTCCCTCCACCTGGTCCCCCTCTTCTACTCTACAGCTCTCCCTTCTATTTACTTATTTTTAATCAGTGCATTATAATTATATATAAAAGTAGGATTATTTATAATATATTCATACATGCATAACTAGGTTTATTGCATTCCCCAGTACTCCCCCTCTCTTCTCAGGCCCAGTACTTCCCTTTCCTCCCCTCTACCATTCCCAGCACCATTTATTGATGAGACTGTCCTTTTTTTTTAAGGTATCTTCTTGATTCCTTTGTCAAACATTGCTGGCTGACCAGGCACAGTGGTACAGGCCTATACTCCTAGCTACTCAGGAGGCAGAGGTAGGAGGATCACAAGTTTGAGGCCAGCTTGGAAAACTAAATGAGATGCTGTCTCAAAATACCATAAAAAAAGTATGGCCTGGGATGTAGCTCAGGGGTAGACAGAGCACTTGCTTAGTATGTTTAAGGCCCTGGATTCAATCCCCAGTACCAAGAAAAATAATCATGTAGATTACTTTCTGGACTTTCCATTCTGTTTTGATTAGCACAGTTTTGTAGTAGCTTTTCAGGTCATATATTGTGATGCCTAGAACTTTTTTTTCCTTTTGCTTAAGGTGCTTTAGATATTCTGGATCTCTTATGGTTCCAAAGAATTTTGTGATTGTTTTTTTTCTAATCTGTGAAGAATGCCATTGGTATTTTGATGGGGATTACATTAAATCTATAGATTGCTTTGTATAGAATGGGCATTTTGACAATATTAATTTTTCCAATCCATGAGCATGGGATGTCTTTCCATTTATCATGTCCTCTATAATTTTCTTAACCAGCACTTAATAATTTGCATTGTAATAGTCTTTCACTTCCTTGGTTAGCTTAATTCCTACGTATTTTATTTGTATAGATATTGTGAATAGGATTGCTTTATTACTTTTCAGGTAATTTGTTATTTGTGTATAAAAATGTTACTGTTTTTGTGTTTTATCCTACAACTTTATTGAATTCATTTATCAGTTGCAACAGAAGTGGAGTCCTTAAGGCTGACTCTCCCTCCCTCCTTCCCTCTCCCTCCTTGTCTCTCTCTCCTCTCTCTCGCTCTCTCTCTCTCTCTTTCAGTACTAGGAATAGAACCTCAAGTGTGCTTTACCACTGGATTCCACTCCCATATGTCCTCAATATTTTTTTATTATTTTGAGACTATGTCCTACTAAGTTGCTGAGGCTGACCTTGAACTCGTGATTCTTCCTGCCTCAGTCTCCCAAGTAGCTAGGAACATAGGTGCATACCATTGTGCCTGGCTATTAGGGTTTTCTATATATAAAACCATACCATCTGTGACTAGGAATAATTTGACTTTCTCCTTTCCAATTAGATGCTTTTTTTTTTCCTTTCTCTTGCCTAATTGTTCAAAAATTTCTAGTAGTATGTTGAATAGGGGAAAATGCTCACCCTTGTTTTCATCCAGATCTTAGAGGAAATTCTTTCATTCCCAGCCATACCTATTTAGCATGATGTTTGCTGTGAATTTTTATACATAGCCTTTATTGAGTCGATCTTTGTTTCTTTCATACTTAATTTCTTTTTTTTTATCATGAAGAGATGATGAATATTATCAAAGGCTTTTTCTATGTCTGTTAAGATCATGGGTTTTTGTCTCTCATTCTGTTAATGTGCTGTATTTCATTTACTGATTTCTATCTGTTGACCCATCCTTGCATCCCTGGGATAAATCCCATCTGATCCTGGTGTATAATCTTTACAATGTGCTCTTGGATGAGGTTTGCTAGCATTTTGTTGAGAATTTTTACACTTATGTTCATTGGGGATATTGGTCCGCAGTTTTCTGTGTGTTGTCTTTTTCTGGTTTTGTTATCAGGGTAATGCTGGCCTCGGAGATGAGTTTGGCAGAGATTCTTCCTTTCCAATTTTGTGGAATAGTCTGAAGAGAATTGGTATTGGCTCTTTTTAAAATGTTTTGTAGAATTCAGCAGCAAAGCCATCAGGTTCTGGGCTTTTCTTTGTTGGGAGACGATTTATTACTGATTCAATCTTGTAGCTCATTATTGGAGGTCTGTTCAAGTTCTACATCTTCATGGTTCCATTTTGGTCAGGTCATATGTGACCAGAAATTATTCCATTTCTTCTATTTTTTTCCAATTTTTTGGTGTGTCATTGCTCACAATAGTCTCTAATGATTCTGTGTATTTCCGAGGTATCAGTTATAATGTCTCCTTTTCCATCACTGATTTTATTTGGGTCTTCTCCCCCCATACTCTTTCTGGATAGCTTCTCTAAAGGTTTATAGGGTTTTCTATATATAAACCGTAACATCTATGACTAGAAATAATTTGACTTTCTTGTTTCATCTTTAAAAAAAATTCTTCATTTCATCAATCTTTGTCTTGCTTTCTCAGTCTGTATTTTGTTTATTTCTGCTCTGATATTCATTTAATTTTTACCTCTCTCAATTTTGAGTTTAATTTGCTGTTGCATTTCTAGTTCCTTAAATTGAAAAGAATTTGAATTCTGCACTATTATAGACATCTTCTGCAAGTGTTTGTTAGATCCATTTGGTCTATAGTACAGCTTAATTCCAATGGTTTTTTATCGACTTTGGGGTGAGTCTAGATGATATGTTCACTCATGGAAATGTAGTGTTGAGGTCTCCAACTATTATATATCTCTCTTTAGATCTTATAATATTTGCTTTATAAAATTGGAAGCTCCAATGTTTATAGTTGTCATGTCCTCCTGTTGAGTAGAAAATGTTATAGTTACATAGTGATGTTTTATACTATTTTTACTTATAGTCTATTCTGGTTGTGTGTTAAGTATAGCTACTCCTGCTCATTTTTGGTTTTCATTTGCTTGGAATGACTTTTTTTTCCAACTCTTCAATTTTTTAAATTTTTATTTGTTCTTTTTAGTTATACATTAGAGTAGAATCTATTTTGATATGTTTATACAACATGGAATATATCTTATTCTAATTAGGATCTCAGTCTTGTAGATCAAAGTCTTCCACTTTGTCTAATCCCCTGAATGTCTATTCTTCTCCTCCTTTCCCTTTCTTGTGATTTAGCATCCACATATCAAAGAGAACATTTGACTTTTGGTTTTGGGGAATTGGCTTATTTCACTTAGCATGAAAGTCTCCAAATCCATCCATTTACCAGCGAAAATCATAAAATCATCATTCTTCATGGCCGAGTAATAGTCCGTTATGTATATATACCACAATTTCTTTATCCATTCGTCTGTCCCACCCTTATCTTTTGTTTATTTATTTGTTCTAATGAGGTATAAATGACAGCAGAATGCATTTCAATTCATTGTACACAAATGGAGCACACGTTTTCATTTCTCTGGTTGTTCACAATGTGGAGTTGTACCATATGTACAGTCATACATGTATGTAGGGTAATAATGCCCATCTCATTATACGACCTTTCCTGCCCCCATGACCCCTCCCCTCCCCCTCCCTTTGCAACCCTTATCTTTTAATCTGTATGTTTCCTTGACTGAGGTGAGCTTCTTGTGGGCAGTGTGTAGTTGAGTGCAAGTTTTTAATCCATTCAGCCACTTTATTTCTCTAGATTGAAGGGTTTAATCCATTTATATTCAAGATTATTACTGATAAGGATTTACTACTGCTTTGCAGCAACATTCCCTTATCGGCAGGCCCTAAATCTTCTGCTTTGTGTTCATTTTTTTCAGCTTCCCTATTGGGGTTGTGTTCTTCCCCGAGTTCAATTCTGTTTATTAAAATTTTTAGACTCAGCCGAGGAGGAAGTGAGGGAGAAAAGCGTGGCAGTCCCCACAAGGAACCAGGGAGAGAAAGGAGCAACCGCAAATTCAGACTTCAGGTGTCTGAGGTCCAGGAAGCCGGGCTGCCACCTAGACTGGAGAGTGAATTGGAGCAGAGAGTCACCCAAGGTGCCAAGAGATGTGCAGAAAACCTAAAGAAGGATAAGGACACAGTATACACCAAGAAAATACGAGGCAGAAGTCATCAGGACAGTGGAGATATTTAGCAAAGAAATTTAAGAGGGAAAAAATATAATAAAGTTACTTTAGTGATAAATTTTTAGTATAATTTTTGATACCAGTAGAAAAGTGAATTCTGTAAATAATGATATAGGTGTGTTTAAGGGAAGAAAGAATTTTGGGGCTCTGGTTTGTCTTTAGAACCCTGCAACAGGTCCACAAGGGGCATTTCTGGCCAGTTTCTGAGTGGTAACTATTTATGTCTGGGGCAGGTGGGCAAAGTATGTTTCCTCCATATTGCAGAATAAAGCCCTGCTTCCTAATGTCAAGAAAGAAAAATAAGGATTTACTACTGCTATTTTGTTAATTGTCTTCTGGTTGTTTTAATGTCTTTTTGTTCAGTTTCATCTCTCTTATTGTTTATTTTTGTGGCTTATTGGTGGTTCTGTGCTGGTTAGGATTTTATTCTTTTCTCTTCCTCATTTATGCATCTGCTTTACCATTCATTGAGTTTTATCTTTCACTAGTTTTCATGATGGGTAGTTATCTACCTTTTGATCACAGATGTAGGACTTCTTTGAGCATTTTTTGTAGGTGATGGTAAATTCCCTGTTTTTGTTAGTCTTAGAAAGTCTTTATTTCTGAAGGATGGTTTTTCCGGATATAATTTACTTGGTTGGCATATTTTTTTTTCTTTCAGAACTTTGTATCATTCCATTCCCTCCTAGGAGGCTTCTGCTGAAAAATATTCTAGTAGTTTAATAAGGATTCTCTTAAATTTGACTTGATAACTTTTCTCTTGCTGCTTCATCTTGGACTTCTGACAATTTGAGTATAATACATCATGAAGAGGACTTTTTGGAACAAATCTCTTTGAGGTCCTTTGGGCATTCTAGGCCTAGATGTCTACCTCTTTCCCAAGATTAGAGAAATATTCACCTATTATTTCTCTGAATATATTTCCCATGTCTTTCCCCTCTCTTCATTCTTGAATGTTCCTAATGCAAAAAAGAAAAAAAAATTATTCTTTTAATGGTGTCCCCAAAGTCATAAGTCTCAGAAATATTCTTTACTGTTTTGGTGAGGGGAGATCTAGGATATTTCAAAAAATGTCTTCAAGCTCAGAAATTATTTCTTCAGTTTGATCTATTCGGTAGTTGAAGCTTTCAACTATATTTTTTTTATTTGATATTGTGTTCTTCAGTTCCAAAATTTCTGTTTGGTTCTTTTTCACAGTCTCTGTCTCCTTGCTATACCTCTCATTCATATCATAAGTTGTTTTCTTAAACTTCATTGAATTATCTGTATTTTCTTGTCTCTCTTCGAGTCTCCTTAGAACCATTCTTTTGCATTATTCAGGCATTTCATCGATTCTTTTTTTCCCTTTGGGGGCTGCTGCTAGAGAGGTATGCTCCTTTGGAGGCATCATGGTACTTTGCTTCATTACAGTTCTTGTGTGCCTACATAATATTTGCACATTTGGTGGATCCTTATCTCTACCAGTTTTATCGAGTAGCCTTCAAAGTAAAAGACATTCTCCTGAAGATGTACCTAAGCACGTTGGGTTGCTGAACTACATTGGATTTTGTTCTAGTTGAATGCCATAGTGAAGTCTCGGTATAACTTTTTCAGCTAAAATTAATAGTTGGGGCATGGTGCATGCGGCAGTGGGTACAGAAAGCTCATCCATCTCCAAGGAGTGCATGAGGGTGGGGACACTCTAGCAGCCCATGCCCATCATGTAACAACTCCAGCAATGGGAATGGTGGCCCCAGGGCTGTGGAGTGAAGTAGATATTTCCCCAGGCGCTGTTCAGACAAGCTCCACCATCGGCAGTGGTGGCATTGGGACATGGAGTAGGGGATGTATGCCCAAGCCCCACTTGGGAGAGCATTGCTGGCAGCAGGGATCCAGTGTGAGGCATGTCTTCAGGTCTCTTGGTGCACTTCAAAGGCAGTGGCATGGGATGCATGAATCATGGGAGGCTCACCCCCAGGCCCAGCAGGACTATGCGCTGACAGCTGCAGTGAGTGGCAGGGAGGTATGACATGGGACAGACCCCAGATCTCAGGAGGCTAGTGTTTTGCTTCCTCAGATCCAGTGGGGAGCATCACTGTGCTAACCCATCTGTCTCCTGTAGCACAGGGCACTGTGTGGACATGGGCACTGGAGTTACAATTGCACTACTAGGTTCACAATCTGCAAGCTTTTGTGTGAATGTGGTAGAATTTTGGGGGGACTTCACAATGGGGGTATTCAAGGGTTTCTGTCCCCTGGGGCAGTGTAGATTCCCACAGTGGCTCCATTCTCAATAGGGCACTATACTCCTGGACCTTGAGGGTGAGGGAGGAGATGATGTGAGTTCCTTCTCTGAAGTAAAGCTATGGTGCACACTCCAGGCACCTCTCCTGACTGGCTCTAAACCTATGATGACTATGGAACTCTCCTGAAGCTAGTATTGCTGGCATTCCCAGTGATGGGGTTTGCCAAGACTCTTCCATTTATCATTTGCCCACAAAGAGGAGTCCCCCCCCCGTTCAGAGGGCTGGGGTCAGAGGTAGTGGTGTGCTATGTTCCTCTCTCTATGTTGCCATCTTAGCACCCCCTATTACAGGGTCCCCATCTCTCCCTTGTGAGTTTCAGAATTCCCCCTCAGCCATTGCCTCCAATGAAGTTATTCACATGTTGTTTTGGCCCTCCTTTGGGAAGGAGGCCACCGCTGGACACCTCTATTTAGCCATTTTGGAAGCTCCCAAGAGTTCTGGATACAAGTATTTCTTCAGATATTTGTAAATACTTTCTCCTACTCTGCGGCTCGTCTTTTCATTGCTTTAGCAGTGCCTTTTTAAAAAGCCCAAGTGTTTAATTTTGACAGTATCCAATTTATCAAAATTTTCTTTTATAGTTTAACTGTCATATCTGAGAACTCTGCCTCACCAAGTTCACTACGACTTTTCTTCTATTTTGTGATTAATTTTGAGTTCATGTTTTGGATAAAGTGAAAGGTATGGATCAATGTACTTTATTTTATTTTATTTTTGCATGTGGTTCTCCAATTGTTCCAAAGAGGCACCTTTTTTAGTTTCTACGAGACAGGGTCTCCAAACAAAAGACCTTACAGACTGTCCACAAACAAACAACTTCAACCAATCCCCTTGCTTCAGCCTCCCAAATAGCTGGGAATACAGGTGCATGCTACCACACCTGATAGAGGGGTATCTTTGAAAATTCACCCAATGGTGTCACATGGGCTGGTGCAACTGTTACCTCACTGACCTGGATTCCCTGGGATACGTATCAAAGGAATTGAAATATAATTGATATGTGATTCTGATTCCCCCGCTATGTCCCCCCATTACCCTGCCCCACCCCCATACATACAGCCAGTCCATACTCATTTGCTTCAGAAAGAGTTATAAATGCAGAATGCAGAGTTCCAAAATCCTGGACCCATTAGGAAATAGGAAAGACTCCTGGTATTAAGCAAAGGTTTGATGAGAAACAGTCCGCAATCGCAAAATGCTGCCTGCCCCAGCAGAGAAGTGGGAGTCTGTCTAGGTAACAGGGCCTCGGACATCAGCATCCCAGTGTGGTGAGAGCAGTGAGTGTCCACCAGCTGAGGTGTCATTGGTAGAGCCAAGGGAGCTGGAGGACCTGAGTGGGTCCAATAAAGGGGACATGGGACCACCCAGTGGAATCTGCATGGACCATAGCAAGGGTCTATTTGGGTATGGAGTATGTCAACGGGTACCTGTGGGGACAAGAGATGACCCCAACTTCACATTATGTAGTCTGCCAGTAACCCAGGTACTGCTTCTGTCCCATCAATGGAGTTGGGGCTTGTTTTAGTCAGCATCTTTGCTGCTGTGACTAAAAGACCCAACCAGCATGATTACAGGGAAGGAAAGGCTTATTTGAGGGCTCACGGTTTCAGATATCTTAGTCCATAGGAAGCCAGCTCCATTCCTTGGGCCTCCAGGCGAGGCAGGAACATCATGGTGGCAGTGGGAAGCAACTCATATGGTGATCAAGAAGCAGAGAGACTCCACTCACCAGATACAAATGTTCACCCCATGCTCACGCCCCCAGTGAGCCACTTCCTCCAGCCACAACCACCTGCCTTGAGTCACCACCCAGTTAACCCCATCAGGGATTAATTCACTGATTGGGTTAAGGATCTCACAACCTGATCATTTTCCCCCTCTGAACCCTCTTACATTGTCCCACGTGTGAGATTTTGGGGGTCACCTCACATACAAACCATAACAGGGCTCACACTGGAAACTGTCAAGGGTTAAAGTGAAGAAAGCAAGCTGTATTTTCTTGCCCAATTTGAGTCTGGGTTCAGACTGAGAGTCATGCCCGGGAATATCCGGTGGGACACAGGCAGTGGAGCTGGCTTCCGGAGTTTGTTTTCCCCTCTGACTCTTCTGACAGCTGGGGAGGCCGGTCTCTGCATGGAGTGTCCCTCCCTCTCCCCCTCATCTCCACTTCACAGCACTAATAACGATCATAATGACACACCGAATTTACATAATACTCTTCTCAGAAGATACTCCATGAGGCTCTGTGGAAACTCATCTCCATGATTATTAAAATGTTTGCCAGGTGGGTCTGAAGCAAGGGCAAATGCACCCATGTGGCTAAGCTAGGAACTGAGTCTTAGAGAAGCACAGTGCTTTCTGTGAAGTCTCCCAGCTTCCCATTTGGACACCAGTAGCTCCAATCTCAGCACCAGGCCCCCTCAGCAGACCTGGGCTTCCCCAGAGGATTCTGCTGCAGCCAGCCCTAGGGTGAGGGAAGGAGTGGGAACCCCAAAAGTCCTCAGAATAATGTATCTCCCACCATTCCCAAACTTTCCAAGGACTCATTTGAAATTTCTGCCCATAAATACAATCTGATATTTTTATAATATTGATAGTCACCTGCTCTAGGACTGTAATTGAATCTGCTTGTAAATAATACTTTTGATGCAGTCCATTGGACAGAAGTTGCAGCAAGAGGAAACCATTTCTTTACACCCTGCCCACCGTGGAAACATAAGACCACAAAACCGTAAACCATCCACTCGATATGATTAAGGGCAGTTTCTTTCCTGGCACAGAGAGCTCCTGATTATAGCATTACACTCTGGTGGGGGCTGAATAAAAGTGATTTGAGGAGGTTTACATCTCCCTGGAGAGGAAGGGAGCACTCATTTGCATTTATAAAGCATATTGAGAGTTCTGGCAGAAAGTTATGGTGGAAGCACAATTAAATATTTACCATCACTTCTGCTCTCAAACAGTGGCATGGGGACCAGACCAGCTGGAAGGGCATGTGTTGCTGTCAGATCCAGAGATGCCTGTAGGGGACATGGCTCTGGGACCCACGCCCACCGCCTGGGCTCTGCCCTCTGGGAGCACTCACTCCCTGCTCAGGTGGGGAAAGTCAGGAAGCACACACAGGGGAGAGAGCACAGGGTGGGCACATGGGCCTGGGGACACCTCTACCAGTTAGTGGAGGTGTGACCTTGTTCATGTCCTGAAAGTTCTCCCTGCCTTTCTGTCACCTCGTCTGCAGAATGGGGCTAGTGCTAGCTACTACGTTGGATTATGGGGATAAGGCTGAGTGAGATAAACATCTAAATTCATAGTGTTGCCATTGTAATAACTTAATCACTCCACACCCCAGTTTCCTTATCCATGAAAACAGTCGCCACATGATACCTACGAGAATCCAATGATATTAGATATGTGATCTGTCTTCTTTCTCAGAGGAGGACCAAGAGAGGGACACACGTTGGGGGGCACAACAATGAATCAGAATTGATGTGTTGCCGGGGAGGAATCAAGGGTTCAAGGTGAGACAAGAAGCAAAGTCATAAGTGGGGAATATAGGGAGCCTGTCTCAACAGGAAGACCTGTGATCACCTGAGCAGGGGTGGGCAGTGGTAGAAGCAAGAATGGCGTATCTCACTTGTCCCTTGGGAGGAAGAAGGAAGAGTGACTCCTAGGAGTAACAAAAGAAGGAGCAAAGGCAGGTGGAAGGGGACAGAGTGGGAGCCATGCTGAAGATCAGGAGGATGAGCAAGAGAGAGAAATCAGAAGGGGTCCCTGGCAAGAGCTGGCTTGACTAGCATGAACTCGTGAAGGACAGGGTGCCTGAGAAGCCTGGCAGACTTGCAGTGTGGGTGTGAGGTGTCCCCCAAAGCTCACGTGTGAGACAAGAAAGTTCAGAGGAGAAATGATTGGGTTGTGAGAGTCTTAACCCAATTGATCCCCTGGTAGGGATTAACTGGTTACTGAAGTGGGAGGGTGTGGCTGGAGGAGGTAGGCATTGGGGCGTGGCTTTGGGATATATATTTGTATCTGGCAAGTGGAGACCTCTCTCTCTGCTTCCTGATCATCATGTGAGCTGTTTCCGCCTGCCACACTTTTTCACCATGATGTTCAACCTCGAGCCCCAAGGAACGGAGCCAGCCTTCTATGGACTAAGACCTCTGAAACTGTGGCCCTCAAATAAACCTTTCCTCCTTTACAGTTGTTCTGGTTGGGTCTTTTAATCACAGCAGCAAAAAAAAAAAAAAATGACTAAAACACAGAGCGCTCGCCTAGCATGCGTGAGGCACTGGGTTCGATCCTCAACACCACATAAAAATAAAATAAAGATACTGTGTCCACCTATAACTAAAAAATAAATATTAAAAATAGAGAGAGAAAAAAAATCAGGGACAGAGCCCATTTTCCCAGGGGACATTCTTCTACAGAGGTTTCCATGTAGAAACCCTCACTGTGCCCACCCAGCAGTGGGCCACAGCCTGGGGGTCCAGGTGCTGGACCACATCTGAGCCTCCCATGAAGAAGAGGCAGCTTCTGCTTGGCTCTGCAGGCAGTTTCTCTTTCTGTCTGGATTGGCACCTTTGGATGTGTTAACATTTGGGGAAAATCAGCCTCCCTGTCATGAGAAAAGAGAAATAAATAAACTCTCTTTGTACAGCCTAGCCATTCTTTTAGGAGCGACATTAATTAGACATTGGGCTGATTGACAACATCCCGCCATGGGGGTAACAATATCCAGCAGCACATACAGACAGATGCAATAGCAGCTTCCCATCATTCCCTGAGCTGTGCCCCTGTGCATTGGGCAAGGGGGGTCTACAGATCTTCTGAGCAAGAAAGGACCAGTGCCACCCTGCAGTCAATTTCTTGTGTCCTCTGAGAGTCATCCCCCTAAAGATGTGGCTCAAGGCAGCCCTCGCTCCCTCTTCAACCTTTCCAGGGAATATTGGAAGTGGGCTGTAAAATGGTAATAAAGGGGGCTCAGATATCCATGGAACAAAGGCTGTTTTGGAGCAGCATCCGTGGCGGTGGTGGGGTATTGTGCAGATTCCAGAGATAGACTAGAGAGACATACCACCCCTCAGGAAGCTTGCAGCCAAGGAGAAGACAGAAATTAATCAAATAACCATGCAAGTAGACAATCTGCAATGACAGCCCCAGTGAATGGCAGGAAGATGGGGTCACCCGGACAGCTGAGAGCACTAAATAAAATGGTAGTTGTACGGTGCTGGTAATTCCTCTTTCCTTTCCCCAGTCCTTGGCTCTTGAAAGCATAGGTTATATGTGTGTGAACGCATGAGCATGTGCACACACGCACGCACACACACACACACACACACACACACCCTGCCATAGACTGAGCCCATAGTAGCAGAAATATTAGATATGCATTTATGCATTGAATGACACCCCTGGTCCCACACCCAGAGTGAACTAGGTGCCTATTGAGTGAGCTCAGCCAGGCCTTTCTCTCTGCCTTTCCCAGAGTCTCCATGCTGCCCAGACCTGTGCCCCACCCGACCCCAATCCCTGGGAAGCCAGCCCCATCAGCACAATAGTCTCAGATGATGCCCATCTGGCTCATCAGGTGGTCTGCTGCCCTCTGGAGCCTCAGCCCTTGCGACAGCACCACTGAAGGTGTCTAAGCCCCAACTTCACAGCAGGTCCAGACCTCCTGTTACCAGTTCAGGCTGGCCTCCTAATGATCCCACCCCTGCCCTTCCAAATTGACCTCAAGGACCTGGGAAGGAAGAGGTTTGCAGGCTCTGGGTTTGGGGCTGGGGTCGGTTCACTATGAATTATGAGACGCCCTACCATACTCAGGGGCCCATGATCCGCCATGCCTGGGCCCAGCACAGCTACAAAAGGTTGAAGTGATAAAGCGTTTCCAGCGAACTGTACACACCCCATCTCCCACATGTCCACCCCCACCTATGTCTTCTCTCTGTGGTAGTTCTCTTCTTCTTATTTCTCCTCCTCATCATCCTCTTCTCCCTCCTTTTCTTCACATTGACTGCCTTCCAAACTTTCCTATCACCCTTCCCTAGAACCTGGGTGTGAAACCTCCGAGGTATTTAGTTTTGATTTCTTCCTTTCCCTTGTGCTCTTACATCATTCAAATTCCATTGTTTCCTTCTTTGCAGAATCATTTTGTCTTGTTTTGTTTTGTTTCTTTAAGCTGTGTACTTCTCTCCACTCCCAGGGTTCCACCCCCGCACATTGGGATCACAGTGACCACCTCCCAGCTAGTGTGTAACCCCAAATTCCCATCTGAACCATTCTCTTTGTAGCTGCCAACCTCTTCTGCTGCTGTCGACATAAATAGTTCTGCTTTCTGCAAAGTAGTATGGCCACACTAAACAAAGCCTTACAGAACCTCAGGTCTTCTGACCACCCAGTCATTTCACTCCCAGGGATTTGTCCAAAGGAAATAATTCCAAAGGAAAAGGGGGAGGAGGGCCCCATATCAGGAAGATGTTCATTATATCATTATCTCAGATGAGAAGATTAGCAGCACAGCCACAGGGGAGGGGAGGAGCACAGGACAGCTCATTCCCACATCCGGGGGTTATGAAGACAATGAGCTCGTGGACCATGAGCCCTGAATCACTAAGCTGTGGGTGCCCCACAGATGCAACTGAGGTGGTGTTTCAACCAGGTGGCACAGCAGGGCAAGGCCAGAGATGCAAGGAAATTACAACACCTGCTGGGATAGGGATGCCCATTGACAGATGAGCTTCCTTGTCATTAGGCTGCTGAACAAGACCGAAATGCAGAAATAAACATTTAACTTCTAAAAACGCCTCTTCCATCACATTTTTCTTCCCCACTTTAGAATCATCAAAATCTCTCCACTAATTCAAATCCAATGCCACCAACAGCCAGTCTGGAAGTCCCTTCTGATTCAGACACCTCTTCCAAATGGAGATTCAATTTTCCAAAGGAAACCCCTTCTTCAGCTCCTCACTGTTGCTTAGCTTATTCCTCCTGCAGGAAACTTCTCCTCCTCCTCTCCATCTACGGAAGCCTTGGATTTCAGAACTCACCCTAGCCTTACCAGCATGGAGGTCTTCCTTCCTCTGAATAGCTCTTACAGTCTGCATGGTTGGTTTGGGTTGTTGGTTTTGGATACTTTCGCCTCAAGTACATTCTAAGTACCTTGAGAGGGCAGAGCTGTGACCTCCAGCCCACAGAGCATGGGAAGATGCCTCCAACATGAAAGATCAATAAACCCTGGAGACCTGGGTTTAAGTCCCAGCTGCACAGATGAGCAAACCAAGCAGGTCTGAGTGCAAGGCAGAAGCTTCCCTCCTACATAAGCTCTGAGCCAACCCAGCCACGCTCAGAAAGACGCTCTATGTTTTCTTAAGAACACTCATCTGACTAACATGTATTTACTGTCTTTGCCAAGTGCAAAATGCTAGGCGAAAGGGAGCTATTATGTACATCTCCACTGAGTGATGGGTGGCAGTGGCCAGTGAGGGAGAGAAACAAGCCTGTGTGAACTGAAGGAGCCAATCCAACCCATCTGCTGAATGACTGACTGATTGAGTGAGTCTGAACAGGCATTTGAATTATAAATACAAACTGTGAAATTTGCTCTTTTAAAGAACCCACAGATCAGCACACTCCTCCCCTCCACGCCCTTCTCCTTCTGTTTCTTTTATGTTCCAAGGTGCAATTAATTATGGTAAATAGAAAGAAGCCTCAGCATTGACGGGTCACAGCACAGAAATGTGCCTCAAGGGGTTGGGACAGGCTCCAGATCTGGTCTTGGTTGACACATGAGGCACAGCTCTTGAAGGAGCTGGGAGGCCGAGAGGCAGGGTTCTCATTTCCCTTCTTCCAACTGCTCCCAGGGAAGCAGACCAGGCATGGACACCTGAAAAGTCTGTTCAGTGTGGGGAACTGGAAGAGGCTGGGAATAAGCTATGGAAGGGCTGGTTCTCTGCCCAGCAGAGCCTTGGACTTATTATGTGTCTTGGGAAGATCCATCTCCTCTTTTGGCTCCTAGTTCTGAGAGTGTGTGTCTGAGAAACAAAGTAAACACCTGAAGAGGACCTCTAGAGCCAGGATGACCCTCTGCCTCCTGAGTCCCAGGTCTGGCTTTGTCCCATAGTGTCTCAGATGTGCATGCTTGTCCTCCACATGAGCTTTTCCCTAATAAAGCATGGAACTGACTGGAGGAGGTCTGTCCGTTTCCTGGAACTGCTGGAACAAAGCACCACAAACAAGTTGGCTTCAAACAACAGAAATGGATTAGCTCACAGTTCTGGAGGCTAAAAGTCCAAAATCAAGATGCTGGGAGCATGGTGCTTTCTCTGAAACTCAGAGAGGAGAACCTTTCCTTTTTCCAGCTTCTGGAAGCTTGCTGGTGAACTTTAGTGTCTCTTGCTTTGCAGTTGTGTGACTCTGGTCTGCTTTCATTGTCACACAGTATTCACCCTGGGTGTCTCTGTCTTCATGCCTGTTTTCTAAGGACACCAGTCATACTGGATTAGGAGGCTACCCTCTTCTAGGATGACTTCATCTTAACCAATATGTGCAATATCGCTGTTGCCAAATAAAGTCACATTGTAAGGTAGTGGGGATTAAGACTTTGACAGGTCTTTTTTTATGGGGGTGGGCATGATTCAAGACATAAGAGAGTTAGGATGCTTGGAAATAAAGCTTCCAACAAATACTTGAGCTCTGGGCTGGCAGTTTGAGGATGCGGATGCAGAGAAGGAAGAGGCTTCCTTCAAAGCCCACATGCTAGCAGATCTACTCTCCACCCTACTCTACCCTGTTCCGTCCTTGGAGGTAGGCCTTGCAGACTGTATTAGATAGCCACCCCCCCTGCTAGCAGGAGCCTGGGGGATGCTGGGTGCACTTCCCTGCTCCTCTTTCTGAGCTGCAGAGGGTGGCTGCCCTCTCCAACAGCTGTGGTCCTTGCCCATGTCTGGTAACATGGCTCCTTCCCTCTGTCCTTCAGGCCTGAATACTGTTGCTAGTCCCCAAGTGCCTTGTCATCTTCATTGTCTGTCTTTAACTCTGTGCAAATCTTTGTAAACAGTTCCTTCATTAATCTCTCCTCAATCACTTCTTTTGACTGCGCCATCTGTTTCTGCCAAGCCCCGGCTGATACTCAGGGTTTAAATGAGTAGCCCAAGTTAGGCAGCACCCACATCTCTAGTCCCCTCCCCACTGAGTTACGTAGCAACTCTACACAAGAAGACAGCTATGAGCCAGTGTGGCCAAGTCCAGACCACACCGGATCAGGCAGACCTGGGTGTGAGGCTCGGCTCTACCACTGCCTGTCTAGTTGTACAACCTTGAGAAAATTACTCAGACCCCTAAGGCTCATGTTTAGCCAACCATTAAATGAGAATAATAATGTCCACTTCACAAGTCATTTGAGCGAAGTCAGAGAAATATTATTCACCACGCACTTATTGCAGCCTCTGACAAGGGCTACTTGGCCAGAAAAGAGTAGCCATTGCTGTTTCCACTCTTATGGTCCATGTCCTGGGGAGTAGAGTCTTTATGGTCCAAGTTCCTCAGCTCCACCCTATGAGATTGGGTTGGTTTCAGAGTCTCCAACTGTAATGGCTATGCTGTAGGGTGGGCTTTGGCTCTAGCCAGCCCTGGATCTAAAGCAATCCTGTAGCCTCAGTTCCTTGAGAAGCCACACTCAGCCCTCAGGTCAGCTTTCACGGGTCCAATCCCAGATATGGGGGCACCTGGTTCAGCCTTCACCTCCCCACATACAGTGCATGGGGGGATCTGGGATGGGACTGCAGTCTCATCAAGACCCTTTCCTGTTGGTCGCTCCTGAATGTTAGATGGACCCTGCATAGCCCCATGGGTCTAGTGGGGAAGGCCACCAAGAAGATCCTTGTAGCCTCAGTTGATAGAAAACCTACGCTATGGTCTTCCCCACCCCCACCCCCAGACACACACTGAGGCCCAGGAGTAGAAGTGGCCTTTTGGGGATTCAGCACCTTTCTCTGTCCCCTTGTGCATATGCAGAGCACAAGAGCTAATGGTGAGGGGGCTCCAGCCACCACTGGCTATGCTCTAAAAGAACAAGGTCACATCGCAAATGCAATGCTCCCAATGTGGCCCTGCTCTGTCCCCTGCCCCCCTTCCATTTTGGATGGCAGTGCTTGTCTGTGGTCTTCCACAGCCAGACCTTGGGGGGCCACAATTCCTCTTTGGGACTGGAGGCAGGAGCTTCTGAATCAATTGGAGATGAATGTCCACAGAAGGGCCCTGGACTGGGCATAGTGACATGCATAGTGCATGGATCAGGGGTGAGAAGTACCCATACATCACTCAAAACCTCTGGTCTGTTTTGTCCGTAGCATAGCAGGGTCCGGAAGCCTTGACTAAGCATGTGTCCCCTTGTCAGGAATGTCAGGGCAGAAAATATGGTAAAGAATCCCTAGTTTGGGAGCAATAGGGCTGGAGAGTAGGTTCCTCTCCTGCCTCTGTCTCATGTGCTGGTGGAGTTTTCCCTCTTGGGGGTGCTGTCAAGAACTTAGAGCAAGAGTCTTACTTTATATCTGTAGCCCTTGGGAAGAGGGTAAGAAAGCAGCTCAATCGTACCTTTGAGTTTTCCCAAGGGGCCAAAGTCAAGGCTGATGCTTCAGAACCAATGCAGTCCAGTCTCTGTCCCGTTGCCCTCCCAGGAAAAGTGCTGTCACCTGGCTGATGTTCCAGGCCCGACAGCATCATTCTTTACAAGGAAATGACCTCAATGGTATTCTCACCTGATATTAGGCAGAAGCACAGTGCAGAGCCCTCGGAGATTGTTCTCATGAGGACCTGGCACCCAGGACTCTGCACATCTGTCACCATACCCTCCACGCACAGCACAGACTCCACTCATCCTGAGTGCTCCCTCCCCCACAAAGGGTGGCCTGGGTCTCCCTCCTTGAGTCCCCCTACCCTTAAGCACAACATCCCATTGCCACATGGTTGGCTGATGGAGGAGGGGCCCTGTAGATCCCCGGAACAAGGAAAATGCAAAAATAAAACCCTTCCATTTGAGATACAGATATCCAAAACAGCCATAGTCCTTTGTCCCCCTTTTCTTTCTATCTTAGTTCCCTTTCTGATTCTGATATCTGTATGCTTCATCCTTTAAGATGCTCAGACACCCTCTTGAGTTCACGTGTGTCCTTCCTATGTCGGAAAATACGCTACCACCAGAGAACCCAGAAGAAAACCGGGTTTCACCACCTAGACAGTGGCTGGGGTCTCCAGACCTTTCTTGCATCGAACATATACAGGCAGAAGCAACCTGGCCATGCCGTGTCAGTGGGCACAGGTGAGGCAGGCCTCAGAGGTGGCCCAAGTATGACTGCAGGGCAGCAACATGCACCCCCAGCTATCAGATGCTGGGCCACATTGAACCAGACCTGCAGCCTAGGTCTTGCCTTCTCTTGATCCAGATTCCTCCTGATATAAGGCATGCCCTCTGCCCAATCTAGCAGCAAAGACAGGAAGAGGCAAGGAGTAAGGAGAGGAAAGAGAACCACAGAGGGTGCCAGGGTTCAGAGCCATCACTGAGATCCAGGCCCAGCATGGTGCATGAGGTTGCAGGCCTGGCCGGAGGCCCACTCCGGATTTCATCTATTTGCAATCTTGTGGGGAGAGTCAAAGATCTATTAAAATTTAGGAGGCTGGCATTTTCCAGTCTTCCAGCACCATGAATTCTAAGGGAGATTAAATCTGTTCACCCCAGCCACTCTGACAGACCAACGAGTTTGTGCCCACGGCACACGGGTAAGAACCATGCGTAATCAGGCTGCTGCCTCTACTCCTCGTGGGCGTGCTGAGGCAGGGCTCTCACCTCACGAGGGATGCGGGGACCCCAGGGGGCATCAATCACCCTGGAGAGGAGAGGGGAGGAGAGCCCACACGGCCATGCAAAATGGCTCTCTGCTGCCCTAATGAAGGTCTGGGATGGATGGTGGCCCGGGCTCGTTCATCAGCAGGAACACGCTGCTGCTGTCTGCCTCTCCCTGCCAGGCCCTCCTGAGCCCTCGCTCCTGATTGATCTGTGGTGCATGATGCTCAGATGAAACCGGCTTGAGGCTGTGCCCTAGAGTACCTGCAGGCGCTGGCAGCAGCACCAGAGAGAGCCAGGGGACCCCGTGGGACAGCTGAGGCAGGGGACTGGGGAAGTGCCAGGTGAGGGGCAGCCAGTTAGAGGAGGGACTGGCGAGGAGGCCCTCAAGTTCCCCTAGACATATCCAAGACAAGACTGGTACTATTCCGAGCCCAGAGGCCACCAGAGAGGAAATGGTCACTTAGGGCTAATTGCAGCAGGGGGCTGATCCTGGCTACTGATCCTGTTTCAGAGTCTGCGGCCCTGGCTATTCCATAGGTACTGCTGTCCTCAAAGACAGTCTTTATGGCCTACTCCACTGTTCCTCTCCACTTCAAGGCCCCAGTGGCCCCTCTCCAGAGAGCCAGGCTAGCCTACTGTAGCTACCCCTAACCCCCAAATTCACCAGCCATCTCCCTTAGACAGACCTCGTCCTCTTCATATCTGACTGCACCCCATCAGATCCCTCGGGCCCTCTAAGGCCCAAACATGGTCCATCTCACCCCTTCTGGGAGGCTTGCCTTCTTTAGGAAGCCATAACCCACCTCACACTGACACCTATGCCAAGCTCTGTGTTCTGTTACCTTCTCTGTGGTTTCCTGCTCCAGTGGCCTGTAAGCTCAGAAAGAACTGTGCTGGTGTCTGCACGCTCTCCCGAGGGCCTTCAGCACCCCGCAGGCACCTCACATGCAGCCAGCTACCATCCGCTGACACCCCCACACCAGACCTTGCTAGCTGAACTTGGCCCATGAGTTCAAAGGCTTCAGAGTGTCAGATGGAGGCCCTGTCACTCTTCCTTCGGGAGGCCTTCCTGGTGGCTGACATCACCAAGTCATCCCATCCCCAAACTCAACAGTGTCACACCGTTCCGTGAAGGCTCCAGGCTCTGCCTTGTCTCACATCTCCTGGTTTCATGAGGTTGGTTATCAACTGTTTGAAACAGCCCTTCTGTTCTGGCTCTAACCCTGTCCTCTTGTACCATATGGCCACTGTCAATAGAACAGGGGAGCAAGAGGAGCTGGCAATGGGATAAATGGGCCACCAAGAGCAGACCCCATGAGAGGAACCTAGTGGGGAATGTGAGATCACAGTCTGGCTGCCCCTAGCTGTGCAGTTCTGGGAGGGCCATTAGGGTGAGGCCCAAGGCCCCTCCATTGCTGTCCCCTCTGACTCCATCAGTGTTCCCAGCCGCCAGGAAGGGACCTTTGGCCATTGCACTCCTCTTTGTCCCATCCTGCCTGTCACTCATGCCCCTGAGGCCTCTCTGCTATCATCAAGATCTCTGAAAAGAGCCCTGGGAAAACTTCTATTTGTGCTTCTTGATCAATAGCATTGACTGGCTCCTGGCATCCAGCATTTCCTGAGATCCCAAAGAGTCTCAATACCATGCACGTCCTCCCCACAGCTCACAAAGCTCTCACAGTGCATGCCTTTGTGCAGATATGTCTCCAGAGAGATTCAAAACTCCAGGCCAAACTCTCTGGCTGGCTTGGGAGGTGTCCTACCGGGTTTCCACAGCTGGGGGGAGGAAAGCCAATGAGTGCCCCTGACCTCCAGCTCTGGCTGGGAGCACCTGATCTGTCCACTGCAGGAGGAAAGGAGGGCAGGGGGATGTCTAGCCCTAAAACCTTTCAGGGCAGAAGCTGTCATACTCCCAAAGCTACTTGCAGCTTTAGGAGCATGACTGGGGCTTAGGACAGAGCTCTCAGCCACAGAGAGCATGTTACATGAAACTGTTCCCACCTAACAAATAGCAAAGTCAAACTGGCAGGAGGAAGGAACTCTGTACCTTGGTTTGTCAGAGGGGAGAAACTAGAAGCCACCAGATAGGCCGTGCAAGCTGGCCTTCTCTGCCCAGTTCCCCAGGGGGTCGGCAGGGGGAAGAGACAGCGGGTGGGGCTGCCCTCTGCGTGGAGGCCTGAGGCTGGTGCCCAAGTGGAGGATGAAGTGCAGCTCCTGGTCTCCTAAGATGGGCAGGTGGGGCAACCTGGAAGTCCAACAGGAGGCATTCATCTGCTGGCCTCTCACTCTCCCTGCTGGGTGGGGACCAAGGTTTCTTTGAGACACTGGAGCCTCAAGACTCTTCATCCTTTTTCAGAAATCAAGAGGACAGGTTTAAAGCATCATGACACCTGCAATTTTCCTCCCTTCAGAACTGAAGGAAAGATGGAGTTCAGTGGCTTCAGAATCTGGAAGCGTATTCGATGTCTTCCAGTTTGGACCTAAGGGACGGGTTCAGATTTCATCTGTCCATTCTTGTTATTTCCTGCAATGAAGCCAGGCCTCGGCTCTCACTTCCATTCCTCTCCTTAGAGGCTGGCCCACTCCCTGCTCCAAGTTGAGCCCCTGAGGCAGCACCTCCCACCAGCAGGTCACTCAGCCTCTGCTTGCATGAGGTGCACAACTTCCCAGCAGGAGTTAGGCTGTTAGTTCAAATTGTCAAAAGACTGGCTCCTTGAGATTCCCTTTCCTTGGCCTTTGCTGTACCTCCAAAAGGCTCATCTCAGAACCAACTGCTCCCCCTTCCCATGGCAAGCCTTTAGATGATGAGTGGCCAGGACCTCCTAAGTCTTCTCTTTCCCAGTCCCCACCCTCCTCCCGGTCCCATTTGTACTCTTTCCAGCCCCATCCAGTCTGCACTGTGTTCCGCACCACTGAGCTCAACACACTCCATGTGGGCTGAGCAGATTCACCTCCCTGGTGAGCACATCCTACTTCTGCTGATGGATCCCAGGACTACAGTAGCTGCCTGGGGAGCTTCATGGCCCAGGCAGGCACTCTTCATCTCCCTGTCAGTTGCCTTATGAATTCCTCCGAGCCTCCTACCGTCTCTCCAGGAGAAACATGGCTCCTCAGAACCCATCTGCAAGACCTCAAGGTCTCAATGAGCAGTTCCTCTCCACGCTGTGGGATCCTTGGCTCCCTCCTCCTCTCCTCCCAGCCACTCCTCTCTCCTCCCCCCTCCTCACAGCTCCTCTTTCCCCCTCTTTGTGCTGTTGTTGCTGCTTAATAGGGTGCTTCTGGGATGAATGGTGTTTTCAGCTCTGGCCAGGAATACATCCGGCCTTTCCCAGCCCCGCCCCTGTCCTCACCGTGCTCAGGCGGTCTGTGGAAATCAGGGCCAGACAATGGGCCAGTGGGTTCACTTGAGAACTCACAAAAGCTCCATTGCCCTCTGTGCAGCGCAGAGTGACAGGCACAGGGAACAAATCCCCTTCCCTGCAGGCTGCCTGCGTGGGAGACCACAGGAGCATGGGGCCTCGGGGCAGCAGGGCTGGGGGCCCCGGGCTCTGGGCCCAAGGCAGTTGGTGGAGCCCGTCAGCCCCTCTTTCCGACAGGGTTCTCAGAGTGGCAGTGTCCCAGAGGCTTGGCAAGGCCCCACCCAAGACATTTGTTGGGAATGTCAGAGTGGCCATGGCTGACAGGAACACATATGCAGAAGGTCCCACACTGTGCATCTGAGAGGACAGGGTTTGTAAGAGTGCAGACAGGATGTGAGCTCACTGCCCGGTGGGCTTTCGAAGGGCAGGGACTGTGCCCACACAAGAGTCAGCCTGTGTGTGTCTGCCGGAATGGGTGAAGGAGTCAGGACAGAGTCACAAGGGAACAAGACTGGGATCCTAGTCCAGCCACCAGCTCTGGCTTGCAGGGTCTCAAAGGAGGAAGCGTACCTGGAAAGTTGCTGGCCCCTAACCCAGTACCCAGAGACGTTGACTTTAAGGGCAACAGCATGTTGGAGGCCTGGAGAGGAGAGACCATGTTCCGGCAGGTGGGAAGAGCAAGTGCGTGTGAGGTGAGGACAAGCACAGACAGATATTCCTCAACGCCCAAGTGTAATCAACTGGTGACATCCATCATGGACATGGCCCATGATTTTTACGAATTTTTAAATTGCATAATACAGGCAAATTCTACTCTTTCTTGTAGGGTGTCTCTTTCTTTGTCCTTTCTTGATTGCTATTCCCAGTCCTGGCCAGCATTCTTTTTTTTTTTGTAATATTTATTTTTTAATCGGACACAATATCTTTATTTATTTATTTTTATGTGGTGCTGAGGATCGAACCCAGGGCCTAGAATGAGCTAGGCGAGTGCTCTACCGCTGAGCCACAACCCCAGCCCCTGGCCAGCCTTCTTGGGAATTAAAGGTTCATCTTTCCCCCGGGTCTTGAGAGTTCCTCTAATGAATCTACTGCAGTGAAGACAATCCTCACAGCATGTGCCTGGAACCTGCGAGTCAAGTCACCTCTCAGCAGGCTGGCACAGACCTTCACTCTACCAGACTCAAAACTCAGTGTTCAATCTCAGAATCGCCAGAGACAATGGAGCTGCGTTTTCTTTATGTTTCACCTTGGGCCTTCCTGCCCTTCCTTTCGAAAAATGATGGAAAGCTGGATGTACCCGCAGCGGAAAAAAACAACAACCCACCTCCTTTATCGGACCCCCTACCCGGCCAACCATGGTGCAGCTAAGACAGCACTGCAGTCGGAAGCAAAGTTACAAGTTCTAAGTCCATGGTGTGCCCACATGGCCTCTCTGACTCCCAGATTTCTCCTCAGTAACATGGATGCTGTATACCTGTTTCCCACGGTGATATGAAGATCCTTTTTAGGAAGCGTTTGCCATCACACCAGGTCCACGGTAATCTCTTATCAAGGTGACCTATGATCTTTAAATGGTTGGCTAAAATATTAAGACATACGCTCTTTATAAATAGCCCTTGTCTAGCCCTTAGAGTTTGCAAAATGTTTTCACAAGCATAATTACATCTTCAGAAAACCATTAAGACATAGATATTGCTGAAGATCTCATTAGGCAAACTGGACAGAGCACCATCAATTGAACAGGGGCTTGGTACATATTCCCTAGAACCTAGGTTGATAGCACCATCTTGGCCAGGAAACAGCATGGGTGTAGAGGAAATCTCCCAGCCCAGCCCTGGAGTACACCCTCCTGGGTGGCCTTAGTTTACCACTGGCTGACTGGCAGCTATGTTGGTCTACACTGGTGATCATGAAAAGTGCTATGACAGTCTACACTGGTGATTGACACACTTTATATTTAAGTCTTTGTGAGTACTAAGGTCTCTGTTGCAACCGCTCAACTCCACCATTGCCATGGGAGTAGGCACATGGGACAGCCCCAGGGCTCTGACCTGGACAAATGTGATGAGAGTCGACTCAGTCATATTTCAGTTTTGTAATTGTTGATCAACTAATTCATTATTTTATCACATAATAATAAAAGACCCTGACAGCTACTGGCATACCTACAAACTTCCACAGAAACCCGTGTGACCTCCAGAACACCAGAAAGACACCAGCAGAGACCCTGAATGTGTTCAATGAGCAAAAACAAAATGAAATAAATTTCATATTCACAAGCCTCTGGGCAAAGCATGCCCACGGAAGATGACTGGCCTGATTTTGGTCTCTAATACTGTCCTCTTGGGTTCACTGGTTTCAGCTGGGTTCAAAGGGTGTGTGAGCCCATCTAAGGGGAATAAAGGGTAACAAGGGAAATACAGCAAACACAAGCCTCATTTGCTGCTAATGAATTTGCAGAGGAACGCGTGTAATTAGTGTGCGTGTCAGCTGGGGGTCTGCAGAGTTGGCACATCAATGGAACTGAGCCACCGTGGGAGCACTTACCAGGCCCATGGGCCCTGGGCTCAGGGAGAGTCCTTTCTGGTCTAATGGGAATGCCGGTCGGAGGCCTGATAAAGGAGATGGGCCAAGAGAAAGTGCAGTACAGCAAAACCAGGTGGCAGAGGAGTGAAGCTAACAGATGGGACAAGGGAGCCTTAGAAGAAAGAAAGGCCACTAACAAGATGCTCAATCAAAACAAGCCAACAATTTCCCAGAAATCAAGAGAAAATGGCAAGACTCTGACTGACTTGCACATCCTACAGGGCAGTTGAGGGGAAAAGACCATAGTAAATCCCCTGATCACTACAAGAGGAGCTAACCCCCAAACTCCTCCTAGTAGGTCCACAGTGGTCAGAAAACAGCCAATGGGATGGTCAGGTCCAGGTGTAAGACTTCAGCATGCCGTACCCATATCACTGCCATGGCTGAGAGTGTAGATGGTTTTAGGTGATGTCAGCTTATGGGTGAAATGGGCTGGGACCCCAATCCCACTTCCATGATGGGGACCAAGGGCCAACAAAATGTTCTGTGTCTCCTAAAAAGATAATGTCCAAGTCCACATTCCCTATACTTGTGATTATGACCTTATAGGAAAATAGGGCCTTTTTGTAGATATAATTAAGGATCTTGAGATGAGATCGTCCTGGATTTAGGGTGGGTCCTACATCCAATAACTAATGTCCTTGTGACAGAAAGGAGAAATGGTATACACAGAGGGGAAGGTGATGTAAAGCCAATTGCAGGGACTGGAATTATGCATCTACCAGCCGAGGAACAGCAATTGCCAGCAACCACCAGAAGGTGCGAGAGAGGTAAAAAAAAGATGGATTCTCCCTCAAAGCCTCCAGAAAGAACCAACCCTGGCAACACCTTGATTTCCCACTTCTGGCCTCGAGAATGGCGAGAGAATAAACTTCATTGTCTGCAGGCACCAAGATTATGGTGATTTTTTTTCCAGCAACCCTGGAGAACAAATGCTTCCAGGAATAGGGGACTGGCTCCGTGACCTCAGGGGCATGATCCATCTGGTCCACCACCACATCCTGAGCCCCAGGGAGCTGCTCAGTGCCTGGATGGGAAGGGCTCCCAGAGTTGACAGACAGGTGGTTTCTGAGGGTGAGAATAGGATACAGGGCCAGTGGTTAGCTGCCTAAGGCACTGGCCCCAAAGGCTGCTAAGTGATCTATCTGGCTTGGCTTGACAAGTCCTGAGTTCAAGGACACTGCAAGGGTGGAATGGGAAGTGCTACAAGAGAGACAGCAGGGTTCAAGAGCCAGCTAGAAGCAGAGGTTGGGTTCTTGGAATATCAAGGGGTTTGTCACGTCCTAAGAAATTCCTTCCCCACTTCAGTGTCCACCAGAATCTCTGGAGGTAACTAGCACAGACCACCTGGGCCCTAGGGAGGAAAGCAGAAAGGGCAGGCCTGGGGTGGTCAGAGAAAGCCTTCTGCAGGACAACTACAGGCACCTTCAAATTAGATACAGACTGTGGGCGGGAAGAGAAATGAGAGAATGGGAGGTTTGGAGAAATTGTTTCCCAAAGGAAAAGCTGCAGACTGGAAGAAGAGAATGTGTCTTTCAAGGAAAAATAGGTTGTATGGTCAAACTAGTTAACACCTAACAGACACAGCTGAACCAGTGTCCTTACTGCAAGATGCTTCCCAGTGAGGACTAAGGATCGAGCTGAGGTGTGGGGCTTGGGGAACAAGGACAACCCTCAGTAGCTGCTCCTAGTCAAATGTTTCAGCTGCCAAGGAAAGGGACAGGAAATGGTTAGCGTCAACTGTGGCCATGGCAGGGGCAGGCTGGCATGGGATGGCAGAACACAGGAGCCTGTCCTGGGCCATTCCGAGTTCTCCCAAGTTGCTTAGACGCTGTGGTCTACCACTGGCCCCCGTGAAACACCTCCTCCACCTGCTGCCCCCACTCCTCCCCCCTTTCCTTAGGGTTCAACACCTTTGCACCCATTCAAGTACCTCTACCAGGCAGGCTGTCCCTACAGATGTGCTGGACAGTCATCACCGTCTGTGAAAGGTGACTGGAGAGATGTATGGAAAGTGAGGCAGATGGTGGCTGCAGTGGGTGGAGTCCGTGATCTGTTTGGTAAGCCGATCTGCACAAACTCCCAGAGATCACGTGTAAACTTGGGCTCCCTTGGCAATAAAGGAGAAAGTTGAAGCCTGATCTTCCTTCCCGGTGGCTGCTGACCCTCCTCTACTTACAGTTTATAAAAGTAACGTCAAAGGGACCCTGCACTAGAGATGGAGTATGGATGCAGCTATGGATGGATGAGGCCAGTCCTTCTAAAGATTTAGCCTCCCACACCAGCCACGTGGAGTAAGGGGCTGCTCTGTGGTGACCAGTGCTGTGGACTCATGCGCCTTTGCTTTGGTTTTTCAGATTCGTGCTCCCATGGGGATCATTTGTCTCTCAAATGCAGCCCCCAGACTGGGCACTCTGCCACCTGGTGCAAAGCTTTCACTACCAACCCACCACCCCCACCCCACCCCGCCAAGACCCCTGGTTAAAGCAGAAAACAGAGCTGGGCATGGCTCACAAAAACAAGAACACTTTTGTCAAAAAAAAAAAAAAACAAAACAGACCTGTTTCACTAGCTAAGCTTCCGCGAATTGTATAAACACTATGTTTAGACACTTTGAAGCAATTTTAAAAGTTGGTGTTTCCTAAATTACAGTCAGATGTCTTCCCTGACTTGATGATCAGCCATAGAATTCCCCCTGGCTCCCACACTTGGGATACCCAAGAGACTCGCTTCGATTTTGGTGTCAGAATCTCTGTGCCACAGCCCCTGGGGAGGAGGTGCTTCTCCCACCCGTGGTATCTCCCCAAGCAGAAGTCAGACACCCCCATCGTCAGCCTAGCAAGTGCAAAAGTCCATCAGCTGTGGGCTGGGAAATATCCGCCCCCGTGGGGCTCACCTGCCACAGCCGCCACCCCCTGGGCTGCACAGAGCTGGCCGAAGCTGACCCCCGCCCACAGGATTCCCCTCCGCCACCCTAGCAGCTGCTTTGTTTCACACTGCCTCAGGGAGATGAAAGGGACTCTGTCCCTTAAACAGAAGAGAATATTTTGAACAGCAAATTAAACTGGTTTCACTGTACTCATTCATGCACAAAATGAGTGTGGGAGTTAAACCGAGAAAAACCAAACAGGCGATGCGTGGCGATAATCAGAGGGCAGAATCCAGCCCCAGAAGGAAATGATCCTCTGGGGAGGAAACGCAGCACGGTGTGAGCTCCTAATTGGTCAGGAGGGCTGCCTCTTCTCCCACCTGGGAGTGGGCAGCATCCTTCCCAGGACTGGGGAATCCAAAGGCACTAGGTGATCTGCTGTCTTCAGTTCCTCTAGGCCCGCCACTCCCCGCCCTATTGCAGGCAGACACGCTTTCCTGAAATGCCCTGGTTCATGCCCCTCTCTGGAGAAGCGCTGGCTCCCTGAGCAGCTGCCTGCACTGCCTCTGCACGCTCAATCAAAACTGTTACAGCAACAACCAATTAGGCCCATAATCCTCCGGGCCTTTTCCTTCCTGGCACATTTGGCTGCGGTGGGGTCTCTGCAGAACTGCTCAGCACAGGAATAACAGGAGCACCCATCAATCTCCTGAGGATTCATCAGGACGTGAGATTAGCAGCAACTGAATAATAACCAGCTTTAAAACACTGAGCAATTTTAAATAACCCCACAAATCTCTCCTTCCAACTCTGCCTGGTTTATCTATTATTTGATTCCTATCTCTGCTGGGTGCCAGGGCCCCCCACCTCCTTTTTACAATGGCCTCATCACCCTCCTCCTTAAAATAAAGCCTGGCACAGGTGAACACAACACACCGAGGGGGTATTCATGCACTGGCATGGAGAAGACCCCAGACCTCAAACCCCAGATTTTCGGAGAAGAGGATTCTCCAAAAGGGCAGCAACAATCCTGTGCAAATTCATTTTTAATGACAAGGGATGCTGCTACATGTGACAGTGCCTGTCCACACACTCTAGGTTTTGGGACAAGTGGGGTTTTTCTCCATAGCTGCCAAAAAAGGCCAGACAGGCTGGATATGAAGTGTCAAATTTTCCTTCTTCCTTCTCCCACAATTCCTCTTGCTTTTCCAGCCCCAGTAGGATCCCCCTCAACAGCAGGCCCAAGCCCCCCCAGAGCTGCAGGGGTACCTGAAGGCAGGATCCCAGACTGGAGCCCTGAGGGGGCTCTCGGTGACTTACCCACCCTGAGACCTCCCACAAAGCACTTTGGCGTCCCCAACGTGGCACTTGACATGAAGCAAACCAGAATTCTGAGTGGAGCACTGGTACTTTTATTTCTTTTTAATACATAATACATTAAAAAAGATGAAAGAAAAAAATCAAGCAATACTGAATATACAAAATGGGCCCTAGTGTTCTCTCCTTGGGCTGTGATTAAAGTCACATGTCCCAAGAGAAACCTGTGAGGGCCACCTCCGGAAGCATAGCAGGGTGCCCTAACTAGTTCACATTCAGAGTGACATACTGCAGTCTGCATATGCCTAGGAAAGAGCATGACAGGGTCTATTATCTGGTTTAAGCCAGACTAACTCTTACAAAAATGGAATAAGCAATTTTCAAAGATTCCTGCGAAAGATACCCAAGGTGAACGATTTAAATACCACAAGCAGAAATAAAGCCCAGGAGCCTGAGGCTGCTGCCACTTGTCCTACCCCTAGAAACAGCTCTTCATCAGCCACACAAAGAAGTAAAAGTCATGATGGGCTAATCAGATCTGACAGGAAACTGGCAGAGGGAAAAAAAAGAAGAAAGAAAAAAAAATCAAATCAAGAAGACTATTTGAAATATGGATATACAACCACAACTGTTAATGATGATCTTCTCCCTGAGTGCATATTTTGCCTTGCTGTACCAGCTAATGAGATTAAGAAGCCATTTTAATCACAGCAAGATACTTAAAAATATTGTTTATTTCATCTTTATCTGATTTTTAATAATTTTGTTTTACTGCATATATTGAAATGCACAGAATATATTAGTGCAGTAGCACATGCACATACTCACTAAAAACATGAAAATACAAGTGTAGGGGCATGTGCTTGGTGTAGGACCCTGGAGGTTTGGAGACTTCCTGCTGTCTGGGTGGGCAGCGACACCCGCCTCTAGCCACTCAAGCCAAAGTTCTAAGCATCCCAGGACTCCTGCTTCCCTCTTTCACACTCTTTGTCTATCACCTCTCATCTGTGTTTCCTCTCTGAATATTTCCAAGTCTAGTTGTCTCTCTGCGGTGGCATCACCCCTTTCCAGGCCCCGCCCCCTTTCTTTCAACACCTGCTCCTGCCCCTAACTTTTATGTCACCTTCCTTGCACCTCCCAAATTCATTCTTCCACTCGTAGACAGGTCAGGCTTCCTAAAATGCAAACCCAATCACATCTGTCTCTTGCACAGAAACTTTCAATAGCTTCCCATGGGCCTCAAGATAAAGTCTAAGCTCTGTTCCCCTCCTCCACATCGTCCCATGGTCCCATTCCTATTGGGCAGATACTTGTGCTACATGCCTCGAATCCATTATCTCTTTTACTGTTCATAATTCCCTTTTATATTTTTAATATATTTTGGAACTGTGGATTGAGCCCAGAGGCATTTAACCACTGAGCTATATATATATATCCGCAGCCCTTTTTTGAAATTATTATTATTTTATTTTTTTTTTTTTGAGACAGGGTCTGGCTAAGTTGCAGAGGCTGGCTTTGAACTCGTGATACCCCTGCCTCAGCCCTCAAATTCCTGGCATTATATCCAGTGCACCCAGCCACAATTCTCTTAAGAAGGAGAAGGAGTTACAGGTATTGTGTCCCCTTTACAGAGCAGGTTCACGGAGGCTCAGAGACTTTCCAGGGTTCCCAGCTCTGCTCTTCCTCTGCATCCCACCCACACTTCCCACAGGGATCTCCTGTTCCTTGTCCTCTCTGCCTCCAAGCTTTTCCCAGTGGCTCCCTTTGCCTTGGACATGGCTCTTCCTTCTGCTTACTCTGAGTGTCATTAGCTTAGGTGCTGCCACTAATGCAACATTGTCCCCATCCAAACATGGAGGGCTGCCAAACCAACAGGTATGAATGACGCCTCTGGGGAAACTGAGACCAACCAGTTGGTTTGGCCTCCAGGTCTAGTGCTCAGTTTACAGGACATGCAGGGGACCAAGAAACATGTCATATGACACCAAGGGGACATGATCAGCAAAATCCACACTCTGGAAAGCTCTAATGGGACACAACCCAGTTTACTCAACAAATAAATTATACAAAAAAAAAAAAAAAAAAAAGGAATGGGGGATTCTATGGGTTAATGAAGATGTGAGAGACAAATGAACCCAATGTTATGTGCAGATCTCACCTGGATCCTGATTTAAAGAAATCAACTACAGAAACTTTCATAAGCCACACAGGACAACCTGGACACTGATTGGATATTTGATAATACTGATAAATCAGTGTTTTTTTATATGCAATAATGGTATTATAATTATGTTAAAGAAGGAAAATATGGACATATTTAATTTACCTATATAAAAACTCCTTAAATTATGTTCATTACAAGTGTGCTAAACAAAATTTTAAAATAAAAATTTTCTTATCCAAGCTTCCAAGTATAAATGAAGTATTTGTGTGAATTCTCAAAGAGCCCTCAAATTTTCTCATAGACAAATCACCACGGTTTTGAGCAGCAATTTCATTAAAAATGTCACTCACCCCCATGCATCTGTAAGGTCATCCAACAAATCAACTGCATCCTTCCAACACATGCAAGTACACACACATCATACAGGCACCCATGCCCCTTCACACCTACACACTCACACCCACACACAAACACACAGCTCATACATACTGACTTTCATGTTCTCTCACACGCCTACTATCTCTCTGCTCAAATCTACCTTCTCTTCAGGTCTTGGTCCAAGCAGGAGGACATGAGAATGAGGCCCCATGACATCCTAGAGGCTTGCAGGCTGCTACTTCACAAGCATGCTTCTGGGGCTCAAGGTCCTCCCTCTAGCCACCCTGGGACTTCGTCCTCCTCTACCACTTTCACCTTGCCTCTTCTTAGGCTCAAAATCCTTAGGAGATCATCTCTAGTCAACCACTAGCAACAATTGAGCTTCCAGAAAGCACATGCACCATGCTGGGCCCCTGGGAGGTCTGAAGATGGCAACATAGGATCCTGCTCCCAACGGCCTCAGCTTCCCAGCAAGGAGATCTCTACTCCAGCCACCACGTCTGAGCACATGCTGTGGGCTTTACCTGTGACATGTCACATGGTCCCCACAGCAGCCTATGGAACACCCTCCTTTACCATGTTTCTACAGGAGACAGATTCAAGATGAAGCCTCAGAACACACTGCCCTTCAACTAGAGCCCGATTCCAACCAAGGTCTTGTCTTGCCCTGAAGCTCATTCTCCAAGAGTGGTTTTATCTTAGATCCTAGTGACTTCCATGATATATCCAGCCCATGACCTTCCCCTCCTGGCCTATAATGAAGCTATGGGTCCACCCGTCTCCGTCACTTCCCAAATTCATCAGGTGTGGCCATGACTTTGAAATAGCCCCTTCTGTCCCCACCTAGAAAGCCCTCTTCCTCCATAAGCTCCAGGTCTCAGAGCATGTTTTCTGTGATTGAAACAGGGAAGAAATTAATTTGATGATAAACACTATTCCTAGAATGATGTTTATTCTACTTTGGGGGGAAGGAAAGAGGAAATGGAAGAGCATGATCTGGGCTTTAGCATGGGAGTAGTCAAAGAAACATGGAAAGGCAACCTAGGCAGAGGGAACAGCGAGGACAAAGGCACTGACACAAGCAAGAGCTGGGTGCTTCAGAGGTCATCAAGCTGCCAGAGAAGGACCTTGGATGCACTGAGGACAGAGAAGGACCACTGCAGGCCAGCCTCAGGACCAATCTCACTCCATATCTAGAACATGCAGCAAAAGCATTTCACAATTCCTGAGTCCCTGTGGCTGAGGCTGATGATAAAGCATCATCGTGCATTAAAGGTCCAAGATGTCTATTCTACTCCTAACCCCTGGAAAGTGCACTGTGAGCCCCTCAGATGGTATGAAGAACCCTCTGGCCCGTTCTCTCCTTCTCCACCCATAGACCAGCACATAGAGAAATCAAGAAAAGTTGAAATTGGTAAATAGAGGTGTCTTCCTCATGGGTTGGGAGAAGTGGACTACAGCATCCTCCAGGCCACGCCTCCCCACGGTTTCCTCCACCCTCACTCCCTGGCTCCTATGGCAGAGGCACCAGGGCCCTCTGGGGACAACTAGAACCAGAGCCCTGTGCCTGGCTAGGCCTGTGATCCAGGACAGCACGATGTCATCCCAAGAAGGACAGGGAAACCTGGGAGCAGAGCTGCCCCGAAGCCTGGTTCTACACCCTGGGACGCCCTGGAACTTCTCCACTTGGAAATGAAATGACACACGCGGGAGGGCAGACGTCTCCACTCTTGAGCAGCCCGCGTTTCCTCGATACGGAAACAGAACCCCGTACAGACACCGCTCTCCTCCCACAGATGGCGCCGAGAAAACACAAGATCGCTTCCAAACTACAGATTGTGCCGAGGCCCATATCACCTGCTAGCATGCAGACTCCTGTCACTTGCCTGGAGTCTCCAGGGAGTCGGGAGCATCGGGGTTGGCCTGCCACCAAGTACAGAGAGAAGCTGAATCGGTGCCATTCCGCGGGGCTGGGATCTTAGATGATTGGGTCAGAGATAGAAGAGCTCGTGCAGAAGGGGCTGGACAGCGACACGCGGGGTTTCTCCGCCCACCCTTGGCCAACATCCCTGGTGCCATCATGATCAAGTGATTTGTCTCACCTGAAGTGAGGCTGTTCATGATGCCCATTTACAGGATGTTACCGGGAGTCATGAGATGACAGATATAAAAGTGTGACTGATTGGAGGCTAGGCATGCAGTTGATCAGCTGGGCTCACAATACTCACCCTGGGGCACACGCCTCCACCAGGCCACACTCACCAGGCCACACTCACCAGGCCCACCCCAAGCCTCCCCAGAGAACACTGATTTGCCTTCCCCAGATTAATCAGAGAGGTGCCAAGCCACAAATACCAAGGGATGCTGAGGGGTGAAACAGGGTGTCACAGCCTTGGGCCATGATCCACATGCAGTCTGGGGCTCCCCTGTGAAAGGGGCTTTGAAACCCCTCCCTTGGTCATGACACTGAGAGCCCCAGCTGCCACAGCAGAAAAATGTTTCTCCCCATGGGGGCTGCAGACATAGCCCACTTGGGCTGGTGCCCAAAAGCAACCCCAGTCTTCCTTTTGTAGCCAATCCCAGGGTTTCCAAGCCAAGATGAAGGAGGGTCCGTGATGAGAAATAAAGGCCCCAAGGGGAGAAGCACCATTCATCCATCATCCATTCAATGCCACAGTCAGCAGGGCAGGGGGGTGGCAGGAGCTGGCTTCTTCAGAGTGGGTGGTCAGGGGAGGCCACCCAGAGGAAATGCCACTCTTAGCCCCGCATTAGTGTGGCTTGATGGGAAAAACCCAGCAGGGAAAGCATCCCTGGCAGAGGAAAGGAAGATACCTGAAAACCAAACTCACCTATGACTGAGCAGCACCTGAAGGGACCTGGGTAGGACCGACTACCCTTTGCTGTGCTGGCCTGCACTGCCCACTGTGGTCACTGTCCTCACAGGGTTTGCTCTGGCTTTGGCCCTCCCCTTTGCCCACATGCAGGCTCTCCTCTCCCTGTCACCTGGAAGGACATGCATTGCCAGTAGTCCCATAGGGTTAGGGTGTATTTGCAGATGCTGCAACCCCTCAAGGTTCCCTGGGGCAATAAAAAGATTAGAACTTTCCAGAATCCTCAGGATAATGAGCTAATCAAGAAGAAAAATGGCCTTCAGTGATAAGTATGGCGAGGGGGTAGATTGTGCCCTGGGTTCCCCAACTTAAGTGTGATTGTGGTAGAACCAAGATGTCATCTATTAAAGAAAAGCCTTTGAGTCACAATCCCCTCGCTAAAGGGCCTGCACCCTTCTCCCACCACCCTGGTGGTCACAGGTCCTTGGTCTCACACAGCCCTGCTGGTGCCTAGGCAGGTACCTGTGAGGAGCATGGAGCACCCCCTTGGGCTTCTCTTGCTCCCCCAATGGGGTGCTCAGCCACCAGCCTAGCCCTTCACTAAATTCAGCTCCCTTGAGTGCAGAATAGCAGAGGGCCATCATGGGGATCCCAGGACCTGAGCCTGATGATGACTTCAGATGCCAGCTTGGCATTCAGATTGCCACCTCTGTCAACACCAAACCTGTGGTGCTTTTTGGAAAGTTTACCCAAGTAGGGTTGTCCTCTGAGCCTGACACCCCAGGGAACTACCTCCCATGTACAGACTTCAGGGCCAAAAGTATAGAATGGAGGAGATTCACTTCATTAGGATCTACGATGAAGACCAGCAAGCTCAGGGTGGAGACAGGTGCCTCCAATGAAGGAACTGGCCTTTGACAGAAAACCATTAAGTCACTTTCCAAGAGCAAAAGGTCATCAGTGATACTCCAAAGGGGGTGAAAATAATTATTAATAATAATAATATCCACAATGTCAAGATCTACTATCATGCGTGATTATGGTCTCAGTGCTTCTGTTAATCCCCAATGACCCTATAAGGAAGATTCTGCAATCATCCCTGCCGTGGAGATGAGACACCCTGCATTCAGCACACCAGGTTAGGAACCCAGGCTGAAGAGAGCTGGCTGGAGGGTATGCTCAGTAACCCAAAGATTCATGCCAAACCCAGATTCTATTTCTGACATGATTTCTGCAGAGGGAGCCCAAGGAGCTATGGGCCGGTAAGAAGTGTGGAAGTTGGACATCATGGAGCTTGTCTCCCTGCCCTGGAGCACCACTAATATGCTTCTATTTTCTCATCTCCCAGCCATCCCTGCTGCAACTCTTTGCTGCCAGATACACAAAAGAAAGTTGTAGAAGGAGTCAAAAAGAGCATATTCTGGTTCTTTGCTTCTCTCTAACCCCCACCTCACCTTCAAGCTCAGCTGCAAAGATGCTTGGCAAAGGCTGCAGAAATCAGGACATTTTCTTATCATTAAAAGAGAATGGCCTCAGGAAGGGACTCATGCTCTTTTCAATTTGGGCTTCAATGGTACCAAATTCTCGCAGCCCCTCCCTATCCCTAAATGCAGAAGATAAAACCTGGCATGCTTCTCTATCATCAGCCTACCTTCCCTGGCAGTTTAAACCTGAATAGAAATTTAAGCTGCACTTCTTAACAAACATTTGGGTGGCTTTTCCTCTTAGAGCTTATGAATGGCAGATTCTCTTTTGCTAACATGAGTACTAGAAAGATATTTGAGCATGTTTAATGGAGAAAGTACATGTTTTCAGATGCTGTATCTGCACACAAAAGGTCCTAGCACCACATTTTACCTTTCAGCTTCATCCAAGCCTGGAAAATTTCCACTTCAAAGCTGGGGCTTTCTTATTTTCTTTGTGGAAAGAATGCATTGGTAACAGTTAGAGATTATTCTCTCCACGCTCATCTTGTCATGTGCATGATGTCTGGGGGACAGACTTGCTGTCCTGCACTGGGCATCAAGACCACCCCTGTGTCCATCTGGACTCTGGTTTTCTGTGCCCAGGCAAGATGTCGCATTCACAGGGCATCCAGTGAGCCAGCAAATGGAGAGTGAGAAGATAAGAAAGAGAAAGGTGGCATTGATCCCTGGGGGTGTCAACTCACAGTGAGCCAGGGGGTGGGCTAGAAAAATAGGCAGTCCTAGCTGGCTGCAGCAGGAAGGAAAGAGGATGAAGCACAGGGAAAGGAGGAGGAAGCAGAGGACATTGGGGCTCCTCCAAGGCAGACTGCTATTTTGCATCAATTTCTTTTAACTAATAGCTTTTGTTTATTTTTTTAAATTTTTTAATTTTTATTTTTTTAGTACCAGGGATTGAACTTAGGGGCATTCGATCACTGAGCCACATCCCCAGTCCTATTTTGTATTTTATTAGAGACAGGGTCTGAGTTGCTTAGTGCTTTGCGATTTCTGAAGCTAACTTTGAACTTGCAAGTCTCCTATCTCAGCCTCCTGAGCCACTGGGATTATAGGCGTGCGTGCGCCACTGAGTCTAGCTTTAACTAACACCTTTTAAGCTGCAAATTCTGCAGGGCACAGTGGCGCACGCCTCTAATCCCAGCAGCTTGGGAGGCTGAGACAGGAGAATTGCAAGTTCAAAGCCAGCTTCATCAACTGCGAGGCACTAAGCAACTCAGTGAGACCCTGTCTCAAATAAAATAGAAAATAGGGATAGGGATATGGCTCAGTGGTTGAGTGCCCCCTAAGTTCAATCCCTGGTACCAAAACAAAAATAAAATTAAACCACAAATCTTCAAAATAGAGGGGACCAATTATTGGAGCAGAAGAATTTGGCCGTGCAGGAGTGAGACAGAAGTCAGTGTCTGTGCAGAAGCAGAAGGCTCAAGGCTGCTGCTGCATCTCAGATGCTGGAAATTTACTGAACTCAAACAAGGAAAAGAAAGGCCCTAGCATAACAGCCACATTCATTCTTCCCAGGGAGGAAGAGAAAATAGAAAGAAAAATATGACTGACAGGATAAACCCATCCAAAGGGGATATTTTCCAGGAACAAAGCAGTTGGCTCTTCACCCTTCTGCAGATCAGAGGTGGCCTTGAGGAGGATGAAGAGGAAATCCTGTCTTCTCTGACTGGTGGCTTCTGGAAACACTAAACTAAGGAGTAAGGTTGAAAGTCCACAGCAGAGAGTCTGGGGACAGGTGCTGGTTGTCATCAGAGCCCTTGCTCCAAACCAAACTCCCCATTGTTCTCCCAAAACCTTTTCTCATTTTCTAGAGCCCAAGGAAGGAGCAGACCCAACAATCCAGGCTTCGTAACTGTATTTAGCCAGGGAGGAGGACAATGCAGAGAACACAGGCTGCCAGAGAGGTGGTTCTCTGAGCAGGTGCGACCTTTCCTGGGGGCTAGAGGATGGATGAGATGGACACTTGGAAGGTTTCCAGCCTGAAAAGCTTCAGCCTTTGCACTTTTGCCTCAGAAAGTTCAAATTACATTATGAGAGGGGGCTTCAGATGAGAGAACCGAGGTCCAAGAAGAAAGTCACTATCTCAACGTGCCAAAGTCTCACCAACCCGCCCAAGTGCTCTTTGCACAAGCCATACCATGCTGAACTCTCAAGCAGGGACAAGGGGAGATCCTGGGCAGGTGTTTCTGCATCCCAAGTCACCTTGGGACAAAGTCACCCATTCAGTTCAATGAACATCAGGTGAGCCCACGTGCAAGAGGATGCGAAATCCCAAGCTGAAAGAGACACAAGCCCTACTCACCAAGGCTGCTCAGGTGGGAAGAAACCAGCACAGGCTTCACTGGCTAAGTGAAGATACAGAATAAGCCACACATGCAGGGATAAAGGAAGGAAGGGTGAAGCGAGGTGGGAAATAGAGGAAGCAAATTAAAGAGAGTTCCCAGCGCCATATTGAAGAAAGACATCACCACCCTTTGGATGTCCCCCTTCCTTCCCTGGCTCAACTCAGCCCACACACGCCTGCTCTCAGAGGCACTGTGCTAGGCTGTGGGTAAAGCCCAGAACATGACAGGCAGGAGCCCACCCTTCATGCAGCTTTTGGTCTGGAGGGACAGACAGACATCCTGCAAGGAGTAGTCCAAATGTTTCTTTGGATTACTACTAGGTGACAAGCATGACAGCATGAGGATGAAGTAGAGGGCGGGGGCTGTAGTGCGAAGCAGGGGACAAGATATTCCCCAGAAGTAGCTTTGAGGCCAGGACTAAAGGGATGAGTAGAGGGACCTGATGGAGAGAGTGGCTGGTGCTGCGAGGAACTTGTCAGGCTGAGGCAAGGCCATTCCAAAGCCCTCGAGGGGACCCAAGGATCTGGCACTCCTGAGCAAGCTCAATGCTCTTGGGGTGGACATTTGGAGGGGGGGGGAGTGTTTGCACCAGTGGGAGACCACGACACATTATGGTTGTTCTTCATTGGGACTTATGGTCTGTTTCTCTACTTTCTTCTCAGAACAAAGGGAAACCACTGAAGTGTTTGAGGCAGCACAGCCGGTGGATGGGCCGTTCAGCTCATTCCTCATTACAGTTAACCCAATTTAGGTTGAAGCTCTCTAAGTGTTCTAGGTGCAAATAAACAAACAGAAAGTTGAAGAGGCCAACACTTGCTAATTACACAACTAATTAAGTCTGTAATCAGGACAATCTCTGTGCCCCCTAAGACCATCAGCACCCAGGACTGCACTCTGGGGAGGTAGACCATGCTGGGCCATCTTTTCCTACATTCTTGTAACTTAATTGGTTCTCAGATGGATGACTTGAGACTTTTTCATTATATTTGGCTAGAAAAAGATGCAGAGGGCTGATATTGTGTGCGAGCACGTGGCTTTGTGCAGGCTGTCTGCATCCTCTGTTTGCAAGGGGCTTGACCCAGTCTGAGCAAATGGTGTTGAACTAGTGAGGGCTCAGCAAAGCAATCCATTTATTATAATTCTGCTGAGAAGAGGTCCAGTAAATCAAAGAGACAACCTGACTGCAAACAAATTACACGCCAAGAGATAGGATGGAGGGAGGGCTGGTAGGGCAGACCATTGGCCAATTGGGAAAAGTGGGAATAAAAAGGAAGGGGATAGGGAAAGCCACCAAATAGAGACCTACAGAGATGCCTGGAGTCTGAAAGAAAGAAAAATGGAGCCCAATTTGTCCATCAGGAAGGAAAAGAAAAGCCCCCTACCAAGAGAGACCCCATTTACTGGAAATCTCTAACTTACAAACCCTTGACTTAAAAAACCAACGGCCCTTTGTTCTCCTGAGGGGTCACCTAGGGAGTGATTGATGGCAGTTACTTTCTCCTGTGAAAATGTCCACAGTTCTCTTTTATCATGCAAATAACATTGGGGACCTCTTGGTAATGCAGAGTTAACCTGTTACTGGGACCCCAGCCCAGTCTAAGAATCCTCCAGAAACAACTGCCTTTTTGCTAGGCCTAGGTCAGGAAAGGAACACAGCACAGAACTGTGACAACCAGTGGCCAGCTATGGTTTAGATGGCCACAACAATATGCTTTGCAGGGACACTATGGAATAAATGAATTTCAAGACTACAATGAGGACTAATTCAACTAACACTTGAAAACATCTTGGTCTGGAAAAATATACTCCCAGATCCAAATATCTGCTTTTATATTCAACTCTGAAAAAGAACCTTGCTTGGAAACAAGAAAGTACTTCTATTCAAGTAGTAAAAAGAACAGAGACAAGTTGGGAGGATATCCACTTAGACAAAGAGAGTCACATCACAGTTCTCTAAAACATACTCGCAAACACCTAAAGAGAGAATGGCCAGAGCTATATTCTGGAGGATATGGTTCATGATCATGTCCAAGGGCTCTGAACATACCATCTGAGATGGCATACTACTTATGACAGGATTATAGCAAAGAATACTGGTTCTTATTATTAATGATGAAGCTCTAAGGAGGACTCTAACACCCAGATCCTACCAGCCTGGTTTATACATAGCTTCCCACACTTCGACTGGCCTTTGGATCCATCCTTTGATGCTTTATAAGTATCAATGCAAAAGTTCTACACTAATTATTAGCACAAAATCCAGCAACAGGGCTGGGGTTGTGGCTCAGTGGTAGAGGGCTCACCTAGCGTGCATGGGGCACTGGGTTCGATCCCCAGCATAAAAATAAAATAAAGATTTTTTTTGAAAACCCAGCAACAAATAGAAGGACAAAGTGTGGTTACTATAAGGCAAGGATGGTTCAATATTAGATAATTCACAATATAATAAACAATAATAACAGATCCAAAGTATTATCTAAACATCTCAATGGACACTGAACAGGTCATTAATAATATTTAACATCCATTCATTTTTTTTCAAAGAAGAGCTGATAATAAAATAAGAATAGATGGACACTTTCTGCCTTGGTAAAATCTTTCTCTCTATCCAAAATGCATAATGGAAAACCACAAGAATTGTTTTCCCAGAAAAAATGAGGAACAAGACAAAAATTTACATTTACCTCTATAATTTAGCATTGTTGTAAGGCAGCAGGCAAAGCAATTAGCCTAGGAAATTAGATGTGTAAATTGGAAAAGAGGAAGCAAACATGGTCAACATTAGTAGATAATATAATCACACACCTGGCAAACCCAAGACAATCAACTGACAATCTGCTCTAAACAGTAAAAGAACAGGTCATTAAAGGGATATAGAAAGCAATGGCTTTCGTAATTACCGAAAACAACCAGTTGGGAGATATAATGAAAGAGGAAAACCACATTTATAATTCCAACAAAAAGACAGAATACTTGGATATATATAAGAAAAATATAAGATCCACATACTTGGTTAAGAATACCGAACATCACAAAAATGTCAATTCTAATAAATTGAATCCAATAAAAATGTTATTTATTTGTATATTCCTTAAGAAATAGTCAAGCTAGTTTTGAAGTTCAAACGGAAAAAAATGAACAAGTCGCACCCATTCCAAAGAGCAGTTTGGTTGTGGGGAGCAGGGCTGAACGAGAACTTGGCCTAGAAACAATCAATTCCATTCTCAGGATCAGACTCAAGAAAGCCACAAGGAATTCCTGGAAATGTAGAATGGGAACACAGACAAGAATGTTAGCAAATATATTCTTTCCAATGGTGGAAAGCTATATACCAGTCAAATGCCCATCAACGGGAAAATTAATGAATCGTGATATTTTTGTGCACCAAAATACCACCAATCGTGATATTTTTGTGCACCAAAATATGCCACAGCTGTGGCAATAATGAGCTAGAATAATGAATCTCAACATGGATGAACCTCAAAATATTCGACTGGGAAGAAGAATGCAACTCAGAAGAACACAGGAAGTATAATACCATTTACATAAAATTTAGAAACATCTAGGTTATTGGTTTGTCTAGGTCCATACACGTAATTATTAAGTGTGAATGAAATACAAAACACCCCGTGGGAGGAGGGACAGGCCCTGATGACGGGGACTTCCCTGAAATTGGAGAAGATATTAGAAGCAGGGGTGGGGCGTGGCGGATCAGTGTTCTCAACACATTTCTATTTTCTTTTTTTTTTTTTTTGAGTCTTTCATTATTATTTATGCACTGTGGAGGTCTGAAACATTTTAAATCATTTTAGTGTAAAATTAAATTAGAAAGAATAACCAGAAAGGCTTTCAAAAAAAGAAAAATAAGAGACATCTAATCCTACCAGATAATTAAAACATATTATCATGGCCAGAGCTTATAAAAACTTTGTGGTTCTGGAAGAAAAAGAGGCTGTTTCATGGAATAACATGTAAAGTTGAGAAATACACCCATGATCTCTTTTCCAGAGGGTATTGACTGGTCCTAACACCACCATTTCTGGGCCAATACTGCTTCTGGTTTTTACCCTGTGTCCCTCATGACGAGGTAGGGATGAACAGTGGACTTCAGGATCCAGGGCCACAGCTCCCAAGTGGCTCACCTCCTCGACAGCTCCCCACTCAACAGACAAGCAGCATTTAAACATGGACATCATATCTGTTCACCCTCCTGCTTAAAACTATTCAACAGCACCCCATCGCTGTCAGCAGAAAAATCTAAATCTCTTATAGGACCTACGAATGGCTTTACTCTCAGGTCCCTGCCATCTCTCCTGTCTGCTACTGCAACCTGCCAAACTCCTTTCCCCCAGAACCTTTGCACAACATCTCCTCCCCTTCTGGAACATTCTTTGAAGCTCCCAGAGAGCTGAGATCTTGTTCACCTTGTACATCACTGTATCTCCATGCCTAGCATAGTGCCCAGTGCTTGGTGTTTTCATTCAAATATTTAACAAATAAGTGAGGATATGAGAGAGTGACAGATAAGAGCAATTGTCTGCTTTATTTATTTCTAGAGAACGGGGACTCTTTCCCTGGAAGAGACCCAGACTATAGGCCACATCAAACTATCAAATAGCTCTTGCTGCAGATCCTTGGAGATCCTAGGAATGAATCCCTTTGCCTCGTGGCTTGGAATCACTGAGGACCAGGCGAGTGGGAACTGAGATCTCCCTGGGTTTCAGCATCAGTTGACTGGGCATTAGGCCAAGTCCAGCCAGCTGAGGAGGGCCCCCAGGGCTCTGACTGGCGGTCCTGGGGTGAAACTAAAGGTACTGCTTGTCACAGGGACGTGCCTTCCCTACTCAGACAGGGTGCCCTAGCTGAGCTTGCCCACTGCCCTTGACGTCTATCTTCAAGATCAGGAAAAGCGACACCAGAGGCAGAATGGTCTACACACTTCCTGTTCCCCAGCTCCCTGGAAGAGAAGTTTTAAGTCCTTCCCTGGCACAAAGCCATTTGTAAATCCCTGGCTTGGAAAAGTTCTCCCTCCACTCCTTGCCAAGAGGAGCCGGTAGAGTCAATCAGCACAAATCCCCCCGCTGGGAGCTCCCAGGAAATCAGAAGATAATTCTTCCAGGTGAAAAATATTAGCTGTCTTCTCCTAAATGGCATTTGGATAGCTGTTTGATGATTACTCTAATATTGATATAGTTCTCTCCTTACAAGGTGCTCTAAATTCTTCATGGATATGGTCTCATTAATCTTCAACTTTTTATTAACTTACAAAACGGATCATCCTGCAGGGTTAACACAACAGAAGCTTGAGTTTCCCTTTATCATCATTCCCCAAACAACTACTTTTCATTATTCAGATTTATAATGAGTTGTTTTGGTATCCTTTTGAGCTAGCATCAAAAGATATAAATGAAAATAAATACTTTCTGTTCTTTCCTAGGCAAGTGTCATTCCAGCAGTCCTTCATCCCAAACCCAGTGCGGGATGGTTAGAACAATGGCCCCCAGTGAGTCTTGCTTCCCTGTGTCTATGCATTTTAGTAATGTGACTTTGCCACCTCTTCCCTCAGTAGATGGTGTCTCTTTCTCCACCCGTTTGAAGCTAGGCTATTGACCTGCTCCCATGAGTCCAAGTGGCCTGTGAATATGGCAGCTTAAGAGGTCTGGCAATTTCCATGCTTGTCTTCTTGGACCGGGGTCCATCAAGTCATCCAAAAGCCCAGTTGATCCTGATAGAAGACGAAGAATCACAGCCAGCACCAACTCCCGTTTAAGAAGGAGGCCACTTTAGCACCTCCAAACCTCCAAGAGTGGCCCAGGTGAAACCAGAAGAGGAACTACCCAGCCAATCTTCAGGATTATGAAAAAAAAATAATGTAAACTGCTGCTGTGTTCAGCCATTAAGTTTTGGGATGGTTTGCTATGGAGCAATGGAAGACCACTGCCCCACGTCTGCTGCCCTACAATGCTGTATCTGGAATTTTCCCCTCTAATTCCCAATTCCCTCACCATTGAAAAGGAATGTCACTGTGATGTTTAATCACTTTTGTAACTGTCCCTGGTCTTTGGCAGAATTCACGATGCCTCCTCTCACTCCGTTAATCACTGACTCAGGATGCATAGCTCTGACTCATTCTATCTGAATCTCCTCACCTGAAAGAAGGAATCATCATAGAGCCAAGCCAAGGCAACTGTGTGCTTAAGACAACACATGCAAAAGGTTTGCACACTTCCCGGCACATGAGTACTCAAGAAGTATTAATTGCTATTATGACTGTTAAATATTTATTTGAGAAATATTGTTATTGAAATCTCCATAAAAATTGTTATTTGCAGGAAGAAAAGACCCTAACATTTTATGGCTCACTTTTGCTGTGCCATGGATGATTTCTCTCTCTCTCTCTCTCTCTCTCTCTCTCTCTCTCTCTCTCTCTCTCTCTCTCTCTCTTTCCTCATCTCCCACCCCCCGGACTATTTATAATGTGACCCATGGGCAGAGCAGAAAATAGTGCCTGAGTTTGATTCTCCTATTTGCCAAAGTTGTGTGACTTTGGAATAATGACTTAACCTCTCTGGGCCTCAATTTTCTCCACCATTAAGTCTGGGGGTAAAATGTATACTTAACTTCCGTGATTGTTGTGAGAAGTAAATCTGTTATTTCCGGTCAAGCATGGAGAACCATAGAAAGCGTTCAGTAAATATTAATAACAGGTATAATCTCTCTGGGTCAGATGATGGGGCTGGGGCTCATAAAGGATGAGGAATGTGACCAGGATCACACAGGTAATAAGTAGAGCTATCTGACCCCACGCTTTCTGCTCCTGCCACTTGTGAAAATGGGCCCCTCAAGCCTTCCTGCTTCCTCTGAACCCCAGAGGCAGAGCCTGCCTCTTCACATTTCATTTTCTTTTTCTTTAACTCACTCCACCTGCTGCTGAGTCACCCACTTCCCTCTGGGAGCTTTTCTTTCAATTAACTAAGTCTTTAACCAACACTCAGCTCCCTGGAGCAACCCTTCCATGTGTGGATTTCGCCTGCATCATGGTCCCAGGCCGGGCTCCTTCCCAGCCCTGTGTACAGCTGGCCTGGCCCCTGATGCGTCCATCTTCAGGCTCCCACACAGCCACCCGGAGATTCAGCTCCATTTCCGATCCAGCCACCACCCATCCCACTCCTGTGAAGAGCAACAGCCCCAAATTTTACCTGCAGCAGTGTGGCAGGACCCCCACCCCTTCCTTGGAGGGGTTCCCTGGTCAGAGGAAAGGCCTCTTGCTCTCTCCTTCACCAGAGATGGAAGGTCTGCTGCATCACAGGAACCAAGCCTGCTTGACCTTGGTGTTCCCAAGGTTTCCCAAACTTCCTGAGCCATGGAACCCCTCTTTCCCACAGTATCAACAGTGGTCCATAAAGTCCCTTGGAGGCCACATCAGGAACATTGATTAGGGACTCCTAAAGAACTGGAGAAGTGATCTGACTCTTCCTGCTGGGTGTCTGTCCTCAAGCCTGGGAGGACCTCTCAAATTGGTGGGTGTGGAATATTTAGTTTTCCAAAAGGAACCTCGAGAGACCAGTACCAGCAGTGATCACTGGGGAGAGAAACGGCGGGCAAGAGCCTAGGGAGAGAGGCCATGACTTTTCATTCTGCATGTTGTCAGCTATTTGAATTTCCCAACATTCCACTCACCCTGTTTTGTTGATTTTTTTAAAAAATGTCCACAGTTTGCTGATGCTCTGTCCACAACTCTTCACCTTTCACCCTTATGTGTTTCATCCTGGATTGTTTCTGTTGCTATGTCTTCAAGTTCACGCATCTTTTCTTTTGCAATGCCTCATGTTCCATCCATCCCATCTAGAGTATTTCTCGCCCCTCTCTGAGTGTCCTATTTGGACCTTTTGTTTAGGTATTTGCTATATCCCTGCCCAGCATGCTCATGTTATCCTCCACCTTCTTGAAAAGCAGAGATAACTCTGCACAATCAGAATCCAAATCAATCTCTCTCTCTCTCTCTCTCTCTCTCTCTCTCTCTCTCTCTCTCTCTCTCTCTCTCTCTCTCTTCCAGTGCTGAGGATCAAACCCAGGGCCTCATGCATGCTAGGCAAACACTCCACAGTGAGCCACACCCCAGCCCCAGAATCCAAAACGTTTTGCTTCAATTACCTGGGAACTGTGAACAAAAGCACCCTTTGAGACACGCAGTGTGAAAGTCACAGCATCCACACTGTGCTTCCTCCCAGGGGCTGATGTCAACTTCAGAACACCCACATTTGCACAAGGGTTCCATAAATGTCTGCTTGTCTGCTGCCCAGGGTGCTAAGACCAGGTCTGACCAGGCAGATTGCTCAATTTTGGTTCACGGGGAGGGTGCCTCCCTGAGCCCACACCAGGTGTGAGGTATGAGCATGGCACAGCTGAACCTTCACAACTGGGAAGCTTTCTGATTTTTGACTGCCCTGTACCTTAGCCTCTTAAAAAGCAAAGATTCAGATTAGCCAAAGGAAATATGGTCTGGGTCGTTAAAGTCTTTTCAAAGGAAGCGGTATTATTGAACCAGATCATGTTGCTAGTTTATGCTGATTTTTGATATTTTGTTTAACTAACAGAACGGCATCTGATTCTTGCTCTGTCTTTGAACCCCATCTAATTAGAACCCACTGTACTCTCTAGCAAGAACAGGCCACCTTCTGATCAAATGAACTTCTCAATCCCCAGGAATGGCATCAGAGTAGTTTTGGCTTCAAGCAGCTATTTTCAAAAGAGTTAAAAGAAAGCGTATGCTCATTTATTTATAATAAGCATATGTACACAAAAAGGCTTCTCCGAGGCTTAATGAAGTAATAGAATTGTGATCATCTATAGACACAGCACTCTTCCAGCTGTTCATTACCCAACAAGAAACACCCACAGAACCAGCCTGTCCCACCGTGGCTGGACTCTGAATGGGCTGGAGGGTGGGACCACGGCCTTCTCCCAGCTTTGACAAACAGATTCAGTCCCTGGCCACACACACTGACACACTAACCCAACACTATAGCATCTCCAGTCTGATAGTCCAGCCTAAAGGTTGGAGACCAGAATGGGAGTTGGCCAGGGCAGTGCACCTAGCTCTCAAATGGATGGACCTAGCATCAATTCCCACCTCCCCGCCATCTATCAGCAGTGTGGCCCGGCACAAGTCATCTAAATTCATGGCGGCTACATTTCTGTACCTCTAAAGCTGAGGGAAGGAGTTGTCAGAAAATGATGCATGAAATTCATTTAGTACAGTGTCCAGCACCAAGAACATGCCAGAGGGTTCTATCCTTGACTAATCCCTGACCTTTGGCATCTGAGGCAGGGCAACACCTGTCCTAGGAATCTCTCCACCCTGCTGGGACCTGCTCCCCAGGCACCATGATAAAACCACAGGTTACCCAGGAAGGTCTAACCTCAGAACAAGAAATGGTCCCATTGTGCAGCCCCCCACTCACCCACCCCAATTCCTCTTTCCAAGTGAGAGAGTGTACCTTTTTTCCTGACAGCTAACTCAGGTCTCCAACCATGAAGGCCAGTTGCTAAAAGCTAGCCCAGGACACCTCTTCTCCTCAAAAACAACCCTTCAATATATCACTTCATCTTTCTGAGCGGATTCAATTAAATCAGCCTTGCAGTCTCAGAATTTTAAAACATGAGGATTAAACAGGACCATTCAAATTCAGTCCCTGAAACCTCCCCAATCCTTCTGCCAAGAGATTGTGTAGTCTCCCTTGGGGACAGAGTGCTAGGTACCTCCAAGACAGGACATTTTATTTTGGGGGCAGCCTGGGTCCAAATCACAGTCTCAGTACAAACTGCCTTGGGGAGCTCTCTTTGCCATGGTGACTCCCACCTGCCTCTGAGATCCTTCTCTCTAATCTGCCCTCATTTCCTCAACTGTTCCTCCTGGGGATAGGATTCCAGTTTCTGCTCTTCTGAGCAGACTTTGGCTTGTCTCGGCTCCCTGGAAAAGGAAGCCAACACACAGGGATGAGAAAGCAGGAGACCTCGCATATTCCCCCATAGTCCCAAGAAACCATAATTTCAGGAGGCAAGAAATGTCCTTGAAGCACACCCTCCTCCTTCAGGTCGCCATCGCTGTCATTCCAGAGTCCCCGTCCCCCACCCCCAAGTTGATTCTTCCTGGTGAATCTGTGTTATAGCCATCTGGACTCTGATGCTTTGTAATTGGGAATTTTTTTATAGCTTTAATTATTTCCTCTGTTCTCTTCTCTTTTTTATATACAATGAATCATTCTGTTCCTGAGAGAGGAAAAATAAAAAAGATTTTTGAAAGTTATGGCTGTAATTTCAATAGAAGGAGATTGGGCTTTGAGGAATATGAGCATTTGTTGTGTTTTTCGAGTCCATGTTTCATCCCCACTGGTTAATGAAGATGTTATTTCTCTCACACATTTTGGTTGTTAATTTCTGACAAGTGATTTTTTTTGTTTGTTTGTTTGTCTGTTTGTTTTTAGTTGTGGCTGGTTATATGCCTCTCAGCTCAACCCTCCTTTGTATACTTTATGAAATATTCAATACTTCCCGGTAGGATGAGGTTTGATTCACCCCTGACTGTGATTAATTGTGTCAGTATTTGGGGACCTAATTTATGTTTATATGATTCCTCTAGTGTTTCCATTTTCTCTTCTAATTATCCATTTTTCCCCCATCTTTTTTCCTGAAATTAGTACTGAATTAGCTTGCCTCTGATTACAGTCTTGGATGCATCCCAAAGAATATTGTTGGACAGCTCCCCATTATCATCTCATTCCACGAATTCTTTGTTTGGTTTTTGCAATAAAGCTTTATTAACCCTCCGTGAACCCTTATTTCCATTTGCTCAGTCAGCTCTGATTGGAGACTGAGCCAAGCCCCGGTCGGTGTTGCGACAGTCACTCACAGTCTTTCTTCCACCGCCTGCCAAGCCAAGCGCTTTTCAAAAAGTCAAAATTCCGGGGATTCAAAATAAGATCCGTGCCTGCGTTGAGGGGCTGGCTTGTCGAGGTGTTCTTCCTTCCTTGCAGCGAACTGTTGATTTACCCACTCCAGTGAGAAGGCATTGGGGAGGGACCTCTGCTGAAGGACGTGAGCCAATGAGGTCCCTTATGTCAGGACTCTTCCATTCTTAGGTCTTGCCTTTTTATAAGGAAAGATCCCATCTGAAGAGCGCCCTTTCTGCAGGGCTCCTCACATGGTTAGCCACCAGTCTCTGGTGGCAAGGGCATCTGAGAGGGCAGGTGGGGCTCCAGGTGAATCTTCTCTGGAATGCAGTTCATGGCGCCCACATCAGCTAGGGCATCTTATTTCGACCCATTGTGGGGACTGCCTTTTACTTCCCGGTAAGTTCTCCTTTCTAGAAAGTCCCTGCCCCTATCTGCCTGAATAATGCACATGTTCCACCCAAACACGTTTCATACAATACATGTATTCTAAAGATCCAGTACAACCATACACACATGGAACACACACACACACACACACACACACACACACCCCTTTCCCCTCTACCTCTTAGACAGACCCTCTGACTCCCTAGGAGATGTTGTCTCCTGATTTAAGGATGTTGGTACCAAGACTCAGGGCCACTGCTAATAGAGAGACCCCCACAGCTAGCAAAGGTTTGGTTTCCCAGAATCCCCACTAGAACAGAGTGCTCAAATGTTTTGGACCAAGTCCGTTCTGCGATCTTGGATCTGCCAAGGTGAGTATGGAAGTGACTCTGCTTCCTTGAGGAGTAATTGTATCCACCGTAACTGTGTCTCAAATCCCAGACCCAGGCCATGTAATTGTCACACCACCCCTTCCTCTCACAGAGAAGCAATAGTATCTCCTGCCTCTTGAAAGGAGACACCTTGTGACATTTTAGGAGCTCCTGGTGACGATACTGTTAGGGCTAGCTTGGCCACTCTGCAGAGAGACCAATTCCAGGAGAGAGCAGGGATTTTCACCAATGTGTGTCTCACCAGGCACTGGGGGTTCGCAGTACCTAGACAGGTGGTCCAAGCTTGTCTGGGTGATCCCAGGGCAGTCAGGAAGATGAACCTAGGCTCAGGGATGATGGAGGATTAGCAGCCCACCCACATGGCCCCTGGTGACAGACCTTCAAAGCCTGACCTTGGAAGCAGTTGGGGCCATCTCTAGGCACTGTGGAGGGCTATAAAAGTCTCCAGGAAAGGACTCCTGCTGGGTGGACACCAGCTACCACCAACAAGCCTGCCCTGAGTAACCATTCAAGCCAGAAATGGACACATGAAGAAGAAGAAGAAGAATGATTCTTTTTCTCCCATGGGCAGCACCCAACAGGTGCTCTCTGCAGAGTGGCCAAGCTAGTCCTAACAGTATCCTCACCAGGAGCTCCTAAACTGTCACAAGGTATCTCCAGGGACACCCTTCCAAAGAACCCCTGGAGCAAAGTAGCTCAGGCCTGTTGGTGCCATGCTCTCAGGTTTCCCAGCTGGCTCTCTTCAACAGCTGAAGGATAGTCACACGTGATAGGTTCCATGTTTTCCATTTGGCCAGCTGCACACAAGCCCTGTTCAGACTCAGCAGAATGGCTCCTCCCACAGGGAGGAGTGCAGGGCAGGGCAGGTCCAGCAAGCTCCAGCGTTCAGCACGGGAATAAAGGAGCGAGACTCAAGGGTCCTCAGACAGGGTCTTTATTATTCTTATTATTTGTTCAAGTCTGAGACATCCTCTGGAGTCTGTTGATCCCTGCCCCAGCCCTGGCCTCATTTATATCACTTTTCTGACCTTTCTTAGAAATTTCTTCAAGACTATACCTGACCAATTCTTTGCTGAGTTTGCCCATTTTGAGACATCATGTTAAGTTTGGACAGAAATCATTCTGTGACAACTTTGCTGCACACCTATGTTATCTCTACCAGAATTGTAACCTCAACCCGGTTCTCTTCCTCCAAAGCTCAGGAAATGGAACCAGTTTCCCCTATCGAATCTCCATCTTTATCATTTCTTGATGGAATCTTTGCTTGGTCAACACTCTGGGCTTGGAATTTGCAGAGTGGCCAAGCCAGCCCTAATGTTGGTGTACCAGGCTGGGCAGGGATCCAGTGATTTAAGTCCCTTAGAAGGTCCTAAGACCTGGGCTCCTCTCTGTGCTGCCTCCAGCCGTGGGTACATTACTCTATGTATGAGTGTTAGTCAAACCTTCTGCAAAATGGGAGAGGGGGAGAGGCAGGAAACATTGGTGGGCCAGATACCACAGGATACCGCTCAATGGAGGGAGGAAAGCACTCCCCCTTTGACCCTCTTTCAATCTTTCTGATAATGTTAAGGTAGAAGGTCTTGGCTTGGGTGAGGATCTTCTTCAACGCCTCTCAAACACAAGATACTCAAAAAGACAGACATAGATTCCAGCTGAAGCTTGCTATCATTTTGTTCATTGATTCATTTGGATAGTTGTTTTCTATTTATTATGTGCCTGGCCACACACTATATACTAGTGGTTTAAACTCTGTTTTACAAATGAACATAACTTAAATTTTAAAAAAGTGAATTAATAATGGCACAGATAGTCAATCTACATGGCAATCATTCATCAAGGTGGTTGGTGTGCGAACCAGTTCAGAAAACACTAAACTATGTGACAGTTCTAAGCATCTGGACTTCTCACTGAGAAGATGACCTATCCTTATAATCACCATTATCATTAAGAAATCAAATCTTCCCCTCCGACCAGCTACAGGAAGTCACAGCAGAGACATCTACAACTCCAAGAGCTCAGCTCTCAGGCTAGACAGACCTGCCCTGGCATGAAGCACACCTCTTTCTAACGGGGAGTGATGGTGCCAACTTTTCCAGCCAGTTCTCTTGGTCAACAAAGTTTCCAAAGGCCATTTCTTCATTCAAAGGACGTTCATCCCTTTTTGTTCTCTAATAACTTTAATATAAGCTGCTATCTAGCCCTGCCCCACATCTGGCTAATTCTCTATTAAGAGGAGAGCAAATTTAAGTTTGGAAGGAGGCGCATGAATTATTCAGAAGAGCTAATTTTGCCTGAGCCATTTTCTTAAGAAATCGCTTGAAGAACAGCCTGAAAATTGTTCTTAATTCATGATGTACAAATATCCCTCAGAGGAGGAGGGATCCAGAAAGTTCTCCAGAGAAGATCCAGCTTGGGCACCCAAAGCTGTGCTCAGCTTGTGTAACCACCATTGCTGCACCCGCCATTCCTGCAAAAGCTGGCAGTAGGTAATCTCTATGCAGAGAAAGCCCAGGCTCATCCCTCAGCCCCTCACCTGGGGACTGTGTGGGATCCACCTCAACTTCACCTGGAAATAAGCCAGGCAGCACTGATGGCATTGAGGGCTCTGCCATGGGGGTCCCCTATTGCTGAAGGTCCAGAGTAGTGGATCTTGCCTGACTTTCTACCTCTGTGGGTGACACTGACCCACCTGGCACCACTTCCCCAGAGTTCCAAGTAGTGGACTGCATAGTGGGCACAAGAGACTGTGGGTATCATATGGTCCCCTGCTCACGGCCATGGAGCCACCCTCTTCTGAGCCCAGGAAACTACACGCAAATGAGTGGAGGAGGTTGTTCAGGGGAATCACCTTGAAACCCCATCATTTACAAAAGCAGTAAATTATTCCCAAACCTAGGATTTTTACTATCAGTAACAATTTTCATGTGCTCTGTATCCTAACTGATGGTGACCTGGTTTCTAGAGTTAGTTGTTGAGGGCCACAGCCGATGCCTTTGGGAAGACTGGTGTCATGGGCTTGCTTAGGAAATCAACAAGGGGAGGCTTGGTCGACTATGGAGGCCTAAGCGTCAGAGGAGGACAAGGAGAGTCACTCAAAAGGAAAGAACCGCTCCAGGGCTGACCGATCTATGGGGGTCATGAGGCTGGCTGCCAAGCTGATTTCTCTCCCACAGGGAAAAAGGACCAGCTCCTACAATGTAGGACCATTCATCAGTATCCTTGCTGGACCATATTCCCATTCGAAGACCAGGTTCTCCAGATGTCTGTGACATTAACCTTCTCAATCCACCCGAATGGTGGGTCTTACCAGACCCAAGGACCCTCAGGATCTAGACTGAGGTGCCCAGAAAGTGTCCATGCCAATCACCAGCACCCCCAACTCAGCTTGGCCAGATGGCTCCCTTTGCTCATGAACCTGAGGCTGGGCTTGTACTCTGTGGGCTTATAGACCCCCCCCCCCACCCCAATCTTGCAGGGCTAAGGTCAAGTGCTGAGGATTCAGAGCTAATTGGGACACAGGTGCATGATCAAAGCTTCATTCCACAGTGATAAGAGCAGCAAGGCTTATTGAAAGCACGCCCCCACCCCTGGGGTGGCGGGAACAGTCAGGGACTGTGTGCTAGAACCCATTGTGCTTGGTAGCTTGGCATTTATGGCCCCTCTCTTTAGTAAGAGCACTTTGATTCTGCCATGGTCTATCCCCCACACTTTCAGTGTATGGGACTCAGCCAGGATCAGACCCTCCCCAGTCTTTCCCAGACACTTGCCCCATCCTACCCCATTCCCAACCACAACCACTAACCACATAACCCACCCCCACTACAAGCCTCTGCCTGCAGCCTTTTGCTGGCCCTGCCACAGGAACTGTTCACCGTTTGCATTTTAAACCTGAACATCTGGGTGGCTGTCTTGCCACCACCTTGGCGGCCTAAGAATTAAGCTTACAGAAAAGAGAGCAGAATTAACAAAGTGAGAGGGGAGGCTGTGGGATTGCCTGAGCCCCTGAATCCAGTAGTGTAGAAAACATGCCACTTTTTAGTTTGGGGAATCAATAAGTTCCCTTTCCACCAGAAGCAGTGGCCCATGTCTGTGATCTCAATAGCTCCGGAGGCTGAGGCCAGAGGATTGCAATTTCAAGGACAGCCTCAGCAACTTAGCAAGGCTAAGCAACTCAGCAAGACTCTGACACTAAATAAAATATAAAAAAGGGGACTGAGGATGTGGTTCAGTGGTTAAGTGCCACTGTGTTCAATCCTGGGTACCAAAAACAAACAAAAAAAAATAAAACAAAAAAACAAAATAAATTCCCCTTTCCTGCAAGCTATTTTGAGTTGGCTTTCTATCCCTTACAACCCCACAAAGGCGAGGCAGCAAACAGGCAAAAGAGGAGAGATGGCAGAAGAACAAAAGACCTCTTGGAGCTGCTCAGGTGAATAAGGGGTGTGGCCTGAGTATAGCGCCAGCCAATCAGGGCAGGACGTGGGTGAGGGAGGGCGGAGGTAAATGAGGCCAGCACAGCCCTGGAGACTTGGGAGCCTGACTGTATCCTACAGGTGCCGAGGAGTCTGCCATCAGGGACAGGACTGTGCTCTGCCATCTCTCTAGCTATCCCAGGACTCAATGCATCCCTCTTAGGGGACAGCTGAGTTAGGAACCAAACGTAGTAAAGAAAGACCTTGTGAGACGTGTGCCCTTGTCAAGTTCTCTGGGGGCTGTACAGAGGGTGGCTCTGGGGATGAAGTTGGGTGCTGGGAGGCTGTTTAACGGGGCAGAAGCAGCAGTTTCCTGCCCCACAAGAGATGGTAACGCCTCAAAAGGTGTCTTATGGGGCTGGGGATGCGGCTCAAGCGGTAGCGCGCTTGCCTGGCATGCGCGCGGCCCGGGTTCGACCATCAGCACCACATACAAACAAAGATGTTGTGCCCGCCGAAAACTAAAAAATGAATATTAAAATATTCTCTCTCTCTCTCTCTCTCTCTCTCTCTCTCTCTCTCTCTCTCTCTTTAAAAAAAAAAAAAAAAAAAAAAAAAAAGATGTCTTATGGTCACTTCCAGACCTGTTTCATTTGATCTGTCTTTAAAATTTTTGCTTTACAGGCCTGAAAGAAAAATAAGTACTTGAGAGGTAGAATAAAAATAGGTAAATATAATAATCATCTCACTTAGGAACAGCCATCTCTGGTGTTTCAAGCCAGCTTACAAACATTAGCTCATCACCACCTTGAGAGGTAGTTATTATCCACATTTTATAGACATGGAAACTGATGCTCAGAGGCACTGGGTAAACTTGCCTGTGACTGGCACCCTAATGCAGAACGGCTCCGTACGTAGTACCATGCTGTCCTGCCTCCCTAGGGCCCCAAAGGCCATCAGCCTCCCTCCCTGTAGTTCCATAAGTGCTCCTGCCTTCCACAGGGGACCCTGGCGAGTCCTGTCCATACTGCCCACATGCGCCTGTCTCCATTGCCAACAGTGCCTCCATCTGCCCAAACTCTCCTCCCAGCTGGCCTCCTGCTCTCCTCTGCCCGCCAACGCAAAGCCCCGATGAGAGAGCAGGCGGGCAGGTCAGCTGCTCCTGGCTGACTCAAATGGAACAAGATCAAGAACAAGGCTTGTTTCTCCCCAGGAACCAGCAGTGCCACATGCCCCAGAGTCGGAGAGGCTCAGCTTTCTTGTCCTGCAACACAGGGCAGGGGCTTCCACCCACTGGACACTCTGTTTGGGTGCCAGCAACCACCAGTGGAGGCTGATCTTGGGACATCAGTTCCTAAGGGTGCTAGGAGCCCAGCTCTGGCCAGCATCCCAAAAGTTATCCAAAACATTGCCTTCTGCATACCCACGTCAGACAACCATGAGGAAGGGGGAAAGGCAGAGGGTTCCCACAGACAGGGCCAGGGAGCCTTTCCTGGGAAAGGGAATAAAGGCACCACTACAAGCTCAGCCAAGAGGGACAAGGATTCAGCAATGACAGCAGAGTCAGAGCCCCACATACTGTAAACAGGCCATCAAGTAATGAAGATCATGAACACAGCCCACATGTTGGGATTGTTCCCACTGAAAATGCCCAATCAAGATGAAGAGAAAGGTGGCCGAACACTAGCCATGGTTCTCTTGTCTTCTGGTGAGGAGTCGGGAATGGGCACCCACAAGGCAGTCTGCCCAGGAGTCTTGTGAGGTCATCCAGGCCGCAGCCCCCAGGAGCCAAAGGACCCACAATTCCATTATGGAACTGTGGGTCCCCATAGTCGTGGGGGCAGGAGGTGTATAATATTTTAAAAATCTGTTGCTAATATTAAAAATTGAACATCTCAGTAAGAATCTGAGTTTCCAGATTAAAGAATATGCAAGGATCTGGCCAAGCTTGCTCCTAAAATCCTCCTGACCCACCCACATTCCTTTCTCACACAGCCTGCCGGACCCTGCTGATGTTTCAGTTTCTACCTTAGAATCAACCCAAGGAAGCAGCTGAATTTCTGCTCTTGTCAAAGTTCTGGTGGTAAGGATGATTCCTCACTAACCTGACTGACAAACTACCACGCAGGGGCCTCCTTGTAGAAATGACTGCCCAAACTAGAGAACACGTCCAGTCCATGTTGATTTGGTCCCACGCTGGGGACCTCTCCGCTGCCCTTAAGTCTCAGAGCTGCACACACCTCTTGACCCAGAGTGCCTAACAAGACTCATGCATGTGTCAATGGCACCACTGTGCAAGCCTGGCCTTTCCAGAAGGGCAGCAAGTGGGGTTCAATCCAATTAAGAGGAAGACCATGTCCTAGTTGCACGATGGGCAGTTCAGAATAGGTCGTTACGAACTGACAAGAGCATATATTGAGTCCCTACAGCCATATTTTCTCAATAAACATATGCATGATTACTGCCGAGATGCACACTAGACAAAAAGACAACGAAGCTATTGGCTGCTAGAATTCAGATTCACTCAGTATGAATCCACCAGGCGACCACTATCATGAACACAGCCCGCACACTGGGTCATCTGGGTCACTCAAGTGTGTCAAATATACCCGAGAAGAAAGTCTTCTCTTACTTGGATTAAGGATGGGGTGAACTCCGTGCTAAGGCTGGACTAAATTACAAATACTAAATCCTACTCAAGAAGCAAGAAGTTCAGTCCATAAGGAGCACAAGAGAAGCAGAACAGAGGAGAAATCATTGTCCACCTCACTCAGGAGCATGCTTTGCACAACGCCCCCCCCCCCCCACCAGTCTCCTTTTCACAGCATAGATGGTTAAATTGGCATCATTTTAATTTAATGGCTCTAGTTTAAAGGTCTGTACTGAAATCGGAAAATCCAGGTGATGTGTCAAATATCTAGAATCATCCCTTTATGAATTGTGGCTAAAACATGAGCTATGTTAAGTTCATGTGATATCCCCAGTCATCCCTGCCCCTGACCACAATATCTCAAGTCTGTTCTTCGGTCATTCATCAGACCTCTGTTAGGTTCTCTTGGGATGCCAGGGCCTGGGCTAAAAGAACAGTGGGGTGTGATCTGCCTCGTAGGAAGCTCAGCCTGGTGCAGAAAACATTCTAGCACATTCTCTTCCAGTGCTCTGTGAAAAGTGCATGATGGGGAGGGGTCCCAAGGTATTCACTTTTTATTTTAATCTATGGAAGGAGTTAAGCAGAGAGTGACATGATCACTCATGTAATTGAGTAAATGAGATGTCAAGAAAGCACTGTTCTGTCCACGATATTGTTAGTTGGACTGTCACACAACTGGCAGCCCCCATTCCAGCCTAGCTTTATTTATTGGAAATCTGTGATGTGTAACGTGATAGGTTGGCCATAAAAAAGTCTAATCATTACATGTGAAATAGTCATGTCTCTCAGTTTTGCATGAAAATGGCAAATTCTGCTTAATGTTCCCAGACTCTTTTACAGTCTGATTAATTGTACTAGATCCAAATTTTAAGGAATAGAAGAGGCAACGGAAGAGAGAACTAAGACCCTGTTGGCAAGAGGCCTCTCCCTAGAAGGAGGATTCTCTTTCCGTGATGCTTATGAGAGTTCGTGGTAATCATGTCAAGGCTAGTCGGTGAGGCATCCTGAATGGAGAGGACCATCAGGTCCCTTCCAAGGAGGCAAAACTGTGCCCCTAATCCAGCCATCCTTCGTCAATTTGCTGAGAGAGGTCAACCCTCAGCCTCTAACATCAGGTGAGGCTCAGAACAAAGAATGTACCAGAGGGATGGGATAGGACCAGAGAGCCAAGGAATTGACAGCAAAATGGATCCCCTGCACATGGGGAACAAGAGCAGATGCAGGTAACAGGGTGCAAGGAAGGGCAAGCTGGCCACCCTGGTGTCACCACATGGAAACACAGCATCCAAGGCTTGCAGTCACAGAGCTACCCATATGGCACCATTCTAGCGCCTCTGGACTCTTCTGTTCTCAGACACTGCCCCGGGTTGCATTAATAGCTTGGTGCAATTAACTATATTAACTCTCCTAAACTGGCTGGCTGTCAGCCATCGGAGTCACACGGATCAGGTCCCTGTGAGGATATGCCAGGGCTCTAGAGCAGCCGCTATCATTCTTCTTGCCTACCTACTCTCCACTCCCCACCCCTCCTCACACACACCCACATCTACACTTGTCCCCTCACCTACAGCTGCCAGGATGATGGTGACAGTGACTTCAGAGACCCCAGGGTTCACACATGATAAACCCTCTGCAGGGATGACCAGGAGCCAAAAAAAAGAACACTTTCCCAAAGGATGCCCATACCCTGGCTTTTAGGAGCAGCATGCAATGGGTTTGTCTTGGGAAGGTAGCACGGTTAGAGACCAAGAGATTGTGAGAGAAAGACAAAACTGGGTTTGAACTTCATTTCTGTCACATACAAGCTCGGATGACCTTAGGCAAGATTCTTGACACCTTTATACTTTAACTTCCTGTGACACGGAGCAAGTGTATCTTACTTTGCCAGGTTAGGAGTAAAATTAGAAACACACTGTGAATTCACTCAATAAATATTTATCGGGAACTTACCAGGTCCCAGGCTCAGTATGAAACCCTGTTCAGAGCAGAACCCGACACACGTGGTTCTGGCTCCCAGTAAGATCCACCCCTCAGTACATACAGATTAGTAAACAAATTAGACTGTAGGTGAGTAGACAAATAAGTATATGTATGTAGACAAATATGTATATGATGAAGCAAGGTGATGGAATAAGGAACAGCAGGGGGTCTTGCCTCTCCTAAGGTGGGCTTGGGGAGGCCTCTCTGCAAAGTTGACATTAATGGACTGTGACTGATGAGAAGGAGCCATCGGTAGAGAGACTTGAAGGAAGACGTTAGTCCAAGAAGACAGAATAGCAACTGCCATCAGCCTTTGAGAAAAGAACAAGTGTGACCTGTTGAAGGGCCAGAAAGAAGGTCAGGGAGGTGAGAGGGGAGGACAGGGGTAGATGAGGTCACAGGAAGTGGCAAGACCCAGAGCATACGGGGACCTGAGGGTGTTGGAACCAAACTGGGTTTCATTCTTAGAGTCCTTAGTGTCCTTAGGCACAAAGAGGTTATGAACTGGAAAAGGACATTACCTGATTTGGACTCTGAGTGGGTGAGACGGACCCTGTTAGTTTTGGCGAAAGATGATGAGGGCTGGGACCAGGTTATAGGGGTAGAGAGAAGTGGACAGATCTGGAACACCCTTGGAGCCAACAGCGTCTGTGGATGGATGAGAGGAGGTCAGGAGGGAAAGGGAGGGATTAAAGATCACCTGTGTTTGGGATCAGAACAAGTGGGTAGCTCATAAGGCCATTGACAGTGGTGTAAAGACTGAGAGAAGAGCAGTTCCGTTTGGGACACGCACTGGCTGACGAGGCTGTCTAATAAGGCATCTCAGTGGAGAGAGATCCAGGGACAAAGGAGAACTCTATGTTTTCAGCGAGGGGAGAGACTGGGCTAGAAAGAAGTGTCTAGGTAGTATTTAAAAACCCCAAGATTGGTTGAGATCACCTAGGGAGCTATGGAATGCCAAGGGCAGTGTACTCAATAAATAAAGAGAATAATAAAATCATAAATAATCAATAATGAATATGGTCATTATTATTTTACTAGCAAGGTGGAGACCAACAACCCCACATCTTCTGGATGTGTCCCTGGAAATTGAATCCACTGTGAACAAAGGACTCTGGGAACTCCAGAGTCTGCTACCTTTTCCCGGTGTCTGGGGGTGTCTGGGGTTGGTCCCTGCCAAACGCCTTACTTCCTCCTCCCAGCCGTTCCCCAGTCTCAAGAACCAGCCAAATTGACTCATTTATTGCTCAGATTATGAAAGGGACCCACCTGCCTAGACACAGGGGCACACATGCAATAAAAGCCAGAAAGCAGCAATGTTATAAATAAGTGATGGCCTCCTCGTTAGCCCTGAGCTGTAATCATTACCTGGCTCCACTCAGGTTCCCTGAGCTGCAGCTGGTTTAAAAGGTCATTATCTGATATTGTTTTAGTAACTAGGTATTTCTATGGCCTCCCTCTGGCCTATGCTTTTTTAATCTCTGCTACATTATTAAACCGAGGCCTTTCTCCTCGTGCAGTAACCCATGAGGAAGGGCGCATAGGCCTACCATCCCAGGGGGGGCCCAGGCTATTAGAGAGGCCAGCAGCCTGCCTGGTGTAATGGACCAAGGTGGATCTGGGAAGGAAAGAAACAGCTTTGGCTCTCCACTCTGCCCCTCCTGTCCCACATAAATAAGGCAGACTTAACTTCTGTGGGTCTCCCCTGGGTACAGGGGAGCTGATACTGAATACCCACTCTGAACTAGAAATTCAGTCATTCTTATTTAACCTCACAAAATAGGTGGGTAGATATTCTTGTCCCCATTTCATGGATGGGACTTCTGAGTCCTACTCAGCCTATGGCCGGAGTTTCTGAGATGGCATCATCCTAGCGCATCACAGCCGACACGTGGCTTGTGGGGCAGCATTAGAGGATGCCAGTCTCTGTCCAAGGTCCAGCAGGATTCAGAATGTGTTGAGCCTTCCTGGGTCCCTAGAGGAAAGGGGTCAGTGTCTTCTCAGGCTTCCGAAGTGGGCAGCCCCTTCTGAACTTTAACTTCCTGTAAAACTGAGCAAGTGAATCTTACTTGATTAGGTTATTATTAAAATTCAAAAAACCCCCAATCATTTGTAAAGTCACGCAATAAATATTTATTGGGAGCCTACTATGTCTCAGGCAGAGCTGACCCCAGGTAAACTCCCAGTTGTGAACTAGGGCTCATTTTGCCCCACCACCCAGGGCCAGGGGATGGCATCCTCTCCTCTCCTCCATGTCCTGATAAACTATACCTAGAGTGGGGAGGCTGGGGACTATGCTCTCCTAGAGCCAACCCTGATCCCACGAACTCAGTCCTGAGTGTCATCCCTGCTCAGATCAGGGTCAACAGACTCTGTGCTTCAGGTCTGGATGGAGACTGAGAGTCATCGTGCCTCTCTCTGGATGTTGGTTCTTCTCAGGGAATCCAGAACTTGCCTTCACTCTTGTCCCTCTCATATGGGTCCAGCTCACTCTCTAACATAGCCCCTCCGTGACAGCCACCCAAAAGCAAAACCAAAGCAGGGCAAATTCCTAAAGGAACTTACCTGATAAAGCTGATTACCTGCTTTATCTATTTTGATGCATTCTGTAAAATGCATGGACCCTACACCCCAGCCCTGTGATGGCCCCTGAGGGCCCTGGCCCTCGTGCCCCAGGAGTTAAGTAGAATGCTTCCTTAAAATGCTGTGTTTTTATCCCCACAACTGTAGCAGCTGTGTTTGTTATTATAAATTCTTAATTAAATATTAATAAACCAAGGATGTCTGAATATGAAAAGAAAGAGCTACTGCTTCTACAACAGTAAGTTGTATGCTTTGGAAAGACACAACACAGGCAAGCTGCTAAAAGCTGCAATCACTTTTTGGATAGGGTAAGACAAAGTAAAAACACGAGAAAAAAAATATCATTAAAAAGCTACCAGATTTTGTATTCTAATTGCTTTAGCGTCTTCAAGTTCTTACTCCATTGAAAGAAGCCAGAGGTAAAAGCCGCTGAGGGTATTTTAGGCAAGGCGCTCTCACCACATAGCCAGGCCTTTTCACAGAGGGTATGTTAGATGACAAGGGTAGAGTGGTTCCAAATGACCCACCAGGGTGCCACAGCCCCTTGACCTCAGTGAGCACTTCAGCGTTGGGCATAAGTTTAGCCCTCCCAGGGTCTGATAGATGAGCTCTTATTTTGTGCTGAAATGCACTGGAAGACTAGTCCTGGGAGCTGAGAGGAGGCATCTTGGTGAGGTCATAGAGTCTGTTGAGAATGGCCTCAGCTCAGAGACAGCAGGCAACACATGGGAGAAAACAAGCCAGATCCACAGGCCTGCTTGACTCTCCAGCTCCACTGTCAATCAATTCCCCGTGTACTTACGCCAAGCTGCCTGAGCTTCCCCTCTCTTGCCTGGCTTTTTCTCCTCTAAGAAATCCTTTTTGGTCCTGCTTTCCAGAAAATGTCTCCCCCTACCCCGCCCCATCCTGCATCATCTTTATCATCATTATCATCTTCTTCATCACCATCATCAAAGCGAACACCCTGTAACATCTAATCCTTTCAACTCTCTGAGAAGCAGGTGCCCCTGGGAGGACTCCCAGGCACAGAGCTGGTAGCGGTTTGCCCAAGGCCATGTGACTTGGAAGAAGCAAAAGCAGGATTTGAACCCACCTTCTCATCCCTGAGGTAAGAGCTTATCACATCCTGCAGGCCCATGGCTCCAAATGTACCAAGTAGCTGCTCGGTGGCACTTGACAGCACAGGCACAGCTTGGCAGCAAGTCTGACTCCATGGATTCGTTTTTTTTTTCCCCATCAGGAGGTCCCTATTGTGCCTTGTACAAACATCTATTATTGCATAAGCCACCAGTACATCACATCAAACTGTTTACCAATCTGTCTTTTCCACTATTTGGAAAACAACTTGAAGCCAGGAATGTGTCTTATTCCTATTTATATCCCTAGGACCTGACACATAGTAGGTGCTCAATAAACACCTATTGAGCCAAATTGAGCAATCAGGCCTGTACTCAGAATTTCACTTAAGCCCCCCAAGCATCTTATCCCTTTCAAAGGCCAGTTTCCCCAGGGACTCTCCCTGCAGTGTCTGGAGAGTAAGTCACCCCCATCCCCAGCATGAGCCCTGCGCTTCCTTCCTGATCTCGGCTATTGTAGCTATTTCCCTTCTGTATCCCTTGTCACCCTCCTTGCACACTCCAGCTACAGCACTTAGGAGGCAGTTTATTTCCCACAAACTACTTTGCCAGTAATGAGGGTAAATTACCACCCAGTGGGCAGTGGTGCCTCTGCCTATGGCCTTGGGGTCCAAACAGCTGAGCTTCACGCACAGTGATTAACTGATGAAAAATGGTAAGAGTCTCCTCTCAGTTATGCTTTTTAAGTTAAAATATAACTCTTTGTTAAAGCAGCCCAGCCGGGGATCCTAAGTAGCATTAATCATGTCTACGTTTAAAAATCTGATACATAATTTAAGAACAAGAGGCAAAGAAAGATAAGCACTTAAGTACAATTTGGTATCTTTTCATTAAACCTTAACTCGTCCATCAATGACTCATCTGACCCCAGTCCCCTCCCAGACTGTGGTGGATTCCCTCCTTCCAACCTCTCTGAACTTTATCCTTACAGGCAGGTCCTTACTTGCAGCTGCCCTCCTGAGTCCACCCTCTGAGGCTCCAGTTCTCTGCCAGATCCCCCAGCTCCTTTTCTAGGACAGGTTGAAGGTACTGTTGGTGCCAGAGCCCAGCAGAAGGGGCTTCAGAGGCACAAAGCCTACATCTTTTCCCCAGAAGTCCTGGAAGACCAGCCTGCTCTCTGCCAGACCCCTTCTCATCACTTGTCAGCACAGGACCCAACAAGAAGGGACGCGGTGAAGCCTTCGCCAAGTGACCATTCCTCAGGATGAGGCTTTGGGCACCCACCTCCTCAGCCTGCCCTCTATAATGGTTCCGTTTATTCCTTCATGGGAGTGAGTCACCATTTTTCACTTCTAAGAAGTGTAGTACACAATCTTGCAGTCAATTCCAAACTTGGAGTCAACTGCAAAGGGGGATGAGAGAGACGAGAATGGGAACCTCCATTCCCATCAATGGTTGATGGGAGAATTTGAATTCTTCCCATCACACTTTCCGCCAACAGGGTTGACACTGAAGTTCTGAGACAGCAATGCTTCCACCTCCCGGGGGTCCCTGCAGGTCTCGCTGGATCCCCTGCATGCTACTCCCCCCTCTGGCCCCCAGGGCTGCTCCTGGATTTCGCAGCAGCTTCAGGCTCACCAGGCTCTATCCACCCCACAGCCCGGCTGAGATGGCATCCCTCCCTTTAAGGACCAAGGTCCCAATGCTGCTTTTGTCATGGAAGTGGTGGGGTGCTGGGAGAGGGAGAATAAGATCCTCCCTACCGAAATAAATAAATAAATGCATAACATGGAAAGATAGGAACATAGCGTCTTTGGAGGAAGGATTAAGGTCTCTGTCCATTATCATCAGTTATAACTGAATTCAAGGTTTTTATACAGCCACCAAGAGGATATGATCCACAGGGGAACTGGTCCACATCTAAAGAATAAAATGATCTCTCAGAGGCAGTTGGGCCACGACCTTCCCTGCAATGCTACCCCTCCCCTATACACGCTCATATGCATCCCCCACGCTCAGAGGACTGTCCAACTAGGCATGTACTGACACATGCGGGCTGGCCACAGAGCTCAGATGCCAAAGGCCTTCCGATGCTAGTTCTCGTTCTCCTACTCCCTGTGGAATTGCTTGAGGAAAAAGTTATGCAGCCAGAGGGCCCAGGAACCCTATCCTCTTGGCAGCTCTGTTCCCAGGATAAGAACAAACCAGGCTGGTCCATCAGCGAGCCTCTGCCCTGGAGGGATGATGAGTCTATCCTGCAAACACTTATAAAAACAACTTTCCAAGTTTGCATCACTGGTAGTGGCAAAGTGCCTGGGAGATGCTGCCCTGCGAGGACATGCCGAGTGCCTTGTCAGCCGCTCAGGGGTGCTCTCTGACATTGAAACATGAAAAAAATCAGCACAGGCTTTGAAGGGGGCAAGCCAGACTCTGCCTCTATCCCCAATTTACCCATACCCTGGGATATCCTACAGCCACTCCAGATAGGCCTGTGGCCTGTCCTCACATGCCCTAGACCAGCACGGCTGACAGAAGTGGGTATTCCAAAGACATCTGCTCCACCAAAGAAGGGAGGAGACCATGCTTCCTTCCGACCCTCCACCCCACCTCCACTCAGGCAATCCTTCAAGACACCCTCTCAGGTGACCCCAGGAGCCCAGGAACCTCACAGAGCTGGAGCATCAGGCCTGAACAGCAGGCACCAGATAGTGGGTACCACCTCTGGGTAGCTTTCCTGCATCTTGGGACCTCATTGGCCCAGCCCTCAGAGTAAACAGCCTGTAGTAAGCAACATTCCTTGAGTGATTCTTTCTTTGCCACCTGGGACTGCATTCAAAATTGAAATTTTTGAAAAAAGAGGGGGGGGGGGGCATTGTGGTGCACGCCTGTAATCCCAGCAACTTGGGAGACAGAAACAGGAGGATTACAAATTCAAGAGTAGCCTAAGTTCCACTTCTATCCTCACCATAGTATCCATACATCCCTAGAAAGGTGGAAGGATAAAGGAGGAAGACAGAGACACACTCCAGCTGCGGACCCCAAGCTCTACCCCACTGTCTAGGTATGATCTTCCTGGGATTTGGGCATGAGGACAGAGACAGTGTCCTCTGCTCACCCTCCATACTGGCTCAGAGCTGTCTTTAGTTTTGCCCTTGCTCAGTGGATCCCCATTCCTTTCCCATTATCCACCTGCTCAGAGATACCTGCTCAGAGATGCCTGCTCAGGTCTGGGTGAGAAGTTCTAACCTCCCACTTCCCTTAGGAACGCACTGTGATTTGAAAATGCCACCATTCAACCACTTTGACCTTTAAAAAGAGCAAGTTCATATGGCTGAACCTAAAGCAAATAGGAATTCAGAGTCTAATTACCCCCCCTTTTTTTAATCCAAAAGGTAACATATATTTGATACTCTGTTTTGCATCTTCTCCTTTGACTTAATGTATTTCCCAATCTTTCCAAGTCAGGTCATCAACAGCTTTCTTATATTTTTTAACGAGCTGAAGTATGGCTGTTCCATTGGCTGTTTAACCAGTTCTGTAATGAAAGACATTTGAGCTGTTTCCAATCCTTAGCCATTATAAACAATCCTGCAAAGAATTCTCTTGGACCTCATTTCCTACAAGTGTAAGAATATCTGTAAGACGAATTTCTAGAAATGGAACATCAGGGTCAATGGGTCCATGTTTTTGTAAATCTGGTAGACTCTGCCAAAAGGCCCTCATTAAAATGGTGTCACTTATACTCCCACCAGTGATGGATGAGAGTTCCCAGATCAGTGATTCTTAAGATGTTCCTTTAGCTCATCAGTGCTGTCCAAAGTGTGGGTGGTGACTCATTGCTGGGTTATGAAATCAATTCAGTGAATTGCAATTAGTATTTTTTTAATGAAACAGCATTAGTTTATAACAGAATCAGAGTAGAATAACATAAAAAATACTCTATTGGGTTGCATGTAGAAAGGGTAAGTATTATTTGAGAAACTTTTGTTTTAGATATACTGATATCCAGAAAACTCTCTCCCCCATACACAGGTGTGTGAGACAAGATCAGAATATCTGCAAGCAGTCCCTGACTTGTGATGGTTCAGCTATGGCTTTTCCATTTGGTGATGGAACCATGCAAGTTCTCATCTTCAGCACAGCATTCAATGAATTGCATGAGCTATCCAGCACTTTATTATAAGATAAGCTTTGTGTAATATGGTTTTGCCAACCGTAGGCTAAGGTAAGTCCTCTGAGTAAATTTCACAAGGGCTGAGCTAAGCTGTGATGTTCGGTGGGTTAGATGGATCAGATGCATTTTTGACTTACAATATTTTCAGTTTATCAATAGGTTTATAGGGAAGTAGCCTCATCGTTAAGTCAAGGAGTTTCTGTGCACTTAACTATTAGTCATAAAGATTTCTGAAAGCCAGCCTTAGATCTTGAGCCTCTTTAAGAATCTGCAGATAACTGCAGAAACTCTTCAATGAAAGTTCAGTTAACATAGCATCTCAGTTCTCTGACCTCTCAGAAGCCCACCAGCTGCCCCAGTTCTGAAGCCTTCCCTGGGCTGTGGTGTAGCTACTCCAGGACAGGCCTGGGGGCTGTCTTCACATCCCCTAGACCATTGCGACTGGCGACTGGTGTAAGTAGAAGACATCTGCTGTGCCCAAGAAAGGAGCGGCCTGTGCTTCCTTCTGACATATCACCTCCCTCTTGTCCACAGCCAAGGAGGCTGTCCCCCTCCTGCTGTGATACTTTGGTTCTGCAAGTAAAAGAGCAGGAAAAGGTTTCAGGATAAAATAATTCATTTCCCTCCTTCAAGTTCACTGATTCTTTTTTCCTCTGAGTCTGTGGCTTAGCAGAGAAATAAAACTGAAAGAGATGGAGAGGGAGAGAGAAAAAAAGAGGCAGAGGGAAGAAGAAAGACGGAGAGGAGGGAGGGAAATCAGAATGGAAATCAGAATGAAAGGGACTGGTCAGCGGGGCCCTGAGGCAAGATCTAGAAAGGCCCAGGACAGAAGCAGAGGTCAGGGCCCTGAGGCAAGAGGGTGTGGATGCACCTGTAGTTTGAGCTGGGGAAGAGGACAAGACAGGCCCTGGGGGGGGGGGGGGGGCTGGAAATGCAGCCTGCCCTGGTCTTTGGGAGCCTTCTCTAGACACTAGGATTGCTGAGCAGAGCTCAGAACTCAGGGGACATCAAATTAGTAGAAAGAAGGTTAAAGGAACCTCACAAAACAACAAGGAGCTGACCAGGCAATAAAAAGTCCAAAGGCCCTCAGCTGGGTAGCATCCTCTCTGTCATTCTAAAAGAGCAGAGGACACGCTGTGCTACTTTCTCAAAAGCCTTTTTGCAACAAGATAGTGCTCACCCCGGTATAGCAAGACATGGGGATTCCCTACAACTGTCCCCGAGCCTCCCTTCCCAAAGCCTCCCACTGAAAGCTGACAGGTGAGGCTGTGAGGAGGATCGAACCAAGTTTCCCACTTTGATAATCTGCTTTAACTCTCCAGGGGCCAGGTGGGGACACAGCGCAGGGGCAGAGGACGCTGGACAACGGACACAGCAGGACACCAAAACCTCAAGCCAGGCTTTCTATATGAAAATGGGGACCGAGCTGCAGGGTTAAGCAGAAAGAAGCAGCCGTGCTGCTCTGCATAGGCAATGCCATGGCTTCTTTCCTCTTTCCAGACTCTGGTGGGAAGGCAAATTAGCAACCATGAGCGAGCGTCTTTCCAAAGGCCTACTCCAGGAGCGCAGCGGTAAGACCACCAGCCCCCCAGAACCAACTGCGATAAAGGACTGTTAGGTCTCTAAAATCCCAGCGCCTATATTGATTCTCCTGTTACCTAATTTTTTCCTGCTTTTGTTCCTGGTGGCCTTGCTGCCATTAAGAGCATTGGGTTTAAGAGACAAACGCACCGCACACACCGTGGCTATTGATTTTCTCCTAAGAACTCACCTGCTCTGAAGACTTACCAGCTCCTAAAAGGAACTCAAACCACAAATGTGGGGGCCTAGGTCGTGGCCTCCTGGTCCCAGAACAGAGGGGATCTTTCTCACTCGCCCCCTCCTTTCTTCCTATGAAAACAGAACTCTTCTTTAGGGAATAAGATGTACAATTCCAGAAGTTTAGGAGTGGATGACTAATTTTGAAAATATTTCCTGGCAATTGCTAAAAGGGACAAGAAAAGGTCAATTTCAGGGGGCGGGGGGGGGGAAGTTTGGAACAAAAGAAAGGTGTAAATTAGCCCTTTTTGTTAACTTGCAACTTGACATCTCTAGAGAAATTGAGGTGGCCTTGTAGGCATCAGGAGTTGCAATATGAGGCCCGCAGGAAGACTTGGAAGAATGATAAAACTATGGGGCTACCTGGGCCTTGGGTTAGGGGGGACAGTCAGGGACAGCTTGAAAGAAACATCTTTATCACTTCCAGTAGTTTACCATCAGCTGGGAGGTGGGTGGTGGTCTAGAGGGGCTGGGCGGGCACAGGCATGCTGAGAAATGAGGGGAACAGGGGAGCTAAGGATCCACCCTGGCTGCTTTAAAGGGGTCCCTGGAGCAAGGTCACATCTACAGAATGCTTTTTAGAGAAACAGCTTCACCCAGGACAGCCCCAAGTTCCATCATGGCAATCAGAGAAAAGCAGCACCCACAGATCCACAGATACCTACACATGGCCATGAGTCAAGGTGACTGACAGGTGTGGTGCACGAGAAGCCCCACTGTCCTTCCTGATATGGGCCCCAAAAGGGTGGCCTCTGTTGGTCCATCTGCAGCTGGGTCCTTCTGTGGGCCCCCACTGACTCCAGGACAAAGAGCCAGAGGAATTCGTGTGTGCCATAGGGCTGGAGGACTTGGCAGGATGGATGTCTTATCCCAGGGCTCAAAGCCAGCCTTCAGTTTTTGATCCCCAAACCCCAACAGCAACGGCAGCATGTCCAGCGGGTCCTCCAAGCCACCCTGTGACTAGGCCTCCAGCCCCTGGGCTGTATTGGCTGCTGTTCGTACCAAGCAATTTAATTAGTGATTTATTTTAATTGATGATATATTTTAATTGGTGTTTCGATTTAATTAAAGTTTTATTCTAATTGAGTGGGGATTTTTTTTTTTTTGAGCTCACAATGTTCTTAACAAAACCAAGATTAAGAGTTGTTCCAAAAAAAATATTTATGAGCAAATAGCCCTGCACCCCCCAGGGCTGTGGTAGAGAAGAACCATCGTGGATACAGGTGTGATCTGTTACGGGCCCAGGGACACAAACTAAAGATGCCCATGAAGCACATACCCCTGACCTCCTAGGCCCAACTCAAACTGTCCCTCCCCCTCCTTCTGCCAGTGGCTCAAATCTGCACCAACTCTTCCTATCTCTAAAGAGCTGAATGCTTCTCCAGCCTCACCCCAGTGCTAGCTGCCCAAGGGGATTTGTCCAGGGGTATCCATCATGCTTTAAGCTGGACAGCACAGTCCTAATCAGCAAGGAAGGTCAAGGTCAGGCCCTGCGATTTCTTGCTTTCCACGGCATCCCTCCCTCTCCCACGATGCTCAGAGGGAGTGGAAGGTCTGAGAGCTGAAAACAGGAACGTAGTGAGGCCAAGGAATCTCTAAGAGAACACCATCCCCAGGCTGCCTGGGAGGATGCTAAGTTTCAGGCCTCCCCTTCCCTACTCCAAAATGAATACACAGGCTGGACTTGGGGAAGCAGCCCAGGCACTGGATAACACACGGTTGATTCTTTTAGCCCGGCCCTGCTAACTGCATCTTCCCCTGCTCGGCCAGCTCTTGTCTCCCCTAATCCCCTCCCTTCCCCCATCCTTTCCCTTACTTTACTCTTCCACTCTTACTTTTTCTTACAGAGACGCTTTCTCTAGAAGCTGGCAAAGCTTTCATTCTGAAATCCATTTGCCTCGTCCGACTAGTCCTACAAATTCTCTAATTCAGGTTTCTGAGTGTCTCAGTTGATGGGTCCGTTCCTGGAGCCTCATTGTCTCCACTCATTCCCTCCTCCCCCCCCCCCATAATTCAGATTCCATCCCACTGTGCCAGGAATCCAGCTTGCCAAGGTAGTCTCTGAGCTGTCCCTCGTTCCTTCTCCCTCCCTGGTTGTCTTGGCCACATCTGATGTTCTGACTGCTTTCTTAGAAGCCATGGCACTCGCCCTGTCTGGAGGGACAAGATCATCTTTCCATCTTTCTACTTGAGAATCTCTTCACTTTGTCTGACCGGTTGCCCTCTGCCTCTCTGGGACCCTAAAGTAGCTCTGTATTTAGGGGCTTCCCCCACTATATACCTCAGTGTGCTCACTCCCTGCACCCCTACATTTTCATCATCCCCAGGCCTAGCTCTGCCCCTCCCGGGCATCCCCGTGCCTGGATTTCCTCCGAGGGTCCCCATCCTCTCGTGTACTCTTGCACCCACTGTATCTTCCCTATCCGGGCAATTATCAAGTGCTTTTGGGGGGAAATACAAATAACAAAACAAAATACGCAGCAAACACTGTAGCAAAGACATGCACGTTAACAGTGAGCCTCGAAATACTACTTTTCACCCAAGAAATCTGGAGTGAGCCCAAGTACATGGGAAAAGCAATGCCAGGGGAGAGGCTCTCCCGTCACTGACCGTCCAACCTTGCTGGAAAGCCTGCAGTGGAGCTGCGTCTTAGCCTAGGGTTAATTTGAAGGTGCATAGAGTCAAAACTGCCCTTGAAAATCCTGGAGGAAAGCACAGTGTTGAAGACCAGCATGTCATCTTTCCATGTGTCCAACCAGCCCAAGAACAGATGGCCTCTTTCTTTGGCTGGGTACCAGACCAAGCAGTTGGTGCACACTTAGGTGCCAGCGAACACAGAACCAGGCATCTCTAACACCAGTAGCATTAGACTGGGTGTGGCGAGGAGGCCCTGGAATGGGGGATGGGGGAGGGAGGCTGGCTGGGGGGTCAGCAGATCCTGGACCTCCTTCCTGATGTATGTGCATGGCAGGGGGGTGCTCATGTGCACACATACATGCATGTGTGTGTGTTTTCAGAGTTGAATTCTGGTCACTTAAATATGCATATGATACCACTCTGCACTTTTAGCAGCTATAAAAGCATTTTTTTAAAACCCCACTCTTCAGAGTTTATGAAAGAGGAAAAAAAAAAGCAATATGAAAAAAAGCTAACTAGATGATATACCTATTTCCAGTTTCCCAAAACAGGAGAGTAGTTAAATATTATGCAGCCACCTGATAGACTATTACAAAGCCATTGAAAAGTGAAAATTATAGAGATTATGTAAAGTCAGAAAAATATTAACAGTAAAATCATGAAGAGAAAAAAGCAAGATATCAAATTATGATTGCAGCGCTATAAATTTGTATGTACATAGAAATTTATACAGTTTGTCAGGAAAGTCACCAAAAAAAAAAAATGAATGTAGTGATTTTGTAACCAAAATCATTATTTTAAAAAGGAAAAAAAAAAACTTAGAAACAAATGCTTGCTAATTGGGTGAATGACTGTTCAAAAATACTCATGATGCAGCTGGCAGGCTGTATGGGGACAGCAAGCAAGGTCTGAGACTCCAAGGGAAGATGCTACATACACAGCCCTGATGACCACTGTGGGCTCCACCATAAAGGCTCAGTGGGTCTCAGCAGAACTCTGGGACAGACACTCTAGAGATGTCACATCTGGAACCACTGGAGCCAGATCAGAGCCCAGACCTGCTTCACATGTTGCTTAGAAAGGCCTAGAACAGGCTGGGAAAATCCCACCACCTCCAAGTTAACATTCAGCAGGAGGCCAGGGGTAAGGACCACTGTCCAAGGCCGGTTTCCCTGAAGCCTCCTGATTAACATCACCCTGAGGCCATGTTTGAGAACTCTTCTCAGTTTGGTTGGCAGCTATCACACAGGGGAGACCCAAAGGAGAAGAGGAGAAATTACACCTCCAATCTAGGTGTCAGAGGCTAAAATAGCTAACACTGTTAACTGTCAACCGCTGTTGAGAAGAGGGACAGGAGAAAGGAGGAGAGGCCGAGGGTATTTCCACCCCTCCAAAGTAGATGGGGAAAATAAAAGTCCTCCAAACCAGAGAAGAAATTCCCCTAATCCTCCTGTCCCCCACCCTCCATCTCAGCTCCCAGGGTCACCATGTGGACAGGTAGGCAGTACTCCCCTCGCATGGCTGTGCTGCAGAATCAGCCAGATGCCCACCCCGGGGATTCCCACCTACAAGGTAGGAATAGGCCAGGTATCTTCAATAAATCCCTCAAAGGGATTCTCCCAAAATGGCTGGCTTTGGGGACTCCTAGGGGGCTGTTCTGGCTAGAGAGTTGGGCCAACTTATCCTGGCCCCAGCTCTGTCACTGATTCTGTGGTCATCTCCCCTCCCTGTCTTGGCTTCCTAAGCAGATGGATGGGTGGTTTGACCAGCTCTGAGGGGGTCTTTCTTTTGTCACAGTCCATCACTTCATGCTATTATTCCCCTTAGCCTTTGGGGAGCAAAGATGGTTTCCTATGCCCTTTCTGCAAGTTGAAGGTTGGGTTGGGGCACACCAGCTCCAGGGCCCTCTATTTACCTTATGGCCGCTCTGCAGGCTGCTGGTGGAAGCAGGTTTTAAATCATCCCTGGCTGCGTTGAGTGGAGACACACCATTACCTTGTACCTAACAACACCCGCCATCAATGAAACCCGTATTTAGCAGCTGTTTGGCTGTAATTACCTGGCCATCAAATTCTTTCTTCTAGTTTAATTACTCAACAACAGCTGCCCTACATACTCACCCTCGAGTGCTTACACACACAATGCACCACCACTGAGTCTCAGGTAGGGGACCAAAGGCACATAGGACAGACTTCTGGGGCTCCAAGCAAGTAAGTACATGTCCCCATCTACAGGGACGTCCTGGAGATGACAACGAAGATAATGATGATGATGATGATGATACCAAAGGAAAGAGCCTGAAACAGTTCTTCAGAGCGGGGAATGTCACAAACTAAGGCCCCCTAGATGGCTTCCAAGAAGACTGCCAATTACCTCCCATCAGGTCAGACCCACAGCTTGTAACAAGGAGCTGACTCACAGTATCAACATTCACAAACAGTGATGTATAAACCAGGACGCCAATGTGCTACTTTCAAACAAAATCCAGGAACTAGAACAAACATCCAGAATACTTAAGCTAACTCACAGGCACACTCCCTGTCCCTATGGACTGGCTGCACACGGGCACATTATCCAATTGGTACATGGGAATTCATGACAGAATTACTGTCGTTAGTGGCATCAGGTTCCAATGGACTCTGGCTTCATCTTCACCTTGGGGATGAGCCAGGCTTCCCTCTCAGACAGGTGCTTGGTGGTTAGCTTTTCATCACTGTGACCAAAATATGTGGCAAGAATGACTTAGAGGAGGGTAAGTTTCAGACATTCAGTTGGTGGTCAGCTGACTCCGTTACTCCATTACTCCCAAAGCAAGGCAGAACATCATGGCAGAAGAGTGTGGCAGAGGAAAGCTACTCAGGTCATGGCCGCCAGGAAGCAGGGAGAGAGCTTGAGGAGCCAGGGGAACAAGATATAATCCCCAATCACATGTGCCCAGTGACCTACTTCCTCCAGCCACACCCCATCTCCCTATAGTTACCACCTAGTAATCCATTCAAATTATTAATCCAACAAATGGATTAATCCAACAAATGGATTAATCCACTGACTAAGTTACAGTTCTCACCTTCCTGGTATCAGATTCTTATCACAAGATCTCACCCTAGGCATCTGAGTTTAAAAACTGTATTGTCTGACCTGAGTTTTGGGTGAGATACCTTACATCCAAACCATAACAGTTGGGGTGGACACTACCTCCCAGCTTGGTGCTGGAGTGGATGATGGCTGGCCTTGCTCTCTCCTATGACTAGCCAACCTCACCCAAGTGCCCATCAGCCTCAACTTCCCTGTCCCTTGTGCAAAGGCAGACACCAGAATGAAATCTATGCAAGGTAGCAATCGAGTAGACAGGAGTGGACACTGACCCTGGGCTGAGAAGCTCAGTGGCCCACGTGTGGCCCAGTATGAAAAGGTGAATCACATGAGCCAGGATGCCTACAGCAGGAGTCTAAACCAGCTCCTGGGGATATAAGTTGTGAGCAGGAGGAGACCAAGCTACAAGAAAAACAGGAGGCAGAGCTGGAACAAACTGGGAGAAAGCCAGGACTCAGAAGGAAAGAAAGATACTGAGACAAGAAGCACAAGAAAGCCGGGCATGGTGGTGCCCACCTGTAATCCCAGCTGCCCAGGAGGCTGAGGCGGGAGGATTGCAAGTTTAAAGTCAGCCTTAGCAATTTACTTAGGTCTTAAGCAACTAAGCAAGGTCCTGTCTCAAAATAAACAATAAAAACCCCTGGGTTCAATCTCCTGTGGCAAAAAGAAAAAGAAGCAGAGCAGATCCCAGTGGGAAGCACACAGGGTGGGAATGAGCACAGGAGGCGGAGATGGGTCCTGGCTGTGAGGCCAGCGCCTGCTCCCCAGGAAGCCCACCATGGAGAGCTCACCAGCCCTGCCTTCCCACCTGGTGCCGGCTCCCTTGGCTTCCCCCTGGCTTCCTGGCATCAGATCCCTACCACAAGACCCCACCCCAGGCATCTGAGAGGGTCTCAGTCCCTACAATCAAAGAAAACTACCTAAACCAGGCCTCTTTAGATGCATTTTATGCAGTAGAAATTCACCAGCAAGAGGCACAAAAGCACAACCTCCTTTCTTATTTTTCACAACCTTCTTTCCCATGAAAAACAGTCCTGTCCTGTGGAAAGCGGTGATGGAGAATGGGAAAGCAGTGTCTGAGATTGGGGTCTCTCATGACCTCATGGCTGGGGGCGGGGGCATGCTTGGTGCCTGGGAAAGTTTCTGCGCAAAGGTGCAGGATCTGCTCCCAGCTGTGGTAATGCCCTCCGTAAAAAGGCTCTGTGCTAGTCTTACCAGCCTTGATCTCGACCTCAGACACACAGCTCCTGGGAACTTTCTTGCTAAACAACCACAATGTTACACCAGCTCCCTGCTCCTGAACCTGCCTGAACAGTGACTTTAAACAATGGACTCTCTTGAGAGCAACACAAAGTTCCTAACATTGTACATCGAATGTAACAGCAGAATAAGCTGCATAATGTTGCTAACTCTGTAATTTTCATGAATACAAAAAATAATGCACGCAAAAGTCTTTAATCTGAAAATGAGACATATGTAAATAAAGATTGCTGGTGTGATTCTTTAGACCTGCTTCTCCATCAGAGAGCAGTGTACCTCCTGACCCCAGCTGTTATCTTCAAAATCTGAGTCCATTGGTCTTTATTTTTCTTATCCCCCTTTGCCTCTCACTGGAACCTGCTAGACTGGCCACGCTGATTGGGGCATGGTCCTTGCTAAGCACAATGGTGCACACCTGTAATTCCAGAGACTTGGGAGGCCAAGGCAGGAGGATCAGAAGTTTGAGGCCAGCCTGGGCAACTTAGCAAGGCCTGTTCTCAAAATAAAATTTAAAAAACGGTGGATGTAGCTCAGTGGCAGAGTGCCCCTGGGTTTGAGATTCAATCTCCAGTACAAAAAAAAGAGTGTTACCCAACAGAAATACATTCAAGTGACATGAGTAATTTTAAATATTTCAGTCATTCCATTATCAAAAATTTTAAAAGGCAAAAAGAATTATCATGATTTATCTTACTTATCCCAATACATCCAAAGCATTATGACTTAAATGTATAAAAAATATAAAATTACTGAGCTATTTTGTTCTTTTATCATACCAAGTCTTCAGAAGCTAGAGTGTACTCTACACTTAGAGCACCTCTCAGTGACACTAGCCACCTTTCAAGTGCTCAATAGCCACATGTAGCTGATGACTACACCATTGGACAAACCATCTTAAATTTGATGTAAAATAGGCCTCTGGTCCTCTGGATAGCAGACAAAAGTAAACTGTGAAGTTCAAGAAAATTTCCCTTCTTCCAGTTTAGAAGGGTCTCCTTTCAGATATACTCAGGCTCATTTGTCCTCCGTGCCCCCAGCCTCAAGATCCAGTGGGGTGCAGGGAAAGCTGCCTGTCCTCCCAGGGTGGAGCATGGGAGCAGCTGTCTGCTCCTGTCCTCACCCACACTGAGAGCAAGACCTGGTCCGTGAGGTTCTTTGCAGGCCCCAGGAGCCTGCACCATCTCCCCAACCCTGAGGCCACCTACTCCAGCCTCGCCCCACCTGCCTGTGCTTTCTACAAGTCTTTGCCTCACAATCCAGGTGTCTCACAACCCGTGACATCCCACTGCTCTCCCACCTCGAGGTGGAGTACAGGAGCACCAGCCCCTCTTTCCTTTCTTGCTTTCTGAATTCCTCCAGGAACCAGAAGAGCTTCCTTATTTGTGTTCCTGTGTAGGCCCTGAAACCTCGTGGATTGAGAGATCTGACCTGACCTGAGATCCCAGCTCCAACCATTAGAAGTTCCATAACCTTGAATAACCTTATTAAGAGTCTCTCTTCATTTCACCATCTGTGAAATGGGTATAATCCTAATATTAACACCTCCTACAGTTGCTTTGTGGATTAAATGATGAAGAAATAAGAAACACTCAGAAGAACACCTGGCACCAGATCAGAGCTCCACAGCATGAGTTACTCCAGTGCAGCAGAAGATTGGCCATGCTGATTGGGGCACTGTCCTTGACTGCTGACTCGCTTTCTCCCCGCTTTCCAGTGTATCCCCTTCCTACTCTCCCATGGCACCATCAATGAAAGGGCTATAGGGAAATAAACCAATTGAAAGATAGAAAACAGCAAGGAGGTATTTCTTTTTATTTATTTTTTCTTTTTTGGTTGTCTTTTTAAAATTTTTTATTAGTTCTAATCAGTTACACATGACAGTGGAAAGCTTTTCAATACACTGTACGCAAATGGAGCACAACTTTTCATTTCTCTGGTTGTATAAGATGTAGCTCGCACCACATGTGCAGTCATACAGGTACCTAGAATAATGATGTTCACCTCATTTCACCACTTTCCTAACCCCATGTCCCCCTCCCTTCTCCTCCCCCCCCCCCCCGTCCAATCAAAGTTCCTCCATTCTTCCTATGTTCCCCCCCATCATGGATCAGCATCCACTTATCAGAGAGAATATTCAGCCTTTGGTTTTTTGGGATTGGCTTACTTTGCTTAGCATGATACTCTCCAACTCCATCCATTTACCTACAAATGCCATAATTTTATTCTCTTTTAATGCTGAGTAATATTCCATTGTGTATATATACCATAGTTTTTTATCCATTCATCTATTGAAGGGTATCTATGTTGTTTCCACAGTTTACCTGTTGTTAATTGTGCAGCTATAAACATTGAAGTAGTGCATCACTGTAGTATGCTATTTTTAAGTCCTTTGGGTATAGACCAAGGAGTGGGATAGCTGGGTCAAATGGTGTCCCATTCCAAGTTTTCTGAAGAATCTCCATACTGCTTTCCAGAGTGGTTGCACCAATTGGCAGTCCCACCAGCAATGTATGAGTGTGCCTTTCTCCCCACATCCACAAGGAGGTATTTCTATGACATCATCCCATTATAAATGTACATTTACTCAGGCTATAGTCCCCACCCCCATCACCAGGAGTCATTCTTTTTACTTTGAGGTGACTTCTGATATCTTTGCTCAGATGAGTGGTGAGAATCCAGAAAGTGTGCACCCCCGCAGCCCTTTGGGGAACCAAAAGGGAACCAGACTGGAAGAGCCTGTAGACAGAACATTGGGGTAACCCGGCAGTTACTCCAATGTTCTGTCTACAGGCTCTTCCAGTCTGGCTGTGCAATCCAATGGATACCCTTGAACTTCTCCCAATGTATTTGAAATCCCCTCTGGGATCCAAGGCCACCTGTATAAGGCTATTCTCCACAGCCCCTTGGTGCCTCAACCCCTGAGGAGCCCTTCAGCCGCTTCAGATTTCACTGAAGTCTTCGCCTCCATCTGCATTCCAAATCTTTCCTGGAAGTCTCTGTCTTAAATCTTACATTTTATTTTATTTATAACCCAATCTATTTTAGAAGATTTCAGGTGGCTTACAGGGATTATGCGAAACACTATAAGATATATTAAGTAAACATATTTTAAAAGTATATTGAATGCTGCTAAATTGGGAAAAAAGTTACCAAATACTATATATATAATGTGGTCAAGTTTTCGTCTGAATATTGTGTATTCACCTGTGTACACATGTGCGTACACACACGTGTTGTGCTCCCTTGCATGTACAGGACAGATAGGTAAGCTAAACACGGGATGTAACAGATGGTCACAAGGAACAGGTGGGGGATTATAATTGACTTCATTTTCTTCTTTAGACTTTTCTATATTTTCTTAACTTTTTATAGAGAATCTATATTTGTTTTATAATAAGAAAAAGAGCAATAAAAATATCTCTAAAGAAAAAAATAGCCGAGAAAGAAAAAGCCCAACTGCGAGTAGAGACATAAATTGGAGTCCCTGGTGAGGCTGAAAGAACTCATTTTCTGTGGCCAAGCCACAGGTTAGGAGCTCGATTTTGTAGCTGTCCACGGATGAGGACAAATATGATCAGTTACATGGGTCACGGGGTCCCCGGGACATAAAGAGAATGATTGCTCAGAAAAGCCTGGCTGTTCCTGATATGGAAGCCTCTAGCAAATGCCTCCCATAGGGTACCCACAGAGAAGACGCCATGTAATGTGACAAGTGCCAGCTGCCAACAACGCCCTCACAGTAAACACCTCCCAGAGTGTCATGGGGCCGTTCTTCCAAAACCCCTCGGTGAAGGAGGATGGCATCTTGCCCAAAGCAGATCAGTGAAAGCAATTCCTCTAGGGATGGAAAGCACATGGCCAGGTTCACAGTGGGTCTGACTTAATCCAGAGGGAGCCGTTAGAGCTTCATGATGAAGATGCAGACAACCTTTCAGCAAATGTTCTCCTACAAGACTCGTCCTACCTAGGCTAGGCTCAGCTCAGACATGCCTCACCCCAGGGGCTACGGTCCCCTACTCATCTGGAATTCACACACCCACAAGGAGCATCTTCCATCCGGGTACTATGTGTGTCTATTGCACAATGACTCCCCATAGCCCCAGATCCATCCTACATCTGGAGTCCCAACCTACCCCACCCAGCATCCCTTAGAGTCTACTCTTTTCTCCCCCTGTATGGGACTCAGCCAAGAATACCTCTGAGCCACGGTGGTAGATATCTATGGCTAGCAACTTTCCATCTCAACTTCAGAGCACAGACCTCTCCTCCAAGCCCCAGACCCACACGTCAAATCCCCTGCTTGACAGGCTCTTGGAAGTCTCAAGAGAATCTGAAACTCAGCACAGTCGAGTCTCAAACATGACAACCTTTCAATCCCTTCCCATTTCAACAAGTGGCACCACGCACAGACAGTAAAGCCAGAAACTTGGATGCCACCTTTGACATCTCCATCTTCCCTGCTTCCCACAGCCAACCTATTGTTAAGATCTATTGATTTTGTCACTAAAATATGCTTGCCATCTCTCGCCACTCCCAGCAACCCTCCACATGCACTGAGCAATCTCAGGGATGCTGTGGCCTCCTCTGGCTTTCTTTGGGCTAACCCCAGGACAGCTGGGCACCATGAGTCTCCCAAGAGCACCAGCACCCACTGCTTCCTGAACTTTTGGGTTGCAACATCACCCCTTGTAAGTGTTCCCCTCCTCTGTCTTCTGCTGACAATACCACTGTGTTTGGTAAGCTTTGGACTTTCTCTCTCCCTGTGCTTCTCATTTCTTCCCTCACTTCTTTCTTCATCTTCCAAGTCTTTCTCTTCCACTTCTTTTCTATTCCCAACCCAAATCTTTCTCTCTCTCTCCATCTCTCTATCTCTCTCTCCTTCATATGTGGCCTTCATAGAAATTCGGAGTTGGCAGAGACCCCACCTGCCCTCTGACTGTACAATGGGGAGTGTGAGGCTCCTAGAGCTAAAGAGACCCACCCAGGTTCTCAGTCCATCTCTAGCCTGCACTTATTTCTCATTGTTTCCTTGCTTTTCTTTGTCCCCGTCCTTCATCCCTTAACTGTGTTACCTAAAGATAGGGCTCGTGACTCTTTGTACAACAGCAATCAACAATCAGGCAAGGCAGGGTCTAACTTTCCTTCTCCCCCTTCCTCCCCACATTCACCACACACACTTGGACATTTGCCCCCAAAGCCTCAGAGGAGAGTAGCTCCCCCCACCTCCAAATGTCACTTTTGTGGCTTCTCAGGCCTTCAGTTGTCCTGGTTCTGTTGTAGCTGGATAGATCTACAGAAATCCTCTTCACAATCCCATCACCTCTCCACAAAGGACTTACTAAAATACCATGAAGAAGGCACCTGAAGGAGACCTGGCCTGGACAAGAGTCAGCGCCTGCCCGCCTGCCCCTCTGTCCCTCTCCCCTGCAGCCCCATATGGTCTTGGCACAAGAGGGCTGCAGAAATCAAATAACATCTTCAGAAGCCATCCAGATTTAATACAGCCATCTGTGGAAATGCTGCTCGCCAGGGTAGAAGTAGCAGGGTGCAGGGTGTCTGCACATGGAGGGTAGAGACGGAGAGCCAGAAGGGCCGGGACGGGGGCAGGAGGGGACCACTGATGTGGATAGAGATGAGAGGTAGGGACTGGCAGGCAGCACTAGCTGGCAGTGCTCTTTCCTGTTGCGATCACAGAAAACTTGTAGGAATACACCCACCCCCCAAGGCGGGGTTAACTGCACAGCCAACTGCTAGGAGCGAGGCGGGGCACATAATCTAAACTTGGACAGACCCTGTAGCCCTGGGATGCCACTGAAAATCCACCTTCAGGCAGAGTTTCAAGACCCTTGGAGCAAAAGAGGATTCATTAAGATCCCAGGTCTGTCCCAAGGTCTGTGGAAGCTCATTGGGCCTCCAGGCCCTGGGAAAAGACATTAGCACAGTTCTGAGCCCGAACAGAGCTACAATAAGGTAAAACAATGACGATTTTTTTTTTTTCCAGACTGTCAAGATTTTGCACCAGTTTCTGATTTTCGGCCACCATAACTCGTTAAATGTATAAGAAACGGGATTTGATATTTATACCTTCTTTTATAAGACTTAAGTGAAGAAAAAAAACTCAGATCTGAAAAATAGGGTCGTCTGCCTGGCAGGGAAAAGTGGCCCCTGTGTCCACTGGTCAGGGACCTCAAAGCCACTGAGCATTCTTTTGCCCCATAACCAACTGAGTAGACCGAGGACCAAGGCTGCAGAAGACAAGCCATCCCACCAGCCCACGTGTCCCTCCCATGTCAGAAAGTCCACAGAGTTCAAAGTGTTTAAGGACAATGAAAGACGAAGAGCGGTAGGTGGAGAAGGTAGGTAGGGGGGAGGGGGAACTCAGGAGAGGGAAGGGAGGCTGAGGGGGAAGAAAACGTGGGCACACAAAATGGCAGCAGGTAGAAGAAGCAGAGAGGGGAGATGGGGGACTGGAAAGGGGACCCGAGAGGAAAAGCCTACAAGGATTCAACAGTGGAGGAGTCCCCCAAGATCATTGTTTTAATCAGCTTTTTCACTGCTGTGACCAAAAGATCGGACCAGAACAACTGCAGAAGAGGAAAGGCTTATTTGGGGGCTCACGGTTTCAGAGGTCTCAATCCATAGACAGCTGGCTCCATTCCTTGGGGCTCGAGGTGAGGCTGAACATCATGGCAGAAGAGTGTGGCAGAGGGAAGTGGCTCATATGGTGATCAGCAAGCAGAGAGAACAATTCCACTCACCAGATACCAATATATACCCCAAAGCCACGCCCCCAATGGACCACTTCCTCCAGCCACACCCCACCTGCCTCCAGTTACCACTCAGTTAATCCCATCAGGGAATCAATTCACTGATTATGTTAAGGCTATAACTCAGTCATTTCTCCTCCAAACCTTCTTGCATTGACACACACCTGAGCTCTTGGGGAACACCTCACTTCTAAACCCTAACAATCGTCTCTCTAGATGCCTACCCACCCTTGGACACATATCACCAAGAAACTGGCAATGCACAAAGGAGACAGAAGCACGCTGCTCTCCCAGAAGCCTGGATTCTGTCTTCTGGGCAAAGCCTGAATCCCCCCTCCTCTCTTTGCTGCACCCAATCAGACATTTAGGGCTGACACAGCACCAGCACCTTTCTTCCTTAACACACTCAGACAGGGAGGAAACAAGGCAATGGTCCAGGCGGGAAGAGAGGAAAAGATTGCCCTGTCCAGGCCCTTGGCCAAGGCCCAGACTTCCATTGTGATACAATTTCCCTTCCAGCTGCCTCTGCATGGCTGCCCCATGGGAAAAAGAATAAACACCCCTGGCTCAGTACCACTGGCCAGAGGACCTGCTCCAGATGACCCTGCTTCCTGGGGAGACTGTTTGCACCTCCCTTGTGCCCTCTGAGTAGCCTTAGTACTCCCAGGGATGGGTGTTGGTATGGGTTATAATAGGGAGTCAAGAAGGACAGTCAATGTGGGAAAGGATATCACTGCTCCTCCTTGCTCAGGCACATATTCTCAAAGCCCTCTGGGGCTACCATGAGCCACCCATAGCAGGTCAGTCCACAGGCCACCATCGGCTCTTTCACATGTGCCTAGCACACAGGCTTCTGCCTTTTCAGAAGCATCATTCTCTTGCCCTTACCACTGACTGAGAGCACTCAGTGAGGGCAAGCCTCTGTCCCTGGAGGCTCCCAGCCTCTTCTCTCTCCAGCTCCAGCCAGGCCAGTCTTCCCAGGGGCCCAGGTAGAGGCTGCCCTTCATCCTCAGAGGTCTCAGAGGGGGTCAGGAGTGAAGCAGCACCCACAGGCTGGCTCGCTGCACTGTGCAGAGAAGAACTAAGGCCAGGCTCTGCTCCCCCGGGAACTCCTGGCTGCTTTGATGTGGAACAGAGATGACAATGGCAGTAACTGGTGGGGAAGGAGATTTAATACTGCTGTTTTAAATGACAGCCATTGTTCCTCGGCAGTTTTATGATCAAAGAAAAGAAAGAGGCCTTTTAAGAAACCATGTAGCACAGTTAAGAAGCCCTAGAGGATTGGGGAAGGGGCTCCGAGGAGGGAGAAGGAAGAGTGAAGAGTGAAGCACTTCCAAAAACGGAGGCGGCTCATGCTGGGGTCTGCAGCCCTGTGCCCGCGCAGAGGCCAGCCGATCGATCGATCGATCGGAAGCTGCCTCCCAGTGCAGCCTTGGACTCCTCAGAGAGGCCCCCAAAAGACCAAGGCCGTCTGCTGCTAGGCGACCCCCAAGACTAGACCTAACAAGGAGTGGGTCTAGCCCCATAATAGAGGGCTTCTGGAGCAGATTGGAGGGACACTTCCCTACCCTCCTCTGTCCCCACCACCAGCCATTCCTCAGCAAGGGCAGCAGTGTAAACACAATGAGCTCAGAGAGTAGGGATGGGCAGTGGGCCCTGAACCTCAGATTTTTTTTCTGGTGTGGTCCAAGTGGTGGTGCATCTCAGGAGGCCAGGCCCTGTGCTGTCCAAGTGTGGAGGGCTTCTGACCCTAGTTCTGCCCTCAGGGTCCTCCTGCATTCTCCTGGCATCAACAGCCCCTGCACTACCAGCTTTGTCCAGAGATGGAGCCAGAGATCCCCATCTCCAGCTCCTCTTCTACCTGCAGGGCCGTCTCCAGGTCAAAGTCAATTGCTTTTAAGCAGAACACCTCCTCCTGCAGCTCGCTGCCCTCTGAACTTCCCTGTCCTCCTCTGGCCGCGCCACTTCCAAGGCTGCCTTGCTGTGTGGGTGAGGTTCTGCGAAGTCCTCCTGGCCTTGTTCTTAGCAGTCATCCTTCAGTGGTTTGCAAAGTGTGGTCTCTGATCCACCAGCATCAGCATCAACTGGGAACTTGTTCAAAATACAATCTTTGGACTCCACCCAGAAGATACTTTATCAGAAACTCCAGAGAAGGGAGCAACAATCTATTTTGGCAAGCCCTCCAGATTATTCTGATACTGAAGTCAGAATTCCTGGTTGAGAGCTGTGATTCTTTGCCTCTGGTGCATGTCGATACCGCTGTCTGGGCATCATACTTCAAGAATAACTGCTCTAAAATTTTGTAGAGCTTCTATTCCTACTGATGAGACTCATGTACCTGGCTTTGTGGGTAGGTGTGGTCTCCGCAGGACACAGCTGGATCTTGCCTGTATTGACATCTGTCCAGTACCTTGCTGTTACTCAACATGTACCTCTTGTATTGAACTGAAAAAAAATAGAGATCTGTGACCTCTGGGCACACTTCTACAATGGAGGAGACAACTTCAAGTCACCAAAGCTCTTTTACTTTCTCAATGAAAAGCACACGAGATTTCCTGAGCTGCATGTCGGGAAGCAGCTTCCTTGCAGGAGGATCCCCCTCCTGAGTGCCTTGGGGTTTGGATTGGAAAGTGGCAGCCTGTCGCAACAGGCGGAAGTGAGACACCAGGGATGGCTCCCTCAAAGTAGCCAGTACCACTGTCATACAAGCACCACGATGGCAAGAAAAAGTTCCTTCTATTTTAGATTGTCAATATTAATCTAATGCTTGCAATGACTGGAGTGGTGATGATAAATGGGGTGTTTAATAAAGATGAAAGCTCCATCAGCCTAGGAGAAAACCCCCCTTGACTTAAAGTTACCATCTTGATTAAAATTTCCATTTTATTATCCTAATCAGCAATCTTTGTTCAATGTGCTACAATTCCTATTTTCTCCACTTAGAGAGATAATTAACAACACTATAAACATATTAAAAGTAAAATGTTTATTAAAATTGCTCCGTTATCCATATTTAACTTGTTTTTAGTGATGCTTCATCAAGACATACCCATGCCTCTAGGAAAGCTTCCCCAAATGAACCAGCTTCTCCCTCTGGGGAGCCTTATCCTATTCCCAAAGCCCCCAGGAAGCAGACAACCCGTCGTCCTAGTCACTCGCTCCTGCGTTGAGCAGCCCTGTCAATTTAATCCAGTTTCATTTTATTTCATTCAATTACACATCTCTTTACTCAGAGCATAAAGGACTCATTATTCCCCATTATAACTGTGGGGCTCAGATGTGATAAGACATAGAGGGGAAACTAAGGCATGGGAGAACACAAAAATGTTACCATATAAGTTATCTTTGCGTCGTCTCTGGAATGAGCAAGGTTTGTTTAATTAAAGGTACTTAATGCATAAATAATCACTAAGTGATCAATATGTCCCGTCCTGGACCCAGTGGGAGGAAACCACTGACTCACATAATCTGGCAACTGACTCCAGGCAGGACACTACGGTACCTCGGCTTGAACCCCAGTGAGAAAAATGTGTAAGTCTGACTCCTTTTTAACACTACATGGAATCTGGCTCTCCATATAGGATGTCCGTCCCATGAAACAGGGAAAACAGGAGCCTGGTGGAAATGGCCCCTTCTGTTTATCTGGGACATCAGAGGGAAGCATCCTGGATATGCCCTTTGGGTTTCTGTTTCCTTTTTATTTATTTATGTATTTTGGTACTGGGGATTGAACCCAGAGGCGCTTAACCACTAAGCCACATCTCTAACTCTTTTTTGCATTTTTATTTAGAGACAGGGTCTCACTGAGTTGCTTAGGGCCTTGCTAAGTTGCTGAGGCTGGCTTTGAACTTGGGATCCTCCTGCCTCAGCCTCCCGAGCCACACCCAGCTCCTGGCTTCTTCTTGACCTCCTCATCTCCAGGAAGACCAACACACTCTGTCACCATCTTATTGTGCCCTTAAAACAAGGCTGACTGGACACCAAAAGTTGTCCTTGTAGCCACCAGGCATCCAGAGGGGACATGTGTGGCTGCCACTCTTGCAGAGGATCTTGATTTAAAGCACTTTGTCATAGGGCCTCTTTTAGCCCTCTCCAAGGCCTGGTGAATTAGGCAGAGGATGCACATTTTACAGCTGAGAAAACTGAAGTTCTGCAAGGTTAAGAACACTGGGCCACATCAAAGAGCTGATAGAGGTCCATGTCCCATCTTGGTGGCAGTCCCGTCTTGCTGAGAAAGAAGCACACCTCTCAGTCCACAAGGAGAGGCGTTCCATCTGCAGCAGGAGATGTGCAAACAGGCCTTGCCCGGCTGCTGTTAGAAGTTCAGAGGCCCCCCATGGACAGCCTGTCTGTGTGGATGACCTCCAGGTATCCTGGACCCTTCCACAGGGAAGGTCACGTTCGGTCAGTTAGCATGAACTGGCACATGCTCTCTGGCCCCTAGAAAAGGAACGCATGCTGGAGTTGATGACACTTAGGGAAATGGAGGAAACAGCAAAGCACACAGGCCCAGGGGTGAGGGCTATTCATCTCCCGCCACCGACGGAAATGAAATCATTATGTCTGCAACTCCAGAATCCAAAAGAACGAATTTCCTGCCAGGATAATAAATGGATTCTTTTGTTTTTGCCCTAACTCCCATCACATGACCCTCTCGGCCATTCCTCATCCAGGTGACTTCGCTGGGTAAATACCCAGAGGTTTCATTTTCAGCCCGGAAAATGGATGGGGCAGGGAGGTGTCTGTCCACCAGAGCACTGGGCTCCCTGCTCTGTCCCACACCTTCCCCAAACACCTCCTCCTTTCCATTCTCCCTGGAAAGACCTTCATAAAGAGAGCCATTCCCCGCCCTCAGCCAGGAGCTGGTTTTGAACTAACTCCATGGGGTGAGGGGCATTTAACAGGAAGAGGCATCACACAAGATGTACTTTGGAAACAATAATGAATAGTAAATATGGGCAATAAAGTTCCCAGGGCTGGCAGAGGAGCAGCGGGCGACACTCCTGTTGATGTGCGTGGAGGGAACAATACAGGGCTTGGGAGGTATGGTGAAGGCAGCGTTATGGGCAACCTGGGTTCCACTGGGCTGCACTAACATTCCCCCAAATGGTGCCTGGGAGCCCTGCCCTGGCAGATTGCAACGTGCAAGCAATGAACCCCTTCATAATGGGCTTCTGTTTGGCCACGACATCAAGCCCTCGACTTCTGAAATGGGTCTGTGTTTGCAAAGAAAAATTGCTGCTGGCTTCCCACACAGCAGGGATCCTGGCACCTGGAGAACAGACCCAGGGAAAACCTGCCCACCATTCCCTTGCTCTCCTGTCTTATCTGGCTTATCCCTCTGAGAAGAGGCAATGTCCAAAGGATGCCACACCAATGCCCAAGCTCAGATTGGCAGCCCCATTTTCCCAGGTGTGGGCCACATCAGGAGACTCTCTGTAGACAGAGAAACAACCACAGGACCTCTTCTTTCGGATCCAAGCACAGAAACTTCCATCTCAGAGTGTGTGAGTGTCCGTGTGAGGGCAGGGGCAGGTAGTATGCATAGTCCCAGTTACCTAAGAGGCCAGGATGCTTCCTCTGAAAATAAAAAAGAAATTAGAGCTTGAGATCTTGCTAGGTGCTTCCAGATCCCACTGAAAAACCATGTCATGAGAGTCCTTTGGGGGGGCAAAACGGTGAATAAAAAATGACCAAGGTCTTGAAAAGGAAAATAAACTTGTGCACCCTGGAGATGCAGTGTGGGCACATGTGACCGCCACTGCCTGAGGTCCACTGGGCTGTCTCCCCAGACAAGGATTCCAGTCTGTGAGAGGCAGAAAGTGGCTCTAGGGTCTCGTCTCTCCCTTCCACTGGCTGATCAGGAAGCTTCAAAGCCTCGGTGGAGGGTCATAGATGCCAGATCTCTCTCTCCCCCGAATGTCACCCCTCTGGCCTCTCTGTACCTGCACTTCTTTACCCGTGCCTGTCATAGCTCTTGCAGCAGGTTTGTAAATTATTTTTTATAGATCTGTCTTTGCCACTAAATGTGTCTCTCTCCAGAGCACACATCCTGTCTTACTTATCTCTGCATCTGTAGCAAGATGGATGGGTGGAGGATGGGTGGAGGGATGGATAGAGAGTTGGGTGGAGGCATAAGCCAGATTACTCAAGGCATACTCCATTAATCAACACCACACTGATGGGAAGAGAAGAAATTAGTAGTTACAAAGCAGTATCCCGTGCCAGGTATTGTTCTAGATGATTTCAACACTTAATATTTATGTCACACAACTATTCTGAGGTTTTTGTGCTTGGGTCAGAGCCAAGAGGTCCCATGGTCGTTCCTCTTCCTGTCTTATTTTTGACATCTTACCAGTGAGAAACTAAGGATGAATAAGGTCAACCAGTGTCTGTGGAATACTCCATGTCCGGTATTCCAGCGGATCACTCTGTCTGCCAGCCAGTAGAGTATGCATACATACAAGGCTGTGCTTGCTCAGAAGAGAACTCAAAGCTTCCCAAGGGAGAGTCCAAGCCAGAGCACACTGCCAACTGGTGTGAAATTTGAATGTGCTTCCCACCCACGTGCAGACCCAACAGCAGAGAAGGGAAGGCTAACAGGTTCAAGGATTTGAACACAATCTCTGTTTAATCACAGGTCAATCACTAACAGAGACAGAGAGGCTACTTCTAGAAGCAAGACTGCTACAGTTTAGATCTGGAATGTTCCCCAAAGGCCCACGTGTTAAAGGCTTAGTTCCCAGGATGGTGCTCTTGAGAGGTGGTGGAGTGTTGAGGCGGTGGGGCCTAGTGGGAGATCTCCCAAGCGCAGGAGGTGTGACCTTGGAGGGGACAGTGGCATGCCGTCCCTTCCTCTTCCTGTTTTGCTTCGCAGCCATGAGATAGAGAGCCTTGCTCCGCCACTTCCTCCCTCCATGAGGTGCTGCCTCCCACCACAGGCCTAAAAGCAATGGAGCCAACTAGCCACGGACGGAAACTTCCAGAACTGTCACTCTAAATAAAACTTTTCTCTTTAACAGTTTATTTATCTCAAATACAATAGTGACCAAAATTTGAGACTCATGCAAAAACCTAACCATAAAAACAAAAATGAAAACTAAAAAACGGAACCAGCCCATCAGCAGCCACACTCCAGAGGGTAGATGCACATCACAGATTAACCCCAGTGAGTTACTAAACAGACAAAATAGTTAGAATAGTAACATCCTTCAGAGTTTAAAAAAAAAAAATGTGAACTCAGAGTTGCTACAATATATTTTCAAAAAATGTTCCATTTTAAAAAAAAAAAGACACATTCAAAGAAATAGGAGAGCATGTGTGTCTTGTACTCAAGAAAGAAAGGAGTTGGTGGGAACTGTCTCCACATCTCCAGAAGTTAAGATTCAGCACAGACCTCAAAGGAGCTATTACAGATAGGTTCAAAAAACCAAAGAAAACCATTTTTAAATAACCAGGGAAACACACGTCAATAAGAAGAAGACAACTAACGATGACCTTCTCTAAGGGAACAGCAATCATTTTTTTTAAAAACCCAAATGGAAATTCTAAAGTTGAAGAAGATAACTTCAACTGAAATGAAAACCTCACTAGAGGAGCTCAACAGAAGAATCACAATGGGAAGAGAAAAAAATAAAGCAGTGAACCTGAAGACAGAGCAATGGAAATTTTCACATCTGCAGAATAGGGAGAAAAGAATAGTAAAGTAAAAAGCAACAGAATCTCAGAAGTTTACTGGTTAACACCAAGCACATCAATATAAATGTGATAAAAACTACAAAAGGGGATGGTAGAAAAGGGGAGAGACATTTTTTTTGGAAAATAGTGGCTTCACACTTTTCAAATTTGATGAGAAACCTCAATCTGCATATATCCAAGAAGCTCAATGGACCCAGGTGAGATAAACACAGGAGTACACCTAGACCCATCACGCTCACATGACAGGACTGTTAAAAGACAGCAAGAGCATTCTGAATGCAGCAAGGAGAAAATGATTATCACATACAGAGGAACATCAGTGCAGCTAATAACCTGACTCTCAGCTGAAAGAGGAGAGATCTAAGGTCATAGAAGAATATTCAAAAATGCTGAAAGAAAAAAAAAAACGATCAAGAATTCTATACCCAGCAAAATTCTCCTATAAAAATGAAGGCAAAATAATGACATGCCCAAGATAACCAGAGATCTCTATCTAAAATACAGAAGAATGTCATTCCAAACAGAAAAGACAGAACACAGGAAGGTCACTTGAAAACACAGAAAGCATGAAAAATGGTAAATACATGGGTGAATACAAAAGACTCTGTCATCTCTCCACTTCATAAAGAGGTATATGGTGATATAAAGTAATAACTTTCACACTGTGTTGTTGGATTTATAACACCCAGCACAGAAAAGAGGTCAGAGCAACTTCATAGGAAAGAAGCCACTTTGACCAGACCATGAAGGACGTATGGAATGTTAAGAGATGAAGGCAGGGGGAAAGGTACCCCAGGAAGATAACTCCACAGCTGAAGGTGTGGACATCAAAAAGACACACTTGGAAAAAAAAAAAAAACCCAAGCGTGTAACAGTGAGGGCCTGAGGGATAAAACTGTAAAACTCAACTGTAGGTAACTGAGGACACCATGGGAAATCACCACCTTGAGGAAACATGACCATTTTTTTCTCCAAAGGAAAACTAGAGGGCTTTTGTTTTTTCATAAGAGGAATTAATCTTGTGATGACTCAGAACGGGTCTCCTGGCTGCAGACACTGGAATGGCACAAAGCTGAGGATGGAGTGGGTAGGAGGTATAGAAGGTTCCAGGTGTGGGGCTTGCTAGAGTGGGGAGCGAGGCTGCTCCAAGGAGGGCTTTTAGGGTCCCCTTGTCTTAGTCTGTTCAAGCTGCTATAACAAAATACGGTAGACTGGGTGGCTTATAAACAACAGACTTCTTTCCTCCCAGTTCTGGGGGCTGGAAGTCCCAGATCCAGGGGCCAACAGATGTGGAGTCTGGTAAGAAGCTACTTTCTGGTTCGTAAGTGTCACCTTCTCACTGTGTGTCTCCATGCAGTGGAAAAGGCTAAGGGAGCTTCTGGGTCTCTTTCATATGGGCACTAATCCCCTTCATGAAGGCTCTGCCCTGGCAACCTCACCACCTACCTGAGGTCCCACCTCCTAATGTCATCCCCTTTTGGGTAGGATTTCAGCATGTGGCTCATGGGGGATCACAGTCAGACCCCTACACCACTGTACTGATATGGGCTGACATCTATGGAGTCTTCTTACTTTTATTCTTGCCACCTCTCAAAGTCCCTATGGATGAACTCAGCCAGGTGTAAACCAATGAGAAAGGGCTGGGGATGTGGCTCAGCGGTAAAGCACTTGCCTAGCACATGTGAGGCTCTGGGTTCAATCCTCAGCACCACATAAGAGTAAATAAATAAAGGTATTGTGTCCATCTATGACAAAAAAAAAAAAAAGTTAAAAGAGAAAGACCCGGAGTGGCAAACAATCCATATAAATACAGAAATTAGAGAACTTAAATTAATCCATACAATATCAGACACTCAGCTAAACACCTCATATTCCCTCATTTAAGCCCCCAAAGGATATTTTATTAAACCCATCTTATAAAGGAGGAAATTGAGGGCACCTTTGGCTAAGATCACAGGGACACTAAGCCAAAGCAGAATTTGAACACTGGCGAGCCTGGTTCCGCCTCCAGACTCTTCCCACCATTCCAGACAGCTGTTGTAAGTGAGAGGATGCCCACTCCAAAAATCTAACACATCAATGAAATAAAGAGAGGGAAATTTTTAAAGACACAGTCACACCTGCCTCTTTTTCAGGAACCTTCATCCTCCTGCCCCCTCCCTGTGAAATTCCCTGGAAAGGAAAAGACCCAGCTGGACGGGGCACTGCTCAGTGGTGAGCAATCTCAGCACCTCCCACACCAAGACTGCCATGACATATGCCTCAAGGGGACAAACAGGGCCATAGTAGCCAGAGTAGCAGGTGGAACCAGCCTACTGGGAAGAAACCCTGCTTCTCTAAGGGGGGCGGGGGCAGCAGAGCATCTGATGGGGCTTCAGGAGATGTCCTGTCTGCTGCCTACATCAGAGCTATACTTAGAAAACCATAAAAAGCCCCAGATCCGAAGGGGCAGGAGATGCCAATCACACAGCCATACAGTGAGCTCTCCTGGTGGGGTACAAAGTGATGCAGCCAGAGAAGGAGGCTCCAAAAGGGCAGGAGACCACAGAAGGGGCCCATGTCCTGGAAGGATCCCCAGAACAGTGCAGCAGAGAGCAGAGAAAAACCCCACCCTTTCCAAGAGCACCCAAACTGGGATGCCCTCAGCCATGATGCCCAGTACCTTAATGAGCACATCCGGAAGTGAGGGTGATTCTAAGCCAGGGCCCCTAAATCTCACCCTGTACTGCAGGCTTTGCAGGGGACTCTTAAAAGGAAGGGCTGTCACATCCGTCACTGAAGGAGAGGCCGAAGGGCAGTCAGGGACCTCACATTTACGACGTGTACCATTTGCGCACACTGTAAAATGGTACCCAGATTGCAACGTCCTCACCAACTTCATAAAACACATTTTATTGGTATTGTTATGGTTCTGAACTCAAACAACTTCATAAAATTTTCCTCCTTACAAAGTGGGTGCTCTTACACATGCACTCCTGAGAAAGACCCAAGTTCAATTGCCGAGGCTTATTTTAATTAGGGATGGGCACTGAGAAATTAGTTTTGAAGATTAGGACACACACATGGGCTATCTGTGATGCTTTAAATTTCAAGTTCCTAATGCATTCGAAAGCCAGCTTGATTTTATTTGGTCAGTGCTGAGATATCAAAAAGGAAAATAATTGCATTTTTGTCAACATTTTAGAATTGAACATTTTTTTTCCTCAGTGAAAATCTAAAAGATGAAGTAATTCCCACATAGCTAGATGGGTCTGGGGAGTCTGCTTTAGATCAACCACAAACACTAACAGACTGGGTAGGGGGAGCCCTGTACTAGGCATTATGGGGGAACGAGTACCTCAAATCCAGCCCTGTGACCCAATAGCTCATGCTGGCTGGGGAGACAGACTCACAGAAATAACCAACTCAGGGAGGAATGTGATTTGGACACTAAAAGATGGGGTCCATGAATAGGGAGTGTGGGGAAAAAAGATTTCTTACCAAGAGGCAGAGGAATGATGCAATCCCCTAACAAAATGTGAGTTTCTTGCTTTTGTCTCAGACCCTGATTAATAGTGGCTGCTCCAGGGTTCCAAATGGTCCTAGCCCATCAAGAGCTAATCTTCAACAAGGCACATTCCCCTTGTTTATTAGGCAAAAGGTACCCCCTGGAGCATGCAGCAGAATCACCTAGAAGTGGTTTCCACTCACCTGCAAACAGGTCCCACCACCTATGGAGTTGGGTTCTCCGCTTTGCAGAAGGCCTGGTCTAGTTATAGGGCGTGGTAAACACTTGGCAGGTGGCTCCAAGATCATCCCCCATCACTGACTGGTCTGGCCTATGCCAGCTCCTGTCCCAGGCCACTGCCTCCCTCTCATCCCACTCAAGGGTATCCTGGCAGGAGGCCTGCAGTCTGGGGTCTGGGGGCTGGGCACGCTCAGCCTTGTTCCTTGAGTCATGGCAAGTAGGGCTTCCTGGGTACCTGGGGGCAGAGGTATTTTCCTGAACTCTTCCTTCTTACCTAACACAGCTTAGCTCCTGTCTATGCCCCAGGATTCTCTCTTCCACTCCAGACTCGAAGCAGAGACCCGTAACCCAGCCAGAACTACAAACAATAATGGAACAGTCTAGAAGACCAGGTGATGCTCTGCTTAGTCATTCTGTCAACTTCTGGGAATAGGAGCCAGGCAGTGACAAGCGCAGTAAGGGCAGGGATGTGTCTGCAGGGCACTGATACCATGACCAGAATCGGGAGGCAGCGAGGCAAGAAAGATAAGCAGTCTTATGCCCGAAGAGTCGTTCTTACATCCTGACTGGGTGGATTTGCCTGTTAACCACCCTGTGTCTATAAAGCAGGAATGATATTTTGGGTTGTATATTAAGAATCAAATGAGATAACATATGCAAATCACTTCATACAAAGTCTGGCACACAGTAGGCGCTGCATAAATATTAGTTCTCTTCCACCTGAATATTAATTGATGAATTATTAATGGATGAATATACAGGAGAAATAAAATCATTTACTTCAACATGTCCCAGGCTATTTCTAATTATTTTTTCCTTGTTGTTTTTATTAGAATCTGCCTAGGCGTAGAATGTTCGCCTTCCGTTTTCTAGCTTCAAAGTTGCATGCGGGGAAGGCCCTCTGCTTTTGCACTTCTCTTGTAATTAGGGTACACGGCCTCCAGGGGGCAGTGGCTGCTTTGGGCTTATCATGGAACTGGAAGACATGATTTGTCTTAGATCCAAACTACAACCATGAATTTTCCAGATATTAATTTTCAAAGAGCAAGATAGGCTACATATGATTGATTATAGGATTCTATGAAGTGAAGGATTTTTTTCAGAGGAAGGTGCTAAGCAATTACTCTCCATGACTTTGGAACATAGCACAAGGGGATGTGGTTTTAATTTTGTGCATAATAGATGACAGAAACTAGTCAGAATTGATTGACCAACAAGATGATAAAATTTTAGTATAAAGTGCTAGGAGAATCTGTGGAAAAAGCCATCTGAGAGATGTCCCCAATAGCTAAAATAAGGTCAGGAAGCCATGAAGGGATGAGAAGCTAGGACAGGAAATTGGGAAGTTGGTTTCCCTTTCTTCTCGGCTCCTAATACACCACTAAGTTCTGCTGCCCAGATCAGCAAACTTTTCAGGGCCATGTTTCCTCATCCATAAAAGGAAGTGAAGGATTAAATTATCTCTTCCAGTTCCATGACATTGACCTACATGAATCTTCCACCCTTTTCTGTTGCAACTCCCTGATCCCAGGTTCTTGTCCTGGGTAATAGACACTTCCTCAACCAGAAGGCAGAGCCCAGACCAGCACCTTGAGAGGCCTGGTGCCCTTCCATGCTACAAGAAAACTGACTATGGGGCTTGAAGGTATTGGGGGACAAGAATAAGGTGGAAGTACAATCCAAGACCAATGATTCCCTAAAGCCTCTCAAGTAATCCTGAACCTAAATCTACCCAGGAAACACCCTGTTCTGCACTCTCCCTTCTCCCACCCCTCACTCCTTGCCTGTTCTTCGGTCCATCATTTCTTCTTTCTATATAGCCATGCAATGGCCAGTGCTTCTTCTAGGACCAGAAGTAGGGGATGACTGCTTATGCTGTCTAAAGCACATTTTCAGAAGAGAAATTGCATGAATGAGGCATGCATGCATGCATTTCCTTCCATGGAAACTATTAAAAATTCCCCCAAGCCAGTACAGTGGTGCATACCTGTAATCCCAGTGGCTCGGGAGGCTGAGGCGGGAGGATCATGAGTTCAAAGCCAGCCTCAGCAACTCAGTGAAACCCTGTCTCTAAATAAAATATAAAATAAGGTTGGGGATGTGGCTCAGTGATTGAGTGCCCCTGAGTTCAATCCCTGGTACCAAAAAAAAAAAAAAAAATCCACCAAATAACTCCCAACACCTAGGTGTCTTCTATAAGCTAATTCTCAATCTTTGGGGACCAGAAGCTTTCTTTGGGACTTTGATCCTTTGGCAAACCTTGCTTTTATAGTGTGAGGCAGACACACCAAAGCCTAAAGAAGTCTCAAGCTAAGAAAGCCTCTCTCTTCCCCACTAGGGTCAAGCCCCTCGGGCATCCTGTCTCACCAACCCCAGCCTCCCCTGCTCCAGGAAAGTGTGGTTGCCCCCAACTTAGTTGTTAGGTTTCTGTAAACAAGTCAAGATGGCGCCTGACATTTTGCCAGGGGGAGTGGTTTGTGAAGTAACGCCAGCGAGCCATTAAGTGTGGAGATTCCTTATTGGTTGACTGCTGTATCTAGTTTATGTTAATTAAGATAAGCTGTGTGGAATGTATATATACCCCTCCTGTCCTACAATAAACGGCTCCCACTCCTGCTGTATCAACGTACACAAGTTGCTCGTCACCCCCCGGTTATTTTGCTGCAGCCGGACTGCGGCACTTAGTGATCTCCCAGGACAGACAGGAACATTCTGCAAAGTATGCTGAGCCCTCTGGGTACCATGTGATAGTCTTCCTTGAGTTTACATATACAGCATCTGCATTTATGAGAATCTAAGGGAGAAACAACCAGGGATTCTTTGGAGATAAAACAGATTTCAAAATATCTATTTTTAAAACTAAACTGAATTTTTAAAATACCAATTTGATTTTTTTAGAGAGAGAGAGAATTTTTTAATATTTATTTTTTTTAAGTTTTTGGTGGACACAACATCTTTATCTTATTTTTATGTGGTGCTGAGGATCAAACCCAGCGTCCCGCGCATGCCAGGCGAGCACGCTACCGCTTGAGCCACATCCCCAGCCCCCAATTTGATTTTTGTAACCAAAAAGATATACTTAAAAGTTCAAAAACAAACCATAGAAAAGAAATATGCCTTTTAGTCATGGGGGGTTTGAGGGCATGGATTACTCTAATTTTTTAAATAAAATTTTTGCAAATAGATCCTGATATGCTCCTAATGCATTGGTTGCTAGTGTTCCAGAGCTGGGTCAGGGTCAGTCTTTAACTGCATGGCACATCTTGGCAACCAGCCACATGAACGACTAGCTATCAGCCTTTTCATTGTCAACTCCACATGTCAAAGCTGAGGTGAACACGTTAGAGATGGATATTTGCTGATAGATAACTTTAAAATATCAACTGAATCAATTAAAGTCACTTATCCAAACCTATCAGATGGGCAAAATGATAAACCAAGCTCTTAATAACAGCAGCCTTTTCTATAAATGGAGAAACAATGCCGTCTTTCTGTAGACAAATTTATTCCAGATTAATCACTTGGGAACTGGAAGAGCAGGAGAGCTCCTATTTCTTTTCCGGTCAATGAATTAACAGGAAGGAGAAAGTAAATGTCAACGTAGCTGCATAATGAAAGACCTTAAGTTTCTTATCTTGATTAAAGTTAAGCGGATTTATATTCGCTATTATTTCCTTTGAAGCCCAAGTCTCATACTTATAACTAAAATACCAACAGTGCATTCCAGGTTTTTGTTAGAATGTGATTCTGTTGAATGTAAATATTCAGAATATATAAATATGTAGTTTAAACCAAACAAAACAATTTGAACGTCTGTTTCTGTTAAACCTTATTAATTCCACAAGTACAATTTTTTAAAAAGGTCTCCAAATTATATATCCTGTGTCTGTTAAATTGGAGATGTTTTGCCTCTCGATTTACAAATATCTGCTTCAATTTCTGTTAATAAATGAAATTCCTAAAGGGCTGCTTTTAGATGCAAAATTAAAACTAGAAAAAGGAAGTAATTCTTGAAAGGCACCTTTTAAAACAAAAACTGCCTCTGATTTATGAAAGACAAGGTGATTACTTTTTAATTTAGAAAACTGAGTATAATGAGAATTTAAATCATGCTTTGCAACGACCAATGCTGTCAAATCAACCTGAGAGTAAATGGAGTCTGGTCATGCCAGAGAGGGATGCTTCACGAGTCCCTGGAGTCCCAGGGGACTGGATGGCTGTGCCCAGCTGTGTGCCCCAGTGGACAGCTCTCAGTGAGAGAGACCCTGTGTGTTAACTGCTGCCTTCAAATGAAATGTCCACAGAAGGTGCAAACCCCGACTGTGATCCCACCTTTCACTGAGACCTTATTTATGAAGAAGGCGGCTGGCTCTTGGCTAAACACAAGTCATTTCTGTTTGGACAAAAATAGCTCTCATACCCAGAGCCTCCAATCTGTGACCACAACATCCTCCAGGACAGGGAGACAATTGCCCAGGGTTCTGATAAAGGGGATGTATACAGGGACAAGAATAAATGGATTCCCGGGAAGCCCAGGACTCCTAGACACCTTTCCCTGCTCCCTTCCCTGACCCTCCTACTTTTCCAATCAGCACCTTCCCTTCCCAGAGGCACCCTCAAGCCTTAAGGGTATAGGTCCTTGTACCCCCAACCCCAGGGTTGAACCCAACTGTTTGAAGAATGAGAATGAGAACAGAGGCTTTGGTGCCAGAGAGTTCTGGGTTGCAATCTTGATTCCTGCTATTGCTACTGGCTTGAGGCAAGTCACCTGACTTCTCTGGGCCTCCAGGTGCTCATCTGTAAACTGGGGAGCAGTAGGGTTGTGGTCAAGATTCAAGACAATGCAAGTAAAGGCACCAGCAAGGTGCCTGTCTGCACCATCAGCATCAACCAAAGTCACGTTCACATGCGTTCCCACGTGCTCCTCTGCAGGGCTGAAGGTAGCAATGACACAGGCTAAAATCCAGAAACCACCACCAAATCAATCTGTCCAGCTTGGGACAGGAACAAGGTCTCCGGTGTTCTGACCCTTGTCCTACTAGGATAGACCTTGTCTCTCCAGCATCTCCGAATGCCACGTGCCAGCGTCTCTCACCTCAGGCAGCTGCTCAGCTGAGGTGCTTCATCAAGAGCCACACACCTGCTCAGATGTTAACACAGCTTCTCCCGCAGTCACCTGGCCTCTGACAGAATTGGGAACCTGAATCCCAGACACCTTGTGGAAGCCAAGAAACACAGGCTGCCAACCCATTACGCCACGGGGCCAGCCAACCGTGAGAGCGTGCCTCTAAATTACCCCCTGTTCACTTGACTGGGGAAGTAGCATTTGTTTTTATTTTCCAGGACAGACAGTCAATCACTCGTATGTGACAGAAATAAAGATAAATACCACCCGTTGAACTTTAAATCAAAATGCTAATCCCAGGCTGACTTCTCTGTCAAGGTCTGACACTGAAATAATTCAGCAGGCTTGATTATGCCCAAAATTAATGCTCTGGTGGAGATTATGTCTATTAATCACAGATTCTGATAGCAGAGTTGTTCGTGTTCTTCCAGTGGGTGACATCGAAGGCTGGTGTGATGCCAGAAGACATTGGCCTGGGTGTGCTCAACTCAGATTACAAGCCAATCCCCGACTAGGAGTACCTGAAATGACCACCTGGTAGTGAAAAGGCTCATGGGGTCCTCCCTAGGAAGTATCTAGAAGGTGACCTGTTGTGAACATAAACAGAAGGCCAATCTGTGTAGGCCAGCAGAAAAGACCTGAGAGTGGACCTCAGAGATGGTCTCCCAGCTGCAGGGTCGCATCACGAACAGGCCCACACAGCCAGCGGTCACATTCCAAAAGACCACCCAAGAACCAGGGCTTGTTTTGTTGCAGGGTGTGGGGACAGGGTAGTTCTAAGCTCTGGAGGTCTCCTAGAAGGGACAGTGAGGACTCCAGACTGGATAACCCAAATATGCATTTCATCTCCAGAGTTGGAGTCCTCATTCTCCCCTCAGTCTGTCTTCACGCAACAAAAACTTCACCTGTCCCTTACTATTTAGCAGGCACTGTTCTAGGCATGCAGGATATTTCTGAGCAAAACCAATCAAGATTCCTGTCGTCATGGCGCTTGCATTCTGGGAAGCTTAGCCATCCCTCCAATCCAGGCCTACCTCCTCACCCCTGCCTGGAATGACCCTGATCTCTTTGATTGGTCTTCTTCCCACCCCCACCCTATCTTAGAGGCTGCTGTGGTTTGTCCCCACCAAATCTCATGTTGAAAGATAATTCCCAGTGTAACAGTGCTGAAGGATGCTGAGAATTTCAAGCTTGTAATTTGTGAGTTGAGGCTATGAGGTCCTCAACCAGACACTGAGCAGGTATCAGTGCTGTGCTCTTAAACGTTGAGAACTGTGAGCTAAATAAATCTCTTTTCTTTATAAATTTTCCAACATCAGGTATATTCATATAGTAACAGAAAACAGACTGAGACAGCATTCTTCCTGTCCTAAACCCATAAAAGTACCAGAACATCTTTCTTAAATGTAAATTTGACCAAAACCCTTTAGGGGACCCTGTCTAAAGTTGAAATTCCATACTTCTATTATCTGAGGGGGCACTCCATAATGACCTCCACCTAACCCTGTGGGCTCAACTGGCACCACAACCTTCACAGCACGTGATGCTTAAGAAGGATGGGGAGACTCTAGGACTTCAATACACACAGGGATAGTCAACCCTCTGCTTCTTGGTTGGCTGTCCTCTCTTCTGGGCATACTCTTCCACCCTCCTCTTCTCCTGGCCAATCCTTCTTTTAAGACTCAGTTTCACAGAAAGCTCTTCCAGAGGTCTGGGCGGAGCCCCTCGGGTAGATGCAACTGCATCCTGTTTCTTTCACCCCTTATACTGAGTGGCCACTACCAGATCATTCGCTCTCTGCCCCTCTTTCCCATGAGACTGAACTCCATTTAGCCTGAAACAGTGCTGCACGCATCTCGCAGTCCCGGCACAGTTCTGGAACATATTAGGTGCTCAATGAAAGTTTACTATCCTGAACCAATCATGCCATAAAACCTAACCACCCTTTAGTACATTATTTCCATGGAAAAATTATGTTCCAAGTTCTTCCTGGCCTGTTGGGGACATGGCTCACCCACTCACAGTCACAATTTTTGACAAGCATACAAGATCATCCAGAACATTCTTTTCCATGGATCACAGAGTGGGTCAGTGTGGCAAAACTGCAGAGTCTACGTGGCTTTACCTCTGTGGCCTCACCCATGTGGGGGTGAGAGTCCTGTGGGACCCCGAAGTGGCTTCTGTCTGATGTAATCATGACATCCAGGACCTTATCCCTAAGACTGAGCCACAGGGCTGGGGACCGGCTCACCCTGGCCGCTCACTACAGAAACTTAGTTTCCTACTCACAATTTTCCCACCTCTTCTCCATGTGAAAATCAATTCACTTATAAAGGACTAAATTTTTTAAAGGACAGCATTACTGGCCATTGCTAAGACAAAACCAATACCACACTTCCTAGAACTGAGGATCCATTAAACCATAAATGCAAAGGATATAGCATGTAATGGCAGGGTTAGAAAGTGGTCCCTGTTTTAGTTCTGTGGTTTTAGTTATGCATTCAGCCGATAACTGGTGGTTCACCAGCACATCTCTGCCACTTGCGAATTTCACATTTTAAGGAATCAAGAGCAGAGTTCAGACTCACAGTCAAAAGTTGGAGTTCAGTAATATCATTTAGTTGTCCCTACATTTACAGTCACTTTCAATTTGTGATAAGTGAGACCAATTTTTCCATTGGTGATGGTGAAATCAAATCTCCTTTTAAAACTACCTTTATACAAGGATTTAAGGAAGTTGATTTGCTGGGCATGGTGATGCACGCCTGTAATCCCAGCAGCTCAGGAGGCTTGAGGCAGGAGGATTGAGAGTCCAAAGCCAGCCTCAGCAAAAGGGAGCTGCTAAGCAACTCAGTGAGACCCTGTCTCTAAATAAAATACAAAATAGGGCTGGGGGTAAGGTTCAGTGGTTGAGTGCCACTGAGTTTTTAATTGCTGGTACCAAAAAAAGAGTAGATTGGTTTAAGAAAAAAACATTTTGTATAATAGCCCAGCTGGTATGTGGATAAGCAGGAAATCATAATAGTGATACTCAGATGGCTAAAGCTGAAATACAGAAGAGGGTCCCAGATTAGTGGGTCTCGGGGGTACCAGGATCCAGACAATTCACTTGAAGATTTGGAGACTTGCTTGTCTTATGAACTGTCCCAAATTTATTCTCAATCTGCTGTTTCTGCTTTGCTCCCAGCCTGGCTTAGTCTCCATTCTGCAGAGCCTCTGGTTACTCACAGTTGCCCGTTTTCCCTCCCACCACGGCCCTCTATGGCCTGCCTGGCTCTGTTTTGCATGTTCCCACTGGGTCTTCAGATTTAGCAATCAATAGTAGACCTGGTTACATCTGAATTCTTGATAAATGATGAAGAATATTTTAGTGTGTGTCCCAAATATCACCTGCAGCATGTCCATCCATGTCCCATGTCATATCTGGACAAAGACAGTATAACCTGGAATTCAAATTTAAGTTGATGTCCTGTATCCTACATTTTGTCCAGCAGCCCCACCCCACCGCCATAACCCCAGCAAATGATGCTCTCAAAGACATTTGGTTATGTTCAAATTCTGAAAGCATCGGTTGATAAGTCCACCTTTCAGAATAACATCCTTATATTCTCTCAAGTTTATCATAGAAACACTCCAACACGTGAGTTTTCCCTCAAAGAAGATGAACCAAGGAAGAATATTCCAAGAAGAATTTTTCTCTTTGGAAAATTAGAAAATCTCAGAATTATGTGTTGCTTCGCCATAGGGAAGGAAGGAAATAAATGTTATAAATTGGGTGTGGGGAGCAATGGGCCAAGCCACGATGGCCTAATGGCAGAGAAAGTCAATGTTTTCCATTTGTGTAGAGAAATCAAGAGCCAACACAAAGGCAGGGGAAAGTCTCTGAGGAGGTGGAGGCAGCTGGTGGGAAGCACTATGAAGATGTTTCAAGGGATGGAGGAGCATCAGAGGAGTCAGGTAGGTGGAAGCAGGCTTCCCTTGAGCAATTTTGTAAACTTCAGGAAGGGAAGCTGGAGAAATGGGGCTTGGGGAAGGGTATGACGTCATGATCCAGAGCATCTTCTATACCCTAAGACTTCCCAGCATGGCATCAGGCAGTTGCTCTACAATGGTGACATCATGGTCCAGTGGATCAGGGTCCAGCTCCACAGACTATGGTTCTGCTGATAAGAATCTGAAACTGGGAACCCCTCTCCTGATGTCCAGCCACTCCCCAGCTCTAGCAAAGGATGGGAGACCTACTCCCCCCAAGTATTCTCAGAGCTCTGAGGAGCCTAGATCCCAATACCACCAATAAGGGGCCTTCTTAGGAAGGCCTGTCTGGTCACTAGTGGACCCTCTGGAACTTATGAGAGGCTTAGGAGCAGTACTTTGGTGGGATGGGAGGTGACAGACACTACAATACTTTTTGTGAGAGCAGGAGAGCACTGTCTATTTCAGGATGGAGGAATAGCTGATGGAGGTTAGAAGGGGTTGAAAATCCTTTCCCCCAAGCCAATTGCTGACACCCCCCAGCCTGATAGTCTTGTCCTCACTCATCAAGGGCTTCTCTCCTTTCTCTACTCAAGCGCCCTTGTCTGGGGTGGGCAAAGAGAGACCCCTAGGAACAGCCTGGTGTCTCCCAGGCTCTACAGAGTAAAAGGCCCTTTAGAGTTCTGTGGCTGAGTAGACACCCTCTCAGGGGCTAGGGCTGTGTCTGGGTCCTAAGATCTGGGGCAATGCCAGGAAGGGACCTCTAAACATGATCTTTCCTCCGAGGACTCCCAAGCCCCTTTATATATGGTGCTGTATTCCAGTGACTTCATCCAGGCCACCTGTATGTCTGCTCTTCCACCTCCTGGGCTGAGACCCCCATCCACTCCAGACAGGGCTACACCCCACCGCCAAGACCCTACAGAACTGACCTTCCATCCTCAGGATACTGTACCTTTATGGGCAAAACTAAGTTTTAATTAGAAAGATTTTTAAAAATATAGTATCAGAAGAAATGCCTTTTTATTTTCCAATAAAGGCAATAGTCAGAAAATCAGCAAAATGTGAAGTTCCATAGATTGAATAGAGCACTGAGCTAGTACTGCATCCATGTTCTGGGGCCAGAAGTCCAAAATCATGGTGTCCACGGGTCTGGTTTCTTCTGAGGGCTGTGAGGAAGAGTCTGTTCCCTGTCTTCTCTCCTTGTCTCTGGTGGTTTTCTGGCAATCTGTGGTGTTTCTTGGCTAAGAAATACATAACCCAGATCTCTGCCTACATGTCCTCATGTTCTTCTCCTGGAGTGAGTACCTGTGTTCAAATGTCCTTCTTTTATAGTGACACTAGTTATTAGACACCCCCCCCCATTCTTGTCTGACCTCATCTTAATTTAACAAATGACAATTGCAAGGACCCTGTTTCCAAATACAGTCACAATCTGGGGTTCTGGGGGTAAGGATTTCAATATACTCTCTTGGGGAGACCCAATTCAATAAATAACCATGTACAATAGGTCTAACTTATTTCAAAATTAAAAGATTTTTGATAAATAAAAAGGAGCTCTAAGAAGAGTTAAAGGGAGGGTTACAGGAAGGAATATATTAGGGAGGGGGGTTCCCTCTCAGAGCCACAGGGTCCTAAAAGTCCAACAGCAAAGCAGCTTTTGAGAGGGATCTCAGGGAGGTGACCTCCCCCAAGTGCCCATGCCCCCCAGGACAAAGACAGCCCTCCCCTAACTGTCCCACTCCCGAGGTCTCCCCTGGGAAAGCACATGCTCATGATCTGGGTTGAGAATATCATTTCTTTTTCCCCTCCAAAACAAGCTCGTAGCAGGCCGTACTTGCCCAGCATCTCAATAGATGCTCGTGGTGGTTAATTAGGAGAATGTTGTTAAACAAAGAGAGCTAAATAATTGTGTGTTTCACAGAATTTTATTCCTTAACTAGTATCTCTTAAAAATAGCACACTCCATATGAGAGTTTTTCTTTTATTCAAATCATGTCTTAGAAACAGCGCATTTCTACAGAGGAGGAAGGGGCCTCAGGAGTTAGCAGGTGCTCCCCAAACAGGGTGGACACGGGGTCTGCAGGAGCTGCTGGCCCCATGAAGCTCACGTCTTGGCCACGCAGATTTCTCCTTTAATGGCCTGGGGGCAGGATCCTGTGGATACAGGAAGCACGGAATGGCATCTTCCTAGGAAAGTTCTCATACCTGAGAAGCAACACCAAGCCAATCTAGATGTCCAAGCCCTGATTCAGTGCCCACCCAAGCCCAGAACTAATCTCCGGGAATCACCATTATTCCACCACTCTTTGCCTCCTTCTGACTGAAGATGATCTGCAACCCCCACCCACCTCTCAGGGGCTCATTCTCCATCTGGACCTGGACAGGACCTCCTAGTCCACCACAGAGGGTATAAATAGCACTAGACAGGGTACCAAGTAGAACCTTAACTTCTAGCTGTGCCCCCTGACCCACCTGACCCTGGGGAAATAATTCAACCTCTCAGGCTCTCTGATTCCTGATCTGTGAAATGACTAGATTGAGTTGGAGTGCGGGTAATTAGCATATATTTTCAAGTATGGTGGCCCAACCAAGGCGAAGTCTTCGAGAACATTCTAACTGATCAGAAACACAGCCAGAGGACAATCTCCCAGTCTGAAACGCTCCATTGGTTTTAATCCCACTTCGGAGGCTGGGAGGACCCTGGCAGACTTTCCATCATGACTCTATATCCAGAGTCATATTTATTATTGGTCTATTAAGACCCCCACAATCTTTTTTCCCCTACTCACACACAGTTGGTTTCATGTCCTTTGCCACACTGATTTCACTGATCCTTCACCAAAAGCCCCAAAGACCACCCAAATAAAAATTTTCCACGCTGATTCCAACTTGAACATAAGCTCTTTGGTTGGAGCCTGTCCAATGTGACAAGCAGATGTCTTTCCTCAATGGGGAACTACATAAGAGAAAGAAGGAATCCATTCTGAGACTCTAAAGGGAAGAACGGCCCTATGGGCCAGGCGGTCAGGACCTCCATCCAGGGAAGTCTGAAGCAGGTCAAAAGGGCACAGGTGGGATCCAATGAGAAGGGTGGACAACAAGCTCAGGAAAAAAAGCACCCATCAGAGTGACAGCGGGAGACTGGAGACGGCCCAACTGAGCAGCAGCCCAGCCAGAGGGAGAGGAAGCCAGGTGGGCTGAGAATGGAGGGTCTGCACTGGGTGTTTCCTGCCGGGCAACACTCACTCCCCCGTTCTTCATAACTACCCTGGACCCTTGGTTTGCTATTTCACTCCTCCTTATTCTTAGTCTCTGTCTGTGGAGTCCCCCACTCACCCCAACTCCCCAGAGGAAGGGGGGAATCGAGGCCAATCAGTAAATTCCAGCTCCTAAGCCTGGCAACCGGTTCAAGGATGAATGTGTGACCTGGACTGGGACCAGTTAGAATGACCCCCAAAGATTTGTGCAGAAACTATCAAGAAGAGACTCTCGCTATTTTGTCGTCAGACCAATGGACGTGCTGACAATGATGGGAGTGTGTGGGCTAACCCAGAGGAAGTGGGGCTACAAGACAGGAAAAGAAACCCTGCAGCATCCTGAATCCAGCTATGCCTGAAACCAGATTCACACCATACTTCCTATTATATGCATCACTAAGGTATATGCATATGTGTGCATATGGACTGATTTTGCTTACTGTCACTCAAAATCAAAATAACCATACTGGACATCTCAAGTTACAGAGAAGAGAATGCAGTAGATTAGGGTGTTGGATGAACCTGGCCCCAGATATCCCAGCACTCCCACACAATAGATGTGTGAGTCTGAATAAGCCACTCAGGTTCCATAGGTCTGTTTCCTCATCCATTAAATGGGTATAATAATTCATGAATTGATATAGTTGGAAGTGCAGACTCCTTGAATCTTGGTAGTCTCTGGTCTCTGTACTTGGTACTGTGGGAAACACTGTAGCAGGGAACTCTCCCTAAGGAAAGCCTGCTTCCCATTCATTCCTTAACCTGGATAGGTCACATGATTCCCGCCCAGAGGGCTTACTGTATTGCTCTCCAGGCTGGGAAGAGGCACCACACATGCAGGTCCAGTGTCACTTGCTGAGAGTACAGAACTGAGACTTCCTTCACACCAGGAATGGATGGTGCTCATTAGGGGGTGCTGGAAAAGAAACCACACGCACCTCCATGGCCTTTCCCCCCTGCAAAACAAATGCATGACCCTCACCCTCTTCCTGTGGGGATAGGAGAGAATTAACAATGAGTCCTACAAGCTACTTTGTACTCCCAGTGGAAACGCTGCTATATAGCTATAAGGGGGTGATTAATTTTATCTCTCTAAATGTCTCAGTATCATTTGCCAAAATGATGATTTATTATTTAGACAACCTTTATATTTCCAAGGGGCTTTAAAATCATTTATAGTGGAGAATGAAATAAAACTGATTAGGGCCCTGAAAAACAGGCATGGTGAAGAAACGCACAAGGAACTGGGGGTTATTTATCCACCACCAGAGAAGGCAAATGAAGGACGTAGCAAGAACCGTCAATTCTGTGCAGAGCGGTACTGCAGAGGGGAGGCCTGTACCTTTCCCTGTATGACTAGGGGAAGAAGAAATGAGGCGGAGGCCATCAAGATGATAATAGGAAGAACTTCCCCAACATACACTGGTTCTTAGCTCAACCTTTAAAACATGGGTTCAATCACCATTTATGGAATGATACAAGACATTGTAGAAAGGCAGTGCAGATACGGCCAAGGAAGAGCATCTTGGAAGAATCATGGAGGATGCAAAAGATGGTGGAAAAATGGGAGGGACAAATGTAATCTTTCAGGAAGGAAAAAAATAGCATTCTATTACATGTTCCACACCACAATGGAAGGTGGGTAATGGAGAATATCGATATTCAGAGAAAGCACAGAGATCTCCTGGAGATGCCATGGGTTGAGTAAGAACAAGCCCCACCAAACCTACTGCTGTGGCTTCTCAGAGATTTCCCTGGGCCACCAGATCATGGTGTGTCTGGATTGCAGGAAAGCACTTGATGAAACGGTAGACCAGATGGAGAAGTGTGGGCCAGGACAAGTACAAATCGGTGGATTCGCAGCTGGCAGAGTAACGGTACCCAAAAAGGGTCCAACAGAAGCAGCATCCCCTGTGGGATATCAAAGCTCTGTCCTCTTTGGCAATTTTATCAAGGCTTGGATGGAACCCTGCAAGAGATGCTCGCTCATCCAGTCCCAACTGCAGGGATGTTTGTCCAAAACCAACCGGATAAAATGAACAGTTCTGCCCACTTAGGTTCAAAACCATCCCATCATAGCTACAATAGATCTGGCCCGACTAGTGTTTATGTTGCGAAACTGCAGACCAACAGCCAAGCTTCTGGAGCTGACTGACAGATGATCCCAACATTGCCAGCCCGCCTTTCGTTAAAGTAGGAGTCACCAACAGGCAGGTCTGTCCCGGCCATCTCTGGTGACGGAGGTCTTCAGGCACGTGCCAGCACAGTGTGACCATTGATTCTGCACCTGTCTGGTTTTGTCCCATATGACAAATCCAAGTGACCGTGTTCCCGTTATTTATCGAGTATAACAAATCACCCCTAAAATTTAGTGGCTCAAGACGATGTTTTATTATCTTTTATAATTCTGCACGTTGACTGGGCTCAGCTGGGCAGTTCTCACTTGGGGTCATTCAGGACATTACAGTCAGATGTTATCAAGGGCTGCAGTTATCTGGAGCCTCCGCTAAGCTTGATGCCAAAGTGCCCCACTCACGTGGCTGGCAGTGGTCAGGTTTGTGAGCTGGGAGCTCACGTGGGCTGATAACTGGAACACCTACACATGGTGTCTCCATGTGGCTTGGGCATCTTACGACATGGTAAAACTGGGTTCCCAGAGGGAGCGTTCTATCAGCTAGAGTCCCTACAGATCCAGATGGAAACTGTGTGACAGATTATGACCTAGTTCTGGAAGTCCCACAGCATCATTTCGTCACAGTTTACTGGTCCAGCAAGCCACCAGGACTCCTGTCCAGATTCAAGGGGAGAGGAGTTAGATTCTACAAGGGCACATTACCAAAGAACAAGTGCGATGGGAGAGATTGCTGTAGCCATCTCTGAGAAACATAATTGGCCACAGCTTTCATCCTATGGAGCACTGCAATCAGGATTCCAATTGGCAAGGTCACGGCCATCAGTTACATATCTTGTAGTGTGTCACATCCTAGGCACCCCTTGAAGCCCAGTGTTCACCAAATGGTACTGTGCCCTGCACATTCACAATCTAGTTTCTGCTTCCCAGTCTCCTTCCAGAAACCCATGTGGATCCCAATACTTGACCCCCTGCTGGCCCTGTCTCTCCTCATCTCCACCCTGACATGCCATGTCAAGATGGAAAATAAGCTTCATGGTGCTGGGCAACAGGGAACCACTCACCACTGGGATTTTTTTTTTTAATCTAGATCCAGGATTTAAAAAAAAAAGTATTAGCCTTTAAAAAAAAATTAGTTGTAGATGGACACAATATCTTTATTTATTTTTATGTGGTGCTGAGTTTTTGAACCCAGTGCCTCACACACGCAAGGCAAGGGATCTACCGCTGAGCTACAACCCCAGTCCCAGTGTTATCCTTTCTGCAAACATTCAAAGAAAACTCTTAGGGAAATCGTATTTGTTTTTCTATTATTCTGTGAGTTTGCAAGCTGACGCATTCAATGGTTCATAAAGCGCATGTATTTGTGTTTCCCTTGTAGCGGTAGCAGATGCTCCGAAGGGGGAGGGGGTTGGTGGGAGGTCTTTAGCATCTGGGCTAATAGATCAGGTTCTCCTCAACATGGTTCTCCATTTCCCTCCTTCCTGTCCCTCTGCAGTCATGGGCATCTGCTTGTGACATCATGACCCACTGCCATAGAAACTGATGCATCAGAGACTTCTAACTTGAGGCAATAAAATTTCTTCGTATTGACAATTTCCAGCATGGCACTTCGTGTGTATGAAGTTCAATGGGAAATCTGCCAGTTTCCTGATTATTCACTGAATTCTATGTCACTGATTAACTCAGGAAAGATTCCTTGCCGGAGTCCCAGAAGAGGTCCTGGCAAGCTGTTGGCCAAGCTGGACCTTACTTCCCTATCTTTAAAGTGCAAATGATAATGCTTAGCCTTTGGGGCCCTGGTGAGCATGCAAGAGCATTTCAGAGACCAAGCAAGGCAGGGGCTTGACAGGAAGTTCCCCTCCCCCTGGTAGACACTAGAAAGTGAAGATGATGAACTGCTGAGAGGACTGGATGACATCAACTCCACTGCCCTTTGCTGTCCACTCCCTCGCCTTCTCCCATCTTTCTCTGGGATCTTCACTTAACTTCTGGGATCTGCCAGGTGATAATGGCTAGAAAGGGCTTCCCTCTGAGCTGATTTCCTGCAGCAAGATCAGTAAGTCATTTACACCAGACCACACCCTCTCCTGAGTGATTTAATGACTTTTAAGCAAAAGCAATTATCTTCCTAGGGGAAGGCCAGTGGAACCTTCCAGCCCAGTGTCCAGGCACTGGGAAAGAGCAAGGAATGAGAATGCGGGTGGGTGGCTTCTGCTTCCCTCTTGCTCACATCTGGGGTAAGGGTGCAGGTCTTGCTGGGAAATCATTCAAGTCTGATTCCTGCATGGAATGTCTGGTTTCATTTATGTCAAACCAAAGCTAAAATCTGCTACCCCAACTCCCAGGAACCACCCCAGCCTTTCTGAGCAGGATACAAATCTCCTCAAGGTGACTTAAAAAAAAATTCTTTACAGCCAAAGTATGCTATTTAAAAATAGAAGGGTCCCTGATGTGACTTAGATCTATCATCTTTGCAAAATGAGGTGAAATGGAAACAGAAAGTACTTTGGTGCAGGATGGTGCGTAGAGCAGGGCTGTTTGGGGAGAGGCGGCACTGGTTCTGTTCACGAATGGTACGGGATTACACTCTTCCTCTTCAAATGCCATGTCAAATAAAATCACAGGCAGTTCTGAAAAGTGTTTGGGAAACTTCCTGGCTTTAAGGAGTAAATCCTTTTGCAACTGGAATGATAAAGAAATAAATACGTGTTGCTCAGCGTCCCCCACCACCCTGCATACCACATCACCTGGAACAGCTCAGCTCACCTACAGCCCAGGGCTGAGTGAAGGGTGGTGGACCACAGGAATTGCAAGAGGCCAGGGGCCTGGACATGCTGAAGCAACTACCGTGTTGAGTCACCCCCTGGGCACAGCAATCCAGAGGACAGCCCTTGATTCCAGGTGTGGCAACGTGGCAGATGACAAGCCAGGAGCCATGGGGCTTACAGGTTGGATTCAAGGCAAGTTGTGGGGCCAGTTGGGAGCTTGCCACTGAGTCTCTCCCTTATACCCAGGACACATCCCCACTCTGCAAGTGATGCAAGAAGACCTCCCACCTTCTGGACTCATCCGGGGCAGCACGAGGTTTTCTCTCCTATGTCCCCCATTTCCAGTTGTCTTTCACTTTCCATTTATCTAATGTTCTCCTGGATACAACTGTCCAGGAAGGGGTCTCTCTGCTATTAGCACAGTGTGTGGTCCCAAGCTCTGAACTGCCTACTTCCTTCCCCCACATACACATCTGTACCCAACCCAAATTGGAGAAAAGGGAGATTGAGGAGAGCTGGATCCTGGAGTGTGACAAACAGTGCCCCAGCCTCCCAAGCAGGTTCCAGTTTGCATCAGAGTTTGTCACACCAACAATCCACAGAGAAAGACACAGGGATCCTCGCTGAACATCAGAACCAGCCTTAGAGTATTTTAGATTTCTGTATTTCACCTATTTTACTTTGGTCACATGGGTCTACCCAAAAGGGTATTCAATACTATTCTCCTTCTTTTCTAACTTTTTTCACCTTATTGACTAATTCTTTTAAGCAATTAGTTCCCTGGGGGATTTTTTTTAACATTTTATGATCTTTTTCATTTCTATGCATTCTTTTAAAATCCTGTGATAGTTAATCTGACATGTCAATATGACTGGGCCACAGGGTGCCTAGATAGGTGGTTAAACATTATTCTGGGTCTTTCTGTGAAGTGTTTTTAAATGAGAAAACACTTCAGTAAGTAGGCCAAGTGAAAAAGATAGCCCTATCCCTTCCCTTATGTGAATCGGCTTCATCCTAAAGGTTGAAGATCTGGATGGAATAAAATGGTCAACCATCGCCTACATAAAAGGGGCTTTTTTCTTGCCTTTGGATTTGAACTAGCACATCGGCTCTTTCTGCATCTTGAGCCTGCCGGCCTTCAGACAGGAACTACCCCATCAGCTCTCCTGTGTCCCCATGTGCTGATTTACCTTGCAGATCTTAGGACTTGCCTGCCTCCATAATCACATGAGCCAAATTTTCATAATAAACCTTTTAATAAATAATCTTATTGTTTCTGTTTCTCTGGAGTGCTTGGCCTCCTACCAATCTTTTCTCCTTTTTTAAGACTCATCTGATTTTTATTTCTTTTAACCAGAGGTGGAAGCAGTGGGTGCAAATATTCTGAGGCAGGAGGAAGCACAGAGAGTTAGTTCTAGGAGCAGCTGAGGGCCGGTGGGGGTGCCCGGCAGGTATCCCAGACAAACATCAATAAGAAACAACCATGGAGACCTTGCTAGTCAAGAATCACTCCACCCCCAGACATTCTTGGTTGCTTGTCTTTGCATAGAATGATCTGCATACATTTCTGCCTGCGATTAGAGGGGCCCAGATTCCATGAACTGAATAGTTACCCCTAAGTATCTCTTGCCTCATTCTTCTCTTCATAAAAGCCGCCAGTTCCTGGTGTGAGGGGATGGTCTGGGAGGAAGGAAGGGAAAGGAGAAAGGAGGAAAGAAGGAATTTCCTGAGCCATCAAGTGCAGAGGCCTCTGCTGAGGGGAGGGAACCCGCCTTCCCAGCCCTGGACGGCAGAGAGGCTGTGGTACTGCATCAGGGTCACGGCCCAGTGCTCTCTGAACCTGTGTCCTCTTCCCACATAAGGAGTCTTGCTTCACCACTCAGCTCCAGTCCAGGTGGGACCCTGAGAGAGTGGTCTTATTGCTAGTGGAGTGGAGGAGGAAGTATTGTGTCCTTCCCGAATGAGATGGGTAGGAGCAATGTGCCACCCACCCCCACCCCCAGCATCTCTCCTCGGTATCCATCAGCGCAGGTCCTTGAAGGACACAGGGTGGAAACAGGGGGAGGGGCGGGGCCTCACCATCAGCCTTACTGGACAAGGATGTGAGTGAGATTTAAAAAATGGAAGAGGGTCAGCTGTTCATTAGCAGACACTGACTGAAATCAGAAATTGGCATCTGGGGTGTCCATGTGTCCTCTGAGCTGGGTCCACACAAGCAGAAAGTAGAGGAGGGGACATCTAGAGGCAAGTCCAAGCTGGAGAACTGAACAATAGAAGCCCCTCCCCCAACAGGGCCAGGGTGAGGGAAGCATTGGCTGTGGGAACACAGGTTCCCAAAGCAAAGAGTAGCTGCAAGAGCAGGCACTAGAGAAGGCAGGGCAGGGCGGGTCTGCAGTGCAGAGACCCAGCTGCTCCAAGCAGATCCCACACACTCCTGCCTTGAGGGAGAAGGGACCAGAGGCATGGGAGGAAAAGGGGCAGTTTTAAGTGCTACAAGTGAAGCTCTATCTGCACCAAATATCCACGTATCCTATCTCGGTTGCTCATTACTGAAGCCCCTATAAGGGAATATGACTCATACCCAATTCTCAGGGAAGGAGACACTCAGAGAGCGGCCAGGCGAAGATGAAGGCCATCAAATCAGCACCATTTTCCCTCCCTCGTGGGAAAAGGGGATTCATCAGAGGATGCCACATACTGCCTAGTGGCCCAGTGAAAGACATCAGAACAAAAACAGGAGACTCCAGCCTTTGAAGCCTGGGGAGGGAGAGACGGATACCAAACAGGAAGCTGCAAATGATTACAGAACTGATAAAACAGAGGTGTGCTTATGCCTACCCAACTTCCATTTCTCTGAGCTCAGTTAGAAGTTCACCTCTGCATGCAGCAGAAATCCCACCTGCCAAAGCATTATGCTGTTTGATAATCCATGTTTAGACCCTTTTCTATCCTGCTGAGATGGCAGCCTCTGCTCAGAAGCTGGCCACTAAGCTTTCCTTTGTTATTTGAAAAGTAAATCTTCTCCACCTCCCACACCTCCACCTCTGGCTTCCTGCAAGGCCACAGGTTCCCTTCTGTTTCTCAGCCTCCAACCATCCTCCTGCTAACCCTGAAACACTGCACTGTGGGAAGAGAAGCCACATGCAGGGAAGGGCCTCTGGAAACAATTTGACTGTTCCCCCAGCAGAATGGACACCCCATGCCAAGGTCACATTACAAGCCAAGAAAAGCCCCCTGAAAATACCCAGTTGGTTGCCTGTTGACCTCCTAAACAGAGTGCCAGGGCGCCTAAACAGGGGGCCAGGAACTTCCTATTGGGTGAAAGGTCACAGCAAGTTGAGTAGTGAAAGCACCACCCACCCACCCCCATCCCTCATGGCTGCAAATTCTACAGCCATGGCTCTGGAGTATGGGATGGTCACCTGAGTGGCAATTGCTAGCACCTCAGTCCATGGTGCTTAGCAAAGTCAATAGAAAGTGCCAAAAACCTGAGATGGGCAAAGAATGGGGTAGAGGAGGGACACTTGGGAAGCCACCTGCTTGAGTCCTAGGTAGGTAGGATCACAGGCACGAGACATGCACTTGGCTGGATGTGGAGGGTTGACACCAGGCCCCTTATCTGGGTGTCACTGCACCTTCCCGCTCTGGCTGGGATGTGGGGTGTTGGACCTGACCTCCCTCTGCGTGTTGACCACTCAGACAGGCTTGGCCCAGGAGCTGACACTGTCCACTAAAATCAATCTCGTCCACCATCCTAAGAAGAACGGCTTGCATTTCCAGAACACATTTCAGTTTCCAAGCATTTCCTATGCCTCGGCTACCATTTCTACTCAAAAACTCTTACTGAATTGCCCAGAGAAGAGAATTGGCCCCATCATTCCCACTAGACAAGTGGTAAAACTGAGCCTCAGATTGATGAGGGGACCTTCTAAGATCATCCACTGGTAAATGTGAGCCAGCTCTCCGACTCCCAACACCAGCCTCTTGCATGGATTCACACGTCAGTTCTAGGGAGGGATGGACACCAGGGAACCCAAGCTCACTCCTCCACCGAGAAGCACCACCCACCCACCTCCAGCCCTCAGGGCTTCCTTGGCCCCGCCACTCTGGCCAGGGGCCTGGGAACACCAAGGAGCTAGGAGCACCAAGACATCTGGCCCTTAAGGTCTGAAAGGGCTGTGCTGAGTCTAGAGCCACAAGTCCTAGTGTGGTTGTGGTATTGGGAACAGGAGATTCCCAGGGCCACAGAAAGAGGAATGATCAGACTGAGGCCTTCCAATGTCATTTTTAAACTTTATTTTTTTATTTATAAATGAGGCAACCAGCCTGTAAGTCAGTTTACAGATATGAATTTTTAAATTATTGCATTAAAATATGATTAACATAACTATTGGGGTTATTACCCTCGAATTTCTCTAGATGAGTGCCCTTTACCCTTGTTTGGTGCTTTCCCTTCCCCAAAACTGGCATCTTGGTCTAATGAGAGGGAATCCTGGAGAGGGTGCAGAAGGGAGCAGGGGACATGGGCCCTTCCCTTGCTAGGGGTGCTGGGAACATCCAGGCCTGGATGAGATCAAGGTCTGGGACTCCTGAGACTCCTGAGTGAGATGTGCCCTGTCAGGTGACTGAACTTCACCCCAGCATGTGCCTGGATATTGAGTTTTCAGACTCAGAGTACTGGCCCTGCAGGTCTATGGGAGTAGATAGGACAGACCTACATACCAGTAGTGTATGGACCAAACAAGGTATTGGAAGACAGAGGAAAAACTGGGGGATCAGTCTTCCTAGAGGAGGCAGACCTGAGGATCTGCTTAAAATGAAAAGATGCATACAGAAGAAGTGACAATCATAATGGCTAACACAAGCTTTAAGCACATTATCTCCTGTGTCTGTCACAAGTATCTAGCAGATTGGTACTGCCATGCCCAGTTATCCCGTGAATAAACCAAGGCAATAGTCCAGAAGTGAAGTCGTCTGTTCAAGGTCATCAGTAGAATTCAAATCCAGATCTGTCAGACTCCACTGTCCACTAAACTGCTTCAGGGATAAAAAAAAAAACAGTCCTGTCCATCAAGAAGCAATTTAAGAAAATCTCAGAGGCAGGAAACGATGAAGAAAGTCTTGAAGACATGGACTGTGGTTCTGTCACTTACCTTTGACCATTACTTAATCTTTCTGCATCTCAATTTCCACAGTCCTACCAAAGCACACTGATATGCACACATGACAAAACAGCAATTGCTGAATCTGAGTGGTGGGCTATGGGGGTTCCTTGCACTATGTGACTGTTTTGTACTTTGGGAAATATTCATAATAAATTAGGAAACAACAAAATGTCCCCAGGTCAAAACTGATATATGACCCCATCACAAAAAAGTCCCTGGCATCAAAATAGCAGAATAAAAATAGCTACACCAAACAGCTGTGCCAACCCTCTCCTAGCCTTGTGGGAATATAAATTGGTTCAGCCTTTTTGGAGGGCAGCTTGCAACATTCATCAAACTTTTAAAACACAACGGTTTTTTTTCTTAAACTCCTTATTTTTAAAAAAAAATTTTGTCATAGTGTTTTGTAATTATATATAATGATTATATATGGTATATGCTATGTTCATGCATACATGTAACAATTTTATCAATCTCAGAATAATAGCAATCACACAGGAAAGGTATATGGATAGAAAAGAGAACTTCCAAATAATTTTTACCCTGATTCACCCACTTTTAACATTTTGCCATATTTGCTTTCCATTCTCTCCCCCACCACCACCATGTATTTTAGAGCATAATGAGATATAATAAATCATAATTTTATACACACAGTTTTGGATTACACATAATTTATTATATTTTATATGCACATTTGCTTGTTTATTTATTTTTCTCCCTCAACCCTCCAAGCATAAGACACAGCCTTTGCTGATTAGGTCTTCAATATTTTATTTTCTAAGAACAAAGATATTCTCTCAGTTGATCACAATGCAACTACTAAATTTGGAGAATTTAACATTTTGTTATAATTCTTTCATCTATTGATACCCTCTCCCCTCTCTTAATTTTGAAGCCCATATTACAACTTTATCAATTGTTCAAATGTCCTTGAGAGCAATTTTTTTCCTAGAACAGAATACAGTAAAGGACCTTGTGTTATATTTACTTGTCATGTCTCTTTAGTCTTCTTTAATGGTGAAGCAGTTCCCTTTAAAAAATAATGCTCAAAATGGGTTTGCTAAATTGTTTAAAGCAGCCACTTCCTTGATGCAGAGGTCTGGCACCTGGGACCCCTGACCCACACAGCTCCAATTTCGGTGGTTAGGAGGTGAAGCCTGAGACTGCATTTCTAACACGCTCCTATGGGAAGCCCACAGACTGGCTTGCCAACATTCACTGAGCAGAAAGAAGAAGCATGTCCAAATATTTGCATGGTCCAAACACTTGCAAGAAACATCTTCCCTCTGAGTAAAGCCTTTTTGGTGACAGCAGCTGGGCCCTTCCTTTCAAGATGCAATGAGGATGCTAAACTGTCTCCTTCAGGGCAACCTCCTGGGCTTTCTGGAGCTGTAAAGCCCAAGACAGAGGGTCACATGCCACTGAAGAAGTCATCTCTGCCAGTTCCTCAGGTTATTTCCACCTAGGACAGGGAAGCCTGCAGAGAAGGGAACTCCTATCCCTACTTCCTCTATGAGCACAACCCCACTATTTCCTTCAAGAGATATCCCTTCCTCCAGGAAGTCCTGCTGGTTACCCCAGCCCAGTCTGATGCCCCTGTCCTCTGCTACCCAATTACACCAAGTGCCTGGCTAGCCCACAGAACACTCGCTTGCAGGTAATGGCTATTTCAGGTTGTATTGCCTCTGCTTCTGTTCTTTCACACTCAAATTCAAGGCCAAGTTTACCCACGGGCTTCCACAAGAAAGAGATCCCTTCCATGACAGGTTCCTTGTCTGAATCATATTCAAGTAACTCCTACCCTGTACCATGGATATCAGTCCTGTCTCCACAACTGGATCTTCAGGGTTCCGATGCTGATGTTGCATCCCTGGTTTTATTGCCATGATGGTACCAACATCTTCTCCCTGAATGATCATGGGCAGTGTGACAGGGACACAGTCCATCCATCCATCCTTTACCAGATGGCTGCTCTGTTCCAAACCCAGGATGGATTCTGGGGTACTATCCAGAAGTCTCAGACAGCTGGGGAGCCTGCCCTTCCCAGACTCAGAAGAGCTCAGAAGCTCATTTGACAGCTCCAGAGGTGTTTGCAAGGAGTGACACAGCACCCAGCTCATCACATAAGTCCTGATGACACTACAGCAGGCCTCCATATCCCTATCATGTGTCACCTCTCCCATGATTGCTTTGATCATTAGCATGCAAATAACAGCAAACCTGATGGGGCACCTACATCATCCGGTGTCAGGAAGCCTCTGGAATCCTGGGCTGTCGTCTGAAGCTCAGAGATGAGCCAAAGCCATTCGCCATGGCTTCAGTGCAGCACAAACCAGAGAGGCTGGAAAAAACCTCAGAAGTCAGAGCAGCCAGGGGAAAGGTGACAAGCAGCCCCAGGGCACCTAGCACCTTATCAAATGGGCCCAGATCTAAGAGTGTGGGCCTTAAACCTAGTGTGTTGCCTAAGCATAGTTTCAAACCACATTGCATGAAGTAAATTGCTGTGTTGGTCAGTTTTGCGTCACTGTGACCAAAATACCTGATAAGAACAATTTAGAGGAGGAAGTTTATTTGGGCTTCAAGTTTCAAATGTTCAGTCCATGGTGAGCCAACTCCATTGCTCTAAGCCCAAGAGATAAGATAGAACACTGTGGCAGAAGGGTACGGTAGGGGAGTGTTGCTCTGTTTGTGGCAGCCAGAAAGCAGATAGAGCCAGGGAAGGGGGGTCACAGGAAAGATGAACTCATGGAGGGCCCCACCTCCTCCAGCCATGCCCCACTGCCTACAGAAACCACCACCTAGTCCATTCAAACTAGGGGGTATTGGTAAGGTTACAGCTCTCATAATCCAGAAATTTCAACTCTTCAGTATTTCTAAATTAACACAGGAACTTTTGTGGGGACACCTCATATCCAAACCACAACACCTGTGAAAAGATATCATACCTGTTATGGTCTGGATACAGAAAGCCCCAGAGACTCACGTGTTGAAGTCTCAGTCCCCAGAGCAACAATGTTTGGAGGTGGGGTTTTGGGGGAGTGACTGGATCATAAGGGCTCTGACCTCATCAGTGGATTCATCTACTAATAGCTGAATGGATTTGGAGGGGGGGCAATGGAAATTATACAAGGTGGGATCTGATCGAAGGAAGTAGGTCTCTAGATGCACACCCTGGAAGGGAATTTCTTATCCTTGGTCTCTCTTTCTTCCCCTGTTCTCTCCCTGTTTCCTGGCTACCATGAGCAGAACAGCTTTTCTCTACCACGTCTTTCCATCACGATGTTCTGTCTCTCCTCAAGCCCAAAGCAAAGGGGTCAGCCAATCACGGACTGAAACCTCTGAAACCGTGAGCTGAAATAACCTTTTCCTCCTTTAAGTTGTTTACATCAAGCATTTTGATCACAGTGACAAAAAAACTAACACCTCTCTCCATTAAAGGAAAACCTCAAAATCAAGGTTACCATGATAAGAACACCCTGGAGAAGAAGTCCCTGGGTGCTTTTGGCTGCCACCACCACGGAGGGACCCCAGCTCCTTCTTCAAACCCAAGAGTATGGTGGCAATATGCTTGGAACTGGAAGTGGCACATGGGAATACATGGAGTGACATAATCCCAGGTAATCTGCTAAGGATCACACAATCCCACGTACAAACCCACTTTCCAAGGTCCTGACTCCTGTATGGGGGCACTTATCTTCCCAGTTGGTGATAATCATCTCTCTTGTGAAGATCATGGCCCATCTCAATCCCACTTGACGGAAATGAGACATAGCACCTTATCAAATGGGCCCAGATCTAAGAGTCTGGGCCTTAGCCCTAGTGTGTTGCCTAAGCATAGTTCAGGTACCAATTTATGGTTTTCTCAGTACCTCAAGGCCACACAGACTGACTGACACTGGGGAGGCAGAATCATTCTGATGCACCCAGACATGTTGAAAATGGACCCTAACAGCCAACTGAACAACAACAAAAAATTGGGCAAAAGATTTGAACATCCATTTTATCAAAGAATATACATGAATAGCTGATAAGCACATGAAAAACACATCATTAGTCATTAAAGGAATGAGAATAAAAACCATCAATAAGATGCCATCATACACCCACCAGAGTGACTAAATTTAAGAAGATTGACAATACCAATTGTCAACTGGGAGTCACATACACTGCTGGTGGGGATTACAAAAAGGTACAGCTATTTTGCAAAACAGATTGGCAGCCTCTTATAAAGTTAAACTTATATTTGCCATGTTATCCAGCATTTCCACTTGGAGATATTTACCCCAGAGAAATGAACACCCATTTTTCATTTTGCATCCACATAAAGACATGTGCTAAAATGTTCACAGCAACTTGACTCATAAAAATAAAAAATAAAAATAAAAAACCAGAAGCAAATGCCTATCCACCGTTGAATGGAGAAGCCAACTGTGATATATCTGTACATTGGAGTACTTCTCAAGAATAAAAAGGAAGTAAGAATTGATTCATGGGAGACCATGGATTAATCTCAGATACATTTTGCTAAGTGAAAGAAAACAAAGACTACATATTATAGGATTTCATTTATATGAGCTTCTAGAAAAGGCAAAGCAATAGAGTGAGAAATCAGATCAGCAGTGGCCAGAGACCAGTAGTGAAGACAGAAGTATGACAACCAAGAGAGACGAGGGACATAAGAACGTTCTACACGGAGTCCATATGGTGGCTGCAAGACTGCATTTATTTGTCAAACTGTATACTGAAAACTTCATTATCTGTAAATTACTCTTTAAGAAAGCTTATTTCATTTTATTTTTTTCTAAGAACAGACCCAGACTCAAGAAACTTGTATTCATATCCTTTGAAGTCAAGACTGACATTGGGCAAATACACTCCAGCGTAGCCACATTTGTGAAAATTGCCAAAACATATCCACCCCTGTTGGCAAATCAGGACAGCCTGGGGCTTTCCAGCCCTTCCCTCTTATGGCCCCGGGACCTCTCCCAGACCCAACAGCTAAAGGGGTTAGCTGATCAGCAGGGGGTTCCTGGACCAGCTAAGCTGCACACGCTTTCTGGTACCACACTGGGTAAATGTGATATTAAAAAAAAAAAAATAGAGATGGTGAAAAGACCCAATACCTACCTCAGCTCTCACTCAGCCAAGGGCCACCTAACTGCTGCCAGGCTTATTCCATTGAGATCATGCGTCTCTACAGGGACAAAAACCTGACTGTTGTCAGGGACACAGGGTAAAAGCATCTTAGGTTTTATAATAGTGGTGGCCTGCCAAGAGCCTCCATACATAAGCACTTGTCTAGAACATCAGTGCAATTCACATTTCATAGTACTGGGCAGTAAGGAAAAAATGTCTAAAAGGTTCTTGAAGAGCATCAATGAAAATCAGATTGAGAAATGCTGGTTTAGATGCAAGAACCCCATGACAGAGACAGCCTTGATACCACAGCCCCCGCTCCTAGGCCCGGGGTGGAATTCCCACCTGGGACCTTCACCTGTGCAGCAGGTCACTGTTGGCATGGTAGGATGGGAAGTGGAAGACCAGCTGGGAGATGTGTGAAGCAGAAAGAAGCCACATAGACCCTTGTGGTCCTTCTTCACAGGACACGCCTTCCCAGGAGAGCCTAATATCACTGGTCCTCCCTCAATTCTGCAATCCAACATGAGGACCCCAGGGTGCCAGCACCTGCTAAGCCTCAGCTGCATGTGCTTAAAGAGGGGGCTACATCTAGGACTGCACACTGGGGTTCTGGCAGGGAGCTGAGCAGAAATCCAAGAACCTCACTCTTCCCTCCCCGACATGTTATCTTTCTGTCCCTATCTGGAGCCCGGTGGCAGAACTGCACGCAGCACGCTGGTCGTTTCCAGCGGGTGCTAAGTAATGAAGACAACTTCCAAATGAGAAGAAATTAAGCGCCGGAGCTGAGTCCCCGGCTCTGTCAAGCTCAGCGGATCCAGGGCCTCCTTGGGAACGCTCGCTTTGTGCGCTGATACATTATGACAATACTATAATTGTTCTTTCAGTCTTTCCCAGATATTTAATAACAACATGAAGTGGGAGTCACAAAGGTCAGTCCTACTGTAGAACAAGCGCTGTTCTTATTGTCCTTTTCTGAATAGCATCTTCCATTCGCCAGGCTGTTCCATGCCAGTGAGCCTTGGCGGTGGAGGCCCGGTGCTGTTACACAAGCCCCACCACATACTCAGGGTAGAATATTCTAATTTGCTAAATGGTCTCTTCAGATTTACTGCAAAAGCTTATAACACTAGGCAAATTGGAGTCACAATCGGCAAGATGCAGATTGTGACAGTGAAACACGGAAGCAGAGCCCTTATCTGTCCTTGGCATGTTCCTGTTGACCATCTGACCTTGGGGGTGTCAGTCCACCTCTTGAGCTTCAGTAGCCAGATCTATATAATGGACTTAACTCACTGTCCCAAGAAAGGACTCCCCTCCAATACTGAAATCTGTGATTCTCTGGCTGAAAACATATATTAGAGGACAAATTTCAGGAATCAATGGATTATCTGAGAGGCATTTTGGTACATGGACCGCTTAGATGTCTGCATGCTCAGAAAAAGTAATGGTGTTAGAATTCAGGGCCTGTGTGGTGCTTCCCGCCTGGGCACGGTTTGGTCTGGTAACTCAGGTACCATAAAAGAGAGTGATGTAGTCCTAGCTGTCTATGTCACAGAGCAGCTTTGTACCTAATCCTGAGGGTATGATAGTTGCTAAGGAACTATTGAGATGCAAATGAATTGGCAAATACTTAGCAGCAAGATATCAGAAAAGGGTGGGGAGGGGATGCCCTGAACAAGTTAGTCAGGTGAGTGAAAGGAAAATTACTTTCTCCTGATTGGGAAAAGAAAACCACAGGTTTTCATGCATAGCAGGAGCATTGTGCTACTGTGTTAAAAAAAAAAAAAAAAAAGAAAGAAAGAAAAAATCTGTTCTTTTTCTGCTTGGCTGGGAGTACAGGAACGTTCGAGCCAAGAGCAGAGAACTTGGAGGAGTAAATGAAATCTTCTTCTGATAAACTCCTAAGTAGATTTCAGATGCTGATCTCCCTCAATTGAGAAAGAAGCATCTAAGGTCTAAGTCTGCAAAGGACTTTTAATATCTGCTGCTTTATACAAGCCTCAAAACCTATGGGGGAGAAAAGTACTTAGAAACCTATGAATAAATATTCCACTAATGTAAAATGGAAATTCGGGGTAAGACTAAAGCAATGATTGATAACACAGGAAAAGAGGGGAAATGAGTCACCTCATACCTGTGAGTCTGCATTTCTTTCACTCTTGCTCTTCACGAAGTTGCAATTGATGTGCAAGGTTAAGTTAAGAAGCTCTGGTATCTCTGTTGGAGCCCAGAGGGTGCAGTGAGAAATTACGGGGCCTTGCCCATTGGTTCTCATCTTACAGGAACCCAACTCCAACAGGAGCCCAACTCCTTCAGAAGGGAGTCCAGACACCCTAGTCTTAAAATCATTTTGTCTTTAGGCAAACAACACTGCCTTCCATGTCGTCATCCTTTTGAGTCTGAGCACAATGCCTAGGAATATAGGGAACATTCTATCAAGAAAGAAATTGGCTTGCTCAGAGCCTCCAGCTCTCCATCTCTGGGTTTCCTGGCTCCCATCATGGTCCATTGCCCTGGCCTTCCCTGGTCCTAGCCAGGACCATGACAGCCATAGCTGACACCTTCTTTCTCTGGGGTGCAGGTTCTTTTCTTCACTGTACATATTCTCTTTCTCACTATCCCATCATTGTTATCCCAGGAACATGGAATGAGTGGGGAGTAGCTGCCAGTCTAGCACTCATTCTGCTTCCTCGGGTAACAGCACCCCAACTTTTTTGTGAGGAACCAAGCCTCCCTCATGTCAGACCGGATAGCTCAAGTGGGTCTGAGCTAACCTTCCCACCCAACATCAGTTCTAGGGACAGGTGGTCATGTGACCTCAGCCTGGCCAGTGAGTGCGTTTTACCATCTTGCGGACAGATCCTGGTTCATGGAGTGGCACAGAACCCAAGGGAGACCAAGGGGACAAAACTTGTAGGACTTTTACTACAACTGCTGAAAATGAGAATTTATCTTTCTGCTGAAGTTTCAAGAAGATGTGAGACTGAAGCTACCCAGCAGACACATGGCCGTCACGGGAGAACCTGCCAAAGGATGAAGTCACCATAAAGAATTCAGGGGTGATTATTCTTCATTTGTTCCTACAGATCCATTCTCTGCATTTTCTTGTCCTTTTGTGTACCTCAGATGACTGACCTCCATGAATGGCACCAACCAGACTTCAGGTCCCTGTGTCTTGTTGAGTTCACACAATGTAAGGTAGCGGCAGGAGCTCAATGGGGAAGGCAGAGTTCAGGGAATAGCAGCAGCTGCACCCCTCCATCTCCATGTAGCTGCTCGCAGGAAGCCCCTCATCCATACTGTGGCTCTTGTGAGGCACAGACAGCCTTGAGAGGAATGGCTTCCCACCCCTGTCAGACCCTGGGTCCATCCCTAAGCCAGTTGGTTCCCTTACCCCTCTCCACACTCTTTTTTGGGGGGTGGTACCAGAGATAATACTCAGGGGCACTTGACTCCTGAGCCACATCCCCAGCCCTATTTTATATTTTATTTTGAGACAGGGCTCACTAAGTTGCTTAGTGCCTCCCTTTTGCTGAGGCTGGCTTTGAACTCACGATCCTCCTGCCTCAGCCTCCCGAGCTGCCGAGATTACAGGAATGTACCACCGCGCCTGGCCCTCTCCACACTCTTTACAGAATTTCTTCACTAAACTCTCCTCAAATAAGTCTTTGAGAATGCTGTCTGCTTTCTCCCAGGACTCCGTTAGACACAGAGCTAATGAGTGAAAAGAAAAGTTAGACTGAGTCTAGACACAGCAACGCTGCCCCTGGGTATAATCATAACAGTAATGACAAGTGTCAGTAATCACCCCCTACTCTTTGTTCTCCTCCAGCCTCAGCTGAATATCTGTCACTATAAGCAAAACATATGGCTGGTGGTGAAGCCTGTAGTGGAGAGTCTGGACCCATCCTTCCTAGAGTGGCTGCCAGGCTTGGCTTCTCATTCCTACCCACTGCCACCTCTCCGACCTGTCCTCCAAAGAGTTGGTCTCTGAAAAAAAACAATTGCATAATCAAGCCAAAATCCATCTCCCATGCGGAATATTCCTGAACCTGCTTGTTAAGGCTGCCCTTCAAGAATTCTCAGAAAGACAAAGATCTTTCCTTGACCCACTTTGTTGTCCAAGCCTGCACCCAGCACCCTCAATCACACCACCTGTCTGCTCTCCATATAGCTCTGTCCTGAAATTATAGTATGCATTTCCCTCAGTAGGGAGTGTGCTCAAAACGGCTGGAACATTTCCAGCTTTGTGCACACTGCCTGGTACACAGTAGGAAGTTTTTTGTTCAATGTTGAATGAATGAGATAACTATCTCCTCTCCCTCCTGCCTCTCCCAAGTCCCTTTCTGGTTTTCTCCAAACTATTTTTCTTCTACGACTTCTAGGATATTTCAGTTACCAACTATCGCACAATAGACCAACCCAAAATTTGGTGGTTTTGTGACAACATTTCTTTTGTTCGTGATCTAGAATTTGAACAGGACTTAGGAAGACAGCTTGTCTCTCTCCACTTGGAAAAAGCAGGTGTGGCGGAAAGGATAAAGCACAGCCATCTGAATACTCGCTCACCATGTCCAGCATTGAGGCTGGCTGTGGGCTGGGATGTGTACTGGGGTTGTGCCTAGAACATCTGTGTGGCCTCTCTCTGTCACCTGAGTTTCCTTATGACATGAGTCACAAGTACATGCATCCTAGGAAGAACAAGCCAGGCAGAAACTCTATCATCCGGTATGATCTGGTCTCCAAAGTTATATAACCCAGCTTCTGCAATATTCTACTCATTAATACTACAGTGAGTCATAAGGTTGATCCACATTCAAGGGGGAGGATTTAGGTTCCACATTTTGATGGAAAGAGTATCAAATAAGTTTCTCAGACCTAATTTAAACCACAGCATAGGACATGACATTTTTTAAGTGCTCTATTTTCTTTTTTTGCAGTGTGTGTAGTTGGGGAGGGAGGTACCGGGGATTGAACTGAGGGACATTCAACCACTGAGCCACATCCTTAGCTCTATTTTGTATTTTATTTAGAGACAGAGTCTCACTGAGTTGCTTAGCGCCTTGCTTTTGCTAAGGCTGGCTTTGAATTCACAATCCTCCTGCCTCAGCCTCCCGAGCCACTGGGACTACAGGCATGCATCACTGCACTCAGCATGTTTTATTTCTTTCTTTTTTTTTCATTAAATCCACACACCCTGCTGGGCACAGTGGCACACACCTGTAATCTCACTACTCAGTAGGCTGATGAGGGAGAATCACAAGTTTGAGGCCAGCCTGGGTAACCCAGCAAGACTCTTGTCTCAAAATTCGAAAAGCAGGAGATGGGGAGAAGGATGTCACTCAGTGGTAAAGCACCCCTGAGTTCTATACCAAATACTGTTAAAAAAAAAAAAAAGTCAGCACACATTTATTGACATTTGCTGTGTGCCAGTGCTGAGGGTACTATTGCAATGGAGAAAGAGTCCCAGAGCTGTGAGGTCCCCAGCAAAATAAGCTAACAACTATAGACCAGCATGGAACGTGCTTCCACAGGGGAAGACAGAGGCAGCTGAGGTGGGACCCAAAGGGTGACCTAATTCAGCCTGGGGAGAAGGAGGAATGCTTCCAGGAGGAGTTGACCACTGTGGTCAATTCTGAAGGATACGTTAGGGCTTAACCAAGAAAAAAAATCAGTGAGAAATGCAGGCCAATCAGAGCCAGCAGATGCCTCCCCAGAGGCCTGTGGACAGGAGGGGTGAATGGGCCTCTGTGCGGATCCCAGGTGCCTGCAGGCCCCTGTATGGTACATGTGCCTGGGAAGAGCTGGGGGAGCAGTCCCACTGAACAGCACAAGGTGGGAAAAGAGGAGTCAGATGGTGGAGGGCTTTGTCTTGGTCCTGAAGGTGCTAAGGAGGAGCGAGGGATTCACACATGTGTTGACCTGGTGAAAGCAAGTACCAAGTTATGATCCGACACGCCATGTATGCCCTCAGCAGTATCCTCCCTGCCCCTGGCACACCCCCAAAACTCAATGGATTTTTCTGATGATGAGACCCCATTCCTTGCCCTGAAGTTCACAGCCAGTGCCCCACCACCCCAGAGAATTTGCATGGAGTGTCAAAGCCCTGGGTAGGCTCCCCAGTCCTGTGACTGATTATGAACCTCTGGAGCAGATGGCCCAGCAGCAAGGTTCAGGACCAAGAGCTCATGTGAGACCACATGGAATGAGGCCCCTTCCCTGTTCCCCAGCTCACCACCCAGCTCCAGCCTCAGTGTCAATGAGAAAGACAAGGGCAAAGGTCCTATGTTGATGTGCTGAAACACCAGCAAAAGAAAAATAACAGGACAATTAACTGCAGGGCCCAGCTGCCTCTCACAGATAAGGCGTTTTCTCCTGGCCACTGAGGATGAAGCTGCCTGTAATTATTCCTGGTCCTCCTGCTGGACCTTCTCCACAGTTAACGGCCCCCCGGGGACTGGCCACTGTCCAGTGAGATGCAGATGCTGAATGGTTTCTCTCCTCCCATCCTCCCACTGTGTTCTCCCACACTCAAAGTTGAGGCTCAGCCCCAACGTGTTCCTCTACAGCTGTGGAGGTTGCCTCTGGCCAGAGAGAGACAGCAACAAGCGCTCAAGGAACCTCATGGTCCCATGAGGCAGGACCAGGTCCATGAGGAAGACGCTGGAGAGGTGCACAAAGGTGAACACTTGTCACTGGCCCTGCGTCTGTAAGGGACCCCCAGGAGATCCACACAGTGCCCATCCTCACTCCTCCCCCATACCAAGATCCAAGCACAGAAGCCGCACCGCAACCATCTAAGCATCATGACTCACTAAAGATGGGAGTGGAAGGACATGCAGCAGAAGAAAACAATAATGACCCCAGTGGTGGTGTCATGGTGCAAACAGGAAAATGCAAATGGAGAGGGACAAGGGTTTTCCTGCAGCTGCAGAAGAGTGGGATGGTTCTACAGGGTAAGAAGGGGGCCCGGCTGCACGGACCCAACTGTGAACACCAGAGAGGACTCTCTGCTACCTTGGATGGCACCACACAGGACAGGAGTAAAGAGCTCATGGTTAGTAAGCGCTTCCTAATTTAATTTACAAATAAGCAACATGAAATGGGAAAAGGTACTGAAGGGGGACAAGAGACCCAGGGAGTTGGAAGAACTTAGGTTTGCGTCTTAGCTCTTGAGTCAGTTAACTTCGCCAAGCCTCAGCTTCCTTAACTGTAAAGTTGGAGTAAGAATGCTTACACACTAAGAGTGCAGGGATCTATACGCATAGCAAATGCTCTGTGAGTGGATGGGAGTTTGGTCTAGTCCTGGCTCTAGTGTTGCCAGACTTCAGGATTCCTGGGAAGTCTCTCCCCTTTCCCTAAAATCTGCTCCAGTTCTGCTTCTGACACTTGGAGATCATGCAGAGAAGCTGGACCCCTTAGTGGCTCCCCTGAGCTTCAGTGGCCCCCAAATCAGCCCCAGAAACCTTAGAAGCTAGTGCCAGGCTACAGTCTTGGACCCCTGCTCCCCTCAACTGCCTCGTTCCCTCCTGGCCACCTGCCTCTGCCCATTTCTCTGCTCATTATCACCTCCACTGGGGGATGGAGAAGCAGGGCAAGCAGGTTAAATTCAAATCGGTCATTTTGTCACTTGCTGCCAGGAAGCGGGAGGGAAGAGAGGAGAGATGCAGGGCCTCAGGTGCAATCTGTGAGCAAAAATGAGTGCTGATAATTCTCAGGAAATCTCCTCCATGTTTCCACAGTGGCCCTGTTCTGCTACAGAGAACTCTGGGGGAACCTTTCATGAGCGGCCTCCTCAAGCAGCTGATAATGGTGTTGTCTGCAGGTGTCGGGATTCACCTGACCTGGAGGAACATCTGTACTGGTGATCGAGGTGGGGAACAGAGCCTTCTCCTTCAACACCTCTCTCCGCCGTTAGCCAAGGGCATCATCCTGAAGCTCGAATTATCACCAGGGTCATGATCATGTCGTACAAGGCCCCAGACTGTCAGGTCTGGGCATCCTTCCACATCAAACACTCCCTGCTCGCTGGAAAAGGAGGGTGCAGGTGAATGTGAGGCTTTTCCTGCCCCGGAACACCTTAGCATAAAGAAATGCACCCACTTCCTGGGCTGTGGAAAGGAGGCCTTCTCAGTCACAAAGTTAGAGACAAACTTAACATCCAGATGCTCTGAGAGGCACCCGGCAGGTGACTCTGCATGGTGTTAGTGGGACCTTGGCTCCATGCTGTCTGCACCCTGGAGGCTTGAACCTGCTGCTGGCCACAGGAAGCCTCCTGAGCAGGGTCTCCCAATAGAGGGCATTAGACTGAGGCTCTTTTCATGGTGGCCAAATTCACATTCACTAACCTTGGATGCCTGGAAATTGGGCACTGAGCCGTGGAAGACAGAGCCCTTGCCAGTCTATGAAAATCCAGGCCACGCCCTCAATTCACCAGGGGATCTCCCTGCCCCAGGTGGGGCTTTGTGTACAAATGCCAATCCCCTCCCCTTCAGGGCTGCTTTGCCCTGGGGTATGCCCCAACCCCAGGCTCCTGCAACTCTGTCTATATAAAGACCCTCCCCAGCCTGACTCAACAATGAGGAAACCGAGGCACAGGGAAGGTAGTTAATTGCATCTGGCCGCTCCCCAGGCCTTAGGTCAGACGGAAAGTGGTGTCCCATCAGCAGAGAAGAAGCTTTACCCACTGTCCTCCAACGCCTCCCCCCACCTACCCCCCACCCACCACCACAGAAGGCATATTCACACCCGAGGAGCGAAGCCAGCAAGGTGACTCTAAGATGTCAGGCACCAGGAATCTTTGTCAGAAGAGGTGGCTCTGAGCTGGCCACTCTATGTCCCTCCTTTAAGCACAGCAGGCACTCTGACCCAAAGGCCTCTGCCTATAGCTGCAATTGAAATGGAATCTGCAGAAGGAGCTAAGGAATTTCGCATGCAAAATTTTTCTTTTAAATATGAAATTCCTCCCAAGGCATTACTTTATTATTATAGTAATTTCCTCAGAAGGGCAGACATCCAATGCTCTGTTTCTCTAGCACCTTTGGAGACATGGAAATCTAATAGAAATATTCAGGTTGCTTAAGGGACTAGTGCAGAAAAGGGAGAAATAAAGAGAGCTCTTCCAAGGAACGCAGACTCCTGGAATCCAGGTGTAGAGCTGTGCCCTTGATGGTCAGGTGGAGCCCTGAGTGCCCCTGCCACTACCCTCAGAATGTGAAGGGCACTCAGGCCATCTCCTCTGGAGATACTAATCTCTGATCACTTCTTCTTTGAGAGGACTGGCCAGGGCAGGGAGAGGAGCAAAGATGCCAAACCTTCAACTAGACTCTTAGGGGAAGCCATGAGCAGGAGAAGGTCTCCATCCCTATGTCTGTGTGTGCCTAGGGTGGGAATGGGGTGGGGGGTAGGAAAAAAGGACAAGAAGAAGCAACATGGAAACCAGTGCTTGACTTTAAGTGTGAAGACATTTTGCTCATCTTCTCTCCCATAACCATGGAAATCTGGGGTGCCCAGTAGTCAACCCAGTGCTCAGTGACCAGAGCCTCAGTCAATACCAGAACTCTTCCCACCTATGGGTCCAGGCTGCTGTGAACCTTCCTTCCTGCAGTTGCTACAGAAGTCGCAGAGTGAGGTGGTGTGGCTAACATCATAGTCCCTAGAACCTGACTGACTGGGTTCAAAGCCACGTTTGGCCCTTACTCATCACGGGACCTTATCAAATTACATAACTGCTATATACCTCCATCTTTTCATCCGAAAAATGGGAGAGGGCTTGATAATACCTACCTAATAAGGCTGCTTTAAGGATTATATGAATTAATTTGTGCAAAACTCCCAGAAGAGTTAGCAGCAGCAGTTCCCAAATCTACTCTGTAAATGCAGAGTGAGGCAAGACGGGCCAGAATTTCTGACTGCAGTCTGGCTGAGAACAATTCTCCTGTGCAGTGTTTCCTAGAAGCACCTACATCAGGTTCTCCTGGGAGGCCTATTAAAAGTGCTAATTTTCAGGGTCCATCCAGATCTGCTGAACTTTTGGGGTTAGGACCCAAGTCTCTAGCAAGCTGCCCAGGCACACATAGGCTTCCTAAAGTCTGAGGACCATTGCCTAAAGGATATTTCCCTCTTTGAGCTTTCAAAATTACCTCTATCCTTTGCTCATGTTGGGAAAACTCTAGGATTTTGAATCCTAGGGCTACTAATGAGAACCGTTAGAGATGAGGTCTAAGTGGTTTTTAAATCTAGAGAACACATAATATATCTATAACTTTAATAGCATCTGTAACATGTAATATATCTATAACTTTAATAGCATCTTTTTAACCTAGCACAGAGTACATCCTTATGATGGACTCTACTTGTTCCAACCTTTCTAAGGTTGAAATAGGGTAGCATGATCCACTGGACACACAAAGATACCGTGGCTACTAAGTGACTTTCCCCAAGTGGTACAAGCTAGGAGAAGAAAAGCTAGGTGGAGTACTAATTCCTGATGAGTGGAATCAAACAGGGGCCATATCATGCCTCTGCCCTGTGGGGCTTTTCCCAAAGCACAACTTGGTAATTAGGATCCATCTTTTGTAGGGGTCAGGACAGGGGCCTCTGAGTTCTGGGTTTGATGAGCATTGATTGACAAAAGGCAGGAGGACTGAAGGAGGATCATCTGTGGCCTAGCAGACCCTCCCCATCTTTGGGGGGCATCACTAGCTGCTGGTATCTTTGCCCCACCAACCCAGGAGGTTTGGACTGAGGTTGGGGCTAGCTGGAGCTCTGCAACTGTATCCATTGCTCCTGGCTTCACCAGTGTTCCACTAGGAGCTTGTGGGGACCCTCCACAAACACTGAGTAATAGTAATCTTTCCACAATACACAGAAAATAAAATCAGCTAATGGATAGAATTTTCTCAAATTTATTTTTTCTCTGGGATGTATATATGTGTGTGCAGGGGGTGTGCGGTGTGTGTGTGTGTGCGCTTGTGTGTGTATTGCTGGGAATCAAACCCAAGGCCTTGAATCTGCTAAGGCATGGAGCTACACTGAGTTACAGCCCCAGACATTTTTTTTTCAAAAATCTTTGACATCTGCTACTGCTTGAGGGCTTAGGCATGCTCCTGGACACCTAGAACAGATGCACACACAGCTAACAAATATTTATAAAATAATGCAGAAAAAGCCAATCACCTCGTAGCCTGACGTACTATTGTAGAACTAGGAACTTAACTGGAGGTTTCCACCATAAACCTGTAATGGAGACTTAAGAGTCCAAAATGAGTACAGTGGAATTCTATGTCCTAGTATTTCAAGGTGGGACATGCCACAAAGGAGCACAGTAAGAAGCTCAGTCAAGGGACTCATGCATCAGTAATGCCTAATGAAAACCCACATTTTGTCAAGCCCAGAGAAGCATACCACCCTAACACATGTGGACATTCAAGGGTGCCCAGTCCTGCACATCACTGCAGGCCACACCAAAGAGCAGATCTTCTTGGGGGTGTTCTAATCAGGCAGTCCTACACATTGAGGCCACCTGCAGGAGCCTGGTCATCCTGTGGACACAGGGGAGGGGCTGGGAGGACTCTATGGGCAGTTAGCAATTTCAGTTTGCTGCTCCAGCAAAGGGCCAATATGCTTGGTCCAGGGATGCCCACTCCTACAGTGAGTGTCTGCTGCAAATTCAACCCACCCCTGTTGCTGTGGGAACCCCCTGGGAAGAGTCCCCACAGGCCTCCAGATCTTATCCCACAGGTACAAGCCAAAGGGCAGTTCAGAGAACCAGGTGCTTGGCTTCTCTCCACGGACACTAGCAGCCCCTTCCTTCTCAATTAGCTCTCAGAGGTGGCATGAAAAGATAGCAGCATGAAGAAACATGATTTTCAGGAGGCTGAGGAAAGAGGCCTGGCTTAGTGTCCCTGCCTCGCCAACTTATATTGCTCCCCTCTGAAAAAAAAGGCCCTGCAAAAAGCCCTGAAGAGCCTGGCACAGAGGCACAGGCCTGTAATCCCAGAAATTTGGGAGGCTGAGGCAGGAGGATCGCAAATTTAAAGCCAGCCTCAGTAGCGATAAGCAACTCAGCAAAACCCTGTCTCTTAAATAAAATACAAAATAGAGCTGGGGGTGTGACTCAGTGGTTGGGTGCCTCTGAGTTCAATCCCTGGTACCAAAAAAAAAAAAAAGGCCCCCTGAAAAGCCTCTCCCTACAGTGTCATCTCTCTCCCCCACAGAGCAGAACTGGCTGGAAATGGAGAAGGATAAGGGAGGAAAGGAGGGTAGAAGAGCTCTCTTTTAGGCTGTTTCCCACACACAGCCAACCAGCTTCCTGACTGATGGTATGCAAATTAGAGCTCTTTGGCCCCACCCCCTCTGGACCACTACCAGCCCCTGCCTTCCCTCCTTCCTTCCACCCAGGCATAGGTATGGGACTTTGGATAGAGGAACCCTCCCTCTCACCCTACCTCCTTTTCTTTCATTCTTCCTCCTTCCTTCCACCCAGGCTTAGGTCACATCAGGTACTGCTTTCATCTAGCCCCATCTCCCCACTTAGCCTAATGACTGCCACCATTCCTTTGTGCCTGGCCTGACCCGAGCTAACTGCCTGGTAGCTCTCTGGTCTTAGAGCTACTTGTCCTGGGTGGTAAGATCCCACCGATCCCACTGAAATCCCCCCCCCCCAGAGTCCCTCAGAAAAAGAAGACAAGACACACAGTGGCTGGAACCAGCAAGGAGAGGCTCCTCCTGGCCACAGCAGATTTAGAAGGGACCTGCTATCTGTGTAAGCAGCTCATTGATTCACTTTTCTGATAATTATTCCTCAGTCATCACAAACCAAATGATGCTGGCCCCAACCCAGCCAGGCAGGCGGGAAGGCGGCTCCCGTTCGTGGAGAGTAGAAAATGAACCTGCTTGTGTTCATTTGAGGAAAGGAAGGAGTGAATGGTGTGTAGTAGTATCTGCGCACTGAGCAGGGATGGAGGGGCTGCTTGAATATTCTGCTGAATGTGGTGTTTCTTTTAACCCTTGCTGGAGAGATTTTTTCAGCCCACAGAATATATTGCTCCTTCCTGCCAGGACACTGGCAAAGTTTTCCCCCACTGCACGGAGAGAAGGGCCACAGCTCCAAGATAGGCAGCCCACGGCAGGCCTGTAGTTACAGGACCCTGAATACCAGGCTGGGCGCCGGCACAATAACACCCAGGAGCAGCTCCAACCAAGCAGACAAGCTGGCTAGCCAAAAAGGGGATCGAGGGAGGAAACCGACCTGCCTGCCGTGTATGATTTGGTCCCGTGCATTTGCTCTCCAAACTCTTTTCCTCGCATACATGCTCCCTCGTTCATGCATGTATGGGGACACAATCCAAAACCAAGCTCCCCAAAGTGGACACCCATCTGGTCTCCGAGAACCAGTCCCTGATCCTCTAGGAGCAAGAAGAGAGCTGGGCGACCCAGCCTCGCACGAGCTTGACGCCGCCCCAGCGCTATAAAGTCTAATCTCCGTCGGTTGCAAATGCTTTTACTCGGGCTTTGTTGCCCTGTTTGGAGGTGGATAGACCCACGATTTCCTTTCTAATTTCAACTGCTTCCGCACGCGTCTCTCAATAAGTCAAACCCAAGCCTCCTTCGCTGGGGTGTTGACCATACTCCTTAAGGCTCGAGTCCCCTGCACGTTCCAAAAATCACCTCCCTCCCGCAAAAAACCAGCAGCCTGACTGAACTGCAGGAGCCGGGGGGCAGGCAAAACGCCACCTTCAGAAAACCAAGCAAGAGCTTTCTAGGCATTAATCGCCGCACCCCCGCGCCGCCACCAGAAGGAAGGCGGGATGTGGTGGTCTTTGCCCAAAGGCTAGGGCATCTAAACCGCTCCTCAGGGCTCCGATTACCCCCCAGCTTCGCTCCGAGGAGGGAGGCAATGTGTTCCGGAGGAGACGGGGGTTGAACCACAGTGTTTGGGGAAGAGTTTCCCCTGGGCATTGAGTCACAATTTTGAGAGGAACGTGCCACCCAGCCGAGCAAGTTCCCAGATGGGAACGCAGCGCAGGAACCAGGCGCTGGGTCCCTTCGGTGCCGAGTCCCCTGAATCCGCCCCGCGCCGGATATCGAGAAGTGGGGCTGCGAGTCCGGCTGCGGCGGTGCATCACCCCTGGAGTTGCTTCCTTCCCAGCAACTCCAACTCCAGTCTCCTCCCGAGCTGTGTTCTAGGGAGGTGGCTGCGGCCCGCGCTCCGCTACGAAAAATGGGGGCGGGGGAAGAGGGCGGGAGGCGGGGAGCCGGGCAGGGATTTCCCACTGGGATTCGCGGGCGCCACTGAGCGCTTGGGCTCCCTAGTGCGCCAGGCGCGGTGTCCGCTAAGCGTGTTTTCTCGACCACCAGCCTGAGGCACAGCCCAGTTTGAACTAACAGGGACAGAGTCACTACCCGTCGGTTCCCAACAGTCGAGTCTCTCCCCTTTTGGGGACTAAAGGCGAGTTTAGGCAGTATCAACATTCACCCCACTTCACCCCTGTTCTAAAGCGAAAATGGTGTCCACCTCGCACCAACTGGAAAGATGCAGCCCCGCAGGTTCCTGGACCACAGGACAGTTTTTCCACGGTAGGGTCAATGAACTCAACCCACTTGCAAGGTACCGGGCCAGGGCTTCTCTATTCCCGGTGCGCAGCGCTTGCCTGCTGAGCCCAGAGTCCAGGAGCCATGGACAGAGAGCTGAGGAAAGGAGGTGGCGCGCGGCCGCTCAGAAGCGCATCAGTGATAGGAAGGAAGCGCCGGGATAGGAAGGGAGCCGACGGGCGCCCGTACTTCAGGAGCCTGATGGCCCGAGGCGCCCCTACCTCTCTAACGCCCCGCACCGCTCGGACCTAAGGCGCTTGCACCGCAATGCAGCGGGATCCGCGCTTTCCGAGCCCAATATGCTGGGAATCTGTGCTGTCACCCATCGCCGGGACGCCGGAGCCGGGGTACTCCGTGAGCCAGATGCTGGCGCAAGGGCTGGTCGGGGACACGCCAGCGGGTACCGCCCCAACCCGGCGTTTGACGGAGGAAGAGGCTCCCAGACAGCCTAGCCCTCGGGTTCCAGGATGCCGGCAACACCAAGCAGCCAGAGAAGCCCCGCGAGCTGCGGGCGCGGCAGCCCGGAGGCGCAACCACCCGCCGCCAACTTGCTCCGCGAAGGGTACGTTACCTTCCATAGCGACCACTGCGGATGCCAGGAGGAGCAGCAGCAGGCAATCCAGGGCCATCGCCGGCCGGCGGCCCCCAGGCCGAGTCTGAGCCGAGGCGGCCGCGCGGGGAGGGCGCCGCGTCCCGGGGCGCCGCTGCGCTCCCCGCGGGTGGCTTCTCCGTATCCTTTCGCGCTCTAGCCGGGACCGGACTCCCCGGAGCGCGGCGTGGGCGTGGACGGGAGTGTGCGCGCGTGGGGCGGTGCGGGCGCGCGTGGATGTGGGTGTGCATGTGTGTGTGTGTGTTTATGGGAGAGGTGGGTGTGTGCGTGCGTGTGTGAGCGAGAGGGCGAGGGAGAGCGAGCCTGGGAGAGCGCGCGAGAGCGTGTGCGTCCTGGTGTCACATTGCGAGCTACAGCGGAGCCTACGAGAGGACAGAGCGGGCCAGACTGCCGGGGGAGGGAGCGGGATCCCCCACCATCAGCTCTCTCCCCACCCCTAACACCTCCTGTCCAATCAAGGAATCAAACCTGCAAAATTCTCCCATCCAATCAGGCGCGAGCACCTCCTTACACTGGCATTGTTAGTTTAAGAAAAACTTTTGCTTGCAAGGCTGTGCGGGAGGGCTCCGAAGGCGCTAGGAGGGGTCCGGGCTCCCCCTCGTGGTGCTGTCGGAGAACCGCACCGACCTACCCCAACTCCCCAGGCCCAGGGCTAGGGGGCCCAGCAAAAGAAGGGGTTGAGGCTCCTTGCCCTTACAGCCCAGCAAGGACTGGATGAGCTTTAAATCTTGTCTTCTTTCATTTTCTCAGCTACAAGGGTACCCTCACCACTCTGGTGCAACTCCAGTGGCACACCCTGTGCCTCCTCTCAGTAGAGCTTCACCTTCCTGTTGAGATACTTGCTAATGAGTTTTGTCTACTGTGGGTCTCCTTTTATTAAAGTGGGCTCTCTCTTCTTGTCTATTGTGTTTACTTGAGAATCCCCAATGCCCACCACAGCGCCTGGCCCATGAAAGGTGATAGTATGTTCATGGAATGAGTGAATAGGGTTCAGAGAATCTGCGGAGCTCTGCTCCAAGTGTACATGGGGCACTGGACATGCTTCCTGCCCAACTCCTTGCTGCTCTTGTCCTCCTGAAGCCTCTGGCTACCTTTAATGTTCACTTTACAGTGCATTCCGTGGGCACTGACTCCAGAGGAGGCCTCAGATGGAAAGTCACATAGACAGCCGCAGAACAGCAGAGAAAACAATGGAGGCAGCCTAGGGTTAGGTAAGGTGAGGAAGCCGGTTGATCGTGAGCTTGGTGGATGGTAAGGACTTTTTGAGGCGGGAACAGGGTGTTGGAAGTAGGCTGAGTTGACTGTTCTGCTTTGTTCTGCTGTCTCTGGAGATGGCCAGAGTATTCTAGACCAGGCATCTGCCTTGAGACTTGTTGCATGTTGCACTGGAGAAATGTCCTTGCCTCCTCCCCTCAACCCCAGAACTGATGATTGTCTGATCCTACAGGGTCAGGGAAGACCCCAGGTGGTGCATCTGTTGGGTCGCTGGCCTTTCCCCCAGGCTTTACCTATAGTGTAATGGTTAGCAGCGCACAATGCTAAGGCTCTTTTTGATGATCCTCCTTTGCTAATTGGTTCCCCCCCCCCCCCCCCGTGCTTAGAGTCTTTTTTGCTGAGGTTGCTTCTCCTCCACCTTGCCAGACTCAAGTCCCCAGATCCTGACAATTATTTCCCTCCTGAGCTCTGACTTGGGCTGTCTCCCTCTTCCCTTGCTCTCTACCCAACCCAGCCTCAGAGCCTAAAGGGAAGGTGCCATTGATATCTTCACCATCCTCCTTAATGCCACACCAGCTGCTCTCTGCCCCTCCATGACACCAACTGTGTTCCACTATCTCAGGAGAACTTTGATGTCACCCAGGGCAACAGGCCTTTGGCACACCCTGACATCAGGGACCACTAGTTCTTCTGGGACTCTGGCTCCACTTCCCATGGTCCCACTCCTCCTCCTCCTCCCTGTCCTATTATTTCTTGCCATTTCCTCTATTATCTCTTCAGCTCTCAAAAGAGGTGTCCCCTACCCATTGTCCTTGGAGTCTCTCTTCCTTGGGTTCACAAATAACTCCCTGGAACCTTTACCTGCTCTTCTGAGTCAAGAATGGATGGATGGATGGATGGATGGATGGATGGATGGATGAGTTTCATATTTTTCCTCCCCTTACACCACAGTCTCTTGGGAGTATCCCCAGTAAAGAAACCCTGTGCCACCTCATTTTCCTGATGTTCCTGCCCCAAGCCTATAAATCTATCCCAGTTCCTAACTACTTTGCCTCCCTCAGAACAACTGGAGAGCCTCTGAATGGCTCTCCAGTTTCTGTTCCATGTTTAATGCCTCTGAACTCTGCTACCAATCTAATCTCTTATAGGCCAAGCTAGATCTTATCTCTTTCCAGCACAGAAACCCTAGTGGTTCCTCTCTGTCTGCTGAAGAAAACCTAACCATTCTGACATGAATTGCAGATTTCTTTGCAAGAACCCTGGAATCTGCCTTCTTAGCCATTTTTGCCAGTCTCCATCTAAGACTAGGGTGCTCAGCCAGCTTTACCCCCTTGCTGTCCGCACACCTACACACAGGCTATAAATGCACTCACCCACTTATTCAGCAAATAATTCCTGAGGGCCTACCATGCCCCAGACATGGAGTAGGCTGTGGGGACATGGTAGACAAAGGCAGCTAACTATGACAATGAACAAACAGGCAAAGGTAGTCAGGTGGGGACAAGGATTCTGGAGAATAATACAGCAGGGAACAGCTAAGGGGTGGTGGAAGGAAGTCAGACATTGGTGAAAAATCACTTCCCTTTATTGAGCACCTTCTGCATGCAAGCACTGTATTAGTTGTTTATTTACAAAACCAAAATGAGTTGAATTACATTTCCTGCCCCCTATTTCTACCCAAATCCCACCTCTCCCAGGAAGCCTTCTAGGTGGCTGGTCCCTCTCACCTGCATCTTCATGGCACATCTCTGCTTGGGAACCAACTGAGTGGCTTTTCCAGACCTAGCTAAAGATAGAGCTAATCATTATTCAAACTCCAAAATGTCACACCTGGGAGGCCTCTTGGAGCCCACTTTCAGCCTGTGTCTGGATATTTTCAGGAGAATCACCAATTGCACTCTCTAAAAATAATGATACTTAGACTTCACCCCTGAAGATTTTAAATCAGTGAGAATGAGTAAAGCCCTCAAATTTGCTTTTATAGCCCCCTCATTCCCAGTTGATCCTGCTGCACAATGGGGCTTGGAAGCTCTTTGTACAGGAGTTTAAAACTGCTGTGAGGCTCCAGCAGCTCTGTTGTGATTTACTGGGCATCTACATCAGGTTTTATTTGAAGGAAGTGTTCTGCAGCAGGAAGAAGATGAAGGAGGTGACAAGTATGGAACATCAACTCAGAAGGAGAAAAACTCTTCTTAGTGACTCCTAGCAAATGTTGGTGGCTCTGGTAAGAAGAGGGTCAGTTTAGGGCAGCTTGTTGATTTCCCTAATAACTCAAGACGCTGACTTTTCCTGACCAAGTTAAATACTAAAATTTTGCCGTAGAGCTGATTGATCTTTCTCTTATAATGGGTTCTGATTTGTAAATATCCCCCAAAGCACCATTGGTTTGAGATTCAAAGCCCCTGTGCCTATTTTTCCCCACAGCATCTCTTTGGTTATTTTTCTTCTCCTCCCTGATGTCAAATGCTCACTTGTTTTCTTGATTAATCACTGGGCTATTTGATATCACTAAATCACTCCTTCAAAACGACAGATGTTTGCCACTAAGGCCAGCAGCTGAGGGCTCTCAGGCACCCAAGGGTGACTGAACCCTTCCGTTAAGACTCAGAGGCCCTTCTGACTAGACGTTTGGGGGCAGCCAACCGGTTCACTCCCTTTTGCTAAGCAGTTTTGTGTCTAAATGGTCGGAAAACATTTCTAGTGAGATTTTTCAGAACTTCCCTTGGTAATTCTACTCATTATACTGTTACCCTATTAGAAAATCTTAAAAGTTTCTACTCCTTTTATTTTGTCGTATTTTAAATGCACGTGTGTGTATGTGTATACTTAACCTAGACATGACTCTTATACACACACACACCACACACACACACACATATGTTGGGGCTTTTTGTTTTGTTTTGTTTTGGGTTTTTTGTGTTTTGTTTTTTTCTTACTAGTAGGGGGAGCAAATTATAGTCATCCTGAAATTGATCTTGTGTGGGATATTGGATGTGAGAAGATATTATTGCTCCCTTATTCCATCTTTTCCTTTTAAAAAAATTACTCCACTGCATAAAGGAAAGGTTTGTTTACACACCCCATGACCCAGGCTACCTTTAATTAGATTCTTAAGCTGCAAGACACATTTTCTTCAATTCTTTTTTGAGAGGCAGATGAACCCTTTAAGATTCATTTAAAACACTTTATGGTCGATAACACACAAGTAACAAGAAAGGTTTTCCTACCTCTTTTGTTCTTCCTTTCAACATGTATTCAGCAGCCATTCTGTGTCAGATGCCTGCCAAGTGCGGGGAACCCAGTGACACCTGGGTCCCAGCCCCTCCTTTTAGGACCTCATGGTCTCCCCTGAAAGACAGGTGAAGAACTGAGATGCACTGTGGGGCTTCCTGTCCAAACTGGCCTCTGGCTAAGAGGCTTCCAAACAAGCCTCTCTTTGTTTCTCAAGAAAAATACCCCAGCAAATACAGACAAATATGAAGACTTATATAACCAGGTGAACAAACACAGACAGACAACCTAATTGCCAGGATGTGGAAGGAACTGACAACACTTATAAGGCAGATGAAGTTGGATTGAGAAAAAAAAAATCTATCAAGCACATGCATGACATATGCCAAGTTCCCTTCTTTAGAGAGAAATTGCTTAAAAGAAACAGCGAGGAGGGTATGATGTAATTCCTTCTCTGTCAGTACCTGACTCAGACACCCAGGATCTCTACCAACCAGAAAATGGAGTAAATATCTATTACACTATTGTAGCCTCAGCTTCAAAAAACAGTTTCCTCGGTCATCTTCCTCTTTTCCCCAGTGTCTTTTATACCCAGAAAGAATCTGAAGAGGAGAGAGATGACTGACAGATGGGCAAGTGGACAAGAACAGTACATTTTGAAGATGAAGGAGAGTTGAGAGGTTGGAGCAGGCTCAGTACTGGCTGTGGGGACCTTGCAGCTTGTTGCCTGGTTTTTCCTGTGACATGTCAGGTCAGAGAACCAGAGAAGTGGGATGGGTGTTTGGAGAATGAGGCTACACTCTCCGCGAAGCCCACACCAAGGTGTAGGTCTACAAAGACAATTCAACCATCAAGCAAGTAGACAGCTGGAGGCTCCAAGCCCAGCCTGTTCCTCCTGCTTCCCAAAGTACACTCAGAACCAAGGAGTCTCCCTCTTCTCAAGGAGAAGGAAAGCAAGGTCGGGAGAGCCCAGGGATCAGTGAGAACTCTGTAGAACAAGGAGCAGGAGCAACCCCTTCAAGACCCAGAGGAGGAGCATCCTTTGAAAATAAAGTAGGGCAGAATCAACAGATTCTCCAGAAACTTCTTGACATTCAGGAAGACAAGTTCCAGGATCAAAGAACAAACTTATGGCAAAATAAGCTAGTTAAATAAATAAACGATCTCGTTAAACAGAAAAGGTAACAAAGGAGGAAAAGGAGAGAGCACAGAAGATGGGTTCTGATTCATTTAAGTTGGGCTAGTTGCTTACAAAATGCTGGGGACCTTAAAAGCTTCCCCCAAACAATTCCTACCACAGTGTAATAGAGTTCCTGAGGACAGAATAATGCAAACGCCATGGCAAGAATGACACAGCTGGAAAGAATAAAACTCTTCTTTGCTGAAGAAAGACCTAAGAGTCACGTCTAGGTAATGTTTTGGAGCCATGTGACTATTTCAAAGAAATCTTCCCCATCCAAGGACACACAAAGACAGACACATATATGGATACATATGAACACAGGCTTAGCTAGAGCAGCTTACGTATCATTAGCTTCAGAATGCTAAATCCTACAAGAAAATAGAGCAAGAACTATATTTTGAGTTCTTGTGTTTGTTTTTGTCTTGTTTTGTTCTCACTGTCGTTTTAAGAGGGATAAGTGTATGCCCAGCAAGTTGAAAGCCACAAACAAATTCCAGTTACATTTTCAGGTCTCAGAAAATTTGCAACCGTTTAGAAAAAAAAATAATTGAAAATAGATTGCAATCGGTAAATAGATGAAGTTTCCTACCAAGCAATAAAATCAATTAAAAGTCTAAATGTTTGTAAGCTGCTGTTTAATATCCTTTTATTCAACCTGTATTCAACTTTGTACTCTTTGACGTCAATCTCCCATTTCCCCTCCTGTCCCTGGTAGCCACTGTTCTATTCTGTGTTACTATGTATTCAGTTGTTTCTTTTCTTTTCTTTTTTTTTTTTTTTTTTTTTTTTTGATCCACCAGTACATAAAATCATGCAGTATTTTTCTTCTGTTTCTGTGTTATTTTGTGTAGCATAATGTTCTTCATTTTTGTTCATATTGTCACAAATGGCAAGATCTCCTTCTTTAAGGCTATATAACAATTCCACTATATGAGTGTGCATACAATTTTTTTATTATTGATCTGATGGACACTGGAGGTGTTTATAAATATTGGCTCTTGTGCATAATGTTATACATGAGAGTGCAGACATCTCTGAAAGGTGCTGGTTTCATTTCCCTTGTGTATAAACCCAGAAGATGGATTTCTGGTTCATGTGGTATTTATTTTTAATTTGGGGGGGAACCTCCCAGCTATTTCCCATAATGGCTATACCAATGTACACCCCCACTGATGGTGCAGGAGGTTTCTTTTTCCTTCTCACCCTTTCCAGCACCTGTTGCCTCTTCTGTTTTTAATAGTGGCCATTCTAAGATGAGTGAGGTGATACCTGATGGTGGTTTTTGATTTGCATTTCCCCATGACTCCTTGAGCAACTTTTCATACCTCCATTGGCCATTTTTATATCTTATTTGGGGAAATGTCTACGCAAATCCTTAGCCCCTTATTTAGTTGATGGTTTGGGTATTTTGGTTTGGTGGGTGGTTTTTGCTTTTGCTTTTTTTGCTTGTTTGTTACTTTGTTTTGGTTTTCTTTTCCTATTGAGTTGTCTAAGCTCTTGGTATATTTTGGATCTTGACCCCTTATCAGATATATGATTTATGAACATTTCCTCCCAATCCGTAGGCTGCATTTTCATTTTGTTCTTTCCTTTGCTTGTGCCAGGGTTTAGTTTCCTATACTCCCACTTGTTTATTTTTGCTATTTTGCCTGAGATTTGTAGTGATATCCAAAAAAATAATTGCCAAAGTCATGCTCAAGGAGTTTCCTCCAATGTTTTTTTTTTTTTTTTTTTTTTCTCCCTAGGAGTTTAGTTTCAGTTCTTACATTCAATCTGTAATCCATTTAGGGTTGATTTTTTAATACGGTCTAAGACAAGAGGCTAATTTCACTGGTCTGTGTGTGGATATCCAGTTTTCCCCAACACCGTTTATTGGGGAGACCATCTTTCTTCATTCTATCTTTTTGGTGCCCTTCTCAAAAAAAAAAAATGATCATATATAATTGGGTTTATTTCTAGACTCTCTATTTTGTCCCTTGGTCTATGGGTCTGTTTTCATGGACTAAAACATATGCTAGCTTGAAGCCATACTGTTTTGATTACTAGAGATTTGTAATACAATTTTCAATCAGGAAGTGTGCTGCCTTCAACTTCATTTCTTTGTTCAAGATTTCTTTGGCTATTGAGGATCTTTGGTGGTTCCCCATAAATTTTAGAATGGTTTTGCCCATTTCCATGATGAACACCATTGGAATTTTGAATTAGGTTGAACCTGTGTATTACATTGGGAATCATGGACATTGTAACCATATTTAATCTTCTGATCTATGAACACAGGATATCTTCCCATATATTTGTGGTTTTTTTCAAGTTTCTTTCATTACTATTTCATAGTCTTCAGTGTACAGATCCTTCATCTTCAGAGTTAAATTTATTTCTAAACATTTTATTCTCTTTATATTATTTTATTTTAAATGGGATTATTTTTCTTGATTTTTTTTCAGATAGGTCATTGTTGGTGTGAATAAATGCAACTGGTCTTTGTGTGTTGATTTTAAATCCTTCTAAATTGAATTAAATTGTAAAAAGGAATCTCAAAGAACATACATATTGTTAAAATTCTAATTACTGAAACCTACATCTAATCATTCAAATTACATTAATTAAGACAAAAAAAGAAATGAGGAGGGGAGAAAAGTGAGCCCAAATTCTTTATTTACTTCAGAAGAACTCAGAAACTAATCTTTTTCCCTCACTCTTGAATCTTACAAATACTGAAATCGGTATAAAATAGGGAGACTTGGTTTCAAAGAAGCTTTAAATGTTTTAAAATTTAAAAATGATTTGCAAAAGTTAAGTGTTTGTACAAAGACACTTTAAAGAAGCATGTATGTCATTGAAAATATTGAGGAAGATAAAAGCAAAATATCATTCTTATGCTAAAAATAAAAGCACAGTTTAAAAAACAGAGAGTTACTATTTAAGCAATAAAAATTTATAAGAAATTCAGGGAGTAACAGCCTTTGGGACAGGAGTCCCCTGTGTTTCTCTTTTGCTAGCAAAACATAAATCTTCTTTTTCCTTTTCCTCAAAAAAAAAAAAAAGAAAAATTTATAAATCCATGTCCAATAACAAATATAAATGAATTGAATCTTGACTAAAGATAAATAAGAAATGACAGGCTCCTTAGCAGCAAAATTAAATGCATAAATAAAATAAAATTACATATAAAATTTTAAATTGTGATATTAAATATGCCCCATATTTGTCTATATTTTTATTCAAGATGAAGAGTGGAAAAAAATATTTTAAAGCAAAACAAAGGAAATTTACAACCAAGATACTGTCTCTAAGAGATCTATTAAAGACTCTATTTCAGGAATAAGGGAAATAAACTCAGAAGAGCCAAGATACAGTCCGAGTAAAGGAACTGTTAAACATGTGGGTAAATCACTGGGGTTTATAAAAGCAAGATAACATTAAAATACAGAGTAGCAAGAGTATTTGATATGGAAGTTAAAAAGCCAAAATTTCTTCCTTTAAACAATGGTATCATACTGAAAACAGGCAGAAATATTGAATAACTTCCTGTGTTGTAATGTCAACCATGGTTTAAAATGCAAAGGGTGACTACTTCCAAATAGAGAGTGGGAGAAAAGAGGGATCATGGAAATGAGTCAATACATTGGGAAGTAGGAAAGGAACTGGGGGTGGAGGGAGGAGTACAGTATATATAAAGCACAAGGCCAAATGATGGAAAGAAATTCAAATATACCAGCAGTAAGAATAAATATAAATACACGAAATTCATCATTCTAAAAGACAAACACCATATTGGTTAAGGAAAATTTCATTATATACTGTTGAAAAAAAAGCACAATCAGAAACATAATGACTCACATATGTTCCAAGTAAATGGATAAGAAAAATTATACAAGGCAAATATTATTTTTAAAAGTTGGAACAGCTATATTAATAGCAAACAAAATAAATATTAAGGAAAAGGCATTATTAATAATAAAGAGGATCTCTACAGAATTAAGTGGAATACTTCTTTTAAGAAGACATGAATCCTTCATTTTTATGTACCCAAAGTGTAGCCTCAAATGATATAAAAAGGGAAAAAAAAGGAAGAATTCTAAGGAGAAACTGACGAGCCTGTTATTAGAAAGAGAAATTTGAAAGTACCTCATTTTGTTATGGACAGACTGCAAAAATTATAAGAACTGACTGCTTAACAGACCACAAAGCAAAGCCCAACAAATAAGTTATCATACAGGTGACACCCTCTGACCCCGAAGCCATTCAATTAGAAATGAATAACAAAAGAAACTTTGAACACACTTTAAATTAAACTTTCAAATAGGAATTACAAGGGGGAACTAAAAAATATTTAAAATTGGATGACAAAGTATGACCTCTCAAAATATTGGCATGCATCTAAAGGAAAACTCATGCCTTGTATTGGACTATCAGGAAACATGATAAAAGAAAATTATTAAGTTAAACAATTAACTCAATGAGCTAAAAAAAGAAAAGCAGTAAAATGGAAACTAACTCATGAGAAAGAAGCAAAATATTATACAAAAGGAAAAGAAAGAATTACTAACAAGATCCCCATACCTCAAAGCTCACTCTCAGAGAAAAGGAAACTAGTAAAAGACAAAGCCTTCTGACAAGTCTGAGCTAATTTTCAAGAGGTAAGGTGGGATATGTAGTAGAAGAGGGAAAAAACAAATATTGGGAATAGAAAGGGAGATATACCTATAAAGCAAAACCTTAAACCATTAGAGGTACTATAAGCCGATCGAATGAAAGAGAATGTTTTTAGAAGAAAGTACAGCATAGTGAATCTCATATTCTCTCTCTCTCTCTCTCTCACTCACTCACACACACACACACACACACACACACACACACATTAGTATATTCAAGTCAACAGATAACCATGAAAGAATTTGAATCAGAAATTTAAACCTACCACCAAAAAAAGGAAATGGTTTGCCAGCGAGTCCAACTCCAAACACCCGAGGATATATTTCCCAAATCATGTTAGGAAGCTGGTCTAATCTTGTTGGGCTTGTAGGATTGAAAGAGTGCTCCAATTTTAGAGAAATCTACTCACCTCATTGACTGATTAAAGGACAAAACAGGTATGATGAGCTCAGTAGAAATAAAACATTTGATAAAATTGAGAATTTTTGGCAATTTCAAAACATTTAATAAAACAGCAATAGAAAGAAATTTTCTTGGGACACAATTTCTACCAAAACCCCAAAGCAAATATTATATTTAATGATAAAATATGGGAAGCATTTCCTTTAAAGTTAAAGGGGAAGAGGGACCTACTCCTCTTGTCTCTAATCAATGTCTTACTTAATCGCTAGCACTCTGAGACACAAACAAGAAAGGGATGATACAAGGAAAGGAAGAGATTTAAGAAAAAATGATGAGTGACAGATCATAAGTGATCTACATAGAAAACTCAAGAGACTGTACCAATCAACCATTAGACCAAACTCAACAAATGAATAAACTTGCTAATTACCAAATCAGTATATTAAAAAATCTATTGCTTTCCTAAACATCAAAAACAAATAATTTTAATTAAATAGTATTTCCCCCTGACAGATAAAAACTTTTCTTTAACATAAATAATATATTTTAATGGCAACAAAAACTCTAAAGTATCTTGGAACAAGTCTAAAGAAAGCTTTCAAAGGCCTTTATGAAAAAATGGTAAAGCATACAGTTGACTAGGAAAACTTTGGTGAAAAAGATACCATAAATACAGTCAAGACACACACTGAGAGAAAATATTTGCAACCTACTTAATAAAACACATCACTATCTACAATATATAAAGAATTTCTACCAATCAATAAGAAATCAACATTTAAAATTCACCCATGTGCTCACGTATATGTATAAATATAATACATATACCATGCAAACAACATTTTAAAAGCATCCAAGCGCTTGCATATGGCAGCATGCACACTAAAATTGGAAAAATGCAAAACCTGATTCCTCCACTAAGATGTCATGCAATCAAGTAAAGCATTCTATATTTTTAAGCCACATACGAAAGGACACATTTTATATGAAATATCTAGCATCAGCAAATTCATAGACAGCAAGTAGGTGAGAGGTTGCCAGGAGCTGTCCAGGGTTGGGGAGCACAGAGTTACCACTTAGTGAATAAAGAGCCTCTGTTTGGGGCAATGAAAGAGTCTTGGAAATAAATAGTACAACAAATAAATTGCACAACACTGAATGTCATTATTGCCCCTGAATCTTACACTTAAAAATAATTAAAATGCAAATTTTGTGTTATATACGTTTGACCACAATAACAAAAAAAAAAAAATCACCCAGCATTAGAAAGGGGCAACAGATTCAAATAGACATTTTAGATAAAAGGAGATAGGAATGACCTAAGGATGTCTGAAAAGATGCACAAGCTCATTTGCAAATGAAAACAGCACTGAGATAATATTTCTCACCCACTGATAGACAAAAATAATGAAGTCAGACAATAACCAAGGTCGGTAGGATATGGAGCCACAGAAGCTGGCATAAAACGCTGGTGGGAGTATCAGCCGGTTAACAGCCTGGATGGGAGGGGGGCGTCCCTCAGTGAAGTTCAAGTGTGCTTCCTCCTGCCTTAATTAGAGTGAGCACAGCTCTTCCTAGAGATGCTCACAATAAAACAGCTTAAAGGTAAAGAAGTTTATTTTTCTCTCTTTTATCAGTTCCAAAGTTCACCATCTGGATCCATGGGGTAACTTTGATCCTCACAGTCATTCAGGGACTTAGTTCTTTTAAAGTCCTTTTCTGCAAAGGGGAAGGAGGGTCACTACCATATTTGCACTTTGGCTAGTGGGAGGAGAGAGGGAGACTGGAGGTCTGATCCCGTGGAGCAGAATGGAAAGCTATTAGAGGGTATTGGTGAGAAGTTAGTCACAGAGCTGTATCCAACTAAAAGGAAATGGGAGAGGCAACCCCATGTTCATCACGGCAGAACAGAAAATAAATCACAGAATACTTATATGCAGGGACAAAAATGACTTCTTCACACTTGGGAGGGGTCACCCAAAAGGCTCAAGGTCATATTAACATTCAGTTGAGCGGTAGATACTTGGGTCTTATGCTTTATTATTAATATTCAAGTTGACTATAAACTAACAGTACATTTAATATATTCGTTGTTTTGTATGCATTTATCATGACAACTTTTTATATTTACCTATCCAAAATGAGATTTTCACCCAATAGGCTGGGTGAAAATGTTTGTCAATGTTGACAAATGTTTGTCAATATTAAGTGCAGATAAGGATATGGACTGATGGGTAGTAAAAGTTTAAATGGTAATTGTACTCCGTCAAGCATTTTGGCCATACCATAAAAAAGAAAAACCTCAAACTGGACATTTCTATGAGCAGCAATTTCACTGCTTAGCACAAACCTAGAGAAATGACCATGAGGCACCTGAGGAGACAGCGTGCAGTATGGTCTTCGCAGCAAACCTTAAAACAGCAACCCAGTCGCCATTAAGGTCATGACTAACTCTTCTATAATCCAGTCATATTGTGGCTCAGTGGTAGAGCACTCATCTAGCACACGTGAGGCTCTAGGTTTGATCCTCAGCACCACATAAAAATAAATAAATAAAATAAAGGTATTGTGTCCATCTACAATTAAAAAAAATTTTAAAAGATTGGTGAGGAGGCTGGAGATATAGCTCGGTTGGTAGAGTGTTTGCCTTGCATGCACAAGGCCATAGATTCAATCCCCAGTACCAAAGAAAGGAAAAAAAAAAAAAGATTGGTGTGGGATTATTTCTGCTTAACATGACTAGATCTTTGAAATAAAGTGTTCTATGAAAAGGTAACATGAAGAACAAATGAGAGAAGACAGGACTATATTTCCTATAGGATGTGCATATGAGTGTGTGTGTGTGTGTGTGTACCTTTTTTATTTGTTCTGAATTACCTCCAAAAACAACTTTCTGTGTGAAAAAGCCTACATGTAAGAAACTATTTTTAAAATAGTAAGCTTACAAACATTTTAAAACCAGAGAAGCAATTTAACCATCCAACTAAAACTAAATGAGGAGAGGATACGACTCATCCATTCATTCAAAAATAGCCATTGGAAACAAAACAAAACAAAAATAATCACTGAGAACATACAATGTGTCAGAAAAATGGGATACCGTGATGAATTCAAAACAAAGTCCCGTCCTCAGGAAATTCAATCATTTTTAAAGATTAAATCTCATCAAATTGAATCTTAGAAACCACAATTCTTATCAATTCCATATAGTTTCATTAAGTAAATTCTCTGGGGGGTTTTGTTTTCATTTTTTATTTTTTATTTATTTTTTGTTTTTTGTGTTTTTTTTTTTTGAGACCCGTTCTTCATATTACCCAGGCTGGCCTTGAACTTTTGGACTCAAGTGATCTTTCTGCCTCAGTCTCCTGAGTAGCTGGGGTTACAAGTGTCTGCCACCATGCCTAACTAATTGTTTTTTTAAGTCAGTCATTTGGACAAGTTTTAGTAATCACTTAAGACCTCAAATGAGATGAATATATATTCTGCTCAAAAGTCAGGAAATAGGCATCTGAGACTAAAAACCTGGTCATTTTCTTTGTAGAGCTCCATGTGTGGCTGATCAAGAGGAAGAAACAAAAGCAATTTATCTTGCTTTTCACAAGGAGTCCAAGGTATGAAATACTAATCATTAAAACAAGAAATACAGTCCAGATCAAAATACCGTTAGGTGATCACACAACTAATTGGAGAGTGAGAACCGAAGGGGACTTATTACTGGCAAAATCCACAAGTGCTTTTCAAAGAGGTCAATGCAAAACGTGCGCCTTTTTTAACACCTTCACTGAGGACTCAATAATGCAATGGAAATCACGCTGGTTAAGTTTGTGTTTATCACTTCTTCACTTTTGAAATCTTCCTTTTGAAAACGTTAGAATCAAGAATAATTGGCTTTTCTAGTAATTAATAGATAAGGCCAAGATTGGCACCCTTGGCTCTGACAGAGGGGGTCCTGGTTTCCCAAATAGCTTTAGCCTCGGTCTCATTGTCTGTCCATCTATCCCAGTTCCTCCCACTATCAGCAGATGTTTCAAAGACATTGAAAACACTGGCCCCAATAGGCATGATGGCACACACCTGAAATGCCAGCTATTCAGAAGGCTGAAGCCGGAGGGTCACTTGAGTTCAGGAGTTCAAGCTCAGCTTGAGCAAGAGTGAGACCCTGTCTTAAAACAAACAAACAAATAACACTGCCTGAAAGTTCCTCCAGCACCTCAGTTCAGTGACCTATCTCCATTCCTCTTAAAAGCCACCAGTACAAGAAACTGCCCCACTTCTATGATCTCTAACTCTGGAAATTCCCTTCTGAGACCAGGACCCCAACTTCCAGCATCCCAGCTCCTCATTACCCTTCAACTTCATCATGAACCTCAATCCAGCTGCCCCATACCATCAAGAACCAGACACTTCTGGCTTTACTTGCTTTCTAATCCAGCCTAGACCTTATAGTCAGGCCATTTAAAAAACAAAACAACAACAAAAAAAACAGGTTTTGCTACCAGACTAGAATTGGGCTTTCCAATATGGTAGCCATTAACCACATGTGTCAATCAAGCATTCAGTATGTAGCTAGTCCAAATTGAAATGTACCAACAGTATAAAATATGTACCAGATTTCAAGGATTTAATATGAAAAAAATATAGGTATGCATTGCTTAACAATGGGGTAAATTCTGAGAAATGCAGTTGGCCAATTTCATCATTGTACAAATACCACAGAGTGTTCTTTACAAACTCGCATGGCAATAATGTCACTAGGTGATATAATCTTACAGGACCATCACATATGCAGTCCCTCATTGACCTAAACATTGTTATGCAGTGTCTGGCTATATCTTACAGATATTTTCATATGGGACATATGTTAAAAATTATGATCTTTTTAATAGATGGAGTTAAATTATATTATTAAAATGAATTTCACCTGCTCCTTTTGATTTTAATATGGTTACTAGAAAACATGTGACTTGCATTATATTCCTATTGAACAGAACTGACCCAGAGCTGGTTGCTGACTAGAACTATGGAGAATAGCATCTGGCACTCTAGGGACAGGGATTGGCAAGAATTAGGCAGGTGTCAGGGTCATGGTACCCAGAGCGTCCCAGAGGAGCTGGGCTACCATGCAGGGGAAATGAGTTAGAGAATCAGTCCTATGATAGCACACATATTTCTACCTTTATACAAACTAATGGGTGAGGAGGTGGCTTGCTCAGGAAGTAGCTGGCCATATCGGTAGTGCTTAGCATTTTTGCCATTTCAGCGGTTAGTACTCACCGTGTAGACCTGATGAAGACAAGAGGAGAGGTATGTGCCGGCAGAGTGCCTCAGGTCCACAGCTGAATGGCATCGTGAATGAGGAGGCTAAGAATGTGCCATCCGCACCAAATGAACAGTGGAGGGGTCACTGGCTGGATTAACTCCACCACGTGTCCCAAAGAACCCCCTGAACCAGATGGACAAACAGGAACTTGAATGTGATGTTAAGAGATCTGAGACACAGACTAGAATGCAATTTATTTGGAGGTATATTGGAGGCTTTGGAGCCTCCTAGAATCCTCTTTCCTGGCAGGTTAGCCCGTCCTGCTCATAGCCAGCCCTTCTCTGAAGAATCATTGTTATGCTCTGGATATGAACTGTCCCCAGAAGGCTCAGGTGTTGAAGGCTTGGTGCCTGGTGAAGCAGTGTTCAAAGGTGGGATCCTCAGGGGATGATTAGATCATGAGGATTCTAATCTCATCTTGGATTAATCCATTAATGGATTCCCAACTTCATGGACTATTGGGAGGTGATGGAAACTAGAAGGTGGGGCCCACTTAGAGGAAGTAGGTCACTGGGGATGTGTCCTTGAACCTCCTCTCCCATCTCCTCCTCCTCCTCCCCACTCCTCCTCCTTGTTGTCTTCTTCTTCTTCCTTTTTCCTTTCTTTCTTTCTCTCAAGCTCCACCACACCTTGTCTACCATGACGTACCATGAAGCTCTGTCTCACCACAGACCCAGAGACAATGGAGCAAGACACCATGGTCTGAAACTTCTGAAATTGGGAACCAAAATAAATCTTTCCTCCTTGAAGTTGTTTTTCTCAGCTACTTTGTCACAGCAATGGAAAGCTGACTAACAGCATGGACTTAGGCCAAATGGGCACCACCTCATCTTGAAGGATATGCTGCCCACCACACCCTTCAGGACAAGCCTCAGGAAATGTCTTACTGAAGTGAAGTTTCAAACTCATGGCTCCCTTGACCCAAGGTGGAGGGGCCACTCTGCACAATTTGTGTCCCCAAAGGAATGTAAACAGAAATGTCAACAGAGGGCAGAGGGAGCTGGGGCCTTAGTGTGGAGCAGAGAGCTGAAGACTTAGGGCGTGAAGTGGAGGAAATGGCAGGACTCATTTATGGAGTGTCATTTTTATTGAGTTGTGATTTGAAGTATGATGTTCATGGAGATTGTTTACTCTAACATCTGGGACAGAAGTAACAAGGCAGGGTGCACTTGACTCCCTCACCCCATCTCTGCCCACCAGTAACAGCAGTTCCTAGAACTTAAGGCTCCAAACAGACTGGCGCTCTCTAGGTGTCACTTTGCCTGAGCTATGGGAGTGGCTTGAGTGGCTGCCTAATGTCTCTTCCAGGCATAAGGATTGCTCCTGCAGGAAGGAAGCCCACCAGGGTGCCCACCCATTAGTGAGGGCCTGGCCCACTCTTTCATGCTGGTGGCAACAAACAGAAGCAGGATTTGCAGCCTCGGGTGGGGAAAAGGAGCCAGGAAGCAGCTGCAGTTGCTCTCCACCCAGCTAGTGTGTGACCCCCTCCACCCACCTCTGTGAACAAGAGGGCAGCTGATGGAGGCTGGGCTGGCACTCTCCTCAGACCCAGGGGTATGTGGGAGAAGACCACACAGCTTCCCGTGCTTTGGAATTTGGAGACAACCTTCCCCAAGTAGACTCGCCAGCCACAGTGCTTCAATCATACCAACCTGGAAAGCTGCCTCCACCCCCTGAAGCCAAATTCCCTTCTCCTCATCCCAAAAGGCTCCAGGGGAACAGACAGATCTGCCATCAAGCTGAGCTCCTGGGAACCACCCTTCAGCTCCTGTGCTAACCAAGCTCTCTGCTCCCACTTGGGAAAAGTTGGCATTCTCCCGCAGTCATGAAGGCCATCTTAGAATATCACTGGAGAAATGCTGGGACCCCCCACCTTCTGCCTCCTGTGGTGTGCTGCGGAGGCTCAGCCTCTGATGAGAGGGTACCCTGCATCCAACGTCAAAAGGAGTTCTGAGTCCTTCCCACATGGAGCATTTCCAGACCAAGAGGCGGGTAATGAGAAGAAGAAAGAGAAGAGGAAAATGGAGACGAAGGAAAGGCAGTGGAGAAGGAGGAAGAGGAGAAGGGAAGAGAAAACAGAAAAGTGTGGAGATCAGCCTGGCTTCCCCTCTCCACCCACCCGAAGCGACTGGCACCCATACAAGGTGTCCACAAGCCAAGTGTCTCTGTTGCAGCCATTACAGTCTCCCATTATGGCTGGCTAACAGAAATCAATCTTCCTAATGCTGCCTCGAACAGCGAGGGAGGCCAGCCAAGTCTGGCAAGAGGATGCAGCCCTCTATCAGCTGTACCCGGTGTCTGGCATTAAAGGGTCAGGTTTCTCCCATCCACCTCCTCTCCTGGCACCAAAAGAGGACAATGCCGACATTGCCTCCAAGGGAGAGGGCAATAGGGCAGCCAAGACCTACGGTGCAGACAGGCCCAGCTGGGAGGCCCCTGATCAGTGTGCCTGTGTCTGCTTTAACCCCATCTACCCTGGAAGGCTCCATTGGTTTCCGACATCAAGTCTGCACCCTGAGTTCAGCAGCCTGCTTACAACTAGCCTCTTGTACCTGGCAGTGTTCCCCCTAAGTCAGGAATTCAGAATGCACAGAGTTTTAAATGTTTCTTTCTTTCTTTTTTTTTTTTTTTTTTTTGAGAGAGAGAGAATTTTAATATTTATTTTTTTTAGTTTTCGGTGGACACAACATTTTAGTTTGTATGTGGTGCTGAGGATCGAACCCGGGCCGCACGCATGCCAGGCGAGCGCGCTACCGCTTGAGCCACATCCCCAGCCCTTAAATGTTTCTTTTAAGACTATTCTGGGTAGCTGGGCGCCATGGCCCATGCCTGTAATCCCAGAGGCTTGGGAAGCTGAGGCAGAAGGATCCTAGGTTCAAAGCCAGCTTTGGCAACTTAATAAGGCTGAAAGCAACTCGTGAGAATCTGTCTCAAAATAAAAAAAATTCCAAGGTCTGGGGAATGCCACTCAGTGGTTAAGCACCCTTGGGTTTGAACCCTGGTACTAGTGGACTGCAACTAGAAAATTTTCCTAATCTAGTTAGTGCCTTCTGAGGGTAGAGATAGACATGGATTTTGTTTTGCTGGTCCTTCAGTCTGTCTGCCCAGCCTGGAGAAGGAACAGAATAGCCTCTATATTTGAGAAGTCAACAGAATCAATGGTTTGGAAGTAGGAGGCTGGGTTGCCCTACTCCAAGGACCTTATTCCTGGGAGCATCTCAGTGCCCAGGAATGGAGGAGAGATGATTGACTACCCTTCAGATGTATTCTGAAACATGGATTGAAATTCTGGATGAAATTTGGAGATGGTTGCTAAGGGAATCAGGAGCAAAGTATTTGGTGTGTAAATCTTATCATTGTTTTCCAAATTAGCATCAACACAAGCTGTGACTTTGAAAGACTTTGAAGCTAATGAGCACATGTACTAGTGATTAAAGCAAAACAGACACAAGAAGAGAACTCAAGAATGGGCCTGATGATATTGTTACTTATCTGTTTATATTTTTCCTTTCCCACTTGATGGGAATAAGGTGCAACCTCAAAGGAGATCTGCAAAGATGCTGGAGGTGGGAGATCAAAGGATATCACCCCTTGCCCACGGTGATACCAGTTAACCGATGTTTGTGGCTGGGAAGCGAAAATAGGAAAAGTAGTTTGAATTGGCTACAAACAAATTAGCTTAATGTCTCAAATCCACAAAGAGAAGAGAGTTAAATGATGAAATCAGAGACTCAAGACAAGAAGTACCACTAAATCTTCATTCTGACCCAATTACACTATGTGAATGTATGAATATATCACAATGAGTTCTGCTTTATGTACAGCTATAATGCAGCCATTAAAAAATAAATTAATATAAGGAAGACCAATAGCCTAGAGTTAGGGAATCAGGGGGAGGGAGGAAGAGGGAAGGGAGACAGGAGAATCGAAAGGAAGCAAATTATGTTACATGCATTTATGAATATGTCAAAATGATTCCCACAATTATGTAAAACTATAATGCACTAATAAAAACGTTTTTTTAAAAAAGTACCGCTAAATCTTAAGAAGGCGATCCAGTTAGTGGGAAAGAATTCCCACTTCCATAAGTGGAAAGAATTGTAACTGTTCCAAAGTGTTTGCATTTCTTTAATTTTTACTTGAAATAATGTAGCATTATTTATACAATCTTTTGCTAATGCTGGTTTATGTTTAACAACTTTAAGACACATTTTCTTTTTCTGGAAATAGCATAACTTCATGAAAACAGTACTTCAGGATGCAGTGATTACCAAACTTGCACAGGCTGGCTATATAATAATCACCTAGGGAGTCTATTAAAATACAGATTCAGAGCTCCACTATTGAACATCCAGTTAGTGGGGGTCTAGATGGAAACCAGTAGTAGGAAAATTATCTGTTTCCAGAAGATTTTGGTGGGTAACCAGATCTGAAAATTGCTGTCTGGGTCTCTCTGTTGTCCGCTTGCTGGAGAGGTCTGGCTCTTTGGGCCACAAAGATAAGGACCCTCCATAGATTTGCTGATGGCTTAACTTTACCTGGGAAAGCATCCCCAAGAGACGAAAAGTAGCCTTAATGAGCCAGTTCTGCACACTAATGAAATGACAGGGAGAGAGTTCTAGGTGTGCTCAAGGAGCTGGTATAGTATAGTTTCCCAGTGTCTCAGAAGTGAGCCCTGAAGACATGGACGTAAGAGGGAATAGAAATAGCTGTTATAAATGGGTTCTTTGGACTTCATCTCTGTATTTCATCTGTGATCCTTTTAGGTAAATATAAGTAGGCCCGATAAGAGATCAGAAAAGTGCTCAGAGGGCAAAAGGGCAATCAGGATCAAGGTTATAGTTTCCGCAAAAGTTGGATGCCCCCATCCCTCCCAAAACTCATACAAATAACACCCTGGGGCCCCTGAGGGTCAGACTTTGGGGTTACTTCCGAGAGAGAACAATTGCTAACATCAAAGACTTTTCAGAGTATATTATTAACCATCCACCCAATTAGGAAATACTTAGGACGCTTACGTTATGTGCTAGGTCCTGAAGCAGCAGTTCTCAATGTATAAGAAAGTTACTGGGAAACTTAAAAAACTACCATTGTCCAGGCCTCATCCCAGAAATTTTGAGTAAATTGGTTTCATGTAGGTTCTAGGCAGCTGGAATTTGAGAGCTTCCCAGGGGAACTTTATGATGCTAGAGTTCCACCAGTGGCCCTCAAAGGTGAAGGTGCATTGGGATCACCAAAGGGCTCCTGGAAACACACTTCCTGCCTCCCCCACACTTTCTGATTCAGCAAGTCCAAGGGGCCCAGGGATTTGCTGTTCTATCTATTCCCAGCTGATGCTGGTTCTGCTGATCCAGGACCACAATCAGAACCACTCAAATCCTTAGTGCTTATCTCTCAGCAAGCCTAGAGCCAATTAAGAGTGTGGACTGCACGCTACGTCTTAGCCAGCATCAGAGTTCACCTAAAATCACACCTCCCTCACTACAGAGCCTCCAATGCTATTGTACTTTGTGGACCTTAAAGCCAAAGCACTGTGGCCTGCTTTGATTTTTTTAAAAACACACACACACACACACACAATTGTGCTTCTTGCTGGAGGCTCTAAGGGAGAAACTGCTCCCAAGCTTCCTTAGGTTGTCAGAAGAATCCTATTCCTGAAGTTGTAGGGCTGAGGTGCTGACTAAGATCTGGAGCTTCTCTTAACTTCTAGAAACCTCTCTCTTGCTAGCCTGAAGCTGGCAACAGAACATCCAGCCTTTCTCATGTTTGGAATCTCTTCCTCCTCGCTCTTCTGCTTTTAAGGGCTCAGGTAATTCCATTAGGTCCACCAGGAAAACCCAGGCTAATCTCTCTGTCTGAAAACCAGCTAATTAGCAACTTTAATTGTATCTTCAAAGCTCTTTCACAGCAAGTTCCTTGATTAGCATTTGATTAAATAACCAAAATTTTGAGGGACTAGACCTCCACCTACTATATACCACTCTGCCTGGGAAATAGCACTTTCCCAAGAATGGGCACTTGGAGAAGAGCATTACCCATGTAAGGAGTTAGTACTCTGGGGCTTCCCATGCCTAGATCAGTCCAGGGTCAGGCAGGAATGCCAATACCAACTGAAAGGAGGGTTCTGAGTGCCTTCTGGCACTACCAAGAGGAAGAGAAGGAAAAACGCCTCTGGTCACTGTTAAAACCTCTCCTTGCTTTAATTACAGCTCCGGTAACTTTAAAGCTGGTCTTGGGAAATTTGGATCTGAGGGCAAAGTGTTCAATGGGAAAAATGAAATCCTTGTTACGGGAAAATTCTGTTCTGGTGAGCTGAAGATAATTCCCAATAATTGGTAGCATGTTACAGATACCCTGCAGGCTCCCTGCCCTTAATCCTGTCCCACACCACAGCCATACAAGGAATCTGTCCAATATGCAAATCTGGCTGTGTCCCTGTTTCTGAGCCCTGCATGGATCCTTATTTGATGCCACTTCCCTTGAGTATAGAAAGGTCCTACACTCTGGACCCCTCCAGCCTCATCTGCAGTCACTCCAGCCTCATGCCGTGTCCTCCCTGAGTATCTGAAGCTCCTTGTGACACTCCATGTCCCTAGCTCTCTGCTTAGCTCGCTCTCTCTCTCTCTCTCTCTCTCTCTCTCTGCCTAGAATACTTTCCCCTTAGTTTTTACTTGATGGTCAATGTCCACTACTCAGGTGTCTTCCCCTTCAGGAAGGCTCTTCTCTCTCCATGGCTAGGCCAGATCAAGTGCCCTGAATGTGGAAAACCCAGATCTGCATCTCTCTCCTCCCCTAGAAGAAGAACTTTCTGAACCGTGCATAGTGGTGCCTGGTTCAGCACGGACACTCAAAAACGTTTGCTTACAAACAACAGCAAAGCCTTTGGCAAGGACTTAGACTGATCAGACCCAGATCTGTGCATCTGCAGTTGCCTTGGAATAATCGATGCGGGAGCTGGGGAAGGGCCAAGGTTGGAGCTTGTCTGCATGACTTGCTGTTTCACCTCCAGGGCCCATAGCAAAATGGAAATACAAGGCCCTTTGTGAAATGTTTCTGAGAATTTCAGATGGCAGAGCACGGGAACTTTCTGAGTGCACACATCACACGTTCAGAAGTTGGGCGTGCTTGTCTGAAATCTTGACATGGATCAAAGTCTGGAACCAGAAAGGCCAGAACATTCACCTTCCACTTCCTCCAAACCCTCCAGCCTGGTTATAGATGTCTGTGATGTTAACCTACTGAACCGGGTTTCCCTCTTAGTTGAAGAGGGAAATTAATTCAGCCTCCGATGGAGTCCTCTTCCCTTGGCTAAGATGAAGGTACCCACCTGCTAATCAAAATACTGGCCACATAGTATAAAGCATGTCTGGGTCCATGACATTGGACCTGGGCACCCGGGAGCCTGTTTCTCAGTGCAGTGATTGAAAAGACCAAGTCACACCAAGGTAACCATGTTCACTGCCAGCCTCTTCCCACAGCTGGACCCTGGGGCCTCCGGATGGCAAGATGGAGCCAAGTGGGAGGGTGGGGCACACACAGATGACCCGCTGGCATGGAGCTCAGATGGGTATCCACATGGCACTGCAGCCTCTGGAAAGATTCCATCAGTCCCAGGCACCCAACCAGCGACAGAGAAGAAAGTCCTATGGAATCTTTGGCATCAAAAAGCTACAGAGACCTTCCAAACCAGCTTTTTGAAATAGGGCTGGTCAAACTAGTATGGCAATATGTAAAACAGTGGATGTGTAACCGATGTGATGCTGCAATCTGTATACGGGGTAAAAATGGGAGTTCATAACCCACTTGAATCAAAGTGTGAAATATGATTTTTCAAGAACTATATAATGTTTTGAACAACCAACAATAAATATTAAAGAAAAAAAATGAAATAGGGCTGGTCAAGAAGGTGCAAAGCTCTTGTCAGATGCCATAGAGTGAAATGAAGGCACCAGGTCAGTCCCCCGATTGCTACCCCTGCTGTCCCCTTTCCTACTCCATCTCCCCTCCTTCTCCTCTGTCCAGCACCTTTTGCTTACATGTGGATTCTAGACCCACATGGATGTCTGGCCTCACTCCCTACGCCAGGGCTCTGCTCCTTCAGTCCCTGTGCTCAGGGCCCAATGCTTTCTGTTCTCTGTGGTCCCAAGGGAGGAGTCTACATTGGCCTGACATCAGCCCAGATTCCGAATCTCAAATGGTGGATGGGGCTGTGACAGTCAGATGACCATTGACAAGTGGGTGATGCTGCCCCCAGCTAAGAGGGGGATTTCCCTGGAGGACTATGGGCAGGGCAGGTGGTCAGGAACCTTTATGGTACAAGACAGTGCAATCCCTACAGAGTAGCCCTGGTGATAAAGATGCAGACAGTCAGGCAGCACCAGGGAGGCCTGGATGTGGGAAGGCCTGGGGCTGTGGTCCACGCTGGAGGACATGGGGGAAAAACTGTCAGCGGGAAAGCAAGGTCTCAGAAATCTGAAATCGGCTGCTAAATAGGAAGCAGGAACCAGAACTGGACACAGGAAAAATTCAGAGCAAGACCTGACTCACGGCATAGAGACGCTGCTAAAACCAGAGGGCTGCTCAACTCAGCACTTCTGACCCTTGGCCATCAGAGCACCCAGGATAGGGAAGTCCTGGGGAGAGGAGGATCCAAATATCCATCCATCCATCCGTCGATAAAGTGTTGGGATCAGAAACCTGATCCCTTCCCACAGCTGAATCTAGAGGCTCCAGGTAGCAACCAGGACCCTTATCCAAACACTTTGTTCAACCTCAATCTCCACTCTCCAGAAAATTACACTAAGCTGAACACTCTTTCATTTCACATGAGTTGATTAAGTGGATTCTACTGCAGGCATACCCTGATAGTTATGTTTGAAAATCAGTTGAAGTCAGGATCAGTCAATACCTCATCTCTGATCCCTGTGAATATAACCCTAAGCATTACATCAAGGAGGCTAAGACAACTAACTCTGAGAATGAAGGTATACACAGAAATACTAGAGCTGACAACCTAGACATGCCCTTCAACAGATGAATGGATAAAGGATATATGGTATATACACACAATGGAGGATTACTCAACCATAAAGAAGATTGACTTTATGGCATTTGCTGGTAAATGAATGGATCTGGAGGCTATCATGCTAAGAGAAATAGGCCACTCCCCAAAACCAAAGATTGAATGTTTTCTCTGATATGTGGAAGCTAACCCACAATTAGGGAGTGGAGTAGACAAAGGGGAATGAAGGGAAGGGAGAGAGAGTAGGAAAAGGAAAGACAGTGGAATGAATCTGACATAACAGTCCTGTGTGTGTGTGTGTGTGTGTGTGTGTGTGTATAAACATGAAAGTAAGAGAACCCTACTTGCATTTTTGGGAGATCTCTTTGATCAGTGTAGAAAATGATTTCAGTTGTGGTCTTTCTTTCTTTCTTGAAAGATTTCTTTCTTCTTCTTTTTCTTCTCTCTCTCTCTCTCTTTTGGGGTTTATAACATTTTTTATTTTTTATTGGTTCTTTTTAGTTATACATGACAGTAGAGTCTACTTTGGCATAATTACACAAGCATGGACCATCTCTTGTTCTAATTCAGATCCCAGTACTTCTCCTTCCCCTTCACTCTCCCCACACTCTCCTCCTTTTCCTCTATTGATCTTTTTGCCATTTACCTGTAGTTATTTTTTAAAATTGATTTCTTGTGGATATACATGATGGTGGGATTCACTGTGGGGTGTGTGTGTGTGTGTGTGTGTGTGTGTGTATTCTATATATATATATTTTAGATGGGGTCTCCCAGACTGGCCTCAAACTTGTGAGCTCAATCCATCCTCCTGCCTCTGCCTCCAAAGTGGCTGGGTATGTGCCACAAGGCTTGTTTCTCCTTGGATCTTTATACATGCTCTTCCCTTTACCCTGGGCACCATCTCTCCCTTGCTCTCTTTGGTTCCCTGTTATTCTGCTTCAAAATCTAGCCAAATGCACCTCCCCTCCCTTCCTCCTTATTGCTCACTTACACACCGATTATGCTGAGGCTCCTGCCTGGGCTTCCTTTGGGAATGGCCCATACTGTCTCTCCTGTGGCTCTTAGAATGCTGTATTATCAAAGCTAGTCAGACCCATCCTACCCACCATTTCATCCCCAAGCCTTGCCAGTGATCGGGAGATGGTCTGTAAATGCTTGTTGAATGAATGAATGGATGAGCAACACAAATCCAATCACTGGTTTTATTGGAATATTAGCCAATGTTCAAATTAGACAGATTATTAATACCTCGTTCATACACTACCAACGATGCTAAAAATGTGATTCTTGGACAAGCAACGTCAACGTCACCTGGGCACCTCTCAGAAATACGAATTCTCAAGCTCTACCCAGACATCGACTCAGAAACTCTAGGGGTGGAGCCAGCAGTCTGATTTTAGTGAACCTTGCAGGTGGTTATGGTGCCCTTTAATGTTTGAGGATCACTGTACTGCCATAAGACGAGTCCCCAAAGAAGGGAAAACACTAATGTATCCTGAAATGAATGGGCCATTCCAGTGTCCATGGAGTTGACAGTATGTGAACAAGGTGAGAAGCTTGCCAGTGGAAGTCTTGGGGATGGTTCACCCTCCTGGGAACTGAACCCTCCAAATATCCAGCTACAATAGTCTAGGAGTCCAGTTTATTCTCCAAACTGTGGCTGCATATAAAACCACAGCCCCAGGGAGGGAGGTGTCGCTGCACTTGAAGACAGTGTGAAGAGGAAAGAACTCTTCTAACAGGTGAGTAATTTGAAACTAAAATTTGAAAATGACAAGGAAAAATGGGTGAACCTGAAGTCAGTTTGGGGTCTGACGTCAGGAATGTCGGGATGAGGCACTGGCAAGATGCAGTGAGCAAGCTCTGTCCGGATTCTTCAAGCTGCCCCTTTGTGACAAATAGAACATTCTGCGTGTGACAGGAGAATGCAGCAGAACTGACAACAGGAAGAGGCAGGGGGCTCAGGTCTGAGAGAGGGGGCTGTCAGACAGGAGTGCTACCACCATGGGGTAGGGATGATGTAGGAGAGGACCTGGGGGGAGACATCAGGCGATGCTGCACAGGGAGACCAGGAAGGACTATGTATGGTCCCGTGCTCTCCAGGAAGCCAGGACAAGAGGTCCCAGGGGCTAGAGCTCAGCTGAAAGCAAACAGGAATCATCTTGGAAAACTCGTCCAACTTGAACTTGCAGGCTTGTCCCTGAAATCCCACCAGGAAGTGCTGGTTTTCCTTTAAGGATTAGGAATAAGAAAACTCATGCAGCTATTTGGCATTGAAGCAAGCTAGAAACAAGAGACGAAACCTGCTTATTAAACCTTGACAAGCTACAGTGGGTAGTTCTGCCATATGCTTCTAAATTGCCCATGTCTGTCCAGTTCCTACACAGACATTCCTCACATGCCAACAGAATGCAGTCTACCCAGTAACTGAAGCTAGCCATGGACCACCCTCACCACCCAGAGAGCAGAAAGGCAGGGGGACAGAGGACACCAACCGCAGTCCTTGCTACTCCAGTTTCTGCCTGGGAGGTGATACGGCAAAAGGAGCAGTGATTGATAGACAGGCGGCATTCAAAGCACATTTCCCACAGGGAGCCAGAAAAGCACTCACTGGATCACTAAGAACTAGGCACTATTCAAAATGAGTACCAGGGCGAGGGATGCGGGAGTCCAAGTGGTTGGATATCCAGTAGAAATGCCTGAACTTGAGGACCTGCGTGGTCCCAAAAGTTAACATGCGCTGGAGGAAATGTCTCCAACACAGAGCTGACTGTGTGAGCTTGGGCAAGTGACCTAGCCCCTCGGATTCTCAAAACAGAGGAAATATCAAAACAGAGGGAAAATGTCCACCAGGCAGGGCTGCTTGGAGAACTAAATAAGATAACATAGTAATCATCTCTCATAGAAACCTAATAAATATTAAGGGTATTGGTCTTCTCACACCTCTTAGATTATGGCTAAGCACCTCGCCTGTCTGAATCCTATTTCATAACAGGGAGGCCACTATGGAATTCCCATAACAAAGCCCTGACCTGTACACAGCCATGGCTTTCAATGAGCTATGTAGATTTTTTAAAATAACAGTGAGACTTGTCCTACCTTCCGATCTGATTTGGGCAAGCTGTCTTTGCCTACTTCTTCACATATCTTCACAGCTGGATGTCACCAGCTTGGACCCTGGAAGCTGCAAGTCCTGAAATGTTAGCTAAAGTTGTCTTTGGGGGTCTTTTGTTTGGTTTATTGTTGTTGTTTGTGGGATTACATATTTTGCTTTGGGTTGGATTAGTTTGTAAGAACAAAGCACCACTGGGTGGCTTTATTAATGAAAATGTACTGTCCCACTGTCCTGGAGGCTAGACAGCCCAAATCAGGATGTCGGCGAGTTGGTTCCTTCAGGGGGTATGGGTATGGGTCTGTGCCAGGCCTCTCCTTGGCCTGCGATGGCCGTCTTCTCCGTGTCTTCAAATGGTCTTCTCTCTACACGTGTCCACATTTCCTCTTCTCACAAAGACACCAGCCATATTGGATTAGGATCCTCCTCAGTGAACTCATTTCAATTCGATGATCTCTGTAAAGACACTCTCTCCAGAGCCATGGTCCCATTCAAAGGTACTGGAGGATATACTCCACCATATGAATTTGGTGGGGACACAATCCAACCCAACACATCCCTCCACCTCCCTCAAGGGCAATTTTGCCAAGTGGGGGTTGAGAATGTAATGCTACTTGGGACACCTCCCCCCGAAAATGACATTTCCATACTTGGAGGGGGAAATCCCCAAGCTTCAGATAATATCCACCCTCAGCAAAGCGCACCCCGGGAAGCCCACTAGGAAGGCATGCCCTTCGCCTCTCCCAGGCTATCTTTAGACACAACAATATTTTTAGAATCAGGACCTACACGCAAGGCCTCTCCTCAAGGCGGCGTTAATCAGGTAACAAAGGTCCTTCACCAGGGTGGCATCAATGTGTCTATTAGTCATGCACATTAAACACTATATATAGACCAGGGATCGATGTCAAGGTTTCTCACCCTCCTTCTGCCCAGCAAGCTACAAAGTCTCAGGGCTGTTAAATCCCAGGATAAGATCTGCTGAAAGGTTTTGCTCCCGAAGGAAGGAGGAGGAGGAGGAGGAGGAAGAAGAGGAGGAGGAAGAACAGGAGAATAAGAAGCAGGTGGGGAATTAAAGGAATTCCAGTCCTACAGGGAAAATGGGCAAGAAGGGGAATTCCAGGATTCCCCTGCCCCTTGCTTAGAGGTTAGGTAGCTGCAAACTCCAGAGAAAGTCCCACCATCAGCCTCCTAGCCCTGAAGACGGAGGAGGAAAAGTGGGGGGCTGTCCTCTCTGGACATTAATGAGGGGTAACACATATTTACAAATTTCGTTCTCAATTTCCTAGACGAATTGGAAGCACAGACATCAGGGTCCAGTGGACAGAATGATGAAAACCCTGTATGTTCTCACCCTGGTTGCTCAGAGTGGAGGAAGTCCTTGGGCCACCGCACAGTTTGCCCCTTGTTCTTTTGGAGAGAAGGAGTTCTTTTCTTGGCTCAGCTTTACAGTGATGCCAGGGGACACCTCCTCAGAGCCATCCTCCCTGAAGGCTCAGCCTAAGGGCTGCATAAGGCAGAGGGGGAGTCCAGGGGCATCATGATTGCTTCTTTGGCCTGGAGGGGATCCAAGGTCTTGCCTTCCCCTCTGAGCTGCACGGGTCCCTTTCCACACCAGCTCCTCTCCTGGTCTCCTTCATTTTTCAGTGTGCTTAGCACACTGAGGCACTGAGCAAGAGGGAGCCCTTGTTCACTAGGCAGAAGAAGTTCCCTCCAATCCCAGAGAGGACCCAGGACAACACCATGCCATCAAGACCTACGAGGAGTGGTAAGCAAGCTGTTTGCATTGAACTCTGAGCTCTGCTTAGACCAAGAGTACACAAACCATTCTAGCTCTGGCTTGACTACAAACTATTATAGCTGTGTGACCTAAAACATGTCCCTTAAATTCTCTGGTCACCACTTCATGACACTGTCCTGAAGACTAGATGAGCAAATGATCATGCATTGTTGCCGTTCCTGGAGTGCACATCATAATTGCTCAATAAATGCTAACACTGTCTATTACCATCTTTTTATCCCTCTCCCTGTAACACTGGGTTTGGGACCATGCTTTCTGGGAATCTACCACATAAACATTTAAGAGGGATGGTAGATCTGACTTTTCCTTGGACCCATCCGTTGACCTCATCTTCTGCATCTGAAGGATGGAGGTGAAATTTCCACCTGCTTCTCCAGGCAGCAAAATGAAAACATGAATGGGACAGTGATTTGGGATCTGCGGTGACACAAATTAAAACATGTGCAGTTGATTCAAGAGCTCACTCCCAAGAGTCAGACTCACTTAATGGTGCATCTAATGCTGGGTTCAATGCACTTCCTTGAGCTCTCTGTGCTCCGATTTTCTATCAGCAAAACAGGAATAGGAAAAGCAAGCACCTTATGTGCTTTGGGGAAGATTTGAAAGTGTGTCCAAAAGCCTTAGTGTCTGGCATGTCATAAACACAGCAAATAACGTCTGCTGGTCTCCTTATGATTACAGCCATTCCCGTCATCAGAGGTGCGTGCAATGATCACAGTCGTATTTCCTCTTTGAGGAGGACTCTTTCATGCTTATGCATCACTGAAGAACCCCCTCCTCCTCACGGAGAAGCTGGTGTTCCTTCCTCCACAGTGACCACCTCATTCACCTGGTCCTTTCCAAGCCGCAGCTGCAGTAGGCAGGCTGTGCTGGGTTGGAGTTTTAAAAACCAGATGTCCTAGGCCCAAGTCAGGCCCTGTCTATATCCTGCTTGGATGAATTTTCCATTGTTGGAATTCTGGATTCTTCTGTAGGTGGCATGAGGTGAAGGTGCAGTTTCTCTTGCCAGGAAAATCCGGTGGGGGATAGTGCCAGAGGCTGAGGCATGTGCTCTGCACAGGGCCAGTTCGTGTGGAGCTGCCAACCAGCTGGCAAGAGGAGGGCTAAGAAGACACAGGTCCCAGGGTTAAGGGGCCGCTCTCAAAAAGAGGCAGAAAGGCCCGTTTTGTCCATGACCACATTTGTTCCTTAGGTAGCTGCAATAAATTACCACCAACTTGGCGGCTAAAAGAACATATTTATCAGCTCATAGCTCTGGAGGTCAGAAGCCTAAGGTCAAGGGGCAGCAGAGCTGCATTCCTCCTGGAGATCCTAGGAGGGGACCTGAGTTCCTGCCATTTCTAGCTGCTGCAGGCCACCTTTCTCCACTGTCAAAGTCAGAGTCTTGGCATCATCTCTGCCTGACCATCCTGCCTCCCTCTCATAAGGACCTTGTGGTTACAAAAGGGGCCACCCGAATAGTCCAGCATGATCTCCCATCGCCACATCATTAATTGCCCCTGCAAAAAGTCCCTGTCACCACAGAGGGTAACACACCCTCCAGTTCCAGGGGATGGGACGTGGATATGGGGAGTTATTATTCAACCTACCGTAGAGATGAATTCTGGGCACCCACAGACCTCACCACAGATTACCCAGGGCAGCTTGCACAGGATGTGAACCCTGTGGTAGTTTCCTGGGATGTGATTTTGAAGTGCCCCTCTTTAGGTCAGGGCCAACATGGGGGACTTTGAAAGTGTCCCTGGACCCAGATCAGCAGCCCCAGAACAGGAGGTGCAGGATAAACACTGCAAATTTAAGTGACTCAGTGACCTTGGCTTCTCCACTGGGCCTCCCTGAGGTCTCTCATTATGAATTGGAGAACACCAGCCCTGCACACTTTCCAGGGTTGTCAGGACAATCTAGTGAGGGGACATAGTAAAAACACCATGTAGCCACCACTACGTGCCACCACTCCTAAATATAGCCACCGCAATACTTGGGGTGCCCATCCTATCCCCACAGAACCCATTCATCATCAGTGATGGAACAGGCATCATGATGTCTTTTTCATGTTTCTATTGTTTTGCAAGGATGTATCGAGCACGCTACAGCAACGGAAATGTATGCTCATGGTTCTTTAGTCCTGAAGTCTGGAATCGAGGGGTTAACAGGTCTGCAGTCCCTTCAAAGGCCCTAAAGAGAATATTTCCTTGCCACTTCCAGGCTTTGGGACCTCCAGGTCTTCCTCAGCTTGTAGCAGCAGAGCTCCGACCCCTGCCTCCATCTGCAAATGGCCTTCTCCTCCTCTTCCTGTCAATTTTATACACCTCAAAATTCCTAACAAAATTATTTCTGCAAAATCCCTTTTTCCAAGGAAAGTCACATTTGAGGTTAGGATTTGGATATAGGGGGCCACCTTTCAACTCACTATAGAAGTACAGGTTGGCCATCTCTTACTAGAATTATTAAAATCCAAAATTATTAAAATTGAAAATTCATGATGTCCCCAAATCCAAAATATTTTGACAAGTGACATCAAGCTCGAAATATTTCAAAATGTGGAGCATTGCAGATTGTGAGATAAGGGATGCTGAACCAGCAAAATCTATGCAGATACACCAAAATCTGAAAAACACTGAAATCTGAAATGCTTCTGGTTCCGAGCATTTTAGATAAGGGATGCTCGATTTGTGATTCTTGAATACATGAATTCATGAACTGGTTACTTTCCAGCTTCTCTGTAACGAAAATTCAATACTGCTTTGATCTGTCACCTGGAAGGACCCAAGACTTTTAAGGAAGGCTTACCTGCCCCCAAACTGAATCTGAGCACCAAAGAAAGGGACAATCTTGAGTATCAAGACAACACACCCTCAGGGAGCCCTGTACTTGGATGTGGGAGATACCCCAGGAGAACTGGAGCTGCCATTGACTGGGGATGCTCACAGTTTGAATGAGAAAGAACAAGTGGCCTAAGGTAGAAGGCATCAGGGCCACAGCTAGGAGATTAAGGTATGTTTGCAATGCAACAACCCAGGCCAGAGCCAGGCTGAGCAGGTCCAGCTGGGGAAGTGAGGGCCACCGAGGGACAGTCAGCTGAGCTGCTATCAGGTGGGCACCTGGGAAGCCCACCAGCAGCCTCTTTAGCCTGAAAATAGCCTATCAAAGGTCTGGCCCAGCCTCCTCCTACAGATGAGGAACCCAAGGGCCAGAAGAAGAAAGGCACAACCAACAGATAAAAGAGTTGTGGCCTAAGTCCTGGTCCCTGGCTCCTGGTCCACTGCCTTTCCTCTGCATAAAAAGCATTGCCATCACCTCTGTTTGAGGTGCCACAATCACATGACCCTGTGACTCAGAAAGCCCCCCATGAGTGGTAGAGAATATGACAGACAAGATCAAGTTCAGTGCAAAGCTTAAGTACAGCTTAAAATAAAGCTAACCTGAAACATGAATAATAAGTGGGTGGTGACAATTTTATTCAATGAATTTCTTCTGATAGAACACACTGTCCTTTTTTGGAAGAATTTCTTGTGGAAGCCACAGCTTCAGGAGTAGGGGAGAGACTCTGAAAGAGACAGAAGGGGGAGAAAAAGGAGAAAGAATGAGCTGGGGAGAGATATGTGTGGTGTGGGGCTAGGGCCCCTTGAAGCTTGTGGATTGAGCCCTCAGGGACAGTCAGTGTATCTGTCCGCTTTTTATCACTGTGACCAAAATACCTGCATAAACAATTTAAATGAAAAAAAAAAAGTTTATTTTGGCTCATGGTCCAAAGGTATCAGTTCATGGTTAACTGGTTCCATTGCTTTGGTCCTGAGGGAGGCAGAGCATCATGGCGGAAGGGTGTGGTGGAGGAAAGCGACTCGGTTCATGGCAGTCAGGAAGCAGAGCCAGTAAGGGGCCAGGGACAGTCATAACCCCCAAGGGAACGTCCCCAGTGACCTCCTTCCTTTAACTACATCCCACCTGCTTACACTTTCTACCACCTAGAAACAGTCTATTTGAAGCTACCAATGGACTAACCCATTGATGAGGTTGAAGCCCTCAGGATCCAATCACTTCCCCAAAGCCCCACCTCGGAACGTCACTGCATTGGGGACCAAGCTTCAACACGTGAGCACTTGGGGGACTTTTCAGATCCAAACCGTAACATCAGTGAACATTATAAGAGGAGGGTGCTGCTTCCAGGCCCAGATAGACCATTGCCTCCCCCTGATGTGAAGCCTACCAGTATCCACAGTGGGCCTTTAGTGGGGCCTGCTCTGTTTAGGGATGCTGGGGGCAGCCAGGGAGCTCTGGGGAGCTCAAACACAAGGCTGGGAGGACACAACAGTCACCCGCAGCAGGTGACCAGACGCCAGCACACCGGGGCTTTGGATACGACCAACTGTGCAGCTGGGGTGGGCTTGAGCTGGTGTCACCCGGACCTTGGAGGGCCAAGGAGCCTCCAGATGACACTTGGGTTACTACCTCTTTTTACAATGGCAGCCCATGAATTTTTCATAATTGTCTCAGCAGCTGTGACCAGAGGCAACTTTGTGACAAATTGTGTTTTCAGTTTTCTTTCCTCTTAGCTACTCCATGTCTACATTAAAACAGATGATTTCTCCAGCCTACTCCATTTTGGCCTAGGCTGGCTGGCTCAGGTTCTGCTCACCACTTATGCACACACGTGTGCAGGCACACACACACACACACACACACACACAGATGGGTACACCCTCAGGCCCTGCATTCCCTACCTCCCTGCTCTCCTGGCCCCAGGGCTGAAGCCCACCTCATTCTGACTCTCACTCAGGGCTGCTCCTGCCCCCTCTCTCCTCTCACTTCTGCACCCCAGACCTTCTTGGACCCTCAGAAGTCTTCCATTTCTCCTCTGCCTTGAAAGATGGCCCCTCCTGGGTCCTTCCACCCTTCACACTCCATCCTACTCTCTCCCTAGCTTCACTCCAAGGGGGCCTTCCTCAGGTCCTCAGCACCCACGCCCACATCCTTCCCAAGACTGCCTGGGGCTCCCTGCTAGAACACCCGTCCCCAAGAGGGTGACCTCAGCACAGATGCCTGTGCTTGTTCCAGGAATCCTCTGCCATTCTGACGCCCCGCCTTCCCCCCCCCCCCCCCCCCCCCCCCCCCCGCCTTCCTTCTTTGGTTCTGTCCCCATCCTCTTCTTCCCCTCCAGGAGGCGGGGCACATGGAGGTGCTCAGCACTCACCGCTGGCTTCTCTCCAACACCACACCAGCAGCCTGAGAGCTCTTGCAGCTGTAACGCCACTACATCCACGGGAACCCCAAAACTTGTCTTCTGCCCAGACTTGTCTGTTAGGCTGCGATTCTGCACCTTATATCACCCTAGGGCTCCCCAGCCCCTCCAGTGTGCCTCCCCACAACCCACCACCTCTACTACTGCTGCATACACACCATTGATAATTTCTTCCCTCATTTTTTACATTCTTTTTATCCTTAAGGCTAAAAATTTGGGAATGATTCTTTTTTATTTTTTCTAATTAGTTATGCATGACAGTAGGATGCATTTTGACACATGGTGCACAAATGGAGCACAACTTCTCCTTCCTCTGGCTGTACATGGTGCAGAGTCACTCCAGTAGTGTAATCATATATTTATATAGGGTAATAGTGTCCATCTTATTTCACTATTTTTCCTACCCACATCCCGTCCCTCCTCTCACTCCCCTCTGCACAATTCAAAGTTCCTTTATTCTTCCCTACCCTACTCTCTATTATGGATCAGCATCTGTTTATCAGGGAAAACATTCGGCCTTTGTTTTTTGGGGGGATTGGCTTATTTCACTTAGTTCCACCCTTTTACCTGCAAATGACAAAATTTCATTCTTGTTTAAGGCTTAGTAATATTTTATTTTGTATATGGACCACAGTTTCTTTATCCATTTATCTATTGAAGGTCATTTAGGTTGGTTCCACAGGTTAGCTATTGTGAATTGAGCTGCTATAAATATTGATGTGGCATTATCACTATAGTATGCTGATTATAAGTCATCTGGATATAAACCAAGGAGTGGGATACATGGGTCAAATAATGATTCCGTTCCAAGTTTTCTGAGGAATCTCCATACTGCTTTCCATAGTGGTTGCACTAATTTGCAGTTCCATCTGCAATGTATGAGGGCACCTTTTTCCCCCACGTCCCCACCAACACTTACTATTGCTTGTATTTTTGGTAATTATCATTCTGACTGGAGTGAAATGAAATCTTAGAATAATTTTGATTTGTATTTCTCTAATTGCTAGAGATAATGAACATTTTTTCCATGTTTGTTGATTGATTGTATTTCTTCTTCTGTGAAGTGTCTGTTCAGGTCCTTAGCCCATTTATTGATTGAGTTATTTATTTTTTTGATGTTAAGTTTTTTGAGTTCTTCATATATCCTGGAGATGATTCTTGATTTCTCTTTGTCTAATCCCCACCCCCACCAATATTCTGCCCATCCTCAAATCCTGTGCATATTCCATAAATATTATTGAAGTATTAATTTTTAAAAAGACACCTGTTCCTGAGACTACAGAGTTCTGAGTACCAGCCCAATGTGTGACATTGGTGATGTAACTCTTTACCAATCTGTTTGCTTATCTGTGAAGTGGAGATTTGGGTTAGATGAGTTTTAAGGACACTGGCAAAAACTGCTATTTACCTACCCCTACTATTCATTAACAAAATCTTGATTTTTTTTTTCTTGGGCAGAAGTATGCTGGATCCCAAACCCAGTTGCTCTCTGGGTGACCAGCTGCAGCCTAGGGGGTAACATTTGCCATATCCCATAGGTCCTCTTGGTCCCAAGTTTTCACCAGCCATGGATATATCCAGTCCTCTGTGCAAAAGATATTAAAAGAAAGAATCTACTAGTTTGATGTCTCTGAGGAGCCTATGCTCAGATCTTAGTACCTGGAAGCCAAACAAACAAGGGCTACACTGGATACTAATTTCTGCCTGTCCCAGAGACCCTGATGTGGACAGGATTGCTTCAAGATTCTCTTGTCTGTTGAGCACCCTCTGCACACATATCTAAGTTTCTCCTCGCAGCCCTGGTCTCCTCCCTGGAACTGGAAGAACAGTATGACACAGACCTTCAGAGGTAACACAGGCCCCTGTCCCTGGAGTCTCCTCTTTTCCAGGCTCATCTGGACCTCAAGTCTGTCAGGACACGACTGGTTTCCAAATTCCAAACCCCACACCACACTGGTCTCTGAAATGCACCAAATGGGTTGCAGCCCTTGGTCCCTGCACATGGCATAATGACCACCCCCAATGAGTCTGTCAATAAGGACACTCTCCTGGACTGTTGAGGGGCCTCCGTGACACTTTGCCAAAGGATTAGTGCTAGACTGAGAATTTCCCAGCAAGGTCCCCTTGGGAACACTCTCATCGTCTGATCTGAAACTGAACTAAGGAAGGCTGGAATGCAGAAGTTAGAAGTTTGTTATGAGAGGCCATCCAGACCAGGAATACTCAAAACTTTCCTGGGGGTACGTCCGGCTTCCCGATAGGGCTGAGCAAGTTCCCAGCATAAAGGGGTCAGCGACAGTTAGGAGCTCCTCTGTCCATCCTGCCTCCAGCCACGCTGGCTCGGGCTTCCCAGCAGGATCTAACACTTCTCCTACCCCCTGGATGGCATACCAGGTCATCACATGTACCACACATGGGAGCCTTCCTCCAAACCCAGGGGGAAGCTGCCCAGCACCATCCCTCAGAGGCAAAGTACCTTTGTGCTGTCCCATCAATGTCTGGCCATTTGACCACTGCTTTGGGGGAAATGCAAAGCACCAATCTGGTTCTTATAGCTCTTTCTGGCATCAGAGGATGGGGTAAGCATCAACTTACAATCACTTAGCAACAGGTACCCTGGCGGGGAAGCTACCAAAGCCTTGGTTCCTCTCAGATCTTCTCCCCAGAAAGGAGCCAAGCTGAGGCGGGATGGGAAAAGCCTGAAATTAGGCCCCAGCTGCAGAATAGGCACCTTGAGCATGGCTGGGAAAGGCCTCTGCTATGTGCAGAGACCGCACTCCCAAGCAGCTGGCACAGGTGAGGGAACAGAGCAGGAGAGATCTCTCCTGATCACAGACCAAGTCAGCCATGAAGCAGTCATGTGGTGTCCCTGAGCCTGCCCTTAAAGTTCAGTATAGTGGATGCCACCCCTTGGCCCCACCTGAGCCCCCTGGAGTCACCTTCTGGGAACTGAGAAATTCTGAACACCTGAGGGCTGGGGTGCCATTCACAGACTCTCCACTAGAGGTCAGCTTTGGGAGAGGGCAGGGCTCAAGCAGTCCTGGGTGCTCTGCTGCTTCCTGCTGCCCATGACCCAAGGCTCTGGAAGGAGCTACTGAACCCATCAAGGAAGGGGGCTCTCTCACCTCTGCCCTTTGTACCTGCCAGATACTCCGTAAGTCAACTCTCAGAGGCAACCTTCTTCTGAGATCAGAACCAGCCTACTTAACACCAGATCTTACGTGTCTGGCCAACACCCCCCTGAAGGAGTCCAGAGTACAGCTCAGGCCTGGAAAGTCCTCTGAGAGGGACCCGCACAGCCCTGAATGTCCATCTGAGCCTTCTCGTGGACTGCTCCTCCTGCTTCTGTAGAACAGGGAGAGGAAGATGTTTGAGGCCCCTAAGAGTCAGAATGAGAACGTGGAGGGAGAGGCAAGACCTCGAGTGCTTTCTAAGAAGACAAGTAAAAAAAATGCAGCTCAAGTCTGGGGTTGGCTTAACCAAGCTCTTCCAAGAAAGTCCAATTTGTAGAATACATAAAATCAAGGCTGCCCTTCTCAGACGAGAGTAAACAGACTCCCAGTCTCAAGAATATCCCTCATCCACCCAGCTTCTCCACCCACAGCCCTGAGCAACTGTTCCCTCGACTCTGAGAGAGGCTAAGAGTCAAGGGAACAGTTTGGATACCTCTGTGCTGGGCATCCTGAGGCCTTGGGCATCTCCACAGCCCAGGCAGCCCCAGATGAAGGCACATCAGAGACTAGGAGAGGGAAGGGGCTAGAAAGATGTTATCCACCAAAACTGCAGGGGAAAACTGTGGCCCCCTGTGCAGATTCTTGATGAGCTCAAGTGGGCAGTGCAAGGTCTCTGAGGACAAGGAAGGAGTCCCCGATGCTGAGGCCCAGCCTTGCCCCCTGCCCCTGCCCCTTGCCCAGCATGTGGTGCAGCCAGGGCAGACAGGAGCATGCTCCATCCAGGAGGGGCTTTTTACCCTGCAGAAACATTGGGCTCAGGGTTGCTATATTGTCACTTTTTCAGTAAAGACTGACAGGAACATTTTATGTTGCCCTAAGCGACTCCCTAACAAGAGGAAATAGATCTTAAAACACCAGAGCAGCACACATCCAGAAAGTCCCCACACATACACATACACACCCCTCACAGCTACTCACAAGATGCTCATACACCCCAGTGTGTGGCTCACACATGTTTGTGGCCTGCACCCTCATGCATGGAGGCAGTATCCCAAAGTGGTTGAGAACGCACTGGCTTAGCCAAATATATTCTATTCTATCTAGCTCTGTGACCTCTGGCAAGTTACCTGACCTCTCTGAAGCTCTGTTGGCTCATTTATAAAAGTGCACATGTCAGACCTGTTTACCTCCAAGGCACATTATAAAGTTGAACTGAAAATCTGACCCACAAAGAGCCCAAGATCTGTGCCTGACCACTGGGATGTGGCTCCCCCAGACAAGAGCACCGAGTGGTGGAGAGGAGATTTTGAAAATCAGGAGGTGCTGGCTCTGGCCCTTGGTGATGGGCCGTGCCCTGGATGCTGCTGCTGTCTTTAGTTTTCCAACCCCACAGGTCCATGGGAAGTGGGGGGTCCTCAGCCCGCTAAGTATCACAAGACCTGCAGCATGCCGACTGTCAGAGGAAGAGAATCCGGGCATTTTTCAGTCTGTCTGCCACTTGCCTGGTAAGCCCAAGAATCCATGACAAGTCCCTGGAGAGGACAGCACTGACCAGGGGGAGACAATGAGAGGGAGAGAGAGCTGGGATAAATATAGAGGAACAGAAACTCTAAATAGAGCGGTGACAGATGCAAAGAGAACGAGCAGAGATGGTCTGTATATAGAGTCGGCTTAAGGAAGCCCTTTCAGGGACAGACAGACCTTCTGACAGACAGACAGACAGACAGGATCCTGAGCCAGACTAATTGGACATGCATAGACACCCCCATCTGAGCACAGAGAAAAGGGGGTGGAAACGCAGATGCCTGTCTGCTTGTGACCTTTGTGCTTGGACTCCCCAGAGGCCCTTCCACCCTTCCCTCTGGGCAGCTGCGTTTCTGCCAGGCTCTTGGCCACCAGACCCACATCGTGCCCGGGCAGCAGTGGAGCCTGAGGGGGCGGGCAGGGAGTGGGGCAGAGCAGGTCATGAGCAGGCTGAGGCTGGAGGAGGATCAGAAGTCTTCGCTGCTTCAAATGGCTCCCTCCCTAGTGCGGCCACAGGCAATTACTGAGGAGCCTACACTTGTCGGGCCCTGAATTTCAATGGTATTAATGAGACCTCGAGCAATCTTCTCCCCGAATAAGGTGCTTTTCTTCTATGATTCCTGGGCCCTGTGAGGCTGCACCTCTCCCTCATCCTGGCTTTGCCTGCTCTGTGGGGGAGCATGGCTGAAATTCGGTCTTCTTTTTAGTATTGTAATTAATTCTTTCCAATGGGGATAAATGAATGTGCCATCTACATATCTAATCGCCTGCCCTTCCTTTGGTAGTTCACCTGCAAAAGGATTTGGCTTCCATCCACCAGCGTGGGATGTGGGTGGAAGAAGAGAGAAGTGGCAAAACAGAACTCAAGCTGGGAGATGCACAGCCCCATCAGCCCTCCTTCCTGGGCTTTCCTACCCCTGGCTGGGGAGGCGAGTCACACTCATGCACTCAGCTCATATCTGCCGAATGCTTCTTTTGGACAGAGCTGGGGGGCTGGTCATGGTGATGGTCACATTGGATAGACCTCCACTGCCCTACAAAATTTCAACCAAATGCTCATGTGCAAGGTGCTCCTTGGGTAGTTTAATTCCCCTTGGGTTTTCTCTGATTTCTTTCTATATCTCTGAGCATTTTTTCTTGATCTCTTCTCATTGATTACTCTTTTTTTTTCACCCTCCCTTTAAATGTCAGGGTCCCCCAGGTGTCACGCTTGGCCCTGCTCTCTGCTCACTATAAAGCACTAACTCAGGAAGTTCATGCACCCTCAGGACCCAGTGGACAAGCAAGCCAACCTCTAAGTCAAGGCCAGGTGGGGGCGTAGAGAGGAAAGACTAGTCCCTGCCTTTCAGGAGGTTGGTCCTCAAGAGAGCAGTCAAAACCACAAGGATGATAAAATCATGAGCTCTGAGGGAGCCTGGCACTTTCTTCTTTCTTCCAGAAAATGAGGGTTTTCATAGAGTCTCAGAGGGTTGTTGGGATGATTGAAAAATGGAAAGGGCTGAGAACAGTGTCCGGGAAAATGATCAGTGCTAAGTTCAGAGGCGTATGGTGGCCTGATAAGAGCCTTCTCAGTCCGGAGCCAGGGTTGTCTGGGAAACCCAGCCTCCCCCGAGCCATGTCTATGTGGGCATCCAATAGGCACTTCCAATCCACCAAACTCACCTCCACCCACAGTGGGCTCCCCACAGTGGCAGCACCACCATTCACTCACTGCTTTCTTGCTGGAGCTGGGAGCAGGGAGCCATCCTCAGTATCCTGGTATCCCAGGAACTGCTGCAGGGTCAGGCAGAGGTATTGCGGTAGTCAGTTTTTTTCTTCATTATGACCAAAATATCCATTAGGAACCACTTAGAGGAGGAAAAGTTTATTTGGGGCTCACAATTTCAGAGGTCTCAGTTCATAAATGGCTGACTCCATTGCTTTGGGCCCAAGGTGAGGCAGAGCGTCATGGGAAAGGACCCAGAAGAGAAAAATTTCTCAGCTCATGGCAGGGTCAGGAAGCAGAAAGGGAAAAGAGCTATAGGAAAGATGTGCCCTTCCAGAGCATGACCCTATGACCTACCTCCTCTAGCCACACCCCACCTGCCTACAGTTACCCACCCAGTCAGTCCATTCAACCTGGACCATTAGTTTATGGATCTCATAATCCAATCATCTCACTTTTGATTATTCCTGCATGAACAGTTTTTTTGAGGGTTGCCTCGTATCCAAACCAGTTGAGAAACCCTCCACTAAAAGCATGTAGGTACCTCAAAAAGTTAAAATGTCTAATTAACCTGTCAATTCCAACTCACAGGTATATATCCCAAATAACTGGAAATGATTACTCAAATAAATATTTGGGCATAAAAGCTCATAGCAGCACTATTCACAATAGCCAAAAAGTGGCTAAAGACCCCCTCCCTAGCCATCAATAGAAGATTGGAAAAATGAAATGTGCTATATGCATATAACAAAATGTTATTCAGCCACAAAAGGGAATGAAGAATTGATAAATGCCACAATATGGATGAACTTTGAAATAATTAGACTAAGTGAAATTAACCAGAGCAAGAAAGTCACATATTATATATGATCCTATTTAAATCAAATGCCCACAGTAGGGAAATCCATACAGACAGAAATCATGTTGGTGATTGGAAAGGGTTGGAGAGAAGGTGGAATGGGGAATAATTGCTTAATGGATACTGGGTTTTATTGGAGTGATGGAAAATATTCTGGAATTAGGAGAGGTAATGATTGTATAACATTGTGAATGTAATAAATGCCACGGAATCGTTCACTGTTAAATAGTTAACTTTATGTTATGTAAATTTCACTTCAACTTTAAAAATATATATATATTTATATATATATATAATGTTTTCTCAGGGAAATCTGTCCAAACTTGGACAAAGTGCTTTCTTACCAGCATAGAAATGTCCCCTAGTTCTAGGCAGGAGAGACTCAGTGTCGAGACAATGCTGAAGATAGGGACCATGGCTTGAAGGAGGCCCCTTTTTTCCCTAGATCCTTTTTCGGATGAGCTCCCCAACTCCTCCCTCCATGGGGTGGTGGCAGACTTGCTGGTACAGGGTTGAGTCTTGGGAAAGAGAGCCTTTTCTGCATCGTGAACAGACAACGAACACCAACACTGACCCCAACCACCCAGAGGCTCAGAGCAGCCCTGCTGATATCTGGATCCTCAAAGAAAGAGGCAACTCCAAACACTCATGAGCTGCTGAGAGAGAAAGTCAGGGGAACACTGCGGCCCTGAGCTCAGCTGCATCCACCCTGACAGCTGGGGCAGCCCTGCTCTGAACGCTCCCAGGATTAGGAGCAAAAGATGGGCTCCTCCCCCAGAAGGTGCCTACAGGGACTGAGACATTTATTAGCAGGGAGGGGGGTGGCTCTAGCCAAAGCAGCAGGCCAGAGACCACAGCCAGAGGCCCTTCCACCATGCCACACACACTGTTCAGCATCTAGCCTGGTCCTGGTAAGAATGCCCTTGACGGAGGGAGCCTTCAGGCCCTGCACTGGGAAGGTGGTCAGGAGATGCTAACGATGATTCAGTCCTCAGAGCCTGCAAGCTGCAGGACTCTGAGAAAGCAACCCAGGCAGACTAATGATGAAGTGGTATTCAGCTCAGGGAGCCCTCATTTGCAAGCACCCCCATCCCTCCAACATCAAGCTCAAGTGCTGCATGAGCTGGTGGTGAGGCTTGATTAACTGCTAGGAGTCTGAACCCTGCCCCTGGGGGCCTCAACCAACTAGTTTCTTGGGGCACCCATCCTCCCACCAGAGCCACAGTGCTGGAAGCGCTGGTCTGTCTCTCTGTCCGCCTCTCTCTATCCTTCCATCCTGCTGTGTGCCCAGCTCTCCTAGTGAAAATCAGGATCTGGTCTTCATTCCTCCCAGTGTTGAAGATTAAACACCTGAGAAACACTCAGGTAAGAGAGAGAGAGAGAGAGAGAGAGAGAGAGAGAGACTGACTCTGACTCCTCTGGAGAGGAGGGAGTCCAGAGCTGGTGGAGGGAGGGGGTTGTCTTGCCCCTTGATAGATTTCAGGTTTCCTTCCTTCTCATGCCCCCTTCTCCCATCCTGCCTATGAGACCAAAAGTGACCAAAAGGGCAGGAAGAGAGCCATCCAGCGGGGGATTGCTTGTGTTGGAAAGTGTGATCCCTGGTCTCCCTTGGAGGCTGTTGGCAACCAGGTGATAGGGATGCTATCTACCCAATTCCTTTTCTTTGATAATCAGCTACCTGTCCTTTGTCCTGGTCTTACTAGTCTTGAGGTTCCAGCTAGAGATCAATTCTCTGCTCACCTTTCATTTCACCTTATCATCCCATTTTATCTTCCTCAAAGTTTTTTTTTTCTCTTTCTTGGGACAATTCCTGTTCCTCTTCTGGCTTGGAGAGGAAGGACGGGAAAGTTCTGGAGGACAGGGAGGGTCTCTCTGTGTGTCTCTCTGTACAGTTGCCCCTGTTGGACACACTGACTTCCTCGTCTTGAGAGTCAGGGATGGTGTTAGGATCCCCTTGGGTATTTATATTACCTTTGCCCAAAATCACTGTAGTCTGCCTGAGTCTCTCCTCAACATTTCTTCTTCATGTTGCTTCCCCATCCCCACACACCTGACTCGGGCCTTCCAGTTCTCTTCTGAATCCCTGCAGCTGACAGCAGCCTCCTCATCCACTTCCCTGTCTCAGCTGGTCCCTCTCCAGGCCACCCCAGCTGGCGCCTGAACACTCTCTTTGCTGCTTTGGTGGTTCTCAGGGTGTGGCTCCTGGACCTCTGTGTTCTCATCATCCCCCGACAACTGGATAGAAATGCAAATTCTCAGGATGTATCCCAGACCTACTGATTCAGAAACTCTGGGGGAGGGCACAACAGTCTGTGTTTTAACAAGCTTTCCGAGTGATTCCATTGCCTGCAAAAGTTAAAAACCACTGACCTACTTAGAGGCCTTCAGTGGCTCTCACTGCCAGGCCCAGATTCCTTGCACAGCATGCAAAAACCTCTGGGACCCCCCACTGCCGCCGCCTGCCTATCTTCTGAGCTGAGTCCCCCTCCCAACCTCCTCCACCAACTCCTTTCCAACGCACCTTGCTTCAGCTATTCCCACCTGCTAAGAGCTCTCAGCAAAAGGGCTATTTCAAGCTTCTGTGCCATGTTCCCTAATACCTGGAAGCCCTTCCCTCCTACCACTGAGCACAGGCTACGTGTCCCTCTCTCTGCAACCAGCCCACATGTCTGTTGCATTTAGCTTTTAGCCTGTCGCTCCTGCTCTAGGGCAGGGACGTGGGTTTGCACTTCAGAACCTCCACCATCCTCTACATATGTAGTACCTGACTCAAAGCTAGAACTTCAACTCTGCCTCTGGGGCCGTCACAAGATCCCTCACATATGGCAGTGTCAGGCATGGCTATTTTATTTTACTGTTGGAGGTACTGTTACTATAGTGGGGTTACTGGGCCCCTGGAGAACTTACAGCAAACTCACTGAAGCTGTTTTGACCAAGGCTTTTGATGACATGGCTTGGGGAGAACATCTAGAGTGTATGGATTGTACAGTGGGACTGGACTCTGGTCCTGGGCTTGCATCCTACTTCTACCACTTTCTAGTCCTCTACTCTCAGAAAAAGCTCCAAGACTCCATTTTCTCATCTGTAAAGTGGGCTTTTTAAAACTGTTCCTGGGAATCGTATTGAATACAGGCAAATGTATGTCTTAATTCAAGATCCCTAAAAGTGGAATCTGGGACAAGGACTTTGGTGTAAGTAATTTATTGAAAGATTGATCCTAGGGAATAAGTGGGAAAATCTGGGGTAAAGCAGATCCTGAAAGAGGAAACACAAATACAACTATTGCTCTGGGTGAGGGGTATCTGCAGGAACCTCTGAGATGCTCAGAGAAGTCTCAGGGCAGGAAGGGGGTTCATTCATCACAGCTGCCAGCTCCCACGGTTAAGGGTTGACACGCCCATTAATTCCCCCACCAGCAGCACTTCCAGACGCACTCAGAACCTCTGGTTTGCAAGTGCCCGAGTTTCTGAAGCTCCAGGGAAGGCCCGAGGCAACGAAGCCAAGAAGTGCAAAGTGCTCTTGAAGTGGGATTGTCAGCTTGAGTCTGGGCTCACGTGGCACTCTCCACGCTGCAGCTGGAATCGGGCTGTCGGAGAGATGTGAAATGCGGCCCTGAAAGCTCCTGCCACCGTCTGTGAAATGCGCTCCCCTAGCTGTTGAGGTCACCTCTAATGAGACCCTTGTTTCTGGCCATCAAGATCGCTCAATTGGTTGTCAGCACCCTCCATGGGACAGTGGTTACCCTGAGGGACAGCGTCTGTCCTGCTCATCACTCTGTCCCCAACACCAAAGAGACTTTGACACATGGACAGTCTCAAAAATATCATCAGTTGAATGACCGGATGACTGAAAATCTCTTTCACACAGTGGCTGTATGATCAGCCACGGGACTCTTCAGACTTCCTGGACGAAGGGGAGAATGCGCTCGTGGCTAATCAAGTGGCAGAGAACCATGCGGGAGGAGCAGGTAGGAATCCCTTGTCCACCCCAGGTGGAGTAACAATGCCCAGGTCCCCCTGTGAGCTGAACCAACCGAACATCTGTTCCAAATGTGAAACATTGGCACTCAGAAGGGCTGTCCTGAGAGACAGGAAACCAAGAAGATGAGCCCTCTAGTTGTCCTGTTTAATGCTTGATGGGGAGAGTATCACACGCCAGAGACCTGTAGACACAGAGAAGCATATGAGCCCAATTCTGGAATGAGATGTGTAGGAGGATGAGGGGAAAGAAGAAGGAAAAGACAAAAATTACAAAGAAACACAAGGAAGCTTTGGGGGGTGATCGATATATTCACTATCTTGATTGGGAGAGTTTCATGAATGTATACATTTGTCAAAAATTACCAAACTGTATGCTTCCAAGGATGTTGTTTTGTGTGCCTGCTTGATAAAGCTTAAAGCTTTATTTGTTTGTTTGTTTTTTACATGAAAGTTTGGTATTTCTGTCCAGGTAATGGAAGAAATCCATACACACACACACACACACACATATATATACACATATGTGGTGTGTGTGTGTGTTTTCTGCAGAACTCATTAAAAGTGCATATAAGTAAGCATCGCCTTTCCAGTGAGATCCTTATCTTTCTGCTTTTTTGACAAGTAACCTTTGTCTAACAGTTGACTCCTGTTTCCAGAGGGGATTCAGGATGCTGTCAGCAGGCCCACAGCATCCCACACACATTTGTGAGATCCACATGAGTCATTCACTCTTCCAGGGCAGAGTCAGCTGTGCCCCACAGGAGGGGCACCTCTAGCTCGCTAGGCCACAGACCTGGCTCTTTTTCCATTTAGGGTTTCAATTTCTTCCCCCCACATTCCACCACCTCCATCAGAGAAGCCCTGGGAGGCTCCTTCCCCCAGCTTCGCTGCCACCCAGGGATCAATGTCACCACCTTTCTGAGATCTCTTACTTCTGATGCCTGCTGCACCTGCTCACCACCCTCCTCCAGGACCACTGGGGCTGCCCAGACTGGGCATTCCGCCATTGTCCTTCACTCCCTTCCTCCCTAGTGCTGAGCACAAGGAAGAAGCAGGGGTGGGGACCTCAGAGTCACAATTTACCACACATTTCCCTGACATAATCTAAGTTCTTAGACACAATTCTTTCTGTTGGCTCTTATAACCACCTCCTCCTGAGAACCTAAAGGTGACCCCAGGGGACAGTGTCAGGGTATATTCAAGTATGGTCTGAGGACTGTCTGGCCACTGTGTCAAACCTTTCTGTATTAATATGGTTTCTCTTTTCTCTTGGGTCACTGTCATCTTTTTTGACAACCTGACATCAGTCTGGACAATATGTCTCCCCCCGCCACCCAGCGTACAAATGAGCTATTTATAATTAAACCTTAATCAGGGACAGGGTTCTGGTTGCTTCACACTGGCATTCTAGGCCCAGTGAAAATCAGCAGGTGTGGCTAGATGTTGGGGAGGGGACATATCGCACTCCAGAGACCTGCAGATACAGAGAAGCATAGGAGCCTGGTCCACACCGAGCTCTGAGAAAAGGACCATGGCTTCCAGGCTCCGACCCCACATTCTTCTCTGGGGCCAGGTGCTATGAGAGGCAAGCTGGTGGATTGAAGGGGCTTATCTTAGAAAGACCTGGACCCTGGGAAGGAGATCTTTCCACACTGGGGTTGGGATTTTGATGGACAGGTATCAAGATAAGGGAGAGTAAGGGAGGGTGTTGTCCAATGAAGAGGCAGCCTTCACTAGGTGACTTTCTATAAAGCAGATTTGCTCAGCTTTCCAGCTCCGCATCAGGAATGTTCCAGAAATGACTGCTCTGATATCATAACAAGAAGCCTGCTGCAAACTGCTACCTCTATGACATTCCTCTATGTCAAGACCCGGTTCACCCCAGGGGCTCAGTGAAGTAGGCCAAGAATTACCCTGTCCTCATAAGGCAGAGTGACCCCTAGCCCAAAAGTGCCAAGAGCTTCAACATCCCCTTATTTCTGTTCTCAGGGTCCAGCCTGATTCCCCACCTGTCTCCTGGGTTTCCATGGTAAGGTGAAAGGCTTGCTGTACACCTTCCCAAATTCTGCTCTAGACAGAACTTTCTAGAACCATTGTGAGCATGTGCTCCTCTGATTGACAAGGCTGCTGCTCCGCCCCCAATACAGGGAACAGACACTCACAGTCTTATCCCCCTCCATGTCTCCCTCTCATCTCCTGTGCCTCCCGCCACAGCCCAACTTCCTGCTTCTCTAGATTTGTCACCACCTACCAGACACAGCACATCCTCATCCCCACCTCCTGTTTTGATGGGAAGATACCAGAGGAGGTAGAGAAACAGGAGAGAGGAAGAATGGCAGATGGAGGAAGACCCAAGAGCTGATAGGAGCTGGGGGAGTGGAGGAGAGGGAGCTGGTGGCCCGGGATGTGTAAGCCTCTTTCCAGGAGTGACATCAGTGGGGGAGGAGTCAGAGGACAGAGTGAAGGACACCAAAGTCAGTGTTGATCTTGGCCCTGCAGGGCAGGAGGGGTGAAGGAGGGTGGGAGGGTAGAAATGGGGGCCTCTGAAAACAGAGGGGGTGGGGTCCACAGGAACACACAGGTGTCGTGCTCCGGGCAGAGAGTTTTAGAAGGTGGCATCCTATGAATTGAAATCGGAAGCTCCTACTCTCCCATCCTCACCACCATTCTTGCCCAAATAGCAGAGAGACTTGGTGAGTCACCTCCAAATAGGAACCAGCCCAGGACCTTGGCAAACTCCTCAAAAAAATAAATTAATAAATAACATTTTTTTTTTAAAGACAGGATGAAAGGAATGAAATGTGCTGAGAAGATGTCGAATATTCAATGCTAAGCACAGCCCTCTCTGCTGGACTTCCTCTCTTCCCAGGTGTGCCCTTTTGAACCTCTGCCCTGGGGTTGGGGCTCATTGCTTTAGAAGTTCGCTGGAGGCAGATGGGAGAGCAAAGGAGACAAATTCTTGGCTTTGAGTTGCAGATCAGCATTTCTCAACTTTATTACTCTGAGAAATAAGCTGGATGTCTTGTTAAAGCGGAAGATTCCACTTCAGCAATTCTAGGGTCGGTCTGGAAATCTCACAGTTCTCAAGAGCTTCTCGGAAAAGTTCAGGCCGCTGGCAGGCTAACCAGACTGTGAGTAGCAAGGATCTAAGGTCTGGATGCAGCTGAGGAAAGAAGAGGAAGAATATGGGATACATCCTCCGCTCCCCTCCAAACTCACCTCCCCAGATACAGTGGCTGAAGAAAAAAAGGAGAGAGCAAGGTCTATGCCCATCCAGCAAGGGGGCACTAGGCTGTGCACCCTGAGAACCCAGAAGGCGGGAAGACCAGAGACCCCAGCGAGTCACTTGGAAATCTGAGTGTCAGATGCTCCGTGTAATATTCCCCATGTCACCTGTGGGCAAATTTAGAGACTGGTGGATGAAGTGCCTGTGAGACAGCAGGGAGGGTCAAAAGACAGGGATGATGATTGAAGGAAAAGCAAGTACACCAATTTCCTCACCTGTCAGAGCAGGGGTCATAGGCACTGTCAAAGCCTGATTGAAGTGTGTTAAAAAATATTTAGTGCCATGAGTCATTAAATTACTAAGTGGGCTTTCTTTTGGTGTGATTCTGTACCACTTCCACAATGGCTTCTCCCCCTCCATAACCACAACCTGGATTTTGTATATGTCACAAAACGGTTGTTTTGTGCATGTTTTTAAAGTTCGTATACTTGGTCTCATATTGGACATTTAGATTCTGCAAATTGCTTTTTTTTTCTTTTTTTGCTCTAAATTATGTTTAGAGATTGAACCCTGTGGATGTGTATCACTAGTTTGCTAACATTTATCATTGTATATATCGTATGAGTTTTTCCTGTTGCTAAACATGTGAGTTTGCCATGTTTGCCATTATCAATAATACCACAGTGAACATTTCTGGTTTCCTGGTATGTGTATGAGAGCCTCTTGAATGCTTTATTTATTTTTTTTAAATTTGATGTGTCATAGTGTACACATACCACCCCTACAGGATCACATATCAAAGTGACTGGATCAATTCCAAGACAAGCATCCTCAATAATTTCTAATATTCCATTTAATTTTTGCCAACCTGATAAGGGTGAACTTTTTTCTGATCACAATTTTAGTTTGCATTTCTTCTATGTGTTAGACTCTTAAATTGGTGGCCTCCGAGGAATCACTCATGCCAGCATTTTTGCCTCCATGTAAATCCCCCTCCGTGAATCCAGACTGTCCCCCAGTGGACAACAGAATACAACAGAAATTACCCAGAGCCAGGACTGAACGTAAGCCTCAAAAAAGCCTGCTAGCTTCAACTTCAGTGCTCCTGGGAGTCTCAACTCACCATGTAAGAGAGACCACTAGAGAGGCCACTTGGAAGGGTCACATGGAGAAAGAGAGAACATGGGAACTGAGGAAGCTAGCCCCAGAGAGCAGAGAGCCCAGCTGGTTAGCTGGCTCACCACTGCTCCATTTCTCCAAGCTAAGTACCAGATGTGGGGATGAAGAAGCCATATTGCACCTCCAGATGCAGCAGACAGCATACAGAGCAGAAATAAGCTGTCCTCTCTAGGCCCCATCCAGAACACTAACCCACAGGACCATGAAAAACAGTAAAATAGTGGTGGGTATTAGGGAGTGAACCCAGGACCTTACACACACTAGTCAGGCGTTCTGCCACTGAGCCACATCCCCAGCACACCTCCTCCAACTTTTTTTTTTTTGACAGGGTCTTGGGAAATTGCCCATGTTGGCCTCAAACTTGCCATCCTCTTACCTCAGCCTCCCTAGTAGCTGCGATGACAGGCATGCACCACTGTGCCCATCTCAAAATAGTAGTTTTTTTTTTTTTTTAAAGTCACTAATTTGGGGTAGTTTATTAGGCAACATGAGATAATAAAAGGACTTGATAACTAGTAAGATTAGGCATCTTTTTGTAGATTGTCTACTTCTTTTCCTCCTTTGTAAATTTCTCACTTGTATCATTTTTCCTGTTGTTGTCCTTTTGATTTGGGTTTGCAGAAGTTATTTATATAGACTAGATATGAATCCTTTATTGGATGGATATATTGCAAATTATCTTCTCTGCATTCTCAGTTCATTTTTAAATCCTTCAATTGTAATCCTAAGGCTGTAAGTTTTTAATTATAATGTATATGAATTCACCAGTTTCCCATTAGAGTTTATGCTTGTGTTTGGCTTAAGAAATCCTTTCCTAACCTAAGGCCATAAAAATTTTCTCCATATCATTCTGAAATATTAAATGTTGTGCTTCTTCATTATTATTTTAAATCCATTTGAAATAGTTTTTACTTATGTTGACAAGTAGGAATTCAGTTTTATTTTGCTTCCTTGCAAACAATTGATGCCATATTATTAATCAAATGGTCTTGCATTGATAACAAAATGCATCACCCAGGTGATAAAACAAGCTTCATATGGCTCTGTTTGTGAACTATATGTTCCACTGGACTCTTTGTTCAGCCCTGTTACATTAAGGTATTGCCTCAGGTACTAAAAAATTTTAAGAAGTTTTGTTATCTGCTAGAATGGATTACTGACACTTGTTCTTTCTAAAAATTGTGTTGACTGTTTTGGACCCATTCTGATCCTATTATCTGGAATAAATGGACTTCCATGTAAATTCTAGAATCCGGTTGGCAAATTCCAAAGTAAGCTCTACAAAGATTTTGATTTATAGGATACTATAGAAAGAATTTATGTTTATGATATCGAGCGCTCCTATCCATGAATGTGATATATCACTCCATTTATTTAGGAACCTTTCAATGTCTTTCAATAAAATTTAATAATTTCCTTAGAAAGGTCACATGCATTTGTTCTTAGATTTATTCCTTTGCACCCTATATTTTGTTGTTTTTCCTACTGCAAAATGGTATTTTTTTAATTATATTTTCTGACTGCGCATGGCTGAGAAATAAGAATGCATTTAAATTTCAAACATTCACCTTATGTCTAGCAACCATTCCTCATATTAATTCTAATGTTTCTGTGTAGATGATCATATTACTTTTAAATTAGAATATTCTTTTTTTTTACAATGATGTTATCATTCTCTTCTTTTTCTGGTCTTACTGTGTGAGCCAGGAACTCCAGTAAAATGTTGAGTAAAGATGGTGAATGGGGACATTCCTTTCCTATTCCTGACGTTAATGCTTTCGTTCTAATGATCCACCAAACTACACAGTGCCTTCACGAGGTGCTTTGAACATCCATATGTATATGGTATGATTTTTGTAGTTTTTAAAAATATATTGATGATGATAATATGCTTTTCCTCTGCTTTATCTATAGCTGGAGTGATTTCCCTCTTTTATGTCAGTAAGTCAGTAGTGCATTGTTATGAGGCAACTTGATCTTTTTTTTTTTCGTGCTTGCTGTTGGATTCATATTTCTAGTGTCCTGCTCAAAATTTAAAAAAAAATTAAATTAAAAAATTTAAAATATAATCTTAATTTTTAAATTTTAAAAATTTTAAAATTTTAAATTATTTTCTTGAATGCTACTGGCTTGTCGTTTTCTTGTACTATCCTGTCTAGTGTCACGGATATACCAATGTATAAAATGCACTGGGAAGTCACCCCCATTCCATTCTCTGGAACAGTTTACACTATACAAAAACTTTGTAACTTGCCTGTAAAATCAAATGATTTCTGCTTTTTAAGGTTTTTTTTTTGATAGAACTCTAATTACTAATTTAATTACAGTCAATCTTCATTTGCAGATTCTGTCTGTGTCTACTTGAAAAAAAAAAAGTACTTATAATCCCCAAATCAATACCTGTGGCAATTTTGTGGCCATTCCTTGACACACACAGAGTGGTGAAAATTTTTTTGAGTCACTCAACATACAGCCCAGCTGAAATCACACAAGGTGACCCTTGGCCTTCTTGTTTCCACTCTCAATACCATAAACAAGTACCTTTTTTACAGCCTATTTAACGCCATACTTTTCACAAGTTGGAACTTCTTATTAGTGATTTTGCTGTTTAAAATGGCCTCTCTTACATGCTATTAAAAGGCCGTCCAATGTTCCTAAGCACAAAAAAGCTGTGACTGTCCTTATTGGGGAAAATACATGTGTGAGATAAGCTTAATTAGGGCTCAGGTTATAGTGATGTTGGCTATGAGCTCAATGTTAATGAATCAATAATTCAGTACATTCAGAAAAAAAAGCAGAGGGAATTCATTAATCTGTACTGCTGCTCCAGAAGGTGCTAAGGAACATCTATAATGCAAGATGAAGCTATGGAAAAGATGGAAAGTGGTTAAATTTGCAGATTCATGAGATGATGATGAATTGATGATTAAAAAAAAAAAAACATAGTTGAAGATATTCTTATGAGGCTGAAAACCAAAAAGTTACAATTGTGTCACCCAGGTCAAAAAACCTTTAAAACCGTCTCATTTCCTGCTAGCCAGATCGCACATTTCAAAAAACAACAGTGTGAAAATGTTACACTTGAAGGTGAGAAATAGTCTGTAGATCAGGAAGCTACAGAAGAATTTTAAAAACACTTGCTAATTGTTATGTAGGGAAGGGTGGTGTGGAAAAGCAGGTTTCCAACATTGAGGTCTCTGGCTTGTTTATAAAGGACATTGGCAATAAACCTATATGATGCAAATAGAGTTTCCGTTCATGAGTACATTGTGAGCAGAGACTCATAGGAGCAATAAACAGTTCAGCTCACTGATTCTGTTTGTGGCAACTTTAGAGAACATAAAATAGCTTGACAACTGGAATCAACTGTACTTCAGTAATTTTGAGACAACTGTATGTCTGGCAACCACTGTAAGTTTCTATTTCTTCTTGTGTCAGTATTGGCAAGTACTATTTTCCAAGAAATTAACCACTTCATCTAAATTTAAAATCAATAGCAGTGCAGTTGTTCATCGTATTTGCTTGTCATCTTTTAATATATGCAGTGTCCATAGTTGTTCTCCTTTTTTCACGAAGACTATTGTTTATTGTACCTTCTTCCTTTTTACTGATTACCCTTGTAAGATTAACTTTTTTCACTCAGTAGTCTTGAGGTCCATCCAAGTTATTGAGTACATCAACAGTTTCTTTTTAGTAGAATAATATAATATGATTTACCACAGAATGATTAACCATTTATCTTTAAAGAATGTTTTGGTTGTTTTCAAAGTAGGACTATTACAAATAAGGCTGCCACAAACACACATGTGCAAGTTTTGTGTGAATATGTTTTCATTTGTCTGGGGGTAAATGCCCAGGAGTATGACTGCTGGGTTCTATGGTAAGTGTATATACATGGTTTTACTTCTTTTCTAATTCTTATGACTTTATATGTTTACTCTTATCTCATTACATTGGCTAGTACTTCAAGGACAAAGTTAAATCATATTGAAAACAGTGGGCACCTTTGCCTTAATGGAAATACCTCCCATGTTTCCCTGTTCAGTAAGATTCTAACTACAGGACTTGAAGTTTATATTTTTTATTATGTTGCCCAAGTAGCCATCTATATTAGTTTCCAGCTGCCATCTTAGGGCTGTCCTAAGTACCACAAACTGGGTGGTTTGAGAAACTGAATGTTTTCAGGAGGTAGGATGCATGAAATCAAGGTTTTGGCAAGGCCATGCTCTGTCTAAAGTCTGTAGGGAAGAATCCTTCCTGTCTCTTCCTGGCTTCTGGGTGCTTTGTCAGACAATCTTTGGCATTTCTCAGCTTGCAGTTCTATTCCTTCACCTTCTGCCTCTGTTGTCACATGATGTCTTCCTCTCCCGTGTCTGTGTCTTTATGTCTCTTTTTTTATAAACACACTGGACACATTGGATTAAGAGCCCAACCTAATCCAGTGTGACCTCATCTTAACTTAACCAACTATATTTGCGATGACCCCATTTCCAAATAAAGTCATTCTGTTGCTGCCTTCCTTTGTGTCTTGTCCTTGAGAAAACCAATGAATTTTTAATTTTCTTATGCATTTAAGTAACTTGATAGTTCTTCCTGGAAGCCCTGAAGATGTTTCTTTGTCTTTGAAGTCTATAGTTTCACTAATGTAGGGGTTTTTTTTAATTTTTATTGTTGGTTGTTCAAAACATTACATAGTTCTTGATATATCATATTTCACACTCACTAATGTAGGTTTAATATTTGTGATAAGCATTCTGGAACAATTTTCCAAGTAAAGATGTTGGGAGACAATTCTCTGTATGTTGCTCATATTTCCCTACATATTATAAATGTGCATTAGGCTACCTTTTCAAGAAGACTGTATAGCAATTGGCCTGAAAACATACAGTTATATCTCCCTCCAGAGCAAAGGGAAGACATGCTTACCGTCCAGTATAATGAAGCAAAGGGAAGGAAGCTTCCTCCCCATTATAAAAGATTTAAGTTCCCTAAACTCAAGGTTTCTCTGTGTGCACAGATGTCATCTGGCCTCTTTATATCACTCTGTGAATATCAGGACTCAAGGAATCAGTATAAAAATGGCAACATATTTTGTACTGCTGTTGCTGTAACAAATTATCTTTTCTCTCTGTCCCAAGAGTTTCGTGTTTTCTACTAGCATCTATAAAACTGTGGCAAACTAACTTATCAGCTTATAAGTAGAATAAAATACAAGAACCTTCACAGTTCTTGACCACATGATGGGCTCTTTTAATATGATCATTTAATTTTCTGTTTCTGGATGAGAGTTTTAAATTTTTTTGCTGTTGTTCTTGCATTTTGCTCTTCTTTTCTTCCTAGGACTCCAATTATCTGTAGGCTGAACCTTCTTTGCTCATCTTACATTTCAATCACTTTCATTCGGAAGAATTTTACTTCTTTCATTTTTTAGTTTTCATCATTTTGGCTGTTCTTATTTTTTTTTCTTTATTCAGTGTTCCTTTTTTTACATTTTCTTTCAAATACATTTCTTCTTGAATCCTTTGTAACTGGGTCTTTATTTCTAAAATTGTATTACTTCTTCTTTCATTTTGTTTCCTGAGTTTGGTTCACCATCACTGCATGTTTTTGTTTTTGTTTTTTGTTTGTTTGTTTTTTTTTTTTTTTTCATTTCTGGTTTTGGTCTTTAAATTTTGGTTCTAGATTCTTTTTTTAAAAAATCTTCAAATACATTTCTACTTGCATATAATTCAGGTCAGAACATCACACTACCAGTTTCTTCTACTTCTGTGTTTGTTAGAGGAGAATTTTTATAAGCATCCTGTGGCAGGGTTCACAGTTTAAGTGTACCCCCTTCTGTCAATTCAGTGAAGTGCAAGTTTTTTTGTGGTTGATAATGAGGGAAATGGAAAGGGCTGGTATATCTTGTTCCTTTTTCATATCTGCAGGATCAGTATATTTTTTCTGTCTTACATTTTTCCTCTTCTGCCACATCTAAAGGGATATTATTCATTTCTATCTGATTACTTTCCATGAATCATGTGTACCAGTCAGCTTTTCATCCTTATGACAAAAGACCCAAGAAAATCAACTTGGAAGAGGAAAGATACGTTTTGGCTCACCAATTCAGAGGTCTCAGTCCGTGGTCAGCTGCTCATTACTTTGGGCCTGAGGTGAGGCAGAATATCATGGCAGAAGGGCATGATGAATGAAAGCTTCTCAACTTATAGCAGTCAGAAAGCGGGAGGCAGGGGTGTTTGATATAATCCCCAAGGTCTTGCCCCCAAGGAACCATCTCCTTCAGCTAGGTCTCACATCCTTCCACCACCTCAACAGTCTATTCAAATTAGTCCATCAGAGGACTAATCCACTGATGAGGTCAGAGCCTTCATGATCCAATCGTTTTCTAAAATCCCCACCTCTAAACATGGCTGTATTGGAAAACAATCCTCTAACACATGACTCTTTTTTTTTTTTAAGAGAGAGAGAGAGAGAGAGAGAGAGAGAGAGAGAATATTTTTTAATATTTATTTTTTAGTTTTCGGCAGACACAACATCTTTGTTGGTATGTGGTGCTGAGGATTGAACCCGCACCGCTCGCATGCCAGGCGAGCACGCTACCGCTTGAGCCACATCCCCAGCCCCAACACATGACTCTTTAAAAGGAATTAAAGATCTAAACCATAACACTATGCTTCTCAAGCCAGTTCTAGTCCTGATCATTTTTAAGCCCCTTCCCCTTTGGCTGATTCTGTGAACTACCATGTCCCCAACCTGCGTTCAGTATTTTGACCCATATAGTCACACTTTCTTTTTCTCACCTATGATGAGTTAGCAGCTGCAAGAAAAAAAAAATGGATACTGTCAGGAATGTCAGAGCTGAGTCCCTCTGATAAGGTTGCCAGATTTATCAAATAAAAACATTTTCTGGGAGCAATTTTCCATGTGCTTTGTCAATGCCTCATTCTTCTCCATATTTCCCTTTTCACAGACTCTCTTCAGCCCTACTCTCCTACCCATGGACCTGCAGCAGCAGCAGGTACTCTGTGAGAACATGGTGTTGATTTCTCAACTTACAGGTAGGCTGCTTTCAGGTAATGTGACGGTGTGGATTGAGTGGTTTTATTTTTCTCTTCCATTTGACTTAGTTGATTTTAGAATTAATGTGTGGAGCTAAACAGATTCAGGTGGTTACCATTATTTTCCAGATCTGGAAGCTTTTCCCCATTGTATGAACTTTGAATGTCTATTTTCACTTCTTTTTTGACCCATGAGTTATTTAGAAGGGTGTTTTTAAATCTCAAAATATATACTGTTTTAATATTATTTTTATTTTTCTGTCTCTCACCATTGCATCATTATCAGATATGTAATCTCTATGTTGCTGATTCTATGAAATATAGAGAGAACAAATTAATGGTTATTTTTTATTAGTTTTTATATATGATCTTTGTATGCTTGAGAAGAATGCATATACTCCGATTTCTTACAATAGAAACAAATATACATATATATATGTTTATATATATATCATATATACTCATTTGATCATGTTTGATAATATTATTCAAATAGCCTTAAAATTTGATGTCTAGTTGAGCTGCTAAAGAGAGAAGTATGTAAACAATTTCCCAATGTGATGTGCCTTTGTCAGTTTATTCTTATTGCTCTAACCAATGTTGCTTTGTGTATTTTGAGATTATGTTACTAGGTATAGTCAAGTTGATGATGATTATTTCTTTCTAATGAATTAAAGATTTCATCACTACATGTTGACTCTCTTTATCTTTAAAAAAAACCCATTTCATGTTAATATAGCTATATTTGGTTATTTTTACCTGTCAAATATTATTTTCTATACTTTTATCATCAGCCTTTTAATGACCTTTTGCTTTAGCAATATATATATATATATATATATATATATATATGTATATATGGATTACATGCACACACAAGCATACCTTAATTAGGATACAATTCACAAGTGATGGAGTTTTCAATTGAACTGATAAATTTTGGGGGGTGTGGTACCAGGAATCAAACTCAGGGGCACTTGAACATTGAGCCACATCCTCAGCCCTATTTATATTTTTATTTAGAGACAAGGTGTCACTGAGTTGCTTAGTGCCTCACTTTTGCTGAGGTTGGCTTTGAACTTGAGATCCTCCTGTCTCAACCTCCTGAGCTACAGGGATTACCAGCATATACCACCAAGCCTGGCCAATAATTAGATTTTTAACTAGAGTTTAGTCCACTTAAATTGTGATTGTGGGTATATTTATAAAGGATAATTTTCCTGTGTTATTTGGTATTTTATATACCATCCTGCTATTATACTAGTTTTAAGTTCAGAGAATTTTTTAAGAAACTGATTTCTTTCATTGTGAAAAAAAAACAAAAAACATTTAGTCACTCCATTAGTTGCACTTTAATATTTTCTTCTGTCAAGGCCAAGTAAAATTAGATGTATTGCTACATAAACATACACATATAACTATTTATGTCTAATTTTTCTACAATGAACATATTTTACTTTCATAATCTAAAAAAAAATGGAGATGGTTTAATGTATAGATGGCTAAATAAATAAATAATACTTCTAAAAAAATCATGATGTTACAACCAAATAGACTTACCCACAGCCATACAATGGAAGTAATATGAAGATAGAACCTCTTCACCCTCCTCCCCTAAATAGTCTCACCTATGATGAGTTAGCAGCTGCAAGAGGAAAAAAAAATGGATACTAGCAGGAATGTCAGAGCTGAGTCCCTCTGATAAGGTTGCCAGATTTAGCAAATAAAAATATTGCATGAGATACTAAAAGAAAATCACATGTTGTTTGTCCAAGCTTCAAATATAACTGGGTGTCTGCATTTTACCTGGCAACTCTACCCTCTGGGTCAGCCACACCCGTTCATCACAGGGAGAGCCGAGGGAAGTGGTTTCTGCTGGTAGGCGGACCTCTTGCTCTGCTGAATGAATTTGAGAAGGTCAGAATCTTGCACTCCATCTGGACTCATCATCTCTCACTGCACCTCAGGGGACTTGTTAGCATTTACACTGGGGAATGGGTTCACGGCTGCCATGTGGTTTCAGACTAACAGAGCCAACATCCTAGAACATTTGTAAACTGGAATGTGTTTGAGCGACTTCTTTGAATCTGACCCTGTTCTTCTATTAGAAACCATTTGGACCAATAGGGGGGAAGTTTCAAATTCCATGTTTAAGCCAGATTTATCCTTTTAGAAGCCATATAGAAAAAATCCTGCAAACTTCATTTGCACCAGAACTAGTGATAGCCAAATCCCAACACATGTATCCAGCAGAATACCACGCAGGTGTTAGCCAAAGAAGCCAGTTCTTTAATTTTTTTTCAATTTTAATGGAAAAACTTTATTTTAATGAGCAAAACAAGATGGGAAACAGTTTGTGTAACATGCGACCTTTTGCATAAGAAAGAAGGAGAACATAAAAATATACTTTATTTGCTTGTCTTAATTCACAAGAGCTCAGTAACAGTGGTGACATCTGGTATAAGGACAGGAATGGTGGAAAGAGGACATAGTGGTTCAGGGCATAGTGGAAATGATATTTTTCACTGTATGTTATTCTACATTGTTTTTATTTTGAGACTGTGAATATATACTTTCATAAAATTTGAAATTAAAAGCTGAACATTTTTTAAAGGTTAAAAATAAAGTCTGCTTCTTTTTTTTTTCTTTTTTTGGTGGTGCTGGGGATTAAACCTAGGGCCCCGTACATGCTAGGCAAGCATACCACTGAGCAGCATTCTCAGCCCTTAGAGTCTATCTTTTAAAATTTGTGAGATAAATGTGACTACATATATAATATATGTGTTGTGTTTGTGTGTGTGTGTACATGGTGCCCAGAATTCTACACAGCATATAATAAGCATTCATTTTATATATATATATATATAAAATAGTTCTCTTCTATTTTTTTCTAATACTTTTATTTTATTTATTTATTTATTTTATGTGGTGCTGAGGATCGAATCTAGTGCCTCCCACCTGCTAGGCATGTGCTCTACCTCTGAGCTATAACTTCAGACCACAGTTCCCCTCTCTTTTAATGGTTATTTTTTTCCTAGTTATAAAATTATGTTTTTTGATTAGTGAAAAACTTGAAAGTTAGAGGGGGAAAAAAAACCTAAGGAAAAAAATAATCACTCATTATTCCAGCAATCATAGGTAAATCTTTTAATAGCTTACATATTGCTTATTCATCTTTTATATATTATGTAAACATTGTATATAAGGTGATATATACAATATTTATCCTGTATTCACCTTAAAGCAAAGCCATCCCTTACCATCTCTGTTTTTAATATCTGCAGTATACTCCATCATATAAATAGCCTAGGTCACCTGTTATCTGTCCATGTTCCCACCGACCTGTCAACTCCTTGAGGCTAGGGGTTGTGTGTGATTTATCTCCGTGTCCCCTATGACTGGCACGGAGAGGGATCTTGATAAATGCCTGTAGAATAAATGCACAAATGAATTATCTGAAAATTATCTAAGTAGTTGCTTGTTGGGCATTTGGGTGATTTCCAATTGTGTTCGGTCTTCTAAGTAATGTTAGCACAGTCATCGTCTACATAAATCATAAGTCGCTGAGCCCATCTTCACTTGTTTTCTTAGGCAAAATTCCTAGGAGTGGAATCACTGGCTCAATGGGTAGGGAAAAAAAAACTCAAGGTTGGTAAAATCACATTGCCAATGTGCCTTCCAAAAAAGTTGTCCCAGTCCGCACTCTCAGCAGCTGCGTAGGGGAGACAGGACACGGATCCTCTCTGGAAGTAAGAATTCTTATGCCTTAAGTTTATGTTATTTGTACAAGAAAATAGGCCAGGCACAGAAGAATGAATAACACCCGAACTCAATCTACATGGCATCTAAAAAAGTGTGTGTCGTACACTGAGTAGAACAGTGGTTACCAGAGGCCAGGAAAGTAGTGAGGGGAGGCAGGGATGGAAAAGGATGGATCAGGGGGTACCAAGTGACAGGCAGGAAAAGCAAATTCCTGTGTCCTATCACACAGGAGAGTCACTGTAGATGAGAAAAGTGTACTGTATATTAAAAAAAAAAACTAGGAGAAAAAAAAGAAAGATTTTGAATGTTTTGACCCACAAAAAATGATCAGCATTTGAGAAGTGTATGTTGAATCTGATTTAAACATTAGCTAGTGCATACAGGTATCAAAACATCAGATGGGACCACATAAAGATCTATAATATTTGGGTCAGTTAAAAAGATAAGAGTCATCCAATTATATTAATTTGAAATTTTGTAACGTTTTAGTAAAATTGAACAGGTTTTCAAGTTTTATGGAACGTGATTTATTTTTTCCTTTTTTTTTTTTTAATACCAGTTGCTTGCTGATGCACTTTGTCTATCTACTTGTGGCCTTTGCGTTTTTCTTCTCTCTTCCTTTGTTTCTCCTATTACCTCTTTAGATATTGAGGAATCTCCTGCTTGTTTCTCACTTCATAGCTCACTGTCTCCAGGGAATCTTTTAGGTGTATAAGAAAGATTTATAACATGAACAATTTCCAACATATAGAACAGCAGAAAGAAAGGTACAAGGGACCTCCAGCTACACCCAACCTCAATGACCATCATGTTTTATCTGTTTCTGGCCCCAAACACACATACAGATAACCTGGAGTTATTGGTGAAACACTGCAGCCATGCATTTAGGACAAATGAATGGCCAAGTCCTCGCTAAAGTCACCCAAATCTGCAGAAGAGAAGAATCATCTATTTGCATTGGATGAATATAGAAATAATTAGTCTCCGCACCTGAGTGTTTGCTAACAGATCGCCCTCCTCAACCAAACTCATAATTTAGCAGCATTAACACTGTGATTTCTTAACTCGGCCCTATTAAATAGTAGCTCATGTTGAGAAAGGACACAAAGTTTATTCCCCCTCCTCTCTCTTTGCCACCCTGGAAGCAGCAAACCCTGCCCTTCCCCTTGCGGACACACATTTCATGCCTGAAGCAGAACTCCAAGATGGTGGCAGTGTCTTCAGTTCCACTGTTGGAACCATTTATCCAATTTCAAACCTCAGTAGAAATCAGAAGTTGACGGCTCTGAGTGGGCAGGGTGGAGCAGGAGGAGAAAAAGAGGAGGAGGGAGGGAGAGATCATGAGGAAGACATGTCTTGCTAGGCAGCAAAAGTCGTTTTTAAAAAAATAAGTGCTTGCAAAGACATAACTGCAGCCAGGCTGGAAGAGGAGAAGGCCACGCTGGCCCCGTGCTCCGGCCGGCCGTTCCCTGTGCTAATCCCAGTGAGAGCAACAGGAGCCCCAGGAATCTGAGCTGCCTGCCTGACTTCAGCATCTGGCGCTGGAGGCCGGGGCTGAGGATCAGGGGAAGCTCTGTCGTGTGGGTGAAGAAATACCAGCTTGTCAAGGCCCAGGACAGGCATGGCAGGGATCCCAAGCCTCCTCCAGAACAGTCCATGTGCTTTTTATTGATCTGTGCCTGCAAAGTCAAGTTTCCGCCCCTGTGAGCCCTCTAGCATCTCCTGGATGGGTATGATGGAGAGAGACAGAGAGAAGGGAGAAGTTCAGCCTTTTCACACTATCAGGGTCCAGCAAGTGTGTGTGTGTGCGTGTGTGTGTGTGTGTGTGTTCATGTGCATCTGCATGCACACGATTGGATGCACTTGACAGCGTGTGTCTGCGTCAGGCTTTGGAAGCTGGAAGTTACAGAGCACCTTGTTCTAAATGAAGCCTGCTATCAAGTGGTAAACAAGGAGGATTCTGGGGGATTAAAATGTCCAGTCTGACCCAAAGCCAGGCCTCTGCTAATGTGCATGGTGGCCAGGAGGTGGCTGGGTGGTGCCTGGAAAGGTTTTAAAAGGCTCGAGGCCGGCACGAGGTGTGTGAAACCAGAGCTGTGCCTTTCTGTGGAAAAAGCCAGAGGAGAACAAGGAGGAGACAGACTCTCTCGCCATGAAACGTGTTTCAAGAAGTATCTTTTGAATTAAAATAGATGCACTCCTAAAATAATCTTGTTTTTGAAACATCAGAAATCTTAGGAAGAGGAAAAGGCTATCAATACACTTACCCTTTGAATCTGTTTTGGCCCTTGCTATTTATAATGTATTTTTCCTCCATGTGGCTTAAAATAATCAACAGACATTGTCACATTAACTCTTGCAATCCCCCCTGTCCTTCCACAGATGCCTGCCCTCCAGGGCCACAGAGGACACAGTCCTGGCTCTGGCGGGGATGGCCTCTGCTGCCCTTGCTCCTCTGAGCTCCCTTGGCCTGCCTGGGCCGGGGACAGCCTCCTGGCCATTGTGAGTCAGGACCTTTCTTGTTGCACAAATCCAAAGAGGCAGGGAAGCTGCTGGAGGAGCGCACTAGGACATCCACCAACAAGACCCTAGCACCGTAGGCTGGGTGTCTGCCACAGTGTCCTGACCAACTGGAGTCACCGTGAGGCCCCTGGCAAGGTATTGCGATCAGCAACATACTTCAGGTATTCATAGGTCATTTATTTTTCACAAGTGGAACAAATTAGAGTGATCTCAAGAGGATGCAAAATGGCAGCCCACACAATAGGTATGTATTAACTTTTCAAACTCAGGAGAATACACATAAAAATCCATACCATCGTCTTCACTTGTAAAAGCAATGAGCCGGCAACCCAAGGCTGGTACTTCCACCTGTCAGCTCTCTCCTTTGGCAGGGAGAGAGCTCCCCGATAGACACTGTGAGGAAGACACGGTCAGCTCCTGATGGGCATTTGAGGTGTGACCTCTGCCAGGCAGGGACAAAGGCTGGTCTCCTGGGCTCTGAAGCCTATGCAATTTGAAGGTCACATTTAAGAAATATATATATTTCTTAAATAGATATAAACATATATAAAAGAGTTACAAAACTGCATCTACGAAGTGCCTTGGTCTGCTTTCTGTTGCTACGACAGACTAGGTAATTTATAAAGAAATTTGCTTTTTATGATTCTGGAGGCTGAGAAGTCTAAGATTGAGGCCTCCTCTGGTGACGCCACGTGCAGCAAAACCTAACGCTGTTTCCTTGCTGATGGTAACGCTGCAGAGCCCAGAAGTGACCAGGACTTCATGTGGTGAGGGGGAATATGTAAGAGACAGAGCCAAGTGCCTTATGTAGCAGACCCACTGCGGAGATAACCCATTAACCCATCCATCCACAAATTGATTAATGCCTTCATGAGGCAGGGGTGTCACGTTTATTTATTTATTTGTTCATTTATGTATTTATGTATGTGTTTGTTTATTTATTTATTGCAGTATTGGGGATTGAACCCAGGGCCTCACACATGCTAGGCAAGTGCTTTATCACTGAGCTACATCCTCAGCTCCCTGATCACGCCCCAAAGGCCCCACTTCCTGATACCTCACAATGGAGGTAAAATTTCAACAGGAGTTCTAGCGAGGCCAATCAAACCCTAGCACAAAGTTAGGCACAAAATGAATATTTATTAAGGATGAGTAAAGAAATTATGCAAAATTACAGTTTGATGACAAATACCAACAATGACAATTATTATTTACAAAAGGATACCAAATCCATACGTATCCCAAAGTCCATAAAAATAAAATAATTTGGAAAAATAAAAATTTTTTTTCTATATTTTTTGGCTGTGTACCCTTTGATTAAGGCTCCATATGAAAAAGATTTTCTAATATTTTCTCTAGAGAGAATAGATGGAAATTTAATGTTTCCTTTAGATCAGCTGATTAAAACTTTTCTTAATTATTGATAATTTAGATAAGTTTCCTTTAGCTTCACTGCTCATCACTGGCAATGTCATGTGCATTTTTAGGATTGTTGACAAGTTTAGGAAAATGGTTATCAAGTTTCTTTCATGTATTAGCAGTTGTACTTTGGGCTTGAAATACTGCTTGGTCTGTGCCTGTAGCACAGGAATTCTAATTTACTCTACATGACTCCCATCAAACAGGAAAAAAGGATAGATAGTGCAATTATAACTGCATGCTCTGCCTTATAAAGTACGTTCTGGTATAAATGAACTTCTGTTTGGACGAGGCATTGATGAGAACTGAATCCATTGCCTAAAATTTTATATGCCTAATTATCAGAAGATTGTCCCACAAGAAAAAAAAGGAACACTCATGCTCTGGTAGGATGACAACTTCGTATGATTTCCACTATGGAAATCAGTATGGAAATTCTTCAAAAGACTAAGAATAGAACCACCACATTACCCAGCTATACCACTCTTGGGTACTTATCCTAAAGAACTAAAATGAGCACACGTAGTGATAAATGCACACCTATGTTTATAGCAGCACAATTCACAATAGCCAAGTTACAGAACCAGCCTAGGGGTCCACGAAGAGATGAATGGATAAAGAAAAGTGGGTCTATATACACAATGGAGTTTTGTTCAGCCATAAAGAAGAATGAATTGATGTCATTTGCTGTTAAATGGATGGAACTGGAGAACATCGTGCTAAATGAAATAAGCCAGTCTCAGAAAGTCAAGGATCAGTGTTTTCTACAGAAGAAAAAGGGAAAAAGGGATATTTCATCAGGAAGAAGGAAGAAGGAATGGAAAGGGGAGGTACTGGGTAATGACATTGCTCAACTTATGAACATGTATAAATATGCCACAATGAACACCACTATGATGTATCATTAAAATGTGCTAATAAAGACATTTTAAAAAAACAATCAAGTTTCAGTCTCTAAAAGAAATTACCCCATAGAATACCATAGACTCTGTACATTTCAAGTCTTGTTTTTCTTGCATTATCCACCCACCTCCAGAGCTGTGTGCCATGGGCATGTTCATGTCAAGATGCTGAGCAAGTTTGCAGAGTGGGCAGTGAGGATATTTCTGGAAGCCTTTCCTCGGCCAGCATAGCCAGTATTTATTTATCACAGAAATGCATCACACTAAACCCAAACTAAACACAACCCAACTCAAACCTCCTTAGCAGATACCAGAAAAGTCTTTGGCTACATTACGGTCTCCTGACACAAAAAGGAGTTTTACAGAGAAGAGAACAGACAGTGACCATGGTCTTAAGCTTTCAGGTTACCGTTTACCTTTGCAAACTCCACAAAAAACCTAGAACCATGTAGACACATTACTGAGATCCCTCCCAAGGTCTTGAAAATGACCTGAAGGCCAAACCTCATTTGCTTCCCAGTGAATCAGTCTATGCTAGTGGATAATACCGTTCTTGCTCCCTGCCTTTCATAAAAACAAAATGAGGTTTAAAAACCTGTAGACATGCTGGAATTTCACATCCCCTCTGCCCTTAGGATCTGAGCCAGGCCCCATGAAGTGCCCTTTGCTGCAATACCACTGGCTGTTGTGGGGCCTGTAAATTATGGTAGTGACTTAGTTCCCCAAGATAATCTTTTGGAGTCTTGTCTAAATCTTATGAAGGAAATGTATCTTACATGTGGCCATTGCCCACCAACTATGTCTCACCCTTATAGAAACAGAAGAGGACTCCTGGGAGGGAGGGAGGCCCATCCTTATATTCCAGGTAGAGGAGAGGAAAATGCTCTGAGGTTTTTGGGACCAGGATTAGACTCCTTTGAAACCATCCTTAGCCCAAAGCTCGTTCCCTCATTCAGAGACTCAGCTTTCTGCCATCCCGTCTCATACCTGTTGAAACACAATACATGCAGCCTTCAAATGGATCTCACCTAGTACGTTATAGTTGGTTATCACTCCAATAATGTCATATCACCCACCAGCCCAAACCTCTTGAGAGCTACTATTCATTCTCAAGGACCTATGTGAATTAGAGCTACTCTGCTTCATTCCAGAGCCTAATTTTGTTGCACACATTTGTCCTTCTCCTTTGGACCAGAGGACTGTCCTAGGCATGTTCTGGTCAAGGTCGTGGCAGGGGTACAGGACAGCGATTGGAACCATGTGAGGTCTCTTAAGACTCAAGGCTTGGAACTAGCCCACAATAGCTATCTATGACTGTGGATGACCAAGGCAAATCCTACGGACAGCTTCAAAATTGAAGGTGGGAAGTACACTCCACTCACAAGCAGGCTATGACAAGGGTGTGAATTCTGGGAGGGATAAAAAATTGGGGCCAATAATTCAATATATCATACGTCAGGAGGAGCAAAGTTGACAGATGGGCAAGCCCAGTAGGGAAGAGGGGATTTGGGTGTGCCACAGTCAACATAGCTTTAGTAGGGCATTTGGCAAGGGCAAATGTGAACAGCTGGGTGGATTTATTGCTGAACCACTGTGCCCAAAGAGCATTGGCTCATGGATCGATGTCCATCTGGAAGGGGTTTGCTGTAGCATGCCACTGGCTTTCACAGTACTTTGCTGCTTTCATCCACATTTTGGATGTAGGTATTGGAATCGTGTTTTATCAAAGTTTTAGATGATGCACAGCTGAGCAGGGTGACTAGTGTTCTTTGAAAGAAATATCAAAACTGATATCAACAGGCTGGATTTACGGGTCCAAAACAACAAAAGTGAGCAAACAAAGAAACTCACATTTATTGAACAGCTACTATATGCCAATCACAAATTTTGTTGAAACTTTGCAACTTTGAAGTAGGTAATGTTATGCTCTTTTTTTCTTAATTGAAAATGATAACATAGAAAAAAAACAAACTATGTCCCAATCAAGCAAAATAAAGAAAATAAAATTAGAATAGAAATTAATAAAAGAGGATAGAAAAACCATAGAGAAAATCAGCATAGTAAGGCCTGTTATCCCAGTAACTCAGGAAGCTGAGACAGCTGAGACCTCACAATTTTGAGGTCAGCCTCAGCAATTTAGCAAGATCCCATATCAGAATAAAAGGTAATCAGGGCTGGGGAGGTAGCTCAGTGGTAAAGTGCCTCTGGTTTCAATTTCTAGTACCAAAAAGAAGGAGGGGAGAGAGAGGGGGTGAGAAGAAATCAAATCAGTAATTTAAAAACTTTTATAAAGAGAAGTCCAACCTCAAAAAGATTTATTGGCAAATTTTATAGAGATATGAAAAATTGTGTGATATATATGTGTAATAGGAATTGTAATGCATACTGCTGTTATTTATTTATTTATTTTAAATCAATTTTTTAAAAAATCCAAAGAAGAACTAATATAAAATCCTTGACAACTTTTTACAAAAACTAGAAGAGGAGGAAATCTTTCCAACTTATTGTAAAGACCTCATGAGAGAAAAAAAAATTCTACAGAACAATATTCTTTATCAAAATAGATGCAAGAAAATACTAGCTAGCAAAATTTAGCAAGGAAAGAATGATACACTATGCACAAGTGAGATTTGTCCTGAAAATGCAAGATTAGTTTAACATCCCCAAACCAATTAATATAATAAACCATATTAATAAAATCAAGGACAGAAACCATAAGATTATTTCAATAAGTGCAGAAAAGGCATTGGACAAAAATCAATACCAATTCATGATGAAACCGTGCTCAACAAGAGAAAGGGACTTTATCTGACAGAGGGAATCCATGAAAAACCTACAATTAGTATCATGCTAAATAGGGAAAGACTGAATCTTTTCCCAAAGATCAGAAACAGGGTAAGGATATCTGTCCTTATCACTTCTGTTTAAAATATGTTGAAGGCTTTGGTGAGAAAATTAGATAAGAGAAATAAATAAAAGGCATCAAGATTGGAAGAAAATAACCATCTATTTGCAGATGATATGGTCTTGTATGGAGAACTCCTAAGAAACCCACTAAGACACTATTAGAAGTAATAAGAATTGTAATGCAAAAAAAAATCAATAAGAGAGCTCATGTACAATGGCATAATTTGCTGTGAACTTTATATACAGAGTTATGAAAATTTGTGCTGTGAATGGATAATTATGAATGTAATACATTCCATTATTGTCATGTATGAAATAAATAAATAAGAAAAAAAAAAGAAGTAATAAGCAAGTTTGGCAGTGTGGCAGGATACAAGATTAACACACAAAAGTCAACTGAAGTTTTATGCTTCAATGAACTTTCTAAAATTTGAATTAAGAAAACAATTCTAGTTACAATAACATCAAAAATAACAAACACTTAAGTGTACATTTAACAAAAGAAATGTAACACTTGAATGACTTGCATGCTGAAAACTATAAATTATTGTTGAAAAAAATAAGTAAGAACTAAATAAATGGAAAGACATACCAAGTTTATCATTTGGAAGACTTAATATTTTTATAATGTTTACCAAAGTAGCCTACAGGTTAATGCAATACTTATCAAATTCAATTGCTCTTTCTTTTTTTTTCTTTCTTTCTTTCATTTATTTATTTTATTTTTTCAGCAATTGAAGAGCCAATTCTAAAATTCAAGCAAAAATTTCAGAGACCTAGAATAGCCAAACAATACTGAAAAAGAGGAACAACTGGAAGACTCACATTTGCTGATTCCAAATAACTACAATGCTACAGTAATCAATACTATATGGTACTAGCATAAGAACAGACATACAGATCTATTAAATAGAATCAAAGGTCCAGAAATAAACTCTTACATTTATGATCAATCAATTTTTGACAAAGGTATCATCCATTAACAGAGAAAAACATAGCCTCTTTAACACATAGTGCTGGCAATATTGGAGTTCCACCTATAAGAAAATGCAGATGGACCCCTACTCCACATCATATCCAAAATAACTCAATGGATCAACAACAAAAATAGAAGAACATAAACCACAAAATTCTTAGAAGAAAGTATGGTAGCAAATCTTCATTACTGAATATTTGGCAATAGATTCTTAAATATAATATCCAAAGCCTGAGCAATGAATTTCAAACTTTTGTGCTCCAAAGCACAAAAGAAAGCATCATCAAGAGTGAAAAGTACAACCTACAGAATGGGAAAAACACATTTGCAAATCATATATCTGATATGGGATTTTAATCTACAATACAAAAAAAAACTTCTTATAACAAATAGTAAGAAGACTCTAATTTTAAAATGGGCAAGATTTGAATAGGCATTTCTTCAAGGAAGATATACAGTGTCTGACAGACATATTAAAAGATGTCAACATCATTAATTACTAGGGAAATGCAAACAAAACCATATGAGATCACATTTCATGTCCACTAAGAAGATATTTTTAAATGGGTGTTTGTGAAGAATTGAAGAAATTGGAACCCTCGTATGTTGTTGGTGGGAATGTAAAATTGTGCAGCCACTTTGGGAAACAGTTTGGTAATTTCTCTTAAGAGTAATGGTGGTCACTATATGACCCAGAAATTCTACCTGTAGGTATGTACCCAAGAAAATTGAAAACATACATCCATACAAAGACTTAGACATAAAAATGTTCATAAAAAAACATTGCTCATGATACCTAAAAAGTGGGAATAACTCAAACGTGCATCAGCTGATGAATGGATGAACTAAAGGTGGTACATCTACTCCATGAAATATTATTTGGCAATAAGAAAGAAAATTAAGTACTGATACCTGCTACAACATACTGAACCTTGAAACCATTATGCTAAATGGAACAAGTCAAGCATAAATAATGAGACAATATATGACTCCACTTCTATGGAATGTCCAGAATGGCCATGTACATGGAGACAGAAAAATAGATTAGTGATTGCTTAGGGCTAGGATAGGGGTAGGAGAGGAATAAGGATTGACATGAATAGGTACAGAATCTGTAAGGAGGACAAAAATTGTCTAAAATTAGAGGGTGCTAAGTTTGCAAATCTGTGGATATATATGATAAGAAACCTAGAATCGTTTGCTTAAATTGGTAAATAGATGGTATACGACTTATATTTCAATAAGGCCCTATTTTAAAAACTGACTATCCAGGTGAAAAAAAGGAGCTATATCCTTGGGAGGTGCTTCCCTGTAGTTTAACATGCACGTGTCACCTGGACATGGTGTTAAAAATCCAGATACTGTTTGCTTCTGGTTCTCGCACCACCCCTTGAAAAGCAAGATCCCAAGGTAGTTCGACATCTTTCTTGTTGCCCAGCTGGTGAAAGGGGAAAAGTCTAGATTCAAGTCCATTGGACAGCAGGGTTTCTAGTCAGTGGTTAACTGAAGGATACCGCAGGCTTGACTTCTCACAGCTGTTGTGAAAAATAGTCCAGGGTTTTATATAATCATAACCTCAGCGGGTCAACAGTTCATCACAATCTCTAAAACTATGACTGCATTCTTAAACTGAATTGATAGTGTCCATCCTAGTAGAGAAAGGGTAGCCTTGTGTACCTCAGTTCAATCAGGCCACGTTGGGAATCCAGAGCTCTGATGTGGGAGCCACATTGAGCAGAATACTGGAAAGCCATAGTTTGTCTACAACAAGGGAAGCTTCATGGTGAGGGGAATAGATGCCTTATCCTAAGGAGAACGGATAAATGATGGGGAGGCTTTATACTCACAAAGTAAAGATTTATGCTGGGTGTGGTGGTGCACACCTGTACTCCCAGCCCCTTCAGATGCTGAGGAAGGAGATACTTGAACCCTAGAGTGTGGGGCCAACCTGGGCAATCTAGTGAGACCCTGTCTAAAAAAAAAAAATAAAGATTCCAACATGCTAGAGTAGCTTTAAAGAAGGGCTATCCTATGAAAGAGAAACTAAATGTTTCCTATTGTGACCCAGAGAACAGAACAAATATTAAGAAGGGAAGGTTGCCGAGCACGGTGGCTCACGCCTGTAATCCCAGCGTCTCCAGAAGCTGAGTCAGGAGGATCACAAGTTCAAAGCCAGCCTCAGCAAAAGCAAGGTGCTAAGAACTCAGTGAGACCCTGCCTCTCAATAAAATACAAATAGGGCTGGGGATGTGGCTCAGTGGTTGAGTGCCCCTGGGTTCCATCCCTGGTATCTGCTCCACCTCCCCCAGTCAAAAAAAAGAAGGGAAGGTTGTAGGGAACTCACTCTGACAAATGAAAAAAATACTAAAAATCGAATCATTAAAAGCTTCCCATCTCACTTCAAGATGCAGAAACCACACATTATTGGCTTAAGCCAAATGGAAAGTTACTTGTTCACAGGGCATGAAAGTCTAGAGATAGATAGGTTTCAGGCACTCCATCCTTCCATGCTCTTTTCTGCATGTTGACATCATCTTCAGGCCATCTCCTTCAGTAGTGACAAGATAGTCGCTAACAGCACCCGGCTTAGATCTTCTCACTTGAGTAACCAGGAAAATGAATGGGCCCCCTTCCCAAGGGTTCCACGAACATTCTCAGGGCTGTTGCTGTACAGCCTGGATCACACACCCATTCTTAAGCCAGCTGTTGGGGTCACCGGGGGAAACATGATGATTTACCAGAACTTCCACTAATACTGGAGGTGGGGCCAGCCCCTGCCCAAACCATAAAGACTGAGACTGGAGAAGGGTTGGTTCTAAAAAGAATTTTTTTTAAGTAATTGCCTGGGTGCTCTTTCCTGAAGAGAAGTCCGTCAGTAGCCAACAGATTTCCTGACCAACTATCTAAATTCAAGAGGCTCCTTTGGGAGAGGAAGGGGCTCCCCACCATAGGAGGCAGCCAAGCAGAGGCGGAAGGACTTCTATCACCTTTGTGTAGTTGGGAGCAGCAGATGGAGGCCAAATCTTAACTTTTCACCTCTTCTCAGTGCAGCAATTGCTCTGAAGCACTTGCCTCTGCCTCAAGATCCCTTTCATCATAAAGAAGCTTCCTGATTCACATTTCAGAGGATTTTTCAGGCCCTAATTGGAAACAGACTTATTTCCTTTTGCATTCTCTTTTAAGTCAGCCATACGGCCTAGATAGACGCTCTCTCTGTGTCACTGGCCACAACCTTATGTCTTTACTCTCCTTAAATACACTCTCTCCCAGGGGATGTTGGAGTGAGGCCCCAGCCCAACATCACCGTCTCTTGCATTATCATTTCTTCTACATGGATCTTCAGCAAGCCATTTCTTATTTGAGGCAAAGTATTTGTTTTACCAGAAAATAAGATCCCACGTGGCAACTATATAAAGGTACATGTGTGTACTGTGTGTGTGCGTGACCATACGTACACATATGTGCATGCATCTGTGTGTGTGTACGTGTGCACATTGCATGGGTGAAGGAGCAGGGTGCCACTGAGAGGATGTGACAGTGCTTGGGATTTGGGGACAGGAATCTCTGCCAGATGCTGGAACTCAAGTGAACTCCTGCAGTCAGGATGGCCCTGGGACCCCAGCAGTAGCTCACACAGCCTCAGTGGCCACAGACTTGACTCTTCCCTCTCATGACTGACTGGCCTGCCTTTTCCTTGTTCTGGAAGAGAACTATCTCTGGATCCGAGTTTCTGTTTTGCTCCAGACAATAGGCCAGCTTTAATCTAAATCTCTACCCCTTTTCCAAATACCCATGGCCAGGAGAGGAGGGGTGAAGCCAGACACAGATCTGTGCAGGCTGTCTTTCAGTGAGTGTGTGACCAGCACTGCTGAAGTGGGGTGCCCACCTAGCCAGCACCCTGGCTGTGTCAAGTGCATCCCTCCCCTAGCATCCAAGTGTTGCAGAGAAGATTAGTAACCAACCAACGGAAAAGGAGTAAACAGATCAGGCCATCAGAGCAGCAAGGAATTCTCATCTTTCAAATGACAGAGGCAGAGGAGGAGGGGGGGACCCTTGTGCAGGACCCAGTAGACAGTGCTAGGAAATGGGTTCAGATTATGGAGAAGAATCCTTAAGAAATCCTTACTCCTTAAGAAATCCACCAAAGCACAGATGTCCTCTGCACTGGTAGCCTATGGGAGGGTGCATTCAAGTATGTGTGTCCACACTGTCCCCAGGGAAAGGCTGGATGTGCTACAGATCATACAGATTAGGAAACTAAAGCTATGCATGATAGGACAGGCAGGTGGCCCCACCGTGCCCTGCTCAGAAATTGACACCCTCTTCTCTAAGACTTTTAAATGATTCACTGGGGAGGGGGCCCTACCTAAAGAATTAGGAAGAGCCAGACCACAGAGTGACCCAGTTCTCCGTTTCTTGCTGAAAATAAGACTGAAAACATCTCACAACATGAGCATCCGAGGGCTCACCAACCCTAACCTGGAGGCACCATTTTCATGAAAATATACAACCAGAGGGCTGGAGGGAAATGCTAGGGGACACAGTGTTTCCAGGCACTGCAAGAGAATTGGACACAGCAATTAATGGAATCTTATAAAACAAATTCAAATTGATCAGTCAGTAAATTAGAGTATTGCCACCCAGACTGAAACCGATTTAAAGGAACATAAATTGAGTCAATAACAAATGTGGAAGGAGACAGGAGTCGGGGGAGAGAATCTGGTGTAGCATTATTGGAGTTTATGTTATTTATTATAGGGGATTAATAGTAATAAAAAAAGGCTCCCGTGACAAAGCCTTTGAAAGAAACTACAATGTAAAACTTAGATCTATAAGAAAGATCTGGCTTTAGGAGCTTAATTGAAAATATTAAATAGAAGACAGCAATTTAATTAAATATAAAGATGATGATAAATTGGTGAGTTGTGTCTCATCATGGGAAGAGAGATCTTGAACAAAGGGTGTGATCCAAAGACTTGGAAATATATTTTTGTAAAGGGAAAGAATATCAGTTATGAGCTTGCTTTTACTTCTCTCCCTGGGAGGGCTCCTGGTCTGATACTGGTACCAGGGCTCCTTTATGTAACCCAGGACCCTTTAAAAGAAAATTCAGAGCACATTGCTCCCAGCATCTCAGGAGATCACACTGATGGTGCTGAGTCCAGTGCATTATGAGACCCCTAAAGGTCTATCTGCCTTTCACCCCACTCTAGAGAGAGAAAGCCCTTCCCTGGCTGGGATGAGCCCCATCCCTGTGTGCACAGGTCCTCCCCCCAAGTCTACTGTACCCAATCAGGCTGTCCCTGGCATCCAGATTCTACACATGAACCAACAGAAGAAGTAAAATTCATCACCAGATGAGGCTAAGAGTAAGAAGTGAGGAAATTCAGGCTTGAGAGCTATGATACGGCTCACTCCTGCAGCAGCTGACCGCCAGCCCCCTGTTGCCTTCCAACAGTGCTACCCAAGCATCGCTTGCTCACACGTGCTCACCCAAGAGAAGGCAGCAGCTAGAACTGCAGTTTCTGCGAAGAGGGGAGAATGGGCATCCAAGTCCTGACAGCTGGACAAGGAGAATGCACACAGGTTACAGGAAGGAACCATGACTAAGAAAAGTCAGGATGACTCCAAGAGCCAGAGAAAAAACCCGAGGGCAAGGGGGTGAGGGCTTCTCCTCCTCAACCCTAAAGAGTCAGGAAGGCTGCCTCGCAGGTCCAGCCTCCCCAGCTAGGCTTGGGGTGCCCTCTTCTGTGCTCCCATGATTCTTGTTACCTATGCTGTCCCTGGGGACTTAGCCTGTTGTCTTCTGGTCACCAGTTTACCAGCTTGTCTCTCCCATCACAGTGGGTCTTAGTCATCGCAGTCTCCCCAACACCCAACAAAGAACCTGGCACAGTAGTTGACGGAGTGAATGTCTGGCCAAGAGTGTGGCATCTGCAGCGGAGAGCTAGGCTTCAGAGCCCAAGACTATGGTGGTTATGGCCACCTGAGGCCTTAGCTGTCCATCTGAGCAGCTGGTCAGGGAGAGTTGGATGCTGCATACACGTGTGGGTGAGTAATGTTTGGGAATGCAGAAGAGTGTTGAGAAATGTCCATTTTGGACTCTTTAGAAACATCCTTCATGGTCATCTCTGCATGCAACTGGACTTCAAAGGTGTGGCCTTTTTCTGAGCTCTTGGGGTAGGTCTGAGATGAGGCCAAGAACTGTGCTGTTGGATATGGGGAGAGAAAGGGTGCCATACAGAAGGCCCCAGTGGACGTAGATAGGACATGGATTAGTTTTTTTTTTTTTTCTTTTGAGCTGAGTGACAGGTGCATGAGGGTTCATTAAATTTCCATTTACTTTTATATATGGTTGTATCTTCCATAATAAAAAATTGTAATAAAGCAAATTTTTACATTTTAAAAAGACATTAACTTCAAATGATTTCCCCCTCATAGTCTTGCTCTCTTTCATCTCCTCTAACACCTGGTCCCCAGGTGTGTTAGCTTTTCCATGGCTACAACAAAATACCCGAGATAGTCAACTTATAAAGAGAAAAGTTTTATTTTGGCTCCCACCAGGGTTCCACAGTTCCCTTTGAGGCCACACCTCCACTGACCTAAAGACCTCCCTCTAGGCCCCACCTATTTACGTTTCCATCACTTCCCAATAGCTTCACCCTGACCATCAAGTCTTTAAAACACGGGCCTTTGGGAGATTCTAGATCCAAACTATAGCACCAGACCCGCAGGGCTGGCATTACCGGGAGACACATTAGAAATGCAAAGTCACAAGACCATCCTGCCTATTAAATCAGAAACTCTGGGATGGAACCCAGAAAACTGTGTTCAATGGGCCCTGCAGGTGATAATGTTGCAAATACCCATTTGAGAACCACTGGTCTAATGTATTTTTTTAATATAATCTGCTATTTCTTGACTTCTACAAATTGGTGATTTTCCCAAATTGGTGAAAGCCCTCTCCCCATTGCCTTTGGGAGCATGTGCTTTCTTCTCAGCTGGCACACACTCAGCTCCAGCCTGGCTCTGTGACCCGGCATCCCTTGTACACACAGCTTGAAGTCGTTCTGGCTCCGTACCTAGTGGACCCAGCCTCTGACAGCACTAGCAGACTAGACGTGTGCTAGGCACACGTCTGAGCCCCTAACAGGTGTTATCTCGTTTGATAATCACAATAACCATAAGGAAGTTACTAGTATTGCTCTCATTTTACAAAAGAGCAAAACATTACAAGTGAGCTTTCAATGATTTAACTAGTTTGCCAAGTTCACCCAGTGGGTAAAATGGTGAAGTTGGGATTCTGGAGAATGAACCTTAACCACTGCACTATCTTGCCTGTCTTGTCCCTTGTCTGACTCTAACTGCATGACCCAGGACAGATCTCCTTCCACAGACCAAGCCTGCACCTAGCTTGGACACCAACTTTCAGGTTTGATCACGTATTTATGCCCTGGAGCTGGGGCTACCTCTTGTTTGGCATCTGCAAGGACATTCACCTGGTCAGTTAAGAAGCTTCCAAATACAAGGAACAAATCAGTGGTTCTAGAAACAGGGAAAATTCATCACCTCACCTGACATGGGGTTCCTAGGAGGAGTGGCTGTGTAACAGGGTTATGCAGAGGTCCATGGTGCCATCGAGGACCCAGATTCCTTCCTTCTTTCTTCTCAGCCATCCTTAGCATTTAGCTCTCTCCTCAGACACTAGACTCTCTTGTGGCCACAGAGTGAGACTTACCATTCCTGACATCACATCCCGATAAGAAGAGGAGGAGACCATCTTCTCATACATATCCCAGCAACCTCCCCCATAATTCATAGGTGGAACTAGGTGACATGCGCATCCCTAACCCAATGGCTGGCAAAGAGAAATGAGACTGACCTGATCAGTTCACCCTGGTCAGGATGTACCAGAAATTTCAGGGTGGAGGAAAAAGTAGGACTCAGTCAACAAGAAGGAGGAAGGAATGGCTGATCTGAGTCCTGCTCCGGAGCTTGTTCCAGGACCTTGGGACAAGAAGAATGCTGTCCGATTGCACATCCCCAAGAGGGAAAAACAGTTGTTAAGTCACTGAGATTTCCGTAGTATTTGTTACAGTAGCCTGTCCTGACTGATAGAGACGTGGAATCCCTACACCTATGATGCACAGACAGAAAATTGGAGGATGTTACTCCAGAGAAATGGAGTCAGACATACTCTGAACTTGAAAAGGCTAAGGGTAGTGGTGAGTGGGGTGAGAAATCACTTTGAAAGTTCTCACTCTTGGCCTGCCCCAGGCGGCTCCCAGGTACCCAGGTTTATCACTCAGGCAAGAAACTAGAGAGTATTCTCTGGGAAAACTGTCCCAAGAGAAAGCATTCTGTAATATGAGTTCCCTCCAGAAAATATCAAGTCTCTCCTGACCTTCCTACAGTGAAGACCCCAAATCATCAAACTATAACAACCAACAGCACATGCTTTTACATCAGCCAAAGACAGCCAGAGGGCAAAAGCCACAACCAGACCAAATAACCACAGACAAACTGAAGGGGAAAAGAAAAAAGAACTCGGAGAATCCAGGGGGAAGACAATTTTTAAAAAATAAACACATATTGGGTAAGAGAAAACATTTCATAAAAGTATAATGTTATTTTTAAAAACAGAAGAGAAATTTTGCTTTATGAAATTCATAAAAATAATAATTAAAATTTTCAAATTCATTTTTTTATCCATTCATCTACTGAAGGGCATCTAGGTTGGCTTCACAGTTTAGCTATTATGAATTGTGCTGCATTAAACATTGATGTGGCTGTGTCACTGTTGTTTTTAAGTCTGCTGTTTTTAAGTCCTTTGGGTATAGACCAAGGAGAGGAACACCTGGGTCAAATGGTGGCATATACACAATGGAATATGACTCAGCAATAAAAGAGAATAAAATCATGGCTTTGCAGGTAAATGGATGGCGTTGGAGAAGGTAATACTAAGTGAAGTTAGCCAATCCCAAAATAAACAAATGCGGAATGTTTTCTCTGATATAAGGTGAATAACTCATAGTGGGGTAGAGAGAGGGAGCATGGGAGGAATAGAGGAACTTTAGATAGGGCAGAGGAGTGGGAGGGGAAGAGAGGGGTCAGGGGGTTAGCAATGATGGAGGAATGTGGTGGACATCATTATCCAAAGTACATGTATGAAGACACAAATTGGTGTGAACATACTTTGTATACAAATATGAAAAATTGTGTAATAAGAATTGTGATGCATTCTACTGTTATGTATTTAAAAAATAAAAGCTATTAATAAAAATAAAAACATTAAAAAGAAAAAAAACAAATTCAATAAAAAGATAAGAAAATTTCTCAGAAGGTAGATTTAAAAAAAAAAAGATGATAATTTGGAAGAACTGGTGAAAAATAATTAATTCAGGTTCCAGAATCCAACATCAGAAGTTCCAGAAAGATAAAACAGGAAAGGAGGGAGTCATTGTCAAAGAAAGAATACAAGGAAACTTACCAGAACTGGGGGTGACAATTGCTGAATCAAAAGGGCCCATCCAAGGCCCAGCAAAACCAATGAAAATAAAACCTACCCTCACCAAAGCACATGACTGTGAAATTTTAGAACCTGGGGCAAAAATTTCCAGAAAGAAACCAAAGTCACATATCAATGATCAGAAATGAGAGTGGCATCTGACCTCTCCAAAAAGAAACTTCCAATAGTTAGAAATGGTGTAACGCCTTTAGAAAGACAAGGGGAAATGGTGTTTAAATAGCAGCTCCATAATTATTAATCAGGTGCCAGTCAAGACTTTCTCAAATATTCAAGGTCTCAAAATCATGCATCCTTTCTTGGGAAGCCCCAGGAAGCCAGTTCACCAAACAAGGAAATAATCTAAGAGAAAGGCAGAGATGAGATCCAGGACACACACAGACCAGTTCCTAAGATGACAGAGAAATGGGGGTCATGAATGACAGTCACCCATGTGCAGAAGACCTGGGGAGAAACAAGGAAGGATGGAAGGATCCAGGTGGCTGTCCCCAAGAAAATGTGAACTGGTGAATTGCCTGCTGGGTTTGCAAGGAGAGTTTAGTGATAAAGACATGACGATGAAGAAGATGAAAAATGAGGCAATTATCCACATTTCCCAACCCTCCCCGAAAACAATAAGCTATAATGGAAGCAAAAAAACCTTAGAACAATAGGTTGCTTAGTTGTCAATTATATTGATAGTTTTACTATTGGAAACATTGAATATTTATTTAATCAAATTATGTGAGATAAACAGACTGAAAGAAGGGAGGAGTAGGGGTATGTGTGTGTGTGTGTGTGTGTAACATAAAGCTATATCAAGTGAAAAATGAAGAAACTGATGTGCAATTATGTCACTGAGAAACACAGTGGAAAACAGAAGCAGCAGATGACAGGATTCTCTAGGGCATAGTAACTATGGCGGGAAGAAGGGAAGCCCAGAACAACAGTTGCTCACCAGAAGCAAAAGCTGAATTGTCGTTCTTTGAATTGCTAAACTATATTCATGTTCTTTTCACAAAAGTAGTTTTTGAAGGCAAAAATTATTTCCAGTTGTCCCAAGAGATTCTGCCAAAGCCCGGGTTTCTCTCGGTGAGCCTGTGGACATGGGTCAAGAGTGGACATGTTCTCATTGGAAAAATCACCTGGCCTGGCCTCAGCTGCTGCAGCACTTTATTGTGAACAAATAACAAAAAACTGAAGTTTTTAAAACTCCCAGGGAAACACCAGCCAGCCATTGTCCTGATTGGCCTCAAACCTAGAGTTTGACCTTCCTGGATCCAGCAGGCCCCCTGCACCAGGTGGTGAGAGGTGGTAAGGACAATCTTGGAACTTAGACACAGCCCTGGGCCTTGGGACACCCTTAGGAGATGCTGGGCTACAGAATGCCTGCCCAGACAAGGTGCCAGCCCAGCTAGGGACTGAGCACAGGTTCCCAGCTCTCCATCCAGTCTCACCCTTCCTCCTATCCCCTGGCCATAATCCTTTGGGCACTGCCCCTTCTTCTTGCCAGACATTCTCAGAATCATGGAGAAGCCAGTGCAGGGGCTTCAAAACAGGGGAACAAAACCGTTCAAACTGAAAGATCTTGTGTTCAAATCCATGCCCAAACGTAACTAGCTGCATAATCACAGATTTTGTTCATCTCTCTGCCCTTGCCAGATCACAACCATTACTTCCGGGTGCATTCCAAATATCTTAATTTTCTTAATCAAGATGTTAAATCACTCCACCTCAACAACATAGGTAATAACTGCTAATGATTATATTGGCCCCAAAGTCTGGATTCCTTCCATTATTCCAGATTGTAAAAGAGGAGGAATGTGTCATTCCCAGGAGGATGGAAGTTTCACTGGAAGGATATTTATGAACAAGAACTGCACAGCACTAATGTTTATTTGTTAACTCAAGAAGTATTTACGTAAGACCTATTCTAGGTGTAGTCCCTGTCCTCAAAGAGGGCAGGTCCAGTGAGTGGGGAAGATACTGGAACAAATAACTGACACTCTCTGATAAGTGTGTCTGACCCTCCACCCTCACCCAGTTGTTTCTGAGAGTCCCCAGATGTCTCTCCTGTGACTGTGACTATGTCCCATGATCACACAGCAGCCGTCACTGGATTCCTCTTCCATGCCGTGTTTTCTGGGTCCATCTGCTTGGCTATCTCCAAGTGCCCCAGTGTCCACCAAGTATGGCGGCTCTCACCATGCACCTCCTCCAACACCACAGCAATGTCTAATGCTCTGGAGTTCTGAAGTGGCCAAAATGGGGACATCACATCTAGAGCCCAGGAGGATTTAAACTGTGCTTGTTCCTAAAAGAAGTTCCTTTGTCTCTGCCTCACCTCCTATGGGAAGCTCTGTGTCCTGGTATCAAAGCAAGGTTGCTCCTGCACCCAGAGCTAACCTGATCTCCACTGAAAAAATCTCCTGGATCTTACATGTGTCCATAGGACACTGAACTGGAGGCAAATCCTAGGGGCAACTCCATGAAGACAGAGGTTTTTCACCTGAGCCTCCTGCCTGGGTCCCTCTTCCTCAATCTCTCATGAAATACTCTTCCACCACAACTCATCTTCCAGACACACTGATATGGCCAAGCACCTATGATGTGCTAACCTCCCAACACACAGATACATACACAGGGCTATCCCCAGCCCTGTTCAATCATCCCGGCTGGCTGTCCCTTCATGGTCAAGGTTCAACACTCTTAAATCTTGTCATTTGGGGAAACAAATGTGTGCCTCCCTCTGCATCCTCTCCGGACACATCTTAGGAAAATATCCTGAAATTTCTAAGGATAAAAATATTTAATAATTGATATCTATGTAATAAAAAAATATAAAATATGGTAATCTGGAAACAAGATATTTGCAATATATGTGCCCAAATTGTGTTTTATGCTGTGCTGAGCTAAAGGACACATACTCTTCAACCAGCTAGACTCCACTCTGCACCACAGGGAAAAGGTGAGGCTTTTCCCAGCCCAGAGAGGCCAGACTGACAGGGCCCTCTATGACCAATTCTATCACACTGAGACTGTAAATCTCCAGAGTTCCTGCTCATTTCCCTCAATGACCCATCAAGATAATGAACACCCCCCACCACTTCTGTAGCCCATTCCCTTGGGACGCTGGTCTCTGCCAGGCAAAGCTTTATTGTTGTTGGAAATCCCTGACTAATTGGACAAATTAATCTCTGATAAAAGATTAATGCAAGGATGGCAAATGGATTTCATTTCTGCTGCCAACTGAGATTGATTGGTCGGGGGTACCTAGAGTGCTCGTTTGAGAAGGACTGTGGCCAGAGCTTAGCTCAGCAAGCAACAGTGCCAGGATTGATTTGCAATGTCTGAACCCCGAGCCCTCCAGAGATCATGGCATTGTAGGTGCGGCTTATTTGCCATTTTAGGATTAGTGGCTGCCCTAAATTAACCTCTCCCCCCCCCCCCCCGACCCTGGATACAAGTTTACATTCTGGCATGGTCCAGTTAGCGAACGCCCTTGAGCCCTTGGGAATACCCCTGGAGCAGGTAGAACTTAACAGCCTCTTCCATGTGCCAGGAAGATCTGACCTTGGCAGCAGCATCTCAGGGGGCTTTCAGCAGGACCCCACACCAGAATGAAAGGAAGATTGAGAAGTCAATTCCACGTCATCTCAATGAGCGTCATTAACTTGTGTCCCCCAGGGAAAGAAAAAGGATGAAAATATGCAAACACTTCCTCTCTACCAGGGATGTATTTACCTGCTGCAGAGAAGCCTGCATGCTCGGCACCACCATGTTCCACCTGAAGGTCAAGTCTGTGCCTAATGGCTGATGCAAATTGTCTCTCACTCCAGGAGGAAGAGCAGGAAGGGACAGCAAATAGCAGAACCAGGAGGAGAACTGACTCTGATGAAATGTCAGTAAACAAAGGGACACTGAAAGGAGGGGAGGGCAGGGGTCTCTTACCTCCTCTTGCTTTTGCCCATCCAATAGCTCATGCTGGCCCACTCAATCAGGAGTGTCCAACCCGCTGGCCCCAGTCCCTTGTGCTCCCGGTGGCCTAAGATTATTCAGCTCTGCATGAGGCCTTCCTTGTTTTGCCTCGTTGGATTGGTGGTCCTGCCTCTGAACTCCTGAAGTCACCTCTGTGTATCTCAGGAATTGTCAACTTCTGTGTCTACCTACCTCCATCCTAAGCAGTGTCCAAGGAAGGCCAAGCACACTGTAAACAGTCAATAAGTTTTATTGAGTGAATAATGGAATTTGGACTTCAGTGGCTGAACAGGGTCCTCCAAAAAGCATGTTAAAAGTCTCGATTCCCAGGACCTGTGAATGGGATCTTATTTGGAAATAGGGTCTTTGCAGATGCAATTAAGTATCTCAGGATGAGCTCATCCTACATTTAGGGTAGGCCCTAAATCCAATGACTGGTATCTTTATAAGAGAAAAGTAAGATATTTGAGCAAAGAGATACACAGAGGGGAAGGCTACGTGAAGATAAGGGAGCAGGGTGGAGTGCTGTGTCTCCAAGTCAAGGAAAACCAAGGATTGCTAGAGCTACCAGAAGCTAGGAGAGAAGCAGGAAAGAGATTCTCCCTCAGAGCTTCCAGAAGGAATCACTTTAATTTCTGATTTCTGTTGTTTCAAGCACCAAGTTTATGGTACCTTGTTATGACAGCCCTAGGAAACTAATCCACAGGCTTCAGAGTGAATTTTCAGAATGTCTTCAAGGGGAGAGTTAAGCAGGATGGGACCAGGGTGATGCATGAAAAGAGCCTAGACCCAGTCTTCAAAGAGGGCCTTCATCTTCAGGGTCCTACAGCTGCCTCCTTGCTCTGTCCCAGGCCTGGAGTTAACAATCCACTACCAAGACATTTCTCCTCTTCTTAGACTTTCACAGGTGGAGGGTCTCCACATCCAAACTCGCCCATTTTGTGGGAGGAGAAACTAAGGCCTGTATAGGTAAAATGACTTGCCCCAAGCAATGAAGATCTGAAATCATAGTCTTATTTTAGGCCGAAAGATCTAGGAAGGACCTTAAAATTCAATCAGCCCCACTTATACAGTTCCTAATAGACCAGTCAGTAGCTCACCTAAGAACTTCCATTACTATACCAAGTATTTCATGATGTACTAGAAAGATATGGACTAGAAATGTTAGGGAACTTCTGTTCCACATGCTAAAATACCTAGCACTTGGTTCTGTCCTCTCCCCTCCAACACCTATATCCTACTCCCCGTGACCTTGAGTTAGCTCCTTCACACCCTGAACCCCATCTGTGAAATAGAGGGTTCATGCTGGTGGCCTCTGGTGTTTCCAGTTCAAATTTTCTTTGTTTGTAATTGATCTCTTGAAAGAAGTCACTTCAAGTGCAGTACATTATAAGGCCCTGAATCAAAATTATAATCAAAGAAAAGAAGAAACTCACACCTCTCCCTACTTGACCTGAATTAGCTCCACCAAAACCCTGCTGGGTAGTGACAACCGCCCAAATGGGGGCTAGTGGGAGCTGCCCATTGCACTCAAGCACAGGTACAGGTCCACCGATAACCCCCAACTCCCTGGAATAAGGGTCAGAGGCTAGTTAGGCACTCATAAGTGAAGAGGAAGAGGGTCAACCTTGAACCTAAGTGCTGGCTGTATGGGGACCCTACACATTTAGATCTCACAGTGGATCCAAAAGAACTGGAGGAACCCCAGTCTCCTGCAGGCTATTCATTCATTCATTCATTCATTTATTTATTTTTAAATTTTGTTTGCTACTCCAGGGCTGCAGATGTACATCCTAAAGCATGTCATGTAAAGGCTCTGAAAAGAAATGTAGACCCTAGGAATGCATGGAACCCATGATCATTGGAAACCAGTATGCTAGAGGAGATTCAAACTGATCCTGTTCTACTTCTGGAGCTCTGACAATCCCGATCTGTCTCTCTGCAAGGAGAGCTCAGAAACCCCTGCCAGGCCCCACCTCTCCAGCAAGCCATGGCCCTTCCATTCTGGGATCCACACACTATTTGCAGAAGGCTCCGGCCCATGAGCAAGCCCCAGCTTGCCCAGCTACTCCAAATAGAGCCCCCGGGGGCCACGAAGGCAAGTTGGTCCCAGGAAAGAAGAACATCTCGGCGTCTGGGAGCAGACTCCCTCTGCAAATAGCAACTTGAGACCTGGCGCTGGCTATAGAGAAGAGAGAGACTGCTGGTAGCACTGTCTCCTGGTGAATAGGACTGGAACTAAACCCAATTCCCATCATGATGACCTCTGGATTCAACTGGAACACTTTTAAGATGGACCCCCTTATTTTTCCCCTGTGGTTCCTTCTGTTTCTGTATGCCTTCTTGCCTTCCTTCTCTCTTTTTGTTTTCATTCTCTCTCTTTCTACTAGATGTCAGGTATGGCCCTGGGGCCAGGGGCAAAACATGAATCGGGCTCAATCCCTCCTTGGGGAGCCCACAGACAGGAAATCGATATCAGACATCTTCATAGACAGAAGTAAAACGGGGGTCGGAAAGCTCAGGAAATGGGGCACCCAAGCCTGAGGCAGAGAACTCAGCATTCCAGTTGGAATGTGAAAAGCTAGTAGAATGTTTGTTAGATGGAGAATCAGGTCATAGCCTTTCAGACTAAAATATTCTAACAGGTGAAGTCATCCAGGCCCAAGAGCATATGCAGTGTTTAGGGGGATGTAGGCAACAAGATATTGCCCGAGATGATGATAGGGAAGGAAGAGGGGATAGGCTGAAGAGGTAGGCAGAGATCATGGGGAGCTATGTGTGCAAAGATAGGATCAGGGCAGAGGCCAATGGCAAAGTGCAATTTGAGCAGGACAGCAACCTCACCAGATTACCTGAGAGAGACTTCTGTATCCAGGTAGGATATAAAAGGTTGTGACAGGCAAGGTACAACTAGAAATAAAAAGATATATTGGGAAACAAAATCGTGCTTTCCAAAAGATGTATTAGAGCTATGGAGGCAATGAGCTCTACATGCACTAAAACTGCAGCCAAGGAGGAGCCCTACCTAAGTGAAGGGATGGCTCTTATCTCCCTTGAACTCTTGCCAATTCAGGACACAGGCTGGTGGTCAGGCTCGGCCTAGGCTGGGAAAAGAGAAACAAGGGAAGCTCGTCAAGGTCACATGGGGATGGCTCCATAGATTAGAAAGCAAAGGAGCCCTGAAGGCAAAGCTGGCATTTCCCTAGGGCCACACAGGAGCTGAGCTTCAGGACTGACTGAATGCAACTTCCTCCTTCATCCCAGGGAAGGGGCCTATGACAAGCACACAGCAGTACCTCTGAGGACATTTGCCAGATTTGAGACAGTGCACAGTGGAAAGATAAAGAGCTAAACTCACAATAACAATGTGATATGGGCCAGGCTGCATGGGCGGTGACCAAACAGACTCCATTTACCCTAAGACTCCATCTCATGGAAGAAATGCTTCTCCCGTGGGAAAACTCCACCTCTGTACCTACCAACAATTGCTTAGCACAGCATATTGACAACACAAAATAGCAAAATTATTCCTTCTATTCTTATACACTGTACTTGTGCAATGTACCCTCGTTGCATAGAATGTTCATATTTGTCTAGATGTTAGTGACCATTCTTTAAATTCTACTCAACTAGGGTCATTTTGACCTGCTTCCCCTTCTGCTTTGTGATTGTAGATCTCATGATGTCCTGTAGTTTTGAATCATAACAACAGCCACTTATGATGAACGTACTGCCATGCTTTACTTATGGTATACAAGGTGCTCTCTAACCCCTGGAGGGCGTCGAGGAACTCAGGCTTTGCCCTCATCCTGCCAGCTGGTGAATAAAGATGGTTCCATCTCCTGCCTTAAGATTGACTCAGTGATTTATGGTAATCTCGCCACAACAAATGGTGCTAACTGGGTTAACTTGGCTAACTTGGAAGCATCTTTCCCAGAATCCCCTTCCCTTGTTTGGTATCACTCTGTTGAGCGTAGTCACGGGACAAACTTGAGTGACATTTGGAGAGTGGACTGAGACACCAGTTATTCTGCTGATCTACAGAAACTTCAGGCCTGATACTGAATGCCCATGTGATAGCCTTCTGCAGACTTCCCACCCAGCAACTGAGACTGCAAAGGTCTCGAACCCTCTAATGAATTCCTCATTCCATAGCATTCTTAGATTTCTGCTTCTCTGATCCGATCCTAGCTGATACATCAGATATCAACAAGCTTCCTAGGTAAAGGGTCAGATAACACATATTTCAAACCTTAAGGAAAAGGCAAAACTGAGTACATTATAAAGGTACTAAGTAACCAAAGAGAAAACAAATTTCCACTAAATTCAAAATACAATTATAATTGAATATATTTTTTTGTAATATGGGTGTACTAATGAACAGAATTTGGGGGCAGGATAACATTTTGCTTAATAGAGATTAAAAGTTATTATTTCCTACCATCAAACAGATTACAAATATTCATCTGTAAAAAATCATTCTTAGCTGTGGGTCATTTAAAAAACAGTGACACGATTTGACCTGCAAGCCATGGTTGGCTGCTTTTGTGATCCACATTCCAAAGGGGACACTCTCAGGGCTGAGGAGATATAGTCATCAGGTTCTAATAGAGACCCCAGGATGATATTGAGAAAGCAAAAGAACATCCTAAAGATAGGCCATATCTTACCAAAACTACAGCTAATCTTCAATGCAGATCAACCTCTGGTTGGATTGAGGCAATAGTATCTTTGCCCTCTGTAATTAATAAAATCCTTGCTAGTTAAAGATATTGCCTGAAATCTCTCTGGCCCTGTTATACACCATGACCAATATGCAATAAAAACAAAATTACTCAATATGCAGAGCCAGGAAAGTGTAAATGATAATAAAGAAAAAAAAAAGCCCAAATAATAGAAATAAGTTAAAAATCTTCAAAATAGCTATAGTCCATATATTCAGGCAGACACAGCTGAACAGAGTCAGAGTCAACCCCAAAATAAGTCAAAATAGAAAATACTCAAAGCAGAGAGAAATTTATCTTCAAGATCATTTGGACTTTATAGCACAGATGGATTGCAAGGGACAAAGATTAAAGTCAAAATAGATTGAGGGGATAAGTAGAGATTTGCTTCTTCAAGTCATTTAAAAGCATCCAGGGGAGGGACAAATGGCCCCCAAAGCCTGATTTCCCCATCCACAGAAGGGAAAGGACCTTATTCAACCTCATTTCCCTTCTGCAGACTTACTGAAAGCCAGAGATGCCAGAAATCTCTCTGAAAAACATCCTCACCCTGGGGTCAAACCAGGGCTTTTCATTACCATTCAACAATAGCATTTCCAGATTGGCTGAGCCTGGGGGAAGGAGCAATCTTCTAAATTCCCCGGATTGGCTCTTCCTTGGGCGGGAAGGGAGAGATTTCAGGCTCCACCTGCGCCTGTTGAAAGTCTTGTCTTTGACAGGTCCTGAGAGCCCTTAAGCAGAAGTCTTCCACCCACAACACCCTTCTGTGAATCCACAAGTTCCCATCTGATAAGAAGTTACAAAATGCAGCTAATCCGGTCTTGGCAGAAAACCAGTTCACATTAAAGCCAAACACTGAGAGGAGGGCAAGGGTGGGGAGGGGCAGCCTCCTTGCGCTGCTTATTCATTCCGTAACGTGAAACCTGTCCTCTGTGCCAGGCACAGTTCTAGGACTGGGGACACCGCAGTAAACAAGACCCGCAAGAAACCTGCTCATAGAGTGACAACGCTGATGTCTCAGGACCTGCCACAGGTTTAGATGATGAACAAACACACCCACAAGAAAATGTCCATTTGTAGAAAGTGTTATCGTCATGTTAAAACTGGGTGATGGGCTAGAAAGAGGTGACCAGATGGTCAGAGAAGGCCGCCCTGAGTTGGGGAAATGTAAACTAAGATCAGAGTGATAGATAGGAGCCGGCCATGGGGAAATCCGGAGGGAGAGCCTTTCAATCAGAGGGAAGAGCTGGGGTGCACATCCAGAGGAGGGGACAAGCTTAGCAGGCCAGTGTGGCTGGGGCAGAAGTTGCTGGAAGACTGACAGACCCAAGGAGGGGAAGGTGGGCATAGCCAGACCACCCAAACCCTTTATTAGAACATGGAGCTTTATTTATGTGCAGTGAAAACCAGGGATTTAACCCAAACAGGAGATTCCCTCTGATTCCTGCTACCGTAGCCTTGATTTCATGGCTTTGATTCTCTGGCAGCTCATGGACCCCTGCCCCCAAACTCCCGCAGCCATTGCCCAAATTCCAATATTCCCCAGAGCCTTTGCCAAAAGGCTCAGGACAAAATAGTTAAGGTCATCCCTGGACTCCTCTTTCTCTCACCTCTGCTTGAAACCTTACGGAGATTCTACTGAGTCTACTTTTGGTATATGTCCAATGTCCAGAAACTTCTCAGCACCTCCTCGGCTGCACCCTGGTCTGAGCTGCTATCCTCTCATACCCGAGTTACTAAGAGTGCCTGTTGCTCCTCTTGCCCCCCTAATCTGTTTGCTAGACAGAGTGAGCCCAGAGGATCAGACTCCACGCTGCTGGGCTCAAGGCCCTGCCGGCTCCACACCCTCTTAAGAACTTCAGTAATTTCCTCTCCGCATTTCCCTCCCCTGGTCTTCTTTCCCTCCTCTGGGGAAGAGCACTGGAGGGGCCTGCAGTGATGCCTTGCCCCCTCCCAGCCTCAGAGCCACTGCCTATCTCTGCAGTCCCTAGCTCTTCCCTTCCCAAGACCTCACAGTCCCATTCAGTCACAGCTGGCTTGACCGTGATGCTTTGTGGGAAGGGGGCTTTAGTCACTCCTTCAATGAATTTTTATTAAGCACCTAATGTGTCTGACACAGTGGATTCAAGGTGATTCAAAGGACAGATTTTTTTCCAAGGGGTCCCACATTCCCTTGAGACACTTCTTGTTCTCGGCCCATTTCTATAGCATACACCATCCTGCCAAGTCTGAATTCTAGCTCCAGTCCACTGGCCAGGGCCCTAAGCAAGCCCATGGAGCCCAGGATGGTGGTGAGAACCCTAGCATTTCCTGCCCCTTGAGGTGCAAGCACGTTGGCTCATAGAACTATCCTCTTTGGCAAAAGTCAAGCCCAGGATCACCAAAACAGAGCTAACTGGTAATTGCCCATCTAGTCCAGAACCTAGTATGGTACCTGGTTCATGGTGGATAAATGAAGGAAGTGTCACCCTGTATCAGATTATAGATGATCAGCAGTGACAAAAAACAAAGAGGTAAGGAACGTGTTCATGGAGACACTGAAGCAGGTTGCCCGATGGTGAGGAAAGTTATGTCAGTCTACCTAGACACGAGGTGTGGATGGGGGCAGCCCTGAGATATGCTCAGCTAGACCAAAGCCATGGGCCTCCTTCCTGCTCCAACTGTAGCCTGAGGCTTGCTCAAGCTGCACCTGGAGGAGGCCCGGCACCTTCTTCTAAGTTAGATGAACGGAAGCTGTTTCCTGGTGTCCGGCTTAACCAAGGGGGCTGCTCAGTACTTACCTCTGCCATTCCCAAAGAACTTTCTGGACTCAGCTGTGCAGCCACCTGTATTTGGCTCTCCTGCCAAGGCCCAGAGCCCTTCTCCACTGCAGTCAGAGCTGCTTTGGGAGTCTCTGGGCAGAGCCACTCAGATACACAGCTTGCTGGTTTTAAAACAAATCCTGTTCAGGGCTGCTGAAGATGAGGCCATTGTTGGGCTGCATGCCACCCACGCTGTGCCACAGGGTGTCAGACTGGCGGGACATCTGCCCACATGCCCACCATTCCAGCACACAGCCTGTGCAGGACAGCAAGCCCATGCAGGCCAGTGTCCCGTGTCTGGACCACCTGCACACCCGTGCTGGACACACTGACACACTGGCTAAGTGCGGTGACATGTGTGCATCCAGAGACAGCCCACATCTGTTCCCTGGCCCTGCCTGCCAGACCACTGGGGCTCCATGCCCGGCCCCATCAGATTCATCCCTGTTGATTTCCCCAAGTAGTTGGACAGTTTATTGTAAGTTGCGCTAATCATCTTATAAAAATGGCTAGCAAATGAGGAGAAAATCAAAGTGCTAATATTGAAAAGAAGAATCAGTCCCAAGAACTCAACACTGTTGATAGGCAAGTGGGAATCTGCAGGCATTATCGAAAGAAGCGAATTGGTAGCCTCAAGTTCAGGTTCATTAAACTTAGGCCTATCACGTGTGGGTGTGTGTGTGTGTGGGTGTGTGGGCTGTGTGTAGTTGTAAGAGAAAAGAATAAACAATGCAAGTCTAGACAATGTAACTTCAAACATTGTGCCTAAAAAGCATGAAAGAGCCCCCTTTTCTGCTGTGGAATTCTGCTTCTGTCCTATCTGCATGGATATTTTCAGAAAAGCATATTCCCAAAAGCACATGCTTTGGAGGGCAATGTATGCCTCACCCTCTTAAACACCCCTAGAAGTTTCAACATGCAGCATCAAAAAAAAAAAAAAAAGCCTCTGTCTGATGTCAAGCTTATTTATTGCTTCAAAAAATTTCTTCCCCCTGTTAAGCCTGGACCCTCTTCCCTCTGCGTGTCTCCCCAGGGTGCTCATTTCACCGTATGGAGGCATCCGTAAGAAATCCACTCCTTTACTCATAGGAGAGCCCATCAAACTTTGAAGACAGCTGCTGTGCTCCCACCACCTCCCATTTCACGTGAAAGAGCTCCCACTCCAGCAATTCCTCCAGGGAACTGGTGTCCCCAGCGGCCAGGCATTTGTCCCTGGATACTGTCTGTCGTATCAGATCCCCCTTGAAGCTGAGCTGGTATTTTAGCCAGGCACATTGAACTTAACAATGTTCCTAGATTTTATTTCCATAATCTGAAATCCATCCTAAGGAAATAGTCAAAGTTTATTTTCATAGCTCTTCCTGAGAGTATTAGCCTTTATTATGAAAGAATATGCAGTAATGCGAATGTGAGCAAATACATATGTCACATCCACATAATGAGGCAGTATTATACGAATATAAAATACTATTTTTGAGGAGTAGAGAAGAAAGCATGGGTTAGATACTCAGTTTTACACACATGCATACCCTCAATGCACACACGTAACACATACCTATGCTAACATGCATATACATATCTGCATGGATATTTATGGGATACACACCCATAAAACAGAAACGAAGTACCCTTAAATGTGAACAGTGGAGATATATCATTGATGAAATCCTGGATGACTGGTCTTTTATATTTTGTCTGAATTTCTTCAATAGTCTATAATGAGCAAGTACTATTCTAATTCACAAAAAAGAAAAGTAAATGTTTAAAAATACAGGGCAGGGAACTAAACACACAGTGCTTCATACAGTCTGACCAGTGCAGGGTGTTGTTCTTGCCCTGAAGCCTCAACTCTTGTTCTGAAGCCTGACAGCCTCTGTGGATTCCTCTGACCCTTGCTGTCAATCAATAGTCTTCAGATGCTTTGCAGGAGCTGCTATTAACCCAGCGCTCCCTGCTGGTGACTCCATGTTGGTAACAATACTTACCCCAGTGCAAAGCCTGCCCCAGACAGGGAATGCACAAGAAGCAGAGGTGAAGGTGACAATTCAAGGGTAGTTTATGCTTTGGGAGTGAATGAAATCCTGTCCACAGGGACAGGTACCTTTCACATATTCCCCTTGGAACCAGATTTTCCCAGGCCATTTTCATACATCAAAGGTGTCCACGTGGACAAATCTCAACTGTATTTGGGATCTCCCCCAGGTTCTTAGAGGAGCCCATCCGAGTGGTCATCTCAGCAGACAGATAAGGTGAAGAACAATGTATGGAGGGCGAGGAGGGACCCCAGGTGACTCCAGTTCCTCACCCTCTCTGGGCCTTGGTTTCCACCAGTAAAAAGTGGAGCAATTCCTAGGACTACATCCCAGGTTCTTAATGAGTTAGTCCACATAAATGCTTAGAACAGTGACACTAGCCAAGGGTGGCCACAGGCTACACATAGCCGAGCAGGTAGCATACCTAGCTGCCTGGCCTGCCTGGAGTGCTCAGGCCATCATGCCGACCACTCTGTTTGTCCATCCTCTTGTGTGGGATGAGCTGCAGAAGTCCAAGAGCATGTGCACGGGCCTTTCTGCCTTCTCTGAGAAGGATCCAGACCCCTTCGTTCCCTCTGGAAGTCCCCAGGACCCTACTGCATGCCTGCGCTGTGCAGCATCTCTGCTCACCACCCTCACAGCAGCCAGCACATGTGGTACAGCCACCACCTGCCAGGATCCACATCTGTCTGCTCACAAAGACCAGATGGACCAAATGTTCTCCCGTAAGCTGAGTGTCTGAGCCAAGGAAGCAAGAAAGGTCACTGCTGTGTAGGGCAGGCCCCCCTCTCTACAAACTCATCTCTCAGTAAATGATGAGTGCTGCCACCTCTCACTTGAGAAACCAGAACAATGTGTGCTCCAGTCTTTCCCATCAGGGCTGTTTCCCCAAGCTTTGACTTCTGTGGGAACATTTAGTTTAAAAGGAAATGGGATTTCCCCTTCAATATTCTTCTTGGATGACAGGTCTGTGATTGGAATCAGGGCATGAAAAATCATGCCCCGGTGGTTATTTCCATTAGTGGCTTTTGACTTTGCAGGGACACCTGGAGCACAGAGCACCCAGCGCCTCCCACCTCTCACCCCCTACAGCTCAGGCAGGTCCCTGCAGGCTGACCAGCAGCTTCTTGGTATGTCAGAGCCTGTGCTATCTGGTCAGGAACTTGGCTAACGGATCTTTGCACGAAATCTGCTGCATGATTCCACCGCATAGTCTTATACTCTATGCACCTGCTTTTCCTCAAGCCTTCCTCCTCCCCTCGATGTAATGGAAACCCTGACATGCAAACGTTCACACAAACACACACAGACACGCATCCGCACATGCATGCACACCCCCAGAGCAAATTCTTGGTTCTCTGCCTGTGATGAAATTTGGGAAGGACTAATATGTTGTATATAATGAGAAGGAAAAAAATTCTTTAGTGTCTAGGTGGCCAGAACCCAGCGGAGCCTCAGTGAAAAATGGGAGGGCTCCTGGATACTCAGATGAAGAGTAAAATGAGACCACAGGCAAGAAGGCGTCCCAGAAGAGGGCTCCCTGAGAAAGAGTTCAGCCGAGGCAGTGCCACATCAGAGCAGGCTCGTGAGTCTATCCCTTGGCTGGTCTGGAACCCGTAAGGCAGCCACACACCTCACCCCCAGCCCAGGCCCAGGCACAGGCGACCACTCTGAAAATGCTTGTTGATGATGGAGGGAAAGAAGGGACAAGAGGAGCAGAGTAGACCTTTCATCACAGAGGCTAGGTGCCATCTCCTTAATTTGAGGCAGCGTGTGGAGATTCACAGTGAGATAGCGAGGCTTCCTCTGCAGCCAGATGAGAGGCTGCACTGAGAACTGGGAGGGGAGAATACCTGGATGCACAAAGCCTGTTCCTGGGCCAGGAGGACTGACTTGTGAATGCAGCATGGTGCACAGGGTGAGCATTCCCACGTCCAAAGAGCTGTCACCAACATGGAGATCTCCCCACCCCAGGAATCAGGAGCCCTCTTCTCTTCACAGTAAGCAATGGCCATGCTCAGAAGTCTGGTGCCAAATGATTTCCTTTCTGGAGAAGGGCCAGAGAACAATGGACTGGTAAGAATGGATAACACCGGGGCCTGAGTGAGGAATACTGCCCGTGTGTCACCAGACAGAGGATGCCTCCCACACAGAGCCCTGAGCCCAGGGAATTTATCTCCAGGCTGTCTGCAGTAGCAGTCCATGGGGACTGCTTCCCACCTGCTGCTAAGAGATTGCGGACTCTCAACTTACCACCGGGTCCCTAGACATTGGGCCAAGTATCTGGGCCGTGAGGCCAAGGCTCCCAGGGAGAGCATACTGAAGACAGGCCTCTCCCTGTGGGATCCTTGTGCTCAGTCTCCCTAAGTTCCTTAGCAATGAGACTTCTGAGAGTCTGGTGACTGTAGGTTGAGATCAGTAGCCATTTAATCCAGCCCAGAGATGAAGAATTGTTCCTCTAGAGAGGCCCCTGCCTCCGGGGAATGAGTTCCAAGGGGAGCCCACATTTATCTCCTTTCCACCCTTTTAATGGAGAATGCTTCTGTGGAATGAAGACAAAACTACCTTACATTGATTAAGAATTGTTTGGCAACAGAGTCTCAAAAGCGGTGACTTAAACAAGAGGAGTTTTACATTTTTATTTCATTCTTTTATTGACAGAAGAAATTTGGAAATAATTCACTCGAGATGTTTTGGGACACTTAAAAGCACTTAGAGACCCAGGCTCCTTCTGACCCTCAGCCTTGCTGACCTACCTCCAGGTATGGCCTAGGTAGGTCCTGGTTTTGGTCAGCTTTTTCACAACTGTGACTTAAGGATCTGACAAGAACAAATTTAGGGATGAAAAGTTTATTTGACGGCTCATGGTTCCAGAGGTCTCAGTCCATAGAAGGCCAGCTCCGTTCCTCAGGGGTTAAGGGGAGGCTGAACATCATGGCAGAAGAGTGTGACAGAGGGAAGCAGCTCACTTGATGGTCAGAAAGCACAGAGAGATTCCACTCATCAGATACAAATATATACCCCAAAGCCACTCCCCCCCAAGGCCCCACCTCCTCCAGCGACGCCCCACCTGCCTTCAATTACCACTCAATTCATCCCATCAGGTGATTAATTCACTGATAGGGTTAAGGCTCTCGTAAGACAATCGTTTCTCCTCTGAACCTTCTTGCACTGTCTCACACGTGAGCTTTTGGGGGACACCTCACACCCAAACCATAATAGTTCTCATATTCACAAGATAACTGTGGGAACTCAAGCCATCCCAGTTCACTTCAAGGCAGCAAGATGAAAAAGAGCAAAGGACAGAATTGTGTGCCATGAATTCACTATTTTTTTACAGCTTTCCCAGAGGCCAACAGTTTTTAACATACCCTGTTATTTCAAAAACTGTCACCTGACCATCTCATTTGCAAGGGAGGCTTGGAAACTGCCCGCCCCCCATACGTTGCTGTCCCCACCAAAATGGAATTTAATTGAATGCAGAAGGGAGGCACCTGAGCAACAGCTCTTGCCTCAATCCATTAATTAAAGGGTCTGGAAGATGAATTGGAGAGAGGAAGAGGAGGAGGAAAGAAGTGGAGGGAAAGGGAGTCACTATAGCTAGGATGCTCAATCCAGCTCAGATGGAAGTATATGTGCATGAGTGTTGCAGTGACTAATGTTCATCATTTGCCAGAGACCTAGGACTTTCTGTGTTAAAACTCAGACAGTTCCAGGTACGCAGGGACAACCGGTCACCCTGAAGGAGCATATGTGGGTGTGAAGGGGATGCTATTAGATGTCCTTGACCAATGCTTCTCAAGGTGTGGTCTAAGGGATCCTGAAGGCTTCCATTCAGGGCATCTGTGAGATGAGACTATTTTTCTGATAAACTCGGTTGTTAACCTATTTTACTCTCTTTTCTTTCACTAGCATACAAAGGAGTTCTTCAGATCACATGTGATACTACAACAGATTGGGTGCAAAAGTGCATTTGAGGATCCAGCTGCCTCCTACTCTGTTAGAAAGAGGAAACAGAGATACCAAACACCCAAGAGACATTCAATAAATGTAAAACAACGATGCTGTTCTTACTATTAACTTTGGGTTTGGGAAATAGTTATTTTCATTACAAATATTTTTAGGTGAATTCATAAATGCATTTTAAAAATTTTCTTGGCCTTAATTGCTAACATGATAACTATTGATAGTCATAACTTACATTTTTAGGAAGCTCTTTGGCATCCTGAATTGTTTTTAAGAGTTTAAACATGTCCCAAGACCAAAGAGTTTGAGATCAGCTGTCCTAGACTAGACTGAGAAACTGAGAAGAAGGAATTAGTTTATGTTATCTCCTGGAAATTAAGAAGGAGAACAAGAGAGAGGCTGGACCCCATGGATCAGAAGACAACAGCTCCAGACAGCTCTGCTGCTTTGTGTGAAGAAAGGTTCTATTGTAGCACAGCTCAAAACATGGCTCATAGACCAGGGCCATGCCCTGAACTATTCACTACCAGCGACTGTCGAGGTAAGTATAGAAATCAAGAGACATTTTTAGAAACTTCCATAGTAAATTAACACAGTGACTTTGAAACTAATAATGAGAAAAGTTGGGCTTGTTTTTTTTTTTTTGGGGGGGGTACATCTTTTATTTTATTTTTTTAGCTATTTATTTTTGCCATATCTCACAAAAGTATTCCATGGTGCATTGGAAATCTTAGAAAATATGGTCATTTCATGCTTGAGATGAATTATAAAGGATAAATATTCATTATCCAAACAAAAGGGGGACAAAGTACTGTATCACACAGAAAATTTTGTGCATCAGGGGGCAACTATGTGTTATCTGAAGAAACCCCTTCCTGATTACCTGATTCTACGTTTACTGAGCTATTTTACAATTTTATAAATTATGAATAATCTATAGACATGCAACAAATTCGGTCAGGCAACTGATTTCCTTCCTCGCTATGGAAAAATCCAGTTTTGACTCTGTTGGCTCATTTATTGAAATATCCTAATTATATCTGATTTTGGAGTCTCCTTTGGATTAGGGGTAACATCTTACAAATTTTTTTTACTGGTTTCAATTCATAGGTTCAATAAAATCATTCATTAAAAAATAGTACCATCCTTGGCATTATTCACAAACCACAAAGTTTGTGAAGCTCTGCTTCTGGACCCCACCATTGACATCACTCAGTTGCTTTCTGGTAGTCTCTTCCGTTCTCCTCCTGTTACCTGGGGACATCTGTACTGTCCCCTCTGTACATTTTCCAGTGTCATAGCTTTTCTTTCCCTGTCATAGCTGTGGCTTTCTCATTATATTCACTGTGGTGTAAAGAAGAGGCCAAAAGTCATGACAAACCAAAGGGAAAATGCTGTGTTAGATGCTGCATGAGAGAGAAGAGGGTCGGGGCAGGGAGGGAGGAACCAACGGGGAATTGAATACCTGGAGACAAAGGGACTATTTCATCTTCTTTTTACACAAGAACTAGAGACAACTGTGTTGTGCCCAACCCTACCTAAACACAAAGAGCAAAACTGCATCTCCTTGGGTTCAGTGCTCGTCCTTGGAAGTGATCCCCAATGTCTCCATGCCAGAACCCAGTCCCAGCCCCAAGACCTAAATCCTGCAGAAGACCTTTGTCATGAGGATCTAGGATGCTGGGGAGATTGCCAAATGAAGCCTGAGACCTCTGCTGCAGGGAACAGCTCAGTAGCCAGGGACTCTACATTGGAGGAAGCCCAAATGGTGCTCCCAGCCACCTCCCATCCTGGGGGGCATGTGGTAGGGCTAGCTGAGGTTCGTATCTGTCCAACTACTCTTCTTCCCCTTTGTCAGCTGATAGAGGAGCACCCTGATTGTCCGCAGTCCTTGTGGTCATCTTGACGTCCTTGTCAAGTAAGATGTCACACCAGGGGAAGAGCATGAGTCTACTCTGACTCTGCTAGAAATCCAAATAGCTTTTTAATAGTACATTGAGCCACAATTTATAGACCATAAGATTCACTTATTTTAAATAAATAATTAAATGATGTTTGATAGATGTACGGAGTTGTGAAACCAACGCCATCAGCTAATTTTAGAACAATTCCCTCACCCCCCCAAAAAAAAGTAACCCTGTGCCCATTTTCAGGCAACCTCTAATGTACTTTCCACCTCTCTAGGTTTGCCTTTTCTGGATATTTCGTGAAAAAAGAATCAGAATATACATTTTTAAAAATTTGTTCTAATTAGTTATACATGACAGTAGGATGAATTTTGACACATTGTACACAAATGGAGCACAACTTCTCATTCCCTGACTGTATATGGTGCAGAGTCACACTGGTGGTGTAATCACACGTGTATATAAAATAATAATGTCATTTCACCATCCTTCCCCCCCACACACACACACCTTCCCCTCCTTTCACTCCCCTCTGCCCAATCCAAAGTTCCTCCATTCTTCCCTACCCACTCCCCCACTATGGATCAGCATTCGCTTACCAGAGAGAACATTTGGCCTCTTGGTTTTCTGGGATTAGCTTTCTTCACTTAGCATGATATTCTCCAGCTCCATCCATTTACCTGCAAATGCCATAATTTCATTCTTCTTTAAGACTGAGTAATATTCTATTGTGTATATATATCACATTTTCTTTATCCATTCATCTGTTGAAGGACACCTAGGTTGGTTTCATAGTTTATCTGTTGTGAATTGAGCTGCTATAAACATTGACGTGCCTGTGTCACTGTAGTATGCTGATTTTAAGTCATTTGGGTATAATCCAAGGAGTGGCATAGCTGGGTTAAATGATGGTTTCATTCCAAGGAAAATCCTAGAATATATTTTGAGCTTCATCTGTTATATGTTGATCAGTACTTCATTCCTTTTTCTTGCAAAATAGTATTCCACTGTAAGTATATACTATATTTGTTTACACATTCGTCGGTTAATAGGTGTTTGGATTGCATCCTTTATCATGATAACACTGCTGTGAACATTCTTATACAAGATTTTATGGTCACTTAGGTTTTCATTTCTCTTGAACATATACATATGAGTGAGATTTCTGGGTTATGTGGCAACTTTGATGTTTAACTTTTGGAGAAACTATCAAAGAAAAATTTTTTTCAATATTAGGGATGAAATCCAGGGCCTCATGCATGCTAAGCAAGTTCTCTACCATTGAGCTACACCTCCAGTCCTTATAAAACTTTTATTTTGAGACAGTGTCTCAATATGTTGCTGAGGCTGGTCTTGAACTTACAGTCCTCCTGCCTCAGCCTCCTGAGTAGCTATGACTACAGGTATGTAATCATTCTAGGCCAAAATCAATTTCCAAACTGGCTTTAACATTTTACATTCGCAACAAGAACGTATGAGGGTTCCAGTCATTTCAGAACTTGGTATTGTTTGCTTTTTTTTTTTTTTTAATATAGCCACTTGTGGGTTGGGAGTTTGAATCCTGAACCAAGTAGAGAAAGGACAGGCCATGGTTGTGGCTGACCCATTCTGAGGCCAGTGAGCCTGCCCCCACAGCCTGCCACAGGTCCTGGGCTACCTGAGTCATCTTTTTTGAGACTAGATTATCCTACTTTGGGGTGACTGTAGATTATACATCCTTCCAATAAAATGTTTCTTTAAAAGTTAGGTAGAGTGACCTTCTGTCACTGCAGCAACAGCCATTTGAATGGCACACTTCTCAGGGCCCTCCATTCTTGACCCCAGCTAGAGGTACGATTGCTAAGGTCTGATCTGAGCGTTACCTATTGGGGACGAGCCCAGCGGGCCTAATGGGGGGTCAGGATTTGTTCTTAACAGAGACAAACACTGGGGGAAAACCTCAGAAATAAGGAGGACAATGCCATCTCCCAGCTCCTCGGACTCCGGGTGGGGGAGTGGTGACAAGCCACAATGCATCAGGCTGACACTCACTTCTCTGGTCCTGCTACAGTCTGAGTCGAGTTGGAGCTTCTCCGTGTGTTTTTGAGAGAATCGCAGAAAGTAGTGACAGCAGCTAGTAGCCCTTGAAAGCTCTGATGAAGATGGAGTCACTCATGCTGAGTGTGTGGCCTGATGCCTTCTGAGAACTTGTGCGCAGTGCATTTTTCCTAGTGACCAGAGAGAGTGCAATGAAAGCACAGAGAGCTGTGTGACCTGGAGTAAGTCCCTTGACCTCTCTGAGCTGAAGCTTACAGAAGTGTTGTGAAGCTTAGCAATGAGGAGATGGCAGCACGGTTGACACTTTTCCCTACATTGTCACTGTACTGAAGTATTGAAGGAAGGTAACATAAAATACTCATCCCTCAATCTTCTGCTTTGGGGCTAGCACTTCAGTATCAGGGTTTTAAAAAAGTGAACTTGTATGTATTGAGTTCAAGTCTTACTGTGCTTGCTGTGTGCAGTCAGGCAAGCTATCCCTTTACCCTCAGTTTCTCCATCCCTAAAATGGTGTCTGTGATATTGCTTCACTCCTTAGGGGTTTTACGAGGCTCGAATGAGACTGAACAAAGTCCTTGAGCACCCTTCTTGGTGCCTAAGAAGCACTCGTTAGCACTTGCTGTTTGCTATTTGCAATTTTTCTGACCTCTCCCTGGGCTGGGAGCTGCCCTTCTTGCTCCTGTGGATGTGGGGCTGTCTTGGGAAGAGTCGTGCTTAGGTCAGGTGTGGCCAGAAGAAGGGAATCTCGAAGGCCCAGAGAAGCCTGCACTTGCCCTGCCAGGCCTCTGGCTGTGGAAGCCTAGCCACCACTTCCAGTTAGGAGGCTCTTGGCCGGCCAGCACCTCAGCCTGCCAAGGACATGATGACCCCAGCCCAGGTCAGAAGTGTGTTCCCTCTCCTGAGTCCTCCAGCCCTCCCGGCCCAGAACAACAGGTGTGTGTGCTCGGTAACCCGAGCCTACCTTCTGCAGGCCTAAGAAATTGAGAGAGGACAGACAACTCTTTCTTCAGACAACTACAAGGCCAATAAACAAGTTTTCAGGGAGACCATGGCCAACTCCAGACTCTGCAGAGCTGCCTGTCCATCTGGGGACTGTCCAGGACCTTTGCTTTTGGTAGCAATGACAGCAGCAGCAACACCACCACCATTATTGAGCACCTCGTGGGTGCTGAGCAATGAGCCAGGTCCTTCTCGACCCTTCCTCCTTTCTTGGAAGAACTCTCTACGCCCCATGAGCAGAGTGCTTTCTAAGCGCCCAGGCCCTGGACTCCGACAGACATGTGCAGGAGTCCCAGCCCTACCACAAGCTTGAGCAAGTCGGTTAACTCAGGGTTTTGAGAATAGATGAGGACATGTAGGCTAGAGCTTGGCACAGAGTAAGCCCTCCATACAACATTATCAGAGAAGTGTCCCCACTTTATTCACGAGGACACCGAGCCCATTTAGCCAGAACCTGAAGCCAATCTGATGTACTCCGGCTCTCAGCCACCATGGACACAATCCCCATCACATCCTGCTTATTTCCCCAGCCCTAGTGACTCTGCAGGTAGAGAGACTAGGAGAGGTCATCTTCAGGGTTCAGGGATCCAGGTAGAAGAGGTGGAAAGCACCTAAGGCCTGGGGTGGCATCATCTATTACCCAAGTTCTCCTCTGCCCCCCCCCCCAAACCAGAACATTCTTCAGAATGAGCTAAAAGATGGGCACTTAGAGGTGAAACCTCAAGTTATCTTATTGCAAACACAAACTATAATCAATATACACAGAACCACAGACCGCGTGTCCATGCCCAGAACAAAGGGAAAACGATAAAAATAGATGTGAATCCTCATATGAGCATCCCCAGAGAGAAGCCCAACACATCCATGTGCCTGTGTGCCTTCACAGGGATGCTGCAGGTCACCAGCACACTGCCCAAACCTCTGTAGCACTCCAAATGACCACAGTTCCCCAAAATCTTAATTATTTTGATAGTCGCTTCGTCTCAACATAGATTAAGTTGATATAATTGCAATTACAAATAAGATCTTTGGCATGAGGTTATGCATTTTTTCAAACAATTTTGTACATGATGTTTAGGTTATAGTTTGGTCTATCAAGGTCTGTTTAAATGATAATACATCAGCAATACTGTCTTTTAATGGAAAATGTTTACGTTAGAACTCATTAAACACGTGCAACTCAATAAGACACAACGTAATGACTAGCAGGCATCTGATCCTTCTTGTTGAATTAGAACTTGTTGTCTATTATCTGAAGCAGAAAAGTATCTTTTTGCTTGCTAGAGATTATTGGGAAGGAAGGGGCTCTCTTGAGGTAACTAGGCAAAAGTTGAAGTAGATCGTGGAGTGGGGCAAGGGATTCATAAAGGAGGCTGTGCTTAAACAGTAAAGAAATTTTCCCATATGGATTTATTTGACCAGAAAAGCAGGGGAATCATAAAAATGAATACTTAATTTGGGTCCCATATCCCCCAGGAGAAAGAAGGTTCATATAGAGAGAATTCCCTGTAGCTGGAACCCATACGCTCAGTTCAGAAAATCTTTGTCCTGGTGTCCCCCTAAAGCTCCTGTGTTAATGCGGGAATGTTCAGAGGTAATGGGATGGGATTGTGAAGGCTGTAACCTAATCTGTCCATTCTAGTTTGAATGGACTGACTGGGTGTACCTTAGGCAGGGGGGTTGTGGCTGGAGAAGGTGGATCACTAGGAGGGGGGGTGTCCTGGAAGGGTTCATCTTCCCTGTCACCCATCTCTCTCTCTCTCTCTCTCTCTCTCCCCCTTTCTCCACCCCCCCTTCCTGGTCACTTTGAGCAGGGCATCACTCCTCTACTACGCCCTTCTGCCATGATGTCCTGCCTCATCTTGGGCCCACAGCCACGGAGTCAGCCCACAGTGGGCTGAACCTCTGAAACTGTGAGCCAAAATAAACCTTTCCCTCCTTCAAATTGTTCTGGTCGGATATTTTTGGTCACAGTGAAGCACATCTAACATGATCTTTGGATCCCATTATTCAGAGGCCAGACAGGGAACCCACCTGGGAGAGGACACTGAGGGGCAGCTGCCATCAGCTGCCCACAGCCAGCTCCTGAGCTCACCGCCTCCCAGGTTGTGGGTGCATTTCCAAACAATTTTGAACCTAAAGCTCTTGTCAGCAGCTGGGTCACCTGCCAGGGCCTTCCCTCCCTGAAATCAATAGACTTTCAGAACTCTTTTTCTCCTGATCTGGGTCAACACTATATCTCCATCCATGACAAAAGCCAAATGAAAAGGAAAAAATGGTTTTATGGAACCTTGGAGCACACCTGTGGTTGTGCCTCCCACACATTCACTTCTGCTTCTGTTAACAGTACCCCATCTTGCCCAGAGGCAATGAGGCTTGAAGTCCCCAGATCCATGGGTAGGCATGTGACTGAGGTCTAATCTATGAGAGCACCGTGTCTCCCTGCTAACGGAAACTGTCTCAAGTGTGGGCACGTGACCCAGTGGAGCCTATCAAAACATGACATAGAGGGTGGGTGCAGTGGGGTGCACCTGTAATCTCAGTACTTGGGAAGGAGGATCACAAGTTTGAGGCCAGCCTCAGCAATTTAGCAAGTCCCTAAGCAACTTAGCAAGACACTTAAAATTTAAAATTAAATAACTCAATAAAGACTGAGGATGTAGCTCAGTGATAGAGCATCCCTGGGTTCAATCCCATGTCCCCAGGTGGGGGGCGGGGAGCTAATGAGATAGAACAGGTAGTGGAGAGGAGCAGAGCTGGGGCCCTTATATGCTAAACCTATAAAGATGGGAGCCTTTGTGTAGCCGCTGGGACCGTTTGGTCACTTATGAGCAGAAGCTGCCTGAAAATGAAGCAAACAGGAAAGAAGAAATCGGAGTGAGGGACAGACTGGTCCTTTGCAGGAAGTCCGCACCCTGGACCTTTTGCTTAGATGAGTAAATGATATATATCTCTATATCATTTTGGCTTAACTGCTATAGTTGGTTTTTCTATCACTTGTAACTGATGCAGTTTGGGTTGATAATCATTTTCAAGCTTAGGAAAGAATAATGTTCCTTCTCTCTTATTATTTTTTAGTCGTTGGTCCTATTTAAAAGCCCCAGGTTATTGCTAATGTACATCAAATTCTTGCTGTCTGACCTTGAACGAGTCATACCCACATGACCTTAACAGTAAAATGAGGATGCTGGATGAGATTTCCCAGGTCTCTTCCAGTTCTGAAATTGTATACGTCCATGAATAGTCTCTTAGCAACCTTCACACTCACAGAATGTGATACAAAACAGTTTTCTTCAAGAACTGTGGATTCAAAATGTTGAAGCAGAGTTCTAAAAAGTTTAATTGCATGACCAATGATGAAAACCAGAACTTGCGCTCCTGAGTCTGGAGAGACGCCCAAGGTCGGTCGCTCTTACCGGTCTTTCATAGAGTTAATCTATAAACTCTTTCAAAAGAGGTGGGGGAGGCGTAGCAGTTTAATAATCTTCAGAAAGTTTTAAAAGCAGAACTGAGTTTGCTTTGTCCATAGAATCTAGAGTCCCTGCTAAAAATCCTTTAATGACTGTCACCCCAAATGCCTCGTCCTTGACCAGCCTGTGCCTCGGTTTCCTTATCTGCAACATGTGGATAGTAACAATACCTTCCTCTGAGTATCATTGTCATTGTGAGTACTAAATGAGTAGTGTCCAGTCTGGGGTGAGTACGGTTAGCTCCTGTCTCCATGTTCTAACATGATCCTCACTGCAGGCTGAATAGTTGCTTGAAGAGGTGGGAGAAAAAATGGATTAAAGCATGAAGTGTCTAAACATATTTCTATAACATAGGTTATCAGTAAATGCATACTAACGATGGTATTCTAGAAAATCCAAGTAACATTGCAGAAATGACGAAGCTCACAGCTTTTGCGATTGGCTTATAGGACTAGGACGTCTAGTTCATGATGATCTGCAATTCAACGTAAATTTGCTCTTTTTAGTATTTAATATGAACCTTTCTCCATACAATTGCAGACTCATTTTTCAATTATGTACGTCTTAGAAAAAAGGTAGCCAGAATGATCAGTTGACCCCCGCACTCAATTTCTCCAGGGCCCTCAAAACTAGCAGAATTTGGGAACTGATTCTTCTCACCCTGCTCTTAAATGGAACCAATTGACAACCCAGATCATTTATCAGCTGTAATAGGAGAGAGATTGGATCGGAGCCCCGGTCCATGGCACTGCTCAGAGAATTCCCTCCCAGAGGCTGAACTGATCAGAAAATGCTCTCCCCAAACTCAAAAGATTGTTCTCAGGCTGCAGGAACTAGAAAAGGGGCCACAGGTCAGAGTTACAAGCCCTTGAAGATTATAATCAGAACAGCCAAAGGGTCCAGTGGGGCTGGGTTCACTCCAACAAGAATCATTTGTTAGCTGGTTGACTTTTGACAAATTTCTAACTTCTTGAGACTTGGTTTCTTCAAATGTAAGATGGGGCCATGATACCTGCTAGAGCAGTTGTGGAAAACAGATGAGATCATGCATATGAAATGCTTGCCTGTCATCAAATCACAACTGGGTTGTTTTGAGCTTCTTTCCTTCATTGCTCACCCACCAGCCCTGGATCCACTCTCCCCGCCCCACCCCACCCACAGTGACAAGTAAGCTCCAAGGAGTTTCCATGGTAAAAAAACCTTTTTTCCAGCATCCACTGTCTCCTGCCACAACGTCATTACAGTCCTGCTTCTGACAGATACACCAGCAGCCTCTAGTTTAATACTGAACTCCAGATTACAGCTTCCTCATATTCTTGGAGTCGTACCTATTTGAAAAGCTAATGAAAGCCAGGACCCTTAACCCTGGAAACATGACCCCACATTTGCATGTGATTTTCAGAGGTCACATCATAGAGTCCGTATAGCTCCTCTCTGTGGTTTCCCAGGGCCACGTGTACCCCAAAGTTCAAATTCCCTGCCTTAGCTGACCTTCAGCGGCTCCTGGCTCTCCTGCCTGTGCTTGGACCAGGGCTGCTGTGGGCCACGTGTTCATGCGTCATCTCCAATGGTACAGGGTGACAGTCCCTCACTTCACAGTTTACAAAGTCCCACAGAGCAAAGTGACATGCCCCCATGTGAACAGCCGCAGGAGGCTGGTTCCCCCGCTCCTCCCTTTTCCTGGCGTCTGTCCCAGCAAACAGCTTTTCCAGCTCTCTCCTCAAAATTGCCAGGGCACCCGAGAGGAAGGGGCCTATAGAGGGTCCATTTTGCCATCCACCCCCTTGGCTGTCCCCAGTCCTTTAAACTATCCTGCTCCAAGGCCTGCCCCTGCATGTCCCTAGTGCCACCTGTTCTGTGGCTTCACTAACAAGTGCCACTGGCCCTGTAAAGCTCCTCCGGGCTCAGCCACCAGGGCAGGAGGGAAGAATTAAGACATCAGAGTTGAAAGATGTTGGGCTTCAAAAGCAAGCTCTAAACAGACTTGAAAAGCAGGAAGTTTCAAAGGCACTCGTTGAAGTCCTTGTAAAACTCCTGCCACCTCCTCTGTCAACTGGCAGTTCCCAGCCCTTTTGGATCCCTTTGAGCTCTCCTCTTGCTGAGCCACTGGCACCAGGTCCTGCAAAGAAACCGCAGAGCCTTTGTACTGGAACCTTTCTGCAGATCCAGGTGGGTGGGAGCTTTGGGTCCTCCAACCCGTCACATGTCCCATGGCATGGCTAAGCCAGAAACTCCACGCCTCTGCCATCAGGGGACGTTGGCATTTTTTGAGTGGGAAGTGACCTTAAGGTCATATGTGTCCACATGCCCTCCCTGACGCTGAGGAAACTGAGGCTCGGCCAAGTCCACTTATTCCCCCAGACCAGGGAGAGGCCAAGCTGGACGTGCACAAGATTGTCCAGAATTCTTGCCTCGTCAGGACGCCTCACAGTGCACAGCCTCCTCCAAGAATAACTCGAACCCCAGTCTCACAGCCCTCTCCTCATCGGCCATTGTTTTAGTGACATTAACAGTGTCGACAAGACTGAGATGATCGGGACACCGTACACAAAGAAGCGGCCTCAGGATTCTGCAGTTTTAAAACACACGTGTATATGAATTTGCTGGGGCTGTGGCAACAAAGTGTCACAGATGGGGGGGGGTGGTGGGATTTGACCACAGAATTCACTTCCTCACAACTCCGGAGGCTGGAAGTTCAAGATCAAGGTGCTGGCAGGGTTGGTTTCTCCCGAGGACTCTCTCCTTGGCTAACAGATGGTCATCTTCTCCCTGTCTTCACATGGCTTTCCCACTCTGTGTCTGTGTCCTAGTCTCCCCTTCACCTAAGGACACCGGCCACATTGGATTGAGGACCCTCACTTTAACTTAATTCCGCCTTTAAAAACTCTTCAAGTATAGTCACATTCTGAGGCCCTAAGAGCTAGGATTTCAATATATGAATTTGTGGGTATCCAATCCATCCCAAAATAACATGCATGTGCATGAAAAAGAACATTATTAAGTTGGTAAAATCAGAGCACAGGGAGAAGCCCTCATGAGAGGTCAGCACTACAAACAGCCTCTGGCTTTCCCTGAGACCCCAGGCACAGGGCTGCCTCTGCCACCCACCAGCTGAATGGGGACCACTGTGAGTCTGCTCTGCGGCCTGTGTTGAGAGGCTTATATTAATCAAGGAATGCATGCAAGCACGAAAGGACATCCGTGTCCCTATGAGCTCTGCAGCCTTAAGTCACTTACTATTATTGACATTTATTTTTCTTTTCAATAAAATGGGGCTAACCTGTCCTGAACACATCGCAGGAAAGTAGGGAAGATCATATAAGAGAAAGCAAATAAGCGGTAGCATTATGTGAACTTCAATTATACCAAATAGATGTCAAGATAGTAAAATGTCTGTTTCTTTTTCCTTTTGAGTAAGCAATCATACACACAAATATACCAAGATAGCATTTCCAAGGGCAGAGATATCATGGTGATGTTTTATGGTAGATGATGGACCTTTGGATAGGGGCCTATGTTACCAGCTCTCTTTGTGTGGCCACAAGGCCATTTCTGCAGAGACCAGAATGAGCTTTGCAGGCAATGCTCTTTGTTCTGATGAATGGCCCCTGTAAAGGTCTCACCTACTACTGTGCCAAGGACCTCTGTATGGCTACTGCAGAGTAGGGCCTTACCTGAGTCCTAAACATGTGGAGAAAGTGACTGGTCACTAGCCTTCCAGGTGTAGGACATGCATGAGCCTGATCAGCCTCTGGTGTAGATGCAGTTCAATGTGGCAGATGCAGGTCAGTCTCCTAGAGCTGGGCTTGAATCCAGCTGCACAACCCTGCACAAATTACTTACCTCATTGTGCTTCAGCATCCTCATCTGTAAAATGGGGACAATTATTGTTCTCACTAATTGTTGTGGGGATTAAATGAGTTAATGTATGAAGACATCTCAGAAGGATACCTGGCACATAACGGGTGGCCAGGGAGGGTTCACCATTCTGGCTCACCCTGATCACTCATTAAACACGGCCTGAGCAGCTCGTATGTGAGATACCAGAAACCTACATCCCCGCCCTCCAGGAGCACACAGCATAGGTGTGAATGCCATCTAAACAATGTCACAGCACTCACAGAGACAAGCCCAGAGAGTTGTAGAAAATAGATGAAGCACACTTGACCTGACCAGGATGGGGATGAGGACAGCATGGCCGTGGGGTGGGGTCAAGAAGACATCACTTGGTCCAATCTTAAAGGTAGAACAGGAATGTGCTGGGCTTGGGGGATGGGATGGTAGGTGGAGGAATAGAAGACCACCATGTCACCGAGGCACCAGGGACTTTGCAATCCTCATGAGAACCCAACAGCAGTCTCAGGTTGAAGGAGCACAGAGTGAGCAGGGATGGCAAGAAGTGCACCTGAGAAGCAGAAAGGCACCTACACCTGGTGGCCCAGGTGTCCTGCTAAGGGCTTGGGCTGGATCCCACGTAGGTTTAAGCAGGGGGTGGCGTACTTGGATTTGTGTTTTAACCAGAGTGTGGCAAGAGGTGGAACTGGAGGGGAGATCACTGGAGACAAAGTGACCAGGGAGCAGGTGATGAGGGTGGTGACATTGGAGGAAAGCAGAGAGAGGAAGGTCACCAGGGATGCTTACGAGGGGACATGGCTGGACTGGGTGACAGGATGACTATGTGAAGAGAAGGAGAGGGAGAGGAACGGTGCCAGCATGAGTGACCGGGTCCATGGGTGCTTCCAGAAGACAGGGGAGCAGAGGGAGTCCGATCCATAGCTCAGGCAAGGGCCCAGTCGTGAGGAATTGAGCTGTGTGTCCTGAGCAGGGAGCCCACAGCCCAGGGAGAGGGAGCAGAAGGTAAGAGCAGGGGCCTAGCCCGGAGTCAGGGGAGGACAGATGTCCAGGGATGACCAGAGAAAGCCAGAGGAAGCCAAGGAGCAGAGTTTAAAGGAACACCCAAAGAACTCAAGGCCCTTCCAGGTGGGCTAGAGCTCAACCGTGCCTCAGAGGGCAGGAGGACCAGGAAGTGAAGGCCAGGCCCCCGCTCTCTGGGTTTAGCCACAGGAGGGCAGTAGAGAGCCCAGGGACTGTGGGGCAGGGACTTGGAAGCAGAAGGTTAAGAGGTAAATGGAAACAGAAGCAGCAAGAGGGGGCCACTCTGGGAGATTGGAGTGAAGTTGGGAAGTGAAAGGGGAGCAAAGTGAAGCCGGGAAGCTGGGAGGTGGGGGTGTTGGTCATTTCCTTAAAAGAAAGAAGCATGAACAAGAAGTCAGTAGGTGAAGATGGAAATGACAGTACTGCCCCCAGGAGGTCAGAGGGCTTATTGCCAGCCTGGGCTCCTTTGGGGGTAAGTGACAGAAAACCTGATCCATGGTGACCTAAGAAGCAGAGCGGGTGTTGGCTCTGCATAACTGAAACATTCCAAGGTCTCTGGCTTATGGCACAACCGGATATAGGGGCTCAGGCTGTGTACCACAGGTCTCTGCCTCTCTCCAGTCCCGTCCTTGATTTCTCACTGTTGACCTCATCTCAGACTCACCTGTTTTCTTCCAATTATCTTTTTTTTTAATTGAGATATAATTCACAGCCTTAAAATTCATCCTCTCAAAAGGTGAATATTTTTACAGTAGTTTCTTTTTTTCTTTTTGACTGTTATGAATAATGCTGCTATTCATGTATAAGCCTTTGTGTGCACATGATTTCAGTTCTCTTGGGTATAAACCTACAAGTGAACTGCTAGATCATCTAGTGATTCTATGTTAAACCTATTAAAGTGTTCCCAAATTGTTTTCCAAAGTGGATGTACCATTTTACATTCCCGCCCACAGCATATGAGGGATCCAGGTTCTCCGTGTCTTTGACAAAACTTGCTGTTGTCTATCTTTTCTTTTATAGCCAACCATTGTGGAGGGGTTTTTTTTTGTTGTTGTTGTTGTTCTTGTTTTGCTGTTGCTGTTGTTGTTTTGTGTGGTTCTGGGAATTGAACCCAGGGCCTTGTGCATGTGAGGCAAGCACTCTACCAACTGAGCTATATCACCAGCCCACCATTGTGGTTTTGATTTGCATTTCCCTAGTGATTCATGGTGCTAAACATCTTTTTGTGTACTTATTGGCCATTGACCTTTCTCTGGAGAGATGCCTATTCAAATCCTTTGCCCATTGTTTAATGGTCTTTTTTATTATTGATTTGTTATGAATTTTTTTATATATTCTAGATAGAAGTCCCTGGGGATCAGAGTGAGAGCCTGTGGACCCCAAAAGAAACTGTGAGGTTCATGTTTTCCAGAATGATTGATAGTTGTTGGGCAGCTAAAATAATAAATTCCTACCACCAAATAAAATTGACCATGTCAATTTTATAAAAGGTCACCTGTAGGAGAAGATATATGATTTTAAAATATTCTCTCCCATTCTATGAATTGTCTCTTCACTTTCTTGATGGTGTTTTTAGTAGCATGAACATTTCTATTTTGAACAAGTCCAATTTATCTATTTTTCCCTTTAGTTGTACATTTTGTTGTACCTAAGAAGCAATTACTTTTTCCAAGGTCATGAAGCTTTTCACCTGTATTTTCTTCTCAGGCTTTTGTGTCTTACATTAGGTTTATCATATATTTTGAACTAATTGTTTATGGTGTGAGCAGGTATCCAATTCATTTTTTTCATTGGATATCCATTTATCCCAGCACTATTTTTTGAAAAGTTATTATTTTCATACATAATTATTTGGACAGTCTTGTCAAAAATCAAGTGACCACAGATGTATGAGTTGTTTTCTGGACTCTATTCTATCTCATAGACCTGTCTATTCTTATCCCAGACCATAGAGTGTCAATAACTGCAGCTTTGATAGTAAGTTTTGGATTTGGAAAGTATAAGTTCTTCAGCTTTGTACTGTTTTAAGATTGTTTGGGCTGTCTGGGTGTTTTGTATTTCCATATGAATTTTAGGCTTTATTTATCAATTTCTGCCCCCCAAAAAAATGGCAACCAGAATTTTTATTTAGATGGTATAGAACCTTTGGATTAATTTGGGGATCTTAATACTAAATTTTCTAATACATGAATGCAGGATGTCTTTCAATTTTCTAAGGCCTTCTGTAATTTCTTCCAATGATTTTTGTAGTTTTCAGTGTCAATTCTTGAGTGTCTTTTGTCAAATTTATTCTTAAGTATTTTATTGTTTGATGCTCATTGCTTCCTTGATTTTATTCTTAGGATTTCCACTGCTACAGGTAGAAATACAATTTATTTTTGTGTACTGGTCACATGGCTTGCTACCTTTTAAATTCACTTATTAAACTTAATAGATTTATTATGGATTTCTTGGGGTTTCCCATATGTAAGATCATGTCACCTTCAAATAGTTCTACTTCTTGCTTTCCAATTTGGATGCCTTTTATTTCTTTTTCTTACTCAATTTCTCTTGCAAGAACCTCCACTACAAGGTTGAGAAGTACTGAGAGTAGATATCATTGTCTCATTCCAGCTCTTAGGGAAAAACTTTCAGTTTTTTTACCATTATGTTTATGTTAACTTTCGAGTTTCATAAATGTCCATATGTGGGGCTGTGAAAGTTCCCATGTATACCTAATTTGTTGAGCATTGTTAGCATGAAAAAATGTTGCATTTTGTCAAATGTTTTTTTCTTTCTATGTCTATTGAGATAACCATGTGGTTTTGTGTTTTCTTTTATTGATATGATGATTGCATTGATTGCTTTCCTTGTGTTGAACCAACCTTGCATTGAACCAACCTTGCATTCCTAGAATAAATTTGACTCATTCATGGTGCCTTGTCTATGTTGCTAGATTTGATTTGCCTGTATTTTTTAATTGGTTGATTGATTCGTTTTCTTTTGGAGGACAGACTAACCTCCTGACCACTCAAAGACATCTGTCTGTAGCCATAGGTTCTTATCCAATGAGAAGGAGAGAACATTTCACTCTAACAGCATAATGCAAATCAAGGCGTGGCCCTTACAGACCCCAAAGCGTCATGTGTACCACCATAAACCTATCACTGTGAAATGAGGTGAGTTTTGTTGATTGGTTTAGAAATGAATCTGGGCATAGGATCAATCTCTGTAAACTGGGGATCAGAGTGAGAGCCTGTGGACCCCAAAAGAAACTGTGGGGTTCATGTTTTCCAGAATGATCGATAGATGTTGGGCAGCAAAAATAATAAATTCTCACCACCTAATAAAATTGACCATGTGGAAAGGTCACCTGTAGGAGGAAGAGGGTGGGTGGGGTGGATATGCATAAATCTGCAAGTGGTGGGCAGAAGGAGGAGGTAAGTTTGTCTGCTGGAGGGAAGTATGGAGAAGAAATAAAGTAGAGAAGTTGGAAAGGAAACTTAGACCTTCAAGGAAGGATGGAGGTGGAGTTTCAAAAATCAAGCGACCACAGATGTATGAGTGGAAGATACCTAAAATGTGGAAGGGCAATATCAAGGGCTCAGCTGCCACTGGAGGTCCTGACTCTCAAGGCTGACTTGACTCCATCCTCCAGGCTGGTTTGCAAATCAAAGTCAGGGTTGGAATTTTTTTCAGTTGTGTATGATGGAAGGAGAGGGAATCCTGGAACTAGTGAGAGAGCCATTCAGCTGGCCCACTGAAGACACCCTGCAGAGCTGGGAGGGAAGAGAGGCCATGGAGCTGATTGCCAGGGAAGAGGGTGTGGCCTTGGGCCTGGAAATCTTGGGGAAGTCCAGGAGCATCTGTGTGAGGCCATGCAACAACTAGAGAAGGACTGGCAAGGTGTCAGAGATCCCAGAGGGGAGGCAGTTCTAGGGAAGGATGAGTGGAAAACACTGGAGTTAACAAGGGGACAATGGGTAGTGGCATCTCTCCAATCATTGCAGTCTTCACGTGTGGACAAAGGCAGTGACTTTACTCCAAAGACCTGTTGAAGAATAAGGGGGATGTGATTGGCTTCACCGAGTAGAGGTGAATCCTGGGAGTTTTCAGAGTGAAGCTGGAGGACCACAGAGCAGGGGAGACATCTGAGAACCAATGCTGAAGCTGCCTAGACTGGACCTTGGAGGTCCCAGAGAGGACCAGAGCCTCATCTGAAAAGCAAAGGGAAACCATTGAAACGATGTCAGCCAGGACGTGGCCTGATTAGAGCTGAACTGATCAAGACACTCACTCCACCATGCTGAGAAAGGACCGCAGAAGAAGCTGCTCCATTTGTCCAGCCAATGGTCAGTGGAGGCTCAGACCAGGGCCAGGACCAAGTACCCAGCACAGAATTGGTGCTGAAACCATAAGATAGAATAAGCAGGTAGAGAGCGGGGACAGAGGAAGACTAAGAGCAGACACATAGAGGTCAAGGTCAGCGGGAAGAGAAGCAGTTAATGGGATGACTAGAAGCCCCCAGTACCAGGGTGGAGCAGGAAGGAGGATCTGTCAGTACCACCAGCCCACTTTTTTGCCAGATTCCTGGCCATCTGCCTTCCCCCTCCTTCAGAGACCTCATTACAAAAGCAGCTACACGTCTCAATGGGAAGAAAATCAACCACAATCATAGCAATTTGGAGTTCAGCAACCATATTCTCTGTGGCCTTATTTTCCAGCTATATATATCACTGATTCTAAGCAGCAAAGGGTTCTTTGGCAGCTGTCTTTAGCCTTGAACCCAGAAGGCACCGTGGTCACGACAGTTAACATTTGGTGACTGTTGGCCAGGAGCCAGGGTTTGAGCTAAGCATGGGATATGTTAAATCTCAGCCATTCCTCAGAATAACCCAACAAAGCAGATGCTGCTGTTACTACACATTTTAGAAGCAAGGGAAAAAAAAAAAAACTCAGGTGACACAGCAAGCCACTGGAATGGCATTGATTCAGCCTGACCCTAGTGCCCCAGGATGAAATCCGCGCACCTTTTTTGTATACAAATGGGGTTCTGTGGTCCTCGAGGAGGTTGGAGGGTCATTTTCAAAAATCGTTTTCCACGGTCCACTCTGCACAACTTGTTTAAGTGTTACTCGTTTGACAAGTTGTCACTGGAGGCTCCCAGGGGACAGGTCTGGCCAGCCAAGGTCCTAATCCCTCGCTGAGTATGACTCAGTGCTCCCTGCCCACATCCACACACAGCCTTCCTCAGTACAACGTCCCATTTCACAGCTCAGAGCGATTGAGATGTCCCCACCAACTGGGAGGTCCCACGACCATGAGAGCCAGGATAAGGGCTCAACCCCTTTTGACTGGTTTCTAGTTCATCAGTCACCCCCTCAGCCCCAGTGCAGGAAGCATTGGCTCACTGTGCCCAGAAGGCACTTGGACAGCTTCTGTATAAACACTTTCCCAGAAACAGAACTCTGAGTTTTCATTTTTCCTTTGCACATTTATTATTTTCATCATGAAATATTTCAAGCCCACAGAAAAGTACAGTTGATACTATAACAAATACCCACATGCCCATCACTGGGAGTGAACAAAGGTTAACCTTTTTTTCCCCCAGCATTTGCTTCAGATTTCTTTTTAAAGAAAGTAGAACATTACAAATGTATTGATGATCTCTATGAATCTCCTTCCAACACCCTCCCCTCCTTCTCTTCCCAGAGGAATCACTCTTCTAACAGAAGTGACACCTTCTTTGACTACACATGTATGTAGCTATGGACAATATATAATATTGCTTTGTATGTTTCAACCCTACATCTAAGCCGGGCACAATGGCACACACCTGTAATCCCAGGAACTCAGGAGGCTGAGACAGGAGGATTGCAAATTCAAAACCAGCCTCAGCAATTTAGTGAGGCCCTAAGCAACTTAGTGAGACCCTGTCTCAAAGTAAGAAATAAAAAGGGCTGAGGATATGGCTCAATGGTTAAGTGCTCCTGAGTCCAACCCCCAGCACTAAGAATGAATGAATGAATGAGTGAGTGAATCTACATTTAAATTATGTCATACTATAATACCCTTCTAACTCACATGGTTTGGGTTGTTTTGTTTCGTGGATGTTTATGCATACAGTTCCTTGTAGAGCAGCCATCCATGCATTACCATGCATGGATCACAGCATTCAGCATGGGAGGGTGTCATGACTTATATAACCACCCCCTACCATGGGCAATTCCCAGTGTTTAAGTCTTACAAACTCCACTTGAATAAACAACCTTGAACATGATCTGAGCTGGGCCATGAAGTCTGGGTACTTGAACTCTTAAAGGTTGCCCCATTGCTCTCTGAGTTTATGATAACATTCAATATCCCCACCAGTCAGATATAAGCAGCCCATTTACCCACAGCAAACCATGGTGTGGACTTCACTGTCCTAGTGATGTGCGGGAAGTGGCAGTTCACCGCCATTCCCACCAGCAGCCCCATCTCTGATTCCATGGCTGAGGAATCAATTTCAGTGATGAGACACCGCTTCACTTCTCATCTGTCCTTCGCCTGCTCTCTTCACACTGCAGCCTCAGCTTGGGGCCATCTAAGATTCCCCCAGAGTGCTTCTTTAAGTGCTCCTGTCAAACCAGATACGCCACAGTTAGCAAATGTTTTTTGTTTTTTTTTCTGAAACTCAAGTTTTACTTACGGAAGGTTTGTATGTGATTCCATCAGAGTGTGTTCATATTGAAGGTAGACAACCTGCAAAACTGTGAAAATAGCTCAGAGAAAATAGCTCAAACAAATCAGATTCAATATGGATGACTGTCCTAGTTCAGGTTACTATAACAAATCACCAGAGACTGGGTGGCTTATAAACAACAACAGAAATTTACTTCTGTGTGTGTGTGTGTGTGTGTGTGTGTAGGGGGTGGGGCATAGATGATGGGGGGTTACAAGGAATTAAACCCAGGGGTGCTTTACAACTGAACTACATCCTTAGCCCTTTTGAGACAGGGTCTTGCTAAGTTCTTAGAGCCTTCCCAAGTTGCTGAGGCTGGCCTCAAACTTGTGATCCTTCTGCCTCAGCCTCCCGAGTAGCTGGGATAGGCGTATGCCACTGTACTCAGCATAAATTTGCTTCTCACAGTTCTGGAGGCTGGAAGCTCAAGGTCAGGGTTCTATGAAGGCTTTCTTCCGGGTTGCAGACTGCCAACTTCTTGCCATGTCTTCATGTAGCAGAAGGGCTGAGAACACTCTCTGGGGTGTTTTGTATAAGGGCACTAATCCTGTGTGCATGAAGGTCCTGCCTTTGTGATCCTGCCTAACCACCCCCCCAAATCCTACCATCAGTGAGTCCCACATTGGGGGTTAGGATTTCAACGTATCAGTTTTGAAGGAGCATAAACATTCAGTCTATAGCAATTATCTAGTTTATAATAATTAAAAACCTTATGATGTGCTCAAAAAGATTATTTGCCAGACCCCCAAATCCCATCTTTTTAACATGCACAGGCATTATTTTTACTTAAGTTTTTTTTTTTTTTTTAATCTAATTATCCAAGCAATTTAACCCTCCAGAAACCATGGAACAATGACTAACAAGATTTATCCTTATTGAAATCATCATCAGCCTCATCAGTAACTAACATGAATTGAGTCCCAGTTAGCCTGGGGGAATGTCGGTATTATGCAAAATATTCAATGATCCATATCACAGAAGTTGATCGATCAGAACGGATGGCATTTGTCAACAGCCCAGGGCAGCCACACCATGCAAACCAGCTAAGAGTTATCTGGGTCCAAGAGCCCCCTAGTTATTACTGCACTGCCAGGCATCTGGGTGTCAGGGCCAGGGGGTGAAGCCAGGACCTTACCCCAATCCAGTATCTGACCAGAAAACCAAGAACAGGCTCACAAAGAGCCTACACTAAATCCATGAGCTGTGCTCCTTTAACTGCATCCATCTGCCTCTTTTTCTGTTGCTTTCTGCTTCAAAAATTGAAGTCTGAGATGAAGGACCAATTTTTTTGGTGGTTGGGGATGGAAGTGGTATAGACGGAGGCACTGGTGTGGAGATGATGGAGATAGAGGTGGTAATGGTGGAGATGGAGGTGAGGGGTGATGGAAGTGGAGGAGGTAGAGGTGGTGGTGGTGGAGATGGTGGAGGTGAAGGTGAGAGTAGAGGTAGTGGGGTAGAAGGGGGGCAGTGGAGGTGGCAGAGGTGATGGAGGTGGAGGTAGAGATGGCGGAGGTGGTGGAGGTAGAGATAGAAATGGTGGAGGTGATGGAGGTGGAGGTGATGGGCATAGAGGCCTCTTGATAGAAATAGAGGAGTAAGATGTGCTAGTCCAAGTGGCGAATGCCTGTATTATGTGGAAATGTGCTAAGTGTGAGCAGCAGTCTACCTGAGCAGCAGCAGCTGTGGTTTCATCGTGAGAGTGTGCTGAACGCTACCCAGATGGAAAGCGGTTCAGAAGATGCTGAGTGTCTGCTCTGCCACAAGCAGCCCCACCACCTGTCCTCGGCTGGTCTTGATGGAAAAGGACCCAATGAACTCAAATGTTTCCTCTCCTCTTTGGCCTCAGTTCCTGGGGACAGAGCTGCAGGAAGCTCTCTTCCTGTCCAGCGCACATCTGGACAGCCTTCCTCAATCCTCAAATTCCTCCTTGGCTGAAGTTGGCAGCTTGGCAGACAGGGATTCCCATGGCCACAGACTCGCTGTCTTCTCCTTCCCTAATCAGGGCAGTGTTGCTTATGGTGGCTCTTGCAAGTCCTGTTGCTGGCTGGAGCACGAAGCATTTCAGCCAACAGGCCCCCTCCCAGAACGTGTCTCCAAGGTAGGTAAGACCGTGAGACAGACTTGTGTGTTCCACTGACCCTGTTCTTTTCACACTGTCAAGTCTGCACATTTCTAAATACAATTTGACCTTGACCGCACTGATTTATATTTTATTGCCTAATTTATTCTGTATCATCTGACCAATAAAAAAAAATGCCCTCCTGTACCAGACCCTGTTTATGAGCCTCAGCAGAGCTATTTGGCTCTCTCTTTCCTGGGCCTCAGTTGCCGGCCCAGAATAGAGCCAGCCTCTGGCCTCTCTCCCTGTTGCCCCAACACTGCCAGCCATCATGGGATTGCAAGAGGCCCAACACCCAGGGCATGTGTCCTGTCGCTGCCCAGTAGGGGCCAGGTAACAATCTGGAAGTGCAGGGATGTTAATTCCTCATGCGGTGAACTTCTTCTAGCGAGGGATGAGAAGAGACAGGCAGGAGTGCATAAATTCCTTGCCCTTTCAGACACACACACACACACACACACACACACACACACACACGTTTCAAGAGAAAATGCTCCATGAATTTTTTTTTTTTTTTTTGGAAACAACCCATGTGACTAAAGAACCAGACTTTGCTTCTTAGGCCTCTATCCCCTCCCCCCCCTCTGCCTTGTGACTTCCTCTCAACGTGCAAAAGTGGCCTGGGGCTTTGTTTTCTAGAGTCCTGGAAAGACAGTTCCTAAAATCATCTCACTTCCGACGCTTTTTGTAACAACTTTGGGGTGGGGGGGGCACGGCATGAGCTGAAAGATCATATCTCCACCTGGGCAAGAGGCAGGGAAGCTGTGTCTGGAAAGAGGTGTTGCAGCGGGAAACAATGGCCACCAGTGAGAATGGCTGTGGGGCATGGCGCCTGGGACAGGGGTTGAATGGAGAGAGGGGAGGACAGTGCAAGGAAGCTGAGTCCGGGCTCCTGGCCCAAGAGGTAACAGAGCCATGAACAGACACAGGAGAGGCTGGCGTGAGCATGGTTTAGGCTAAGACAGACCTGGATCCTGGTCCAGCCTCTGCCATCTACTTGCTGGGTAGCCTTGAGCTTATTACATGCCATCTCTGGTCCTCATTGCTTCACCCCTAAGGTGACCCCACCTCTAGATACGTCTGTCTGTCCACCTTTCTGTGGTTCTTTCTTTCTCTTAAATCTCCCTACTTCTCTGGGTCTCTCTACTTATCTCCCTATCTCTCAGTATCTCTGTGTCTCTCTCCCTTTGTCTCTGTGCCTCTCTGCTTATCTCTGTCTATGTCCCCTGCTTCTCTCTCCTTCTCTCCCCCCCTCTTCCCTTCCTGGAGGCCTCCAGGCTGGCAGGGAACAGATGGCTCTTAGGCATTGGCCAGAGGCCCATGTCATCACGAGGCTCCTCCCTCCATGGCTTTTCAGTGACCACCTGGGGAGTGCAAACTGTCCTGCTACAAACAGGTCACTGTCACCACTGTGATTCAGGGCCTGGCTAGCTCTGGGCCCAGCCTGCCTTGGATAACCCTGGGAGAGGCCAGCTCTCTGACTTGCTTGCACAATAACCACTCCAGGGACCAGAAGCCATCCTCGGGGAGCTGCAGCCGGGGAGGAGAGCAGGGGCAGGGACAAGGGTCGAACAGGACACTAGGCCAGCACCAGGAGGCAAGGGTCATCCACAGACACTAGGCCAGCCTCAGCCTCTCATTGAAAGTCGTGGTCATGCCCCCAACACAACCCCTCGAATGCCAGAGCTGGGGAGAAGAAGCCAGGCTGGCAGGTGTACCCTAAAACCTCTGCCTGATTTCTTCTGCTTTTGCAGGGTAGGCCAAGAGTGGCCTCATGCAACTGACCTGAAGGCCAGCCCTGCAGAGCATATCAGTGTCCGTGACAAGGCACCACCCCACACCCACTGCCCATGCTGCACCCCTGCCCTTCCTCCCTTTCTGGATCAGACCCCAAGACAACCTGAGGAAATCTCTGCATGGGTGGGGGAAGGAAGCCACGTCAAGGTTCCCCATATAGACTCCATGCAGCGCAGTGGCCCAGTGCTGAAATGCTGAGTGCAGATTAGCCACACAGGCAGGAATCAACACACCTATTTTTCAATAAAGAAACCAAGGTGCAGAGAAACAAAAAGACTCTTCCAACATCTCACAGCATCAATGGGGGACCTGAAAGTTCAAACGGCCTAGTTACAACATGTGGATATGCACACACAGGTACATGGAATTGCCTTAAAACGATATCTATTGGGTCAGGAAGTTGGTTATTCTAGAAAAACAGCAACGAATGGCACATTCCCTGCCATGGAGAGCCTCACACAAAAAACTCATCAGGCACATGCCACCACCTTGTCACTCCTGGGATCCCAGAGAGAGATTTGCATGAGGTTGCTGCTCGTCCCATGCAGCATGCCCCCTAGATGCCCTGAGAATGAGGTTAGCAGATGTCCTCGCACATCTGCAGTGGTGTCCCAGGTTCAGGGATGGGCTGGTGCTGCCATGAATGCCCAGTGTGTCTGGAGGGTATACTCTCCCTGAGCTCATCTGCCTTCCACCCTGGGCAACGGGTGCAATTGCTGCTGGGTTACATGAAGAGGCTCTGACTCTCCTGGGAATGCTGAGACTTCAACTTCCTAGTTGGTCTTTTAGGATGAAATTACATGTATATGTTTGTGCCCATCAGAGACCTTCCGGGTACAGAGAGGCAAAGAATCAGCCTAGCAGGTGTCCAGATGCTGACAAGGCCAGAGCATCCCACGGTGCCTGTTCCCAAGGGAAGGCCTGAGTCTGGTGGTTTCCATGCACCAGCCCAGAATCAGCTGGGCCCGGGAGCTCTTTCCCAGCCCTGCCCTTCTCTGTCCCCATGCCGCCCTCCCCTCCCTTCTGGCTGGAGGGAGCACAGGATGGCAGGATGCAGTAGGAGCTGGCCCGGCTCATGTTTCCCTCCTCTCTTCCTGGCAGGGATTACATGGTGAACAAGAGGACAGCTGAGCTGGCAGGTGGGTGGCCCAGCCATGCCGAGGGGGAAGCAGGGGAGGAAGGACAGCTGAGGTAACTCAGGCCTGCAGCAGCCACTCTCCCCAGTCCTTCCTCCCCCATGCTAGCCACCAGGGACCCTTCCATGCCAGTGGTGGATCCACCTGCCCTAGCGCCAATGCACGGACACTTGTACCCCTGTTACCCCGAACTCTGCTCTCCAGGGGAACCAAGGACACATCAAATGATTTCCCAACAGACAGATAGATTGACTTCAGAGAATTGAAAACCTACGCGTTGGTGGGGGAAGTGGTAGGGCTATAGAATTCTAGAACCTGTAGTTAGCAGTGGTCTCGATCTCCCAGCCTCTGCCACACACCCCTACCCCCCGAAAACAAGCTCTGCAGCCATTGGAGGGTATCTGTCTGATAAATCGCAGGTCCGCCTCATCCCAAGGAGCCCTGCACCCTGAGATGTTACTAGAAACCTTACTTAACTATTTGGGAATACCCCCATTTAGGGACAGCAGTTATCAATTAGTGGTCCTTGGAGACTCATTCGAATGGTCAGGGGACAGCAATGAGAATGCACCCAGAAAGTGCCAGGAACGATGTGTCTGTGGGAAAACTGAGAACCTGAGGGGCCTGGGCCTGGCTGAAACCTTAGCAGACGGGAGGTGAAGCTGACTTCTCACCCCACCACTCCCCCAGGAGGAGATCATGGGTCATAAAAACAAAGCTGGACATTGAACTAGCTGTATGGATGTCCTAAAATTACTTGGTAAATCCTGGGAAGAAAGTTCAGGACCAGGAATCTTCCAGCTAGATTCTGGATCTGGTGCGGCCACCAAGGAACACTTCAACTCCACATCAAACAGGAACAACCCGGCATCAGACCCCAACAGCTGATTGAGCCCCCAACCTCCTCCTCACTGGGTTCCCTACGAGCAGCAGACTTTGGTTCCTGTCCACATACACCAGTCCAGAAGTTTCTGTCAAGTAACATGCTTTTCAACTGTCTTCAATCTGTTTGTTCCATCATTCTGATGCTTTGGATTAGCAAGTTTATTCAGCCTCCCCCGGGTTTTTCACACTTTAGACATGCTGAGCAGGTGCTCTCTCTGAGCCCCAGTTCCCCAACTCTAAAATGTAGGTACCTACATCAAAAGATTGTCAGGAAGTCCAGGTGCAATGGTGCACCCCTGTAATCCCAGTGGCTCTGGAGGCTGAGGGAGGAGGATGAGGATCTCAAGTTTGAGGGTATCAGGATTTCAACATATGAATTTCAGACCACAGCTAACACCCTCATCCTCTCCCTCTTCCTGCCTCCTTTCTCTCTGCCCACTCTGGATCTTCCCAGAAAGGAGCGTTTCCACTGTCCTAATCTATCCACGTTCAGCTCTCTCTCTTCTCCTCCAGTCAGATGCTTTGTGAGCCTGCGAGTTCCCTCCAATAACCCTCTTCAGTTCCACCCTTTCCTTCCTAAGTGGATTTGCACGCTATTTTCTAGGTCAACTATGAGAGAGAGGCTCATTCATCTCTGTGTCCCTACACAAGGCCGAGAACATAGTTTCTAGTTGCAGTGGAGCGAGGGAGTTGGAATTGGAAGGGTGTTGAGGACAAATAGAGAAATCATGACTCAGTGGAGAGGGGGAGCGTGTTCGATGGAAGGGGTGGAAGGATGGAGTTGGCAGATGGGTTGAGGGGTGATGTCCAAGCAGAGATGGAGGGATGGGTGAATACACAGCGAAGTGAGATGAATGGATGTCAAAGGGTGGTGCTCATGTATCCGAGAGGGTGGATTAGTGGATGGAAAACAGATGGCCGCAGACACATGCTGGCTCTGGGCCAAGACAGGAAGGCTGTAAGGAGCCCCCTTCCATGTTTCCACCCCACACCAGCGTTCTCATCCTGTACCCAGGGCTCTCAAACCATAAAGATCAGGGCGGTAAGGAAAGGAGGGACAGAAACAGCAGAGCCAGGGAGTGACTTCCATCTGGCTTTGCCCAAGCTCTCACTTAGTGGGTCCTGCCACCAACTTCACACAGCACAAACCTCAGAGCCACGGGGCCCCAGAACGGGTGCAAGGCATCAGTGGCGCACGCCTCTAATCGCAGCTGCTCACGAGGCTGAGACAAGAGGATGGAGAGTTCAAAGCCAGTCTCAGAAATGGCGAGGCCTTAAGCAAGATCTAAGTGAGACCCTGTCTCTAAATAAAATACAAAATAGATCTGAGGATGTGGCTCAGTGTTTGAGTGACCCTTAGTTCAATCCCTGGCATCCCCCTAAAAAAAAAAATAAGAAGGGGTGGAGGGCAACCCTTGCCTCTCTCTGGCCATGTCCCCAATCCACCCTCAAAAGATGCAGAAGAGGAGAACTGGCTACACCAGCAGAGTTTTCAGGGTCCTCTCGCTCAATACCAAAGGCTGGCAACCTGTCAATTTCCCTCCCCGCAGGACACCCTGGCATTCTGGCCACCTGAAGTTCATCAGGGCATCACCTCTGGGTGGCCTTCACCAACCCAGAGCTCTTTGACAGCAGGAGTGGCAGTAACCTCTCGCACCATTCCAGTGGCCAACCCTGACACAAAGTTGGCACAGAAATAAATGTTGTGGGTTAAGGAAAATAGATGATGTATCTTAGATACAACCCAGTGTCACTGGGGGAAACCAATGAGCCTTGATCTAGGACCCTGAATTTTGAACCCAGCTCGGCCACTTCCCAACTGTGAGACTTCACTAGGTCCCTGTGCCTCTCTGAGCCCCCATTTCCTCATCTGTGAACGCAGGATGATGGTTGATACAGTTAACTCTCTCAGGGAAACTTTTAATCTGGTCTTTGAAAGAACTTACCCAGACCCCGGAACCCTGAGAGTCAAACCCCAAAGTTGCCCATCCCTCCTGCCCAGCCTCACCCACCAGGGCAGAACAGGGCCCTGTGGGGAGGGGTGGGCAGGCCGCAGGACGTGAACATGCCCCACTTTTTGGTTTCTGCAACTGGGGCTGTACATAATCGCCCTGACCTCAATCTTTCCCTGTGAATTATGGAAAGAGAGTTCTCTGCAAATGAGGCCTGTGGAAAGTTCCACCAGGCTCCTCTCCTCCCCTCATTTCATCCTGCCCAACTTAATAAGGACTACGGCTTATTAGCTGTTCCCGTCCAGCTCACCTTGTCCTGCGCCTGCACACGTGAGACTAAAAATATCCCCAGCTCCTATTAGAAGCTCTGTGCCAGGAACAGGCAAAGCTGGAGATGGCACTCTCACTAAAATCTGACTCCCGCACGCCCCCTGGGATCCAGGCCACTGGGCCTGTCCCTCATGGGGCAGATGGCACTAACATCTTCCTGATAGCCCCCTGGGGGTCCTTCGATACTCATCAAGAGTCCACTGGGATCATCTGTGGTTTCATTCAGATACTCTAAAGCCTCTTCTGTGCCCCTCCTCACCCCCACAGGACAGGACAGGGTCCTAGCAGAGTGTCATGCAGAGTGCTTCCCCCCAACCCAGGTCCTTGGGAATGTCCAGCTCAAATCTCAATCTGTCCCTGGAAAACACACCTGTGCCCTTTTTCACTAAAGCATGCAGAATGGCAAGTACTTTGAACTCAGAGGGTCTGTCCCCAAGCCACTGGGGACTGTGTGAACCAATCTTTTGACCCTTTGTTTCTCTGTCAATAAAATGGGCATGGATCCATCAGCCTCACCTCAGCTTATTGTGAAGACCCAGTGAGTTCATGGAAATACAAATGCAGACTTTGGAAGAACAGAAGCAGAGTTCTGACCCCAGGCAGACGAGGAGGCATGATCCAGGTGTGCAGAACTCTTGTCGGGTTCTGTAGGTAGGCGGATGGAGGAGCAGGCAAGGGGTGTGTCAATAGCTCGGTAATACGGACTTGGCAAGGCTGAAGAGGTAATCTCTCCGCAGGCTTCATGTGCCACTGGATACCTCTCTTGGCATTACCCAAGATATTTTGGAAATGGTGGTGAGAGACAAATTGATTTTCATCATCTCCATCCCCAGGAAAAGGCCAAGAATGCCGTAGAGTACAAAGACTTCCAAAATTCAAACTCCTTGAAATTTGGAATGGAGGGCTTCCCACATTTGCACACAATTATATGTAAGAAGATGGGATTTTAATGAGCTATGGACAGAAAAATATGGAAAGTCAATTAAGGTGTCGTGAACAGAAACACTGGAACAAGGAATGGCTGACGGGCATTCATCTGGGGCGAGATACCAGAAAGGTTAAGAATGGAAATTGTTTTTAAAAGAAGAGACACAGCTCTGGCTCCGACTGGGGTGGGGTTAGGGGCAGTGACTGCATAGGACTGAGCCGCTGTGTGTCAGAACAAAGCTCTCCCCAAATTCATATTCCAGAAGCTTCTGCCAACAGCAGAGGAAGGTGCCTTTAGAGCCGCTTGTCCTCATGTGACCTCCTTCTCCTCCACTCCCTGAAGGTCTGTGAGAAAGACTCAGAAGAGCAAATGCTACAAATCTCTGAAAGGCTCAGCTATGCCTCCAGGCTAAAGGGAGAAGTCTCATCTTGCTGGGAGCATTAATTTTGTTCCGTTTGATTCAGACATTTATTGAGCACCTCCTGTGTACAACACAGGCACAGTGGGGGGCTCAGAGGGATTCAGTAATGAGCTAGAACTTGACCTGGTCTTCCAAGGGTTTAAAGAGGTCAGAGGTATGGCAGTGCATTTACCAGAGACTTTATTATAAAATACAAAAGATCAGAGGAAGACTGGAAGAGTATTCATTTTTTCCAACTAACATTTTAAACGCTTGTGCTATTACAATAGGGGGGGAAAAAACTATGTGTATGAATCCAAAAAATCCTACACGCACGCACAGGTAAATTTATGTTTAAAAATTGTTCCATCTCAGAGGTGAAACAAGATGAAAATTAGAAAAGTTATACCATGTATCAGTTATCATCATAGCAAAGATTTATTTAATGATAACATTTGATGCTTGGGATGGTGTACGGAGGGGTCAACATACACAGCTTGTGAGTTTGTGAATAAGCAAAATCTTTCTGGAAAGTGACTTGACATTGTATATATCTCGAGCCTTAAAATAGTCATAACCTTTGACTCAGTAATTCCACTTCCAGGAATCTATTCTAAGGAAATAACCAGATATGTGGTCAAAGGTATAAGCACACAAATATTCATCATCACATCATTTATGAAGGTGGACAATGTGAAACAAACTAAAATGCCAACAATAAGAAAAGAAGAAAATTGGATTGTGGCATGTCAATATAATCCGTAATCAGGCAGCTTTCTAAATTGGGTTCTGAAAAGGTTTTTAGTAAACCATTCATTACGTGTGTTGAGTAGGGGAAAAAAAATCAAGATACCAAACTGTACATGATAAAATCCTAATTTTGTTTTTAAAGATATTTTATATATATTTGTATGTATATGTGTAATATTCATTTATTTTATATGGATTGCAGTGGTAATAGAAGGAAATACCAAATAACAGAATGTTTAAAGGTGATTATCTCTAGAAGATGGGATGATAGAATGTGGGGTGGGGTGGGATGGGGGGGTATTTACTTGTTTTATACAGTTGATGTCTTTTTCTGAATTTTCAGCAGTGAACATAAGTTTGGCACAGCACCTTGGCCTACTGTGGGCCCACGGAACTCCAAGACCCAGCTCACTGAGAGGATCCCTGGGTCTTGGCACTAAGCCGGCCTCTGGTCTTCAGCTGCAGGAGAGATTCTGCATCTTCTGCCTGCTCCAACCAGCTCCTGCCTGTCCTCTCTCCATCGGGTCACTCTGCCCTACTTTCCCAGATCCTCCTTTTCTTACAGAGCCCTGTGTTTGGTGCATGCCTGTCTTCTCACACTGCCACTGTCGTTGACTTGCATCTCCTCCAGAGAGCCAAGGTCAGGAAGCAGTGGCCATGAGCATGCCCACGGGCACAGCCAGACCTAGACCCTCTCACCCTTGCAAATACTCTGTGCTCTCCCCTCACTCCTAACAATGGCCTGAACTGCTCCTCAAATGGGAGCTGAAGCCCTGCCCATGGCAGACCAGCCATGGCTGCTCTACAGCTCCATGCCCACCCCCCAACCCTTTCTCCCTGTACCACACAGTACCAGGCAGATGGCTCTGCTTCCACTCCTTAAAACATGCAATTTCTCTCTCACCTAGAGCACTCCTTCCAGCCTCTCCACCCAGGCTCCCCCTCTCCCCGGAGGTCCCACACCCTACTTCAGTGCCTCTGTCCTACTCATTCATCGGTCACTTTCACCTAGGATAGGAGTCCCTCCCCTGGGCTTACTCTTTCATTTCACTGTGCAGCACTGCACATAGTAGGGGCTCACGACCAACCTTGTCTGTGCCAGGCTGCACCTTCATGGCCAACTGAGCAGAAGCAGAAAGCCTTCTTAGAAGTTTAGTCATTCTCACCTCAGAACAGCGAGGGGCTTATTAAATTCCTTTTAATGTCTATGAAAACGGTGCACTTCTGCCTCCCTCTCCATCCCTGGCAGGGCTACTTCACTGTTCCTGAAGACTATTGAGTGCTCCTGGCCACCAACTTGTGACTACTACCAATGCCACCATGTGTCCCCCCCTACTGATGCCACAGAGAGCGAAAAAATCTGTCCTCAAAGGACCAGATCAAGGCTTGAGGTCAGAGAATCTTTTCCAAGGCTTAGGTAGAAGCCTGTGGGGAGAGATGTGTTCGCAGTGATTGCTGACAGCTGTTCTTCCCTTTAGCCTGGGCACTAAACAGCCTCAGATCACAGGGTAGGGACTGTTCAGCCTATGAGCTTTGGAGCATATGAAATGGGTGGGTATCAAAGGTTGAGATGTCCCCTGCTTCCCGTAAGATGCCTGTGAGATCTTATGTAAGTCTCCTAGGTTTCTAAGCATCCGTCTTTCATCTATTAGGTGTGGACCATGCAAAGACAGCCCACGGAAGATACACGGTGTCGGGAGTACGGTGCAGGTAGGAGGAAGCAGAGCTGAGCCATGAGCCCTGCTGGAGAGGCTGCAGCTGCACAGACCTGATGTCGCATCTTCAAGGAATGGATTCTGTGGCTCACTGAGTTCCTCTATATTAGCAGAATGGTGACATCGAACAATGAGTGACACAGGAAGAAAGACAGATTCCTCCCCCTGTGTGCATGGAGAAGAGCATGCCCTGTCTGCAAAATCCCCACTAAGAGCCTTCCTTTCCTTGGCCCACACATATCTGTTGGGGGGAGAGAAACTTGCCTCTTGAGAACCCAAGAAAGCTAAAAGGGTTATGATGACTGGTGGCGCCTGAAAAACGCCTACTTCTGAGAAAAGAGATAATCAGGACATCCCCCCCTCTCTGGTCAGGGTCTCCTCTACCAGGAGCCTGATGACTAGCCCTCATCTCCAAGGCAACGAAGCCAGCTCAGGGCCAGAACCACTCAGGCAACTGACAAATCCCAACTCAAGTAAAAGAAAGAGAAGCTTCAAGCTGTAAGTGACAGCTGGACATGTCATGTGACAGTCATGCATCACTTAACAAGAAGGATATATTCGGAGAAATGCATCTTTAGGTGATTTCATCATTTTGCAAACATCATTGAGTGCACTTACACAAACCTAGATGGAATGTAGTCTACTACACACCTATGCAGCCTATTGCTCCCAGGGCCATGGTGAACAAAAAGATCAGATTAAGTCCAGCACAAGAGAAAGTGGCGCCATCAAGAGACTAATCAATTGGAGGGGTATGAAGCTTCTGGTGACATACCACCACATACTGTTTATAGAAAATCTTGTATAAGTAGAAAAAGTGCACTCTCAAATAATGATAAAATGTAATAAATATGTAAACCAAGAATATAGATGTTTATTATCGTTATCCAGTGTTATCTACTGGACTTAATTGTATGTGCTGTACTTACTGGTAGTGTAGGTTTGTTTACACCAGCATCACCACAAATATGAGTAATGTGTTTTGCTACGACATCACCATGGTCACGATGTCACCAGGTGATGCGAATTCTCCAGCTCCATTTAATGGTATGGAGCCAATATCTACATGGTCCAACACTGACTGAAATGTTATTGTCATAGGCGAGAATACAGAGATCCTTGAAGCCTGTGTTATTCAAGATGGCAGCAGGATGGTGGAATTTGAATGTTAAGGAAAACCTAGAGGCAGAAAGGCCAGATGTGTTTGGGACATAGAAGAAATGGCTTTGGCTGCAGGATACATGGGTCTACAGAAGGAGGGTAGGCTCAGGGTGTGAACTGTGGACTTAGAATCTGCTCTTTGTCCTGTAGGACCAGCAGGAGGTGGGATTTGAGCAGATGGGATAGAACCTCTGTCTAATGCTATGTCAGTAGCTCAGCCTTCTCTTCTGCTCCCCTCCCCTTTACTGATATATCCAAATGCATGTACATACATTTCTTTTCCCATAATATCTCCCTCTCCCTCCAGGAAGAGGTCCTGGGAAGAGGGATGCAGCTGACTTGAACAAAGCCAGGAAGTGCAGAGGGCAGTAAGAAGCTAATCTCATCTTTATGCTCTTGCTCTTGGCAGGGAGTATCTCTGAAAGTCCCAAGAACTGGGCTATTTCATGACAGCCATGAGGGAGAGCCCCTGGGGAGTGGATCCAAGTACTGGTAGCATTAGGATTCAGGGGCAGTAGCATCTCTCAGATCAGCCAAGTTGGCCCCATTTGCTCTCACTGTCACTTGGGAAACATTTGTCTGTGTCTGAAGATGTTCCAGGTTGTCACGATAGGTGCTACTATCATCTAGTAGGTTTGTTGCTAAACATCCTGCAATGCAGAGGACAGCTCTCTACAACAAAGAATTATTTGGCCCAAAAGGTCAATGGTGCCAAATGAGAAGCAAGCCCTGTTCCAAAGTCTCAGATTCCAGACATAGTGGAGAAGCAGGATGCCCCCAAACTGTCTTAGTAGACCTCTGGCTGGCACACTCGCAGGTCTTCATCTTCTCCAGAGGCAATTCTGGGAGGGGACATCATGGTGAGAGAATCCCTAAGAGTGACACTTTCCAGCATGGGAGTTAGAGCCTGTTACTATAAGGTAAGTGGACATCAGCCTCCCTGCTTTCCCCACTCAGCAACAAGGATTATTGGACAGAAGCTGCTGATGGTTTCTGTACTCTGAAGGATAGAGGCAATACTGTCCCAGGACAGTAGAAGTAACTCTGGCACCTGAAAGCCACCTCAGCAGACTCTAATAACCCAGAAAGTTTGCATGGTCCATAGTCCTTTTCCCCCAGCTTCCCAGACCCTTCTGAACATGTATGTGCCCATGTGTATGCATGACAAAGAGAGAAAGAGCCCATACACATGTAAACACGGAACAGGACTCAATTTAGCAGGAAAAATCCTGCCTTGGGAGTCATCCACCTCCAGCTGCCCATCCATAGGCTCAGATCTCTAGGGACACCAGTTCAACACTTACCAAAAGCCAATGACAGCTGCCCAGTAGGTGATGAGGTGGTGGTGATACAAAGGGGCAGCAACCTTTATATAGGCCCATGTGAAAGCCAAAGGCACTGGGGGAAGACCTTCAGAATCTGAGGGTGTGGCTGTGTGCACCCCCCCACCTGGCTTCATTACTGGCTTATCACTCCACCTGTCCCTTTCCTCACCCTCAAAATGAGATAAGAATGACAGCTAACATTTGGAGACCACTTACTATGTGCCAGGCACCTTACATGCATGTCATTCTCACAACAGCCTTGTGAGAATTTTTATTACCCCAATGATACGGGTGAGAAAATGGAGGAGAAATGGCTGTTCCAAGATCACATGGCCAGCAAGTGGTGGAGCCGGTACTGGAACACAGCCGCCCAATACTGGCAGTTCTAAGGAGAGGATGGAAGCTCCTGGGCCGATCTGCAAAGCAGGTCAGTATAGTCTGACGTTAGAAGGGGTTCCAGAGGAAAGCCCTCCATGTGGACAGCATTTATTCATGGTGGAAATTCAAATTAGGGAACTGTCCTCTACCCCGTGGGCCTGTAGTGCCAAAGGCTACCAGGCAGATGCCCATGTAAACACTCCTTAGACCCACAGCCAAGTGCCCTGCTGCTGTTGGCTGGGCAAGCTAGACCAGCTAAAAATAGAGGGTTCTCAGGTCCAGCTCCCTGACAGCAGCAGGCAGCCCCCTGTGCCCCAGCCTCCTCCCTCCCTCCCTCCTCCTTTCCCCTGAGAGCAGGAGTCAGTCTTCTAGAAGGAACAGAGATTTTACCACTTCCATTTCAGGCTAAAGAAGATAGTTAACCTGATGTCCAGTGGACACGATTTCAGTTTTGGACTAGCCATAATGCAGAGGTTGTGACCCCAACACCCACCCAACTCCCTCCTATAGAGAAAGCTGCCAACCTCCAAAACCCACCCAAAAAATGAATGAGGCCAAGGCCAAAACCTGACCAGTTTCGGCACACCTTGCAGTTTATTCAGGAACCCCCTTGCTGTCTTTCCTTCCTTGAACTAACTCTCAGTGTTGATGGCACTGTGCCATTTCTGCATTGGCCAGTGACTTTTCTCAGGAGGTCCCTTTTGGGACCCCCTACCCCTAAGTTCTCGGAGATGGTGGGGATGAGACAGCAGCCAGCCATGGGGGAGAACAGTCCCGCAGCCCAGGATCAGCGCTTCAAGCACAGGGGGCGAGAGGCCAGGGACACCAGGAGGGACGCTCTGGAACCCGCCGCTTCTGCGGACCACGGCCTGGGTGCAGGTCAGGGCTAGGCTTGGGGATTTCCTTTCAAAGGTGACTTAGAGCCGCTTCATTAGGATAGCGCCCTCCCGGGCGGGTCCTAATAGTGTGTTTGGCAGAGTCAGCGAAACGCGGCGCCCAGTGGCTCTGGCGGCGGGGGAGCGCCCTCTCCCGCGCCCTGTCCTCTCCCGCGCCAGGCAGCGGTGCGCACGGGGCCATTTGCAAAGGAGGCAGCCTCGCGAGCAGCCGCGGCGCGCCGGCCCGGAGGGAGGTGGCACCATGGAGCTGAAGAAGGACAGCAACGCCGTGTCCATCGACATGCTGCTGATCGTGCACTCGGAGAAGCGGCGCGCCGCACAGGGCGCGCACATGGACTCGCAGGCGGACCCGGGCGCGCTGCTGCAGCGCCGAGGAGGTAAAGCGCGCCCGGCCCGGGTCCCTCGGCCCCTTGGCACCTTGGCCTCCACGTCCCAGGGCCCGCCCGCCGAGGGAAGTGTCGTATGCCCCCGAAAGAAGTCAGCAAGCCGGGTCCTCTCCCCTGTGCCTCCACGCCTTAGCACCGGCGTCCCGTGGCAACGCGTAGTCGGGTGGTTGTCCTAGCTTGACTCCCAGTGTGGGCCTGGGTGCTTCGGTCACCCGGGAGCCTGTTTCCTGGGAACCACTCCCTGAAGGGTGCAGATCAGGGTTGGAGGATGCCCTGGAGAAAGGGGGCCAGAGCCTCGGGCTGACTCATGTGTGGCAGAGGCCTGCTGCCCTATGTAGCACACTGCAGGGCACGAGGGACCCAGGGGCATCTGTGTACTGAGCCAGATTCTGAGACGAGGAGCTCCCTAGGTGGCCTTGCACAACTTATAACCTCAGTTTTCCCTTCTTCAGTCTCATTCCCAGCCTCCTACAGATAGAAAGAGCACAGGCTTGGGTGGGATGGTTCTGCTCTCTCAGTTTGAACTTGTCCATCAATGTAACTTGTTCTGCAGACTTTCTGGGGAAGTGAAAAGTGGTCAAATAAAGTAACTGGTTATAGAGCGATTGTGGAAGGGGACCCTGGCCTCAACTCAGAAGCAATGTGAATAGAGTATAAATGGTTAATAATGGAGGTTCAATAAGGCCCTGAGAACCATGGGAACCTAATGTCCTGGTCTCCCAGGCTGGTATTGGGGTGCATTGGTTGCCAGTACACCAGGTCTTTGGGAGTGATGTTTGACAGCCCTTATGAGGAAATGATTTCTGCCTCCCCAGCCCCCAACTTCCCCTCCAGTTCTGGAGCTCCTTGGAGCGGGCTGCCACTCTGCCCCTGGCTCTTCTGTCCCCAAAGTCCCAATGCACATTGACCAGCCACCCTCCACCTATCCCACTAAAGCACCAATTCTGTGAATGGTCTTGTACCACAAGCCACCCAGGCTGGAGAGATCTTGGGGAAGCTGTCCAGGGAAAGAAATAGACCCTGGAGGGCTGAGAACATCGAGGGGTGCTCCAGTCTTGGGAGGATATTGGGGTCAGGAGTTGTATAAGTTAGTCGGTTCTCTAGTTCTCAGAGCAGATCCTGGGAGAAAGGGAAATAAATGGCCCACAGGGTATTTATAAGTAGGAAATCAGCAGAGGTCATCAGCTTCATGAAAGACAGGAGACTGCTCCTACTACATGCGCTACAATCCAGACCTCCCCCCATATGTATGTGCTGGAGAAGGTCCCATTCCAAGTCACCCCATGAGTTCCCACATCTTCACCCCTCTGATCATGTCTGTTCTAAAGACTCTGACACCAGAGGAGGGCAAAGGACACAAAGAAGCAGAAAATGCCAGGCAGGGACACCTCTCTGAAAGGTACCTGGTATACAGCACAGCTCCCCATGACTCTAGACCATCACATTTTGCACTCATGACCATGACTCAGGGAGGAAAGCACCCCTGCTTGATAGGAGCTGATATATTTCTACAAATATTTTCCCAATGGAGGTTTCCCAAAGATGCTGTGACAGTGGAGAAAACTGTCACTCATTAACAACCAGACAGTTCTGCTCTAGAATGGAAAAAAAGGAAAGAACAAGCCTCCAATAATGCCTGCCGGTAGGTGATGTTCAGGAGACCCCAGGCCAAGTCAGTTTGCAGGCCCGCTCCTTGAGCTGCAGCCCCAAGGGACGAAAACACCAAGCAAAACTAGCTTGCCCAAGGCCTCTTATGATTACACAAGATTTTAGACAAACACCGGCCACTTGCAGGTGTCCCCTCTACATGACCGTTTCCCCACTGGGGAATGGCTGTTCCTCACCTCTGCAAATATCAGAAGAGTGAAGCTCAGTCACTGCCACAATTCAGACACTGGGTGGCCTTGTGGCAGAAAGGAGTCAGAGGGCAAGACAGCCAGGCGAGCGCAGATAGGCTAGTTGCAAGGGCTTTGGGCTACAAAGCCAGTGGATGCTCTCTCCTTTCTTCTCTGGCTCTAGCATCTTCCCAGTTATTCCCTTAGAGCAGAACTTCTCACAAAGCTTGCTTTGGCGGGGAGAGCTCATATATACCTGTGGCAGTAGAGGAGATAGCCTGTAGCTGCCTGCACCAAGTCTGGAAGAGCTATACGCCTAGATTTTTATCCCAGAAGTTTATGTGACTCATGCATTCCATTCCACTAGTACATCAGTGGGAGTTCCAAGTGGTCTTTGGAGGACTTCACAAAAAAGAAGGGGAGTAAGGTGGAATTGGGGGCTTGTGAGTGATTGCAAGTTTGGAGAGCTAGACTCGAGGCTGAGCTTCCAGGAATTGTGTCACAAAGTGTGCTACAGAGCTGGTCTGCTGAGGGAACTTCTGCAGCCACCAAGGTGCACTGGACTTTTCTTCCATGCCAGGAACTCACTTTGATTGCAGGAGCTCCCACTGCCAGAACATATGTCAGTTTCATGCCAGGAACTTGACCTTGCAGCTATCACTTCCAGCTGCTGTCAGAGAAGTCTTCCTTTCCCTTCCCCATTGCATCAGCAGCAGAGTCTGACTCAGGTACATCTGATTGAGCCTAGGCCACACAGGTCCATGCTCTAGCTGTAAGGGAAGCTGGGAGAGCAGGCTACTGTCACTTTCCATTCCCATAGAGGGGTGGGCATGCCTATCTCTATGACAATTCTATTTTAACGGGTTTTTTTAAATGTTTTTGAATTTTGAGGGTTGCCTTCATTTCCTCAAATGCATCTCATTTGAGGGCAGCCTCCCTTGGATCCCAAAAGAATCAACTTCCACCAGCCCCACTTTAACACAAATAAGTCTGCGCTTAGTACATGCTTGCTTGCCTGGGCCTCCCTCTGCAGAGAACCTCACTCCAGTGTCCTTGTTATTTCACAGGATTCCAAGGTGTTGGAAACGGAATCCGGAAATGGCAGAAATTAGAAGGAAATGAACTTTATGGTAAATTCTCCTTTCCTTTCTGTTTTCCTTTCAACCTCTGCAATCTAATACATTGAAAAATAACTGGAAGGGTTGGGTTTCATTCATTTGAAGACTGGCTCTAGACATCTAACCTCTGAGCAAAGAATGGCTGCTTGTGATTCAGCCAGGCCTCTAGGGCTGCTGTGAACCTGGAAAGTTTTCCCTGGCATCAGGGCCTCTGCTCTCCTGGAGACTGGAGCTGGGGAGCAATGCCATGAACTTGAGCACCCACTTGTTTGCTGGCTAAGCAATAAGGGAAGACTTGGCCTCCCTTGGGGTGATGAGGTTTGATTGTGTTCCCACAGAAGATTGGTCTGCGCATGTCACAAGGCTATCCATTTATTTATTCATTTATTTATTTTCTGAACGGAGGGGATGGTGGCCTGCCTTGGGCCATTGATGCCTGGGGAGGCACTAGTCAAGGATTCTGTTTATAGCTGCCTGCCGGCCTGCAGGCCTGGGACCCAGAATACAATAAGAAGTCAGTTTCCAAAGCCTCTCTCTCTCTCTGGTACTAGACATCTCTCCTCCCTGAAAACTCAGCCTCCCTCTGGAAGTGGTTTGGATGGGCTGATTATAATGAGCCCTGTTCTTTGCCTTTCAGGGATTCATAATCCCAGGCTTCAGGGACAAACATCAGTGACAGTACATGTGATGATACATGAGAATTCTAATAGGAATCAGACCTGCACTCCCAGAGCCCCCCTATGGAACTCCATCAGACCCCAGCTGTGTGAGCCCTGGAATCAGATAACGGGCTTATCATATGCCAGTCTAAAAAAAAACCACCCTCCGTGACCCTTCCCAAAGGGGCAAATAGGACTGCAATTGAGTAAAACCACATAAGGATGCTCTGTCTTCCTTCTTACAGTAACAAAAGGAAAGGATGGGGTTTCAAAAGTAAGTTCATTCATTCATTCCCTCCACAAATATCTTTAGTGTCAGATACAGTTTCAGAAGAAACAGTGAACAAGGCAGTCCAGAACCCCTGTCTTTGTAGGACTACATTAAAATTATAATCATAATAACATTCATTGCTGTAGAGTCTCAAAATCATGGTGGTGAAGTGTCTTCCTGTTTCCCCTGCTCAGCTCATGGGTAGAAGTCATCCTCAGGATATGCCTGCTCCTCACCAGGGAGACCACCCCTCTGTGTCCTGGCTGTTGGGCATGCATGAGTACAAAGGCTTTCTTTACTTTGTTCCTGGGACCATCAGACAGTAGACATACCAGCTTGTGCTCTAGCAGGCACCATAGCTAGTTATGGGCTAGTGAGAATTATAATCAAGACCAGACCTCCAGAAACCTGTCAGCCTCAGAAATGGCCTGCAGGGCGTGCATGCTGGGCAGCGTATGAGTGGGCAAGTGGGCAAAGTAAGCCTCAGGTGGGTGCAAAGAGACACAGCATCCTTATTTACTGCAGTTCTCTCTGACCTTCCCCGGGTCTGGCATTCATCTTAGGAAATCTCAGGAATGAATTGGAATATACTGAACTCCTGCTATTTTTTACCATCTTCCAGGGTCTTGATTTTGGGGAAAGTTAGTGGAAAATACAAAATAATGCAATAACTATTTCAAGACTATTAGAAAACTCTTGTAAAAGACAGGAAGTGGGGGCTGGGGCTGGGGCTCAGTAGTAGCACACTTCCCTGGCATGTGTGAGTCACTGGGTTCGATTCTCAGCACTGTGTATGAATAAATAAAATAAAAGTCCATCAACAACTAAAAAAATATTTAAAAAAAAAGATAGGAAGTGGGTCTTAGTCCATAAAGAGGATGATTAAAATAGTTCTTGCAAAACCACCTTGAGAGCTGAGAGTTTGGAGTAAATGCAGAGCTGGGAAGGGAATCGACAGAGTCCTGGTTCCAGAAAAGATGATGGTTTTACCACTCCACCAATGCATGTAATTCAAAGTGAATTTTCATTTATTTTTCAAATGGCATGTTTGTAATAGGCCAAAATTAAAACAGAAAGAAGAAGATGCCTTACTTCTTTCTGTGTTTCTAAATTCCAAGATCTGGGCTTCAGGTATTGAAGCTCATCTTTTCTCATACATGCCCTGGTGGAGCCCAAGACACCCATTCCTGGTGACCAGCAGGCCGCCCAGCCCTGGCAACTGGATACTTTCATCTCAGAAGGAAGCAGCTGATGGCCTGGGCTGGTAGAGTGTGCACCAATGAACATGGCATTGATCCAGAAGGGCACATTTTTCCCCCTGTTGCTGCCCTATACACTCCTTGGACCTGGGTGTTGGCAGGTGTGGGGAGGGGGCCCTGGAGAGCTCCAAACTTTTAGAAGCAGCAGGTGTTGGCACTGAGCCACACTGCCACCCATAGCTTGCCCAGCAACGGGCTTCCCCTGCTGTGATTGGCTGCTTTCCTTGGTCCTGGCCAAAGTCTGCCTAGCAGCACAGTATCCAATGCCCTACAGCTAGAGGGAAACCAGTCATAGAGCCCTGACTATAAATACCGCACAGAAGCTATGCCAGCCAATCACCCTCCTTGAGGATTCCCTTCCCGGATCCTGTTTCCTCCTGGAGATGCAGCCAGCTGTGCCCACAAGAGGCAGCCTCCCTGTCCTGCCTGATTCTGGCCTGGGGCTCCAAACCAACATGCCATATCACCCTGCATTGGCAGACACAGCCTAGCCTCGGCTAACTAACCCTGGCCTGGGGGCTTCAGGGGCCTGGTTCAGCTTATTCACCAGAGAAGACTAGAGCAGTCAGGCTTGTCCCAGGGAAGGCCCTGCCAGGTGGATCACAGATCCTGACCAGCTCAGGGTCCCCTTTCCCATCCACCTCAACTGGCTTCTGCTTGGGATCAGGCATGGGAAGCATCTGAGTGACCCATTTGGTTGAATGTACAAAAGGAGTCATTCAAATGGAATCTGTTCAGCTCAGCACCCCAGGAACAAACTAATTCCCAGGCTGAGGCATTAGTTCCAGTGGTCATTCCCTGTGGCAGGCCTGCTGCAGGCCAGCCGGAGACCAGAGGAAGAAGATGGCAGGACAGGGTGGTCGTGGTGGAACCACCTATTGCCATAGTCTGGCCCTTCCCCAGCTCCTCCTCTGTCCCCTGAAGCAGAGGTTCAAGGGCAGCTTCCGTAAGACCAAGGTACAGCCCCGGCAGCCAATAGGCAGCAGGGATGAGGGAGAGGTCATGCTTCTCATAGGAGAAGCAGGGAAGCCTGAAGATTCCCCTTTGATTGCCTATGGCAGAGCCTAGGCATCTCTCTGCAGTAGCCTGACCCTACTAGGCTCTAAGGACAAGTGGTTTTCAAAGGACAGAAATATCTATGGTGTATAGATAGAACCTGTCCTGTGATGTTTATGAAACTGAATCAAACTGCACATTGTCCCCACTCCAAAGCTGGCATAATGACAGCTGCCCCTTGTTCTCCTAACAGAGAGGTGGGAAGCTAAGATTTAGGAAACTTGGTGTTCAAGTTCCAAGTCAGAACCTCCCATATGTGGAGATCGCATGAGGTCTCCATGCATGTGAGAGTATGCAGTGACACCTGTCAGTGTTGTGTTATGGCTAATGTTGTGTTATGGCTCCACAACATTAGGGGTATTACCGGCTTGGTCCTGTGAGCCCCAGCCTGTGCTGGCTCCTGCTGGCAGGTGGAAGGGGCATGTGCACATGGGCTCCCAGGCATTTGCCTCCATATTCAGGTGCATCTCTGTGCTGGTTCACAGGTGGTGTGCACACCATGGGGGTGTCCACGGGGGTGTGCATGTGAATGGGCCAGGCCTGTGGATGTGCTCAAGCCTGCCTTTCTTGCAGATGCACACAGCTCCCTGCTCTGCCCAGGGAAAATTCCACTGTGTTCCCAGTGGTCACTGCAGGCCTCTCTGTCTTCCTTAAATAGGAAACCTGGCAGAGAAGCAGCACCCTCAGCAGCCCCAGGTCATCACTTCCTATGACAACCAAGGTAAGTGACTCGCTCACTAGTGGTGACCTCTCCTGTGACTGTCCCCCCGGTTCTGCTGCCCCAGCCAGAGACAGACCTGGATGTGGAGCTCAGACCTTGGAGAGCAGCTCCTCTCTGCGCCCGTGGAGGTTGGAGCAAGCACCCTTGTCCTCTCCTGGCATCCCAGAGGAAGCCCTGGGAGGTTTCATGGTCTGTGTCTGCCCTTCATCAAAGGTCAAAAAGTAAAGTCCTGCTGGGCACAATGGCACACACCTGTAATCCCAGCAGCTCAGGAGGCTGAGACAGGAGGATCGCGAGTTCAAAGCCAGCCTCAACAAAAAGCGAGCCGCTAAACAACTCAGTGAGACCCTGTCTGTAAATTAAAAATACAAAAAATAGGACAGGGGATATGGCTCAGTGGTCTAGTGCCCCTGAGTTCAAACCCTGGTACCTCTGCCCAAAATAAAGTCCTTGTGCCACCAAACCCCATCATCATCGTCACCACCATCATCGCCATCACTATAGCTAACCTTTATTGAGTGCTAACCCTGTGCCAGGCACTCTGCCAAGCCATTTACATATTTATTCTCACGGACATTAAGCTTCTCAGCAATTCTATTTGATAGGTGCTCTCACGGTCCTCATTTTACAGATGGGTAAACTGAGGCTTGGAAAGGCTGTCATATATCCAAGATCACATGGCCAGCAGGAATCAGAGTCGGCACTTTGATCCGTTGCCCTCTACCCCTCAGCAAGGTCTCAGCTGTTATCCTGCTCAGCTTCTGCCATTCCCCTGGAAACCGATCTCCCCCTGCTGGCTGATGGTGTCCAAGCCCTTCTCTGGCCTGAGTCAGTGGCTCCTTGGCCTCTCCTGAAACTGAGCCTGCCAAGAGCTTTCCACCTAGTGCCAAGACGGAGTGATAGGGCCCTTCCTTGAGAATGCTTACTTTTCCAGGACAGGTTCAGGGGAGCTCAGGAAGGGCAGGCAACAGCATCACCAGGCTGATTCTGCAATCAGCTGGATCTGGGAGCATGACAGGATAGAGATAGGAGGTCATGGCTGGAGGTGAGGGCTGATCAGAGACCCCCCACACCCACCATGGTTGTTAACAGCTCTTCAGTAGAGTCTCATGGCCTGGTGTCGGAGGACCCTCAAAGGCTCAGCCCAAAGAGTTTGTCACCAGGGCCCTGAAATCCTAACCTGCAAGGAAATTATCTGATGACATCCGGGGGGGGGGGATAGCGGTACCCCCTCCCTTCTGAAGCAGGAAGCCTCTGGAGACTCAAGGGGACTCAGAGCCTCTCGGGGAATTGCTCTCTGAAATGCAGGCCTCCTCCACATCTTCACAGAAAGGCGCTGGCAGGTAGTGAGCAAGGGCCAGTCAACTCGGGTCACCAGCAGGAGAGCCCGAGGGAGCCAGCTGTCTTTGCATTCTGTGTTTTATGCTAGAATTCCTGGGACTGCAGCCCAGGATAGACACTAGAGCCCAGTTAGTGGGCCCAGCAAGACCTGCCACCTGCCCTGACCACCATATGGACAAGCCCGGGCCCTGCTGTTTCTCTGAAATGAACTTAACTGCACGTGGCTCATGAGCTACCTTGCTAGAAAGAGAATAGACTAGCCGGCCACTGGTGTCACTTAGCCACACAGACAGAGGTTCCGGGTCTTGTGCATCCGACCTCTTGCGAGGAAGGGAGGACGATCCTAACCAAGTGAAACTCAGTGAGGCAGGGGAGGCCGAAGCAGAAAGGATGATGGGGTGCAGGGGACCTGCTAGCAAATTTCCATCAACGTGGTGGCCTTCACAATTCAAAAATGCTGACACTTCTGGAGTGGAAATCTAAATTCAGCTGCCCTGGGCTTTTGGAGGCTCTGGGGAGGAAGTCATTCCTGGCCTCTTCCTGTCCCTGGATCTGTTGGTGCTCTTGACTTGTGGTTAGTATTCCCATCTCTGCTTTCATTACCACCTACCTTTTCTCCCCACGAGCAGTTGAGTCTCCCCATCTCCCTCTTATAAGGATACATATGGTTGCATTTAGGGCCCGGTGGCAGCCAGGGTAATCTCTCTACCTGCCGAGTCTGCATTTAAGGGTATCTGCAAAGTTCGCTTGCCATAGAAAGCAACTTTCACAGCTTCCACAGATCCTGGCACGCTTATCTGTAAGGGCCATAATTCATCCTACCATGAGGGATCAAAATAGAGTAGGTGAGAAAGGCCTCATTGAGAAGGTGACATTTGAACCAGGAAGGAGGGGAGGGAGCAAGCCATGAGGGCATCTGGGGAAGACCTTTCAGCAGAGGGAGCCATGGGGTGCAGAGGCCTGAGGCAGGATCCAGGGAGCAGGTGGCTGTGGCTGGAAGGGGAGGGAGGGGTATGGTTAGGGGAGGGAAGGAGAAAATGAGTCCGAGAGGATCTAGGGTAAGACATGCAGGGCCTGGGGCTACCGTAGGCATGCTGGCTTCTAATCTGAGTGTGTTAGAAATTATTGGATGGTTTGGGACACGACCGCTTCCAACGTGTGGAGAATAAACTGAAGGGGCCAAGGTTGAAAGCGAGAAGACCCCCTAGGAGGCATGATCCTGTAGCAAGTTTTTCCTGTGGTCTGGATTCCAGATGTGAGTCAAGGACAGGACCTAAACAGTGGGGAGGATGAAGGGAGAGGAGATGTGGTGGGATGGGTTCAAGAAGAAACATGAAGAGTTCAGATTTGGCCCTGTTGAGGTTGCTGCCAGCACCTATCACATTCAAAAACAGTGACTTACTCCAGTCAGTGTTTCCCATGTTACTTTGTCCTTATCCAATGAGCCTTGGACTTCTTAAGCTCTGTTCTCTGGACTACCAGAAGCTCTATCTATCACAGTAAATACAGTGACTTACTATGTGCCAGACATCGAGCTGAGCAACTTTTATAACTCACCTCATTTAATCTTCACAACTACACTCTGGGGATGGGGTTATCACCCCCATTTTACAAATGGGGAAACTGAGGTTCATAGAAGTTTAAATAACTTGCCCAAAGTAACACAGCTAGCAAAGCCAGACCCAGGAGCTGAACCATACCTGAACATTCCCAGAGCCAGTGGGCTTAACTAGTCCACCATGCCACTTCCTCCATAAAGGACAGGGACAGATATGGTGGCCAACTTGGATGCAGGACCTCCATCCCACTCCCAAAAAGAAACCCAAGATTTCATCCAGAGATGGCTGTTCAGAACTCTCAGGTCTTCATAAGACAGATCTGTGATGCACGTATGGATTGGAAGACAGGAGAGTGATCTGTAGGAGGCCCTGTGACTTCAGGTCCAGCGGGTTATTTTGAGGAGTCAGTGTTCTTTCGGGCTCCTGTCCTTCTAGTCATCAGCTCTTAGCACCAAGCAAACACTCTTGGACCAGAAGGGGAGCAACCTTCATTGATCATGCATGAGCTTGGGGACACTGCCACATTTGCAGACCTGGGACTTCCTTGTGGAGCTCCATTCTGCAAAAGGAGTCATGAATGTTCCTGTGTTTTCAAGGTCCATAGGAAACCAGGGGTGGTGGGGACTGTGAGAGAAACCTGTCATCTCACACATCAGCAGGGGCCCACACAAGTTCAGCCCTGAGCTATGGCACCCTGGGGTGTCCTCTCATACCAGAGCAGCTAATACGGAAGGGGGCCCTTCATGCTGCATCTGGTAATACCTATTGAGGTGGTGCTCTGTTGATGTTCCACAGAACCGGACATTTTCTTGTCCCCACCTAGCATGTTGGAATGTTACAGCTCACCACTTCCTGACTACAGCACCCTGGGCAGGACCACAGCACACCTCTGTTGAATACCTGCCCAGGGTCTGTTTAAGGTTGTTTTTACAACGACAAAAGCTTTAACTAAGGTTTTCCCAACTGTCAGCTAATAGAGGAAAAATTTCCAAGGCAAATAATCCAGGTCGTAAGCATGGCAGCCTGTTATAGAAAGAGTTAATGAGAACTTAAGTAGGGGATGCAAAGTATCTAATGGCAATCCGGCAGCTCTGCTCACACATGTCTACTCATGCATGGGTGCACACTCACACACACACACTCACACGCATGCACACACTCACATGCATCCACACACTCACATATCTGGCAATCTTTGTTAATTGATCAGAGCTCCAGGCAACCACTTCCAATCAGTCAGAGCTAATGAACAACACGAAACCTGTTTGCCCTCCCTGCATTAGGTATTCTGAGCAAATTAGGCCTTTGCACACATCCTGATTGAAACCTGAAGATATCTGGAGAGGAGATGTCAGGCAGGAGAAGCATCCTGACTGGATAAAAGGCAGGCCCAAGGCGGTACACACACAGCTGAGCTTGTTTGCTCCTGTGCATCTCCACTTCTGAGAGGGTCAGAAAGGAAGACAAGCCAGTGGGGTTTGGGAAAATGGCCTGGGAGCCACCTCGTGGGGTTCGTGGGAAATAATCTCTAACATGCTTTTACTAAAATGGCCAGAGCTGCAGTTTCAAAAATGCTGTCTGGGTGACAGCTAGTAGAGCAGAGGAAGGGTGCCCTGAGAGAGGCGGGACAGGCCATCTAGAGTCCCATGAACATCTCATCTGAATGGGATTCAGTTGCACTTAGAGCTGACTGTGAATATTATTCCACATGTTGACTCTATAATTAGAGATTGATCAAGTTAACTTTTTTTTTCTTAAAAGAGATTTATTTGATACAGGAATGTCAAAGCCCACAAACCCTCAGTAGTTCATGCTTTTAGGAAACTTGAAGCTCTCTAGTGAATGCTACCCACCTTGAGACCACATGCCCACCCCACCCTGGAGCCAGAGAAACCTCCCGGAAGTGCCCTCAGGCACCTGTGAATGAAAGCAGGATTCACACTCCCACAGATCAAGGAGGCCAGAGCTTCGCTCTTTTCTTTTTTTTTTTTTTTAATATGCATTAGATGTTTATTTTTTTTTTAATTTTTTATTGTTGGTTGTTCAGAACATTACAAATTTCTTGATATATCATATTTCACACTTTGATTCAAGTGGGTTATGAACTCCCATTTTTACCCCATATACAGATTGCAGAATTACATCAGTTACACATCCATTGATTTACATATTGCCATACTAGTGTCTGTTGTGTTCTGCTGCCAGCTTTGCTCTTTTCTTTGAGGCAGGGATCAGCATGAGCACAGCTTTGGAGAAAAGTCAGGAAATGGGACTGAGGAGAATGTCGGACATTGACCCCTGTCCAAGAGGAAAGGGGAACTTCAGGAAGGAGAGAAGGGATTGGAAGTGGTGATAGGCAGAGCTTGTGGGCCAGGCCCTTGCTCCAAATGGGACTTTCACAACATTTTGTGTGTTAGCTCAAATGCACTTTACCAGAGAGACATGACTGAATAGGGAGTGGTTGGAAGTATCTGGCCACTATGAGAATTTGGGGAAGAGGTTTGTTATTGATCCTGATACCAACAAATTGTCTACTTTCACAACTCCTCGAAATTTACAGAGACTATTCCAATCCAGCATTTTTTCTGTATTTGATAAAGTAATCCTGCATTAAATAGAGTTTTTTGTTGCAGGACTTCTCAGAGCATTCTGGTGTGTGACCTGCAAGAGGGGAGAGAGGGGGGCGTGTTTCTCAATTCATCTTGCACGAGGCATCTTTGGAGCCTTTTACCACCTGGCACCCACTTTGAAAAATATCTCAGAGTGTTTTGGATGGAGAAAGTGAATAGGCAAAGTAGAAGAGACCCCTGCCTGTGTCCCCAGAAGGAGACACACAGGAAGTATTTGCCAGTGAAGGTGATAGCGCCTGATCCTATGACCAGAACTGAATTGTGCCTTCAACTCTGAAACATTTCATGTCTTCATTATCAAATCACAAGGCTGATTTTCTTTGACACAATTCATGTGCTAGAAACTACACTTCAAAATGAATGTTAGTGCCAAGTGCAGAGGTGCATGCCATAATCCCAGGACTTGGGTATTACAAGTTCGAGGCCATCCTCAATAATTTGGCAAGGGCCTAAGCAACTTAATGAGATCATGTCACCAAAAAAAAAAAAAAATTAAAAGGGCTGGGAATATAGCTCAGTGGTAAAGTGCCCCTGGGTTTAATCCCCAGTACCAAAAAAAAAAAAGAAAATGAATGTTAGTTAACCCTTTACAGCAATGCCTGTGAGAATACATGGTATCTTTTTTAATCATTTTGGGAATTGCCCTGTTTGGCATTGCAGAACTACAACAAGAAAATCAACCACATTCTTCTGCAGAAAAATAACTGCAACATATTTAGCAGACAAAGGGTTAATTTTTAAAACTCTAGTAAAATCAACAAGGAAAAAGTAATAAATCCATAGGGAACTAATCAATTCATAAAATAGGAATTTAAATGACAAAAATAGGAAGACTACTCTAAAAATTAAAGAAATATACGAAACAATGCAGTATCATTGTTCACTGATAAAAGCTTAAAGAATTAATCAAAGTAAATGTCCGTCATCTATTTTTGCATTACACACAGCACATAGCTCAGCTGCTGAAAACGGTGAGCATTTCCCAGGTTTGAAGCCTGCAGGTTGGCTGGACATTCTACTTGTCAGCCGGTTCTCAGCTGAGCCTGGCTCCTGGCTGAGTTTGCGCCTGTGTGTCATCAGCTGGTGGCTTGGCAGGAGGCCAGCTGTTCTCAGCCTCACCTGAGAGGCTCTGCTGTGCTCCCTGTGGTCTCTCCTACCCAGCCTGGCACGTCCCCGGGGCAGTTGTGGCTGGGATTCCAAGAATGACAGCGAGGGCTGCAAAGTCTCTCGAGGGCTGAGCTCAGAACTTGTATAACATCACTTCTGCCACATGCGAATTGGCCGAATGAAGTCAGAAGGTCAGCCCAGATTCACAGGTTGGAACAAAAGACCTCTCATTGCAAAGAAGGACAAAGTATTGTGGCCAGTTGTGCAAACACACAAGAATAAGCAAAATGGGCATTTCTCTTGCATGGTTGGTGAAATTACAAACCAATGGAATAATTTGTGGGAAAAGTTTGCTGATTTCTAACAAAAGTCTTAAAAATCCCCTTTACTCTTTCATCCATATTTAAGAATTTATTGGAATGAGCCAATTTGAAAAGTTAGAGATGTTTATGTCAGAATCTTCATCAGATTACTGTTTATAATAAGCAAACATTTGGGAAAAAGCAAAATATCCAACAAAAAGGGTTTGCCTGAATAGATTACAAGCCATCTGTAAAATAGAGTATTATGGGCTAGAGCTATAGCTCAGTTGGTAGAGTGTGTGCCTCGCATGTACAAAGCCCTGGGTTCAATCCTCAGCACCACAAAGAAAAAAAAAAGAGTATTATGCAGCCATTTAAGATGATAACATGTGGCCATATTCACCCACATGTAAAAACTTACATGACAAAAGCAGATTATATAAAGCATGTTGACTGTATTCCTGCTTTTGGATTTTTAAATGTAGAAATTACATCTAAAAGGATTTTTCACATTCTCTTTTGTATCTTTCTGTAACATACAGATTTTTTTTCACTTTAATTCTACTTGTTGTTTTTTTTCCCCCAATCCTTAGGGATGTGGTTAGTATTTTTATTTTATTTAAGCACTCTGTAAAATGTAATTTTTTAATTTTATATTAACACTCAGTAAAATATAATTTTTGTAGCATGTAGTCCTGAGTTTTAACACATGCACGGATTCACTGAACTACCACCAAAATCAGAATATAGAACAGCTCTATCTCCCCAAAAATATTCCCTTGTGTAGACTAATCCTCCCATTACTCCTATGTGTTGTAAAAGTACTTGACGTGGTTGTATCACCGATTGTTGATCTATTCACTCACTGAAGGACATTTAGGTCATTTCCAGCTTGAGCTGCTGTACACATTCATGTACAGCATTATATGAACACGAGTTTTCATTTCTCTGAGTTAAATGCCCAGTGGTATAATTGTTGGGTTGTAAGGTAAGGACCTGCTTTGTTTTATAAGAAACAGCCAAACATTTTTTCCAGAGTAGCTTTTCTATTTTACAACCCACCAGCAATAGATGAGATCCCGTTTCTCCGCATCTCTGTCAGCATGCAATTTAAAATTATGCTATTGCTCTTCCAATAGATGTAATATCTCAGGGTGGTTTTAATTTGCCTTCTCCTAAGGCTGATGATGCTAAACATCTTTTTGTATACTTATTTTCCACCTGGAATCTTTTTTTTTTTTTTTTGGTGAAGTATCTGTTCTTGTGCCTTTCTCCTGTCTAATTGCCTCTATACTTTTATAAAGAAAAAATTGCCATATTCATGTGGATCTCTTTCTTGACTTTTATCTGTTTCATTGAGCTATGTTATCTATCCTTTTGCAAAAATCAAAATGTTGTGATTACTGTAATTTTATTCATACATCTTAAAATCAGATAGTGGTAGTCCTCTGACTTTTATTTTTTCAGAACCCTGTTGGTTATTCTAGTTTCTGTGATTTACCACCTAACTCATAGAATCATCGTGCATATATCTACAAAATTCCCCTAGGGGTTTGATTGAATTTGCATTAAATTTTAGATCAATTTAGAGAGAATTAACAACTTGACTGTACTGAATCTTCCAATGCATAAGCTTGGTATGTCTTCCCACTAATTTAAGTCCTCTATAATATGTTTAATCTTATTTAAAAGTTTTTTAGTATACAATTACTGCATACTTGGGGTGGTGTTTGTTTGTTTGTTTTATATTTATACCTAAATGGTGCAATTTTGGAGATATGGGAATTGGTAATTTTTAAGTTAATTTTCTAATTTTTATTGTTAATATAGAGAGATTATTTTAATCATATATTCTGAGACCATCCTGAATTCATTTTAGGAGTTTTTAGATGACTTTGAATTTTTTTACATACATCTGTAAATAAGAACATTATAGCTATTATTTATTTTTCTTGTCTTATTGCATTGGGTAGGTATTATTTCCAGAGCAAGTTATTAGGAACACTGAAAGTAGACATTTGTGACTTGTTTCCAATACTACAAAGAAAGTATACTATTTTCACCATTGCTGTTATCTATATACATTTTTATAATACCCTTTGTCAAATTAAGAAAATTTCCTTTTATTCCAATTTTTTAGGAAGTTTTCTCATGAATTGATGTTAAATTTGTGAAAAGTATCTTTTTTAATCAACTGGTATGATCCTGTGGTTTTTCTACTTTAGTCTGTTAATGTAGTGAATTATATTTATCAATCTTCAGATATTAAACTAACTTTACCCTTCCAAAATAACGACCCATGGTTGTTATATATTATTATCTTGTTGTATTGCTGGATTTAATTTTTTACACTTTGTTGAGAATTTTGTGTTTATTTTCATGAGGATTATTAGTCTGTAGTGTTCTTATGCTGTCTTTGGTTTTGTATAAGACTAATGCTGGCATCTTAAATGGAGTTATGAAGTGCTCACTGTTCCTCAGTTTTCTGAATGATCTTATGAAGAATTGGTATTTTTTTCTTTCTTTCTTTCTTTCTTTTTTTTAGAATTGGTATTCTTTCTAAATATGTGTTGGAATTTACCAATGAAACCATCTGGGCCTTGCTTTTTGGTGAGGAGGTGTTAACCAAGTTTAATTTTAAAAATAGATTTAGGAATGTTCAGGTTATCTAATTCTTGAATGAGTCTTTTTAGTTAGTTTGTGACTTAAGGAATTGGTCCATTTTATCTAAGTTGTAGAAATTATGTGCATAGCATTGTTTGTAGTATTCCTTTATGATTTTGGTACATATAGGGGGTGTATAGAGATGTCCATCCTAATGTTAATGTCTGGACTCCCAATTTGTGTCATAACTCTTTTTATCTTCATCACTCAAGCTATAGGTTTATCAATTTTACAAATCTTTTGAAAGAACTAGCTTTTGGTTTCATTGATTATTCTCCATTGATATTATTTTAAATTTCACTGGTTTATGTTTTTATCTTTTTCATTTCCCTCCTTCTTTGCCTTAGGTTTAATTTTATATTATTTCTCTACCTTATTAAGGTGGAAGCTTAGATTAGTGATTTAACATCATTCTCATTTTTGATATAAGTATTTAATGCTATAGATTTCCCATGAAGGACTGTTTTGCCTTCATCGTACATATTTTGATGTGCTGTATTTTCATTTTTGCTGAATTCAAAATATTTTCCCTGAGACTTCCTCTTTGGAAGGATTATTAGGAAGTAAGTTACTTAATTTTCAAGTGTTTGGAGGTTTTCCAGCTAATCTTTGTTTTTAACTTCTAGTTTAATTCCACTATAGTCAAAATGGCCAAAGAAAAACTTCATATGATTTATTTTTTTTAACTTTTTAAGGTTTGTGTTATGATTTAGGATATAGTCCATCTTGGTGAATATTCTATGGGCACTTGAATGTATATTCTGCTGTCGTTTGATGAAGTATTCTATAAACATCAAATAAATTCTGTTACTTAATAGTATCACTCAATTCTTCTATATATTTGATTTTCTTTCTACCAATTCTCTTAATTACTGAGAGGAGAGTGCTAAAATTTCCAACTGTGATCTAAATTTGCCCAGCCCTCCTTTCAGTTCTATCAGTTTTTGTTTCATGTATTTTAAAACTTTGTTGTAGATGAGTATATATTTAAGCTTATCGTGTCTTAGTGAAATGACTCATTTATCATTATGTAGTATTTCTCCATCTCTGATATCTTCTATGCTCTGAAGTCTACTGTGTTTGATATTGATACCGCAACTCCAGCTTTAATTTTTTTTACTTGTTCTTTTTAGTTATACATGACTGTAGAGTATATTTTAACATATTTACACAAACACAGAGTGTATATTATTCTAATTAGGATCCCAGTCTTGTACATGATGTGGAGATTCACTGTGGTTTATTTACCTATGTACATAGATTCATTCTACTCCCTTTCCTATTCCTGCCCCCCTTTCCCTCATTCTTCTTTGTGTAATCTACTGAACTTCTATGTCATCTTTTTTTAACCAATCAATGTCACAATGAAGTTGAACCCTTAGGAACAGAATATATTTCAGTCTCCTTTCTTACCCTTTCTTACAATCTCTATTTTTAAGTAGTGCACTTACCCCATTTACACTTAATAAAATTCTTGGTACATTTGGATTTAGGTGTTCCACTTTATTTTTTGTTTTCTGCTTGTTCTTCTGTTACTTCTTTCCTGCTTTCTTTATTATCTTTATGTCTTTCAGAATTACATTTAAATTATTTATTGTTTTATGAAGATTTTTCTCTTTGTATAGATCCTTTGTATGTCTTATAGTATACAAATTTCACTTTTCACAATCTAAGTATTCTTAATGTTAACATTTCAAACAGAATGAAGAGACTTTACTTCCATATAGGTAGTTATCATGTATTTTATGTCTACATATGCTGAAAACCTATTAAACAATGTTAGGATTATTGCTCTCAATCATCATCCATGTTAAAGAATTTAAGAGGAATTGGCTGATATATTTACCTAGGTATTTACCAGTTTTACTCCTCTTCCAAGTTTCCCTCTAGCAACTTTTCTCTTCCATCTGCAGAACTTCCATTAGAATTTCTTTTAGAGCAAGTCTGTTGTTAATGAACTCCTGGTATTGCTTTATCTACGAATGTCTTTACTTTACTTGCATTCTTCCATGGTATTTTTACTGGATATAGAATTCTGCTTTGACAGTTTATTTCTTTTTGCATTTTTAAAATGTTCCACATCCCTCTGACCTGGTTTCTAACAAGAAAACTGCAGCAATGCTATACATAATGTATTATTTTTTCATGGTCTACTTTAAATAATTTTTTTGCCTTCGATAGTTTGATTATAATGTGTCTGGACTTGGATTTCCTTATTTATCCTGTTTGGGATTCGCTAAGTTTCTAGAATATGTAAGTTATGCCTTTTATCAAATTTTGGAAATTTTTGTTATTTCTTCCAATAGTTATTCTGCACCACATTATTTCTCCTTTCCTTCTGACATGAGTGTTAGACTATTAGATTCCTATCTCATAAATCCCTGAGGCATTGTTCACCTTTTTCCATTGTTCAAACTGAATAGTGTCTGTTGCTTTATCTTCAAGATCTCGGACTCTCCCCTGTCCTCTTGAGCAAATCTGGAAGTTTCTGTAAACTATTTTATATTTCAGTTCTATCATCTCTCTTCATTTCTTCTTTACATCTTCGATTTACTTGCTAATACTTTGTATCTTTCTGTTTATTTCAAAACTGTTTGCCCTTGCTTTTTGGAGCATGACTGTCATGGCTACTTTAAAGTCATTGTCTGACTTGAATCTGTATCATCATGGGATTGACAGCTCTTGATTATCTTTTCCTTTTCAAATTGAGATTTTTCCTAAGTCTTCTGCTATTAGGGTTGAAATCTCTGAGGTGCTCTACAGATCTACCCTGTATGGGCAATACCCAGTAGCCTGTCTGGGACTGGGACATTGGTCTTCCCCAGAGTTTAGTTCTCAAAGACCCATGGTGTGATGTTTAGGTTGAGATCTGTCCATGAACAACTTGAGGTGACCACAGGAGTTCATCTACAACTTTATGGAATTGCTCTCCTGAACCCCCTCCTTTTCATGACCCACTTTCTGGTTCTTCAGCTGAAAACCTTGTTTCCTCTCTCTGCCATATACTTCCCATAACTGCATCTGTATTAGGGACCAATCTGCACAAAACAGAGAAAAAAACAATGAATAGTGCTCCCCACTTCTCTTAAGTTCACTGTTGCCACTACTACCGCAGGAAACAACACCACCAAAAACAAGGACAAAAGAGCAACAGAGGATTTCCCCCACTCTCTGACTCTCAGGGGTCCCCCTTCTCATGCCTCAAGCAGAAAAGGTTTCTCTAATGGGCTTTTTCTCTGCACCCACTGTGAAGCTCTGAGCTTGAGGATGCCTTTCAGTCCAATCTAGGTGATGCCGGAGAGGACAGGAGAAATAGACTCAGTGCTGGTTTGGTGATTCTTTCAATCCTGATTCTTTCTTCTCCATCTGCCTTCTACCATTGATTCACAGGATCTGCAGGTGGTTTCCCGGTGCATTCTGTCCAGGATGGACAGTGGCCTCTGGTGGGAGACAGGAGGTGGAGTGTGCATATTCCATCTTGCTCAGATCCAGAAACTGTCTGCTTAGTATGTTGTTTCATTTTTTTTTAATAGAAACAGGAATTACTTGCATATTCAGAAGAAAGCTCTAAAACAAATGGTGTTTTGTTGTTCAAACATCTGTCACAGGGCAGCACGCCCTTCCTGGCAGCACCTGGCTGAAAACAGCATCTCCTGCTCCTTTTCAGGGACACAGCTGACCGTGGAGGTCCACCCTCGAGACGCCATGCCCCAGTTCCTCAAGAAGTTCTCCTTGGCTAAACGTACGTACGTACAGGGCTGCTGCTGGTGGAGGGGCGGCAGGGGCCACTGAGGGCAGTGGGTGGGCCAGATTGCAGCCTGGGTATCTTCTGAGGGATGAGGAAGAGTGGCCTGAGCTTGCAAACTGGGAAAAGGCAGAGAGCCATGACAACATCTTCCTGGGATACTCTCTCTGCCCACCCAGCTTCCACAGTTCTTCTGTCTCTGGAATTAAGCCTGAGTAACACCGGGTAGGTGGCTGAAGGTACCTGCCATTACAAGAGTGTTGTTGCTGGTTTTTTAAATACTATTTGCTGACTGTCTAAGCAACGGCGTATACAGTGCTAAATACTTCAGTAACTTCATAGCCCTTTGGTGTAAACTGAAATTACCCCCATTTGGTTTTTTTCTTTGTTTTGTTTTTTTAGATCAGCAGAGGCTCAGAAAGTCAAAATAACTGCCCAAGTTACCCAGCTAGGAAGTGGGTCAGAACCCAAGTCTGTTTCTGAAGCCCGTGATCTTAACTTAGTGCCCAGTGCCATGTACACAGGCCATGTTCAGGGCCACAGTGGCTTCTCTGATCCCTTCTTCTTCCTCTATCTGTCCATCTTATGGCTAATCAGAGGCCTCAGAAGGCCAGGGAAAGGATGCTACAGAAAACTAAGCCTCAGTCCTCCCATGACCTCTCGATAGGCCACAGTCCCCCAAGGCTAGCAGGCCCTGCAGTCCTCAGTGCTCAGGTTCCCAGCCCAGTGTGGAAAGGGAAGCTCGGGAGGCCACTGGCTGGGTCCATTTCTCAGATGTATGACCTTGAGCAAATGGCTTAACCTGAATGTTGAACTCAATTTTCTTATCTGCAAGAAGAGGAAAATAGGTAAACCTCCCCCTAGGATCACTGTGAGGTCAGAAGAGATGGTAAAAATAAGGCCTAGGCCAGGCATAGGAAGTGCACAATAAGTGCTAGCTACTCTTTTGAACCCCCACTATTCCATCCCAGGATGTAGGTGGAAACAAAATGTAGATGTAAGAAACAACAGGACTACTATTTCTCAAAATTACCTGTGTACATTTGCAAAGTTCTGTTGTAATATTTACCACCCAAAGTAGATTTTACACTTACCTTGACATCCCCACCCCCAGCTCCATGTGGACTGGTTTCAAATCAGAAGGAACAGTTCCCTTCCTTTTGCTTGTGGATATGACAACTATTGGCTAGCATTCTTCTTTTTTTAAGATATTTATTTTTTAGTTTTAGGTGGACACAATATCTTTATTTTGTTTTTATGTGGTGCTGAGAATCGAACCCAGTGCCTCATGCATGCTAGGCGAGCACACTACCACTTGAGCCACATCCCCAGCCCCTAGCATTCTTCTTTAACCACCCTGAATTCATAAGATTCAGTTGCCCTTTGACGATCACATGGGTAATTGTCAAAGGTTCTAGGTTCCAAGGTCCATACAAACTGCCTCTTTCATTTTTATCCATGGATAGTTCTTTTCCTCGGGTCATCTGGAGGACACCAGCACACACTCTCAGCATCTCCAGCCATGTTCCAAGATGGCGGGAGAATGTATGGGGTGGCCAGGAATGTCAGGCTCTAGGGGGACCATTGCATCATCCAAAGTGTTGAAGCCAGAGCACATTCTGGCTCTGCTCACAGGCCGCAGCTCTGTCATCCACTCCCTGGTTCCCAGACTTGCCTCTGCCCCACAAGAAAGTTCACAGCAATCTCAGCAGCCATTGGGCAGTGGGTGGGGACGGGAACAAGGAACCTATGAAAAGGAGATGGAAGCAGAGGGTCAGAAGCAAGGACCATCACACAGACATCTTCAGAGCTTGCATTCCTATTTCTTATTAAATGTCTCTACTTCTGGCCTTTGGGATATTGTAGGTTTACAAGGTGATAAAAATGGAAACATGAGACCCCGGCAACCTGGAGGGAAAGATGCCCATGGTAAGTTCCAGGCCCCTCTCCAGGGGCATTCTCGAGAGAGAGCCAATTGAGTTAGCCTCATGAGGCAATCACCAGTCAACTGGCAACAGCTTCCGGGGATACTGAGCATCTGGGGTCACCTCTGGGTTTGAAAGGAAGAGTGTCATGATTGATTAACTATGTCTGCCACGGACAAGGAGAAGAGGGATGTCATCCCAAAGCCGAATATTGACCCTTTCCAACACCAAAGCAGTCCATTATGGGAAACGATAAAAACAGTTCAGAATTATGGTAACTTTTAAACTGAATGCCAAATGTCTGTAAGGCAGGATACATGTGAATAAGCAAACTAAGGCAGGGGAGGAAACACTGGCTAGGATGAGAGACCGTCTGGGTTGGAATCCTGCTTTCCCTGCCTGACTTCCCTAGGCCTCACTTTCCCCCCCCCGTGGTAGACCAGATGTCCTCTAAGGCTCAATGCACTCTGCCCTTCTCCCTATTGTTTTGCTTTAAAATGAGATCCATTTAGTTAATGCAACTGGCATATTAAATGTATTTATGCAAAATCATATTTGGATTTATATAATCTGCTCAGAAGATAGAGTTAGTGAGACGCGAATCATTGTGGATATTCTTCAGTGTAAAATATTAAATACTGCAAAATGGAACCAAGAAAGAGTAACACTAATAAACAGGGTTTTCAATCCCATATTAAAAATGCCATCCTTCTTCTAAATGGGATAGGGAGAGAGCGGTCGTGAGTGGAACCTTTTAAATGTGTAAGTCCACATCGTATTCACCTAGGTCACCTCGATAACTCCTATCAGACAATGGCAGGAGCCAGTGTCTGTGGAAGGAAGAAATTGAGACATGGGGAACCTAAGCAGGGCCCTGCCATGGTTACCGTGTCCCCCCCCCCCAGAGGTAACAGGCACAGAGGAATGAATGGGAACAGGAGTTGGTGCTGTGAGCTCCAGCTCTCCCTCCCAACACTGTTTCCCAATTCTGACTGGAGCTCTCCTGTGTCCAGTGGGGAAGCCTGGGCAGCTGCTGGGCCTGGTCAGCATCAGTCTTGAGTTGCCTTTCTTCCCTGTGTCTCTGGGCCCAGCCTCCTTTGGGGATTTCCTCATAGTACCTTGAGCACCTGGCACCTGAATATCTCCACCTACAGTTGGTTTTCTGGGGTGTTCCAGTCTCCAATTGGGCATGGACAAGGAAGGAAGCCAAACACACCTCACCCTATGGGACCCAGATGGTCTGCCCTGCTATGCCCTCCTACCCACAGGGCGCTCTGCAGTACCTCATCCAGCACACGGCCATGGCGCTGACCCTGTGTCCCTGCGTTTGTCAGGAGCTAGCAGCACTGCTTAGACATTTCCCACAAGAATCTGTAGAAAAATAGTGGGAAGAAGGAAATTCCCTTACCAACACGTCTGGGGGTTGCTGAATTAACTAAGGTGAAGCCAGTCTCTTGAATGATGATTTGCCAGGGTCTGCAGGTAGGCCTGTGTTCCCCATGGATATCCAGGAGGACTAGAGGAATTGCCCTGGTTCTCAAACTAATTTTACCAAAGAACCCTTCTAGGAGATACAGCTCTTGGGAATTGTGTTGAAGGTTGGGCAGTCACAACTCCTCAAAGAGATAGTGAGCACTGGTCCAGCAACCCTCCTCAGTGGGTCTCAGTCACTGACCCAGCCTCTCTGTGTTTCCAGCCTACCCCTGGGACCGGTCCAGCCTGAAATCCATGCCTCTGGACCTGCGGCAGTTTGAAAAACTGGACACCTATGCCTCACAGGTAGGGGGGACGGCCCCTCTAGCCAAAGTCTCCCAAAGTTGACTTGGAGTTCCCTAACCCAGGCTCCTCCCGAACATACCCTGAGTCACCTGGTTGGATGGCCCCAGAGCGCCTTTTCACAGCCTTGGATGTCCCAAGGGCCCTGCCTAAGACCAAAGGCATTCCATGCCAACCCTGCCCACCATCCTGATGCATCCTGCCGGGTGGCACACCCCAGAGCTGCCCATTGGCAGGCCCCTCTGGCCAGCCCTGCTGTGTCCTGGCCTTGACCATTTGGTTATCACTGCTGCTGAGCTCTGCCAACAGCCCATGGAGGAAAGGATGGGGAGGGTGGGGGATGGCCACGGATGCAGACGGTGAGAGCCACTGACCACAGCAGTGCTCAGCCCTGAGAGCATGAGCTGCCATGGTCTCCCCCCCCAGGCATGTCTGGAGGAGGGTGGGAGGGCAAGAGGAGGAGCTAAAGTGCCCCCTCAGAGGGGACTGGAGGGCTCTCTGACCCTCAGGAGGCTGGCAGAGAAGGGAGGCCGGCTGTGGCAGGACTGGGAAAGAGATTACCAGGGTGTTTTAAGGTAGAAGAGCAGGAAGACATAAGGCAGCCAGGAAAGGAAGGAAGGGGTGGGGACCCAGAAAAGGAAGGTCACTGACTGAGGAAGCCATGTCCCTGCAAAGGCAGGAGACCCGGAGGAGCAGGACCTCATCAGTAAGCAAGTGTTTCCCGGCCTCACGGGAGGCCTAGGCCTTGCCAGGGCCCCAGGTGGGGAAGGGGTGGGGCCCAGGGTCCGAGGAGGGTGGGGCATTGCTCCTCCTGGCTCCCTCTGGGCCACCCACTGTTCTCCAGCCCTGGCTGGGCTCTGGGCACTGTGCACTGTCTCATCCACCCCACTTCCGGTGTGGCCATTACCAAGTGCCCCACCCTCCTCAGACACCCCCCCTCCCCCCTCCTCAGACACCCCCTCCCCCCTCCTCAGACACCCCCCCTCCCCCCTCCTCAGACACCCCCTCCCCCCTCCTCAGACACCCCCCTCCCCCCCCAGCAGGTTCCAAGTTCTCCCCACCAGGCCAAAGCACCAGCGTGGTACGAGTGGCCAGAGAGTGGGGCCTGGGAGTTCCCAAGTAAGTGATAGAACCACTCCAGGTGAAAGCAAGTCAGGGAGTCCCCTGAGGCCAGGTGTGGACACTTATGGGACACCTACTGACACCTACGTAGGCCCCAGGCAGGAGCCGCTCCACCCTTTCTCAAGAGTTGAACAGGGTCAGGGCTGCTTTTCTCAAGCCTGTTTCCTTTGGAAGGTCTCTGAAGAAAAGCTCATTTGTTCTTTTACCCTAATTATTATTATTTTAATGATAAAATGTATGTAACATAAAATTTGCCATTTTATTCATTTGGAGGGGAGCTACCAGGGATTGAACCCAGGGGTGCTTAACCACTGAGCTACATCCCCAGCTCTTTTTTTTTTTTTTTCAGGAACAGGGTCTTGCAAAGTTGCTTTTAGGAACAGGGTCTTACTAAGTTGCTGAGACTGGCCTCAAACCTGGGATCCTCTTGCCTCGGCCTCCCAAGGGGCTGGGATTTACAGGCATGTACCACCATGCCTGGCTTCATTTTATTCATTTTCAAGTGGAAAATTCACTAAGATTAATTAATTAATTCCATTCACATGTTGCACAATCATTGCCACCGTCTAAAACTTTTTAATCATCCCAAGCAGAAACTCTGCACTCATTAAGCAATGCCACGTTCCCACGTCCCAAGTCCCACGTCACACGTCCCACATTTCACTCATTAAGCAATGCTCTCCTTAGCCCCTGGTCACCTCTGCTTACATCTATGAATTTGCTTCTTCTGGCTATCTTGCTTAAGTGAAATCACATAACAGCTGTCCTTGTGTCTTATTTCATCTGGCACCATGTGGTAGCATGCACGGAATTTAATTCCTCCTTTTTATGGGTTGGATAATATTCCATCGTGTGCCTGTGCCACATTGTGTGTTGGGTGGATGCTTCTGTTATCTCCACCTTTTGGTGGAATTAATTTTCATGAATTAATGCTGCAGTGAACGTAGGTGGATGAGTATCTGTCCGAGTCCCCTGTCGTCAGTTCTGGGGGGATCTCTCTGGGAGGGGAATTGCTGGATCATCTGCTCATTCTCTGCTCAGTTTTCAGACCCATCATCACCACAATGTTGTCTCCAGCAGCTGCTCCACTTGATATTCTCACCAGTAAAGTGTCAGGGTTCCTATTATTCCACAGTCATGCTCACACTTATTATTTTTAGGGGTACTAGAGATTGAACCCAGGGGTACTTTACCACTGAGCTCCATCCCAGGCCCTTCTTGCTAAGTCAACAAGGCTGGCCTCCAACTTGTAATCCTCCTGCCTCAGCCTCCCAAGTAGCACACATGGGATTATGTATGTTTGCCACCTTGCCTAGCTAACAATATTTTTTAAAGTTCACAAAATTTTAATTCTAATGAGCTCCAATTTAATCTATTTCTTCTTCTTTTGCTTGGGTCTTTGACATCCTATCAAGGAACCCATTGTCAAATCCAAGGTCATAATGATGAACCCCAATGTTTTCTCCTAAGAGTTTTCTGGCTTCAGCTCTTATATTTGGGTCATTGATCCATCTTGAGTTGGATTTTATACAGGGTGTCAGGTAGAGTCCAGCTTCATTCTCTTGCAGTAGAAATCCAGTTGTTCCCACCGTTTGTTAAAGAGACTACTCTTTCCCCTATGGGAAAAATTGTCAAAAATCAATTGGCGTGATAGTAGAGGATAGGAAAGGCAGCAGAACACAACAGACACTAGTATGGCAATATGTAAATCAATGGATGTGTAACTGATGTGATTCTGCAATCTGTATATGGGGTAAAAATGGGAGCTCATAACCCACTTGAATCAAAGTGTGAAATATGATATATCAAGAACTATGTAATGTTTTGAACAACCAACAATAAAAAATTTAAAAAAAATCAATTGGCGGGCTGGGGATGTGGCTCAAGCAGTATCGTGCTCACCTGGCATGCGCGGGGCGCTGGGTTCAATCCTCAGCACCACATAAAAATAAAATAAAGATTTTGTGTCCACCGAAAACTAAAAAATAAATATTAAAAAAAATTCTCTCTCTCTCTCTTAAAAAAAAAAAATCAATTGGCCATAGATATGTGGGTTTACTTCTGGGTTCTCAATTCTATTCCACTGGTCTATATGATTCTTATGATAACACCAAACTGTTTTGATTAGCTTTACAGTAAGTTGTGACCCTGGGAAGGGTGAATCCATCCATCTTGCTCTTTCTTTTGCACAGTTGGCTTTGGCTACTCAGAATCCCTGGTAACCTCACATGAACTTGAGGATTGACTTGTTCATTTCATCCAAAAGAGCTTCTAGAATTTTGATCAGATTTAGGTTGAATTCATAAATGGTTTCCAGAGTATTCATCATGACTAGAAGCCGCTATAGCCTCCCAGAAGCCCACCTGTCTGGTCCCGAGATCTTTACAGAAAAGCCCGTGGTGGCTCTGGGGCTGGTGATTCAGCTGGTCAGCACCCCTGCCCTGCCCAGCACCCCTGTGTCCATGCAATTGACCCTCAACCAGCCTTTGTCCTTCTGCACCTCGGCTCTGGCTTCCCTAGCAGCCCTGACTGCAGGTGGCAGGTGCTGGCCTCCCCCACCCTCCTCCAGGCCCTAATGCAGCACACCTTTCCTGTTCCCCAGGTGACAGTCAAGAGTGGCCTGGATGAGCTGGTGAGTGACCTGCTCCAGGAGGCCCACGGTGATCTGGAAAGGGTCCGCGCCATCTGGATCTGGATCTGCCACCACATAGGTAGGCTCATGGTGTAGCACACTGGCTCTAGAACCCTGAAGTCATTCTCTGTAGCCCCCTGTTCCCATCCAATCACCGGTATGTGCAGAGCGAGTTGAAGGTAGGGGAGGAGGACTCCAGCAGCCAGGCCCTCCCTGACCTGCTGCCATGAGGATTTTCCTTTGTTCTCTGGAGGCAGCTTAAAGGATGAACTCACCTGACATAGGCAGAAGGTCTGAGCATAGGGCCATGAAGCCGCCTCCTCCCATCCCAACCCCTCCAGCAACGCCAGGAGCAGAAATAGACCCTTTATTTATTTTATTTATTATTACAGGCACACACAGCCCTCATCAGAGGCCTGAGAGCCAAGTGCCTCTCTGCCTTGGTCTTGCTCATCCTCTCGCTGCCTGCACAAAAGGTGCCATTTCCCAGGCCTGGCTAGCTCTGGGGACCTGGCTCCCTTCAACCCACTGGCCCGCGCCCCACACTGGCCTGGGATGCCCAGAGCACAGCTTGGATGGAGGCCATCCACAGGAAGTGAGGCCACCTCTCACCTCTGCACCGGGCTCCGCGCTGGTTCCTCACTGTCCCTTCCTCTGCCCTCCAGAGTACGACGTTGAGGCTGCCCAGGAGAAGGACCGCCAGGCCTTCAAGCCCACTGACATTCTGCGGACCCAGAAGACCAACTGTGACGGCTATGCTGGCCTCTTTGAAAGAATGTGCAGGTATGACAGGTGGCCAGCAAGGGACAGGAGTCTCCGGGCTGACCACCTGACCCCATCCTTCTCCTTCTTCCAAAGAGCTGTGTGCCTTGGCTCACATGCCAGGCCCGGAAGCCTGAGTTTGCAAACTCTGCTCTGGAATCCAAGTGAGTCCTGAAAAGGTCAATTTCTCCCTTTTTAACACCAACATAATTGACTTTGTACCATCTGCCGGGCTTCGTGAGGCATTAACATAATGGCAAATGAATGCACAGAGATAATTTGGTTATAAAAGGCCCTTTTTCTGCCTTTTCCCTTCTCCATGCAGCTGAAGGTTAAAGAATGGCAGGCCTGGGAACAAAGGATGTGGCTGCTGGCACCAAAGGGACTAGGAAAGGCTGTCCTTTGGGCTGGCACGGGGTCCTCACATGGGAGAAACAGAAATTCTACCTGAAAAGATCTGTCAGATGGATCCTCACCCACCTCCCTTCCCCAGGCTGCCCTGAGCCTGGGTTCCTGAATTCCACTAACGACTCACACTGTCCTACAATGTCCTCCAAAATCTGACCTCAACCCTCTCTCCAGCCCCTGCACCCTCTGACAACACGCTGTTGCCTGCTCCTTTCTTTCTTTCCAGGCCCCACCCTGGGACCACAGCACCTTCCCCTCCCGGAGGCCCTCAGCATATACCTTGTACGCCAGCTCGTGCATTGCTTCATGATTTCATTTAATAACTTTTTCAATTTTTTTAAAAAAATTATTCATTGTACAAGATCTATAAAGTGCACAAAGCGAGTAGAAAAAAGAATTAAGTGCCTCCGAGTGCCACCACTTAGAGATAACGCTGTTAGCGATTTGTCACCTTCTTTCCCAGGCTTCGTTCTGCGTGTCTAGGCGCTGCTGTGCTCATTTCTCCTTTATGTCTTAGAACTCTTAACGTGACTTTGGGATCTCTAGCCCCCTCCCTTCCTGCCTTCCTGTGAACACTCATCTCAGTATCCTAGACACAGTAGGCCCTCAATAAGTATTTACAAGATGACAGGAAATGAAGGGCAATTCCTGGCACACTTGCGTATTTTTTTTAATATATTTTTTATTAGTTGTTGATGGACCTTTATTTATTTATATGCGGTGCTGAGACTCAAATCCAGTGCCTCACACGTGCAAGACAAGCGCTGTACCACTGAGCTTCAACTCTAGCCCCTTGTCTATTCTCTTTCATAAGAAATAACTACCAGTCTGTTTTTAGCTCTACTGTGTCTAGCAATTTGTCACCTTCTTTCCCAGGCTTTCACAGTATGATCATTTTCATCTGATTTGTGAATTTGAAAACAATGGGTTGGTTAGTTTTTTTTTTTTTTTAAAGTCTAAGAGAAATGCTTCTTTATCTAGTACATGCTTTCTAGCATGCTGTGGGAGTCCCAGATTTGAAGCCAAAAAGACCTGAGTTCAGTCCCCATTTGACCACCTCTTTGTTTTGTTCCTTTGGGTAAGGCACCGAACCTCTCAGGGCCTCAGTCTTCCCATCTGTACCTGGGGAGCTATATTGCCTACCTGGCAGGACTGTGGGACTGAGTGAGGCCATGCAGTTTGGGATTTGGGTCACCTGACTTTGGAGTTGCTGTTTTTAAACAAGTCCTGTCTTTCTTGAGTATTGGAGTTTTTTCTTTCTGTGGAACTTTCCTACAAACTGCGCCAGCCCACATAGACTCAAGAAAATTGACACTTGTCTTGAGTGAAACTGTCAGCTTTTGGTCCAATCCAGATGCTTAGCAGTGGCCGTATTCTGGCCCACAGCCGATCATTAAAATCCATCCCAACATTTTGCATCACTTAAAGTTAGTTTCAACCTGGCAGTTAGCAGGCACAAAATTCCTCACTGCTGCCCTGGATGTGCAGAAATAGCTCACAGATTCCCCAAATTCCTTTAACTTCTTCCTTAAAGGTCAGTAATCCAGCCATGCCTCACTTTCTCAATTCCCTTTACCTCTGATATAACTGCCAAAGGTTTGTAAATTCATCAGCCAGTTCCTTAACAGCTGAAGACATGCAATCCACACTTGCTGATTTATCCCTCATTGGTTGACAGGGTGGCCTTTTAGCAAGAGTTGTACCCACCTGACCATCATTACTTCTTACCAGGGCAGTCCACCTCCTTGTAATGGTCTCATTAAAGACTGATTTAATAAAGTAATTTGGAGGGGAATCTAGAGATTTTTATAGCATCATTCATTTCCTCATTGTCTTTCTCAAGTTCTAGACATGACGTTTTGGCTTTTTTGTTTCTGTTAGTGCTATTGCTAATAATTGCTGGTCCAGTTGCTTTCTGATTCTCTGTCAAATGTTAATCTCTTCCCTTTCACCTTGACGGCCCACAGCCTGAATTGATTCTGCCTAATTCTTTGCAGGGGCCAAGGTTAATTCCCTAGGCTCCTGCTACTGAGTCAGCCTCTAGTAAATTCACTCTAGCACCACCAGCTAGCAGATTTCCAGAGATTTTGAATAACCAGGAGCTTAAGGTTAGTCCGAGGCTTTGAGACTGGGTGGTCGCGTCACCAATCCAATGTCATCTGGCTTTCCATCCATCCTCCAGTTGCCACGGAGTGCAAGTGCAGAGGCATGCATACTCAGATGGCTGCTTCTGGTCCGCATGTCATCCCCCCCCCCCCCCCGAGGTCCTAAAGCACCACTTGGATCCAAATGCCCCCAAAGACAGGAAGTAGCCATCTAAGCCTCCTGAGAGATGCAGATTCCCCAGGAGATGGATAAATTTAAGTTATTGCAAATCTCCCTTTGTCATGAAAGCCCCATGAAAGGGACATTAAACTCCCTCTACCCTTCTGATACAAAGGTGAATTACATCTCTGTAACAAACCAGCTTTAATTTCACTTAACCCACCACCCACAAGTTCACAGGTGAAGACAAAAGTTCAAAGCTTTACCAAAGGCCTGATGCAACAGAAAGTCTCCTGATCTGTACCTCGGGACAACTGCATCCCAGTTTCACTTCAGCCTCTAGCTCACTCTGTGTCCCCAGGCCAGGCAGCCTCCCTCTCTGAACAACTGACTGGTCACCTATTGGAGAGGAGGCCTCAGAAGTCACATGTCATGAGCTCTACATACCTTTGAGTGAGGTTATCATCGGGAGTTATTGATCTAGCCAGGAGGGTAGTGTAAGAAAAGGGGAAAGAGGGGACATTTATATAGTTAGTGGTCTTTCATAGCACCTGTCAATTTTGCAGAGAAATCAATTACATAGGTACATTGTGAAAGATAAGCCAAGGGTTGTTTGTCCTCTTGAGTACAGAAACTGCATTATTTTCAACAAAATGGCAGAATAAAAAAGCATGTTTCATTGCCTCACCTACAGCTATGGTTCCTCCACCCCTCCTTTTTTTTCCTGATTGGCTCAGACATCCTGGCAAAGATGATCAGAGTTGGGAGAGTTGGTCAGAGCCCAGTGGGTGCAGGGCACCCCGCCTGCCCACCTTCAGCCATACTGTTCCTGGAGCCTGGCAGTGACATGGCTCTAACAGTGTCATAGGATGCCTATGGCAGGTCCTGGACCATCTCATCATCTTGACCCCCCACACACACCTGCTCAGTTAACACCTGAGGATACACTGCACTAAGCTGGGAAACACCCATCTTCTTAAAATAAGGATAATGCACTCAGACCTGCAGTGACCTTAGGGATCCAGCTAATGACACTGCCTTCTGTCTGCCTGCACTTGTGTTCAATCCATCTCTATCAGACCATATTGAGTGGCTGCCTAGTTCTTTGCAGCCTCGGGGGGGCCCTGCTCTCATGGCTCCTCTGGTTGTGACCCTGAGCCCTGGCACTTGCTGGAGACCCAACTGCAGCTTTCTCTGGATCCTCTGGAAGTTCCCTGGGGCATCCTGCCTGCTTGTTTCCTTTGTGGCTTGAGATACACATCAGCCTCATGCTGTGCAGCCTGAATAGGGGTTGTAAAGACTGTCAAAAGTAAAAGCAAAGTTTCTGCAGCCTATGGTGTCCTTGGGTGATATTGGGTGCTCTAGCTTTGAAGAGCTGGCTGAGCTCTTTATTAGGTGGAGATGTTTCTCAAGCTGGTCCGTCCTTCCATATTCTCCCAGCTCCTGTTGGCTGTGAACACCCGTCTGCTGAATTCCCTGGGGATCTGCTTGTACACTGGCATTTTAGTGACAGTTCGAAGATCTATCCTTCTCCCACCATGAACAGCTCCTGGGGCAGCCACTGAGCTTCATTGGCTGAGCTTCATTGGAGGAGTGTGTTTGTTGTTGTTGTTGTTTTAGAGAGAGAGAGAGAGAGAGAAATTTTCAGTATTTATTTTTTAGTTTTCGGTGGACACAACATCTTTATTTTATTTGTATGTGGTGCTGAGGATCGAACCCAGCGCCCCGCGCATGCCAGGCCAGCGCACTACTGCTTGAGCCACATCCCCAGCCCCATTGGAGGAGTTTTTTATTATGTGATTGTGTTGTGTTGTGTCACATGATGTCATGCTGTGCCACGGTACATGATCCCCTGGTGCCTGCTTCAGTGCTTGGTACGTTATTTATATAGCTAGTGGTCTTTCATTTCTTTAAATTATTTTTTATTTTGAGACAGGATCTTGCTAGGTTGCCCCAGCTGACCTTGAACTTGCAATCCTCCTGCCTCAGTTCCTCCAACAGCTGGGCTTCCAGTAGTGTGACTGCACCACCACACATGGCTAGTTAGTGATCTTTTGATGACAGTAAAGGGTCGAGGGTCATTGTGACTAACAACCAGAGGCTAGACACAAAACTCCTACTAGTTCTGCAATTATTATTTGATACATATGGAGTATTTTCTTTTATCAGCACTATTTTACATTATAACTTCCTCTGCCCACTCCACCTTGCACGTGGCTGCCAGATAATAAAATATGCTCATGTCATAGTCAAGCAATGCGTGGCTTACAGCTGAGTTCTCTTTTTTCATCTTTTTTCTGCCGCAGGCATTCCCCATGGCCCTCCCAGACTCTCCTTGCGCTATCAGAGGAGAATCACCCCCTGGAGATAATTTAATGCCAACTTTCTTTTTTGCCCATCATGAGTCTGGCAAGGTCACACTGAAGGCAACCGTTAAACCTGCGAGTAGAACCCTGGTTTCCTGGCCAGGCCTGATGACCAGCCACCCCCTCCAGCTTGGAGCAGTCCGGGTGGATGTCCCCGCCACTTAGTTTTTCTTCCAGCCCTTTCCATGGTTGGGGAGGCTCTCACTACTGCTCCCCACGTGGTTCTTCAGACCCTCTCTCCACTTCACCCCTTTGGTGGATGGGTGTCACCCTGGGGACACGGCTTCTTGCAGAGGGACCTCAGGCTGCCCACATCTCCAGCTTGCACCAACTCCTGGAGATTATGTGGATCCCAAATGCTCCTCCTCCTTCCTTGTCCCCAGGTGGCTCTGAATGGGACAAGCATCAGCAGGCAGTTTGCCCAGAGCTGCACGGATCAGTTTACCTTAATGCAAAATGAGCCATTCACTAAACACCAGGGTTCCCAGGGCTCCTTCATCCATCCCTCCACGACATGCTGGAAATTCCTAAGCACAGACATCTACATAACAGTGGGAAATCGTTTACTGAAGAATATAATTTTAAGTAGTATTTATGGATTTTTCCCAATTCTAAAAAATAACACATAATTGTTATTTGAAATTCAGAAAATATAGAGAAAATTTTAAAAGTTAAGTTAAAATCACCCATAATCCCATTTTCAGGAGATCTGGTAACATTCGCTCTGGATCTCTCTCTCTCCCCCTCTCTCATTCCGCTGCCCCCTGTTCTCCATGCATGCACATATTTACCCACATGCAGACACTGCACTGATTGTAGACTTTTATCATTATGTCAGAAGTACTAACCTACCTCCCTAAATATTTTTTTTTGTAAATACTTATATTTTAGGTGTAGATGGACACAACACAATGCCTTTATTTTTATGTGGTGCTGAGGATCGAACCCGGGTCCCACCTGTGCTAGGGGAGCACTCTACCGCTGAGCCACAATCCCAACCCCCCTAAATATTTTTTACAGCATTTTTTTCCTCCTCAACCAACCTCTGAGTGGATGGGGCCCTGTCTCCTATGGAAGGCCCACTGCCCCACCCACCCCTCCACCCACCCCTCCACCCACCCCTCCATCCCACCCCTCTGGATTTGCTTGCCACCCTCCCCTCTCTGCTGATGTTCTTCTTTAAGACAATAAGACAGGCTCCCTAACCTGAGTCCAGCATCCCCTCAGCACAGCCTGCCATCCTCCACTCTGCCGCAGAGAAATGAGGTCACTGGCTCTTCAAGTGTGGGTGCTGCTCTTTCTCCTCTCCCATGGGCTCCTCCTGCCTCTGGGCAGCCCTTCTGTTCTGGAAGTCATTTTGGGCCTTTTCCAGGAGAAACTTCTGCCATCAGGGTCTGTCTGCCAGTGGGTGCCCACAAGGGATCCCAAAGTCCTTCCCGCAGGGCCCAGCTGGTATGTGTGCACCAGGGTCTCTGGAGAGCCAAGGAGACCTGGACCTCCTTTCATGAAACTGTGGGTCGAGGACAGAGGCTGCCAAACTTCCAGGCCTCTAAGGAATCTCAGCATGAGTGGCCTGGACCCTGCAGTTGGAGGAGGGTTAAAGCCTGTGTGGTAACATTGTCATTATATGCACATGAGGTAACATGGAGGACAGGGAAAATAAAATCAGCTCACCTTCAGGACACCACATTTTACCTCAGTGACTCTCAGCAAATGATGTATAGATAATTTGGGGATTGAACTCAGGGTGCTTTATCACTGAGCTATCTCCTCAGTCCCTTTTTATTTTTGAGATAGGTTCTCATTAAACTGCTGAGGGTCTTGCTAAGTTGCTGAGGCTGGCCTCAAACTTGCCATCCTTCTGACTCAACCTCTCAATCAGTAATTTTTAATATTACTGGTATTCTGCTAACTTTTAATTCAATGTTTGTTTTCCCAGGGAAAATTCTCCTTGTCCTTATAGTACATGCATGACAATTTCACCCCACTACCCTGAGAGCCCATGGCCCTATTATTTAGAGCAACTAAAGCTGCGGAGTTGGTCCCTGACAGGACCTGGCCCAGGCCCCCAGAGGGCCACCCTCCTGAAACTTTGGGCATGCTAAAGTCCTGAGCCTCAAACTCAGTTTTGAGAGGTCTGCAGGATCAGCACTGTGTGGAGGGCTGGGCAGCTTGTCAGATGCCAAAGGAGCCCCATCTGAAGGGCACCCTGCACATCTGTAGATGTGGGCATTTATTACAACAATTTTCTACAAGTGCAAGAAAACCATTTGGGGAAGGAGTGGCTTTTTCTAATTCACACAAAGGCCTTGGAAGGGCTGGCATGGAGTGCCCCTGGGTCATACTGGCCATGGAATTATCCACACAGTCCATCCCTTGGCAGCCATGTGAGATGCAGGGCTGCTGGGGAGGAAGGCCAGCTGGCATGGCGGGATGGTCAGAGGTCTTGCTTTTGGTGGTTTCATAGCCCAGGCCTGGACCACATGAGTTTTAGCTCCAAATGCCTGGTTTTCTGTGGTCTCCAGAGGTGATCAACACCCATTCCCCACTGTCTAGGCTTCCCGAAAGTGGTGCTATCAAGGCTGTGAGCATTGCCAAAAGGACCCCAAAGCTCAGGCTAACACTGCTCAGCAGTTCCACTCCTCCCAAGACAGCTACGGGGAACACCAACCTGGTGGCCCAGACAGTCAGTCTGTGAATGATCTTCATGCACCGTGATGTTCACAGAGGACTGACCTGTCCATCAGACCTGAGAGGAACTGGCAACTGGTCAGGGCTCCCTAGACCAGCATGCAGAGACCAGCTTGCCTGCAGACATATTTGGAAAGGTTAGCCAGGGGGGCAGGGGTCAGCTTTCTCCTGCCTTCATGACCAGCTCCCCCAAAGGACACTGGTTCCTCCAGCTTCTCTTCACCTCCCTTACAAGGACATCATCATTTCCCTGGTTCCATCTTTACTCTTGACCTCATTTTTCTCCTGTGGAAGAGCTAGTGGCGGATCGTGTCAAGCAGGCTCTAGGGAGACATTTCAGAAGTGATTTGAACAGTCTCACGGGAGGGAATACAGCCAGTTTGCAGTGGCAAGATCAGCCAGCACTGAGTCTGCCTGTCCCCACCCCCAAGATAAAAGCACTCGAGGATGCACACCTGTGAATGTGTGAAAGGCAGGATAAAGGAGGGACCTGCAGCCTAGGGCCATGGACAGTCCCACCTGGGGACCAACCCCAGCAGGAGACTCTCTCAGACTCCTGTCCCGCCCCCAGGATCGCTGGCGTGCAGTGCGTGACGGTGCCCGGCTACTCCAAGGGCTTCGGCTACCAGACAGGACAGAGTTTCTCTGGCGAGTTTGACCACGCCTGGAATGCTGTGCACCTGGAGGGGAGATGGCACCTGGTGGACAGCACGTGGGGCAGCGGCTTGGTGGACACTACCACCTCCAAATTCACCTTCCTGTGAGTGCCAGTCTCCGTCCTGCTGGGTGTCTGGCTGGTGGGCTGGGAAGACATGGGGTTGAAGGAGGCAACAGGTGGAGAAGGCTTGGTGGGCGGAAGGAGAGGCTGGCAGCCTCATCTAGCAGCTGGCTGTGACTGGAGCCAGCTCTAGGCCACTTGTGAGGGCCCAGACTTTTCTATGACCTCACCCTCCACAGACAAGTCCCTCCTCTGGCTTCCTACTGCTCCCTCCCCTAAACCCCAAGGGCCTCCCTCACTTGCCACCAGCATGGGTCCAGAGGGTAGGGCTGAGAGGCCACCTTAGCTGTCTGCAGTCCCACTCAGGCTCAGCCTGTGTCACCATGCCCAGATGCCAGCATGCTCTCCCATTGCCTCCTCACAAACCAGGCTCCTCTGTGTACTGAAGAAGGGCTATGTGCGTGGGAAGGAGTCCTGTGGGTGGTGCAGACTCCCCGTGGGCCATAGAAGGGCATCGTGGCAGGGTTGCAAACTGGACTGTTTTTACCCTGAAGGGCTCTGGGCGACCCTGGCCTTCTCCTAAGGTCACACAGGCCATTCTGAAGGATCATGATGTCCATCAGCAGCTCAGATTCCTTTTTTTTTTTTTTTTTTTTTTTGGTACCAGAGATTGAGCCCAAGGGTGCTTGGCCTCTGAGCCACATTCCCAGCCCTTTTTATTTTCCATTTTGAGGCAGGATCTCAGTAGTTGCTGAGGCTGGCTTTGAACTTGCAGTCCTCCTGCCTCAGCCTCTCAAGTCACTGGGATCACAGGCTGCACCACTGTGCCCGGCTCAGATTCCTTTTTATTCAGAAAAATGAAAACATTCTCTCTGGTTTTTGCAGCTTCAGTCCTGACCCTCCCACACTGTGACAAACCCCATGTCACATGCCCACAATGTCCAACACACAGGGCTCATGTGCTCACAGACAACCTCGTCACCTCTGATGCTCTGAATGCTGGTCTCCTTAGGTGGAGTGGAGCCTCCCCCATCTCAGGATGAGCCTCCCCATTCTTCTCTTGGTCCCTATCACTGGCCTCAAAGCCTCTAGCTGGCCCCCCAGAAGCCACAAAAGTCCCCACAGATGGGGAGACATGGAGGTGGGACGTTCAAGCACTTTGCCTTCTGCCCCCCTCCACAACACCTCTACTGCCAGCACCTGGTCCACAGGTTACATTATACTCTTCAAATTTCTTTTTGATGGGGCTGGGGATGTGGCTCAAGCGGTAGCGCGCTCGCCTGGCGTGCGGGCGGCCCAGGTTCGATCCTCAGCACCACATACAAACAAAGATGCTGTGTCCGCTGAAAACTAATAAATAAGTATTAAAAAATTTAAAAAAAAAAAAAAAATTTCTTTTTGACATTGAGAGGGGAACCATTTTTCCCCCATGGACACTTTAGGCCATTCATAACAGGCCACAATTTCAAGCATGGCCTTCCCTTAGGAGGAGCCTGGGACTCTGCCTTGGCTCCAATGTCCAAAAGCAGCCACTGAGGAGTCCGGTGGCCATGTCAGAACAAAGATGGCGCCTCTTCCCATTGGATGCCAGCAGGGTCCCTCCCGTGAGTGTGTCAATCAAAAGAAGCCTGAATAGTTCCCCCCATAAGCCCTGCTACCTTCCGAGCAGGGTGGGAGTGGTTGATCCGCTCCCCACTCCTGGCTCCTGACCAGCTCTTCCTCCTCCAGCTACAACGAATTCTACTTCCTCACCCACCCCGCACTGTTCATCGAGGACCACTTCCCGGACAATAAGAACTGGCAACTGCTAAAACCTCCTCAGTCTTTGAGGCAGTTTGAGAACAACATGTATCACAAGAGCGAATTCTACAACAAGGGGATGCTGAGCGCCCACCCAGAGACTTCCATGATCAGAACAGGTAACGTGAAGCAGGTGGCCAGGCTGGGCCCCACAGCAGGGACAGAGCCATCTGCTCTGTGCTGCTAGAAGGCCACCCTGCAGGGCCCTAGCCAGAGCCTATATGTGCCCATAGGTGAGTGGGCACCAGACAGCCAAGACCATCAGTGCAGGACATGGATATAGGTCACATTGGCAAGGACAGAAGCCCCCATTCACACTTGCATAAGAAAAGGATGTCAGAAGATGTCCCAGCACCTAAAAGCAGGACACACAGCCTGTCTTGTCACAGGACCAGGCCTGGAGGGCCCCTCTGTCTCAGCTCATGTGCCAGAGGACAGGACTATCTTAGACCACAGACACCCACCCGCTCAGGAGCCAAATAAAAGCTGATCAGATTGCTGTGCTCTCCTGGGCTCAGGCAGGGAGCGTGTCTGGGCCGCACAAAGCTGGGGATCCAGTGAGGTCAGGGGCAAGGTCTCTCCCTGGACAGGTAGAGGCAGTTCCACCAGGACAGAGGGCAGGGAAGGCTGCCTTAGAGAGGTGGCCAGTGTGCTGGGTTGCAGGAGATGGAGAACAGGTCTGATGGACTTGTCATAGGCAGTGGGAGGAGAGAGGAGGAGGGAGCATGGCCCCCAACCTCCACTCTCCAGCCCTGCAGACTCCACAGGACTCAGCCTGGCCAGCTCAGAAGCCCCTTCCTTTGGACAAAGGATCCAGCCTTCTCTGGCCAGCTTCCCTGAGGCCCAGGGCAGTGTACCTAGCTATCTCCCACAGCTGGCCAGGGCTGACATTAGCCCTCTCACCTGCCCAGAGGGGCCAGGGCAGCTCTACAGAGCATGAAGGGCCAAGCCTGAGGGGCCAGAACTGTGGTCTAGGCCTCGAAAGCCTTTCTCTAGAGGACTGTCTCTCATGCTTCCCTGAGGGCCCAGCGCCTGGTCCAGGGCTGGGTGTGCAGCTGGGCATCCTGCAGGGCTCAGAAGGCAGTGGGCCCACCTCCCACACCTTGGCAAAGCACTGCCACCAGGGGGCGTCCTGGACGGAGAACTGATCTCACATTGGCTATCAGCTAGGGTGACCTGTGAGCGGGCCCCCAGCCTCACCCCATTCTGCAGGGCCATGAAGGCAGACAGGAAGCCCACGTGCCCTCAGGTTAGCTGTGGCCACCTTGTCTCTCTTGTCCCACAGGGGTCTCCTGAACCAGTAGGCTGAGCTCCTGCATTCTCTTCACAGCCACAAATGCCTGGCAGCTCCTGCTGCTAAAATAACAGTGTGAGGCTGCTCACTTTTGAGAATCGGTTTCCTGCGCCTGCATCAGATGGAGGCCTGTTCAGTCTGTTGTGGGTCATTGAGCCACAGGAAAGAATCGACCTGGCTACAGCATCAAACTAATGTCCCTGAGTTGAGTGTGCCTCATAGCGAGACAGAAAATTGTGAATGCCAGATTTTCTTAATTTATAGTCATCTTAAACTTTATTCTATACATTTGTGATACACATCAAAAAAAATATTTCTTGATGGTAGCAATTTACCATAAGAGTAGGGATGGGAAAGAAGAGGGAATCTGAGGGGGACAAAAGGAAGGGAAGGAAGGGGACCCCAAGAGGTGGGAGAGAGAGCACAGACTGGGACAGGGAAGCAGGAGCCACGGAGGGTGGGGAAACGCCATGCCTTCTACCCAGGGCCCCGAGGGGTCGACAGTCCTTTACTAAAAGCTTCTCAGCCATTCTGTTCCTTTGCTAAGAACCCTCTGGGCCAGGCAATGTGACCAGGCTCTAAAACATGGCAGAATAGGCCCTTCCAAAGACCCCACAGCCCAGCTGAGGACAGACCTTCTACAAAAATGTTCACATAATTAATTACAACCCTAATGAGTTCTCTGAAGAGAGCCAGGGTCAGGACAGAAGCTTCCTGAGAACTCAGGTTCGCCTGAGGGGTCAGAACAGGCTTCTTAACAGCTGAGCCTTTAAGTTGAGGTCTGGCCAGGTTTGGGGGAAGGGTTCAAGGATCAGATTGCCTGTCTCCACCCGTGGACAGAGCTGGGGAGGAGGAGCTCCATTGGCGCGCTCTTATAAGACAGAGCTGAGGAGAATCCTGGGGTTGGGGCTGCGGGTCAACTTCTGGGTGAAGGTGAGGCAAGACTCAGAGAAGTCACTGCCCCTCCCTGTGGTCCTGGGAGCCAGGGAGGGCAGGTAGTTGAGTCCTCACGGGCTGCAAAACCCCAGGAACCTGTTCCTTAAAAACAGTGACCAGGACAGAGGAGTTAAAAATGTCAGGGCAAGGGAAAAGACCAAGGAAGAGGGTATGCAAAAGACCCTCAGGGGCACACACTGCGTCTTCTAGGTCCCATTCCAGAAACATGGCTCAGGTTTGCCTATGCGAGAAGGAGGGGGTGGGGCAGGGGAAGCACCTCACCCTCACCCTCTGGGCACAGTCTCCAAGAGTAAAGTTTTTAAGGGACCGTGTTGACATGAGAGCTGTTGAGCCATAATGAACAGATACTGGAAGGAGTGGTGTGAAAGCAAGACCTAAGACTTGAACAAGATGGTGCCCTTCTGTCCCTTGACCCTCTCCCCTGCTCTGGAATCAGGCCAAGACTCCAGGCAATCTTCATCTAATGTGAATCTAATGGGTGGGAAGAGCTCATACAGCTGCAGGCAGGTTTTTCTTGAGACCCCTGCTCTCAGTTGTCTCTAAAAGATCCACCTAAAGTGGGTAGAGGAACGCTTTCCGCTGGCCTATACCATGTTCAGTAACATCACCTCAGTTGGTTCAAGTCAATCTTGGTGAAATATTTACACCACAGAAATGGGCAAACACAGTAAGTTAGACTTTGGGTTTTTTCCCCCAGAGAGTTAGCTGTTAAGTATTTATCAGCACGCAAGCACACGCTGGACCCATCTCACCTGACCCCTGCCTTTCTCTCCACAGTGAACGGAAAGGCCACAATCACCATTGAGAGCTGCGCCCCAACGCTGTTCATGTTTATGCTCAATGGCAAACAGGAGCATGGGCTGCTGAGCCTCAGGAAGAACGGCATGAAGCTGGACGTGTACCCTCCCACCATGGGCACCCACAAGCTGCAGATCTTCGCCAAAGGCAACTCCGACATCTATAGCTCGGTGCTGGAGTACACGATCAAGTGCAACTACGTGGACCTGGGTGTCCGGCTGCCGGCCGAGCTTCACCAGCCCGTGGGCCCCAGCTGGTTCTCGGAGCAGATGGGCATTGTGAAGCCCTCCCACCCTGACCCCATCATCCACACCAGCGATGGGCGCTGCTCCATCAGTTTTGGTGTGGAGGAGGGCATCAGCGTGCTGGCTTCCCTACACGGAGATGATGGCCCCATCACGGAGGAGACCCAGCGCCGCTACATCTTCCAGCTGCACCGGGAGAAGAGGACAGAGTTGAAAGTCCAGCTGCCCCATGCCGGCAAGTTTGCCCTCAAGATCTTTGTCAAGAAGAGGCAGGAGCCCGGCAACTACATCTTTGTCTTCAATTACCTCCTGTGCTGCGCCAACACCAAGGTCAACTGGCCCGTGTTCCCTGAGAGCTTTGGCAACTGGGGGCAGGACAATGAGCTGCTGGAACCTCTGTCGGGCGTGCTTCCTGCCAACCGGAATGTCCCATTCAAATTGAAGCTGCACGGGATCGCCAAAGCCCTGGTGAAGGGGCAGGACACATGGCCCCTGACCCTGAACCATGAGGGCTACTGGGAGGGCAGCTGTAGCACTGCCGGCTGCCAGGAAGTCTACGTCATGGTGCTAGAGAATGCCAACCACAACTTCTACTCCTACATCCTGAAATACCAAGTGAACGCCCAGTGAGGGCCTGCACCCCGCTCACACCACCTCAGAGGGCCCCGGGGAAGTGCAGAGAGCCCTGGACACCACTGAGTCTGCACAAAATCATTTTCTAGGCCTCTGCCTTGGTTTCCCTGCTCCGCTGCAGGTGCTGAGATATTTGAGTCCTAAAGGCTTCCCTCGGTGTGGCCACTGCTAAAGGGACCGAGGCAAGGCCTTTTAGAATATAAAGGTGCTATGTAAATCCAAGGTCTTGTGAACCGTACCCCAGTACCCAGATGCCCCCTTCTTGTGCTAACGCTACCATTGTTGTTCACAGGGCTCATGTGGGACAGCCGGGCTACGGTCCGGGCTGCAAGTTTTCTGCGTGATACTTACAGAATTCTCCTCCATGTGCCAGAAGAGCACGATTTGCCGGGTGGTCACCCCCGAATCATGGAACCCTTTCCAAGTAGCTCATGGTATCTCTCTGCAGCTCCTCCTGGACCCAGGGAATTTGGGGTCTGGCCATCTCATGCATTCCCACTGCCTCTTTATTAGCCACTCCTTGCTCTTCAAAAGCCCTGGAATAAAGAGAATGTGGAAAGGAAGGTACCCGACTCCCACCTGGCTGGAGTCTATGCACCCCCGGTCCCTGCGGGTAGCCAGGAATGTGACAATGAGAGCGGAGAGCAGACCCAGCACCTATTCATGGGTGCCCGGCAGAGACTGGAGGATGGATGGTGGTGTTCAGTCCTGCAACCCGAGTCTGAGGTTGCGAGGCCTGACTATGGGACTTCCGACAAACATGCGGGGCGGTTGATCTGGCCTAAAGCCTGGGGCTGCCCCCAGCCCTCTTCAGCCCCCTGCCCTCCCAGGAAGCCTCCAGAGGTCGACTCTTTCGGGAGCCTTGCTGGTAACCCCGGTAGAGACCAGTGCCTGGGTAGGAGGTAGGGTGAATGAGTAGCAATGTGTTATATCGAAGTTCTCAGGAGACTCGGCCTGCTCCAGAGTCCCCACCACACAGCCAGACTGGGGACATCTGCCCTGGGAGCAGTTTTTATACTTGTACTAGAAGAAAAGCCTTATCCCATCTTCCTGTCTTTCTTTGAGATGAGACACACACTCCCTGGCCTTTGACAATCCTGCCTTCTGTGGGGGTGGTGGGGGGAATTTAAGGCCCCTTGCTCACTCAGGCCTGTCCTGAGAAGCCCCAACTGCCCAGCTGACCCTCAGCGGTGACTGAGGCTGAAGTTGTCATGGCAACCGTGGAAAAACTGGCTCTAGCAGGGCAGCAGGGAGGGAAAGACAGAGAAAGATGCCGTGAGGCCACTCCAATGTGGTCCTAGCACATGGACACACTCTGGGGTGGGCCCTGATGAACTCTTGGGTTGCTCGTCTCTGCTGCCCCTGCCTATGTCAGGTCCCTGAGAGCTGATACTACCTAGCACCCATCCTTGGTAGTCGCTCCACATGCCCCAAGGCTCAGCAGCAGCCACAGCCAGCCCAGAAAGGGGCCTCTGCATTCATCCGCCAGGTGTGTACCTCACAAATGCTCCTGGGACACTTGGTAAGTGCCAGGCACTGCGCCAGATGCTGGGGCTACACAAGTGAACCCAGGGTGGCCCAATCGCAGCCAAACAGAGCTCAGGGTGGATGGCCCCAGGTCTGTCTGAAGTTTCAGGCTCCCAATACTTCAGTCCATCATCCCTTGGGGCCCCTCCCACTTAGGTTCCCACTGCTACCCAGCATGGACCTGGCCCAGAGCCTCGTTACAAGGTGCCCAACTTCCACCAGATGGATCCTCCCTGGGAGGCTGAGATGCCCTGGCCTGTGTCCAGCATCCGCTAACAGGGTCTGCCACCCAGCACTGTGTCACTCATGCCTGAAAAATGCACAAAGGCCCCAGAGGCTTAACCACTATGCACCATCCCAGGGAAACAAGGGGAGTGTTTACACCCTGAAAACAGCCTTTTCTCAGACCTTTGATATTATGGGTTGAAAGAAATGTGCTGCGTTTCTTCAAAATAATAAGTGCCTTCGGTGACTCATGTCACTCACTGCAAGCAGCGCTGATTGTCACAGCTAGCCCTACATTCTGGAGCGTGTAGAGGATGCTACCCAGCAAAACAGGAGCTGTCCCCAGCACCAGGGAGGGAGGCCCCGCCTCTCAAAGCACCCGCCGGGCATCCGCATGCCCCTCCCTCCTCCTTTAACCAGGCACCCCCTTTGTAAAGACAGCTGTAGGCGCAGTCAGGAAATCACCTGCCTTTCTTTTCACGGAAGTAAAAATACATGAAACGAAATTCAATCTTCATGAATTTTTACACGCACGCTGCTCAAGCTAGAAATTCGGAATTGCATTTTTGAAGGCTTTTATTCAAATCCCCATCTTTGTTTCCTGCTCGACGAGTCCCCGTGGCCGGTGGAATGGCACGAGCGCCACCTGGTGGTCGAAGTGCGGAGCTGCCGGCGCTGCAAACAGCGAGGAGGGAATGCATCCCCTGGTTTTTTAGGCAAAAAAAACTTGAAAAAATAGTGTTGAGTGTTTATGTTAAAAATCACTGGGTGCTTTTCTCGTGGTTTCTCAGCATTTTCGCGTGTGTGCACCCAGCCCGTCTTTGCCATGCACAAGCTGTGAGGGGAGCCTGAGGGACTGCCTGGCGTGGTGAGAAGAGATGGTGGTTAAGAATTAAGAGCGTTTTGCCCGGAAATCCCTTCTTGAAACAGAAACGCTGGACATAGGACTGGATGGGGGCAGCTTTGATCATGCTCATTACTATGCCAGTGAAGGACCGAAACTGATCAAACTCAGAGCATTTGCAGGAAAGTCCCAGGATGGGTGCCAGGATGCATAAGGGTGGGGGAGTGATGATGGGGCAGAGGAGAGGGGTGGCAGCCACCACTGCAATTAACTTCTTTTCAGCTTGTTTCAGAAGTGCCAGGAGCACAGCTGGCCGCTGTTTTCAGTCTGATTGGGATCACTGTGAGTCCCCCCATATGTTACATTGTTCCACCAGGACAAACCCCTCACAAACCTGCTGAGATTAAAGTGAAATAAATCAATGAACTGAAGCATGAGGGATTCAGGCTAGACATCAAGAACTATTTCCTGTTGTCAAGCGGGAGGAACACGTTGCCAAAAAAAAAAAAAAGTTTGTGAGATTCTCTTCTCAAAAGACTTGAAAAGCAATAGCGTAGAGGTTTAGACGCCCTGCTCACTGGAAGGATTAGTTTTTCTTTAAACCAATTAATTCTTGCAGTATACCGGATTGCTCACAGCAAACACATTATTGCCCCATCGTTCGCTATTGGCAAAGATTTCAAAGGTAGCGTGCATCTGTGGCCCACATCGGTTCCTCTGAGGTCTATAATTTCTTTTCATTAGAATAAATAGTAGTTAGAGACCTGATTATGGCTCATAACGTGCACATTGAGTTGTGTGGGCCCGTGGCTGTAGTGTATGTATGCTGTTCCCATATTTTGCTGGTGTTTTCCAATAAAATTTATATTCATTTTTATCCAACAATGTAATTATCGATCCATTTTTATCATGGTGTTCATAAGAGGGAAAAAATTTTAAAAAAAACAAAACACTTTCATGTTCAAAGGGAACAGGAAAAAAAAATCAATGTCCCAGCCATTTGAATGTGATGGTGAATGCAAATCAAATGTCAGGCAAATAACTATTCCACATTAAAGAAAACATAATTAGGTTAGCTCCTACCCCTCGTTGGCTTACATGCCTTTGAAGAACATGAAGGCAATGTTTCTTTCATTGAATCTTGTTTAACTTGAAAATTTTTTAAGTCAATCCAAATTGCTTTTTATAGTGGGAGAAAAAAATATATATATACCAAAAATGCCTGTCGACCTACTTTTTTTTTTTTTTGGTTTTTGAATACATAATATCTGTTTCTTGATGTTCATATACATGCAGGAACTTTCTAGCAGGTTACCTAAACAGATTATTCATAAATTAGACATTTAGAGGAATATAGAAAATGAAAATCGAGACACCTCTGAGAAGCTGCGGTAACCATGGAGACCATTCTCGTAGCTGTAGTGTGAAGGACAAAAAGAACTTGTGTTCCCAAATCTGGGCTTGTCGTGTTCCTTGCTGCTAGAGCCACAAGCCTGAGACATTGCAAGCATGCTTCTCCTTGGGAGTGAGCCTCACGGGGGGGACCGTGTCTTTAACAATATATTCGGGGGCGGTCAGAAGACACGAACGCTGTACAGCAGAAGGAAAGAACTCTTGCATTATCAGAGCAGTTTGAAAATGCCAACCTGGAGACTGGAATCTGTGACCTCCAACGTCCCTTCCAGTCCGGAGAGTTTGTGAAGCTGTGTCTGTGTGAACAGATGCTGGCAGGCATGGGGCCTGGGGTTGTCAGCTGCAGAACATCTGAAGGGCCCCGCTGCGTTAAGAGCCTGCTCCTCGAGCCCCCGGCAGACTGTGCAGCTGGCCCCTCTCTTGCCTGGGGGCAAGGGGCTGGAGAGAGCCCAGCAGAGGGGCCAGGGAGAAGCAACAGCCTCTGACAGGATGTGGGTTCTCTCTGATTTCGCATGCAGAACCAAGGAAAACTAAAAGACAGCTGGGCTCTGTCTTTTGAATATTGCACAGGCGTCTCCAAGTGAAAAGGTGCAGAACAGAAGTTACTTTCTTCCCCCAGATCACCAACTCCTCCTGGACCCCTGGTTCAGTCAATGCATCCTTATCCACCTGATACCTAGGTCAGAATCGTGGGGGTTACCAGTGACTCCTTCAGTCCCTGGTGATGGAATCTGGTCCATTACGGAGGTGCCTCAAGTCTGACCTCCTTTCCCCCTCCCCTCCCTCCCTTCCCCCAACCTGCAGCCCCATAGTCCATCCAGGTCCTCCTGCTGCCGTCTGCCATCTCAGTCATGCTGTTTGGTCGCCCCCCTGTGATGAGATGAGCTCCACCTGTTCCATTTCCATCCATGTTGGCCTCTCGTGGAAACACCAGTTAACCAGGCTACGTTGAGACAGGTTTCCATGAAATGATCCCAGAAAGACATTCACTGTCTTTGGAGAAGGCATTATTTAGCTCAGGTACTGATAGAAAAGGTAGGTCTTCAAGAAAATTTTGGTTTCATTAGGGGAACTAGGAAAAACCCAGTCTCCTTCTTTTTTCCTAAATAGACTTGGTTCCAAGGTCCTTACTCCTTGGTGAGTAAGGACTGGGACAGTGACAGAGCCCCAGAGGAAACCTTGCCTGCAGGTGAACAAGCTGCACCTTGAAAATCAGGTTATGCACACTCATGGCTCAGCCATCATCCCCCTGTAGTCCTCCAGGATCAACAACCGTACTGGTCACGTGTTTAGGTACACCAGTCAGTTCCCTGGGAGATGGATGCTGAGACAGTTAGAAATGCAAATGGTGTTGAAGAAAATAATACCTATGACAGATCAAAGGGGGGGGGGGAACAGGATCTAGGAGAGAGTCCCTCAGACAGTGGTAGGAAGCTCACCCAGTCCCAACATGGAGCTCCAGAGCAAAGATCTCATAGAAGAGTCTCGAACAGAGCAAAAAAGATCAAGTCCTGGACAATCCACCATGCCCAGCCCCTGGCTGGAGATGCCTGGGTAGAGCTTAGCCTCTGCTCAAAAGCTAAGGCAGGCTCTGAGGCATGAACAGCTGGAGGCCCCCAGCTAATCAGCAAATTCTTTCCAGAAGGAAGAGCTGAATGAAGCTCTCTGTGGCTGCACAAGGGAATTTGGCTATCCTACAGAGGACTCAGGAAAGGCTGGGTGAAGATTCTGGAAGTGGAGGCTGCCTGCCCCAAAGCCATCTTGGATCCAGGGGACCCTTGGTGAAGATGGTTTGTGGAAGGGACCAGGTGAGGCTTCACCTCGGGCTGCCTCTGCACTGCACTGGAGAGATGCACCCTCCAAGGACCCACCTTCAAGATCCTGTGGACCAGTTGGACAGAAAGCAGCCCCTTCCTTACTTCTGCCCATCACCCAGGACAGCCTCACACTACAGCCCACGTGATGTTCTTACTTACAACCTTCTAATTGCTCCCCATTGAATGAGAGTGAGGCTCAGCCCCCTACTCTGTCCTCACAGTTCTTTCTCAACTTAGTCTCTCTTAACTGTCCCCTTAGAATAGTTCAACCAATCCCAGCAGCTCAGGAAGCTGAGGCAGGAGGATCGCAAGTTCAAAGCCAGCCTCAGCAAAAGCGAGGTGCTAAGCAATTCAGTGAGACCCTGTTTCTAAAATAAAATATGAAATAGGGCTGGAGATGTGGCTCAGTGATAGAGTGGCCCTGAGTTCAATCCCTGGTACCAAAAACAAAACAAAACAAAAACAGTCAATCAAGAGATACCCAATAGCCACAGACCTTCACGCCACCCTGCATTAGCACATACTGTTCCCTGTCATGTTGACACTCTTCCCCACCTTTCTGGCCTTCCGGGATTGGGCCAGCCCCACCACCTCCACCAGACCTCCCATCCTCCACCACCCAGCCCCACATGGGAGTATCTGCACATCCTCCTCGTTCACTTCACACCTGCGGCTCATCTTTCTATGCGATTCTGTGAAGACAGGGTGCTGGGAGGTTCTGACCCCTGGGATGTTAATGCCTTGAACACCTATTCCTTGAATCTCCCTCTTGACATAAACTAGGTTTTTCAGAAAAGCTTGGTGAGAATTTCTCTGGGAAAACTGAGAACGAATGTGAAGACAGAGCCAGGGAAAGGACATAGCAGTCCAGGGACATTTCACTGAGTATTTGCTAAGTGTCTTCCCATTTCACCAGGACCAGCCCTGGAGCATCTTTGCTCAGCTCTGGATGCCACAACCTGGACCAAGGTACTCTCAGAGAAGGGCCACACCCCAGGGAGGACTAGGAATCGGGTGGAGGGAGAGCGTGGAATAATCACCCGAGGAGTTAGATAATGGTGCTCTCCAAGGAATGGAGGGACCCTCTACCAAGACCAACTGCCTAAACTTATTGATGAAGCTCTAAAAGAGGGCACAGGTTTACTCTGCAGAAAGTGACTTACATGCAAGACTCCAGTGTGACAAGAGTGGCCACCCTGCCTATGGAGGTGGGTGGTAGAGTGGGGTCAAGCATTTTGGCCATGAATGGTCTTATACAATTGCTTTTCCTCTATTTAATTTTAGTTCCTGCCCTGTTCAAAGGAGATTCTATAACCTGATCTTGATACTTCTGCTTAACCCAAAGTAACACACAAATATAGCTAAGGGCTACTGATCCCATCCCCATCCATCCAGAGCTCAATAAATCTTTCTCAAAAACAAAAAAACTTCTTAAGACCCCAGGAGAACCTGTTATCTTAGGAAAGGGTTGCAAAATGGCAAAGCTCTATCTAATTAGGGCCAGAAGGCATAAGTATTTTCTACTGGCAAAGCTTGAGCAGGTAGAACTACTTTCAGGGGAGTTGATATTTTAAAAAACATCGTTCAAGTGAACACTCAAAGCTCACGTTTTCTCTATACATGGTTGTCCTCAGCACTGATTCTCTAAAGAGAAGCAGCTTAACCAGGCTCACACTTATAATCCCAGTGACTCAGGAGGCTGAGGCAAGAGAATTGCAAGTTGGAGGGCAGCCTCAGCAACTTAGCAAAGCGCTAAACAACTTAGGAAGACCCTGTCTAAAAAATAAAAAATTAAAAAGGGACTGAGGATGTAGCTAAGTGGTAAATTGCCTCTGGATTATATTCCCAGTAATAAATAAATAAATATTTAAAAGGCAGCAACTTGGGCTAAGTGTTAAAGAGCAAAGAGCTCTAAGGTGTCTGGTGTATCCAGTGGACAGCTGAGCTTGGTGGGTTTAAGAATGGGAAAAAAGCCCAGACAGGGTCCACAAAGAGATGTTACCTTTCCAACCAGTCATCTAGATGTTCATCACTGAGACAACTCTGGGCTCAGTAGGAAAGAGTGTGGTGATGAGTAGGGATCCTAGGCGCTAGATGGAAGGGTGGGGTGTGCCACGTGTTTGCCAATCCTGATCTGCAAGCAGCCAAATCAGGGCCAAGACCATAAAGGAAGGGGATTATGCAGGCAAGTGGGCAGCATGGGCTCCAGCAAGCCTGTGCTCTGTCTGTCAACCGGTCAGCTGCCAAGGTCTTTGGAAGCTCCAGCGACCTCCTAACCACCTCTGAAGAGGAGTCGGTGGACACCCCCACTTGGAGCACACAGGAGCTCGCAGGTGGCTCACTCCAGGGAGAAAGTGCGGACCACCCCTGCTAGTTCTTTCATCTCTTCGATAAACAGCGCCTCCACCTTGAGAACACATGATCACTACTTTGAAGTCGTATTGATCTGTCATTTCCAAAATGAAATAATAAATCTCTGGGTTATTTACTTGTCCATTTACCAAAAATCCTGTTGAGTTACAAGACCCTAAATAGTCATTTCCTTCTTTTTCCCAACTAACTAAAGAAGTAGATGCACAGTGGTGAGCTCTCTTGTCCCTGTGGGGAATGTGTGTTTACAGGAAGAGAGAAATGGCCTCCTGGCTGAAGGCTCATGGCATTTGCCTCCAGGAAAACAATCAAAGCTTAGGCAAGCGATTGATCAGAGAGGAGAGTCCTTCATAGGGGAATGCACCCGCCCTGTGCTGAGATGGCTTTGATTCCACTGGGGGACGTCGGACTGCCTCCATGACACAAGGAATCAGCCATCATTTTGCTCTGACTGTGGAGGGACCAAAGCAGGGACATTCCCCCTCCAGGGTGGCAGGGACAACTGTGGAGAGGCTGGGGACATGAGGACAGAAGGGCAGCCACAACCATGAATGGCTAAGAACAATTGAGCTGTGTGATTAGTGAAGAGTAGATAATAGGAGCGGGGGACCCCTGGCAGTCCCCACAGGGACAAAGGTAGAGAAAATGAGGAAGCTTTATTTAAAAGGAAATGACTGCAAGATTGCCATTTGCCATTTTTTTTTTCCCATTGCAAGTTGGAGGGCAGCCCCAGCAACTTAGCAAGGCCCTAAACAACTAAAGAAGTAGATGCACAGTGGTGAGCTCCTTTGTGAACACTGCTGATATTCGTATCGTATATATGTGTGAACACCAGGGAGACCTGAAAATTAATATTGATCATTTTATTACTTTATAAAAATATGAAGTAAAAGGAGGCACTTGGAGGCCACCTCTTCCCCATGTCCTTTGTAGTCTCACCCCCCAGGAATGAGGCAAGCGTGGATCCCAGACACCCTTTGGCCTCCGTGTCATAAGCATCAGATCCCCTTTCCCAAGTCCCAGGAGAAACTCAGTGGAGTGAATCTGTTAACCTGGTTGTGGGAGGGAAGCCGCTGGCAATAAAAGCTTCACTTGATGTTTTTTAAAGCTCAACCAGAGTGTTAAAAGGCCATTTAGGCAAGAATCCAATGGGCTTCTTTCTGGAAAGATGGCCACTTAGCCACTAGTCTCGTTTGACTGAAAGCTGTCTTGTGCAGTCAGGAGCCATTAATGTATGATTGAAGCCTCCAGTTTCCCTCTATAAATATTGATTGGCTTGGGGGAGATTTTCAGTGAGCTGGGGACCCCTCCTTGCAGATCTCTGACTCGGGCAGGCCTGTGGCTTGGACCCTGATGGCCAACAGGCAGGACAGAGTGAAGGTGAGGAGTACAGATCCCAAAGCAAGTCTTCCAAGTCCTTCCAAGTCCAGCTCTGCCATCTGCACCTGACTCAGGCAAGTTCCTGATCTCTGTCTCCTCACTGATAAAATGGGGATAACTGTTACACCTACCATGGAATTTTCTTGTGGGGTTTAATGAGTTAATAGTGATACAGTGACCAAAAAAGTCCCTCCCAAAAGGTAAGTACTCCGTAAATGCCAGCCAGCTCCACCCTCCTGTCCACTGTCATCGGCATTATGATGACAATATCGATGTGTTGTTCTCTAAAGGATTCAAAGGTGTCAAAACCCTCACAAAAATCACACCAGTCGATGGTTTCAGCCTCTAACTCAACACAGAGATCCTGTCTTCAACACACTAAATATTAGGACAGAAAAGCCTCCTGGCTTCCTCTTTATTCTCCCTCAAAGAGAGTTCATTACAGAGCCATAGGTCATCAACACAGCATGTTAGCATCTCACTCTTAAAAATGGAAGGACCTCCAAATATTCCCAGACTTGAGGAAAATGTCTGACTTCAAAGGACAGGAAGAGAATGATGGTTGCAGTGAACACTGTCATGGTGCCCAGTCTGCCAGGAATGGCTAAGGATTGAATTCTTGAAGATGCCAGTCAATTAAATTTCCCATGATTCTGTGACATAGAGAGAGAGAAATGAATAAAAACAGACCCATTCAAAGCTACGATTATGGATTTCAGAGCACTGGAGACAAATAAGTCCTCCAGAATAGAAATAAAATAAGTCGCCTGCAGTGGGTCAGGAATCAGAATGGCGTCAGGCTTCACAGCAGCACAGAAGTGGGAAAACAGTGGGTCCATGCCTTCAACGCTCTGCAGGAAAATGATTTCCAGCCTGGAGTCCTAGCCTTCGCCAAAATCTCCATTAAGGGTGAGAACAGAATAAAAATGTTTAGAAACACTCCAAGTCTCAAAGAAAATCCACCTTCCATGAGCCATGGAGTCACCCAAGAATGCAGACCAAGAAAGGTCCACTCAGAACCAGGAAGCTCCTTCACAAGGGAAGGACACAGGGAATTCCCAGGAGGATGGAAATGGGAAGTATCTGGAGAACAGTTGTCATTGAAGATGATGAACCCAGTCCAGGGAGAGTAGGGCAGACCCATCCAGGAGGCACGCCACAAGGGAAAATAAAAAATGGTGCCCATATGTGGCTGTCTGATGCAGTGGGCATTATTGAGGGAATTTTAGAGTGTCATGGAAGACTTGGAAGAGCTGTTTGGTGAAAATTATGCAGAAAACTAGGGAAATGGTAACTCCATGGGAAAAATTTGCACAACAAACTAAATGTAATCATAGTAGACTATGTGTCAATATTTACAAGGTCATAATAATGTAAATATCAAATATTGATGTTAGATGCTGTTTGGACATCTAATAGCTATTCCAACCTCATTCTCCCTTATTCATCTCACACTCCAGAGGGAGCAAACCCTCACTTTCTCTTAGCTATGCTTAGTAGGTTATTGTAGTCTTGGGTATCTTAGATATATTTCCAGCTGTTGAAAGTATCTTTTCTTAGATATATTTCCAGCTGTTGGGATGATGTGGTACATGATGTCAATTTTTAAGTTCATTTTCTAATTGCTTGTTTTAGTGTGTAGAAATACAAGTGTTGCCTATTGATCTTGTACATAGTGATCTTATTAAATTCATTTATTAATTCTAATAGCTTATAGGGAGATTCTTTGGGATTTTCTACATAATCACATAGCATTAATAATTATTTTTTATTTTCTCCTCTCTGGATGTTCTACCTCTTTTTTCTTTCCCTTGTCTGACTGTGCTGGGTAGGAAGGATGGGGACAGTGGGTATTCTATTTTGGTTTCTAGTCTCAGGGTAAGTGTTCAATATTTCACCCTTTGGGATGTTGTTAAATAAAACATGCATGCCTGGAATAAATTTAGCTTGGTCACAATATATTATCCTTTTTCCATATCACAGAACTTGACTTATTAGTATTTTGTTTAGAATTTTTACATCTATATTTTGTTGAGAAATTAGCCTGGGATTTTCTTTTCTGAAATGTCCTTGTCAGACTTGATATCAAGGTTATTCAAGCCTATAAAATGAGAAGAGAATTGTTTGCCCTTTTATCATTTCTTTGGGAGAGTTTATATGGTTTATTTCTTCCTTAAATATTTAGAAGCATCCACTGGTGAAGCCATCTGAACCCGGTGTTTTCTTTGTGGGAAGTTTTTCAATTAGGGATCAATTTCGTTAAATTATATATGACTCTTCAGATTTTCTATTTCTTCTTGTATCCATTTTGGTGTGTTGTGTTTTAAAGGAATTTAGCCATTGTACTTAAATTTTTATATTTATTGGCAAAGAGTTGTTTGTGCTTTTTCTTAGTGTCTTTCAGATCTATACTGGTCTGCTCTTTCTTCTTAATATTGTCAATTTGAACCTTTTCTTTCATTTTTTCCCTTGATCTATCTAACCAAAGTTTAATCAACTGTATTAGTGTTTTCAAAGAAACCAACTTTGACTTTTTTTTCTCTATTGTGGAGTTGTCTTCTAATTCATTTATTCACATTTTTTAGATCTTTCTTCTTTCCACTTTCTTTGAGTTTAATCTCCTTGCTCTTTCTGAATTTTTTAAGGTGAATAGGAAGTTCATTTATTTTCTCAACCTTTTTCTTTTCTACAATATGCACTGAAAATTATAAAAGTTCTAAACAAAATACTAATAAATCAAGTTCTGCGATATAGAAAAAGGATAATACTCTGTGACCAAGCTAAATTTCCCTTCAAGCATAATGTGGGCGGCACACCAAATGTTTTCATATGTGGTATTTTCAATTCTAAATACTCTCTCATTTTAGTCGTGGTTTCTTTCTTCACCCATGTGTATTTACAAATTTCATGCCTAATTTTCAAAGTTTGGGGATATTTTTTAAAATATCTTCCAGTGAATTCAGACACATTGACCATTGTTAAATCTCTCCTTTTTTTGGAACACGCTTTTTGACATAAAGTCTATTTTATTTCAAGTATAAAATGAAATGTTTTATTGTGGGTTTTGTCATATGCTTTTGCTAAGATGATTACATGATTATTTTCTTGACTCTGTTAATGTGGTACATTGGTTTCCTGTTGCTGCTATTACAAATTGCCAGAGTTAATGACTTAAGACAACACAAATGTATTATCCCATGATTCTATGGGTCAAAATCCATAAAGTGTTTCACTGGGAGTCAGCAGGACTGTTCTTTTCTGGAAGCTTCTATGTCTTTTCCAACTTCTAAAGTCTTCCTGCGTTCCTTGTACCATGACCCCCATTCATCTTCAAAACTACCATTGGTCAATAGAGTTAATTATATCACATCACTGCTTTCTTCTCCCTGTTCCACATTTAAAGTCCCTGTGATAACATTAGACCTACTTGGATAATCCAGGAATCAATTTTAATGCTAGCTGATGGCATTGTTCCATTTGATACTTTCATTTCCCTTTGTTATGAAAGGTAATCACAGATTCCAAGGGTTAGAACACGGACATCTTTGGAGGACTGTCGTTCTGCCTATGACAGGTAGTGAACATCACTTGTTTTTCAATTGTTGGATGCCATTGGGCTCACACGAGACAAGCCTCACATGGCTGTGATATGCCACCCTTGTTCTTTACTGATGGATCTCATTCGCTAGCATTTCACTGATGGTTTTTGCATTTACACTCATGGGGGATGTTTGTCCATAAATTTCTTTCCTTCTAAAGTCTTTGTTGGGTTTTAGTATCAGGGTTATGTTAGCCTAATAGAAAAAGTTGAAAAGGATTCTTTTCTATTTTCTGAAAGGGTTTAATTATGATTGGTATCATTTCTTTCTGTTTGTGTGTTTGTGTTTTAAACAGCTTTATTGAGCTATAAGTTACAGGCCATAGAATTCACTCTATAGAAGCATATTCACTGATAATCTTTATAAATTCTTAGGGTTGTTCAGCCACCACCCACAATTCAGTTTAATAACATGTCACTTACCCCAAAAAGCTCCCTCATGCCCACTCCCAGCCCCAGGTAACCACTGGTCTGTAGACTTGTCTTTCTGAATTTCACATAAAGGGATTCATATAGTGTTTAATCTTTTGGCTTCTTTCACTTAGCATGTTTTTGAGGCTCATCCATATTATAAAATGTTTCAATACCTTATTCCTTGGTATTGCCACATAGTATTGCATTATGGATACACCATATTTTATTCATTTAGCAGTTGATGGACTTTCAGATCATTTCTGGATTTAGGCTATTACGAATACTATGGATATTCACATAAGGTCTTCACATCAACTACATATATGAATACATGTTTTATTTCTATCACATAGGCACCGAGGAGCAGAATTGCTGTGTTGAATATACAAAGAACTCTTACCACCTTCATAATAAGAAAACAACCTAATTAAAAATTGCTGAGGGCTGGGGTTTTGGCTCAGCGGTAGAGCACTCGCCTAGTATATTCGAGGCCCTGGGTTCGATCCTCAGCACCACATAAAAGTAAATAAATAAAATAAAGATAATGTGTCCAACTAGAGTATTTAAAACTATCTCAAAGTGTTTTAAAAAATTGCTGAGGTTTTGAATGTACATTTCACCAAAGAAAAATGCAGCATGTGAATGGCTAATAAGCACACAAAAATGTGTTCAGTATATTTAGGCTTTAGGGAAATGCAAATTAATCCCATGATGAGTTCCTGCCACACACCTACTAAATTGGCTATCATCTAAAAGACTGGTGCCTGTCAAGCACTGGTAAGGATGTGCTTAAAACTGGAAGCCTCGGATGTCACTGGTGTGAATGTAAAGTGGCTTTGTCATTTTGGAAAACAGCTTGGTATTTTAAAAAGTTAAGCATAAACCCAGAAATTCAATGTCTCATTCTAGGAAAAGTGCAAAAACCAAATCTGTATAAACCAAATCTGTTCTCAGGACCTATAAGTAGCTGACCAGGTGCTCATTTGCAGGCTGCAGGCTTTATATATGGTGTTGCCAAACACCTCTCACAGTACATGAAATCATGCAACGCGTTGCTCGGGGATGTGTACACATACAAAAATGTGGTGGAGAAGTGTTATTGCCGTTGCCAGAATAGCAGTTGCTTCTAGGGATAGAAGAAATGGTGTAGAATTAGAAAAGGTCACGAAGAACTTTTTGGTAATCTTTAGTTCTATACAAGTCTTGAAATATATGTGATGAAATGGACATTTGCCAAATTCAGAGGAAAATACATCCATACAAATATTTTTATTTATTTTTTTATTTATATATGACAGTGTAATGCATTACAATTCTTATTACACATATAAAGCACATTTTTTCATATCTCTGGTTGTATACAAAGTATATTCACACCATTTGTGTCTTCATACATGTACTTTGGATAATGATGTCCATCACATTCCACCATCATTTCTAACCCCATGCCCCCTCCCTTCCCCATCCACCCCTCTGCCCTATCTAGAGTTCGTCTATTCCTCCCATGCTCCCTCTCCCTACCCTGCTGTGAATCAGCCTCCTTATATCAGAGAAAACAATTGACATTTGTTTTGGGGGGGATTGGCTAACTTCACTTAGCATTATCTTCTCTAACTCCATCCATTTACCTGTAAATGCCATGATATTATTCTCCTTTTCTGCTGAGTAATATTCCCTTGTGTATATATGCCACATTTTTAAAATCCATTCATCTACTGAAGGGCTTCTAGGTTGGTTCTACAGTTTAGCTATTGTGAATTGTAAACATTGATGTGGCTGTGTCCCTGTAGTATGTTGTTTTTAAGTCCTTTGGGTATAGACCAAGGAGAGGGATAGCTGGGTCAAGTGGTGGTTCCATTCCCTATTTTCCAAGAAATCTCCACACTACTTTCCATATTGGCTGCACCAATTTACAGTATATGAGTGTGCCTTTTTCCCCACATCCTCACCAATACTTGTTTGTCTTCATAATAGCTGCCATTCTGACTGGAGTGAGATGAAATCTTAGAGTAATTTTGATCTGCATTTCTCTATTTGCTAGAGATGATGAACATGTTTTCATATATTTGTTGATTGATTGTACATCATCTTCTGAGAAGTGTTTGTTCAGGTTTTTGGCCCATTTATTGATTGGGTTGTTTGTTCTTTGGAGCTTAGCTTTTTGAGATTAGTGCTCTGTCTGATGTGTGAGGGGGTAAAGATTTGCTCCCAGGATGTAGGCTCTCTGTTCACCTCACAGATTGTTTCTTTCTTTTTAAAGAAGAATCTTTGGCTAACTCAGAGTGGCAAAGCTTTTCTCCTATGATTTTTCTAGAAGTTTGATAGCTTTAGTTCTTAAAGGAGGTCAGAGTGTTGCCAAATTAGCCTGATTCTCCCTGAAGGATTAGATGAACTCATCCCGAGTGGCCAGCTCCTGTGGCTTCAGTGTCCCTTGGAGCCCTGTGAGGAAAGGAAATGGCCTCTGTGGCTGCCCTCAGCTGCCCCTTTCCTGGAGGGCCTTGCTTGTGGTACAGCTCATGGCCCCGACTCAGTATGGGCAGAGGTTGCCAACTTTACTGTTCAGCCTGTACAATGTCTTTTTGTTTAAGTTAAACAAAATTAAAAATCAGGAAAAAACAGATTAAAATCTGCCCCCTCATCTTTTCCTAAGGAGCCTGTGAATACCTCCACCAAAAACCCGATTGCAGCTTCCACTTTGTGGGGATGGCCCTCCAGGTCACACACACCTGCCCTCCATTTGTCTCCCAGACCCTGAGGCCAGGATAGGCTGCCCAGAATGGATACTTTCCTACTGCTGGGAGGCAGGGATGGGAGGATCCACGGTCTCTGATTCTCTTCCCTGTCCAGCATCTCCCCTGGCCTTGTGACAGCCTTGATGAGTTAGGATCATAGTCTATATTCCGCCTAAGAAGGCACTGCCCAAGGGCATACAGCTGCTAAGTGGAGAGCTGGCTTTGAGGCCTTACCTCTCTGCCCTCAGAGTCATTTCCCTGGGCCCTTGGCTTTCCTCAATCTTCCACTATGCACCCGGCTAAGGGCACAGGTGCACACGGCCCCAGTGCACACAGTTGAGGTTCTGGGAGTAGGAAAGAAGCTGGCACTAGGCACCTGTACTGTCATCTTCAGGGATGAGCAGGAGATCTAAGGTAAGGGGTTTGCTTAATTAAATGGTGATGTACCAATTAATAAATGGATGAACTGTCATCTGAGCAATGGTTGACGTCTAGCATTTCATCAAAATAGACTTTAATTGCAGAAATATTTTAAAGGAAGAGGAGAGCGGGCCGACACTGCACCAGGGCCCGTGCAGAGCCCTGGTCACCAGGGGTCTTAGAGCCGAAGGCTGTTCATTGAAGGGAAGATTTCCCACGAAAAACATAGATGGTACATTTGCACAATCTCTGGGATAAATCCTTTGGAGAGAATTTATTAATTTAAGGGTGTTTATATGAGCCACAGTTTAAATATGGTTTGTCCCTCGGACACTCAGGTTGAAATTTGATTGCCATTATTGGAAGTGTCAGGAAGTGGAGAGAGATTAATGGTGTTCTCTTGGAGTTGGGCTATTTCTCCTGGGAGTGAGTGAATTCTACCTCTCACAGCACTGGATTCTTTATTTTTTCTGTCCTCCCACACACCCTCACACCCCCATTTGCTTTTCTAACATGTTATGGTGGTAGGTAGCCCAAGACCCTTGCCCAGTACGGTCACCCCATCTTGGACTTCCAGCCTCCAGAACTGTGTGCTACATAAACATCATTCCTTTATAAATTCCCTAGTGTTTGGTATTCTGTTATATCAACAGAAAATTGACTAAGATCATAGGAGACAAAATTCATTACAGTTTCTCATCAACATATAATTATGAGGCAAAATCAAATGCAGGTATCATGAAAGAGACTAAAATTTTTTTTTAGAGAGAGAATTTTTTTAATATTTATTTTTTAGTTTTCGGTGGAAACACATCTTTATTTTATTTTTTTTATGTGGTGCTAAAGATCAAACCCAGTGCCCCGCGCATGCCATGCATGTGGCTTGAGCCACATCCCTAGCCCAAGATACTAAATTTATATGAAACTTCTAATACACTATTTGCAAAAACAAAAAAGAACTTTTAATAAAAATATCCTCAGCCTTCTTGAATGGTCTTAACTTTTTATGTTAGGATTTATGTTTGAAATGAGTATATACAGTTCTTGATCTAATATTTAGTGACAATGTCTATAAATTCTTCATAGCCACATTGATGAGATTTGCAAAATGGTGTTAGTTTTCTTTATAACAGAAATCACAATAGTACAGGTTGCATATAAAGACTGAAGTTCCTCTTCTTTCATTAACAAACTTATAGTTGAAATTTTTAGTAATACATGGAGAAATATTAAATCCAATCAGACATTTTTAGCCCCAGAGTTAAAGAAGTAATGAGAAACATTAATTTAGAGAACCTCTGATTCTTGTTGGAATGAGTACCCTCTAACCAGTGTGTAGGTGGCTTGGGGTGAGAGGTGACAGAGGACGCCAGTGGCAGACAGAATTATCTGGTGCATTGTTAAGTAATACTTTTAGCCTGTGTGTAGTATTTAATTTTAGACCAGGCATCCCAAATCCTGAGATTGCATAAAGATTCAAAAACTCGTGGCTCATTTTATGAGGATAGATTTGGGACTGTCACCTAGAGTTGCACCCACCGAGTTTGCCTGGCCCCCTCCTACTGACCCTTCCCCATGTCTCCCCACCTCAGGGGCTACACTAGAGTTGGGGTCCAAAGAGCACCAGCTCCTCCAATACCGCCACAGGCCCTTTGTCCACAATAGACAGCTCCATCAAAAGAGATGTCCCTGTGGTCTAGCTTCTCCTTGGTCACTTGCAGCCAGTTCAAGATGTCATTCATTGGTCTTGTGACCTACAGCGTCTGTGAGCTGCCTGGCTGAACCTGACTTTCCTCTGAGGAGACTCAGGAGAGGAGCTCTCGTTATCCCAGTCTCAGCCTGGTGCCCCAGATGCCCAGGGCTTCCAAGACCTCAGGGTCACCTATAACCCAGGTAGAATGCTAAGATCAGTCAGATGCTGAACAATAATTCTCCAAAATACCCAAAGCTACCAGGAATTTTCAAAAAAGAAGATTCTCTTGTTTGGGTAAGTTGATTTATTATCTTTACCCATTTAAAGACCATGTTCTTAACAGATTCACAGTTTGTGTTAAATACAAGTACTGCTCTCTCTAAACAACTGAGAGTTCCCAGACAACGAGTGATCAGGTATGATTCTTTTTTTTTTTTTTTTTTTTTTTTTTGGTACTGGGGTTTGATTCTAGGTGCACTTAACCATTGAGCCACATCCCAGCCTTTTTAAAATATTTTATTTAGATACACGGTCTCACTGAATTGCTTAGGGCCTTGCTAAGTTGCTGAGGCTGGCTTTGAACTTGCTATCCTCCTGCCCCAGCCTCCTGTGCTGAGAGATCTGGGATTACAGGTGTGTGCCACTGCATCAGACAGGTATGAATTCTTAACCTGCAGTCCACAGACTATAACCCAAGGAGTCTAAGAACACAGTCTAGTCTAAGAAAGTCCATGAACTTAGAAAAAAACTGACATCCTCATATTCCCTTTAACTGAAATTTAGCTTTTCTTCCATTACGGATATAGACCCTGATTTGCAGTAGTACTAGCAGTACCTGTGGCTCTATTCCAATAGAAATCACAGATATTTTCATAGCTCGTCAGAATTGATGTAGACATCTCAAAATATTGTTTTCATGCATCACTGCTTCAAAAGCATGGTAGTGATAGAAATGTTTCTCAGCCTTGTTATTTAATGAGTTAATAAAGAAGCACACATAATACTCTATCAAAATTTGTTTTCTGGGGCTGGGGATGTGGCCCAAGCGGTAGCGCGCTCGCCTGGCATGCGTGCGGCCCGGGTTCGATCCTTAGCACCACATACAAACAAAGATGTTGTGTCTGCCGAAAACTAAAAAATAAATATTAAAAAATTCTCTTTAAAAAAAAAAAAAAAAAAAAAAAAAATTTGTTTTCCTTGGGTTTTGATAGCTGAATGTCAACATGATTGGTTTTCCCTTTAATGCTATGTGTTTTATTTTGTACTCAGTCATTATTTTATGAATCCTTCGGCTTCCCCACTCTTCCAGAGGCATTCCTGACATGGAATGTTAACAGCCTGTAAGTATCTAACGCCACCAGGCCTCAGTCCACTGGAGAAGCCACAGGGGAGGCCAGAGAGGGATCCTGGTCAGTGAGAGAAAGAGAGGACTCCCCCGGTTCCATCCAGGGGCTGAATGAAGCAGCCCTGGGGAATATGATGGGCAGCGTTTCCCGTTCTGCTTTGGCACATTATTAAAGAGCACTTGTTAATACTTTAAACATTTCAGATCTCTAGAAAACATTTAAGCAATGTGAACTTAAGGAATGACTTAGTCTAGGAAAATACTGAAATTGGTGGTATAAAGTAATATGTTCATGTTAAACCTATTTGGAGAAAAAATAATCAAAATCAGGTGATTCCTTAGTGTACAAGTCACAGCTCATTCAGGTGGTAGTGGATTAAAAATGCCAGCAGTTGGGGCTGGGGGCTATGGCTCAGCAGTAGAGCGCTCACCTCGCATGTTCAAGTCCCTATGTTCAATCCTCAGCACCACATATAAATAAATAAAGTTATTGTGTCCAACTACAAAAAATAAATATTAAAAAAAATGTCAGCAGTATAGAACCTTTCCCATCCTTTGCTCATGAACTAGCTGCTACTGGGGTCCATGCTGTACTGAGGGGCCCATTACCAGGAGGGGGCATCATCCCAGGGGGGAAGCCAGGGTGCTCCTGCCCCAGCTGCTGCTTCCCTGAGTTGCATGAAGACCTGCATGTTTGAAGTCCAGGCTCCTGATGGGAATAAGGGCTAAGCTCAACAGTGACTCATAGTTACATAACACTAAGTGCCTCATTTGTGGTATTTCATTTTAGGCTGGGAACCTGAAATAAAAATCCTATATTACAGAAAGATTCAAGGATGGTAGGTTGTTTTGGTTTCTCCTATATGTCAGGGGCAAGGAAAATTCAAAAGATCCACCCTCCATTGTTTTCCAAAGCCAGGGCCATGGGAATCAGGACAGTCCTGGAAAGTGGTAATTGGCCCATCTCACTGAATTCCTCTCAAAGGAGTGACCGTTCCACAAAATGACTGGGCAGACTAGTGTTGAAGGGCATCTTAGCTGACCTGTTTTCCAGTGAAGAAAGGAAGCAGGTTTGGGTACTATACCTGGCTTTTCTTTCTCTAACTTTTTTATTCATGCTTAGAGAGATCTTGAGGGACTTACTAAGCAGACTGAGGAAGAGGACTCTGCATTCCCATATCATTGGTATGTAACCCTCTCTAAAGTGTCAACAGTCCTTCTCTAACCACTGAGCTTAGTGTCCTACCCATGCAGACAAGAAACTTCCTGACTGGTGATTATGGCCTTTGCAGTTCAGTTGATCAATTTCCCAGGGATCCTGGAAATTTCTACCTCAGTCTCAGCAATGCTAGGACTGCATGACAACTGCAGGGCACTCCTGGCAAAACCCTCTGAGCCACTTTATCTCCTTCGCAAAACCACCCCCACACCCCCGCAGCCACTCACGTGGAGCTGGACCAACCCCTCGCTCACAAAGCAGTACCACCACAACTCCTAGAATGTGTGCTATGGAGCCTTCTGAATATAAAATTAATGTTTCTTAGGTGTTGCCATGCATCAGAGGCATTTGGGAGGGGAGATTTACCAGACATATTAAGATATCATTGGGCTGGGTTTGTGGCTCAGTGGTAGAGCACTCACCTAGCATGTGTGAGGCACTGGGTTCGATCCTTAACAGCATGTAAAAATGAAATAAAAATATTGTGTGTCCACCTACAACTAAATATATATATATATATATATATATATATATATATATATATATATATATATATATATATTTTTTTTTTTTTTTTTTTAAAAAGATATCATTCACATGCCATAAAATTCACTATCAAAAGTATAGAATTCCATGGGTTCTAGTTGTGTTGTATTTGGAGCTGGGCAACCGTCACCTCAATCAGTTTCAGAACATTTTCATAACTTCAAAAATAAACCCCATACCCGTTAGTCAGTCCTCCCTTTTCAGCCCCCATTCTTCTCCAACCTCTGCCACCATCAGCCCCTAACAACTACCAGTCTACTTTCTGTCTTTGTGGATATGCCTGCCCTGGGTATTTCATATAAACGGAATCATAGAATGTGATTTTCTGTGACTGGCTTCTTTCACTTAGCATGGTGTTTTCAAGGTTCATCTGTATTGATGCATCAGTACTTTATCCCCAAATAACATTCCTTTATGTGGATCTACCACACCAGTTATGGACCCGTAGGTTGCTTCCACTGGGAAGCTATTATGAATAATGCTGCTATGAACATTTGTGAGCAACTTTTCGTGGGAACATGTATTTTCATTTTGCTTGGGTAGAACTGCCCATCTGTTTTCTAAAGTCACTGTACTATTTTATATTCCCTTCAGCAACATATGAGTGGTCCAACTTCTTCACATCCTCCTCAACACTTGTTATTGCCCATTTTCGTTACAGTGGGTGTGTGGTGGTATATGATTGTGGGTTTTTTAAAAATTTGCTCTTTTTAGATATACATGACAGTAGAGTGTATTTTGACATATTATATATTCATGGAGTATAACTTATTCTAATTAGGATGCCTATACTTGCTGTTGAAACATGTTGACGAGTTTCACGGGTCATGTATTCATATATGCACATAGAAAACTTATGTCTGATTCAATCTACTGTCTTTCTTTTTCCCACCCCAGTCCCATCTCTTTTTTCCCCCTTATCTACTCCAATTCATTGTGGTTTTAGTCTGCATTTTCCTGATAACTAATGAGATGGGCCATCTTTTCACGTGCTTTATTAGCCCTTTGTATGGCTTTTAAGAAGTGTCTATTCAGATCCTTTGCCCATTTTTCAGTCAGGTTGTCTTTTCATTGGTGAAAAGTTTGGATTCTGAATGATTTTTCAACTACACTTCAAAACTCAACTCCAGCAAGGAGAGTTGGATTTCAATTTTATGTCTTCCTCTGGGAACCAAGCCATTCTGGGAGAACTCCAGTCCCTAAATTGTAGTTCTTAATAATCTCTTTATACCTCATATACACCTTCAAGAGAAAACTATGATCTCTGCCCCCAGAAAAATGTACACATGCACATTTATTTATTTTTTTCATTTAAAATTTAGGGAGTTTCTGGACCTTCTGACATTCAATCATCGCCTTGATTACGTGTTTTCATGAAACTATAAACCTACTTTCTGATTGGATAATTATCAAATCACTGAATCTAGTTCTAATGGGCAACATAAATTCCCACATTTTAGGTTTCCACAAGGGAAAAAAATGTGTGAATTGTTTGAATTATCAAAATTGCCCTTGGAGAAGGAGATTTTACAAAGGGTTGCTTTAAAGGACTGCCTTCCATCATTCCTCTCAATTTTCCCTTTGATCAAGCCAAGAAAAGAGAGCTTTACTTACCCACGTTTAGGACCTTCTTAGAAAGGGTCCCTCTGCATCACATTCAGCCCACCTTGTAGGAAAACCTTCTAGATTCTTTTATCTTCGGTTTTGCAGGGCCTCCCTGATGCTCATACACTTAGCCACATATTTACACACACCAAGGAAATCTGTGCTTCTCTTGACCCCATGGTCTGTTTCAGTCTTGTGGACACCAGAAGACTTTTAATAATATTGTCTCCTCTGCTTTTGCCCTAAGAAGGTCAGAGGTGATTTTGCTGCTAACATCTAGGAATGAGACTAGATAACTGGATTGTATTGACAGTCTCATTTCCCCTGTGCCCTGATTGAACTTCCTGTTCTTCTTGATGCATGTCTGTGTGTTATTTTAAACTGTTTCTGGAGCTACCCAAAAAATTCCCTTTTGGGGGCAGGGGCGGGGTGCTGGGGATTGAACTCAGGGGCACTCAACCACTGAGCCACATCCCCAGCCCTATTTTGTATTTTATTTAGAGACAGAGTCTCACTGAGTTGCTTAGTGCCTTGCTTTTCCTGAGACTGGCTTTGAATTCACAACCCTCCTGCCTCAGCCTCCCCAGCCACTGGGATTACAGGTGTGTGCCACCATGCCTGGCTAACTAACTCCCCTTTCTAATCTTTGTCCCTCTGCACTTCAGCGAGTCTCATGGTACTCTCCAGTACTTCTAGGTACTGGATTCAAGGGTGTTTTGCATGACTATGAGGAGGGAGGTTTTTTTTTTTTTCCCCCACTCAGCAACACTTTCATAGACCCTCCATGCCAGGCAGCACACTAAGTGCCTTTCAAATTAATTTGATTAATTTGTGAAGATTAACTAAGTTAATCTTCACAAAACCCTGGGAGGTAGGAATTATTTTTATCACTCCCATTTTACAGATGAGAAAGCTAAAGAAAAATTAATAAGCTTGCCCAAGCTCACAAGGCCAGTTAGGTGGCAGAGCTAGGATTAGGAACCGAGAGACATCTGCCTGTGGAGCTCACCCTCTGCCTGTCGGCTTGGATAGAGCCAGGGCTCTGGGACCCTTCACAAGCATCCTTGTCACGTGGAACAGTGACGCCCACTGCTTCCTAGACCTGTGACCAAAGGAGGCTCCATGGTAGGGCTGTGTCCAGCTCACAACAGGAACTCCACTTCGTCCTCTTCAGCCAGAATCTGCCTAAGAACCCAGACAAGAATTCCTTGGGAATCTAGAGAGGAGGAGGCTCTCAACAAAACCTTGTCTGTAAACACCGGACTCCAGGCCTCTAATCTCTTCATCTCATTTGAGTACCCGGACACTGAGTTTGTAAAATGTGTTAAGAAACTAACTCAAACTTAATTTTGAAACATTTTAATATTTGGCAAATCTTTTTGAAAAATGAAATTGAGAGATTCAATTACAATAAAGTATTCTGACAAATTTTGATCATCAATTAACAACTTTTTAAAACACAGTATAAACATAAGGAAACATATAGTGCCTCATGTTTTAAGTATTTTCGGTGACTGTGGAGTCTGCTGTTGCTCCTCCTAGTTAAGACCTGGGTGTGAAAATTTGAGAAGTAGAGATTATACCCTACAGATTTTAAGCTGATGCTTGGGACAATCTGAAAATTAGAAATCCCCTCAAACCAATCCATACAGGTACAGTCTGCCAAGCCCTTTCAGAAATATATTTTCAGTAAACCCTCAACCCCATCAGCTATTATTCCCGTTTTACGGGTAAGTACAATGAGGCCCAGAATGGTAGTAGTTTTCATGCACCATTTGTCTAATGTCTATTGAAACTGAGCAACCCCCTGAGAGACAGAAATGGAGGAGGACAATACAGTACGGTTGGTGCTTTGGGAGGAGCACGCACAGGGCATGAGAGCAAGGTGGAGAAACTCGCCCGGCCTCTGACCAGGGGATGTGGGAAAGCTTTGCCAAGCAAGAAAAAGGAACCAAGTGAACAGGGTGTTTGGAGGGTGAGGTGACAGGGTGTGGAGAGAGGCAGTCCAAAGGACCGCCTGTCGCCAAGGACCTGAACAGACACTTCTCAGAGGAGGACATACAATCAATCAACAAGTACATGAAAAAATGCTCACCCTCTCTAGCAGTCAGAGAAATGCAAATCAAAACCACCCTAAGATACCATCTCACTCCAGTAAGATTGGCAGCCATTATGAAGTCAAACAACAACAAGTGCTGGCGAGGATGTGGGGAAAAGGGTACTCTTGTACATTGCTGGTGGGACTGCAAATTGGTGCAGCCAATTTGGAAAGCAGTATGGAGATTTCTTGGAAAGCTGGGAATGGAACCACCATTTGACCCAGCTATTCCCCTTCTCGGTCTATTCCCTAAAGACCTAAAAAGAGCATGCTACAGGGACACTGCCACATCGATGTTCATAGCAGCACAATTCACAATAGCAAGACTGTGGAACCAACCTAGATGCCCTTCAATAGACGAGTGGATAAAAAAAATGTGGCAGTTATACACAATGGAGTATTACTCTGCATTAAAAAATGACAAAATCATAGAATTTGCAGGGAAATGGATGGCATTAGAACAGATTATGCTAAGTGAAGCTAGCCAATCCCTAAAAAACAAATGCCAAATGTTTTCTTTGATATAAGGAGAGTAACTAAGAACAGAGTTGGGAGGAAGAGCATGAGAAGAAGATTAACATTAAACAGGGGTGAGAGGTGGGAGGGAAAAGGAAAGAGAAGGGAAATTGCATGGAAATGGAAGGAGATCCTCATGGTTATACAAAATTACATACAAGAGGAAGTGAGGGGAAAGGGGGAAAAAAAACAAGGGGGAGAAATGAATTACAGTAGAGGGGGTAGAGAGAGAAGATGGGAGGGGAGGGGAGGGGAGGGGGGATAGTAGAGGATAGGAAAGGCAGCAGAACACAACAGACACTAGTATAGCAATATGTAAGACAGTGGATGTGTAACCAATGTGATTCTGCAATCTGTATATGGGGTAAAAATGGGAGTTCATAACCCACTTGAATCAAAGTGTGAAATATGATTTGTCAAGAACTATGTAATGTTTTGAACAACCAACAATAAAAAATTAAAAAAAAAAAAACAAAGGACCGCCTGTCAACAGCATGAAGGAAGCTGAGGAGCACCTGAGGAGGAATACCCACCTGCCTCCTGAGTGCTGGGCTTCTGCGGGAGAAGAGGATCACACCAGGAACCAGGCAGGCAAAGACCCTGCCCTCAAGGAGTTTAAGTGAAGTCACAAAAGCATTTCAGATAACTGAGAGTATTGTGGAGCAAATAACAGGGCAGCTAGCTAAAGAACAGAAGTAGGTTTGGGGAGCAGCAGTTGGGGAAGGTTTGCTCAAGAGGAGACGTTAGCTCACAGGCCTGAGGAAGAAGTGCTGGTCAGGGGTGTGGAGAGAGGAAAAGCTTCCAGATAAAGAGGGTCAAAGACATGAACATATTAAGACTTGCTGTCTGAAGAAACAGGAGGCCGGTGTAGCGGAGCACATTGGAGGGGATGCAGAGAGTGATGTAAGCAGGTCCGGTTTATTGAGGCCCTGGACACCATAATTTGAATAAATTCTGAGTCCAAAGAAGCCTTGGGTTTCCAGGGAGTTCTGAAGCAGGGCCAATGTTTCATTTATATTACTAAAGGATAGCTCTGGGGGCTCCGGGAAGAATTACTGGGGTCAGGTGTTAGAGCAACACCAGTTAGGAGGCTTCTGCCAGAATCTAGGCAAGAGCAAGGAGTAGTTGGGGTCAGGGTCATGACAGTGGAGGAGGAAAATGGTGGGATCTGAGATATATTTGGAGACAGAGTCAACAGGCGCTCCCAATAAATTGGATTTAGAGATGTTGGTAAGGAAGGAATTATGGATAACTTGTAGGAACTGGAAAACTTGAGGCTATGTCCTCAGGTAGAATTTTAGCAAAGAGTCCAGAGCTCTTTGGGCAAGATGTAAATATATGGTGCTTGTCAGACATCCAAGACAAGATATTTCTTAAGTGGGTAGCTATGAGGGCAGCTCTGGGGAGAGACCAAGATTAGTTATGAATGTTGGGGTCACTGGCCTATAGATGGTATTAAGAATTTAGAATAAAGTGGACAATCTAGAGAAGAGTATGGTGAGTGAGAAAACCCCTATCAAAGCCCTAGGGGGTCCTCTGACATTCAGGCTAGAAAAGGAAAAGGCAGGGAAGTAGAGCTAGTTGGGAGTGGCCAGGGAGGGAAAGGGGTCACAGCACCAGGTGGTATAGAAGCCAGCAGAGGCCATGGTGTGGAATGATGCTCACACTCATTAGGTCACCAGTGACTGAAGGGTAAGAAGGTAGCTTCATGGTTGGCATGGACATGAGTTGGAGAGGGTTGAGGAGAGAATGGAGAAGAACTGGACAGTCACTGAGACAGTCTGCAAGAAGAGGAGCAAATCTTCAGAGTAGCACATGTAATGGAGGTTTTTAGTTTTGTTTTTAAAGGGAGGAAACATACCAGGATTGTAGTCTGATGGGAAAGATTCACTGGAGAGGGGAGAATGGCAGGAGCTATGCCCTTAAGCCAGCAAGGACACCACACTTTCCCTTCTCCTCATCCCTGACTGTAAGTTTCTGTGCTGGATGAAGTTCCTGTGATCCTCAACTGTTGGCCTCTTCGGGGGCCCTCCCCTGACCCTGCTCTTCTCTCCCCGTGCCCTCCTTGGTGGTTCCTATCAACCCTCAAGGTTTCAGATGCTCCTGTGTTGACATCCAGGCCTCTGCCTCTCACTTGAACCTTTCCTCAGCCTGTAGATGCTGAACGTTCCCACTGGCTGTCCCAGGGAGCTCCACACAGCAGAGGCAGCCCCTGCCCCTGCATCAACCTCTCTTCTGTTTCAGGGTGCAGCAAGAAGCTTGGCTCCCTGCCAAGGTCTTTGCTATACTCCCTTCACACTTTGCCAGCCAGACTCTGTATACACATGGCAAAGTGATCTATTGATCCAGATCCAGTGACTCTGTAACCACTGTGTATTAGTGAGCTTTTTATCCCTGTGACCAAAATACCTGGCAAGAATAACTTAGAGGAAGAAAAGTTTATTTTGGCTCATGGTTTCAGAGTTCAGTCCATGGTCGGCCAACTCCATTGCCCTGGGCCTAAGGTGAGACAGCACATCATGATGTAAGGTGATGACAGCCAGGAGGCAGAGAGAACAGTCACAGCGTAGGTGCCCGGGACAAACATAAACCCCAAATACACATTCCCCTGTGACCTTCTTCTTCCAGTCATGTCCCACCTGCCAACACATACCACCCAATACAGTAGTCCTTCCAATTATTGTGTGTGTGTGTGTATTTTCTGATGCTGTAGGACACAAAAGACTAGTCTTTTTTTCTTTCGAATTACTGATCCATCAGCTAGATCATCCCACTGATTATAGTTCTCATAATCTAAGCATTTCACCTACTGCTATACTCTCTACTGAGTTTTGGGGACACCTCATATTCAAATAATAACCATGCTTCTACCACACACTCCCCTTAAGGGAAGTTCCTCAAGCTACTTTATTTTCAAAATGTATCATGAAATCTTTATTTTAATTAGTGCACAGCTATTCACATTGAAGTTAGCAAGAAAAAAGTCACTTTATGATAATAAATATTCATATGAGAGAAAGTCTGCAAAGTGATTTATTCTCAGTTATTGCTGAAAGTTCTTCAAACAAACCAGTGCAGTAAAAGTGTCTAAGAGAAGCACCAATTTTTCAGGTTTCTTTACTACTGCTTTAGTAAGCATCATCTTGATAATGTTCATGTTTTTAAACTGCTCCTTCAGATGACAGTAACTCTTCGATGTTTACTTTTATTTCCAAGTTTGTGATGTTATAAGTGGCTACATTAGGGTTGTGAACTGTCTCACTGTCTTTTCACTCTCTCTTTTCAACTCTTCAATGTGGGCATCTAGGCGTTCCAGAATATGATGAGACCTCAGTTCCTCCTCTTCCAAAAACCTGGTAGCTATGGAACCCAGGGGAGACACAGGTATGGAACACTAGGAGAGGACAAATTGTGATATGTATGAGTAAGTAGCAACTTACATTCCTAAAATGCATGATTCATGATATTTTCTAACTAACAATATTAAAAAGTGATTTCCCCTGAAAAGATATTTGTTTTCATTCTAATGACAAAAGCACTAAAAGTAAAAATTGGTATGTTTTACAAAAATTAACACAGATCCCTCCCTTCTAACTCAAGTTGTATCAGTGTTAAATATGGAATAAATAGAATAAATTACTGGCCACTGGTCTGAAGAATAAATCAATTTCGACTTATATTCCTTCTGTTCCCCAGAAGAGAATATAGTTAATGTCTACTATTTCAAACTCACTTTAAAATTCTGAATGCTATTTTCATTTTAAAGTAACAAAAATCTGCCAGTTGAAATCAATATTTTACCCCACCCCTAAAATTCTACTCCACAGTCTTTTATATGAAGCTCATGATTCTAGCAATATTTCAGAGTTCAGATTTTAGAAAGGTAATACAGGAAATATGCCATATGCAGTCCACCCTCATTTGCAGTAGTTATGTTCTATGAAATCACCCTGAACACTGGATTAGTGAACACAGAACCACTGCCCCTGGGGAAAACACATACACCCCTCACAGAGATCACAATCCTAAACTCTAGAAACAACTCAGCCTGGTAGATTCTATATAGTCTCTACTTATGAAAGAGAAACAAGGCTTGGAGGTATTAAATGACTCTTCCAAGTTGCCCCCCATATACACTGGTGGAACTGGGACTCAAACCTGTGCAGCTAGCCCAGAGCTGTGCTTCCAGGACTATGCTGTGCTGTCCCACCCCCCACTGCCACCCACTGGCCATCTCTGCCAGAGCACTGAGGCAGGAAGGCCGAGTGCTGCCTTGTGCGACCTCAGCTGGGAACATGAAGTCAATGACTCCAACTTCTCACCACTGTGCATGTCCACAGATGACTGTGGAAGTGCCACAACAGAGTGTAGAGAGAAGGCAAACACACCATCTTTGATGGGTACCTGCCACAGTCTGAGGTTATGTCCCACAACTAAATACACTGATATTTCTGAAACGAAATGCATGGATACTCACACTAATATAGAATAAACAGTCTATGCAGATCCCATTTAAGTCAGGGAAGTCTTTGGTATCAAGTTTTGCTGCCAAACTTAGGACTTTTTGGATTTCATGATTACATATAAGGGAAATGTGGACTTATTTTAACACTAAAAGAAAACCTTTCTCCAGATTTATTGCAACCCTGCAAAGTCAAAAAACTCAACTTTACATGTATACAATCATAAGGTAGTAGGGAAAGAAGAACCCAAGGCACAGGCTTCTGTGCAGAAACAAAAAGACTGTGCAGTCTGCATAGCAGGGGAGGGAATAAGGGGACAGATCAAAGGCAGCCTCTGCCACCAGGGCCCTTGCACAGTGCCCAAACCACCCTCTGCACACTTGAGATGCACAACCTTCCTCCACCGCTGCCACCCACCCCTTTCCTACAGCTCCTCTTCCTTCTTCATTGCCTGTGCTGCAGGACTGTGGGGATGCTCACAGACGCTTCTAGAAACAACCATTCCAGTACAGAACTGGCCCTCTCTGAAAAAGACAGGAAGGGAGTTTCTAATTTGGGTTAAAAATGAATGAATACCTATAATTAATATTTCAGAACTAGGATATATTCTGAAAAGTAATCTTGGCTGAATGTCTTCACAAGCAAAACTCTAAGAAATACATGAACATAGAAAAGGGTAGTTATGATAGAGAATCCATAAGAAAAACAATCACCCTCTTCACCTTTAAAATAAAAAATGAAATCAAACTAAATAAACTAATGAGCTAGTAAGATCAGAAAGTTTCCATACCGAAGATACAAATTCTTCTTGGTCATTCAGACTGTCAGATGTAGTGTCAGAAAAATTGGCATTATTCGCATCTAGCACTGAACAGTTAGTCTGACACAGAAAGTAAGAAGGCAAAGAAACTGCAGAGCTGCAGGGGCTGACTTGAGGACTCAAAGGGGTGAGGACCCTGGGCATGGGGTCCACACCATCTGATGCTTTTCCTCTCACAGGGTTGAAACCTGTTTTGTAGTGCTCAGTCTTTATTCCATCAGGTCTGTGCTGGCCAAGGGCTGGCCTGGAGAGCAGATTAGAAAACAAAACAAATGAAAAACTGTTCCAACTCTTCTTTTTCCAACAGAAATGCTGTAGGAAGTTCACTTAGACATAAACAAAGAAGCCAATCAGTAAGGCTCTATAGTTTACCAAAGGAGCAGCCTACTCAGATAAGGTGCCCTTTTACTCATTCAGAGCCCAAATACCCAACCCCTACTCCAGGCCACGGCCCTCACCTACTTTTTATACAAGGGCCAGGAAGACAAACAAGCTGTAGAGTATCCTAGAGTGGTTCCTGCTAGGATCGGGGAAGTAGAATGGGGTGAGGGTGTCAACAAAGGCTTTTGTTAGGGAAACACATAAGCCATATTGTACGAGCTGAAGCCAGGCAGCTTGTCCTTGAATGCTTATTCCTTATGGTAACAGCCTAAAATTAATTGATCAAAAACAGAAAGGAAGTTTTTATAAAATGCCAAGTTCTGCTTCTTACAGGACAGGTGGAGTGAGGAGGCTGGAGGTAGCATGAAAAGGCTCAAGGGAGTAAACCTGAAGACTTTTCAGAGAGCAGAAAACTAAAGCTCTCATAAAAGTGCCATTCAACTTCCCCTCCATTTTTTAACCTGACTGTGGCTTTGCTTGTGTATGCTGTACTTCAGAATTAAACACAGAGCCCTTTGATTTAATTTCTCTAAGTCATAAATTCTCAAAGAAATGAGAATTATATTTCCATGATACACATTTAAAATAATCTTTTAAGGAACTTTACTTAAACTCTGTATTCCTGAACTCAGTCGTTCTGCAGAGTGTCGGCTTAAAGATATTGTCTTTTTTTTGGCATATCTGAGTAGCGATCTCCAGTTGAGATTTGGTATCCATCAAATCTTTCTGTAGTTGTTGATTTTCAGACACTAATTTATTTAATGCCTCAATATAATTCTCCTGAAGGTCTGTTAGTGAAATCTCTTTTGCCTAATAAAAAAGAATACTAAAGTCACTTAATTTGTACAAGAATACTTGTGACCTATGTCACTGCTGGCTGAAAAATAAAATTTTTTATTGTTGTAACTAGTTAAGTTGTGGCTTTCTTCAGAAAAAGTAAAGGTTTGTCTTTAGTTAAGACTAACGAGAAAAAGCATTCTGTTTCTTAGAGTAAATGGGAGTGGAAAGAAAGAGCACAATGGGATTCCTCATGTGACAGGAATATCAGAGGAGCTGGGGAAAGGATGGAAGCAGGATGCAGGAAAGCTGAGAGAGCCAAAAACAGTGATGAAAAAAGTAAATAACAGCAGCCATCTTGTTCTGCAAGAAGGAAAAGTCTGCACAGCCCCATTACACCTAGGGAAGAAAATCTACAGACCTAGTTCAAGGAAAGAAATTTAAACATAAGGTACTATGAAAGAATTCTACAAGGACAAATTTTGAGCAAATATTCTCACATCCTAAATATCTTTACTTAACTAGCATCTAGGTTTGTACTCTTGGACAGGACAAGGCAGGATGTGAGAATGATGGGATCATAGTAGCACTTGATCATAAGTTTTCTCTCTCTTCACTTCTATATGTTTCTTGGTAATACAGAACCATTTTTTTTCTAAGAACAACATTTTAATTAGCATTTTGCAAAATTATAGTGATCTTTGGAGAAAATCATTACTAATAATGATTATACCTTGTTCTTTATTTTTTAAATAGTTTTTGAGTTGTAGATGGACACAATACCTTTATTTATTTGTTTTTATTTTTATGTGGTGCTGGGGATCGAACCCAGTGCCTCATACATGCTAGGTAAGTGCTCTACCACTGAGCCATAACCCCGGCCCTACACCTTGGTCTTTTCTATAAAAGATTTTCTGAAATTACCTAACAGAAACATAAACTTTAAAATATATCTGTAACTACCTCTGTTCCAGTGACAATGAGCTACGAGATCTTTCAACAAGTTTTTCATGCAAGATAAAATCTTAGAGAAGAATATTTGCAGGACAGAGAAGCTAAACTGCAAACTACTGCCAGTTTTTAAAAACATGGAAATATTTTACTAGCTGCTATTTTTTAAGGATGATTAGAACTGAGAATGGAGGTGCATGCCTGTAATCCCAGCCACTTGGGAGACTGAGGCAGGATCAAAAGTTTAAAGCCAGTCTCAGCAACTTAGCAAGATGCTCTCAAAACTTTAAAAATATAAAAATAAAAAGGACTAAGGATATAACTCATATAGCTCAGTGGTAAATGTGCCCCTGGGTTCAAAAAGATAATAATGATAATGAGATAATTTATTAGATGTTTTTAGCCCAAACATTCATTTATAAAATTAATTCTGCCTTCTTACAAGTTGAAATACAAAAGGGGACTTTGTAACAATTATTTCTAAGGGCATTTATAACATGTTTATACTGTATAACTTCAAAACTAGATAAAGCTTAAACTGCTGACAGGATTTTAACACCCAGAGTTTGATGTCAGATATCATTAAGCATACTTTAAAAAAAAAAAAAAAAAAAGATAAAACTTGTCTTTTCCTGGCACCTTTCATAAATTTCTCAGTTATTACTTTATTAAAAACAAATATAGATAAATGAATGTGAAAGATAATATAAAAACAGAATAGCAAGCACACACCTAACTACAAAGAAAAAACAAGTATGACCAGTTAAGTGGAGGCGTCAGGAAAAATTCAGCTGAACAGAATCTCTGGTCATAGTCTGACTCGAGTTCTCATTGGTGTTCCCAACTCTTAAATTTGAAAGTAAGGTGTAAGTATAACCTTATCCTTTGTAAGGTATACTTATACCTTATGACTGTATAAGATAAGGTACTCTCAATCAAATACTGCCAACGTCTGAGTCTTTTGAGGATTCTGTAGTGTAAACCAGATTCATTCCTGGATTTCTTTATGACTAGCTTAGTATTGACTTTATCAGGGCATCCAACATCATAAACTACCCATCCACTCAGCCAGCCACCTGACAAAACGTTTAGCTATTGTCTCTTCTATTTCTCCCATCCTTGTGTGTGTGTCCTTTAAAAAAAACAAAAGCAAAAAACCCCACAAACTTTTCATTATAGTATTAGAGATTTGAGAAGGAAACAAGATTTAAATGAATGTTTTCATTTGCCATTTTAAATGACAGCATAATATTTTATAGTATAGACAGCCACAAACTAACCATTTAAATAAATACTTCTGGTAGATTTTGAAATTCTGGATATTGCACACAACACTGACATGACCATTTTGCACATGTGCTCCTATAGGATGGGTTCTTTGGGGATACATTGATAACACACTGAAAAGCAATTCAGCAATGACTATGAAAATCAAAAATGCACATGACCCAGAAGTTTAGAGACTATGTATACTTATAAGCTTGACGGCGATTGCTAAATTGTCCTTCTGAACGGCCATATCAATTCTCTTTTTCATTAATAGTGCACAAGAAAGCCTATTTCCCTATATATTTGCTAACGGTGACTATAGTTTTTAAAAATCACCATAAAGCCAATTACCAAAGGAATATATTTTTTTTTATTCTTATTAGGTAGGTTGAAAAGTTCTCCTTTTTCACTTGATATTTATATTGTTTCCATGAATTATCTGTTTATATCAACTTTCCAATTTTTCTATTTGATTATCTTTTTCTTATTACCCTTGTAGGAAATTCTTATATATTAATGTTTTATCTTAACCTTTCATCTATTTACAGATTTTTTTCTATTACTCTTTTTATGGAATCTTTTTGTCATCTAAAAATTTTATTTTATTTTTTTGGTGGCACTAGGGATTGAACCCAGGGCCTCACACATAATGAAGCAGGCCTTTTACCACTGAGCTGTTCCTAACCCCAAAATTTTACATTTTTATGTTTTAAAATCCTTTGTGACTTCCTGATGCTTAGAGAATTTTACCATATGAAAGACTATAAAAAATAATCCCCCATTTTTCTAGTTGAAATAAAGTATTCTTCTAGCTTTTTTCACTTTTTTCCATCTTAGCCTCCTGATTGTGAAATTAGCAATACTTGGGAGCAAATGCGGAGCACTGTGGAAGCCTGATACTCTGTAGAAATTCTTTTTTTCTGTATTTCCACAATCTGTGGGTATCTGACCTACATCAAAGAAAAGATGGATCAGAACAGAGGTATCATTTGAAAAGTACAGGAATTTGTAACAATATAGTTAAAAGAGCATCACACTGTTTATAACTCACTGTTGCTAATGGTGTGCTCTGGGGTTTCACAGAAGATTTTATGCATTTTTTATTCTCCCTACCAAATTCTTCTGATGTCTTAAAGACTCCTATTATAGTCATCCCTGTATTCTTCACAGCACCTACTAAAATATTTTAAGTATAAAAGATTCTAAAACATTTGATTAAATGAATTATGTCTTATAGAAAGTAATTAAAACTAAATTGCTTGAAAGATGATATACCTTGTAATGAAAAGATATTGTGAACATAATAAATAATAAATAATAAAATCATCATTTAGCATTTATTGTATATTTACTCAATGCCAAGTATTATGCCAAGTCCTTTATATACTTGCTCCCTACTAAGAACACAGGCTGTACATGTTTATCATCATATACATGTTATAAAATATACCTTCCTACTGCTGGAGTGGAAAGTCACATTTTGTTCACTTCCATCACTGTTTTCATCTCATTTTAAAAAATTTCTGAAGGAGCATCCACTAGTTTAATCTTAACTTATTCTTTATACCATCAGCATTTACAAAGTGATTTTTAAAGGCTTTAAAAAAAAAGAAAAACTTCTATTTTTTACCTCATGTAAACCCAATTCCAACTTCATCACCATTTCAGAAAGTTGACGATTTTCTAACTTTAATGATTCCACCTGATTCAAAATCTCCTGACAAAGGAAAAAAAAATATGTGTGTGTATGTGTATATATTTATATAAATACACATATATAATCAAATGCATTATACAAAATTTTGCACATGCCATTTTTACCACGCTAAGTTGCATTCTTTGATCATATACACATATCCATACAATATGAACAAGCACACATGCTTTTCAAAAGGATGTGTTGAAGGCATTTACTGGGTGAATTAACATATATGTGATTATCATTCCATGAAGATGAACAAGGTATGAAGCAGCAAAGCTTCAGTTCACAGGCCAACCTCTAAGCACTTTCCTGCATTAGTCTTCTCCAACTTGACTTCCACCTCCAACATCACATCCAATTGCACTTCTTTAACAACATACTAACTGGTTTTCAATCCTAACTCTCCTAGTTTTTCTGCTTGACTATTCCTCTTGAAAAGATCCGTGCCTTCTTTGGCTTCCTTCTTCCTTACCAAAAACTATCTGGTAGCTTCCTCAATGCTACAATTTTTTTTAAGCTCCATTCCAATATCATTTTTACTTTAAGTAATAAGTATCCTAAGATTGGTACAAGTCACTGCCCTATATATTCTATGCTTTTTCATTATAATCTCTAAGATTCTCAGAAGTTTTCAAACATCAGCTTCATGTAAGGAAGGACTACCATAGCTAACCCAGATTTTAACCTTGAACTCCAGGCTTTCTGTGGCATTGATTATTAGACATTTTCACAAAAAATCCAGCCTTTCTCTCAAATTCAACAAGCCAAATCAATTGCCTCCACCAACTTCCCTACTAAGTATACTGCTCACACAAATTCATTATCCTTATCCAAATTTCATTATAGAGCACCACTTTCCAGTTGTTTAAGTTTAAATCCTGAATGGCATCTTTCCTTAAATCTATCTATTTCATCTACTTTATCCAATCAAATACAAAGCCCAGGCAATTTTACCAACTCCAGAACGCATCCATTTCCCTCTACATCCTGTATCCACTGCTCAGACCATTTTATTTTTGTATATTGCTGCTATTCCAGCACGGGAGTGCTCTCTTTGCTTCCTTGTTCCTTTTCCACTTGAGACCATAGGACCTTGTACTCCTGCCTACAGCATTCTCTACTGACCTAAAGATCACACTAGAAAGCCTTCACAGAGCTCACTGGAACTTTCAGGGCCTGTCCCTGATTTCTAGCCTCATCCCATCCACTCAACCCACTTGTATTCCAGTTTCAAGCACAGCTAGCATATTATATTCTCTTAGAGACCTCTTTGTGCTCACTTCCCTTGTCTGACACACTCCTCCTCCCCTCTCACCCAGCTCATCCCTATTCAGTCCTCAGGTCTTAACTTAGGCACCATACCCTCTGGGAAGCCTCATTGAGTGATCTAGATCCACGATCCCTAGGTATTCCTAACACTTTGCATACACCACTAACAAAAGTCTGCACCCACTGTCACCTCCCCAAAATTCTTACTAGGCTGCTTGCTAACTAGCATACCCTGAGACCAAAGTAGGTATCTAATAAAAATTTACTAAATACCATGGAAATTACATCTTTAATAAATTCAACCTTCAAAAACGAACATCACATAGAATTTTTGTTCAGGCTCAACCTTGTGCTCCACTGCTTTTTCTTCTGCCTTCTGCATCTCTGCTTTGAGTTGCTTCTCCATGTCTGAGGAAGAACACTTGGCAGAGGCAATAGTGATATCTCGCTGATGCAGCTCCCGAGTTAACTGAGAGATTTCTACCTTCATTCCTTCTAGTGCAGAGCTATAACTCTGGTCAGCCTGTAAAATCTGTTCTTTCAACTATAAAACAGGAGAAAGTAAAACACCAAAAGTTAAGAGAAATCATTTAGAAAAATATATTAATGGTTAATAAACAAAGGTATCATTACCTTATCTCAGGACAACATCTTTCCTGGATTAACTCTGCAGAAAATTAGCAATTTACCAATTTCCATATCTACACTGAAGGTCAGGAGGTTATACTCATCATCATTTATTATTCCTCAAAAAGAGAAAGCTTTCATTGAGACACGTTTAAAATAACATTTAGAGTTCAGAATGAGCAGGCTTTGATTATCTTGACAATAATTAAATACCGAAAGAAAGAAGGCACTTGCCCTGAGCACATTCTACTCCTAAATATTAAGTGGTTCTTTGGACTACATTTTTTCTCCCACTGAAAATAACCCCTATAGATTTATATTCAGAATATATAAAGAATTCAAAAAACTTAACACTAACTCCAATCAATAAACAGGTTAAAAAAACAAACAAACAAAAAAACCCTAAAATACATTTCTCAAAAGAAGAAACACAAAAGACCAACAAATATATGAAAATAAAATGTTCAGCATCTCTAGCAATCAGGGAAATGCGAATCAAAACTACATTAAGATTTTGGGCTGGGGATATAGCTCAGTTGGTAGAGTGCTTGCCTCACATGCACAAGGCCCTGGGTTCAATCCCCAGCACCAAACAAACAAAAAAAACTACACCAAGTTTCATCTCGCTCTAGTCAGAATAGCAATTACCAAGAATACAAATAATAAATGTGGTGAGGATGTGGGGGAAAAGGTACACTCATACACTTTTGGTGGGACTAAAAATTAATACTACCACTCTAGAAACCAATATAGAAAATCCCCCCCCCAAAATAGAACTGAAACCATCATCTGACCTAACTATCCCACTCCTCAGTTTTTAATCAAAAAAACAAAAATAAAACACTAAAACTGGCATACTACTAGTGATACAGTCGATGTTTATAGCAGCACACTTTACATAGCCAAATTATGGAACCACCCCCCCAAATGCCTGTCAATATAGGAATGGATCAAGAAAATGTGGTCTATATTACACAATGGAGTTTTACTCAGCCATAAAGAAGAATGAAATTATGGCATTTGCCAGTAAATAGATGGAATAGAGAACATCATGCTAAGTGAAATAAGCCAGCTTCAGAAAATCAAAGGTCATGTGTTCTTTCATATGCAGAATCCAGAGCAAAATAAGGGGATAAAGGGAGAATCCAATATCATAAAAATATCAGTGGAGCAGAGGAGGAGCCTGGGAGGGAGGGAAGGAAAAACAGGAGAGGGAATGAATTTAATGAAATAAAGCTATGTGCATATATAAATCTACCACAGAAAATTCTACCTTTATGTATATGTAGAAAATAAATCAAAAATAAAAAACCTAGTGAAAGGAAGTTCAGTAGAGTAGAAAAGTGGAATAGGAGGAGGGAGGAGGAAAGGGAATGTGGAGAGCAGGGACTGAAATAGAGTAAATCAAATTCCATGCATGTAAGATTTTGTCAAAATGAACCAAACTAGTATGCTCTTAAAAAAAATAAAAATAAAAAAATGATCCACAAGATCCATTTCATAACCCTTCACAATTCTGAAAAAATAAATAAAGACCTTTCTAACCTCCCAACCCATACCTCAGTCTAAAAATATGTCCAGTTTTGTGATCCCAGGCATATAGGTTTTTACCTTCTTAATCTCTGCCCTGTACTCATTGTTATGTCCTTCCATCTTCTTTAGTTCTTCATATTTCTCCATTAGCTCTTGGCTCAGCTGTTTACATGTTGCACTCACAGATTCCAAACTATATTACACAGACACAGTCACATATTTAAAACAAAATAAAAGTCCTGAAACCCACAAGTTAAATTATCTAATTTACTTTTTTTTTTTTTTTTTTAATCACCCAGTGCAGAGGATGGAACCCAGGGCCTCACACATGCTAGGCAAGCACTTACCACTAAGCTACACTTCAGTCTTCCAATTATCCTTCTTGATGACCAGAAAATATCCAGCTACTATGTTAAAACATTAGTCTACAGCCCAAATTAAATCTTATTCCAATGTCTTTAGGACCGTCCAAATGTTTGGCAATACTTTTGATTTCCGTATTTACCTATACTTCTCTCTGCTTAAAATTAAACTAGCTACAAAAAAATCATAAAGTTAACAAAAATTTAATTTTTTTATCTCTAATATACCAGAGAGCACCAACACAGAGCTGTTACCATAGAGTCACTTTTCACAACACATAATTACATACAATCCTATGCACAGCCACAAGGATAACTTTTCGAGAGTTCCTGACTCATTACCCTTACTCAAGAATCAATACTTCATCAGATATAAAAACCTAAGAAGAGAGGTATAGTGTCTCTCTTACCTCACGCTCATTTCTATTAATATGATCTTTTTGCTCCTAAGCTGATAAACCTCATGGTTTATCATTTGCTATGCTGGCTTCTTGTCTCTTAAGAGTGTATCACCTCCTGGACTACAAAGTACCTCCTTCCCCTCCCACCTGGCAATGGACGGCCAACACCCTTTCAAGAATCAAATCAGCATTTCCCAGATTAATGGGACCCTAACCCTCACTCCCCTAATGACCTTAAATACAATTTATTTTCAATTCTTATAGTTTGAATGTAAAACTCTTCTTGGATTTTCCGCCTCAAATTTGCTTGTTTGAATTCCTCTTAGAATAAGTCTTTCACTGCTTATCTCCCTACAAATTTAGCCATTATCCCCTCAGCCCTTACATCATATGGTTCTCAACTGTTTCATGAACACTTAATATTCATCTACATTCTTTCATCAACATAACCAACTTACCAAATAAACTATCATTTGAAAATATCATTTTTGTAATATAACAGCACAAAAAAGACTTAATTAAATTTCCCCATTTCTTGTTTTAGGAAATATTTTTGTTCGAACTAAACAATACAAACCATTTAAAATAGTACTCTATTTTTTTTTTTTTTGAAAGAAAAAAAATTTAAGCCACTGGTTTATTACTGAACACTGGTGTTTGTATCCATTTATTCTAATTTTACCTATTTCTAAAAATCCTAAAATGTTCATTTGTTTAGTACTTGGTACATGATTACAATGTGCCAAATACTGAAGTTCAGAGAGAAGAAAAATCAGAAACCATCTTGTACTCTCTGCTGATGGGAAAATCAGGGCCTACAGAGGCTCAAGTGCCCAAAGTAATGCTACCGGTCAGAAACACTGACAGCTTCAATGCCTGAAAAGGATAGTAAAATAAATATACATATAAAAGATTAACAAAAAAGTCCATCAATAAAAAAATGTAATAAACTTCAGTTCCAATATAAAAAATATGATGAACTTTATTTTATTTAACCTAAAGCATGTATACATGCAAAGAATGCACACAAAGAATATGTTGAGTATACCAAAAGAAACAAAAATATGTGCGTGTGGTGGTGGGCTGTAGTATTTAACATGGAGAGAAAACACTCAGAAAATACTGAGTGGTTTCCAAATTCAGAAATAAAACTGAAGACAAAAAAATGTATTACTTAAAGTTAACCTAAAAAGTGTAGAATGGCACTTTTTGTTGATGTTCTTTGTTTCCCTGAAAGATAATAGTATTTCTGATCTTCTACATACAGAAAATGTTAGTATATTAATGATTGTGATTAATATGGTCACAACAAACATAAACTTATTTCCCAGTCAAAAAAGTTGGAAGCAGGACAACAGGAGTTAGTTGGGTATAGTGTGGCATTGGTGAGGATTCAATTAACATCCAAGGAAATCTCAACATGGCGGCAGAACAAAAAGGAGGAGCACTACGTGTTCTGTGAACTCTCCAAGCCAAACTAAAGGGGTTCTAAACAAGTTAAGGATAAAGAAGTAGAAACAGTACAGACAACTCCTTAAAGAATGTTATTTTTAAAGAGAGCAGGAAAATGTGAAAGTAATTTGATGATGATATAGGATTAAAGGAGGGTTCTAATTTTTTCCAAAATGAGAGATATTACACTGATTATTTTATATCAGTGGAAAAGATCTAACAGAGACGAAGAACTTCATGAAGTAGAAGAAAAAAGGAAATAGCTTCAGAAACAGGATACAAATGGATGGGTAAATCTTAGGAGCACAGAAGTACATCTATCTGTTCATCCACAGATTATGGGCACAGATGTAGCAGACCAGTAGATCTGGTGGTAGAAAGATTAGACAGAAAAATTAATTGCTTACGTTTTCTCAAAGATATAAAAAAGTCATCTGTGGATGCTAGAGGGAAAAAAAAAACTTTTCACTGAGACTATTATATTACCATACTGGATAAATACGGTGATCAAAAATTCACCTTAAAAATTAGGTTTTTGAGCTGGGTGCAGTGGCACACACCTGTAATCTCAGCAGCTCAGGAGGCTGAAGCAGGAGGATCACAAGTTCATAGCTAGCCTTACCAATGGCGAGGTGCTAAGGAACTCAGTGAGACCCTGTCTCTAAATAAGATACAAAATAGGGCTGGGGGTGGGGCTCAGTTTAATCCCCAGTACCAAAAAAAAATTTTCAGTTTTTGAAACGTGTATATAATTATCTACCTGCCTTCAAGACGAGTCACCTCTGCCTGCAGAAGTTCTTCACTTGCATGGGTGAAATCCAGATGGGAAAGCATACTATCTATGTCCTCCTGCCCTTGAGGGGTGTACTTCCTTTCTGCCTGGGACTCCTCCAGTGGCCTATGGAAGGACACAAATGATTGTTACAAGCCTTTAATCGTTGCAAACAAAAACAATGCACAGTCTATTCCCAACTGTTTTGGGTAATTAAGCTCTTAAGAATTCATCAGTTTGTCTCCTGCTTTATGAAAAAAATACTGGGAGAGCAGAGTCAAGAAATGCTACTTCCCAAGAGTCAGCAGCAATTTACTCCCTTCTTAACTGGGATTTGGCCTGGAGAAAAGCCAGATTAAATGGCAAAATCACCTTCTTGACACATACATCAAAGATAAGATACAGGACAGTTCTGGAAAGAATAAAAGTATTCTAGAGTTAAGTTAAACAAAAGGAAAATAGCTCACTCTATTACTTTCCACTAAAAACCCTAATGCATATGAAAAACTAAAATTAGTTTTAGGAATATTTTTAAAAGGGTTAGCTTGATCATTACCTACTCTACACCAAGGAAGGGAGGTCTTCCAGGAAGGGACTACAATTCCCTTCGGATCTGGATTTTACCAAGAGTGTGGAATAAGGATTTCTAACTTTCTAAATGTCAGCCTTGGTTAGGAACCCAAAATGAAAGCATAAAAAACTAACCATTCACAGTTTTATAACCCTACAAAAATCTAACTTAGAAATCAAAACTGAATAAGAAAATCCACAATATAATCAAACACAAAATTGTGAACATGCAGTATCAATGCTTAAAGTCAAACCACCAAGTAGGTAAAATGAATAATAGTTAAGATTAAACACACCTTATGGCCTCTGGTGTGTGTTGAGTGCCAGTTACTTTTAATTTTGCTTGTAGCTTCTCCTTTTGCATTTTTGCCTCACGGATGAAATTTTCTTGACTCTGAAGATTTGCCTTCAATTCTCTCTTTTCATCCTGCAGAGCCTGCAAAGTACTCAGGGGGGAGGGGGAAATTATACAGTATTACAATTCTTCTATTTCATCAGAAAAGGAAGCCAAGGAATCAAACTGTACATAACAGGCACTATTACAGCCATCTATATCTGAGCCATCAGTTATAGAGTAGGGAAGAACCATAGATTTTGGAACCTAGTTCTAGGTTAATTATTCTCTTAGAATACTCATACACACGTTTCCCTCAAGTCTAGTAATTTTAAAACACACCTCTAATAGTTTCTCAGATTCCCTCAGTTTTTCTTCTTTTTGTCGCTGCTCCTGCAGAATAGTCATATTGGTTCCAACCAAGTCATTAACCCTCATGTTAAGGCGCTCAATTTCCAACTCATTGGCACAGATGGTGTCCTTGGCTCGCTCAAGTTTACTGCTCAGGTGCTGAATTTCCGATTGGCTGGACAGCTCTACAGACTCTAATTTCTGTTTCCGATTGCTGAGCTGAGCCTACAAACACACAGATTATCAATGGGTAAAAGGGAAATGATGAAAGAACAAATAATAAATAAGGAAGAATAAAATAAAACTGAAAAATAGAAAGCATTAGCTCACTAAAAAATATAAGTACCTTAGGAAGGTGTAGAAAAAAATTGAGAAAATAAGGGGATTCTTCAGAAGAGAGGCTGCCCAACTAACTAAAAAGACCACAGTTGCATTATTCCACCTACACATAGGAAATTAGAACTATAATACATTATCCTATTTCCGATAGAAATTCAGATATTAAAATTGTAAAAATCACCAAACTTCTTAAATTTTCACTCTCTACCCACCCCCAAAGTATGTTTACGTTGTATGTAGTTTAAATATTCTGTTTTAACATTCTTTTCAGATACATACAAAGACTTGGATTCAGATTATTCAAAATGACCAGAAAATGCTATCTAAATCTGGTAGGGAGACTGAAGAATTGTATTTACTGAGGAAAAGTACTTGAAGGAAAGGGGAGATTATATCTATCATCAGTTTTTGGACATTTCCTAAGCTAAAAGATTTAACCAAAACATAACATATTTGAAATTAGTTTCTTTCTTTCTTATTAGTACTGGAAATTATACCCAGGGGCACTTTATTAATGAGCTACATCTCAAATCCTTTTAATTTTTATTTTATTTTGAGATAGGGTCTTGATAAGTTTGTTTAGAGTCTCACTACATTGCTGAAGTTATGGCTAACTTATCTAAGCAAACCAGTTCATCTAGATTGGCAACTTCAAATCTAAACAACTTTCTAGTTTTGAAAAATCAACATAGTAAATAGCATTCTTTTATTGATTTACTATTTCAGTTGTGCAAAAATACATAGGTTTTTTAAAAGCACAGTGAAAAATACATCATCTTAAATAAAAATTCTAAATTTTCATTAACTAGAATTAATATACTAGGCTTATACTGTCTAATATGGTAGTCACTCGTCATATGTGGCTATTAAGCATCTAAATTTGTGGCTAGTTTGAACTGATATATGTTTCAGATGTAAAATATACATGGAATTTCAAAGGCTCGGTTTAAAAAAAACAAACAAACAAAGACTGGAGTCAGGTGTGGTGATACACACCTATAGTCCCAGCAACTCAGGAGACTGAGACAGGAGGATCCCAAGTTCAAGCCAGCATCAGCAACTTGATGAGGCCCAAGGCAACTTAGGGAAACCCTGTCTCAAAAAAAAAAAAAAAATCAAAAGGCTTGTGGATATAGCTCAGTGGTAAAGTACCCCCTAGGAAAACATTTCTAAAAGAATGTAAATATGATGATAATATTATTGACATACCAGATTAAATAAGATATTATTAAAATTAATTTCAAGTTTAATGTGACCACTAGAAATTTTTAAATTACATATTTCAATTAGCACTGCATTGTACTAATCTCAAGACTACCTCTTCCAATACTAAGAAAAAATCAAGTAAGCCACTTATAAAACAATGATCATTTATTTCTTAAATATCTGCCTTTTGAGACACATTTTAAGGTTAATATATTTTTAGATTTTTTTTTTTTTTTGCACTGAGTACTGCCACTAATTAACCAGAAACATCTCTTAGTGTTCTAAGATTCAGTTCTTTAACTAGTCTACTTAAGTGAGTGGAGTTATTTCAACAACATGAATCACAGTGAAAATAACTAACGAGGAAAGAGCCAAGTTTATGGTGACAGACATAGCAGTGCTGGAAGTTTCCCAGGCTCCTCAGGCTGCAGCATGGTGTGCTGCTGCAGAGCTGAGCCTGCACTGATACATCTGGAATTGACACGATGGGGAGTTTGCTAAGAGTCTGATGTCTACAATGGTAATGCCTTCATACTAGGACTCCCTAAAAAATAAAAAGCTCTTGTTGCTCCTTAACATGTTGTTCTCAGCAATCTCACAATCTGGAGAAGTTTTCTTGAACCAGGAAATATTATCACAAATCAGAAAAAGATTTCAATTCAACCCCCATCCCAAGCCCTTCCCTACTGTCTCTCTCACTTTAGCTGCCCATTCTAATAACAGTTATCATTCCCTGAATTTTAGAATAATTCTGTCAAATCCTTATGATATAGACAAACATTTGAAAAAATTGAGACCTCTATCAAATAACTGATACCACAATAAATTTTATATTATATGTATTTTAAAAAATCAGAAATCATTAGAAGAAATCTTGTCCTTGGGAAGATTTTATGACATGAAAGAAACCCTAAAGAAGAAAATGAGTGGTAAGCAATTCTAATATTGCTTATAAAACAACTATATTTCTGTAAAAAAAAAAAAAAAAAAAAAAGACTAGTTGGCAAAATTAAAAGTAAACTGGGTAAAGCACACACAACCTAAATGTAATAGCAAAAGGCTTATACTTCATACTTAATGTATGAAAAGCTCTTTCAAAATAGTAAAACACACACATCCTAAAAGAAAAAAATGAGTAAAACATGCAAATAATTTGGAAAATCATGAAAACAGAAACATGGAAAGTTTTTTGAGTTCTTTATATATCCTGCTCAACTTCACTCATAATTAAAAAATGATAAGCAATAGAAATAATTGGATGGTATTATTGGAAGAAATAGCCTATTCAACAAATAGGCTGGAAAACTGAATGTTGGGAAGGAAATCCATATGTAGCAAAATGAAATTAAAACTCCCACCCTGCACAAAAAACAACCCAAAGTGGATCAAAGACTTAGGCACTAGAACAGAGAACCTGCACCTAATACAAAAAAAACTAGGCCCAAATCTCCACCATGGTGGCTTGGAACCTGACTTCTTTAACAAGACTCCTAAAGCACAAGAAGCAAAATCAAGAATCAAGAAATGAGATGGAAGGGCTGGGGTTGTGGCTCAGTGGTAGAGTATTCGCCTAGCACGTGAAAGACGCTGGGTTCAATCCTCAGCATCACATAAAAATAAATAAAAATAAAGGTATTGTGTCCATCTACAACCAAAAAAAAAATTTTTTTTTTAAGAAATGGGCTGGATTCAAACTAAAAAGCTTCTTCTCAGCAAAGGAAACAATAATAATGTGAAGAGAGAGCCTACAGATTGGGAGAAAATCTTTACCACACACACTTCAGATAGAGCACTAATCTCCAGGATATATAAAGAACTCAAAAAACTTAACACCAAAAAGAACAAATAACCCAATAAATAAATGGAATAAGGAACTGAACAGACACTTCATAGAAGAAGAAACACAATCAATTAATAAACATGAAAAAAATGTTCATCATCTTTAGCAATTAGAGAAATACAAATCAAAACTACGCTAAGATTTTATCTCATTCCAGTCAGAATGGCAATTATCAAGAATACAATGGTTGTTGGCAAGGATGTGGGGAAAAAGTATACTCATATATTGCTGGTGGGACTGCAAATTGGTGCAACCACTGTGGAAAGCAGTATGGAGATTCCTCAGAGAACTTGGAATGGAACTATCATTTGACCCAGCTATCCCACTCCTTGGTTTATATACAAAAGACTTAAAAGTAGCATACTACAGTGACACAGCCACATCAATATTTAGAGTAGCTCAATTCACAATAGCTAAACTATGGAGCCAACCTAGATGCCCTCTGACAGATGAATGGACAATGGGATATTACTCAGCCTTACAGAAGAATGAAATTATGGCACGTGTAGGTAAATGGATGGAGCTGGAGAATATCATGCTAAGTGAAATAAGGCAAACTCAAAAACCCCAATGTTTTCTCTGATAAGCAGATACTGATCCATAATGGTGGGGTGGGGGTAGAAAGGAATGAAGGAACTTTGGATTGTGTATAGGGGAATGAGAGGAGGCTGGGGGGGGTGGTACAGTGGGATGAGGATGGGAAGGATGGTAGAATGAGACAGACATTATCACCCTATATACATGTATGATTACACTACCAGTGTAACTCTGCACCATGTACAGCCAGATCAATGTACACAATTTGTGTACAATATGTCAAAGTGCATTCCACTATCATGTACAACGAATAAAAACCAATTAAAAAATTTAAAAACGTTTAAAAAATTATATAGTATTTTTTTTACTTTTAAGGTTAGAAAAGATAAGCCTAAAGGTGGAATAACTAAAAAAATATATAATAATAGTGCCCTGTTTGGGGGAAGTGTAAGGAAATGGTCATTCTCACACATTGCTGAAAGACATCCCTATCAATCCATCTTGCAGAGCACTTTGGAAAGATACATTAAAATCTTTAAGAATGTACAACTACTCTGATGCAGCAATTTCATTCTAGGGCCATTAAAAAGATAAATGGGCAGATACTCCTAAATGTTCATAGAAGGATGCTCATCGAAGCACAATTTATAAGACTGAAAAATTTTAAACTAAATTTCTATAAAAAGGAATTGGTTACACAAATTATAATACATTTAATGGGAAAATGAACTTCCATGCAATCATGATAACTTCACATTTGCTCACATGTCATCTTTAAATAGAAAACACCTTAAAGCATTGAAAATTACAACACTGTATTATAAAGTACTTAGCATAGTGACTGTCACAATAAACACTCTATACAGTTTTAAATTATGTTTCATGGAAAAGTTCAAACATACAAAGATACAGAGATATAAGATGATGATCCTCCATATACTCATCACTTACCTTCAAAACTTACAACAATTTGCTATTGTTATTTTTTTTTTAAGTATAAAACGACTCCTCCCATCCCAAATCCGAGCATTCAACTTAATTTCTAACAAATGTGCAGGAATGTAACAGTCTGCATTATATAAGCACAGAAAAAATTTGCATCAAAATATTAATCATAATGAATCTCTAGGATGAAATGATGGATGATATTATTTCTCATTTTATCTATATTTCCTCATTCTTATAAAATGAACATATATGTAATTTTAATAGCTGACTAAAAAGAATTCAAGGAAATATGTAACACAAAAAGAAGCTACTTCTGAACTCTATTTTTAGATGCTAACAATATGCAAGAAATAAATTATACCAAGAATTTTTTTAAATGGGAGTGGTGATGTGTTAATATCTACCCACGGAAATTCCTGGCTTTTCTACTGTTATTGTTCAATGGTGACCTATACATCAACCAAGTGTAATGAATCAATCTTGACTAGACTCCTGACTATAAAAGTTACATCCAACAATGAAAGGAGTTTTTAGATACTGGAGAATTTGAACAAACTGGACATTAAAATTATATTAAAAAGATATTATTTTGTTATTGTAATACTGTAATTACTGTAGGTTTTTTTAAGTCCTTATCTGTTGGGAAAGATGATAATGTCTATGATTTGCTTTGTTACATCCTAGCCAAACATAAAATGTGAGGAAGAGTACACAGTTTTAGTTTTGCAAGATGAAAAAGTCCTAGAGATCTATGGTACAACCATGTGCATACAGTTAATATGAATGCAGTGTACACTTAAAAACTGCTTAGGTGGCAAATTTTGTTATGTTTTAATCACAATTTAAAAACAAAAACAAAAAAACTGGCAACATGATGGTAGATATTAGTGCTGGGTAACAAGTACACAGACGTTTATTTAAATGTTTAAATAAACTTTTTTTTTAATATTTATTTTTCAGTTTTCGGTGGACACAACATCTTTGTTTGTATGTGGTACTGAGGATCGAACCAGGGCCGCACGCATGCCAGGCGAGCGCGCTACCGCTTGAGCCACATCCCCAGCCCCTAAATAAACTTAATATACATCATCGTACATAGTGAGTCACAGAAAGGTTTAATTTTGTTTAGTTTGCCAAAAGAGACAGAGACACACATTTATAAGTGACAATTTAGTTAAACATTCAGTTTTAGTTTAAACAAAACTATCAGAAGAATAGTTCACATATTCTTAGTAGGGAAAACAGATGTTGGCTCTCTGAAGGCTGCTTATTCTAGCTCTAGTTGAATTATGGTAAATAAAAATCCCATTTTACTAACAATGAAGTTTTAATTAGACAGCTAATAATCACAATAATAATTTGAAATTGGAAAACAGCAATTTTAAAAAAGGATCTACAATCAGTAATAACACCATGGATAAATAATCGCAAACTGAAAAAATTAAGATTGCTTTTTTTGCAATCTGAAGGCTATATTTAGAATAGAACAATATCTTATAGCAATTAAGTTTGCATAGTACTTTAGCACTCAGATCAAAAAATCCTGTTGAATTTTGTTGTCCTGTACAGGCTCAGTAGCTTCCTGTACCTTAAAATATATATATTTTTTTTCCCTTGGAATTGCTATGGGTCCTCTCCTGTCATTCTGAGTAGAGTCACATACAGCAGAGCTATTCTTGATAGTTTACCTGACAGCTGACATTTCAGGAAAATGAACAAAATGTTAATACAGTATGAAGACTTAAAACAACAAATAGCCTGTTTAAAAACAAAAACAAAACTTCTGTCTAGCTCTCTTAACCAGTCTCCTCTCATTCTATAAACTGAAATAACTACTAACCTTGACAGATTGTCATATTAAACAAATAACATATAAACTGCATATAGGAAGCAGAGAAGCAGAGGTGGTGTCTAGAACATAACAGATGGTCACAAATATTCATTTCCCTCTATGTTCTCATTTTTTAATTAAAAAAGTAAGTCAGGTGTGGAAGTCAGGTGTGGTGGCGCATGCTTGTAGTCCCAGTGGCTTAGGAGGCTGAGACAAGAGTATCATAGGTTCAAAGCCAGCCTCAGCAATTTAGCAAGACTGAAAGCAACCTACTGAGATCCTGTGTCAAAAAAAAAGGGGTGGGGGGCTAGGATGTGTATTAAGCACTCTTAGGTTCAATCCCTGGTACCTCCTCTACCCCCCAAAAAAAGGAACTACAAATATCCTAAAAAGACAAATACCTAAACTAGGTATCTATATGGGTGTGTGTCTGTTTATTTGTTTATTGATGCCAGAGGTTGAACCCAGAGGCAGTTAAGCACTCAGCCACATCCCCAGCCCTTTTTTATTTTTCATTTTGAGATAGGATCTCACTAAGTGCTGAGGCTGGCTTTGAACTTGAAATCCTCCTGCCTTAGCCTTTCAAGTCACTAGGATTACAGGGCAGGCCATTATTTTTGTTTAAGCTACTAGTTCTTCATAAAAATTTCTACCACTGTTCTAAGTGTTTCTGTAACCAAAAAGATACTACTTTTAGTTACGTACACAGCAATGCAGTGTGACTCTCTCAGCTTTTGTTTCCAAACAAGCAGACCAGCTGAGCTTAGGCACCTCAGTGGAGGTATCTAATTATCAGAGAGATAAATCCAGGCATAGACAGAAGTAGAGAGAGCCAGGAGACCAATGAAAAGGAGAAAAGAGAGAAGAGTGGAAGAGAGAAGGGAAGGACAGAGAGACCAAGATTAGGAGAGTGCACCTGAGAGAGCAAAGGAGCAGGCAGTTTGGTTAGAAGAGTGAGCCTGGAGGTGTGACTGCTGCTCTGCAGGAGGGAGGGGAAGGTGTCCTGAGTATGTCTAATTGTTGAAAAGGATAGGCCCATAAGGAGAGGAGAGTGGATTTACTACACAAGAAAGAAAGCGGGCTTAGCAGAGAGAAGCTGAGAAAGAAGGAAGTTGCATTACCATAGGTCAGATTTAATCAAAACCTATCTGCCTCTCATTATGTTAAAATGTCTTAACTTACCTGAATTATCTCTGATTGTTCAGCTAGAGCCTTCCTTTGTGCCTCCAGAGAAGATACCTGTTGCTGATAAATCAAGCGCTGCTTCTCCCAGTCCAGTGATTTCTGACGAAATTCCTGAGGAGCCAATTAAGGTACTTAACTTTTAAGTGCTTCCCCTTGCTGTCACTACTTCCCAGATTCACTTTTGCTTTAATTTTTCCCCACTTCCCTGGATACACTTGCACCTTTCTCCACAGCAGGAGCCCCATTACTCACTTAGCTGACAGAACTGCAGAGCAATACTGAATTCCTCTCATACTGTGCCTTTGGATATCTGTCTTTCTAAATTTAACACCCTAATGGTGAAAAGTATGAAACACAGATGTTGAACAGAGAGTCCATAACCATCTTCACAGATTTGCTGCCACCTAAGGGTTGTTATCATTTTCTAGTGATTTTTCAGAAGACTGTTACTAAGATAACTAAAATTTCAAAATATGACTACATACACCCTCCTTATTCAAATTCTTGATTTCCAGACCCAGGAACTGAACAGATTCAAGTACATGTATGGGTAAGTCCATTGGTAGCCCAATCCTTCTCAGTATTTAAGTCTTAGGAACCAAGTAGATTCAGATAACACAATATCCTTAATAGACAAATCTTTATTACCTCAACAGAAGATCTTGAATAACATGGGAATTCTGACTAAAATTTTATTTATAACCCAAAACTGAAGAGTTCAAAATTAATGCTGGATCAGCAGCAACTCCAGATTGCATGATCAAGAAAAATAAACCCAATCTTTATTAAATGGGGTACATCAAAGGGAAAAAAAAACTATCAGGGTCCCTTCTATGAGGGTCCTTTAGGACCTCAACTCTAGACATCTCATACTCCTTAGGATAATTATTGATAATCAGATTTTTTATATCCTCGCAATCATTCTATTATACATACCAGTACTCATGTGGGTGCTGGGGATACAATGTTTAATAAACAAAATCCTAGCCAACTCAATTGAAGGGCAACATATAACACATTCTTCATACAGTACATTATATGGCAATTTGTTTTTTGGAGAAAACAGAGCATAAAATGTTCAGAGATGGGGGTTGTAATTTTTTAAAGGGGCTAGCCAAACTGAGTAAATAATATTTAAGTAAACATCTAGGGCCATGAAGAAGAAGCTGTACTATTCCAGGCAGAGGGAACAGCCTTGAAGTGGGAACATCCTGATGTGTTTAAGGAGGCTGGTATGGTTGGAAAGGAATGACTGAAAGAGAAAGTAGCAGACAAGATCAGAGAATTAACAGGAAATGAGGCATGTACAGAATTATAACTGGCTTTTAAGAGAAGCTACTCGAAGGTTTTTGTATAGGACATGATTTAACTTTCACTACAACAGAATCACTCTGGTTATTGTGCTGAGAAAAGAAAGGTCAAGAAAGCTACAAAAGAAAGAACTGGGAAACTGAGAAATGGAGCTACCATCCTGAAATGGCAAATGGTGTTGGGGAGATGAAGAAAAAAGTCAAGACCTTTACTTTGGACATGCTAAGATTGACACAGTTCTAGACATTGTAGTGGATATGTAAAACAGGTAGTTTAATGTTACTCTGTAACAACGAGGAGAGATCACAATCAGGTATTTGGGAATTGTCAACATACACGATGTTAAAGCTATAAGACTGAAGGAGACCATCAGGGGAGTGAACATAGATATAGACAGACAGACAGATGAGTGTGTCAGAAGATGAGTGTGACATACAGAAGAAAATGTGATGTTTCTCAAAGCCAAGTCAAGAAAGTGTTTTGAGGAAGAGGGAAAGACCAGCTGAGTCTAATGCTGCAAAAATAATGAGGATGCTGAGGAGTGGCCACAGGCTTTAGGAATGTGGAGGCCTCCATGCAAATAGCTTCTAAAACACAAGGAGAAAAAAGCTTTACTGAGTATGTGCAAGAAAGTTGGCAGATTATTATTTTTTATTTGTTCTTTTTATATATACATGACAGTAGGTGTATTTTAACATATACATATTTGGAATATAACTTTAAAATACCCCCCGCCTCCAAAAAAAAGAAAGAAAAACTGGGAGAAAAGAACTGGAGACAAGATTAGGTGCCTGAAGTGATTTAGCTGTAAAATGAAAAAGAAAGATGAGACAGAGGAGGGAGGGAGGGGTCAAGAGAGGTTATTTGAGAGAAATCTGGATGCTCGTGGAAAAGATCCAATAAGGCAGATTCAGAAGAGAGAAGGAAAATTGCTACAGGACGTCTTGGGTGGAGGAGAGGGAAGGCACAGCCAGTTCCTCCAGTAGGGAGGGAAGGCAGGGCACCTGGGCACTGACACAAGTAGGTGGGTAGACACAGCGTTAGAAGTCTGAACAGAAAGGAAGCTATCACTTGAAGGTGAGGACATGGGAACAAGTGTGGAAAGACTGAAGAGAAAAGAAGTATGAAAGAGTCACTGTGGAAACTTGGGAGACAAAGAGGAAATACAGTATGATTCCAGGTAGTAGTAGGAGTCATTTCAGTTAAATGACTATGAATTTAAACCTTTTTTTTTTTTTTGAGAGAGAGAGAGAGAGAATGAGAATTTTTTAAAAATATTTATTTTCTAGTTTTCGGCGGACACAACATCTTTATATGTGGTGCTGAGGATCGAACCCGCGCTGCATGCACACCAGGCGAGCGCGCTACCACTTGAGCCACATCCCCAGCCCCGACTATGAATTTAAAATAAGGTCCTCCAGCATGGTTAGGTTCAGCCACTTGTGGCAAGCAGAGTGGGCAGAAAGGCAGAATTAACTAGAGCTGTGGTTTTGACAAGCAAAAGGAATGAAGTGAGAGAGGGTCATAGAAGATGGAGGGGAATATAAGGAATATAACCATGAACTTCACACTGGATAAGGACTCTTAAGTGAGAGCACAGTAGACACGGAGCAGTGAAATATACCACAATTCAATCATTTTAAGGAATGGGTAATGATTATTAAGTATCAAAGGATTAAAGGAAATGAGTTGAAAGGATAGAAATGGTGGCTAAAAATGAGATTCTAAAGAGATTGCAAACACTGGTAAAGACAAGGAATGACAAGAGGAAAAAATGAATGAGACAAGGAAGATATCAATATATGTATGAAGGCTGGGAGCAATGGCGAACACTTAGAATCTAAGAAACTTGGAAGATTGAAGCAGGAGGATCACAAGTTCAAGGCCAGCCTCAGCAACTTAAAAGAGACCTTTAGCAACTTAATGAGACCCTGTCTGGAAAAAAGAGAGAGATACTGGGTTTAATCCCCAGTTACAAAAAAGGAAACAAGAAAGAAAGAATAGGATGCCAAGAAACCCAAGATCACGGTATTAGAAGCATCATCCTTGTAGACAGTGAAATCATCAAGAGCTTTGATAGGTTATATTATACGTACACTGGTGGGTGGTATGGGTTGATGACATGAACATTAAAAGTGGGGTTTCGGAGGTAGAAAAAGAACAGAAAGGTCAGGAAGTAGCAATGAGGAACAAGAAGGATATAGGAATTCGGGGGAGAAAGTATCAATGAAAAGGGCCAGGGGAGAGCAATATTTGTGTTGAACTGTTCTAAAATTAGAATCAGCTAGGGAAGCTGGACAAAATGCAGATCCCTAGATCCCGTGCCATACTCCTAGAAGGGAATTTTAGAAAGCCTGAAAGACTGAGTGATTCTTAGGTACAGTGAAGAACTAATGAGAAGACAGATGTACAAAGAGGGGCAGTCCTTCCATTCTCAGCAGTGCTGCTCCTTCCATTCTCAGCAGTGTTGACTCACCACCCCCTCTTAGGTCCTCTGGAGCCAACAAACACAATAGCCATGGAGTTACTCAGTAAAAACAAAATCAGGAAAAGTGGAGATGAATACCTTGCTCTATCTAAATGGGAACTGAGAATAAACAATCTGATATACAGAGCACTATGCAGAAAAAAAAAAAAAAAAAAAAAACGTACTTTCAGTATTTACTAAGCCCCTTCTCTACCAGCTGCTTGAGATACAGTAAGTGAGACAAGGATGCTGCTAATGGAGGACCGCCAGATACTGGAGATACTGGGTACAATACTCCTTTCTAGGATATAGTCTCAGACATGGTTGCGATCTCTGGTCCCTGTTGCTTAAATGCTAGTTTCATGCTCCATCATTTTGACAACCAAACAAAAAAATGTCTCTATACATTCCAAAAGCCCTGTAAGGGTACTACTGCGCTGTTGAGTATTACTGATCACCAGTAACCCCATTAACCACAGGGAACCAGGTGATGATAGGAGGTAGAGTGGTTCACCCTCCCACCATTGAAATAGCTCAGTGGCAGTCCTGGAGATGGCAGAAAATTGGTTTCAGGAAACAGCACCATTAGAAACAGCATTTTCCTACATGAAGGCTGAAGTCACTATTGTGATTATTACATACCTCTATTTTTCCAGTTAACCTCTCAATCTCAGTCCGATCCTCCCTGTGATTTTTGGTATTTCCTCTGAATTCCCTTATTTGTTTTTTCTGCAGCTTCTCATAGCTTCTTTTCAGTCTGCCTAACTGTAGACATAGTTATTTAAAATTATTTATTCAAATTTATTTAAAATTTAAGAATTAGTATACAGTGGCAAGGCCACAAATTGGTATTATGAAAGCAAGAGCAGTGCTAACCAATACTACTGAAAATAGACTGAGAACATATTAGATTTGCAATTGAAATACAAAACTGAAACTTACATATGAAAAATAAACTCTAATAAAAAGAGAAAAATAATTTTAAAGAAAATATTAGGTTTTATAACATTAAGCTTGCACTTAAAGACCCTACCACCCACTTCCACCATAAAAACAGCAAATAAAAATTATTTTTCTTTTCTCTAGGTCTATGGTTCTCAAGCCAAAGTGCTGTGGGGCACTGATAATCAGTAATAATTAAACCAGAATAAAAGCAGTTTTTCCCAAATCTAAGTAAAATTGAATTAATGGATAGAATTTTCTTATTCCTAAAATTCTGCTTTTGATCCTCCATTATTTAAAATCTATCAAGTGATTTAACTCAAAAAATCAAAATATTAAAATTTTTTGCAATATTTCACAGAATTATATAAAAATATTCTATTATCTTCATATACTCAAACAAGAAACATATTTTATAATTCTTGTTCTAGGCAGTATTGAACAAATAATCAGGCAGGATTTTTTGCCTGGATTTAAGAACAGGGAAATAGATCTCTAGCCCTGTACTTCCCATGGAATAAGTACTTTCAATTTTACGGTAGAAACTGACTCTCATTAACAAAATTCTCAAGGACTAAAGAGACAACTAAACAACATATATTAGAACTAAAATCTCACTTCTTCGTGTAGTTTCTTTAACTCTTGCTTGTACTCCATGGCCATCTCTTGCTTGATTTTTTCATGGTCTTCTATCTGCTGCTTCAACAATCCAACCTAAAAGGAGATAGATGATAGTACTTTTTATTATTAGCTTTGAAACAATAGCCCTGAACATAAAAGTAGGAAATAACCTTTGTACTTACTTTTAAACAAGTTTCAAATGTATAGAACGTACATACGCTCCATGTATGTTTATATATATTGTATATATTTTCAAATATCTAGCTATATTCAATAATTCATAACACACTCCCCCAAAAATGGAGAACAAACAACTGTTCTAGAATTTCCAGGTTTAGATGAAAATTCACATTGTCTATTTGATTTATTCTCCCCAATCTTTTTCATAAGAAAAACTGATGAAAACAATTTAAAAATATAAAGTTTTTTAAATTTTAGAAACCAAGAATGCTTTACATTAAAAAAGTCTATAAGGGTCTGGGGTTATGGCTCAGCGGTAGAGCACTCGCCTCATACATGCAAGGCCCTGAGTTCAATCCTCAGCACCACATAAAGATAAATAAATAAAATAAACGTATTATGTCCAACTACAACTAAATAAATAAATCAGGTCCTCTTTAATGAAGAGAATTTAATCAAAAACAGATCAAAGATTTTAATAAATATCCTTTCAGCATCTATGGAGATGATAACAAGACTTTTTCCTCAGCTTTATTAGTAAATAAGTTAGATTAGTTGATTTCTTTTGTTGTTTTTGTTCTTTTTAGTGACACATGACAGTAGAGTCAATTTTGACATATCTATACAAACGTGAAATGCATCATATTCTAATTAGGATCCCAGTCTTATGTATGTACATGATGTGGAGATTCACTATGGTGTATCCAGCAGTACTTCTCTTCACAACCAATTAGAATTTCAGTTACAGACAAAAGGAGCTGGAGAACAGGGGCCTGGAGATAGTAATCTCAATCACAATATAGAATAGTAATTCAAAACCAAACAAACAAACAAAAAACTAAAAATAAACTTATAAGACTAAGAAGTTAATACAATTTCAATAAAAAAAATCCTAGTATTTTTTTTGAACTTGAGAACGTATTCTAAAATTCAAACTAAAGAATATTAAATGTACTCAATAAAAATGGAAGAAAAAACTACTAAGTGAATATTTACCAAATTTCTGGATAAGAGGAAACTTTCTAGCTTAAAGCAAATGTAAAAGTAATTTTAAAATGATGGATATGACTGTGTAAAAATGTAAAACTTCCACATTTTTAAAAATCCAAGTAACAAAATTAAAAGAGTAAGTTAAACTTACTCTTATATACTAATCAAAGGGCTTTAAACTTTTAATATATAAGTAAACTTTTACAAATCAAATTTAGGAAATTACTAAGCTTTCAATAGAGTAATAACATAAGAAAAATGATTCCTACAAAACCTAAATGACCAGTAACCAAAAGAAAATTACAAAAATCAATGGATACAATCAAAGCACATTATATTCATGTATGGAAATGTCACAATGAAACCCATTAATTTGTATAAACAATATGTGCTAATAATTTTTAAAAATGTTTAAAAAATGCCATTGGGCATTTTATGTCTATCAAATTGTAAAGATCTCATAAAATATGATTTACATAAGCCAGTTATTTAGAATCAAGTACCCACAGAGTGTTTAGAAAAATGCAAAGTACAATAACCTTTCTAGAAACCTTTCTATATTAATACTCATAGAAATAGTAAGCATTCATCTGTTCAACACAAATTGAAAAGCCTTAATTATTCATATTTCCTAGCTCATATCTGCTTGAGGATACAAAATTAGCAAGTGAAGGAACAAGAGGTAAGTACAATGATCAGTAGAAACGTACAAGATTTTTCAGCACAAACAGAAGAAAGGAAAGAATCAGATTACCATTATAGTAGACCTGTGGTATCTATCTACTAAAACACATAACTCACCACCAAAAGAACCACACACACACACACAAACTTCCTTAGACTTTCAATAGCTATGACCCTTTGGCCCTCTGTCACATTTAAGATAGGACAGGCCTACAGAACCTTCAAAGCTTTGAGTGATTTTATAAGACCTATTAACTGACCATGGAATCCTCAAACCCAGCAAAAATTCTTTGACCAAGGTTTTTAAAGTCAAAGGCGAAGGGAGAAAACAAAACAAAACAAAACAAATAACCCATCACTTTCCACTCTACAATATTTCACGATCCCTCTTATTTGGCTCCTCATCTATGTCCCAAAAGAACTCAGATCCCAAAGAGAGGGTTTGCTGGCATGACCTTACAACCCATTTGAAGATGCCTGCCCTTGATAGTCTCTCCTTCCTCAGATTCTTGGCATAATGTGACATGTGGATTCCCTGAAGAGCACAGAAGAGGTTCTAGTTCAATCTAAGTTTCTCTGACCTCTTAGCAATTGGATCTCTTCATCCACCACTAACAGGTTAAATAAATACCCAAATTACACATAGCCTACCTATCAAATAAAGAGAGGCAGAAAGACAAAATATTTTCAAGACAAAACAGCAATAGAGAATCTCCAGGTAATTATCCTAATAAATAAGGAAATGCAGATGACAGAGTGACAAAGTCTAAAGAAACTCAGAGAAAAAATACAAAGATACTAACCAATGAGTGCATATTAGATTTGCAAACTAAAATGCCAGAACAAACCCTCCAACTCCAACTGAAATCTCTTTTCAATACACTATACAGTTAAAGTTAATAGCAAGTCCATCCCAAAACTGTACTAGAGAGTATGAGTATAAGAGAGAGAGAGAGAGAGAGAGAGAGAGAGAGAGAGAGAGAGAGAGAGAATGTGTGTGTTTGTGTGTGTGTGAAATCTGGAAAATTTATTCTGAAAAAACACACCAAAAGCAACATGTAGAATTTGCTCCCCTCTTCCAGAAAATCATATTGACACTGGAAAGGAAAAATTGAGACCTTCAATTTCCAGTTCATTGTATTATTAATTATAATGTAACACTAAATCATTGATCAATAACAGAAGTGAGAATATCAACTGTTAATGAAGTTAACATGACCAAGATAGTCACAGAACTTCTAGTCCTTCACATTACTCTGTTTTTACTACTTTCTAGAGTAAAAGAAGTTAAAAAAATTTATAAAATTTATTAATATAAAAAAAACAATTAACTAAGTAAACAAGGACAAACATACTTTGTATAAATATAAAGATAAATGCAAAAATTGGCAAGAATTTTAGTATGTAAGGGGGAAAGGAAGCATGATAAATCATGTAATTCTCAGAAGTTACCATTGCTATTAGTAATTTCCAAACTTTTCCAGGCCCAAATGGAGGGGGAAAAATGCATGTTTTCAACCACTCAAATAGGAACTGGCTACTAGTTTATTTTTAAATAAACTTTAACTGAAAGAAATAAATACACAGAAAAGTTCAGCAGAGAATAATCCTCTCAATTTTGGCCACCATTCCAAGCAGACTGCCTCCTCCTCTGCAATAGTCACTGCCTCTTTCTCCATAGGTAACCACTACTCTGACTTTGAATATTCTCAGTCAGTTTTGCTTTGTCTCTTTTCTTACTTTATATAAATGATGCCATCATACACACAGAATAATGATTCCATACATACGGTGTGTTCTCCGGGGCTGGTGCTTTCACTCAACATGATGTTTTTAAGAGTCATCCATACTGCTGCCTGGAGCAAAAGCTCATTCTTTTTAATGCTATATTGTCTTCTACTGTATGGATACATAACTTAAAAAATCTTTTTTATCATTCGTGGACATGTGAGCTATATTCAGCTTCGAGTTACTAAGAATAGTGCTGTTAGGAACAGAAGTACCACATATTTGTATTAGGAGTAGAACTGCCACATTGTAGTGTAACTTCAGTAGATAACTGGCAGTTTTCAAAAGGGATTATACTAATTTACATTACCACCAATAATGTAAATTCCAGCTACTTCATGTTCTTCTGATAACTCACTATTCATAGTTTTTTAACTTTTAGTCATTCTGGTGAATATCTAGTGGTATCTTGCACTTTTAATTTGCATTTTTCTCATAACCAGTGAAATGGAGCACTTTTTTACATGCTTATTAGCCATTTCAATGTTTTCTCCAGGTAATTATGAAATGGCTATGAAAATTTTTTTGCCTATTCTGCCATACAGTTAACCTCTTATTAAACTAAAGAAGTTTTAGCTGGGTTAGCTGGGCACCTTGACACATGCCTGGAATTCCAGTCACTAGGGAGGCTGAAGCTGGAGGATCACAAGTTTGAGATCAGTCTGGGTAACTTAGCAAGACCCTGTCTCAAAATAAAAAATAATTTCAAAAGGGCCGGGGATGTAGCTCAAGGTACCCTTGGTTCCATCCCCAGTACCACAAAATAATAATAATAACTTTATCTATTCTTTGTTGCTATGCATTGTAAAAAGGTTTGTGATTTTAACATAGTCCAAAATCAAACCATTAACCTTTTCCTTTACAATTATTGTTTAAAAAATCTTTTCCCTATCCCCTCATCACATATTTCTAACATATTTTCTAAAATCATCTTCTAGAATATTTTTAAGCATTTCATATTAAAATCTATAATCCATCTACAACTGAATTTGGTGTATGATACAAAGTAAAAGTAAAAAATCTTTCTTTTGTACCCCATTTTACTATTGTTGTGCCATTTATGGAAAAGAATCCCACTACCCTTCAGTATTGTCATTAATCAAATGTTCACATGTGAGGTCTCTCTATTATGGAACCCGATTCTGTCAAACTGTGTGTTTTTCTATCCTTGCAATAATAACACAAGATTATACTAGAAAGGAACCACCATATGAGCCAGTTTGAGTATTGCTAAGTTACCCAGACTGATCTCAAACCCACTCCTTAGTATTTATCCAGAAGAACTAAAATCAGCATACATGCATACCAATGTTTACAGCAGCACAACTCACAATAGCCAAGATATGGAACCAGCCTAGGTGAATAAGGCTGAATGAATAAGGGAACTGTGGTACATATTGCGTATACACAATGGAGTTCTACACAGGCATGAAGAAGAATGAAATTATGTCATTTGCTGGTAAATGAATGGAACTGGAGAACATTATGCTAAGTAAAATAAACCAGACTCAGAAAGTCAAGGGTTTTTCTCAAAAGTGAAAGCTAAAGAGAAAAAAGGAACTTAGATTTCGTGAAAACAAAAGGGAGATCAGTAGAGTAGAAGCAGGGGATCAATGAGGGGGTGGAGAAAAGGGGGAAGAACTAGGGAATGAAGTTGACCAAATTATACTAGGTACATATCATAAATATACCACAATATATTCTAACTTTAAATAAAACTTTAATGCATTAATTTAAAATAAATATAGATAGAAAGAAGGAAGACCAAGAGAGTAAAGGAAGAGGGGGAGGGGGAAGGAAGAGGGAGGGAAAGGGGTACTACTGGGGGCTGAAACGGAGAAAACTATGTTACATGCATTTATGAATGTCAAAATGAACCCTACTATTAGGATAATGCACTAAATATTTTAAATATTCATCTAAATAATCATACTGTCTCATACTAAATCTTCCAACTTAATTCCTCATCAAAATGTCTTGGTTACTTCTATACACATTTTGGAATTACCCTTGTCAGTTTTCATTTGAAAATACATTGGGATTTGATTAGAATAACAACTAAATATCTCTATATATCAATTTTGGTAAAACCAATACCTTTAAAATACTGAGTTCAAGAATATACTCTAGTCCTTTCATTTATTTCAGCTTTAGCTTCTCCCCATAATTTAGAGTTTTCTTTATGACTTTTTTTTTTTTTTGGAGGGGGGGGGGGGCATTGACCAGGATGAACTCGGGAGCACTCAACCACTGAGCCACATCCCCAGCCCTATTTTGTATTTTATTTATAGACATGGTCTCACTGAGTTGCTTAGTGCCTCGCTTTTGGTAAGGCTGGCTTTGAACTTGTGGTCCTCCTGCCTCAGCCTCCCAGCTTCTGGGATTACAGGCAGATGCCACAGTGCCAAACTTCTATATGACTTTTATCTCTCAGATTTACTATATTTGGTGCTTTTTCTGTTACTCTTATCAATGATATCATTTTAAACATCTTTTCTAACTGCTTTTTGCTGATAAAGAGAATTCAATTAATTTTTATAGAGTAACCTTGAATTAAGCAATCTGTTATATTCATTTATTCTAAAAGTTTGTAGATTCTTTGGATTTTCTATGTATACAAATAAGTTAGGTACTAATTATAACAATGGCATTTCTTCCTCCCTAATCCTTATAGTTTTTATTTATTTTTTCTGGCTTTACTGCACTGTCTAAACCTCCACTAATTACAATGATGGAAAAACAAAGTAGTGATACTGGGCATCCTTGATTCATATACAATCTCTGAAATAAAGCTTTTGATATTTTAAAGTTACTTGCTACATGTTTCTTTTATAATCTTTTATCAGATTAAGGAAGTTTTAGTTCTAGTTTGCTGAGTTATACTGATTACAAATGGTAAACCAACCTTGAATTTCTAGGCCAAACCTAACTTGATCACAATATGATACCCTTCTCATATATTGCTACATTAAGTTTGCTAATATTTTCTTTCAGTTTTAAACCCACGTTCATATGAAATTGGCCCATAATTTTCTTTTCCTGTTATGTCCTTATTAGGTTTTGAAACCAAGATTATGCTGTTTTATAAAAGGAGTTAGGAAAATCTTTCCTTTTTTCAGCCCTCTGAAAAATTTTTTATACAACCAGTGTCTCAGTCAGCTTTTTTCACTGCTGCAACCAAAACATCTGACAAGAACAACATTTAGAGGAGTAAATGCTTATTTAAGGCTCACACTTACAGAGGTCTCAATCCACAGGCAGTCAACACTCAAGCTCTAGACCCAAGGTGAGGCAGGATATCATGGTGGAAGGGCATGAGGAGGAAAGCAGCTCAGAACTCGGCCACCAAGAAGTAGAGAGAGACTTCAGCTCACAAAATCTATTCTTAGCTCACAAAATATATTCCCAAAAGGCACGCCCCAATGGCTCACTTCTTCCAGCCACACTGTACTGCCTAAAGTTATCACCTATTTAATACCTATCAGAGGATTAATGCGCTGATTATGTTAAAGAAATTTTAACCCAAGCATTTTACCTCTAAATTTTCTTGCATTTTCTTTCTCAGACATGAGCTTTTGAAGGACACCTCACATCTAAACCATAACAACTAGTGTTACTTAATCCTTATAATGTCTAGTAGAATTCACCACTGAAGCCAATTGGGACTGAAAAATTTCTCCATCAGAGTTTTCAATGACAGATTTAGTAAGTGGGATACTATTCACATGTTTCAACTTTTCTTGTGTGCTATACTTTTCTAGGAATTTTTCTATTACATCTAAATTTTCTATTGTCATTCACATTATCCTCTTATAGCATTTACACTAAATAGGCTCTATAGTGGGTTTTCTTTTTAAATGCAAACATTAGTTATCATTTTCTTTCTTCATTAGTCTTATCAAGTTTATCACTTTTATTAAATTGTTTCCTAAGAACCAATCACGGCTTTGTTCATCCTCTCTTATACATTTCTATTTCATTAGTTTCTATTCCTATCTCCACTGTATCTTTTCTTCTTCTTTCTTGGCCTTTATTTGCTGTTATTTTTTTCCCTAATATCTATTTCTATCTCTCTAACTGCCCCACCCCACCCCCAGCCTGAACACAGGGCTTTGTGCATACTAGACAAGCGCTCTATCACTGAGTTATACCCCCAGCCAATTTTTTCTAATTTTAGATCACTGCTTTTCAATATTTCTAATCTCTCTATATGTAACGTGTGTATACATACACATACACATACACAAACACACACTTTTGTTTTTGTGTTGCTGGAACTGGAGATTGAACCCAGGGCGTTGCGATGCTAAGCATATGCTCTACCAGTGAAATACATACACTCCCAGCCTCCATAAGTTTTGATACACAGAAAGTTGGCTTTCATTCAATCTAAAATTATTTTCTAATTTTCACTGTGATGTCTTCTTGACTCATGAATAATCAAACACTTGAGAATTTTCTGGTTGTGTTTTGTTGTTTTGATTTTTTTTTTTGTTCAAAAATATAAGTCAATTCTTTGAAATATGTTGTGAACTGCTTTATGGTTGTAGTGGTAAATATTTTCTTGAAAAGAATGTGCACTTGGCAGCAATTAGGTACAATCCTCCATTTAGACTAATTAGGTCAAGTTTATTAATCTTGATTACATCTAATTTTGTCTACTTGTTCCATCAATTATTGAGAGTTGTATTAAAGTCTTCTATAATCATAGATTATAGATTATCACCACGAATTTAATTATTCCCTAAATTCTGTCCATTTTTACTTTGTATATTTTAAGGCTATGTTATTAAGTACTTATAAAATTGAAACAACCAAACCAAATGAACTGATTCCTTCATGATTTTAAAATGTCCCTAGATCTCTAGCCTTGCTATAGGCCCTAATGTTTACTTTGTCTCATGCTCAGTTTTCTTTTGGAATTCTTTCATGGAACATCATTTCCAAATTTTTATTTTCAAACATTGTTGTTGTTTTTAATTTCCTTCTTCCTAAATTCTTTAGTCTTAGCAAGCTCTTTCCCTAATCTCTCTAGATGAAACATATCTCGCTGACTTTCACAGCCTTCCCTATTTTTTCATATATGCTTTTTATGGGTATAAATTTCCCTCTGAGACATTTCAACCGCATCCTACAAGTTTGCTGTATTTTCATTATCTTTCCATTAAAAGTATTTTCTAATTTCCATTGTGACTGCTTCTTTGATCCATGAATTATTCAGAACTTTGTCTTAATTTTCAAATATATACAGATCTCTCAAGTTATCTTTTTCTAACTTGTCTCTGCTATGTTCAAAGGAAACATATCTATAATTTCAAGGCTTTGAATTGCATTGAAATTTACTTTTTGGCCCAGGATATGGTCAATTTTGTTAAGAGATCTGTTTGTGTTAGAAAAGAATGTGTACTCTGCAGTTCTGTTGTGTAATATTCTATAAATTGGGTCAAGTTTGTTGATCATGCTGCTCAAATCTGTATTCTTAATGATGTTTGTCTCTTCTTCCATCAGTCACTAAAAAAAATGTCAAAATCCCAACTAAGATTGTAGCTTCATCTATTTCCCCTTGTAGTTATGACACTTTCTGTATACATATGAGGGATAGAGGAAAAGAAAGAATTTTATTTTAAAACTATTTATACATACTTACAGAATGTTTCAGAACTGTCCCTCTGAGGGATGGAAAGCTGGAGATTTTATCCACTTATTTCAGTGCCTCCACTCCTTGGCTTGCCCTGAAGTGCTAACTTCCCTACACTTCTGGATTTCACCTGAGCAGTTTCCAAGGACCCAGAGAGAGAAGCATAGTGTGGTGGAATGCTGGCTATGCACAGGAAGCTGCACACAGCAGCTAAAATAAAAGCAGGAGCAAAAAGGATGTGATACGGGGCACGAAGAATGTCCATAATAATTACACACCCTGAAATTTCAAAATTTGTCATTATGAAGTGCTTCTCTTCACCTGTAATAATATTCTTTGCTTCTGCTTCAAATATCCTTTTTCTGATTTGAATATCACTACACCACCTTTCTACATCAAGTGTTTTCAAGGGATATAATTTTATTTTACCTCTTACTTCCAACCTTCTTATGCCTTTATAATTATCAAAAATAGTAATTAATTATTTTAACTCAGTTTACCCATTTTATCTTTTAATAAGGCCAGCTACAGCATTTATATTTAGCAGACCTGTTTAGAATTAAATCTATCATCTTAGTACATTTAAATTTGTACTTAATAAGCTGTGTACTTTCCTCCCTCCTGATGTACCTTCTTTGAGACTAATTACTTTTTATCATTCCATTTTTCTCCTTCTATTAGTTTGGAAGGTATACTCTACATAGTACATACTTTCAATGGTTTACACAAAGTTAAAACATGGTTTTATCACATAACAAGTTGTTTCAGTTATTAGCCTTTTCATCAATGTGAAGAAAACACCAGACAAGACCAAGTTAGAAAAGGAAGTTTATTTAGGACTCATGGTTTCAGAGGTCTCTGGTCCATAGATGGCCAACTCCACTGCTCTGAGCCCAAGATGAGGCAGCACATCACAGCAGAGGGGCCTAGAAGAGGAAAGTTGCCCAGCTCCTGGCGGATTCAGAAAGCAGAGAGGAGCGAGATGGGATGCAGGGCATGCCCCCAGTGAACCACCTCTTCCAGCCTCGCCACACCTGCCTACAGTCAATCCATTCAAACTAGGATAGACTGATTAGATTGCAGCTCTCACGCTCGAATCATTTTACCTCTGAATGTTCCTGCATTGACAGGAGCTTTTGGGGTACACCTCGTGTCTGAACCATAACACAATCCGAATGTTAATTAGCAGTTTTACCAATTCCCAGGCAATCCAAGTACTACAGAAAGACTTAAATTCATTTGTTCCTAACTTGAATCAAATATGCCATCACTGCCACCATAATTCCACATATACGTTAAACTCAAAAGTCTAACGCTGTTGTATAAAGTCAATATTCATTTAAATTTACCCATATGTTTACTGTTGTTTTCTCTTTCTTCCTACAACTCTGACCTTCCATAAGGGATATTCTCCTTCTACCCGAAGAACATTCTTTAATATCTCCTGATATATGCTTTGTGACAAATTCTGAAAATGTCTGTTTCATCTTTATTTTGGATATAGAATTCTGATTTGGCAGGGAGGAAAGGTCATTTTCTCTCCTTTTTGATATTATTCCATTGGGTTCAGGTTTCACTGTTTTGGCTGACAAGTCAGCTGTTCAGATTGTTTATAGATCATTTTTCTTTCATTGCTTTTCAGATTTTATCTTTGTCTTTAATTTTCAACACAAATAAACCTTTCTTTTTATTTATCTTGCTTAAGATGCTTGGCCTTCTTGTGTGGTGGGTTAGTCAGCTTTTCATCGCTGTGACATACACCAAGAGAAAAACAACTTAAAGGAGAAGAGATTTATTTTGGCTCACGGTTTTAGCAATTTCAGTCCATGGCTGGCCAGCTTTGGTGCTCTGGACCTGAGGTGAGGCAGACCTTCATGGCAAAAGGGCCTGGCAGAGGAAAGCTGCTCAACTCAAAGTAGCCACAAAGCACAGAGAGAGCCAAGAAGGGGCCAGGGACGAGAGGTAGTCCCAAAGGCATGACTCCAGTGATGCTCCATCTGCCCACAGTTCTCACCACCTCCCAGTAGTCTGTTCAAATTGTTAATCCATAAAATGAATTAATTCACTAGACCAGAGAACTCTGAAACCAAGAGTCCTCGTGATCCAATCATATCCAGAAAGCCCTATCTCCGAACACTGCTGTATGGGGAACCACGCCTTCAAACACAAAACTTTGGGGAACATTCCACACCCAATCAAAACATTCACTTTTGGCAAAATTGGCCAATATCTCTTCAAATATCACTTGTGCCCATTCACATTCTTCTTTCTCCTTCAAGGATTCTAAAAATACTTATGTTACACCTTCTCATAGCATCCTCTTTCTCTTATGCTTTCATATACACTTTCTATGTTTTGTGCTTCATTCCAGACATTTTCTTCTTGTCGTAGCTTCCAGTTCATCATGATCTCAATCTTTAAGGCCTCATTTCACTTTTTGTATAGTTTTCAATTCTTTCTTGAAACCCTCAATTTTAGTAACACTATAAACTCTGAGCAGGATAATGCCAATATCTAGATTTGTCATAGGTCTGTTTCTATTTTCTATTGTTTCTACTGTTTGTCATTCTTGTTGTCTTGTGTCCTTGTGCATCTGGAGTTAGTTTCTGAGTGTGTACTATGCATTGTATTTGCACAATTATTTGAAGAATTACGTTGAAACCTAGAATGGTGTATTCTTCTTTGGAGAAAAATTTGAGTTTGTTTCTTCCAGGTTCCTGGAAGCCCCAGCACTTTAGAGATGCCCAGGGAGAACAGCACTCTAAGATCACCTTAAACTGATTTCAGTGATTTAAATGTCTGAAGCTGAATGGTATTTTCAAAAGGATCTATTCTGTATCTGGTCCATTCTGGGCCCATAACTAAACTACGGAAGGGTTCAGAGCCACCACGATACATCAAAAAATTTAAATACTTTTGAGTGGCCATTATCAATCAGGCACTGCTATATAAATAAAATTAAATCTTCACATTTAATGTTTACATTTATAGTAAATTAAAAAAAAAGAGGAGGGGGAAAAGTTAAATGCTGTTAGAGGAAGAATTTAGAGAAATGGGAGTCAAGTTTTGCGCGCACACACACATGGGGACAATGCTTGAGATCAAACTCGGGTATCACATGTGCTAGGCAAGCATTCATTCTACCACTGAGCTACATCCTCGATCTTCAATCCTAACTGATCATTTTATTTATATGATTCATATTTTTCAAAGCCATTTCATATACAATAACTCAATCTTTACAACAATACTGTAATGTAAGGATTAAATCCAAATTTTGCACACAATAAAACAGGCTCAAAAAGGTTAAATGACTTGTCTAAAACCAGTCAGCTAAAAAGAGGCAGAGCCAGAACTCCAAATTCCTTAATTTGTTCTGTAGGAAGTTAGAAGAAAACAGCAGCAAAAACATCCTTTAAAACCAACCCAATCCCAACACCATAATCATAAAACTCATAAAGCATTCACTTTCAATTGCCTGTACTAAATGCTCTTCCAAGTATGTTCTGTAGGTGGCTGGAGCTGGTTGGACAGCAAATGAAATGACAAAAACTTAAGTTTTAATTTGTAGTTCTTATATCATGTACTGCTCAAATCAGTTTATGATACACTTGAAAGAATTGTTTTAACAAAACACAATTTCACAAACTCCACAGAATAGATGTCCATTGTTATTAGCATTTGATAACAGTACATTACTTCTAGAAATTTTATCAATTTTAAGCATTCCAATCAATGAAGAAATTGACCAAGCTGCAATTCTAAATTTCTTAATATGTCCCCATGCCAAATTTGTAATCTTCAAATCCTTACCATCTAATCTATCTATACAGTCCTTTAACTTCTCTACAAATCAGTAAACAATGACACTAATATCCATCAAACCAAGCTAGATGAACAAGTTCAAACCTGGCCTAGAGTGACTAAATAGTCTCATAATCTCAAATACAGGAATTTCTTTAATGGGTTTCTAACAAAATAAACAACTTATGTATTGCTTTGAACCAAAGTGCCAGCCAACTATTAAAGATTCTCTTGAAAAGTATGAAATATTTTTATCAAGCATAGCCCTTTCCATTTTACATGAAGCATTTCTAAATTACTTTTTTAAAAAAATTTTTTAGTTGTCAATGGACTTTTTTTTAAATTTATATGTGGTGCTGAGAATTGAACCCACTGCCTCACATATGCTAGGCAAGCACTCTACCACAGAGCCACAACCCTAGCCCCTCTTGGTAAGAGTCATCACCCAAATCACAACTCAATGTGTGCCATTCATGGAAGTGTACCTGAGTAAGCTGACAACAGCCTTGACGAGTAGTGACCCTATAGTAGCTAACATAGATCAACAGAATGGGGCTTGGGATTACTGCTTGCCTCAGTCATTTTGAGACTGACATTGACTCCCTCAGTCATTTTGAGACTGACATTCATGCCAGAAACTCAGAGATAATATTTGGACTTATAAATGCTTCTGGTTTTCCTTCCAATACTCAGTGTACTTCTTCCTACTGTACCTATTAAATTATGAGAAATAAATCAGCAAATATTATTAAACTTTTCCCCAAAATTACCAGTATCAGTAGATAGTAGGACTGTAAGTAATTTTTGTTTTCCTATTTTCCTTCTTTTCTCTTAATTTCCAAAAAAGATAAATATAATTTTGGGGGGCTGGAGTCATGGCTCAATAGTGGGGCGCTTGCTAGCATATGTGAGGCACTGAGTTCAATCTTCAGCACCACATAAAAATAAATAAATAAATAAAGGTATTGAGTCCACCTACAGCTAAAAAAAAAAAAAGGTAAGCATAATTTTTTAAAGAATTTTCTTTTAAGACTACAAGAGCAAACTAGTGAACCTGGGATCAACTTTAATTTTTTTTTTTTTTAACTAGCCATACAATGAAGTCCAAAACAACTTCACTCAATTCAGTGAATGTTAATATGAACATGTAATAATTTTAATGACAATTATACAATGATCATGTGATACTCTTTTATATTTTCTTAAATAAATTATATACATATTAAATATAAATGTAAACAGGATAAAACTGATCCTTGAAATAACTATTAATATTCTTATACAATTTCACAATGAGTTTTTCTTTTAAAACATACCATCAGAATTAGAATAAAAAACTTAACTTGATACACAAATGCTTTCTTTAAGAAATAGTTAAATAAAAAAATAGTTTAATAAACAAAGCAAAGTCAAATTATCAAAATAAGAGAATCAATTGTTTTACCTCTTTTTGTTTTATATCCAACTGACTCCTGAGAGTCTTAAGTTCCTGTTCACGGATGTCCAAGCAAGTTTCTAGAGCATGTGTCTGCCCCTCCCATTCAGATTTTTTATGAGCCACCATTATGTCAATCTGTTTCATGAGCTCTTGTAGTTCTGCTTCACAGGATGTCAAGAATGCCCTTTAAATAAGAAAAAACATTAAGAACACAGACATATGTTCAAGTGGTTTTCCTTCTTTCCACGTATAAAAATACAACAGAGGGCTGGGGATGTGGCTCAAGCGGTAGCGCGCTCGCCTGGCATGCGTGCAGCCCGGGTTCGATCCTCAGCACCACATACAAACAAAGATGTTGTGTCCGCTGAAAACTAAAAAATAAATATTAAAATTCTCTCTCTCTCTCTCTCTTTTAAAAAAAAAATTACATATATATATATATATATATATATATATATATATATATATATATATACACACATACACACACATACATACACAGATTAAATCTACCTGAGGTAGAAGAATGTCACTCAGCAAAACTACCAGAAGAACAGGATTTCTGAGCTTTTGCTTTTAGTGTTCATTTTAGGATGGTTTATTCCATAAAACAGTTTGCCTTCCTCTAATAAGCAACCTAAAGCCTAAATCATTTGGCCAAACAAAAGATTGCTGTTTTAATTTAGGCTGTGAAATGAAACTTCCACAACTATTTTGTGATATTTTAGGGAAGCTTTCAGGAAGAACCCAGACTAGTCTATCCACATTCTCATCTAACCAAATAAAAAGCTTTTGAAGTAAGCAGGCTATTGTGCAGGAAAGTGATAATATGAGTTTAAGAGCTATTTCAAGAAATTCATCATTGAGCCAGATTTATTTCAACTATTTCTTCCCACCTTATTATTTAGAAACTTACTGAAACCTACCTTATTATTGTAAACTCATTGATATCCTTCCAAATTTCAAGAAATGACAGACATTGCAGAGGTGAAACAGAGGTAGTAGACATAAATATATTAGATTCAAAGATATTTCCAGGAAGGTTCACTGAGAGCTCTAACCACTAAGTGTTTGATGCTTTTTTAAAAAGCATATGATCTTAGGGTCCCAAAACCTCTGTACTTCCTACTTTTGCTGGAATGAAAGCAAGAGCCTAGCTTCACATGGCTGAGATGAGACAAACCTCCTAAAGAGATATCAGGCGAATACAACATGGATCAGCTTAGCTTGTGCCAAACACTTTTGCTTTTGTACCCAAGACACAGTACAGCTTAGTATGCTTTCTAAACTGTAGTGAGAAGCTCAAGGTCAAAAGCAAACTTACCCACCATGTCCCCGATTTTGTATTCCTTCCAACAAAGCCTCCATCGCTAAATCCCCTTTGTTCTGGCAACTGGAAAGGCAAAAAAAAAAAAAGAAAGTGATGAAAAAATTCATCATTTTAAGTTCTAACATTCCAACTTCAACTTAAGAATGTGAATTGACAGCATGATGAGAAAATTCAGTACCTTTTAAAATGACTGTAGAAGCAAAGAACATCACGCTTTTATTTTTTAGGAATAAACACACTATTGATTAAAAAAAAAAAACTTATCCTAATTGCTGTTGATACTCTCCCTCATTGTTCTATGCCAGGTTCTAATCATAAGAGGAAAGTCTTTCCAGCAGGACACTGTCACAAACCACCTTATAAAATAAGTGGGGTCATATGCATCAGAGGAAAAGTATAGTTTTTCTTTAAAAAAAAAAATCACTAAAAAGGTGAAACACACTGAGGTGAAACTCCCAGTCCACCTTTGAGAGCCTTACTCTGGAGAAGACAGGCCCAGAGCACCTCCCCTGAAAACAACCTCAGGGGCTCTCCTTCCTTTGCATTTCTTCTTGGCCTTACGAGTTTTTTCCCACGAGTTACAAATTATAGAAAAGCTGAAAATAAATGTTTTGCATGTCCTTTTTCCTTGCTAGACCATCCGTTAAGGGCAGAAAACTAGTTTTATTATGCAGCTCAAGTCCAGGGTAGCATTTCCACATAGTATATATGCTGGTATAAGGCTGATCTCCTTTCCCTTTTCCTACCTACCTCATGCAAACTAGAGGCCTTAGCTGGAGGACTACAGAAAAGGGAAGGGAGGCAGAAGAGATTGCTGTAAAAAGGGAAATCATAACATGAAAAAGATAGGTGAAGCCACATGGTGGTACACACCTGTAATCCCAGCAGCTCAGGAGGCTGAGGCAGAAGGATTGTGAGTTCAAAGCAAGCCTCAGCAATTCAGCAAGCCACTAAGCAATTCAGTGAGACCCTGCCTCTAAATAAAGTACAAAATAGGGCTGGGGATGTGGCTCAGTGGTCGAGTGCCCCTGAGTTCAATGGCTGGTACCAAAAAAAAAAAAGGAAAAAAGAAAAAGATAGTTAAGAGCAAAAAAGGAAGGATCCTTAAATTCAGAAGTGCTAATGTGCTGTACCTTTCTCATCTCTTATCACAAATCTTTAGAAGGGTCAAAGTCAAATCACTTTTTACTCCTTAGAAGCTATTTTCTTTCCTTAAGCCTTCAAAACCTCGACCCTAAATTATAGCCATTAGACAATGACCAAATGCTGTGATGTGGAAGTTCTGCCCTTTGTCCTAATGCCTCACCTAAAAATTATACTGCTTCAAGAAGTAGATTCCTTTATTCAACAAATAATTCAGTGTTATACCAAGTACTCTATATATAGTAATTAAAGACAAGGACCTTCCCAAGGAATTAATAGTTCAGTATGGGACCAAAAAAAAGTAACCAAAAATGTTCCCCACTATGATATATGTAGTAGCAGAAGGATGCACCAGTGTACCAGAGACACAGAAGGGATGAGAAAATTGGAAAATATAACCACTGTACCTTATTTGCATCTATTTCTAAAGGTACTAACAAAGGAAATTAACTATTCATACACAAATATGACATGGGAGTTTTTTTCTTCTAGTTGGTTTATTAAACATTTCACCAACATTACACACACACACACAAAAAAAAAAAAAAAAAACTCAAAGAGAAAGTTCCCATGTTCTATTCTACTTTCAAACTATGGTAAGAGTCAAATTACAGTGCAACTCAGATGCCCCCTTGGTCTATTCTAAGAGAACTAGGAGGCATTACAGAGTTCTGCAACTAGCTTTGTGAAATGAGAATTCAGTTTTTACATCAGTGAAATGAAAGGCATGAACAATAATCTTCAAGGTTTCTTCCAGCTGCATCATGGAGAATCTAAAAGCCAATTAAATGTTCACTGTAAGGAGCATGCTTCTAACAACCACACATGGATATTTAGTAAATATATAGGAAAAGTGTTATTCCTAAGGGAGGTGCTACTACAGCTATTAAACTATTGCTACTAAAATTATACTTTCTCAAGTCATGTTAAACAGTAATATATTTAGCAATATAATTATACATTAATATGTTTTATGGATAACATTATTACTTAATAATAATAGATGCTTAAAGTAACTGAATGCTCACATCCTAGCAGCCTTCTACACTTTGTCTAATTCAATCCTCACATTACTCAGATAGATACTATTACTTTGAGGAAACTGAGGCTTGGAGGGTTAGATAACCTGAGCATGATAAAACTGCGAATTCTAGTCCTGGACAATAGACTCTCATGTCTCAACTCATGTACAATCTTTTTTATTTTACGATATTCCAGATTTTAGAATATATCAACATATCTTCTTTTACTTTAATGGTGTCTTCTTGGCGAAAAATCAAATTAAACTTAGGCATGACGTCACCTCATGATCACCAGGTGGCAGCAGTACAATCAAGTAACAGTACACATAAGGAAAACCGCCACTGCAGAAATGAAAATAAATGGCCTAAGAAATGGACAAAGACATCCCTGTTTTAAAGAAAGGAGACAGGGAACCAACAACATCCTCTGAAGAAAATAAACTTGCTAATGTGTGATGTGTCTCCTTGTCAATACCTTCAACATCTACTTGAGACACCACCAAACATGACTGGTTCTCATCCTTAGGGTCAGGTAAACAGCAAGGACTCAGATTTTTTGCAGACCTTTATGATCTAAGTTTCCATAGCTGATTTCCTAACCAATCTAACCTCATTAAACTCTACACACTGATTTCTTCTTTGCCTATGCCATGTGATAGAGAATTATGTAAAACTATATATTCTGTGTTCATAATACTAAATACAAATTTAAGTAAAAACTGTTTCCTAATCTGCTACTCCTTGTTAGTAGCCTGAAATGCTGATGTAGTAAAATAGAAACTGTGTTGCACTACAACTGATACAACTATACTTATGCCTGCTGTTAGAACAGGATACAAACAAGCAGAATTTATTAATTTGAACTTGCCTTTGGAATGAAGGCTATTATAAATCAGTAAAATCTGGAATTGAATGTTTTTAAGGAAATACAGATTTTTTTTTTTTTAAATCAAGTCTAGGCAGGAGGAAAAACACTTTAAATCTTAGAGAAATAAGATATAAATAGGATGTCTGATAATAAGCAGATCTTTGAAACTCATTAACATACTGGAATTTAGGAACCAGAAAGCACTTCAGGCCTCTAATTTAACCCCTTCATTTTACAAATCAGAAAAAAACATCCAGAGTATGCCTAAAATCAAATTACTTACAAAAATGGAACACAGGAAGAAAAAGCTATGGCTAGAATTATGAGTATACAAAGAGAAAGGACATAGCCTAGCTTAAAGGAGGCTCTATCCTTATCTGCCTTGGTGTCCCTTGAATTACAAAGACCTATGGCTATGTCAGATAGACTATGGCTAATAAACTATAGCTGCTCCAATGAACAATCATTAGTATCTACCATTTCCCAGAAAGGTTCCTACTTAAAATGAAGTGGGAAAAAAATGGTAGCTAAGATGTCAGAGAAATTTCTCACCAAAAAAAAAAAAAGAATTAAGTTTTAAAAATAGAAATACATAAAAATAAACTTCTACATGGAAAAAATAAGCAAAGTTAAAAGAGAAATGATAACAGTATTTAAAATTTTTATCACAAAGGATTAATTACCCAATTATATAAATAGCTTATAAAAATGTATGGAAAAAATTTATACCACTAACATGAAATTATAACGTGGTTACCTATAAATTTACAGAAAAATGGGCAAGAGATATGAAGAAATAGTACATAAAAATGGCCTTAAATATATAAATATATAAGTGAAATATAAATTAAAACTTTACTAACTTATTTTTCTTCAGATTGAATTAACCGAAAATTACAAGTTTGACTATATACGTTAATAAGGAAAACAGGTACTTGCATATATTGTAGGGAGGAAAGCAAATTGCATAATTACTACAGGGCAGATTTTGGCAATATTAACTGATATATATTTACCCTATGATCCAACAATACTGCCTCTAGAAATATATCCCAAAGATACACTGGCAAAATCCAAATTAACATGCAGAGAAGGATATCCATGCACTACTATTTGTAATAGGAAATACACATGCTTATCAAGAGAGACCAAATGAATATCCATCCCATTAATAAAATATTATGAAAGTGAAAAAAGGGATAATACTTCTATGAAGTGAGCTACAATGCTATTAGGTAGGAAAAGCAAGACACAAAACAGTGTAAATAAATAAATAGTACCTTGTAACTAAGGAAGGATAAATTGTGTGCACACACGTGTGTGTGTGTGCACACGCACATTTTGCTCTTATGTACATTTTTTTTTTAATGGAAGGATAGTAAAAATGAGACCTATAAAGAGAGAAAGTGGTTGAGGTAGAAAAACTAGGATGAAAACTGAACTTCTCTGCAATAAACTTTGTTTTAGGTACTTGTTTTATAGGAACTGCTATGCTGATATTTTACACATAATAAAACAAAAATTAAAAAGTAGTACTGAAAAACTAAATCAACTAGATAATCAAGTTGACAGTTAAACCACATAATGAATAACTTCATATGCCTTTAAAGTACAATAATTTTACTACATATATATCCCTAGTGGCATATACATTAAGGATAAAAAGGAACTGCAAAGAAATTCTAAGTACTATTAGGAATCATTATTAATAATAAAAATGGTATCATTCATTTTAAATCATTATATATAGGATAAGGAAAGAAAGTGATTATACTAATGGCATTAGGCATCAAGATTCTCAACAAAAGAGGAAAAAAAATTACAAAATGTTTTAAGAATCCACAAATTAAAGTTAAGTTGAAAATTATGTGAACTCCATATATTTCTCCTTTTTAAAAAAATATATTTCCTATTTCAGTGCTTTCAGGAAGCCAGAGATTTATGAGACAGAAACACATTTTACCAAAAAGCAAATCATAAAAACTACTGGTCATACCAAAAGGAATAGGAGCCAACTTAAAAGTGCTCCCATTAGTCAATAAGGAAACAATGTATTAAAAAAAAACAATATGCTGAAATAAAATATATTATTTTATTAGTCTATAAGTTCATGATAATAATTTAAGAAGGCATGGTTACCTTTGGAGGTTGCTAGGCCACCAACTCATTACTGTAGTCTGAAAATAGATGGAAAAAAATTAAGAATTTTTTCTGGCCTTTCCTAAACAAACTACATTTCAGGCAAATTGCTAATGAGGGCAAGTTCTTCATAAAAGATTCCCAGCTAATAGATTTTGAGGGAATGACAGAATTAGAAGATCACCACTTTGCCACTCCTAATACAATAATGGATTCAGGGAATCTAAATCAATGAAAGAATTTTCCCATTAAGTGACAGCCTCTTGGATAATTTCATGGTGGATAGATTTGGCTTGCAATACCAGAACCCACTACACAGCTCAAATCTTAACATCACAAGAGGAGAAAACTCAGACATTATTGTGCCTCCCTGATAATGCAAAAGACAGTAATTTTCATAATATGAAATGTTCCTACACTGCCCCCATCAAAAAAAAAAAAAAAAAAATCAAAGTTGGATCTAATCAAGATTCTAATTACAGTGGTTCAACAGAACTTTCTGAAATCATAGAATTATTTTATATCTGCACAGTCCAAACAGTAAACCACTAGACAAACTAACAAATGTGAGTAATGTAATTAGAAAGCCAAACTTCTGTTTCATTTTATTAAACTTAAATAGTTACAACTAGCTGATGGCTACAACATTGAACAGTGCAATTCTAGATCTAACCACTGGCAGAGAGGACACAAAGGGAATAGTTACATATTAAAAAATATTATGTGGTACAATCAGTTAAATTTTAAATGGTAAGGGGAAAAAGGGAGCTGAAGAAACTGCTGCAGATTGAAAGATTTAAAGGGTGTTTTTGTTTTGTTCTATAACCAGGGACTGAACCCGGGGTGCTTAACTACTGAGCCACATCCCCAGCCCTTTATTTTTTGAGACAGGGTCTCCCTTAGTTGCTTAGGGCCTCCCTAAATTGCTGAAGCTGGCTTTGACCTTGCAATCCCCCCCTGCCTCAGAGGCCTCCCAAACTGCTGGAATTACAGGCCTGTGCCACCATGCCCAGGTAAAGGTTGTATCAACCCTAACACAGCAGATGGATTTTGTTTAGAACAAGCTAATGTAAAAGCACTTTCAGGCCACTTGAGAAAATCTGTCCCGTGACTGGATATTGACAGAATGTTCACTAATTTGTATAATGATAGTACTATGGTGATTTTAAAAAATTGAAAAAAAAAAAATTCAAACCTAGCTGGAAGCAGGAGAAACTTGGCTATGATAGAATGGACCACAGATGTTGTCCTCACCTGCCACAACATGCATAAGGACAGGAATGACAACTAAGCAAAGGTCTTTTCAATAGGAAGAAAATGACATCAGTACAATTTTTACAAGCAATTTTTAAAACTTGAATCTACATATCTTGTGAAGGACACTGTGACTGAATGTTTATAACTATCTAACCCACTTAAGTTTCACAGTCTCTTTTATCAAACTGATTACTGATAATGAGAGTCAAAAGGCAAGGAGTTCAGGATAAAAATCAGTCTAAAGATGGTACTTCATTCCAAATAAGGAAATATACGCTTTATTGTGTCATTAAGCTACAGCTTAAATATAAATGTAAATATCTGAAGGCAATGTGAAGTGATGATCCTTGGTCTCCTCTTCATATAAAAATAAAACAAAAGTATATAAGCAACTATATACATACAGGGCATCTAACTATAAATATAGGGCATCGTATACTGCTCTATTAAAGACATAAAATGTGGTGCCTTATGGGAGTTCATAACCCATTTGAATCAAATGTATGAAATATGATATGTCAAGAGCTTTGTAATGTTTTGAACAACCAATTAAAAAAAAAAAAAATGTGGTGCCTTGCAGTGATTCCAGCGAATTCAGGAGGCTAAGGCAGGAGGATCCCAGGTTGGATGCCATCCGGGGCAACTTAGCAAGACCCTGTCTCAAAACAAAGCAAACAACCACCATCAAAAAAAAAAAAAAAAAAAGTGGAGGGCTGGATATGTAGTTCTGTGGGAAAGCACTCCTGGTATCAACCCTGGCGGGGGGGTTGGTAGGTTGTCGGTAGAAGTAATCAGACAAGGCTCAGGAAAATCTGTAAATAAGTGTATTGTAATGCAAGCTGGGGCTGTGGCTCAGTGGTAAAGCGCCTGCTTCACACATGTGAAGAAGCACTGAGTTCAATCCTCAGAACCACATAAAAAAATAAAGGAAATGTGTTCATCTACAACTAAATATATATATATATATATATATATATATATATATATATATATATATATGTATATATATATATATATGTATATATATATATATTAAATAAATGTACTATAATGCAACTATAAAAGAAAGCTAGACTATCAGACTCATCTTTACTCCCCTGATGCTGTAAGGGATGTAAGAAAAACTAGATTCTGAGCCTATATTAACTGTCCTCAAGCATCTTCATGATTCACGGTTCATCAAGAAACTGCCCTTTAAACCTTCACTTATCATTTTTTCCCATCCCTCATTTTGTATGCAAGGAGGTATCAAAGCTCTTCAATTCTGCCATATTTCCGCATCTTCTGTACTAATTATTTACGCTTAAGCCACTCCATTCTTTTTTTAAAAAATTATTAACTTTAAAGCCCCATCAGAAAGGAGCCAATATCACTTGCGGTAAATGGAAAAAGTCCCCAGAGAGCCAGAGATCTAGCTAGACGCTGCCTGCAGCCTAGGCAATGGGGTTGCAGCAGGCCCCGACCCTTTAGGGGCTGGCTCTGATGGGGACGAGGGGGCCTAGAAGCAGCTCTCCCACCCCGCACCCTGTGCTGGCCCTCCCGCCGGCCCGGCACCTGGCGGGACCGAGCGGCGCACCGCGCGGGGCCAGGCCGGTCTAGATGGAGCCGCGGAGCAGAGGCGGCGGAGAGGCCAAGGGGCGGAGCGCCGGCGTGGATTCGGGCCAGCAGCAGCGAGCCTGGCGGCTTGCGGGCTGCTGCGGGATCCAGCCGCGAGCCATGCTGTAGGGAGGTCAGCGGCACCACGGCGCCCAGCGTGGCCGTCGCCTACGGACCAGGAGTCGCCCGCCCCTCGCTGGCCCTCGGTGCACACAAGCGGTTACAGGGCCTCAGGAAGCTCGCCCCCGAGCCTTCCCGCCGTTACCTCGGGCCGGAGACGCGCACGTGCGTCGCCGCCAACCTTACGTCCCGCCTCGGCGTCGGTACGTTCGTTCCGCCCACTGCCTCCTCACTTGTAATTGAAAAAATGTCTTCTTCCTGACTTCCCCTCCGCGCCAGCAAATGGGTTCACCCACATCCGGGGATCTAAGAGAAGAGCTCGTGGATCACGTGGTCAGAGGGCGTGGTCTGGAAGTAGAGGGTGCTGCCGCGGCCCGCCTACGGTAAGGGATTGTCGCGTCCCCAGCCTGTTACTTGGAGAAGCAGGAACGCCTTCGTTCCTTAGCTTCGGACTTTTCCTCAGTCCCAGTGGACGAGGCCGAGGCCCTCATTCACCCTTTGAGCCATTTTCCTTGCTGCACGCTGTGTCGGGTGGAAAGAGACTTCCAGTGGCGATGCTAGCCTCCCCCTTTTTGCTTCCACATTTGGTATATCCAGTCCCCGGACCGGAAGGGGTGGTGGCGGTGGTGGGCGGCTTTACGCGCTCATACGAACGGTGGTAACCTGCGAAGGTCAATTCTAGAAACGGAACGGCTTTGCATGTTTGGGTCGTAGAAATACATGTTTACAATCATGTAAAACACAGAGCAGGACAAAGTGAGCCCCTGTTCCTGGGAACGCTCCCATTGCATGTTTGGAAAGACGTCTGAACAGTGTGACTATTTCCCCAATTGGTACCATGCATTGCGCCCAGGGATCTGTGGGACCAGTGGAGAACTAGGTTCTGGCACCCCGCTCACCCTGAGGTTTGGAGAACGCCCCCTGAAGAAGGCAACCTCGGAAATGATTTCTACACTGATGTTAGCCGGAAACACGGGGCGGGAGGTATTATGGCAGACGTTGAGACTCACATGTGTAATAAAAGTTTGTTCAGAAAACTGGGAATGGCAAGTGCTTGGGACAGCTGCCGTGAGCCGGGCATTGCCTGTTTATTGCTTCCTGCTTTTCCAGCCCGTTAAAGGCAAAAGCATTTTGGTGTCTGACCCTGGAAATGGGCCTAACCCCCAAAGAGCTTGTGCCTGCGTTGAATTTGGAAGAGATGGAAGGGCGGAGCGCGGGGGTAGGGGTAAGTGCAGAAGCTGGAAATAGTGACAAGGTTGGAGGTGAAAAGGGATTGAGGCCAAATTGTGGGAATATCTGTTAGGGAATCATCTGTTTGAAACAGACATAACAATCAAGAGGTGAAACTACTTGGCCACGGAGCTGACTTCTTTAATGGATCCCATTGGAACAAGACTTCTTTAATGGATCCCATTCAGGACAGAAACCCTGCTGAAGCTGGAGCGATTGGAGAACACATTTTAAATAAAGGTGATATTTAAATAAAGGTGATATTCCTGCTGGACCAGGAAGGATCAGCAGAGGAAAGTGTGAAGGGGATCCCGGGGTACAAAGCAGAAAGGACATAGGAGTAGATTAGGTAATGGAGAGCTTTCATAGAACAGAGACTCCAAAAGGATAACTAAGCTGACAGGTAGAGACTGTTTGTAAATTTCCTACACAAAGGATCCCTCAGCTACTATTGAAATAGTCACTGGGTAGTAGTGGGTTAACCCATTAAATGCCATAATCCCAGATATAGGATACGTATAAAAATTTAAATTGCACAAAAAAATACAACACTTTGGGTGACTTTTGAAATAATGTGTCTTTAGAGTTCTGTTCTTTTGATAAAGTAATAGGTGAATGATTAGAGCATTAGAAAATAAATATGGAATATATAGGAGATTTATATACATATAAATATACAAGCTCTAGATTATGATTTCCAACCCATTTTAATGCACCTGTGCCAGTTTTGTTGAAATACTTGTGGAATTGAAAACTTAGGACTCTGGGTTAATTCTGAGAAGTATTAAGATCTCATTTGGTTCACTGGTGGCAGAAGTAGTGGGTATCTTTTGCTTGAATTTTACCTGAATCCTTATCTTGAGAGTAAAAACCCTTCCCCTCCCTAACTTGGGTATAGTTATTACCAGGCATTAGAACCATCTTACAATTGTACTGTTGGAGAGAAGCACAGATATGTGTGACACAGTTGAATTCTACTCACAAAGAGTAGGGCTGGGGGTGGGGCTCAGTGATAAAGCACTTGCCTAGCATGCACAAGGCACTGGGTTCGATCCTCAGCACCACATAAATGTAAAATAAAGATATTGTGTCCACCTAAAACTGAAATTAAAAAAATAAATATTTTTTTAAAAAGATTGTTTTTCACATGAGTTCATAGTCTCAGAAACTAAGAGTAACTGAGGGTGCTGTTGGTGCAAAGGGTTTCCAGGACCTCAAGATTGACACTTTGTAGCTTGGAGCACAGTAGGGTGATGGCTTTGATAGGGAGGCAGGGCCCAGACTTAGAAATAGGGAACCTAGAAATACTACCCAACCCCCCCCTCCCCCAGCCTATTAGGTCACAACTGTTCCAGAGAAAAAAAATGAAGACTCAGCCATGGTCAAGGAGCATCTTGACCCCTCCATCCAGGAATCAAAGGGAGTGCAGCATTAAGAGTCAGTTGGGCCAGGCACAGTTGCGGATGTGCACATCTATAATCCCAGCAACTCAGGAAAGCGGAAGCAGAGGATCACAAGTTTGAGTCCAGCCTGAGAACTTAGTGAAGCCCTAAGCAACTTGGTGAGACCCCTGTATAAAAATTAAAAGGGCTGGGGTTATGGGCTGGAATTGTGGCTCAGTGGTAGAGCACTTACCTGCCATGTGTGAAGCCTGGGTTTGATCCTCAGCACCACATATAAATAAATGAAACAAAAGATCCATTGACAACTAAAAAAAAAGGAGCTAGGGTTATAACTCAGTGGTAAAGCACGACTGGGTTAAATCCCCAGTACCAAAAAAAAAAAAAAAGAATCAGATAAGGAATGCTAAAGGGAAGCAGAAACTGGAGCATCATGGGGTTTGACCACTGTTATTCACCAGGAACTCAGCCTAGGTGCACTTTTCTTTTCAAACTCACCTACCCTCATTGTTCTTATGAGGAATTTTGTCAGGCCTCTGGCTGGTCACTTTGCTGAGCCCAGCTCAGTGTTAACTCATGTTTACTTAGCCTCTGTGCTCAAGAATGCCAGGGTTTGAGCCAAGGCTGGTAGGGACTTGTGTAAAAACAGTACAGGAAGAGCTAGAGCTGCTGAGAGGAGTGGCAGGCAGGAATCAGGGACTCGTCAAAGGCATCACGAACAGGGAAAGATGAATGTGAAAGTTAAAGAAAAGCTATATTTGGGTGCATTGTATGTAAGGGCTTTCTCTAGAGATGTGTTGGCCTCCTGCCAGACTCTGGGACACTGGGCTATGTCCGCCCTATATTCACCATAAAACAATTGTCAGCTAAGGTGGGGAAAGAACCGTGATCTTATAAATAAGTTGTCACCTGATCCATACAAAATGAGCCTTTCTTGGGGTGATGCCGTGCCCAGAAACAGGTCCGGGCTAAAAAGCCTGACGAATTCTAGTACTGAATTATACCAGCGCCTCAGTCTTCATGTTGAAGAAATAATCTCTTTGGTTTATAGATCTGACAAAATCAAAGCTACGGGAAAATGGACAGTGAGGTCCAGAGAGATGGAAGGATCTTGGATTTGATTGACGATGCTTGGCGAGAAGACAAGCTGCCTTATGAAGATGTTGCAATACCACTGGTAGGTTGTGATGTGCGCTGAGCATGATGGGTTAAAGTTAGCTGGCAAAACTTAGCGACAGTGAGATATTAAAATTAACTAGTAGGACAGAGAAAATCAGCATTCTCTCAACTCTCAAAGCCTCTGGAGAGTATCTAGCCCAACTCATTGTAGTTATTATTGTTGTTTGGGAAAAAATGGGGATTGAACCCAAAGGGATTTTACCACTGGGTCACATCCCCAGCCCCTTTTTTAAAAAATTTTATTTCAAAACAGGGTCTTGCAAAATTGCTTAGGGTCTCATTAAATTTCTAAGGCTAGCCTTGGACTTGCAATCCCTCCTGTCTCAGCCTCCTGAGTCGCTGGGATTGCAGGCATGCATCACCACACCATAGCCCAACTCTTTATTTGAGGAGAAATGTGGTTCAGAGAGCTGACATGTCCTGCTCTGTTAGGGGTCATACCAAAACAGGAATCCAGATTTTTCTGGACCATCCTTTGTCCACCACACCAAAGCCAGGTGTGAACTAAGCTAAGAGTTTAGGGTCTGAGGCAGGAATAGGAGCTGCAGCACGGTGCTCCTTCCTTCCCTGCCTTGGGCTTGTCAGTCAGCTGACATTTTGAGAAACTCATGTTCTTGGAACACATACCTACCCTAGGTTCCCTGGAAAATATTCAGGTGATACCTGGCTTTTCTTCTTTTTCTTCATTTGCATTTAGGCCAATAAGTTCCTAGAATACTGTCCTTTCCTGATCTCTGGAAAATTCCCCTGAAAGGAACTTCTTACAACATCTTCATTTTGCAGGAAAGAGTAGAATCAGAGAAGGGAACTTGTCCAGAATCTGGCAGCTGATAAGTTGGACTTCATACCTTGGTCTGTAAAGCTCCAAATCCTGGCCTGTAAATTTTGTTCGTTCATTCATTCAACAAGCATTTCTTTGTGCCTACTCTGTGTCCTAAGACTCTGAATGTAGGATACAGTTCATACCCCTGGGAGGGCTAGAGAGGCAGCAGGTAAATAGTGTAATAAGTGTTCTAAGTAGGCACATGACTAGCCATGTAGCATAGAGAAGGCTGATTGCCTGGCAGGCAGCAGAAAGATGTCAAAGGGGCTGTCATGATTAAGCTGGATCATTAGGAAAGAACAGAATTTTACTGAGAGTGGGCAAAGGCCCTGCAGCAGAGGGGAGAGAAGTGTGCAGGCCCAGAGTCTTGAAAGACTCCGTGCTAGACGTGCAGGGTGCGTGGAGACTACACTTGTCATTTAAGTAGGCAGAAAAGCTGGACATCAATTTTGACAGATTATCTCTTGCCACACTTAAGTCTTCCACTGTGGAGACCTAGGAATGAATGGTCTTCATTCCATGCCATGCTCAGATTTGAGTTTCAGAAAATCAGTATAGCGCATTGTTAGAGATGGCCCCATGCAAAGAAGAGGACAGGCAAGACCAATTAGGAAGCTACTGCAGTGACGTAAATAAGGGAGGCAGGCTGGAGCAGAGTGGAGAAAATGGCGGAGCCAGGTGCAACGGAGCACACCTGTAATCCTAGCTGTTTTGGGAGACTGAAGCAGAAAGATTGCCCATTGAAGCAATTTAGTGAGACCCTATCTCAGAATAAAATATTTTAAAAGGCTGGCCCCCGGATTTAGTCCCTGGTATACCATGAAAATATTGGAGACTTCTCAAATTTTGGAATTGTTAATGACAAGATTTGGGGACCATCTTATGTGAAAGGGATGAAGGAAAGGGAAATTTCCCTGCCATCTCGCAGGTGACAGCCTGCACTGTTGCTAATTGATATGTTTCCCCTTGTCCTGTGATTCTAAAGCAGTGTGTATAGTTGGCTTTTGCTACGTAACATATCACCCCAAAATTTAGTGACTTAAAACAACTATTTATCTCATGGCTTTAAAACTCATTTGGGCTGATCTTCTGGCTGCACCAGCTCAGCTCATCAATGCTAGGCTTCCTTATGCTGCACGGTCAGCCAGTAGACTGACAGCCAGTAGACTGAATAATCTAGGACAGTCTTACACATCCAGCAGTTAGCAGGATGTCCCTGGATGATGGGCACCTGGGCCTTGGTCTCTCATGATTCAGCAGGCCAGCCCAGATACCTCAGACTCAGGTTCCAAGAGCAGCATCAGAGGGAACTGCAGAGCCTTATAGAGCTTAGGCCAAGAACTTACCCACAGGCTCCACAGCTGCATTCTGCTGGCCAAAGCAAGTCACATGGCCAGTCCAAGTACCGGATTAGGGAAATAAACACCACCTTTTGATAGGAGTAGTTGCAAAATAGCTCCAGCCATTTTTCCAGTGTACCATCATGGATGGCTGTTTTTACGATACTTTCTGTTTTCTAGGCAATTGTGCAATTTTATGTGTTGGTGTTCATTACCAGAGACAATAGTCACCAAAGGAGACACAAGCGTATCAGATGGGATGAAATTAAGCAGAATTAACTGCCTCTGACTTAAGTACTTCAAGGACCAAGGACCTTTTTATTCTTTGTCAGCTATTAGTTAGTAGGGCCAAATATTCTTAATCTAGTCTCTTAATCTTACGTACTTTCCAATCTGTGCAAGTATGTTTGAATCTCAGTCTTATATTTGTAGAGCAAGATGGATGTGATTCCAAAACACTTGTATACATTATAAGTAAATATTTAATAAATATCAAATGTAATCTTAATGGGGGAAAAACATATGCATTACAAATTGGAATTCAGCAAGAAATTGTTAAGTGTGAATAGTACATGATAGTTTGCTGACCCTAAAACAGCGTAAATTCAGGTAATTACAAAGAAATATGTTTCCAGGTGCAGTGGTACATGGCCTGTAATCCCAAAAACTTGGGAAGCTGAGGCAAGAGGATCAACAGTTCAAAATAGCCTCAGAAACTTGGCGAAACTATGACTTAAAGAAATTAAAAGAACTGGGGATGTGGCTCAGTGGTTAAATGCCCACGGTACCAAAGAGGGGAAAAGAAAAAGAAATACATTGTTATCAGTGACCTCTATAAATTTAACTATAAAGTCTAAGGAAGTAATTCTAGATTTTTCTCTAAACCTACCCCACCATGGCTCACTGTTGTCTTTCTGTGTTTTATGTTGCCCAACTTCACCACTAGGGGGAGATCTCTGCGAGGCATTTTTTGTTATTTTTTCTTTTGTTTTTGCAATGAGAGAGATTGAACTCAGGGCACTCTACCAGTGAGCCACATCCCCAGCACTTTTAATTTTTTATTTGAAACAGGGTCTCCCTGAGTTGCTCAGGCTGGTTCTCAAACTTACTATCCTCCTGCCTCAGCCTCCTGAGTCACTGGGGACTGAACCAAGGCCTCCTGTTACATTTTCAGTGTCCCTCATCACTGCCTCTGCCATCATTTTAACATAAGATGTTCAGAACAGCATAGTTTGGGGATAATTTCCTATATTTACAGAATATGCCAACAAATCCAGTATCAGTATTCTTTGTGTGTGTGTGTGTGTGGTGCTGGGGATTGAACTCAGGGCCTTGTGTATGCAAGGCAAGCACTTTACCAACTGAGCTATATCCCCAGCCCAATCCAGTGTTCTTTTAAAACTTCTCCTCCCAAAAAAGATTAGTGTTCCTCTTTCAGTGGTCCTTTCCACTCATAATACAAGCGAAGGCTCTGGAGCACCGGAGGCCCTGAACAGTGCTGAGCACTTGATCTAAATTATCTCATTTAACTTACCCAAGTCCTAGGACATTATGGTGACCTTTTCCTCCCATTTTCCAGAAAGGAAGCAAAGGCCCTGAAGGTTTGAATACCTTGCCCAGGTAACCCAGCAAATGGTAGCATCCTGGCTTAGGTCCTGGTTGACTTCTAGAAGCTTCTGCCCTCACCCCTTGCCACACTGCCTCCTGCACAAATGCCAGAGTCCCGGTGCCTGCTGTTCCCTCCATTGTTCCCATGGACTGGGCCACGTTTGAGCAGTGCTTCCGATGTTTTCCTCCAATCTATTTATTTTGGCTCTTTCCTTAGAATATACCTAGCAATTGTGCCACACATTCCTAGGAACTCATAGGTTTTAATTCTAAGTACTCTTGAGTTTTAAGATATTAATGCAGAGTATTGTTCTGAATATCACTGTACCTTTTCAGAATGAACTTCCTGAACCTGAACAAGACAACGGTGGCACCACAGAATCCGTGAAAGAACAAGAAATGAAGTGGACAGACCTGGCCTTGCAGTACCTCCATGAGAATGTGCCCCCTGTTGGAAACTGACTCTTGGCTCCTGTCTCATGGATGGATTTTCAAAAATATAGAGAGATAAAATGTTTTCTTTTAGTCTCTTTATTCAGATCTTTGAGTAATAAATCAACAAAGTGTATACCCTCTTAATGTGAGGCAGCAAAGAGCAATGTGAAAATATTCAGAATGGGGGCTGTGGCTGTGGCTCAGAGGTAGCACACTTGCCTGGCATGTGTGAGGCACTGGGTTCGATTCTCAGCACCACATATTAATAAATAAGTAAAATAAATATCTATCAACAATTAAAAAAAAAAAAAGAAAAAGAAAATATTCAGAATGGGAAACAGATTTCTCAGGAATGCAGAATATTTGGCTCTTTAAACCTTAAATTCTTCATTCACTCACTTGTGTTTGAGCATGACTGGTTAAACATTTGCTTTTAACTCCAGTTTTGCTTTACTATCAAAGTTTAACACTTTGAAACTACTTACATATGTATTGTGACTTAAGTGGTTGAAAATATGAGAGGGAAAGGCAAAGAAACAGGAAGCCAGACATAGGATCCATGCCTTCTCGTAGTTCCCCACCTTGAGAAGCCTTCTGAGCTTTGGGCCTGTGGGCACATATGCTCCACAGAGGCCGTGCTATTTACTCATTACTGAGATTCCTGGGATTTTCCATGCCATTTTCAAACTATAAATAAATTTACAGATTAAAAAGTTATCTGATCATTACCTCTGCTCTCCTATAGCTGCCTTTGGTACAACTGGAAACCATCTGGCTAGATAGGCCACTAGTTTTATCCAATAGTGGCATTTCTTATTTTCTCAAAGCCCTTTCATATATAACCAAAACACCACAAAGTCAGTATTTAGCCATATATTTTTATAAAGAAGATATAATTTGCAAAACACATTGATATATGTTTGTCTCCTGGGATTAGCTCATCTTGTCCTTTTTGTTTACCCAATTTCATTTCATTTTTTTGTGTGTCCTTGTGTGTGTGTGTGTGTGTGTGTGTGTGTATGGTGCTAGGGATTGAACCCCGGGGCCTCATCATGCATGCTAGACAAGCCCTCTGTCACTGACCTACATCCTGAGCCCCGCTTTACCCAGCTTTTAAGAGGAAGAAGAACATCACAATGAGTTGCTTGTAGGATTTCAACCAGAAACATGATCCTAGCAGCTCTCCACCAACCCACACAGCAGGTTGGTCTGCTCCATTCATAGCCCAACCTAGAAGCCACTTATCTTCAGAAGAAAGACCTCTCAAGACACCAGTTCCCTCAATAACTGAAAAAATGCAACCTCATAGGGAAGGGAAGTATAATAGGGAAGAGATTTTATACCAAGAGAAAACTAAGCTTTTCAAAAAATGAAAGTACACAGAAAGCCACAGTTCTTTCACATTCTCATTAAATGATACCTTTTCTCCAACTTCTCTGTGGTAATAGTTAACATACTAACATCTAGGAATTTGGCAAATTATGAGTCCAGCCAAGCCTTTCCTTGGAACAGATAAACAAAGCTGTCTTGACCAAATCTGAAATGGATTATGAGGCCTGTAAGACAGCGCTTGTTTTTTCTGCTTAAGACCCTGATCTTAAAATTGCCACCCTACCCAGGAATGATTACATAATCCAAGGTGGTAACCTGCAATGTGGCATCAAAAGGGTGGCTCACTGTATCAGGAATTCAGTGACCCAAGCTTGGGCCACTCAGATTCTGTCAACTGGAGCTTTGGAGTCTGTCCATACAGGACTGGCTTGAGGATGATGGACTCATAAGAGGCCCAGCTTGTGGTATAGAGTGGCTTTCTTCAACTGTGCTTACCAAAACACCCAGAGGAAAATGGGTGCAGAGGGAGGTCAAAGGGCTATGTAGGCACCTGGTTCCTGCCAGCTTCCCAGTTAACAGCTTGTTGTATGAATTCAGCTTGACATGACTGAGCCATCCTGAGCATAACCACTGTGATTGCCACTGAATAACCTTAGCTGGTCTTCCCCACACATTCCCCAGCAAACTGTAAATAGATTTAAAAAAAAAAAAAAAAAACAGAGTCCTGTGTGGAGCTTTACAACCAGCCCCTGGCTCCTGGCATGCACCTGACTGATATTATCCTAAGGTAAACCAGGTCTATTCCCTCCAGGACAAAGTCACTTCTGTCCTAACCTGTAAGCATGAGGCCTCTTTCTGATTGGAATTGTAGGAATCCAGCTGGTCTTGCTGTTGCTAGGACCACACTTCTGTCAATAAGTTCCCCAATAAACTACCCTCTGCAATTCTAGATCTAGATTTTCTTCAGTGGGGAGACATAAGTATTAAACCAATAGCCAGACGAATTTGTGATTTCAAATCGTGACATGCTAAGAAAGAGAAACAGAGGATGTGACTTTGTTTGGATTCCTAGAGGTAAAGCCTAAGGTGGGCTTTCTTGTGCAGGTGAAGTTGTGCTCTCTGGAGGACCATGTGAAGAATGCAGGATGGAGGTGGGAAAAATGCTGAGCAAAGAAGTGGTTTCAGCTCAAGGTTTTCCCCACATTGAGGAAACAAGCCAAGTGCACTCATCATATGAATGCTCAGCCATTCGCTCCACCCTTCCTGCCATCCCCAGGAAACAGCATAACTCTTTGTCCTCTCTAGAGGACATAGAGCAAGGTGTCTTCTGGCAGCCAACACAATAGCTGGGGAATGGGTACCAACAGTTCCCACTGCTGAGTGTATGGAGTGTATGACCAGGGGAACCTGATTTATATTTATATTGATTTATAATCAAGGGGAGACCTGATGATAGGTAGCTTTGCACATAAATTTAATATACTAATTTAGTTTCTGAATTTTTTCCACTCTCCAAAGAAGTGGTCAAGTCCTTTATGCTTCCTATGCAGAGCAGGAAGCAGAGATGTTCGAACACACCCCCACATCTTGTTTGGGAAGCAGGGGAGAGTAGGAGGGAAGGGGGTCTGAAGCCAGGAGTAGCACCAGGTGTGCCCCCTTGCTGGTTGGGGTAGATAGGAGTCAGAGGTGAGCTGTGGGAGCATGAGGTTAAGGGGGTAACTCTGTAAACCGGGCCCACTATACTGACCACCACATGCTTTCATTAAAAAAGCAATTTAGCAAGAGCCCTGCCTGGCTTAACTCTATAGAAAATATTACATTCCTCAGCAAGCAACCTGTTATCTACAGAAGAAATGCAGGCCTAAGATGCCTGTAAGAACAACACAAGTTACCCCGGGGGATGTAGGGAGATTTTTGTGATCCTTACACAGACCAGATTCCAGAACTCAGAGAGATAAGGATAATTCTCCATAACCATAAAATCTGTAAGAACAAGTTCCAAATAGAACTGGTCAGTGTGGGTTAAAATGACCTACAGTTTTTCTGTACAGCGGTGGGGGCAGGGGGGGGGGGGCTCAAAAGTTTGATGTCACTCAAAAGTCAAGAGGTGAACTTGGGAGGGACTCTCTGGAAACTTCTCTGGAGCCCCAATAAAACTGGAGGGCACAAGGAACATGCCATCCTTCTCTCTGAAAGACACACTCTTTCCCTTGACAATGTCTCCTAAATCCTCAGTGTAGCAAAGTAGCACCAAATAGATTTATTTGCTTTGAAGAAAATAGAAAAATTATATATATATATATATATATATATATATATATATATATATATATATATATATATATATATAAAAAAATACTGGGGATTGAACTCAGGGCACTTGACCACTGAGCTACATCCCCAACCCTACTTTGTATTCTATTTAGAGACAGGGTCTCACTGAGTTGCTTAGCACCTCACCTTTACTGAGGCTGGCTTTGAATTCATGATTCTCCTGTCTCAGCCTCCAGAGCGGCTGGGATTATAGGCACACACCACGAGCCCAGCTGAAAAATGTGATATTCTTTGCACCCTTCTAGTGTGCGTAACAGATGAGTAAGGGTAGACAGGAGAAGTGTCAGGATGTGAGAATTGATTACACAGAAAGAAAAGTCCCATGAAGTCCAGAAGTGGGACTGGCATCACAAGAAAGGTGACTGAGGAGACAAGGATCTTGTTAAAACTTTTCCTTAGTCATCAAAAGAGTTTAACCCGTGATGGGTGAATGGCCCAATCACATTTTTTAAAAAGTATAAGTCACTCTAGCTGGACATGGTAACACATGCCTATGATCTCAGCTGTTCTGGAGGCCAAAACAGGATGATTTTAAGATTGAGGCCAGTCTTGGTAACTTTTTTAGACACTGTCTCAAAATAAAAATTTTTTAAAAGAGTTGGGGATGCAGCTCAGGGGCAGAGTGCTTGCCTAGCATGTGCAAGGACCTGGTTTAAGTTCCCAGTACACAGGAAATACACACACACACACACACACACACGTATATACACATTTCTATATGTGTGTATCGCTCTGGAAGATGGATTTGGGCAGGAAACAAAGAGCTTTGCATTGGTTTAAGTGGGAGATGATGATAGCTTGGACCAGCTAGATGGAGGTGGGTATAGAAGGACTTGAGTTGTCCCTTAGTGGTAGACATGACCATTTTGCATTGCAAGGTGTTTCATGAAGCCAGTACCCTGGGGCATGGCTGTATAGCTCTGAAGAGACTCATATGCTCCTCATGACCCAGGGCTGGATTTGCTGAGCTGAACATAGGACAACAGATACAACCCGTGTTCTCCAGACTGATTCTGAGTCCAGGAGCTGCCCATTTTTTGAAGCCCAACTTAGACCCACACATAGCACAGGTGCCATGATTAATCTGGCACCTCTAAGTGCTGAGGATCTCTAAGCCCTTGAATTCACTTGTGAGGTGGATATCATTGTCCTCCTGGATCAGGAGATGTGACTTAAATGGCTTGTTCAAGTTAAAGGACTTATTTATTTCAAGTCACTCAAACCACAAATGCATTCCAATGTAGGCTGTTGGATCTCAAAAATCTGTGCTCTCTCCCAGTACCACGTCACCTCCTCTAGCAAGACTCTGTGGGTACCTCTTTCTGAAATGGGAAGAAAATCCTATCAGAACACTCAGAATTTCCAAATATTTGTCTCTATAATGGAGACAGAGAACCCAAAGAATTTTTATTAGGAAATTGGGAGACATGAATCATTCAAAAGTTCAACCTATTACCAAAGTCATAGAACTCCGTCGACACGACTCATATTGTTGTCACTGGTTTTTATGCAAGATTAAATCCCTAAAGTATATTTTGGTACATTGGAAGAGTTTAATGACAATGCCAATAAATTCCCAGCAGGGGGCGCTCGATTCCTTTTAGAAAGTTGACTCGCGAGTGGATCTTTGGTCAGCTCTAAAAACCTCAATCAACGCAGTTTTTTGCTTGCAAGAGATTCTGCATATCTGGGTGACTCAGAGTGTTGGGTGAGGGTTTATGTGAAGAAAGTGCTGTCTCCCTGGGATTCTGGTCATTCACACTAGGACTGGGCAGCCCACCTTGTGGGCCCATCATTCATGCCCTGAGGAGAACCAGGTAAGGGCCCATGGGGTCAGAACTCTGGATGCAGAAAAAGATGGTTACAATTAGGATCACCTTATTTGCCTGCTTGTGACCCCAACTCATACTCACACCTGGGGTGCTTTCATTTAGCTGTTTTCCAGCTTTTTGGGTGAAATCATTTGAATAATTTAGGCATCATCTTGAAAGAATCTATCAGGTTCTAGAAAGACTATGTTCTAAAGCTTCTTTTCTTTAATCCTGTTTCAGGCACAGTTAAAATTCCTGCCCCAGTCTCCCGCTGTGCCATCAGTGAGCTCTGTGGGAAACAGCAAGGTGTGCAGGGTCTGGACTGAAAGGGCTGGCGACAGCCATATCTTGTAACCTTCTCTGCCCAGATGATGGATGGCCCTGGCCCGTGCCGCTCGCCCACCAGGGCTGCCTTGGTGAGTGCATGACACGCACACAGGCGCCACATTTGGTACAATGCTCTGCTGCTGCTGCCTCAAGACCCTTAGGAATTTTTGAACAAAGGGCCCACATGTTCATTTTGCATGGGGCCCCATGAATTATGCAGCCAGTCCTCTCAAATCTATGGCAGCCATCTGTCGGGATTCCACGTTGGCCAGTGACTAACTCTAGTGACACAGCTCAAGGCACTGAGTGTCTGCCTTCAGGGTGATAGAAGACAGACAGGGCCTGGGCATGCAGCAAGAGAAAGCCTGGGCGTCTGGACGGGGGTTCCAGTTCCTGACAAGCTCTCCCAGGGCAGCGGCTGGGTCCTTTTCTCTCCTTGACCGGGGCTCTCTATTGTTCTTGCCTCCTGGAAGCTGGCCTAACTGACCATAGGGCGAGGGGCAGAGATGCAGGAAGTGCATTGAGACAGGCTTTTCGACAGCTAAGAGTCCTTGAGGCAAGATTATTACCCAGCCCCAGGGCATGTCCTCGCCTCAATTTCATCTGGCTCTTAGTCAACATTTATACCTCCCTGTCTCAGAATAGAGCCTCTGATGGAAAGAAAGTGTTAAGAAGCACAGTTGCAGAACTGGGAACAATGGTCAACTCATATGATTAGTCGTATTCGTTAGTTTAAAGGATTCTACCTGGATTTTTATTCTAGTGTACCCAATTGTGTCGAACCACACACACACACACACACACACACACACACACACAAAAGCCTGGTTTTGTAGGTCAAAAATAGCCAGGTAATTGCAATTTCCTGTGTTTTCAGCTGATTCTCACCTAGGGTCAATGGTGCATATATACACATAAATACGCACGAACACAATACACGGTGGACCAGATTTGTTGTTGGGGAGAGGGGAAGAAGGCCAAGGGTGGAGAATTTGAAAACATCCAAATGACTCCAGAGGAAGTGAGAGAGGTTGATGTACAAACCCATCCCAGCTCTTCCTGACCCTCTCTGGTGACTACTCAGACCCCCTTCCTAATGATGCTTCCACCCAAGGGCAGAGAGGTCTCCCTGGCCCGCGCTGGGGTCTGCTTCCCAGGTCTCTGCCCATGCTCCCTCCGCTGTTGCCCTGGTCTCCAGTGGTCCCCGCCCCCGCCCCCACCCCCAAGCCCACTGAATGGTGCCCAGTCTCCCTGGGAGGATTTCTTCCTGGCTTTTGCATCCCGGCTCCCTCCATCCAGCCCCACCGCTCAGGGCTGTGTGGCTGTTCACAGAGCCTCCGCGTGTCTCCACGTGCGCTCCTGCTGGCCCAGGGTTGCCCTCTGACTGCAGAGGTGACGGGCTCAGGAATCTGAGTTCTTAGCCTAGGAGAGGACAAGAAAAAAGAGACCCGGTCTGGATTAGAGAGTCCCCGAGAAGGCCGGACGGCCAGGATGGCACACTCCTGTAATCCCAGCCGCTGGGGAGGCTGAGGCAGGAGGTTCACAAGTTCAAAGCCAGCCTCACCAATGGCGAGGTGCTAAGCAACTCAGTGAGACCCTGTCTCTAAATAAAATGCAAAATGGGCTGGGGATGTGGTTCAATGGCCGAGTGCCCCTAAAGTACCCCTAAATTCAATCCCTGGTACCGGGGGAGAGAAAAGAAGTGGAGAAGGCCAAAGCTCTGGTCGCTCTCTTCCCCACTGACTCTGTTCTTGTTCTCTCTTGCTCTCAATCAATTTAATGAACCTTCTTATTTGTCTTGCTTGAAGGTTTTTTCCCTTTCTTGTTCTCATTCAAGCATTTATCTAAATATCAGTCTACACATCACACTTGTTTCCCTTTCCCATCACAAACATCTTTAAAGTAGAATTCATGTCAAATTCACACCTTGTTTTGTTTCACATAATAGTCATTTATTTAAAATTACATGTTGCATGTAATATATACATATATTCATATATATGATATGTGCATATGTATATATGTGTCTGTGTATATATATGTATACACACATATACATACATGTACACACACACATATATTTTTTAACTGCTGAAAAGTACAATGGTTAAGTATAGGGACCTTGAAGGCAGTAAGGCCTGGGTTCAAAATCTATCTCATCATAAGCACTTTATAAAGATTAGTTATTGTTTGTTATCAAATAAAATATTTAAGTGTTTCAAAGGAATTCTGCATTGACATGCTGAAGTCAAACAAAGAATAATTTCATTATTTAAATAAACATTCCCAAATAACCTTCAAGAATTACTTTTCACGGTAGAAACAGCATTGAATTCAGAAACAGAAGACCTTGGTTCAAGTTCTGTTCCACCCCTGAATGACTGTGGGACCAGGAAACTGTCTGCCAACTTCTCTGAGCCTTCCTCCCAGTGTTGGGGGATAAAAATGTGTGAAAAAAATGTTTTGTAGTTTTAAAGACTACATGAATTTTAGTTAAATGTCATAGTATATTTACTTAATAAATTAATAAATTTATTCTTAAATTCATGTTTCATATGGTTTTTAGCATGTGTGCTAATTAGGTAAATATATATGAGGGCATAATTTGCATAAACATGTTTTATGAAGTCTACAAAGAAAGACAACAAATTGTTGGCAGTAATTCTCTCTAGGGACAAGATTTGACTGACTGAGGAAAGAAATGTCACCTTTTACTTTAGATCCTAAAAAGGTGGTGAGATTGTGGGCAATCTTTTCAGATAATAATGTAAATATTATGAAAGTAAAAAAAAATTGTTTATTATTATTATTTTGGAGGGTTACCAAGGATTGAACTCAGGGACACTCGACCACTGAGTAAGATCCCCAGCCCTATTTTGTATTTTATTTAGAGCCTCGCTTTTACTGAGTCTGGCCTTGAACTCACGATCCTCCTGCCTCAGCCTCCCAAGTTGCTGGGATTACAGGCATGCACCACCACACCTGCTGTTTATTATTATTATCTATTCCTTTGGTACTGGGGATTGAACCCAGAGGCACTATATCACTGTGCTACCTCCCCATCCCTTTTTATTTTTTATTTTGAGACAGTTCTGACTAAATTGTTTAGGGCCTCCCTAACTTACCGAAGCTGGACTTGAACTTGTGATCCTCCTGCCTCAGCTTCCAGAATCGCTGGGATTATAAACATGTGCCACCATGCCCAGCCATTGTTTTAAAAGAAACATTCTCATTATCTTTTTCTTTCTTTCTTTTTTTTTTTTTTTTTTGTACTGGGATTGAACCCAGGGGAGCTCTACCACTGGGCCACAGCCACAGCCATTTTTATTTTTTTATTTTGACACAGGGTCTTACTAAGTTGCCAAGGCTGGCCTTGAATTTATGATCCTCCTACCTCAGCCTCCTGAGTACCTGGGATTGCAGGTATGCACCACTGTACCCAGCTTCTATGCCCTTTGAATAAAGATCTGGGATGTGTGTCAAAACCTATGTTTGCATCCAGTAACTTTTTTTTCTTTTTTTGATACCAAGGATGGAACCCAGGGAGACTGAACCAATGAGCCACATCCCCAGCCCATTTTATATTTTATTAGAGATCAGGTCTGGCTGAGTTGCTTAGGGTGTTGCCAAATTGCTGAAGTTGGCTTTGAATTCATGATCATCCTGTCTCAGCCTCCCAAACTGCAGGGATTACAGTGCCATGGTGCACTGCAATCAATGATGGCCCCTGCCTTCAATAATTTTCATTCCACTACTATTAAGCAGTGAGCACCAGCTCTGGGCAAAGCACTTTGGGAGGTGAGAAGGTGGACTCAGACATGGGAGTCTGCCTGAGATCACAAGGTGTGAAGGCAGATAGAATGCTCACGTAAAAAGCTGTAAGAAAGCAGTCAGTGTGTCTAATGCACAATAAATGCTCAACAAATGTGTACTGGATAAATAGACCACTGGATGGATGGATCGATGGATGGATCGATGGAAGACAGAGTCAGAAAAGAAATGGATCTACTACAGCTGAGGGAATTTAGGAAAGCCTTGTGGAAACAGTAGCCTTTGAAAGGCTAGATTTGGACACCTAGAGATTAGAAGGGGAATTGAGAAGGTGCTTAAGTTGATGGCATTGTGGCACTTGTGATTCAATTCCAGTTTTTGCTTTGATCTCTTTCTTCCACTCAACTAATGATGGGGATGGAGGGCTGGTATGTTTGGAAATAAGTGGAAGCTTTTCTTTTCTTTTTTCTTTTATTTATTTATTTATTTTGGTCGTCACAATGACTAGAATAGGGGGTGGGTGACAGAGAACACTGCTGCATTTAGTGGGATCCTGGCCAACATCATTAAATACACTGCAACAAAGCATTATTCTATCCAAATACTAATAGTGACCACATGGAGAAATACCAGTAGGTGAGAGAAGCATCATAAATAGATTTACAATGTCATAAAGAAATTGCTGACACAGACATCTGCATACTTTTTCTGCTTTTGTCAGCTAATTCTAATGATGTGACCTCCCTTCTAAGCAAAGGGAAGTAAGATTGCACAAACCCGGGAGGGGGCTTGGGGGGCAGAGTGCTGAGCAGAGAGCTAGTCAGCAATTGAACCTTGGTCTCAAGGGGAAGGGAACCCAGTCAAAGTTTGTGATTAGGGATTATATTGTATGTGTGCTGCGAGAAATGACAAGCACCTATTTTCTGAAGGTTTTAGATAGCAAAAAAAAAAAGTGAAATAACATTTTTCTAAGTTTAATCCTGTGTTTGCTTCAGAAAAAGGAAAGAGATCATTCTATATATTTTTTAAATTTTCCAAATTTAAAATATGTTAAAAAAAACACTGCCTGGTTGTACTGAGATGAATGGTTTTCCATTTGTGTGGTGGGAAACAAAGTTGGATCCCTACCTCACACCAAACATTAGAGATGGTTTCAAGAATTAACCATAAAAAAATTTAGAAGAACGTTATAAGAAAAAGTAGTTGAGTGCTTTAGAAAACTCAGGTAGAAAAGAATTCTTAAGTAAGCTACAAAACCCAAAAGTATAAAAATAAATTATAAATTTGCACATGACAAAAAATATATAAAATTAAAATAGAAGGTGATCGTAATATATATATAGAAGACAACAAAAACATTATTCTTCAAGTAACCCATGCAAATTTCTATCAATTAACAGGAAAAAATATAACCCAATACAAAAATAGGCAATGGAGATAATCAGAAAGTTCATGCCAAAAAAAAAGATTCAAAGCATAAAGACATGATTATGGTTTGGGTTTCGGACTGACTTCCTAAGCTCCATGCTGACCTTGTACTTGACCTTGATGCCTGCTGGAGCCTGGTAAACCAAAGCCTAGAATTTCCAAGTTCCCTTTGAGCTGAGTTTCTGCGTGCGACCTGGCTTCTAGTTAGACGTACTCTCCAAAGGTCTACAACTCTGTTGGCAAACAGGATTGAGAGGGTCCTTGATTAGTGTTTTGGTTTAGCTCTTTTCCCTCCACCAACAATAGCAATGACCTCAGTGTCTAGCTTGTCTCCAGCTTTGTGGGTGTCATGGACAGGATGTGGGAAACCATTCTGCAGCTGAGACACTGTGGTTCTGGAAACCAGGTATGACTGAGACTTCCTGGCTGCCAAGTCTATAACTGGGTCCCAGCTTCCTCCCCAGATTCCAGGTCCTGCTGCTGGGGAGGAGGAGCTTTCTTGGTGGATCAGTTCTAAGCTGGAGTTCTAGGAGTCAGACCTGGAATCTTCCATTCCACTTTTTTTTTTTTTTTTTTTTTTTTGTACTGGGGATAGAACCCAGAGGTGCTTTACCACTGAGCTACATCCCCAGCCCCTTTATTTTTTTTACTTTGCTTAGGGCTTTGCTGATGCTGAAGCTGGCCTTGAATTTGTGATTCTCCTGCCTCAGCCTCCCTAGTTGCTGGAATTAGAGGCAAGTGTCACAGCACCTGACTCCATTCCACCTCATCTGGCAAAATTTTAAAAAAACAAGTCCCTACAGTAAATTTCTTTCTACTTAAACAAACTGGAGTAGCTTCTGTCATCTGTAGCTAAATTCTGACACATTATTACTAATCAAAGAAATGCAAATTACAGCATCAATGTTATTATTTCTCATTCATCAGAATGTTAACACCTAAAAAAGGGGAAAACATTTGGCATTGGTGAGGGTGAGAGAAAATGCTGTTTTGGAGGTAATATATCTCATAACTGCCATTTTTAGGGGCAGTTGGAGCCTAACGTGGTGGCACACACCTGTAATTACAGTGGCTCAGGAGGCTGAGCAGGAGAATCACAAGTTTGAGGCCAGCCTACAAACTTCATGAGATCCTGTCTCAAAATAAAACAAAAAGGGCTGGGGATATAGATCAGTGGTAAAGTGCCCCTGGGTTCAATCCCCAGTACCAAGGAAAAAGAAAAACAAACCAAAAAAAAAAAAAACAAAGCAATTTGGCAATATCTACCCAAATGTAAAATGTGTATCACATCCAACCCAGCAATTCCATTCCAAGATTTCTGTCAAAGAGAATTACTGGTACAATGTCCTCAAGGAAATATTTCCCAAGGATATTAATTGCACTACTGTGAGTAATGGAAAAATAATAATAAAGTGCTGAAATGTTCATCAAGAGGGTATAATTAATTATTCTACAGCCATTCTTTGGAATACTCTGCAGTAATCAAAGAATGAGGCAGAACTAGTAATAGTATGGAAAGACCTTAGATGTACTTCCAAGTGGAAAGCAAATTACAAAACAGCATTATAGTATAATGATATATATATTATCTCACACACACACACACACACACACACACACACATATATATATATATATATATATATATATATATATATATATTTAGAGGACATTATAGAAGCAAGATTCCAACTTTCAAATACCTAAGAAAAGATATGCAAGTATCAGTCTAGAAAGAGAAACACAAAGGTGTCAGGGGGAGAAGGCACACATGACAAAAATGTGACACTTATTGAATCCAGGTAGCTGGGTAAAACTATTCACTGTGTCTTATTCCAACCTTTCTGCATTAAAACTCTCTTTTCATAATATGAAGTTGAAAATAAAAGCACATTAAAGACACATCCTGGGACACGCATGCTTTTCCTGCACAAGCAGATTTTTCCAGATGTGGGAGCAGAGTCTGTGGCTCGCTCAGCTGCAATTATGGCCAAAGGCATTGGCAGTCCTCCTCCCCACCCCCACCCAGCTTCTTGGAGTAAGTACCTCCTCCAGCAGCAGCCAGTGTCTTCAGTACCTGCAGAGGCTATAATGTGCACTGACACCCTGGGGACAGTCCCTCTGCAGGCACCATCAGGGCCAGGACCCTTTAGGAAGGGACTTCTGCCCCTTGAAGTTCCCCAGGTGTGTTTGAATTCTCCTGTACACAGAAAGCATCTCATGGGACTGCCCCCTCCAGCAGCCCTGCAAAGGACCAGGTGGCCACTGGCAAGAGGACTTGGACCTGGAGGGCCACATCAGGGTCTCTGAAAGACCCTATTCATTGGGATTGACTTCTGAGATAGCAGTTTGAGGAGAATGGAACTGGGAGAGAAAAAAAAAAAACTGGAATTTTAATGAGAACCATCTGGAGTGTTTTCCAAGGGTGTAATGTTTGGTACAAGAAAGCAATTCCTCAGCTCCAATGAGGACAGGAGAAGTAAGAGAGACTGTGATATTGTGTTTACCCTCCAAGATGAGACCAAACAGAACCACCTAGACCAAGCAGGTCCCTCGTGAGTGGGGCTGGGGCAGGGGCTTTGAGGGAAGGAGAGCAGTCCCCCACCCTTGGCTCTGACACGTCACAAGGAGAAGGAACGCTTCTCCTCTGCCAGGGAGACTTTGAGGGATGGGTTGTGGTGGGCCCAGGGCCAGTGCCTGGAATCCGGGTAACTATGGAAACAGGCCTGAGGGCAACAACAAACACAGGATGGAATTTCAGCTTTTGCAGCCTGGCCATGGAGGAATGGGAAAGTTCGGGGAAAGTTCTTTCTTTTCTTTTTTAACCCCCCCCCCCTCCTCGGAAACAGGAGAAGGTATAAGGAGAGAACCTCAAAGTTCGGAATAAGTGCTCTCTGCCCAGTACCTCAACCCAGTCCCAGGAAGCAACCTCTAGAAGTTTCTGTCATCATTTTATTTTCTTCATTTATTCATAGTCCATCACAATCCGTCCAAGATTCCATGGGGGTCTAAGACCAATCCTGGGGGTGTTCTGTAGTAAGACCCAAATCCCTGTCCTCAGACCTGCAACAAAATGCTACAGAGTCACTTACTGTGACAGCCACTCTACACAGGACTTCAGAACATCATCTCAATTCATCCTGGCCACAGCCCTGCAGCCCAGGTGGCCAGGTCCCCACGCCACAGAGCGGGTGAAGAAAATTCAGAGAGCCAGGGAGTACCAAGAAAAAGTAAAGCCTGAGGCCTCCTCAAAACATGTCATCAGACCTGCGATCTTTACTCTGGAGGAAATAACTGAATAATAAGGCAGCCGAGATTGAAGAAGAGCAAAACATTCTACACTGATCACCACACAAATGCCGACATCCACATGGATGCAGAATTAGGCATGTGTCCCCATATCAGGGACATAGCCTTGAATGAATGGGAAAGACTATAGTGATAGAAGGAAATTTTTTTTTCCCGCAGTTACTAGCAGAAATATTAAGAGAAAGAGGCATAGACTTCAGAATTTTCTTCTCCACAACCTAGTGAAGGAGGCATCATCTGTTTGGATGTCAGAACAGACCAGGGTTTGGGACTTGAAAGAGACTTAAAGGAACCTGGAGGCTCCTAGTTCTGCAGATGGGGAGACAGGGCAGAGAGTGGACTGGAACCTCAAGTTGCAGCCACTGGTACAAGGTGCTTTTCTTGACAGGGTGTCCCAGGAGCCCAGAAACAAGCCCATAGGTCCATGCCTTGGAGTCTAAGAGTTGATCTAGAAGATATAGTGTGAATCCAAAGGATCAAAATTGGAGGTAGTAACAACTGCTACAAAGCAGAAGATTGTTAAATTTGGGGTCAGAGGATGAAAACAAAAATGCAAAGTGGATTGGCATTCTTTGAACCTGCGATCAACTTGGTGTAAAATCCACTCCAACTTCACCACCATGACCCTCCATAGTTAAGAAGCCACTGTTCTGGAGGGAGAAAGAGACTTGACGGTTAAGAATTTAGCAAAGGAGATAGTTTTAAATCAGCAAAGTTACATAAGCATAGAGTGATTTCAAGAAATCATCTTGTAACTTCATTAGCAAAAAAAAAAAAAAAAAGCTTCTAAATAAGCCAACCGGAAATAAGAAATGCAGGAATTTCTGGAAACCGGAGGATGGGGTTTTTTTTGTTGTTGATGCTGTCCTTGTTTGTTTCTAAAATTGGTGGTGGGGGGGGGGAACGTTTTTTAAGGAAAAAGGAAGCCCTGACCCACATAAAGATAGAGTTTCAGTAAAAACTAATTTGAGACCAAGAGCGACCTTGGAAAAGTAGTGGTGTGAGTGCCCAGGCCCTGAGGGCTTTGTGTGGGCTGCAGAAGACAAATACCAACCCCTAAAAACTGGTTCAAGAAGTGGAGCCAATTTTACACTAACGACCCAACTTGGGTCACAGAAAAATAGCAAATCGGCAAGCGATTGTCCGCAGCCCTGTTGAAGTTTAACTGTGGAAAATTTTTCAATTTGTTTCAGCACTTAGCGATCCAGGAATACTTGCTAGTAGTCATCCTGAAATAACTGATTTTTCCCTAAAGTCCTCCTTTGTACATTTTTATCCTGAAAACCCCAAGGGTGGGAGAGTGTCATTCATTTTCTCAACAAATGTTTTTTGACAACCCACAATTTGCCAGGCCCTAAACAGAATGCTGCTATTGTATCAGATTATTGGGCTTGAGATTCTGAGTTTTTAGTACTAAGATGCAGAGAGTGTGCTATGAATGTAGGTCTCCCTTAGGAGGTTCAGTTTCCCACCTTGAGATGCTGTAAGCACTGTACAAGCTTCAAGAGGCCACTACTTAGGCCTAATGAGAATCTTCTGTCTATGATTCATGATTAAATCCCTATAAATGGCTTTATGCACATGCCCAAAATATGTGGTTCTGCAAGAGGTCTGAGAATATTCGTGTAAGTATGTATCTGCTCGTGAGAAAGTGTGTGTGGGAGGGAAGGATAGAGGAGAAGACTGTTTTCATTTTAAAAAGTTGGAAGCATAAGCACCAACTATCACATACATCATGGAGAAGGGAGTGGACAGGTGTAAGGAGGGATGAAGGCAATGTATTTTCAAATTGTCTTTCCTTTAGTCCTTATAAGAGTTGCTCCTTGATGGGAAGCCACAGGCTGGTCACTGGGCTGAGGAAGGTCCCTACTGCTGGGGATCACCAAATCTGTCCGTCATGCAATACTGGCCTAAGATGAAAGAGGCCATGGAGACCAGATCACCTCAGCCCAGGGTGCCCACATGCATGTCTTTGAGAAAGTGTTCTCCAGGCACGGGTGTCCCTTTCTGAACAATCCCAGAACTGTTGAGCAGAAGCCTGGGCACATATATTCTGGGTGAGACCCCTTCATGTCCCCTTGCTGGCTCACCCCCGTGGCTTTCTTCTGTCATGAGAAGAAGCAATTGGAAAGAGTGGCACTATTGCTCGGTTGTTCCATGTTGCATGAAACTGAAGAGTCTCGATTCCAAAAATGCCTGGGCAGAGCTGGAGTTTTCAACGAGCAGTCGGATGAAATCCATGAACCAGAATCTGTGGAGTTCCGCTCTGTCCTGCCATCCATTCTAGATGCCCAACAAAGAAGCCTCTGCCAAGGAAACGGGCTCAGTATAATAACTGTATACAGTAACAGTATAATATGTGGTACAAGGGCAATATGATATTGTTGTATCCCTTAGAGTGCTTTGGTGGCAAGTAACATGAAGCCCAACTAAAAGTAGCTGAAACAATACGAACATTGCTATTTTGTGTGATGACCCAGCTCCAGGGCTGGTTAGTCCAGCAGCTGACTGACAGCCTTCAGCATCCAGGTTCTTGTCCTCTTTAAGGCTCGTGCATTCTTCTCAGCACTGGGCTGGCTCCCTTCATGGGAACAGGATGGAAGCCATATCTCTGGGCAACATCGCAGGAGAAAAGGGGTCATCATTCCCCTTTGGTTCGGGTTTGGGCAAACAGCTGAGCCAGAACTAATGAAAGCTTAGTTGGGCCAAGGAAACAGAGGCAAGCATGTGTACACACACACACACACACACACACACACACACACACACACCAGGGTGGATACAGCCTTATGGGCTGTTGGCAGCCATCTTGTGACTCTGTGGTGAATGCATATCCAAGGATCCAGCTGTTTCGAAGAAATAAGAACCAAGCCAAAAACACGAATGGCATCCTGAACCCACAACTGCCTCTAGACATTTTATTGACATGAGCTAATAAATTTCCTCTTTGAACATGTTTTCTATCATGTGCAATCCTGGGAATTTACTCATACTCTTTACTTGTCAAAATAAAAATTTTCCAACCGTAGAATCCAATTTTATTTACTTGTTTGCTTTTTTAAAAAAAAAAATACCAATTAGGACTTTTTTCTTTTCTTCCTTCTCCTCCTCCTCCTCCTTCTTCTTCTTCTAGTACCCAGGGGCACTTCACCACTGTGCTGTATCTCTACCCTTTTTATTTTTTGAGACAGATATAGGGGTCTCACTAAGTTTTGCTAAAGGACTCACTAAGTGAGGCTGACCTCAAACTTGCAAGCCTCCTGCTTTAGTCTTCTGAGTTGCAAGGATTACAAGCATGCACCTCTGCACCAATTCCGATTGGGACATTTTACAATATACTTGACCAGTACTCTTTAAAACTAATTGAGGTCATAATAAGGAAGGAAAGAAAGACTGAAGGAAACTAAAGAGACAGGATAACTAAATGTTCCTTGGTTTAGATCCTGGAATAGAAAAAGGATCTTAATGAAAAAAACTGGTGAAATCCAAATAAAGTCTGCACGAATTTCTTAGTTTTGACAAATACACGATGCCTCTGCAAGATGTAGGGGAAACTTAGTGAAGTATAATATTAGGGGAAGTTACCTATCCAACTCTGTGAGTCTAAAATTTTTAAAAAACACATTTTAATACATTACTGATCGTTGATACTTCAAACTCTACTAACCAAAGAACCAGTCTGATTTCTTCAATTTGTAGAGAAGAGTGCTAAGTCTCAAAGAGGTTGAGGGACCTGCCCATGGCACCTGGCAAGTCATGTCTGAGCTGAGCCTTTGGAACCCAGGCTGCATCACCTGGACGCTTGACTCACACACCCACACAGCCAGGGATCCAGGGGCCTTCCTTGAAAGATTTAGTTCCCATGGAAACAGGTGCTCTCCAAACACACTTAGGCTGCTGGCCATCTTAGCTCTGGACTATTACATTTCAAAGTTCATTCTTCACAATGATAAATTACACAATTATAGCCATCCAAGAATGAGCTGTAACATCACGCAAATGGAATTTGTACTAGAAATTTACACTACCATATGGTGGATGGATTAACATTCACCATAAATAGAAACCATCACATTCTCTGGTGCCTGCCTATCACATCCATAGGAATGAGGTAGTTTCTGAAAGTCCATACATGAAAAAAGTCAATGCAGAGTAAACCTGAGCCACAATATTTTTAAAGACCAGATTTTAAAGGGGATTATACTTCACATAACTTAGGTGGGGGCAAACATGACATACTCTTGGAAAAAATGACATTAGATGACTCAAAAAAAAAAGTGGTTGTAGTGATGACAGACACAGATGTTAAAGACTCATTGGTTAAAAAGAAAAAAAACTCCATAAACGAGTTTTTGAGAGTGATCATAAAAATTCCTCCATATCTGCTTAGAGTTGAATACAGCTTCAGGGCAAGACGATGTTCTATGACCCAAGTAAAAGGGACATTCCCCTGAACTTCCTGCTTTCCCTCAAAAACACATCAATCCTATTCTCCAAGATCCACCTCCTACAGAGCTCTGGCATCCGTGCCCTGGCACCCCTAGCCGGGCACAGAGTTAGCCACAAGTGCTAGTTCCTTCCTCTCCTTCATTTCCCCACCCAATAATTATTCCTCTTCCATCCTGTGAGCACCGGCCCTTGGGCAGAGAGCAGGCATCCTGCTGGAGTGCTGATAACAGAATGTCAGAACCCAGGGGATCCCTGAGACCCAAGGACTGAGATTGCTAATTAGCACCTTTCCCTGTAATTGCTGGTGACAATTGGAATTATCTGATCAAAGTTATGACATTTCCCCTTCCTCGGCACATAGATGATTTAGGATGCACATCTTGATAGAGGAAAAAGTCACGACTTCTGACACGTTGGCTGTGTTGTCTTTCATTAGCTAATGGTTAATGGCAGAAGATTAAAAAAAAAAAATCTTGACAGGCAGGAGTAATGTGCCCCAAATTACAAAATGTAATTTAGAAAGAATGTAGGCAGTGCCCTACAGTTGGATTCCAAAAGTGCCCTTGCAGAGGCCCGGAAGGCAGATTGTGGCAGTAGTCAGAGAGCCCAAGCCTGGGTCTGGGGAGAACGAGGTTCCCGCCCAGCCAAGCCTCCGGCCAGCTGGCCACACTTGAACAAATGACTAGTATCGTTGGACTGCCATTTTTTCTTCCAGAAATGATCTTTCCATGTACTTTCCAGATTTAAAACAATATATTTTTTTGCCAACAATAGCAGGATCCAATAAATTAAGGGGCATCCTGATGATAAAATATCATGCAGCTGTTACAAGTCCTGTGTTTCCCAAGAATACTTGATAATATGACAAAGCGCTTGCTACATGATGTAAGTTAAAATAAAAAGTGCATGTGTGTGTGGGGGGGGGGGAATTAAGTACAGCTATGACACTGAATATGCAAAAAGAAAGGTGCTAGGAGGAAACATAAGACTAACAGGAAGCACAAAGTGTTTTAACCATGCTTACTGAGGTAGTTTATTTTTTTTATTATTTAAAGTATTTAAAATTGTATTATTTATTATTACAAAGGAAGTTAAATGCTTGGTTTTAAAAACTCCAACAATACACAAATATAAACAGTAAGAATCAAAGTTTCTCTTCTCTCGGGCCAAGGTTGTGGCTCAAGGTTGTGGCCCAGTGCTTGCCTAGTATGCGTGAGGCACTGGGTTCGTTCCCAGCACCACATAAAAATAAACACATAATTTTTAAAAAAGTATTGGGTCCATCTACAACTAAAAAAAACAATGCATATTAAAAAAAAAAAAAAAGTTTCTCCTCTCTCACTTCCAGTGCCAGTCCCCAGATATATCCTCTATTAATGTTGTGAAATAATTCAGACTTTACCAGGTTTGAAGCTGAATTTTCTGGCACCCTGTGTTTTGTTGTTGTTGTTGTTGGCACTGGAGTTTGAATCCAGGGGCACTTAACCCCTGAGCCACATCCCCAGCCCTTTTTCCTATTTTATTTAGAGACAGGGCCTCACTGAGTTGCTTAGGGCCTTGCTAAATTGCTCAATCCTCCTGCCTCACCCTCTGCATTCACTGGGATCCTGGGCATGCACCACCACACCCAGCCGGAGGCATCCTTTGTTTCAGGTAGTCTCTAAAGAGAAAGCTAGAAACATACTTGGTTCTTGTTTTCTGTATGTAACTTAATGACTTTTCCAAATTACTTACACCAAACATGGCATTTTTTTTTTTAGATAATAAAATAAAAGATGACATGTCTATGGAGCACATTTCTAATGATGCAGAATCAAGAAACCAAACTGCCCTCATTGTAGATGGGTAGAGATGGGACCTGTAGCCTGGTTTCTGCAGTGGGTTAACTGGCCAAAGAGGGAGGGAGTCGGAGTTCTGCAGTGTGAGGGATGCTGGTGTATGTCCTGGTCTAGTCCTTGCAGGCACAGGCCTATGTCACGGGGCAGTGGGTGGAGGATTGAACCAAAGGAGCTATAACCTGTCAAGTTAGTGTCTGACAAGACCACAGGCAATGACAAGAGAACACGAACTATGACAAGAATATAACATGACATGTCATACTGGGAAAACCAGTACAGGCACATTCTTTAAAATAATAAAAAAAACTTTTTTCCAAAAATGAAATAACAGCCACATTTTTGCCATTTCCCAAATCTTCTATGTATTCCCTGAGCCCAGACTTCCATCTTGAACAATGAGGATAAATCAGGGGGCTGGAATTGTGGCTCAGCGGTAGAGCGCTCGCCTAGGACAGGCGGGACCTGGGTTCGATTCTCAGCACCACATAAAAATAAAGGCATTGTGTTGTGTCCGTCTACAAAAAAAAAAAAAATATATATATATATATATACATATACACACATATATATATACATATATATATATATATATATATATATATATATATATATATTAATATTCTCTCTCTCTCTTAAAAAAAGAAAATCAGGAAGGATCTAGGACATCCTCTAGCTGCTGCCAGAAAGCAAGGATACTTTCACAGATATTGGAGGTAGTGCTGGGAGAACAGGAGCTGGCTTGACGGGTGCACAGTGGGCGGAGCTGTGACTCTGAGCACCAAATGCAAAGGGATAAATACAGCTGATGGGATCAGTTTGGACTCGTGAAAGGCCAGGATGAAATTATACCCAAGAAAAAGTTACTATAGAGTGCACAAATAGAATCATCAATTTTTTAAAATGAAAGTTATGTAATGGATTGTGTTTTTAATGATTTAACAGCTATGAAAGAGAGAGAGAGAACCTATGCACACACATATGCACAGCCACATATACGGATGCATACACAAACACGCATGGGGTTATTTCCCTACTTTTACTAAACAGATGTTTATGTACAAATTTTTAAAACAGAAACTGTGATTAAGCCAAGTAAAGCTGGACAAAAAAGAAGTTGCTATATCAAGAGCAGGACCAGCTCACCAGGACCAGACACCACCTGAAATTCACCAGGCTTGAGGATCATTCACAGTGACTATTTGCAAAGAGGTCACTGTGGATTCCAATATAATAATGGAACCAAGTGTCCCGAAGGTGATGCTCCCTGCCCAGACTCGACCTCTTCCCTCAGGTGGCTGAGTTTACCATAAGGACATATCTGTAGGGATTCTAACCCAATCAGACAATGGGTGGTGGGGGGTGGGGGGCAGAGCAGAGGATCAGGTGAGCCAGTGAGCAAAATTATTTCAGGCTCCGTCACTTCTGGAAAAAGACACCTTCCTTCAGGAAGTAAAAATAAGCCTCAATTCCAGGGAATTCAAATCAAAAGTCAATCATCACAGAGCTTCAGTCTGACCCTCAGGGGCTGGGATTTGTGGCCCGATTCCTAATCCTGTTTAAGAATTCACAGGTCACATCCAGGTGTGGTTGGGCATGCCCTTGATCCCAGGGAGGCTGAGGCAATGGGTTCTCAAATCCTGAGTTGCCAGCCTGGGCAACACAGCATGATCCTTTTTCAAAATCAAAACCTCATGTACAACCACAGGAATGGGATCCTAATTAGAATAAGTTATACTCTATCTATGTGCAATATGTCAAACTACACTCTACTGTCCTGTGTCTCTAAAAAGAACATCTTTTAAAAATAAATAAATAAATCGATCTGGATATATAGCTCAGTGGTAAAGCACTGGCTTAATCTCCTGTAACACACACACACACACACACACACACACACACACAGAATTCACAGCTCACTTTGCACAATCTTTTTTTTGGGGGGAGGGAGGGGTATTGAGGATTAAACTCAGGGACACTCAACCACTGAGCCACATCCCCAGCACTATTTTGTATTTTATTTAGAGACAGGATCTCACTGAGTTGCTTAGCGCCTAGCCTTTGCTGAGGCTGGCCTTGAACTCGTGATCCTCCTGCCTCAACCTCCCAAGCCACTGGGATTGCAAGGTGTGCACCACTGCGCCCAGCTCACTTTGCACTATATTGGCCACTCTTTTTTTTTTTCTTTTAGAGGCTGAAATTTTAGGAAAATAACTTAAATGAGATAATTAGAATGAAAGTACAAATGAGGAAAAAAGCAGATAAAATAAATTCAGGTGCTGGTACTTTCACAAATGCTTCAATATAAATTGAATAATCAGCTTTAAAGTCACTGTGATATTTGGGGTGTTTGTTTCTTAAAATATTTAAAGCATTTAAGAAAACCTGATGTGATAGATTCATAATTTTAGAACATCATAAATGTTTAGAAGATTAAATAATTTTCAATAATGGGAAAACGATTGGAGAAACTTAGGTCAATAAGTTTTGATTTACGATTGTGTAAATTGTGTGAATAAGTAGAGAGGTAAGGCGCATTTAAAGTTAACAGAATGTTAATCATTCGATAACTTCAGACCATTAACGAGTGAATCATTAAACAGAGTACAAGAAGAGTCATCCTCCTCCATCCTCAAAAAGCTCTCAAACTTTAAAGATTTGTTCACACACATGCCAGGAGCCTGGGCTATGCTTTGTTAGGACCCCAGTGGCTGAGCCATGGTGCTAGATGGGGGAAGGGACAGAGCAGGAAATCCACCTCCAGCCCAACCTGAGGAACTCCTGTCTCTGCCAGATGCAGCAACCCAAACAAAAGGCCCAGTGACAGGTGGTCACAGGTTTCTGCCCATGAGCAGTGATGTGACACCCTGCAGCAGCAATACCAGTAGCCACACTGAAAACCTCCATGAACCTTAGAGACATCCATCGGCTCTGGATAGTCCCAGAACAGGTCCAAGTTCAATTTCCACCCCAAACACCATGCAGTGTTTCCACCAAAGATGAACCACAAATAATGTAAATGAACGCTTTGGATACTTCTTTGTTCTTCCTTTGATTCCAGGGTAGAACCCAGAAAGAAAGAAAAGATGAGCTGTGATCAGGGAGTTGGAGTCTTTAAATTAAAATACTGCATGAAGAAATAGACCTGGATTGTACCCCCGAGCAGGTGAGTGAGATATACTGGTCACTTTCAAATGTGTGGTTCACTTAGAGTGCTATTGTTTGGCTCCCTAAAGGTTTTGCTCGTTTTTTTCTCCAAATAGCTGTACCCCACTCTTCCATTAGGGAATCACTTCTCTTCCACGCTAAGTATATCTGTTCCTGATGCTGTAAATCTCTTCTCCCAACCCCAGCAGTAGGAACACCATCAGGGCCCATCCTCCACATTCACATTCCCATCTTATTGTCTTCCTGGAACTCATCACAGCATCACAGTTAAACTCTGATGCAAGTCTGGAATCTTGAGGGCCACCATATTGGAATCTAGAATGGACCCAACACAAACGAAGCAAGAACAAAAGACACGGAGAAACCCGCCTCTGGATCAAGACTTCTGTAGGATTCCCTGGAACTTTTCAATTACATGAGCCAATATATTTCTTTTTTGGCTTATAGAAATTCACTTTGGACTTTCAATCATCTCTTACCAAAAGAATTCTAACTAATACAAGTGTATCTGAGGGCTTCTAAGAATCTAGAAACCAAGGAGAATAGCTTAGGAACTGGTGATGTTGTCCTGGGAAAGAGAAGACTCTAAGACCATGATTCTCTTCAAATATCATTTTGATGAATGAGACTGGAAGATAAACTCCATAAGCTAATAATTTTTTTAAAAAAATATTTTTTGGTTATACATAGACATAATATTCTTATTTTGTTTATTTTTATGTGGTGCTGAGGATGATCGAGGCAAGCGCTCTGTCACTGAGCCACAACCCCAGCCCCCTGTTTTTTTTTTTTTTAATAACTAAAGTGTCCAACAAAGGAACCAATTTATTCAGAAGATGGTTAACACCCCTTGGTGGAAAGAGTAGATTTCAATAGATTCTAGATTCCAATATGGTGGCCCTCAAGATTCCAGGCATAGATCTGAGATTCTTTAACTGGGTAGAAAGTGTGAATCCTGAATGAAGCTTCTGAATGTAAAGTCAACAGAAAATGGAAGAAACGATCACTAGGGACAATGAGCAGAGGTGATTCCATAAACTGAAAAGTTTTCTTCATCTGTCCCTTCTTTGACTTTGTCCTTTTCCCCACTCTCAGTTCTTTGAACTTCGGTCACTTGGACCTTCTTTTGATTCCTCAAATTCACCTCATTAATAAATGAGGAATTTTTACAATGATGGATCCTGCTGTCCAGAAAGTTCTGCCCCTACCTCTTTTCATGGCTGGATTCTTGGTGTTGCTCAGGCATTCGCTCAAATATTTCCTTGGCGTGTTCTTTCCTGACTATCAAACTGGATTAGCAACCCTCTCTGCAACCCAGGTCTGCACTCAAAGAGAACCCATCCTCCACATTCACATTCCTGCCTTATTGTCTTCCTGGAACTCGTCACTGTCAGAAATTATTTTTCCCATTTATTTGTCACTTATCATACTTGTCTCATTCCTTCATTAAACAGAAGCTCTGTCCATTGTCACATCCTCAGTTCTTCAAATGGCACTTGGGATGTATGCCATGCGTGTTTGTGAATGAATCGATAATTGATTGAATATATAACCTTGGAAAAATTTACTCTTCTATAATGTTTTTGAGGAGTCAGAAAATGAGTAAATGAGTGAAACTCAGAGACGGAGAAAGAGACTCTTGTTGAAAATTCATCCTTGGTATGGCAACTTGCCCTTAAATGGTCTCTGTGTCCTCAAGAAACCAACAAGGAAGGGAACACAGGATTTTATTCAGAGCCCAACCCCCTTTGTAAGCACGACTAATACATTCAGCAACGAACAGCTAATCTGATTTTTTAAACATGAAATGGGAGCTGGGAATGTGGCTTGGTGGTAAAGTGCCTGCCTAGCATGACCAAGGCCCTGGGTTCCATCCTCAGCACCACCAATAAAAAAAAAAAAAAAAAAAAAAAACCTAAATTAATTAACAGAAAGCTGTGGCTCATGGTTCAGTGACAACCAGCCCAAGGGTGGCCTGCTCCAATCTATGAAAGCCTAGCAAATCTTGAAATCCTGAGTTGAACTTGACTCAGTAATGTCTATTGTTTTTCCTCCCAGTATTGACAAATAATAACTTGCTAACTTGCCCAGTGCCTGAGATAATTGATAGAGGATGGCTTTTAAGTTCCAAGTGCGTATCATTAAAGTTGGGCTTGAACCACCTTCCAAACGACTTTGCCCCGTGGGGAAGTTCTTTCAGAACCTGACAGGAAGAAACCTGTAATTATTTAAATGAAAAGAAGACAGGGGAGGATACTCTTTGGAATGTCATCTCACAGGCTTTCCTGGAGTTAGGAGTCCACCTCAGACACCATAAATATGTTGCCCAACATGGATAGAACTGGATTTAGGGGAAACAGATAGGGCTGGGGAAGTCTGGGTGAGGGGGTGTGGAAACAGGTTTCCTACGGTGAAAAGAGAAAAAATCATCCTGCGTACAAGGAATGCCATCTCTAAGGCAGGGACCACAGGGCTCATGGGAAGTATATTTCTGGCTGGAACACGGAATGGTTGGAATGCTTTTTATTTCTTGGTTTGCTTTTATAGCTGCTGGGAGAATAAGAATGTGGTCCAGCATGTTCTCTCCCTTGCTCATTATTCACCAACTCATAAGACTGAGTACCTGTCAAGTTTTAGACACCATATTTTAGTTCCAGGGAATCAACTTTGACCTGGGTAGACAAGGTCCTCTTACTCGCGGGACTTATATTCTTGAGGTGAAGACAAACATTGAAGAGGTATTTGTACAAGTGGTTAACAACAGTCGTGAATTTAATATAAGAAAATGGAAAGAGGCCAAATGGAAAGAGACCTCACCTCCATGTTTTCCTGTTGCCAGTGATGGGGCTCATGGGTGAAGAATGGCTTAAGGAAGGAGATGAGCCCTGGGCATGGATTCCCAGGCTAGCTGTACTCTTTACAGACTGAGAAGCACAGCCACCAAGGGACCACACCTTTGTCCACTTCCTGCTCAAGCCATGCTGAGACTGGCCTTGAACTTGAGATCCTCCTGCCTTGGCCTCCCAGGTTGCTGGGATTACAGGCATCTGACACTTTCCCACAAGTTGTGTGTATCCAGATCCTTCAGGAAGCAGATGCCAAGATGGAATAAGAAGTGCAGATTTTACTGGGGGGTGGCCAGGTGGAGGTGAAAGAAGGAGGGGAAGAAGGAGCAAGAGGAGGCCGGGAGAACCTTCTGACCACAAGACTGTACCTGCAAAAGGAAGAATGGATAGAAAATACCTCGAAGCATTGCAGCCCCAAGAAAATCTCTGTCGATCCAAGAGGGAGCTCTAGAACAAGGGTCCCCCATTAGAGAAGTCCTTCACAGGACAGGACAGGAGCTCTCAGGCCCTGGTACCTCTGCTGTAAGCAGCCATTGGCTACGGGGGAGCAGATCCTGCAGGCTGTGGGCTCATTAGTTTTTGCTAACTGGCGCCCTCCTGAGGGAGAGCAGAGTGGTACACTTCCATGGCTGCTACACCTGCCCACTTGTGTTTATGCACTCAGTCTTCTCCATCACCATGACCTACGCTGAGCTGAGGGTGTCCAGCAGCACAGCCTCTGGCCTCTGAGAAGTGAGTAGGGGTGAGGTTGAAGAAACAAGAGAAACATTGCCAAGATTCCAGCAGCACTAGCTATGGCTGAGTGGACAGCTGAGGGCAGGAAACACAGGGATTGGAAGCTCAGTGAGCCCAACCTAGAGAGTGCTGACCAGGGAAAAAGAAAAGGACTGACTGCCAGGGACCACCTCAGTGGACAAGACTGCAATGTTGATAAGATGATGTAGGTTGAGCTGGACCCCCTGTTCCTCACTTATAGACAGCCCTGCCTACATGTTTAGCAGTTTGTCTTAGTCAGTTTTCTGTCGCTATAACAACATACCTGAACCCTGGTACTTTCTAAAGAAATGGAGTTTATTTAGCTCATAGTCCTAGCGGTTCAAGAGCACAGTGCCAGCATTTGCTTCACTCTGATGAGAGCCAGATGAATGGTGTCACCATAGTGGAAGTTCATTCAAAAGAGATCACATGGTAAGGCAGAAAGAAAGAGACCAGGGAGGAGCCATGCTAACTTTTTTTATATCAACCTGCTCTTTGGAGATCGAATTCACTCTGTGGGACCAACATTAATCCCTTCTGAGGTCAGTGCCCCCGTGATCTGAGCACCTTCCACTGCGCCCCATCTCTTAATGATTCTGCCACCCAAACACCAGCACACTGGGGACAAAGCCCCCAGCACCTGAGCGTTAGGGATCCCAACCATAGCACACCTATATAATTCCCTATATTCTCCTCATGTAAAATCTAGACACCTGTCTCTACAAACATTTATCTACACCCCATGATGTTCATGCCTCTGATCTTCAAGAGGTTATTAACTGATGTTAGAGAAAGAAGATCTGGAAATTACCTTTCGTGAAAAATCAAGATATTAAGCTAAACTAACTTAAACTCGTTTTAAGCTGCATTCCTCAAAATAGACGAGGAACATCATTGTAGCAATACATTTAGTCTGATCGAATAGTTCCCTTCATCGCTCCGAAATCTCATCCTGAATTCTAGATCCATTATTAAGTGGCCCTCGGACATATCAAAGATCATACTGTGTCACGCACTGAAGAATATGCTGAGCTAGCGTTTCTGTATCTAGTGTCCAAAGAGGAAATGAAATAAAATAATAATGACCCGGCAAGAAGGGCCCCATGCTCTCAAGCACCTCACATATGACAGACGCAAAACTGAAATATCCATCCTCTTGATTAGCACCAAGGAAACCAGACGAAGGTGCCTATGTGAATGCTGGGAAGGTGACGGTTTGGAAATGGACCCGTGTTTTTAGTTGGAGATAAAACTGTCTAAATCAAGAAAAAGCAAATGCACTTGCCCAGTCCTTCCACACTGATAGCACGAGTGGAATAAGTTACATAACTTATCCAGCAGAATGGACTCTCCCAACCCTGCCAAGCACCTACCTTCTTGTTTCTCTTTCTGTTCCAGTGTGTGTTTTGAGAGGCTCTCATTCATTAGTGCTATATTCTTTGCACTTGAATATGGTGGCCAAGTGATATTTTGCAATAGTAAGTAAGCCACATTGCTCTTTTTTAAAAAAAAATTTTTAGTTGTAGTTGGACACAATACCTTTATTTTATTTATGTATTTTTATGTGGTGCTGAAGATCGAACCCAGGGCCTCGCACATGCAAAGTGAGCATTCTACCGCTGAGCCAGAAGCCCCAGCCCATACACATTGCTCTTAAATTTGGTTGTAAATTGAATTGATCCTGTTAAAGAATATGGACCTCCATCAGTACTCTCGGCCTGAGCCCCACAAATGTTAGGGATGGGCCCGGACCATAGTACCCTGGTTACCAAGCAGAAGTCAATAAAAGGCTCAATGCCAATTAGGCCACAGTTCATGAAAGCATTCCCCTGTGGATCTTCAGCAATGATGACAGTCACAGCGGCACACCGGGAAGGCACTGGGTCCTGCACACTTTGCTCTTGTAATCTGCCTTTGCCCTGATCCTTGCAAAGCCTCTGTGGGCTGCAGGCCAAGCACAGTGAAGAGCAGCTTCCAAGCCCCAGACCTCAGCGGCCCTCCTTGTAAAGGAAGAACAACTCCTTGTTCTACCCCAACCCTCACCATCCCAATTCAGAGAATCTGAGCTCTCTGAAGGTCTGCTTCTCAGAAGCTTCCAGAAGGTTCCAGGCTCCATCCCACGTGGTCTCTAAAGGGAGGCCTCAAACACTCTCCCAGACAGCCTCCACGATTATCCCTGGTCCTTCTACTGTCCCTGCTGCCCAGAGTTCTTGTGAGGACATCTCTGCTGGTGACAGACTGGGCTCTGCTCTGGGGCCCAGTCTGGGGACTTGGCCTGCTGTCCATAAACAGAAATTCCCCTACCCGCCCACTGCTGCTCCAAGAACCTCCTCACAGAGCCTCCGGGACTCTGTAGAGTCCCCTGCTATACCAGGTCCACCCAGCTCCCGGACATCCTCTCACGACAGGCTCCTCCCCGACCTCCTCCATCCGGCTGTCCACCCTCACCCCACCCAGCCTCCAGGAAACTCCATGGCACATGCTGAGCCCACGGAGGGCAGTCCTTTCCCTTCCCACACCATCAGGGGAGTGCTGAGTGGTACCTTTCCAAAAAAAAAAAAAAAAGAAACATGCCATCTGCCTCCAACGCGACCCTTTTGAAATGGTCATTTTTCTCATCATTAGGGGAAAAAAGCAAAGAAGAGCACTGTGAACCCTTTGCCATCTTCTCAGCTACAACCAACCCATCTGCCATCTTCTCAGCTACCAAAGCCTTCTCCATTTCCAACCTGTCATAGCTGGGTTCGCTCAGGAGGGAGGTCAGACTCCACATCCACCAGATGTCACATGCTTCTGGAGACAAAAGGGTCTTCCAAGCCCACTGCAGCAGCCCTACTCAAAGGGATACCTGCTGCCTGCACACACACACACACACACACACACACACACACACACACACACCAGAGGTGTCCAGGAAGCCGTGGGTTCAATCCTCTCATTTTCCAGGTGGGGAAGATGAAGAGAAGCATCTTCACCTGGGGTCAGTCTGCAAGTCAGCAGCACAGTGTCAGCTGTGGCCGGTGGCACTTTCCATCACAGAAAACCTGTGGACTCTGTTCCCAGGAGACAAGCCCACGCATCCCTGATAGATAGAAAGGGACTTCCAGGACCTTTTCTTCACCCCAAAGGAGGATTGTGGCCAGGAAATGTGAGCAGGAGATCTTGGACTGTCCCCAGCTGAGCTGGCTAACTCCAGACGTGTTTGGGCCTGCGGTGCAGGAAGGAAGTGGGAGAGCAGGAAGACAGAGAAGGCAATGGGGACTCCCCAGCCTGGGCCTCTGCAGCATCCCCTCTCCGTCCCCACCACCCTCCCCTTCCTGCAACCATGCACCCCTCTTCCCCCTACAACACCTCCTGCCTGGCCTGCCTCAATGTCGGGTCACCTGGGCCTCCTTCTGAGAACAGGGCAGGGTGAGAAGATGCTCGGGGAAGGAGGTAAGATACACAGAGAACCTGACACAGGTCCTCAGGGAGAAAGCTCTATAGTCCCCAGGCAGGCCATAGAGGACCTCAGAACGGGGGTCCTCATCTTTGTTGGCAAGCTGAGATGACCCAAGGAGCTTTAAAATACAAATGACTGGCCTGGCCCCTCAGTCTAGTTTATTTTTTTCAGTATAATCCAAGCATCAGGGTTTATAAAAACTCCATAGATGATTCTCATCTAGCCAAGGTTGACATCGCTTCTAAGAAGAAGAGGCCCTAGTTTATCTCCTATTGAGTTTTCTGCTTCAATAAGAAGCAAATCATGTTTTGTTTAAGAAAAAAATAGGCAAATACTGTTCCCATCCTATTCCCAGCCCACACGCCAGAAATCCCAATTGTTCCAGTCTGATCTGTCCGATTTCCTGTTGTGATCCTTTCCCTGGCATCGTGGACCTCTGCTTCCACTGTCAAGTCTCCAGACCTCAGATTCTCCAAAGTCCTTTCCAGCTCTCCATAGAGTCCTTGGTGTGGGACTCTGTAAAAACAATTTAGAATGACCATTGTTGTCAGGTGTTCTCTTTTAAAGCCCATCTTTCCCAAACTTGTTATCCTGCTCTAAAACGATGAGAAAAGCAACCAATATGTAGGAAACAGTTATTCCAGATACTGGACAGTGGAAGACGATGGTCAAAGTGAGTCAGGAAATCAACACACTGATCCTTAAATTGGCCAGGATTTCTTCAAGGAGCTACTTTTCACATAGTAGCAGAGAAGAAGAAGGAAAAGAAAGAAAGAAAGAAAGAAAGAAGGAAGGAAGGAAGGAAGGAAGGAAGGAAGGAAGGAAGGAAGGAAGGAAGGAAGGAAGGAAGGAAGGAAGGAAGAGAAAGAAAAGAAGGAAAGGAAGGAAGGAAGGAGAGGGAGGGAGGGAGGGAGAAAGGGAGGGAGGGAGAAGTCCAGCCCTGCAGTCTTGCCAAGTTAAGCAGAGATCTGAGTTTCAGGGGACTAAAGAAGCTGGAGCTTATGGAACAGATAAAACTATGTCGATAAAAAGCCAGGAATCTGCATCAAGTTCCCCTCCAGTGTATTATTGAAAGTTAAGCTGTGAATACTTAGAGTGAAAAATCCACAAATCTATGCAAAGAAGTACTTGGAATCTGTATGCACTTGGAGTCTGTGTGCTGAACCATCTTCAGAGTTGACATAGGCTGTGGAATAGCAGAGATCCAGTCAGAGAGAAGGGATGTCATTGAATGCCCATGGGATTCAGTGGAGATTGTAGAAGTGTTTCATCTTAGAAGACTAAATAAAATAGCTAAGTAGCAAAGGCTACTCTAGACCTACCTTAGCTAAACCTAAAAGTAAACTGGGGGGAAAAAAATGAGCTGATCCAAAGTTTCTTACATGCATGTCAAAATGAAAGCTGGTTCTCTTTTAAGATAAAAAATAAAAGTGATTCACAGGAGACATCATAATACCAGAGTTTAAATTATACTACAGAGCTACAGTAACAAAAACAGCATGGTATTGGCACAAAAACAGACAAGAAGACCAAAGGAACAGAATAGAAGACACAAGAGACAAACCTATATAAATACAGATATCTCATACTAGACAAAGGTGCCATAAACATACATTGGAAAAAAATGGTGCTGGGAGAAAACTGGAAATACATATGTAGCAGAATGAAATTTAACCCCTAACTCTCACCCTGCACAAAACTCAACTCAAAGTGGATCAAGGACCTAGGCATTAGACCAGAGACCCTGTGCCTACTAGAAGAAAATGTAGGCCCAGCTCTCCATCATGTCAGCATAGAAACTGACTTCCTCAACAAGACTCCTAAAGCATAAGAAGTAAAGTCAAATCAATAAATGGGATGGTATCAAACTAAAAAGTTTCTTCACAGCAAAGGAAACAATCAAGAATGTGAAGAGAGAGCCTACAGAATGGGAGAAAATCTTTGCCACCTGCACCTCAGATAGAGCATTACATCTCAAGCATCCCAAAGAACTCAAAAGCTTAACACCAAAAAAAAATAAATAAATAAAATAAAATAACCCAATCAATAAATGGGGCAAAGGAACTGAACAGCCACTTTGCAGAAGAAGAAATATGATTAGTTACCAAATATATTTTAAAAATTCAACATCTCTAGCAATTAGAGAAATGCAAATTAAAACTACACTGAGATTTCATCTCACTCTGGTCAGAATGGCAATTACCAAGAATATAAGTAACAATAAATGTTGATGATGTGGGGAAAAAGGCTCACTTAAACATTGCTGATGGGAATGCAAATTGGTGCAACCACTATGGAAAGCAGTATGGAGACTACTTAGAAAACTTGGAATAGAACCACCATTTGACCCAGTTATCCCACTCCTCCATATACACCCAAAGGACTTAAATCAGCATACTACAGTGACACAACCACATCAGTGTTTGTAGCAGCTCAATTCACAGTAGCTAAGCTATGGAACCATCTTGGTGACATTCAACAAATGAATGGATAAAGAAAATGTGGTACATGTACACTATGGAATATTACTCAACCTTAAAGAAGAATGAAATTATGGCATTTGCCGGTAAATGGATGGAACTGGAGACTATCATGCTAAGCAAAAGCCAATTCCAAAAAACCAAAGGCCGAATGTTCTCTCTGATATGTGAATGCTAACACATAATAACAGTGGGTGAGGGAAGAATAGAAGTTCACTGAATTAGACAAAGGGGAACGAAGGGAAGGAAGGAGGGATGGAAGTAGGAAAGACAGTAGATTGAATCAGATATGATTTTCCTATGTCCATATATGAATACACAACAAATGTAACTCCACATCATGTACAACCACAAGAATGGGGTCCTAATTAGAATAAGTTATACTCCATGAATGTATAATATGTCAAAATACACTCTACTGTCATGTATATCTAAAAAGAACAAATTTTTTAAAAATGAAAGTCATTCAATCAAATAGGCAACAATTGGATGCGAGGGCCATCAGACTGTGACATCTGTCATCCCGTTGATCTCCAGGGTTTATGGGCTAGTCTGGCTGGTGGGTGTGCAGTCCTCCCAAAGACAAATGCTTGGTGGAAAAGGAAATACTCCCTTCTAAAGGAGAACTAATCTTCAGTCAAGGGTATACAGGTAGTTATGCTCTCCTGCCAGAACCTAAAAAAAGCTCTCAAATAAGTAACTTTGATGATGTCCAACACAATAAAAACTACAAGACATTCAAGGAAGCAGGAAAATGTGACATATAACTAGAAGAAAAAGGAAAAAAAAAAACAGTCAAGAGCTGGGCATGGTGGCACACACCTGTAATCCCAGCAGCTCGGGAAGCTGAGGCAGGAGGATCGAGAGTTCAAAGCCAGCCTCCGCAAAAAGCAAGGCACTAAGCAACTCAGTGAGACCCTGTCTCTAAATGAAATACAAAATAGGGCTGGGGATGTGGCTCAGTGGTCGAGTGCCCCTGAGTTCAATCCCCAGTACCAAAAAAGACAGTCAAGAGAAACATAATATAAAAGACAGAGACTTTGGATTTGACAAAAAAAGGATTTAAAACCACTCTTATAAATATGCTAACATAGCTATAAAATGGGAATATATAAAAAGAACAAATGGAAACTCTCGGGATTAAAAATGTGATATATAAAATGAAAAAAAAATTAGAAGAATTGCCTACAACTTAAATAATGCAGAAGAAAAAAAAACAAGTGAATTTGAAAACATAATAGAAACTCTCCAAATTGACACATGAAAAGGGAAAAAAAAGGCAAAAAAAATTAATCGAGTTTATGAGCTATGGAAACATATCAAGTGGTTGAACATATGTATAAAAAGGTAGAGGTTAGAAAAATACTTGAAGAAATGTTTGAAGTGTTTCCAAATTTGATAAAACATCTATAACCTTGGAGTTGGCAAAATATCTTAGACACCAAAAAGCACATATTAATGATAAAATTAATAAATTAGACTTCATCAAAGTTAAAAAATACTTCTACTTTTTGAAAGACACTATTAAGAAAATGACCAAGATAAGCCAGAATGGGACAACATATATTGGTTTCACACACACACACACACACACACACACACACACACCTGACCAAAGACTAGTATCCACACTATATAAAGAACTCAGTAATAAGAAAACAAACAAATATGGGCAAAGATTTGAACAGACACTACAAAAGAAGATATACAAATGACGGAAACCACATGAAATGTTACTCAACATCTTAGTAACTGAGAAATGTCAAGTAAAATCATGAGGTATACAGCCTCCTCATTAGGATGGCTAAAATTTAAGACAGACAACATAAAGTGCTAGCAAAAAAGGCAGAACAACTGGAACCCTCAGACACTGCTGAGGGAATGTTAAGTGATCCAAACACTTTGGGAAATAATTTTGCAACTTCTGAGAAGTAAAAAAATCAATGTATCTTAAAATTTAGTAAACCTATTCCCAGGTATTTGCACAAAGATATGGAAACAGCATCCACACAAACACTTGTATGCAAAAGCTTATGACAAGTTTATTTAGAAGCAATAAATACTATAAGCAACCCAAATGTCCATCAACAAATGAATGGATAACCCCATCATGGTGTACCACATAGTGGAATACTACTAAACAATAAAAAGGAATAGACTATTGCTAACCACGCACTCATACATACAAATAAATGAATCTCAAGAGCATTATTCTGAGTAAAAGAAGCCAGACATGAAGGAATACAGACTTTATGATTTCATTTATATGAAATTGTAAAAAAGGGGACTGGAGCTGGGGAGATGGTGCATACCTGTAATTCCTACTACCTGGAAGACTGAGGCATAAATATCACAAGTTTGAGGCCAGCCTGAGCGACTAATAGAGACTCATCTCAAAAATGGGTGAGAGGTTGCTGGGAGGTCTAGTTCAGTGGTGGAGCCCTTGCCTAGCTTGCTCAAGGCCCTGGGTTCATCACCATCACTGCAAAAGAAAGAAAGAAAAAAAAGATGTTTAACCTATAGTAACAAAAGCAGATCAGTAGTTGTCAAAGGCTGGGGTGGTGGAAGGAGGTCAACTGCTAAGGGGTACAAGAAGTATCAGCTACATAATTTGTGGGGCCCAGTACAAAATGAAAATGCTAGGTCCCTTGCTAAGAACTCATTAAAAACGTCAAAGCATTGCTGGGCACGGAGGCGCAGGCCTGTAATCCCAGTGGTATGGGAGGCTGAGACAGGAGGATTGCAAGTTCAAAGCCAGCCACAACAACTTAGCCAGACCCTGTCTCAAAACAAAAAATAAAAAAGGGTTAAGGATATAACTCAGTGGTAAAGTGCCCTGGGTTCAATCCCCAGTACCTGCCCTCCTCCCCAAAAAAGAATGTCAAAGCAGTGGTAATAGCATTAAACCAAGCACGGGGCCCTCTGAACGTGTATGAGAAGACAGGTTACATCCATGAAACCCACACTGGGCACAAGAAAATATTTGTGGTGATGGAAATGGTCTATATCTTGATTTGAGGAGCGGTTACGCATTTGTCAAAAACACAGGGAACTAAGGTTGGAATGGCAGGAATGTCCTAGGCCGCCTTCATTTTTTTTTTTTTTTTTTTTTTTGATACCAGGGATTGAACTCAGGGGCACTCCACCCCTGAGCCACATCCTCAGCCCTATTTTGTATTTTATTTAGAGACGGAGTCTCACTGAGTTGCTTAGCACCTTGCTTTTGCTGAGGCTGGCTTTGAACTTATGATCCTCCTGCCTCAGCCTCCAAAGCCATTAGGATTACAGGCATGCATCATCACGCCAGGCTTCCTAGGCCTTCTTCTAGGAAGAATCTCCTAGGCCTCCTTCTTGAGAATGAAACTGCAGACACACCGCCCAGCAACTCTGATCATTTGCAGTCTCCATTAATCTACTTAGAACAGTCCCTTGCCTTCAGATTTCCTCCATCCCCTCTCCAGCAAATACCCAGAGCATCCTCACAGTCATGCATTGTTTATTCACTGAATATCGACTTATGGGCATTATACAAGAATCTGAGATACAAAGGATTTTTTAAAGAAAATACAATTCCTACTTTGGAAGAAGGAATAGTTCAACTCTGTGTTGCCCAACATGGTAGCTGCTAGCTACAATTGGCTATGTATCATTTAAGTCCACAAAAAAAATGGCATTATACAAAAATTTCAGTTCTTCATTCACATTGCAAGACCCCCATAGCCACAGGTGGCTCACGACTAGAATGTTGGAGAGCCCAGAATAGTTCCATCACAGTTTGGATACAGGCAGTGTGAGATACGCTTGAATGAGATAGTTCTACACATTTTCTGGTTTTATTTATTTTTTTAAAATGTTTATTTTTTAGTTTTAGGTGGACACAACATCTTTATTTTATTTTTATGTGGTGCTGAGAATCGAACCCGGGCCGCACGCATGCCAGGCGAGCATGCTACCACTTGAGCCACATCCCCAGCCCCATTTTCTGGTTTTAAATACTTGGCAACACCAAAGTCTTTCATATACCATCACATTCTAAACCAGAAGCCAGACAGACAGGTGGATGCCATGCGGTACAAGGTCCTGCCTGCGTGGGAAGAAACCATCAACCTTGGAAAGTCTGCCTTTAGTCAAACGTGGGCTCAGTCACCTTTCTGGACTCAACCCTCCTTAGACGCTCTTACTGAGTCTTTCTCTGGTTCATTACAGTTCCCCAAGGACTTGTGGCTTCAGGTACCCCCAGGAGAGAACATTAGCCCAGAGGTCCTCACCCCGCCTCCCCAACAGCCTGAGGAGCCCAGTGCTTGGTCACCAGCTGCCGTGACATGCTAGCCAAGATTTGAGGAAGGGGCGCATTCAGTGGCTCCAAAAGACGGAGGTCATCGCTGCCTCCCTCCACCCCAGGATTCAGAAACACTCTCTCCTGTGTCTTTCCCCATCTGATGCATGAGTCCCTGGCACAGAGTTCCCAGCCTCTGAGCCACCTGAGTTGCTGAGGAAGGCATTACTTCCCACCCCGGTCCATCCACCAGTGGGTAGCAATCTTCCTTCAATAAAATAAGACAGAAGGTGACAGTGAAGACCCCGTCCAATGGTCTTGGCTCTCTGATGACCCTATTCCCTGAGCTTTTTCCTTTCTCACCTGTAAGTCCCGCCCCACCAGCATCTCTTCCTGTGTCCCAGGTAGGAGACCCCAGAACGCCTTCCTAGCCTGTCCCTTTCATAATAGGAAGTGCTTCTACGAGAATGATCGTGGTCAATCTCTGGTTTGGAGTCTCCTTTAAAGTCTTCTATTGATAGTGACAACAGTGAAAGAAATTATAAAAAAAAAAAAAAAAAAAAATGACCCCTGCAGGATAAACTCCACAGAAGGCATCTCTTTTTAAAACTAAGCTCTATTTTTTAAAATAGCCCAGTAAACTGATGTTTCCCCTTCATTATGAGATTTCTCTGGGTACATATTCATTTGCTTATCTCACCTTTCTCCTCTGGTGGAGTCTGAAACTCAGAGCCAGATTTCTGATTTCTCAATCACCTCCCTTCTTTTACCTGATGCTGTGTCCTGGTGACAACAGCCCTTCTGTGGTCCTAGTGGCAATGCTGCTGCAGGTGTTTTGGGAAACTCAGGAGCAGCTTTCTGACTAGGATGGGGAAGGGCAGAGTCCATTTATGGTCACCCTCCTGCTCCCTTCCCTTCCCCCCACAGCTTCCCTCCTCTGAGTCCTCGTGAGGCCTGCAGAGAGCAGGGCTGCAGGACTGGGGACCCCCCGGGTGGAGATGAGGAAGGAGAGTCAGGGACAGCAAACTCACAGCCCTGATTTCTGAAATGTGTTTTAAAAGGAGAGGGCCTCATTGAAGGGATCTGTTTGGGGTGCGCTTGTTTGTTTGTTTTTGGAGGGGGGAGGGTTGTTGTTTGCTTTTTTTTTTTTTTTTTTTTTTTGATATCAGGGATTGGACTAGGGGCACTCAACCACTGAGCCACATCCCCAGCCCTTTTTATATTTTATTTAGAGACAGGGTCTTGCTAAGTTGCTTAGGGCCTTGCTAAGTTGCTGAGGCTGGGTGTCAGGGGAGATGAAAGGAGAGGATTGGGGAGCTTTTGAAGAAAAGGTGACCATCTGAATAGAACAGGTGCAAGTAGGTAAGGCCAGAGTGGTTAGGATTACAGGTGTGCACCACCACGCCTGGCTGTTGGGTTTTTTTTTTTTTTTTTTTTTGGGGGGGGGTGGTTGTTTTGTTTTCATGCCATAAAAATGTTTTACTTCTTAGCATCATATCAGAATGAATAGCCATTTCACCCAGGAAGAGGACTTTCCTAAGGTCTTTCTCTTTCCCTTTGTTAATTTCACATCCAGATTTAGGTGAATCTGGCCTGAACATGTACGACCCAGCCCCTGACCCCCCACCCCACAAGAAAGGGTCTCTTCCACTCCATGACACCTGACTACCCACCCCTTGCTGAGGTCTCTAAGCAGCCTGCTCAGCATTCCTGGCCCTCTGTCCCTGGAGGTAGGTGGGATGTGCCACAAACCACAGGGGCCAGAATTTCTTTAATTTTAAAAGAGCAGTACAGAGCCTGTTCCCTGGGTTCTGTAGAACTCAGTGGACAGGCAGTACACACCCACATGTCCACCTCAGATGGTCTGAAGACAAAGATCTTCGGGTCAGTTCTCGTCACCTTAATGTGTCGAAGGAGTTTTGGGGGAAATTTTTGGGAAAACTGTTGTTAGAGCTGTTTTACCTTATTTCCCAAACTCATCTGCCATAAAGACATTCCTATGGCATTGGTGGGCAAAGTTTGAAAGGCAGTTAATAAAGAGTGATGAAATCCTCATGCTCAACCCAAACTTCAATAGAAAACAGCAATCTTTGTTTCACCTGGGAAAATCCCTTTTACAATGACCCAGCACCTGCCCATCTGTCATTTTCTGTTTTCCTAGCCGTCTGCCACCTTCTGGCCTTACCCACTTGCACCTGCTCTATTCAGATGGTCACCTTTTCTTCAAAGGCTCCCCAATCCCCTCCTTTCATCTCCCCTGACATCCAGTGCTAATCACAGAGGTAGAGAAGGTTTCATCCTGCAAAGAAAAGTGATAGGGACCAATTGTCCCAGGGCCATTCCCAATAATCACGGTGGGGGCCACCGAAAACTGGATGAATTGCAGAGAAAGTTCCTGGAGAAGGTCCATGATACAACCCTCACTGCTTCAGGTTGATCACCAGACAAACACAGCTTTTCCTCTACCCACCACCCATTTTCAAAAGGCCTGACCAATGCTATAGGAGTCCCAAACCCACCCTCTAGTCTTTTTTAGCAGGTGGTGATAATGGGAACGTTAGTGCTCATATTTCTGCTCTTTTTATAACTAGACATTTTTATGCCTTCCCTCCCCATCTCAACACTATCTTTTAAAAAATTCACATCATTGACCATATTGTCAGGATACAGTGAGACACTTCCCTACCAGTTTACAATGTGTAATGATCAAATCAGGGGTAAATAGCATGTCCACCATGATGCTATCTTGGAGTGCCCCTGGGTGCGTCCCTTCTCCCTGGCCAGCTGGCTCTCATTTCCTGCTCCAAATGAGTTCCACATCTCTTCCCTCTTGCCTCCGAGCATGACCAGTTTAGATGTGGACCACAGCCCCTTATCTTTGATCATCTCCACGTATTTGTGACATCAGAGACTGGGAGCAAAGCACCATCTGTTGGTTATTCAGCAGGTGGAATGGGGGCCATTTGCAGGACCAGCCATTAGGTAGCTTAAAAGTGACTGACTGCTTAAAAAGAGGCTTTGAACCTTCAGTTCCATTCCCCTTTCCCTGTCCGGGGCCTCTCTGCACACACCATCTGTTTTAATCAGCTTTTTCACTGCTGAGACCAAAAGACCTGTCAAGAACAACTTTAGAGAAAAGGTATTTTGGGCGTCCATGGTTTCAGAGGTCTCAGTCCATAGATGGCAGGCTCCTTGCTCTGGATCTTAGGTGAGATGGCGGAAGGGTGTGGAGGAGGCAACCAGCTCAGGACATCACCCTCACCCAAAGACATGGCGCCAGTGACCCACCTCCTCCAGCTACACCCAATCTGCCTCCAGGTACCACCCAGTAATCTCTATGAGAGGATCAATGCACTGATTAAGTTAAGGCTTTCATAACCCAATCCTTTCACATCTAAGTTTTCTTGCATCGTCTCCCCCATGAGCTTTTGGGGGGGACACCTCACATCTAAACCACAACACCATCTTAAAAATTCTGCCCATTAGGATTTGCAGAGCAATTTTATTCTCTTTGTTAGACTGACTGAAATAGAGCAGGCCTAATCTGGCCAAGGTCACAGCACATGAGCCTCTCCCCAGCCAGGTGCTGTGCCCGGCTTGAGTGCCTGTACTTTGCAGTGGTCAGATTTGGGCATATGTGTGCTTGTGACGGGCTGTGCTGAGTCATGGGATTGGTGTTTGCTTCTGTATCCTCGTAAGTGTCCTCTGAGGGTTTCAGGCTAATGATGTTCATTAGCAAACAAACTCCAAGTGCCCACGGTGGGCCAGGCTGTGCCCAAGTACCTTTTATACAATCCTTACAATATTTCCATGGCTTTATATCTCTATTTTACAGAAAAGTGACCTGAGATAGAGAGAAACTAAATAACTTCACCATGTACCCAGTGCCTGGTGGCTGTGGATTTGGCCTCTCACACATATCTCTTTGTGTAACATAATTACATGCATCATGATCCCCGTGTGCATGTGCATGTCTACAGCACCAGACACCCACCTCCTCATTCTGGCCCCTTGCTCACCTCACGGTCCTCTCTGCCTGCATCTAGGAAGGTACAGTGTCGAAGGGGATAGGTCTTGGTGCGTGGTCCCCAGTCAGTGATGGGGGAAGATGCTGTTGGCACCTGTGTTTCTGACACAATCAAGCCAGGCGGCTCATGCTGTCCCAGGAGGACTGAGGTCCCAGGTCTTCTGGACACTTTTCTGTGGATGTTGGTGGGAGAAGCCCTGTGGGTGGTTCTCACCCACATCCCATGCAGGCGACGGAATTGGGGTTCCTCTGTATGAGGTGGGCTGGCTGCAAAATAAAAACTAATAAAGAGAAAATGCCCCCCCAAAAAAACCAGAGTACACAGGAAGTACTTTTTAAAAGTGGGGTGAGTGGGGTGGATGGCTCTCTGATCTTAGGGACTGAGCTGCCACACTAGAAAGAGAGACAGTTGATGGAGCCCACGCTTGCTTTATTTATATGGGGGGGGGGGGAAACATCAAAGGTTTTCCATGAAATGTTCTTTACCAAATAAGATAGGGGGTAGGCTGTCCAGTTCCCAGTGGATTGCGCCCAACTCTGGAGCTATTAGGGCTGTCTCACTAGTAGAGCAGAGAGAGATCTCATGCCTTGGGTGGTCTGACATGCACGGGAAAGCTGGGATCGTTCTCAAAGAAGAAATCTAAGTCTCCATGGCTCAGTATGGAGTAAAGACCCCTCACGTAGCTCATGGGTGGCTTTCCACAGGTATTGGAGCTTAGTCCATCTCTCCTGTTGAGAAACTGCTGTGACTCCATTTTTGAGAAACCAGCCTCTACCTCAGAGCAAAGCCTGTCCTAAGGAAGGGGGCGTGACCCTTGTCCTTGGAAAAACCCACAGAGCACTCCTAAGCACATACCCATCCTGCTGAGTTGTTTGTCTACAAATAACAGGAGAGATCTGGGGAGCCAGGTGTCCCTGACTCAGTTAGGCTAGGTGAGGACCTAGCAACCCCCTAGCAACCACCAATCAGCATGAGACAGAGAAAATACCTGGGATGCCAGATGACCCCCCAGTAGTTTATGGTGGTTGATAACATGTTGGGAAACCATGTAGTTCAGCAAGTACTCCCCTCGTGGCCTAAACCAATCAGTTCAAACGAATCCACCTCTTGTACTAACCAATCACCTCTACCCAACTTGTTCTCTCCAGTGAATGTGCTAATCAATGTTAAGAGTTGTTGTTTGATTTTCCCGTGGTATGGAATGATTTGCTGTGTGATGTTGTGACACATAGATTATCCAAAAAAAACCTATAAAATCTCACTGGACAAAGGACCGGGACTCACTCCCTGGGACTGCTACGTTGGGAACGGCTGTGAGTCCAGGCTCGCTCGAGCTTGCAATAAAGACTCTTGTGTGACTGCATCGGATTCGGCTCCTGGAGGTCTACTGGGGTCCCACGAATTTGGCATTACACTGTGTTCTCAGATGCTCCACTTAGGGCAGAGCCCGGGAGATGGGCTCCAGCTACCATGAGGAAAGGCGTGCAGGTTAGACACAAGACAGGACTCCCCAGTACTAAAAGTTGGCTGATAAAGACTACTCTAGGACATTGCTGGAAGATGAGGCTTTGCCCTGTTCAGAGCACAGGTGAAAGCCCACCTCTCTCAGGTGGTTTGAATATTTTCCTACAGCTTCCAAGTACTTCCACTATACCAAACATCTTACAAACACCATCTGTGATCCTTCAAACAGCTGAGTAAGTGGATTGTTGCAATTGTCCTCTGGCTACAGATGAGGAAATGAGACTCAGAGAGCTTAGGGGACTTTCCCAAGGCTATACAAATCCATAATATAGGTTCAAGTGTTTCTGGCTCCAAAGCCCAGACTCCTTCTACAATATCAAAGTATCTGTGAGCTATTTGATGACTTTTTTGGCATTTTTTGCTTTATCACCATGGAAAGGCTAATATATTTCTGTGATCCCAGGGTTTGCTTGCTTGGAGAGATGAGCAGTGTCCACCTGGGCTTGAGTAGCCCACTAAAAAGCACAATCTTCCTTCTATCCACCATTATTGTAAATATTTATAACCCCCGACACACTAATCCAAGACTTATTCTACCCATTTTACAGACAGGAAAACTGAATCACCTGCCCACAATCCCCTGCAGTGGGCCTGAGTGGGACAATACCTGGAAGCCAGAATCTTAGAACCTCCATGTCCTGAGTCAGTACAGTCAATACAGCTGATGGTTAGGAGATCAGAGTCCAAGCGCTCCACAAGCAGAATCTCAAAACTTTCCTCCTGAGGTCCTGGGCAGGGGGCGGGGGGGGGGACATCAAAGGTTTTCCATGAAATGTTTGAGGGCTAACCTCAAACCCTCAGTGCAGCTTTCATTCCAGGTCCTGTGCCCCTCACCCCATCCACTCTCCCTGGCCACGCCCACCGTGCTGCTTCTGAAAATGAATTCACGATGCTCTCCGCTCCCTCTGCACCCTGGCATAGTCCACTCCTCCCTGGAGAACTTTCTACCCTGTTCATCTCCTCATACATGTGCTTCTTCAGAGAAGCCCTCCCTAGCTCCCTCTGTCCCACGGGTCCCGAGATAGATGCCTTCAGAGCCCCTGGACTATTGGTTCATAGTTCATAGCAAGTTGCAGGTAATTGTTTGTGTCAATGGGTAGAGTCTGCCCACCTAAGAGTAGGGATCATGTGTCCTGTGATCACTGTGACCCCAGCCCATGGTGCCCGACACATAGTAGGTATTCAATAAGTATGCGAAAGATGAATGCAGGCCTGATGGGATGGGGAGAGGGAGGGAGGGCTTATCACTCTGTGACATCTCATGGGAGTTTGGGGGTTGGAAGTGGCCACCATGCCCTTTGCACTCCAGCACATGGGCCAGCTCCTTCTGCTATAGCAATTGTCAATTCCAAAGCTGGCATTCCTTTGAGGTCACTTGGGGGTAATACAGGAAAAGGAAGCCATTCCCAGGAATGTAGAGACTTTTATTCTGTGGGCCCCTGACTCACCTTCCAGACGTGGCAGTGACGTTGTCCTCCGTCAAGCTGCTCATCACTCATAGGCGAGACTACCCCAGCCTCTGGCTGCTGAGATGACTCAGTCTATGCTCCAGCCAGACCTCCCGCTGTCTCCTGCCACCGTGCCAACTAGGCTCCAAGGCCTCAGTACTGCATCCATGGAAGGCTGAGGTCACCATCTCCACACCAGCACCTCGGTCCTGCCCTCAGTCTCAGCCACTGGGAACTTTCTCTCCTTCACCAAGATGGCTAATTTGTCCCTTTTTTTTTTTTTTTTTTTTTTTTAGATGGGGCCTTGCTATATTGCAGGCTGGTCTTGAGCTCTTGGGCTTAACTGATCCTCCTGCCTCAGCCTCTGGAGGGCTAGGACTACAGAGGCTCAATGCACCTAGCTTGTCACCTCTTTCTTGGAGGCGGCAACTCTTGCCCAGAGAGGGAGAGACTACTTTAACCAGGCTGCTCCTCTTTGGTTGTGTGTGTGTGTGTGTGTGTGTGGTGCTGGGGATTGAACCCAGGGCCTTGTGCATGCAAGGCAAGCACTCTACCAACTGAGCTCTACCCCCAGCCCTCCTCTTTGGTGGAGGCCCTCTGTGACCCTGACAGGAAGGGAAACCCACCAGGCAGGCAGGTCTCCCCGCAGCCCCATGGGACAGGCTGAGCTTCACTGTGAGTCTCACTGCCCCAGGGAACCTTGGGGAAACTGAGCAAGGGCGTGAGCAAGGCCCAGCTGAGCCCCTGAGAGTGGAAAGCTGCTTGCTCATCGCTGAGGTTGGCTGAACCATGACTATGTGTCCAGACAGATCTGCCCACTTAACCCCCTGCCTGCGAAGTCAGGGCCACTGCAGCCGGAGGAGCAGCTCTGTGCAGGCAGAGAAGTGACCCCAGGTCTGGGGTCAAAGAGTGTGTGTTCCATCTGTCACGTCCCCAAGATGGCATTTTCCTAACCCTGTCTTGTTTTCCTCCTACCCCAGGCAACTCAAAATGGGAAGGCCTTTCAAATCTAGCTTCCCCCTAAAGCTGCCTGGAGGGGCCCAAGGGGAAAGGACCCGTGTGTTCCAGACAGGGTGAGTGGCCACTGCTTTGGGCTGTGGGGCGTGCAACCCACAACCTAGGATGCTCCTACAAGTGTCAGGAGCTTGCAAACCCTTCCTCCAAAGTATCACTATCCCCAGAGCATCATATAGGATTGTCCATGGATAGTACCCAGGGAAATGCTGATCTGAGCCAGTCCTGCATCCCACAGAGGGGGAAACTGAAGTCACACTGGCAGTGAAAGGGTGAGCTGTGGAAAGTAGGCCTAAAAGTATGTGGGAGAGGTCACAGGTGCCTTGCCCTGAGAGGGTCCAGATGTGAGTTCCACAGAAGGAAGAGGGAGAGGGGGAGGCTTTGCCCTAAGAAGGAAGGATGTTTGGGCTCTGCACTGCAGGATAAAGGAAGGTGTTCCTTTGAAACCCTGAGCAGGAGCTAATTAGCACATTCCTAGCCTGAATACTTAACAGACCGGAGAAGCAACTCACACCTGGAGCTTTGCATGATTAAGTGAGAGGGCACAATGGGACGGAGAACACATTTTCATGTGAAAAAAAAAAACAACACAGGTTAGACTTAAATTTTCTTCCCTTGTTTTTACTTATTTATGTTGCAGTATCACTGACTGAAGGAGGCAGGTGGGAGGGCGGGGCGTGGGGGGAGTACTCCACCACATCCCCAGCCTTTTTTATTTTTAATTTTGAGATAGGGCCTCACAAAGTTCCTGAGAGTCTTGCTACATTGCCCAGGTTGCAATCCTCCCATCTCAGCCTCCCGACAGGTAGTGCCTTCCTCCCTTTCCGGTTCTCTGTCTCTCCAATGCATGCACTGGACAGAATAAAGAGCTGAGAGCACTTCTTGGTTTTATTTACAAGGCTGTTTGTCTTTTCCATTTCAGAAGTGAGTTGCTTCTACTTTTTTTGTTTGTTTGTTTTGTTTTTGTTTTTGGTACTGGAGTTTGAATCCAGGGGCAATTAACCACTGAACCAAATCCCCAGCCCCTTTTTGTATTTTATTAGAGACAGGGCCTCACTGAGTTGCTTAGGGCCTCATTAAATTGCTGAGGCTGGCTTTGAACTTGAGATCCTCCTACTTCAGCCTCCCAAGCCGCTGGGAGGGATTATAGGCGCTTGTGCCACCACATCAGGCTTCTAAGTTTTTCTTTCAAGCTCCCTTTCCTCCTATATTCTTCTGCCAATGGGTCTGACCTTTCCCCTCAGGTCAGGGTTTGTGGCAGGGAAGTATATCCTCAGCAGGGTCCCTGGTGTCTAAGGCCCCTGTCAACAAGGCTGTGTGAAGAAACTGTCCTTGCTAGAGTACTCAAGGTGAAGGCATCTTCCCCTCTCACCCCCACCCTGTGGGTGCAACCTAGGCTGGCACCCTGGCTGCCCCTCACCCTTGCCTCATCCTCACCATCTTGATGAGCTCAGGATTTTTGCTCAGAGTCCAGAGGCCTGCGTTGTGCTCAGGGGTTCACATGAGCTGAGCCAATACCATCTGCTGTGGCAGTTACCCAGCACTGAACACCCCCGTGGGAGGTCAGATGCTGCTCCAAGCCTGGCCTGTGGACATTCCCCCTATCTGTCCACACAAGGCACCCTCCATGGGGACAAGCTCCCAGCCAGGTCAATGGGCCTCATCCTCAGCAAGCAGAGCCAGATTGGACACCCCATACTCACATAGTTGGCACTCTGCCAGCTCTGTCCCTGCCCAGAATAAATCCCCCCCCCTTTTTTTCTTCTTTTTAGAACCAGAGATTGAACCCAGGGGTACTCTACCACTGACCTACATCCTCAGTTCTTTTTGTTTCTTTTTATTTTGAGTCAGGGTCTTGCTAAGTTGCCCAGAATGGCCTTGAACTCTCCATCCTCGACCTTGGCCTCCCAAGTCTCTGGGGTTTTCAGCGTGGACAACCATGCTGAGCTACAAGTAGCCTTCCTGAAGTGACTAGATGTCCAGTCTCCCCAGGGGTAATCCAGATCCAAATGGCAGCCGCAAGTCTTCCAGAAACTAGACTCTGGAGGATAGTTCAGGTCAGGGCTCTGGAGCTTAAGAGAGGCCCATTGGCTGGAAAGAAGCAGCAGAACCTCAGATGTGCTGCCCTGGAGGAGAGGGGCCCTCACAATCTGGGAATCTTCTTCCCATTTTATTTTATGTAAGGATTGCTGTTGGTGGAGACAGTCAGAGACAGCAGGGTCCAGGAGAAGACGGTCCTAAAAGTGGAGGGGTTCACAGATAGCTAATTAACAGGGAGGCTAGTTAGTGCACAGAGACGGGCCAGCGCTGGAAAGCAGGGCCTGTCCGAGGGAGGAGAAGACCTTAAATGTGGGGTGTAGTGGGGTGGACTTCTTTCTGGAAGTGGGGCATGACCTCCTGACTCCCACCCATCCCTTCAGCCTTTCTATCCCATCCTCTTGAGAAATGCAGGCATAGCAAAAACCCATTTCACAGCAAAAGACACGCAACCATGGCTTGGCGCCCATGGAATCCACTGGTTTCACCACATGCCCCAGAACCCAGAAGCAACATTCCTGATGGATCCGTGGAAAAGCCTTCTGAAGACCCAGTTCCAACTGCAATTGGGAGACAACACCCTAAATGACAGGGTTGTGTCCTTCAAGATGCAACCTAGGCTTTGACTCAGCAACCAATGTATGAAGCTGTTTTTCCCATAACCAGGATACACAGATCTGGGAATCAAGGGGTGGAATTGGGAGTGGCTGCTCTCACTATTACAGCTAATAACCTACTCAGGAATGTTGCTTCCCATATTAACTTAGAGCTCTGATCCTTTGGAGGTCTTAGCCCCCAAAGAGGGAATGTCTTCACCAGGGAGCATAAGCACTGATTCCATCAAAATGAACAGTGGGACTGCGACCTGGGTCCTGTGCCACTGAGCCAGCAGGACCAAAGGGGGATTGTTCTTCAGATGGGGATGACTGATCCTGAGAACCCAGGGGAGACTGGGTTATCGGACACAATGGTGGTGAAGTGCTCCCCATGTGGAATCCAGAGGACTCTCTAGAGTGCCATTAGTATGCCTATGCTCAATAGTAAAAGTTCATGGAAAATTACAGCAACCAGGGAAAAAAAAAGTCAGAACTCCAGCCATCTGAAATCATCAGCTCATCAAAGACGAGAGAAGTACTGCATATTAACTACAACCTCATCATCAGCTATGGAAATGAGGATTGTTCAGCTGTGCTTGTACCATAGCTCTGTGTGTGTGTGTGTGTGTGTGTGTGTGTGTTCCTCCATTCTTCTTCCCATTTTATTTTATGTAAGGATTGCTGTTGGTAATTACCTGTAAAATTTGGTTTGGTTAAAGATTATGAAATGATCAGATGGGACAAGGACTGAATGGCAGAAATAACTAACATTTCCCACAACCATTGCCCAGAGACGGCTACCAGAATCAGGGGAATGTTTTGTGACCTCACTTTGATGGTGGCTGAGAGCATCTTTGGTTGTCATAAGTATAGCTGCATCATGTTATATGGAAGCATAAAATTGTAATTGTTGCTGGGCACGGTGGCGCACGCCTGGGTTTTTTTTTGTTTGTTTGTTTATTTATTTATTTTGTAGTTGTAGATGGACAGAATGCCTTTATTTTATTTGTTTATTTTTATGTGGTGCTGAGGATCAAACCTAGTGCCTCACACATGCTAGGAAAGTGTTCTGCCACTGAGCTACAGCCCCAGCCCAGGGCTGGATGTTTTGATGTGGCCATTTGGATACCATCTTCGTGGCCTGTTGACAGGTTACATCAAAATGTAGAATTCTGTTTCTTTCTTTCTTTCTTTTTTTTTTTTTGGTACTGGGAATTGAATTCAGGCACTCAACCACTGAGCCACATTCCCAGCCCTATTTTTAATATTTTTTTATTTATACATGGATACAATATCTGTATTTATTTATACATGGATACAATTATTTATTTACATGGATATCTATTATTTATTTTCATGTGGTGCTGAGGATCAAACCCAGTGCCTCACATGTGAGAGGCAAACGTTCTGTTACTGAGCCAGAACCCCAGACTCTCCCTAGCTCTATTTTGTATTTTATTTAGAGAGAGATTCTCAACGAATCGTTTAGCAATCTTGTACTGCTGGGATCCTCCTGCCTCAGCCTCCTGAGCTGCTGGGATTACAGGCGCAGCAAGAATTGTTTCTGTTTTTGTTGTTGTTTTGTTTTTTCATTAGGGTGCTGGGGATTGAACCCAGGGCCTTGTGCATACGAGGCAAGCATTCTACCAACTGAGCTATATCCCCATCCCCAAGAATTCTGTTTCTTAAGCCTATCAGTTAATATACAAAACAGATTCTCAAAACTCCTACTCCATGCCTGACTTTCACCCTTTCCAGGAGTGAGCCTCAGGAATAGGATAAGGTTCTCTCTATGTACATGCTCTTTTTTTTTTTTAAGCCTAAAGTTTAATGGTTGGGTTTTAGGCTAAGTCAAATTGTCCCCACATCAAAACAACCATGTGTGAAATAGTGGCTCTGGTTGCAGTCAGAATGGCTGCAGGAAAATTCCATGGGCCTTCCCTGCAGGAGCCCCTCACACAAACTCTTATTTCTCCACTGCCAACTTGAGGTCAGTGTGGCTTTAAAAGGGTGGCATTTATGTTAGCCAGCCCTGGCCTCCCAGGCGAGAGCTAAGTAAACAGGAGTCCTGGGGACGACCATTTCTTCGTGAGGGCCCTGGGATGGGTTTTTCCAAGGGAATGAAAGGTCGCCTTTGTACGGAGGAGAGGGAATGAGGATCTGCTATTTACGGCAGCCTGTCCTCCAGGACCTCGTCCACGTTGACTTGCTCCCACCATTTCATCTCTTTGGAGTCAGAGAGAAGGCACAGACTGGTGACCAGCGCCATTTCACTATGGGAAGGGAAAGATGAGTGACTAAGGCCACCCTCACACCAAGTGACAAGGGGCTGAAGGAAGATGACCATGCAACAGAACTGCCCTCATCTTGAAAGAGGTGCCCAGATGTGTCCAGGTGTCAAATGCCTGCATTGTTTTTCTCAGGTGGAACTAATATGGAAATGACATTTGCCCTGTAATTTGGGCACTTCCTGGAAAACCGCAATCGCCCATCACGTTATGATTACCCCCGTCACCCGCTCTTCCATTTGGAATTCTTACTTCCCTGAGTTCTATTCTTACATTCCTTCCCCCGCCTTGAGGGGAAGACAAAGCACTTTAAATGGCTTCTTGATGGACAATTTTCTCTTCCCCGGGACCTTTCATATTTTATGTTGTCCCCGGGACACCTATTTTAACTGTCTTATAAGTGAGATCATTTTTCTAAGGGAGTTCAAAGAAAGGAGGAAGGACATATTTTCCACAGCCAGCCGAGAATAGAACCAAGTGGCATTGCCTGGTTTGGTTCCTTCAAAATGTCTAAAGAGAACTTAGCATTTTCAGGAAGAGCCAGCCTTGGTGTGGCAGAGAACATGTCACCATCCAGATGTTTGACCTGACAGGAGGTAACACACCTTTCCGGGAGGTGGTTGACCAACTAGAGAGATAAGGATTAGACTCGAGCAGGTATCTGCCCAAGTGCTCTGCCAGCAGGGGCTGGGCGGTGACAAAAAAAGAAAAACTATTTCTTTTGCAAGTGACTTTCCATCCTTTAATATTGTAGGGGAGAAAGTCAGTTTGGCGCAGGGGGGCCTTGAACACTTTTCTAATGATTGTCCAGACTCCCTTTATCAAAGAGCATGCCGTAGGTCCACACCATCTGCTGGCACAGGAGCTGGAATTGAATACCAAAACAGACTTATTATTATTTCTTCTATTTATTTAGTGTATACTTAGTTTCCTGTTGGTGGTAAAAAATGTAGTTTCTTTCTTAGTATCTAGTTTTTCATTACAAAGGACTTCCATTTTGGCATAGAGGTCAAAAAGTAGGAGTTGGGGTGGGAGAAAGCTTTAAGTACACTGGTCTAGATTAACTGTTCCAGATATGAGAAGAGTCAGACCAAGAAAAACTCAGGTACCTGCAAATGAACTTGGACTTCAACTGCTTGGTGATCTGTCCAGATACTTGGCGGAAAGAACCTTAAGTACAAATAAACACCTCTAACTATTAACAGGGATTCAAAGGGTTTTCTTTATTTATGTTTTTCTTTTTTTTTCCTGTTTTGGTTTACTTGAAAAATTGATGGATTTTTCTTTTTTCTTTAAAGAAATTTTTTACATTGAGGCTGGGGATGTGGCTCAAGTGGTAGCGCGCTCGCCTGGCATGCGTGCGGCCCGGGTTCGATCCTCAGCACCACATACAAACAAAGATGTTGTGTCCGCCGAAAACTAAAAAAAAATAAATATTAAAATTCTCTCTCTCTCTCTTTAAGAAAATAAAATAAAAAGAAATTTTTTACATACGGGAGCTCTGGCACTGCTCCACAAAAAAATAGAATGATTTTTTTGGACACACTGTCTCACATTTTGCTTTAGTCATTCAAAAATACCTCAGAAATTCTTCCAAGTCCACTGCTATTGTTCTAATTCATCTTTAGATGCTACCCATACCGCTATATACCATAGTGTGGATGTGTCTCAGTTTGTCTAATCGTCCCCCTACTGTGTCCCGTCCGGCAGGACACATCAACGTGGGCAGCGAACCTAGATGGGGAGGAATGAAGGGACAAGAGACACGAAAGGTGACAGCAAGACAAAAATTCTGATCAAGCTGCAAACTTTTATTGTTCACACAGGGGTATTTATATGCTGGGGATGGGGAAGCTCTCTAATCAACAATTGCTGGATGTGGGTGGTAAAACTGCCAGGTGCAAGATGTCTGATGATCCTGATAACCGCAGGATGTTCCAGGGAGATAGGTGGCTGCAGGATGCCTCCCAGGCAGGATGTCTCCCAGGGGGCTGTCAGGCTAATCTTTGAAGGAGAATTTCCTTCTAGTCCCTGACACTACTGATCTATCATTCACACCCATTCTGATTCTTGCCCTTGCTAATCCAAACTGCTATAAACATGACCACATGCATATTTTTACACATTCATGGTTTAATTTCTAGAAGGATTCTTGGGAATGGGATTACTGGTCCAAGGGGAACTGAATTGCTATTTCAATAGAAGTTCATAGACTACATACCAGAAAAATTGAAGCAAGTCAAATTTCCTCCAGGACAACATGAGAGTAATTCTTTCCAAACTCTTCTCTAGCATATGGTGCCATATCTCTTTAAGTTTTGCTAGTTAAATGAGCAAAAAGTGATGTTTCACTTTTTAGGTTGAATTTTCATTTTCTTAACGGATGGAGTATTTGAATACCTTTGGTTTCTTGGCCATTTTAAATTTCACCTTCATATCTCCTGCCCATTTTTCTTCCCACAGGGTCATCTTATTAATTTGTAGCATATAATACCCTTTGGCAAATATATTATAAAAGTTTTTTACAAATACATTGGCGGAATCTGTCATTGGAAGCATCTTTTTTTTTTTTTTTTTTTTTTTTTTTTGGTACTGGGGATTGAACTCTGGCCACTGAGCCACATCCCCAGACCTATTGTTTTATTTTATTTAGAGACAGGTTGCTTAGTGCCTTGCTGAGTTGCTGGGCTGGCTTTGAACCCGCTATCCTCCTGCCTCAGCCTCCCAAGCTGCCGGGATTACAGGCATACACCACCACACCCGGCCATTGGAATCATCTTTAACCACACTAAAGTTTTACAATTTACTGGGGATTGAACCTAGGAGTTCTCAACTACTGGGCTATAGTCCCTGCCTTGTTTATATTTTATTCTGAGCCAAGGTCTCACTAGGTTGGCCAGAGTGACCTTGAACTTGCCATTCTCCTCCCCAGCTTCTGAGTGTTTGGGATTACAAATGTGTGCTATCCTGACTCTCTTTCACTTTTCTCTTTGTCTATTCCTATTTTTTCCTATGTATAGTTTTCTTGCCAGTTTTTATGCATTTTTAACATTATCTATAATCACTACAATCATTTAATCCTATTCAAATATTCCTGAGGAAATTTAATGCATCGCATGTATATATTAATTTGGGGAGAATTAATAGCTTATGGTATTGCCATTCCAAATGTGAATATGTTATGTCTTTCAATATGACTTCATAGTTTTCTACAAATAGATCCTGTGGTTTTCATTGTCAATTTATTCTAGGCACCATGTAACTTTTGCCATCCTAGTAATGAAAAAAACTTTTCCTACTTCTATTTCTAGATGCTCATTGCTAAAATAGGAAGACACTATTTGGAGATATGTATCGTCTCTCAAGCCACCTTCTAAATTACCTTATTAATTGCAGCAGGATTTTTTCCCTAAAGTCTTTTGGATTTTATGGGTGAACTATAATATAATCAGAAAATTAAAAGTTTTAATTATCCTTCTCAATGTTTATAGCAATTACTTAGGTTGGTTTGTTTGTTTGCATCATTGCATTTTTTGAGTTAGATAGAAGTAGTGAGGGCAGTCATTTTTTCCAATTTCCTAATTTTAATTGAAATTACTTCAGTGTTTCACTATTTAGAATGCTCTTTGCTATTGGATTTTTTCATGTTTTTTAATGTTTCAGTGGTTTTCTTTCTACTTGTGTTTCACTGTGGAATATTTCTTTCTTTCTTCTTTTTTTTTTTTTTTTGGGGGGGGGGGTACCAGGGGGATTGAACTCAGGGGCACCTGGCCACTGAGCCCCATCCCCAGCCCTATTTTGTATTTTATTTAGAGAAAGGGTCTCACTGAGTTGCTTAGTGCCTCGATGTTGCTGAGGCTGGCTTTGAACTCTCAATCCTGTCTCAGTCTCCAGAGCCACTGGATCACAGGCATGTGCCACTGCACCTGGCTTCACTGTGGAATATTCTTTCAGAAATGCAAGTCTGCAGTATCCATCTCTGAGACTGTTTTGTGTTGCTATAACAAAATACCACAAACTGGGTTATTTATGAAGACAGGAGATTTATTTTGGCTGAAGGTTCTGGAAGCTGGAAAGCCCATCAGCCTGGCACCTGCATCTGCTTGGCTTCTGCTAAGGGCCTCATGCCACATCATAACCTGGCCCAAAGGTCGAAGGGATCACATGGCAAGAGATCAAGAGAAAGAAAAAGCCAAATAAGTGTGACTTGCTTTCAAAACAAAGCCACTCCTGGAATAAATAACCCACTCCAGAGAGAATGGCCTCAATCTGTTCATGAGAGTGGAGCCCTTATCACCCAAACACCTTCAGTGAGCACTGCCAACCCTGTCACATTGGGAATTAAGATGCCAACACATGAACTTTTTCTTGTTCCCAAGAAAAACTTAGGAAATTTATTGATTCCATTTGTGTAAAAAATTCTTTATTTTTATTAATAACAATAATTATTATTTTACAAATAAACTAAGTACAGACCTCAATAGTCATATATGATAAAGAGCATAGACTTGGGCCTGGACATGGTGACGTACACCTGTAATCCCAGCAATTTGGGATGCTGAGGCAGGAGCATTGCAAGTTCAAGGCCAGCCTCTATAATTTAGAAAGGCCCTAAGTGACTTAGGGAGACCCTGTCTCAAACGAAAAAATTAAAAGGGCTGGGGATGTGGCTCAGTGGTTAAACACCCCTGGGTTCAATCCCTGGTTCAAAAAAAAGAGTATAGGCCTCAGAATATTAATCAATTTATTTAGTTTTATCTCTTTCCACATTTTTTATTGGTGCATTATAGTTGTACATAATGGTAGGATCTATTGTTATGAGAAACTGATGTGACTCCATTTTTGAAAACAGCTTCTACCTCGAAGCCTGTCCAAGGAAGGGGGCATGACCCTTGTCCTTGGGAAGACCCACAGAGCACTCCTAGGCACATACCCACTCTGCTGAGTTGTTTGTCTGCAAATAACAGGAGAGATCTGCTGCCCCAGGTGTCCCTGACTCAGTTAGGCTAGGTGAGGACCCATAGCAACCCCCTAGCAACTACCAATCAGCATGAGACAGGAAAAATACCTGGGATGCCAGATGACCCCCCAGTAGTTTATGGTGGTTGGTAATATGTTCGGAAACCATGTAGTTTAGCACATACACTCCTCGTGGCCTAAACCAATCAGTTCAAAGGAATCCCCCTCTTGTACTAACCCATCACCCCTACCCAACTTGTTCCCGCCAGTGAATGTGCTAATCAATGTTAAGAGTTATTGTTTGACTTTCCCGCAGTATGGAATGATTTGCTGTGTGATGTTGTGACACATAGAGTATCCCCCAAAAAACCTATAAAATCTCACTGAACAAAGGACCAGGACTCACTCCCTGGGACCGCTGCGTCGGAAACGGTTGTGAGCCCAGGCTCGAGCTTGCAATAGACTCTTGTGTGACTGCATGGGATTCGGCTCCTGGAGGTCTATTGGGGTCCCACGAATCTGGCATTGTGGTTACATATTAGTACATGCACATAATATAGCAATATAATTTGGCCAATATGGCTCTCCAGCACTTCCCCCCTCCTCCCTCCCATCTTTTTACCCCCTGGTCTCTTTCCTCTACTGGTCTCCCTTTGATTTTCATGAGATTCCCCCCTCCCACCTTTCTTTTCCTTTTCCTCTCTAGTTTCCATATGAGAAAAAAACATACAACTCTTGACTTTCTGAGTCTGGCTTATTTCACTTAACTGAATGGTCTCAAGTCCTATCCATTTTTCAAAAAATAACATAATTTCATTTTTCTTTATAGCTGAGCAAAACTCCATTGTGTATATACACCACATTTTCTTATCCATTTATCTGTTGATAGACACCTAGGTTGGTTCCATAGTTTGACTATTGTGAATTGTGCTGATGTAAATATGGGTATATGCGTATATCACTGTAGTGTGATGACTTTACTTCTTTTTTTAAATATTTTTTTAGTTGTCAATGGACCTTTATTATTTATTTATATGTGGTACTGAGAATCGAACCCAGTGTCTCACACATGCTAGGCAAGTGCTCTACCACTGAGACACAAACCTGACTTTAATTCTTTAGATAAATACTGAGGAGTGATATAGTTGGGTCATATGGTGGTTCCATGAGTAGTCTTTTGAATATCCTCCATCCTGATTTCCATGAGCTTTAGGGGGCCACATTCAAATCATAGCAATCTATTAATATAATCACGTGATTTTCCACCTTTAACTTAAAAATGTAACAAATTCTGATATAAGGAGACTGATTCATAGTGGGGTAGGGAGGGGGAGCATGGGAGGAATAGACAAACTCTAGACAGGGCAGAAGGGTGGAAGGGGATGGGAAGGGGCATGGGATTATAAATGAAGGTGGAATGTGATGATCATTATTATCCAAAGTACAGGTATTAAGACACGAATTGGTGTGAATATACTTTGTATACAACCAGAGATATGAAAAATTGTGCTCTATATGTGTAATAAGAATTGTAATGCATTCTGCTGTCATATATAAATAAAAAAATTAATTAAAAAAATTTAGCAGGGCTGGGGATATGGCTCAAGCGGTAGCGCGCTCGCCTGGCACGCGTGCGGCCGGGGTTCAATCCTCAGCACCACATACAAACAAATATGTGGTGTCTGCCAAAAACTAAAAAATAAATATTAAAAAAAAAATTCTCTCTCTCTCTCTCTCTCTTAAAAAAAAAATTTAGCAAATTATGTTGAATGGAGTTCCTGATATTTATTCCTAGAAAAAAATCTACTTGTTCATAATACATTTTTATTGCTGTTGTTGTTGCTATTATTATTAATATTTTACTGGGATCTACTTGGTATCTTTTTATTTATTTATTTATTTTCATTGTGTGTGTGTGTGTGTGTGTGTGTGTATATATATATATATATATAATTAAAATAAATAAATATTTTTTTAAATTTTATCTATTTATTTTTTTTGGTGGTACTCAGGATTGAACCCATGGCCTTGTGCATGGGAGGCAAGCCCTCTACCAACTGAGCTATATCCCCAGCTTGGTATCTTTTTATTTAATAGAAACAAATATTTATACACAGCTTACTGTGTTATAGGCATTGTTTAGATCCGTAGTAGTGAATGAAAAGTACAAAGTCTTTAACTTCATGAAGCTTACTTTTTAGCAAGCCATTAAAAAATAAAGTGACTTTAGGGCTGGGGATATAGCTCAATTGGTAGAGTGCTTGCCTTGCATGCACAAGGCCCTGGGGTTCAATCCCCAGCACCACCAAAAAATAAATATAAATAAAAATAAAGTGACTTTAGAGCAGGGCATGATGGCGCACACCTGTAATCCCAGCAGCTGGGGAAGCTGAGGCAGGAGGATTGCAAGTTCAAAGCCAGATTCAGCAATGTCGAGGCGCTAAGCAATTCAGTGAGACCCTGTCTCTAAATAAATACAAAATGGGGCTGAGGTAGGACTCAGTGTTTGAGTACCCTCGAGTTCAACCCCAGTGCCAAAAAAAAATGACTTCAAAAAAAATAAATTGTCTTTCTTGCTCACAAGTCTGAGAGTACCTGTGGGTTATCTGGAATTGCATTTAATTTTCTTGCATACATTTTTAGGCTTTTAATGGAAGAATATAACACAGAAAAAACACAAATCATAAGTGGACTGTGAAACCATCAGTCAGTTCAAGGTAGAGAATATTTTATTATTTGCTAATTATTTTTAGGGTTTTGCATTTATATTAAAAAGTTTGGTATACAAGTTAAAAGGTTAGTAAATACAATTATCTGTGCACAGTTATAATTCCTTCATTACTCCACACACCACCCCTGCTTTGCTACGGCTTCACTGAGGATGAAGTATATGCCCCTATTCCACTTACTCTGGGTCATGTAAGTTACTTTGGCCAGTGAAATGTGAGCAAACATATCAGATATCACATTCACTCAGGCTTGGCTTGACTTTTTACATTGTTGTCCTAATCCAGTGGCATCCATTTCCCTAGAGAAGACATGTTGAGTTGATTGACTTTCTGTCACTATGACAAAACACCTGAGATAATCACCTTATAAAGGGGAAAGGTTTATTTTGTCTAATGGCTTCAGAGATTTGAGTTCATGGTCACTTGGCTCTGTTGCTTTGGGACTGTTCATTCAAGATCCAAATTGTAGCAAATGTGGACAGAACAAACCCCCACCCATAGCAACACACAGCCTTCAGGCAATCTTAACCAATCCTGTCAACCCAAAGCTGATCCCCAGCTTGTCATGAAGGCCATTGAAATTTAGTTTGGCTCTGAATTGCTATGCAGCATTATAGCAGCAGAACCTCACTCATATAGCTAACTTGATTAATCAGAAAAATCCCATCTTTTCCCCTGATTTTCTTTAAAGGTCAGAAGAAAACTCAGATATTAACCCATCTGATATCAGGAGACCTTTCATCACCTTTGCAGTCATTTGTGGTAATGATTCCTTTCAAATGTTCTATTTCTTCTAGGACCAATTTCCAAAGTTCATATTTGTAGAGAATCAGTCATTTTAAGTTTTTGAGTTTAGTATTCTTTACAAATATTCTAATTTCATTTGCAGTTATGTTTCCTTTCTCATTCCTAATCGTGTTTTTTGCCTATTCTCTCTCCCTTTGATTGAAGGATTAAGTTTGTAAAGGATTTATCCATTTCATTTGTCTTTTTATTTATTTGTTATTTACTTATTTGTTAATGGAGATTTGAACCCATAAGCACTTTACCCAGGAGTACATCCCCACCTCTTTAAAAAGTGTGCGTGTATGCGTGTGTGTGTGTGTTTTGTAGATGGACAAAATACCTTTATTTTATTTACTTATTTTCATGTGATGCTGAGAATTGAACCCAGTGCTTCACTCCTGCTAGGCAAGTGCTCTGCCACTGAGCCACAACCCCAGCTCCCTCAACCCCTTTTGTTTGCTTGTTTGTCCTTAAGACAGTTTCCCACTAAGTTGTCTAGGGTTTTCCTAAGTTGCTGAGGCTGGCTTTGAACCCGTGATCCTCCTGCCTCAGCCTCCGAAATCGCTGGAATTATAGATGTGCACCACCACACGTGGCTCATTTGCTTTTTTTTTTTTTTTTTTTTTTTTTTGCTTTTTTTCTTTTTTTGCTAATGGGAATTGAACTCATGGGCACTCAAACACTGGCCCACATCTCCAGCCCTATTTTGTATTTTATTTAGAGACAGGGTCTCACTGAGTTGCTTAGTGCCTCGCTAAGATGCTGAGGCTGGCTTTGAACTTGCAATTCTCCTGGTCTCAGCCTCCTGAGCCACTGGGATTACAGATGTGAACCACCATACGTGGCTCTTTTGCCTTTTAAAAGGCTCATTCTAAAATTTATTTCTCCTTTGACCATTTTTATTGTTGTTTCTCTTTCACTAATTTCAGTTTTCATTTCCTTTTAAATCCCCCTTGCCCGATTTCTTTATTTAAAAGGAGGATCCAGGTTTTTTTTTTTAATTTCTTTTTATTTATTTTGTTTTTCTAACTTGTAAGATGAAGATTTAGTTTCTTTAGTTTTTAGTTCCTTTACTTTTATTCTTAAATAATGAAGATAGTTTAAGCTATACTATTTCCTCTAAGTGTGGCATCCACGGTGCCCACGGTCTCTGGTGTAACCTAAATAGGTTATTGCTTTCTGGATTGTATATGAGATACCTTTGCCTGGTTTTATCCAAGGGGTGGGGGATATGGCAGAGCAGTTGAAGGTTCACAGCAAATTTGAGAAAATAAGGCTGGGGTTATGGCTCAGTGGTAGAGTGCTCGCCTAGCATGTGTGAATTACTGGTTCGATCCTCAGCACCACATAAAAATAAATAAAATAAAGGTATTATGTCCATCTACATCTAAAAAAAAAATCTAGAAAAAATTGAGAGAAGAGTACAGAGTTCTCACATTGCCACAACTGCAAGCCACCCTACCCACATGGCCTCCCCTGCTATCACCTCCCACCCCACAGTGCTACCTTGGGTAATGGCAGAACCCATGCCAACACATCACTATCACCTGAAGTCCATCATTTACACCAGGGTTCACATGGGTGTTTAGACTCTATGGGTTTTGGCAAATGCATAACTGACATGTGTCAACCACTATTAATATTAGAGTAGTTTCACAATCCTAAAAATCCTCTGCACACTGCCTGTTCACCTCTCCCTCCCCACAATCCCTTTCTATTTCCTGTCTTCACTGTTTCCCTTCTCCAGTCACATAGTTGGAATCATATGGATGAAGTCTTTTCAGATGGGCTTCTTCATTTAGAAATATGCATTGTTTCCTCCATATCTTTTCATGGCTGGATGGCTCATTTCTTTTTAGCAGTGAATAACACTATACATATTATACATCTCAATGTTCCACAGTTTACCTATCCATTCACATACTGAGAGACATCTTGGTTCCTCTCAAATTTGGGCAATGCTGCATAAAGCTACTAGAAACATCCACAGGCAGGTCTTTGTGTGGAAGGAAGTTCTCAACTCATTTGTGTAAATACCAGGGAACATGATCACTGAATTGTATGGCAAGAGTGTGTTTAATTTTTCTATGAAACTGCCAGACCGTCTTTCAAAGTGGCTGTGCCATTTTTCATTCCCACCAGAAAGGAATAAGAGAGTTCCTTGCTCCAAGTCCCTGCTGGCATTCGGTGAAGCCAGCATTCCAGCCATCTAGAATGGTACATCATCCGTGGTGTTTCCTCGTGGTTTCAACTGGCAAATCCTCAGTGACAAACAAGCATTTTCAAAGAGCATGCTTCCTAACTTTCAAGTAGGTTTGATTTTTTGGGGGGGTCACCTCATAATTATTGGTCACTGATTTAAATAATTATGATCAAGAATAGTTGTTAAGGCCACTACTTATTAAAATGTGTTAAGATTTTCATTAAGCACATGACAAGTTTTTGCACCTGTTCTATGAAGATGGATATGCTTCTCTCAAGAAAGGAAGATTCACCAGGCACAATGGCACAATCATCCCAGCCACTTGGGAGGCGGAGGCAAGATGATCACAAGTTCAAGGCCAGCCTCAGCAACTTAGTAGAAACCCTGTCTCAAAATTTTAAAAAAGGGGGCAGGGGATAGGAATATATAACTCAGTGGTAGAGTGCCCTTGGATTTGATCCCCAGCACCAAAAAAAAAAAAGTGTGGGGGGGTTCATTGGGCTATTAAATTAGGGTTATTGAATATATTAGTTGATTCCTCTATATTAATAAAAATAAACAATTTAAAAATGGTTTGATGTACATTTTTTCACTTGATTTGTCTTGAAAGTGATATTCATTCAATAGAAACTGCACTTCAGATTTTGAATTTTGATCTTTTCCCAGGTTAGCAATACACAGGATGGTGACTCTTTTTGTGACACTGGGTAGCCAAGTGATCTGCAACTCCCTGTCATCCACTCAATCACAGAGCAAACAACAAGCTCCATGTGGTGGACCACGTGCTGAGCTGTGACATTCAGTAGTCAGGTGCATTAAATGAACTTTCAATTAGAATGGGTGTATTGTGACATAACCCCATCGTAAGTCAAGAAGCAAGTTAAAAGTGTGACTCATAGGAACACAGAATAAATACCTGTGGAAGATTTTTATTCAACAGATTAACTAGTAATCGGCAAAACAGGTAAATGACTCAAAGGGAATTTGAAGGCTGGATTTGTATAGGAAATTTGATCCATCAATGTTAGAATAATATTGCCAAATTTTGCCAAAATTGGTTAATGTCCTATGAGGCAGTGAATCATAACCTTTTGAAACAGACTGAATTTGTCCCCAATTTGAAATTAGGAATGGCTTCCTCATGCTGAGAGCAAAGACGGCAGAGGTTGCAACCCTCTCCCAACTGTTTCTCCAATCTGTTCCTCCATCCCTAACATCCTCTCTTTTGGTATTCTAAGTTCTACAGCAAGCCCCCCCCCCCACGTGATACCCTTTCTTCCCCGCAGTTAAAAAGATAAAATGTTTGGCCAGGCACGAAGCTGTGGCGCGAAGCTGTGGAGACTGAGGCAGGAGAGTCACGAGTTCAAAGCCAGCCCAGCAACTCAGCGAAGGCTAAGCAACTCAGTGAGACCTGCCTCAAAATACAAAATAGGGCTGGAGATGTGGCTCATGGTCCAGTGCCCCTGAGTTTCATCCCCGGTATCAAAAAGAAAAAGCATAAAAAGACCAAATGTTTGCTTTAAAAGGAACTACAGATGGGGGCCTCAGAAGTGGAGACAACTTTTGATATGATAAGGAGGCTCCAGGGCCTCTCACCTGTGAAACACCTGTGACATCCTCTCTTGGAGGGAGGCGGAACCTGTGAAGCTCCTGGCCTTTGTCCTGATAAGTCCCTTCCCTTCATAAAAGCATTCCTAGTCCCAGAGCTTTTCTAAAGTGGAACTTTTAAAACAGTGAAGTTTCTTCCACTTCCTTCAAAGTGGGCTTTGAATAAAACCTATTTTCCTGCCAATTGAATGTTTCTGGAGCAGTGAGCTTTATGTCCCAGTCCCTTTCCCCCCTGGGGCCCTATCTTTGCCACCTGGGGACACTTTGGAGCTATCTTTTCTAAAACTCAGAAATTATTGGCACGTTTACTGGACAAAAATCCTACAAGTGGGGGCTGGGTTGTGGCTCAGCGGTAGAGTGCTCACCTAGCATGGATGAGGCCCAGGGTTTGATCCTCAGCACCACATTAAAAAAAAAAAAAAGGTAAAATAAAGGTATTTATTTTAAAAAAAAATTCTACAAGTGAACATGCAATCATACTATGTGTGGGATTGTCAATCAACAGCCCTACTTGACTCAGAACATTCCTCCTCTGATCTTTAGATGATTTTGTGCCCCACAAGACTTTAGAAAGACATGATAACCAAATTTCTACTTTATTTCCAATTTTTTTTAGTAATTTTTAAACAATGCCATTTTAAAATTTTTTCTATCTCATCTGTATGGGTCAAAGAATGTGTATTAACACTCTCCCCACCATAACAGCCCCAGTAGTGCGAAAAGGGGGGAATTTATAAGAAATGATTCTTTCTTATAATTATGCCTCATGTCCTGAGTATCTGGGATTACAGGCTTGAACCACCACACCCCGCAAGAAGTGTTTGTTTATTTGTTAGTTAAAAAAAAAAAACATTTTGTATTGCTCACCCTTGGATCTTTATTTTATTTATTTTTATGTGGTGCTGAGAATTGAACCCAGTTCCTCACACATGCCAGACAAGTGCTCTACCACTCACTGAGCCACTACCCCAGCCCCAAGAAGTGTATTTTTTAAATCACATTTCTAAGAATTTTGATATATCTAGCTACTGTTTGCATGCAAGTTTACATTAATTGTGCTTTACTTTCCTCCTTATTCTACCTAAGCTTTTAACCTTAAATTCCAACTTGTCTGATTAATATAGATAATTAGTATTGTCCATTATAGTATTCATCTTTTTAGTACCTCTTTATCAATACTATTATTTTTTTTAAAAATTCAATATTATTATTATTTTTTAAATTTTTAGTTTCTTGATGGACCTTTATTTTATTTATACGCAGTTCTGAGAATTGAACCCAGTGCCTCACACATGCTAGGCAAGTGCTCTACCACTGAGCCACAATCCCAGCCCCAATACTATTATTTTTAACCATTGTATGATTACATTTGTTTTGGGTATTTTCTGTAAATAATATAGGGCCTAAAAAAATTGTACAGTCACATTTAAAATAGTTGTGGAGCTGGGCATGGTTGCACATGTATGTAATCCCAGCAGTTCCAGAGACTGAGGCAGGAGGATGGCAAATTTGAGATCAGCCTCAGCAACTTAACAAGGCTCTAAGCAACTAAATGAGATCCTGTCTCAAAATAAATTTTTTTAAAAAAGGCTAAGGATATGGCTCCATGGTTAAATGTCCCTGGGTTCAAATCCCTCGAACCAAAATAAAATAGAGTAGTTGTTGATTTACTTAGTTTTCTTCCTTCCACCCTACCCTCTTTTTTTTTTTTTTTTTTTTTTTTTGGTACCTCAGAGGCACTGGAGCACTAAGTCACATCCCTAGCCCTATTTTGTATTTTATTTAGAGACAGGGTCTCACTGAGTTGCTTAGCACCTCACTGAGTTGCTGAAACTGGCTTTGAACTTGCAATCCTCCTGTCTCAGCCTCTTGAGCCTCTGGGATTCCAGGCTTGCGACACTGCGCCCCACCACCCTACCTTCTGTTTATTAGCACAGTCAGGTCTCATGATTTCCATAGTTACATTCTAGAAAGTCTCTAAGAACATTGTACTAGCAAATACTGAGTCACTGTTCCTAAAGAAAATACAGTCTGAGGTCTTGGGACCCTCCATCACAACATTCCATCCATCCATAAGTAACTTTGTTTTACATGCACTTATGTTTAGAGACACCTTATTTAATATGCACTGTTGATTCATTAACATTGAACTCACAGCTAATAGCACTATAACTTGTGCCCGGATGAAAGTTGTCTAACTGTATTTTCTCCACAATGTCTGTCATGGTCTTTGAGCACTCAGGAGCACAAGGGAGCAATGCACCTGTACTCTATACTCGGCAACCACTTTAAACCATAAAGTTTAAAATCAGCAAACCTCCAGCCCCACCAAAAAAAAAAAAAAATGTGGCACTAACCTGACTGTGAAGTCTGTGATTGTATGAAAAGTGAAACAAGAAGGCAACACATGGCCGCATGGCCTTGATGAGCTTCAGCTGGAAACGTGTTGGACCACTCAGAATCTCGATGCTCTGCGCATGTCCACAAATGCTGGGTTGATTTGGGAGTGAGGGTTTGGTGAATAGGTGAACTTGCAAACACAGAGTCTTAGATTTCTTATTTTTGCTGGTTTCTATCTTTCCCTTGTTATTTTGTTTCTTTCTTGGTACTGAAAATTGAACCCAGGGGTGCTTAACCACTGAGCCATCTCCCCATCCCTTTTTGAGACAGGGTCTCACTGAGTTGCTAAGGGCCTCACTAAATTGCTGAGGCTGCCTTTGAACTGGTGATCCTCTTGCCTCAGCCTCTTGAGCCGCTGAGATTACAAGTGTGTGCCACAACAACAGGCCCTCTTATTATTTTTAAAGATCTGTTCTACTTTGGGGGGAGGTAGGAGTGCTGGGGATTGAACCCAGGGCCTTGTGCATGTAAGGTCTAATCTCAGGTCTAAGCACTCAACCAACTGAGCTGTATCCCCAACCCCTGTTCTATTTCTCCATTCTCTCCTGGTTCGTTTCTGTTTGGAGAACATCTTTTCCTAAATATTCTCTCCATATCTTCTCTTTCCTTAGCAAGTGAATTGTTCTACCAGGTACAATCCTATGGACTCTATTTCCCCAGAGTCTAGCTTCTAGAAATCTAGAATTAGATGCTTCTCCCTTTATAGGTAAGCTGAGGTACAATTTATCCTTTATATCCACAGGGGAGTGGTTCCAGGACTCCCAGGCATCAAAATCTGTGTGCTCAAGTCTCTTATATAAAATGCGAAGTATTTTCATAGAACCTATGGGTATATCTGCAGATTATTTATAATACCTAATACCTTGTAAACGTGATATAAATATTTATTATACTGTATAGCTTAGGGGAAATGACAAGAAAAAGTCTGCATTGAACATGATCAGTACAGATGCAACAACAAAAAATTATTTGCATTTAGTTGAATCACAGATGCAGAACTCACAGATATGCAATTACTCACTGTAATTGCCTGGACTTCACTTGTAACATTTTTCTCTTTATCACTAACCTTCAGAGGCAGAACTAAGTATTTTCTTGTCAGTTCAGCCTCTAACTCACAAAAGTCTTTCAGTTTGTAAACCCAGGTCTTTCTTCAGCACTGCACAATGTTTTTCTATTGGTTTATTTATTTATTCAGTACAAGGGATCCTCTATCACTGAGCAACATGCCCAGCCTTTTTATTTTCTGTTTTTAATACAGGATCTTGCTAAGTTGCCGGGGCTGGCCTTGAACTTGCAATCCTCCTATCTTAGCCTCCTAAATGTACCATTATACCCACTGTTTATTATTTCTTTTATCTACCCTTTTTTGCTTCTGGAAGTCTTATTCACACCTTAGGCCATAGATCTATCCTCCCAAACTGATTTTTTCCTCTAATTTCTATCTCTATATTTTTTGCTTTCAGTGGACTGTATTTTTTGTTGTTGTTGCTGGGTTGTTGTGTTTTGGTGGTGCTAGGGATGGAACCCAGGGCCTTGTGCATGCTAGGCAAGTGCTCTACCACTGAGCTACATCCCTGGACCTGGATTTTTTACCTTAGTTTTCTCTGTTATTTATCTGAATCCCTATAATGACCATTCTCTCCTTCAGTTCATCCGATGAGCCATTTAGTTGGAAAATCATATATTTTTAGCTCAGTACTCATTTTGCTCTATTTAAATTTCTGGTTTTTTTTTTTTTTTTTTTTTTTAAGATTTATGTTGTCATCTTTCTCTTTCAGTAGTTTTATGTCATTGGGTGTGTGTGTTGTTTGTCTCTCCTGACCTCCCTCTCTCTGCCAGCTCACTGGGGCTCAGGTCTAAGCCCGGAGGCACCCAAAGGGATGAAGGGATGTTTTCTATTGGTAGAGAAAGCGAGGAAAGACTGTCCTAATCATGGCAGCTGCAGGCATGCTTCCCATCTCCCACAGAAGCATCTGGAAAATGCCTCCCTGGTCTGGGTTCTGAAAGTATCCCAACATCAGAAACAAGGAAACCTAGCCCACTTGTTCAACGGCTTCTTAGTCCTGAGATAAGGCACAGGGGACCAGGTGTCTTCATGTAGTGCAATGTCACCCTTCCTTTGGGGATCTCAGTCTTTGAGGTCTAAGCCCTCCCTGGGATCCACTTCTCAGCCCTTGTTTCAAGCCTCCCCAATATTTGTTGAACTAGTGGTGAAGAGCTAGAGACCCGGCCACACACAGGCCCCAGGTGAATGGGGCTTGGAAGGTGCTGGGTGTGCTGCTGGGGGCAGGCTCGGCCTGCAGTACAATGGGTGCTTCTCCACAACCTGGTTCACTGGTCTCTACAACTGTTTGACTCAAGAGGGAAATGGAGAAAAAAGAAAGCACATCCAGGTTACCACATCCCCAGACTGGGGTTGTAGTTCAGTGGTAGAGCACTTGCCTAGCACGTGTGAGGGACTGGGTTCGATTCTCAGCACCACATACAAATATATAAAATAAAGGTCCATTGATGATGAAATATCTAAAAAAAAAAAAAGATTTTAAAAAATAAAATAAATTTAAGTTTAAAAAGATTTGTAAAAAATACTTTGTTACAGAAATCACAAAGATGGTATATAAACAGTAAAGTTTGAGAAAGACTACACCAGAACAATGTCCAGCTTCCCTTCCCCCTCTAGTGTTTGATTATGCTTCACACAGAGTTTCCAGAATGTTCTAATGGTGTGTGTTGGGTTTATGGCTGAAAATAAAAGGAAAAAAAAAAAAAAAAGAGGGCTCACAATCATGATCAAGCTAGCCAAATAACTAGTTTAATGGTTTTCTTCATGGCTGGACAGACCATACATTTCTATCATAGGAGTACCACATGCATAGGCAGACCTCAAAATAGAGGTAGATAATTAAAGAAAGCAAGGAAGCAGGAATTGTCATGTTCTAGAAACTGTCCAGTTGAGTGATGGCAGCAAGGACACCAAACCCTGGGACTACTAGGGAAAGGCAAGAGAGAAGTTCTGACTGTTCTAAGGGACATCCTCTCACAGAGTTCCTTCTCCATGAGAGTCTGGGTTACTATAAAGGAGATTTTTCTTTCATTTTTTAAAATATCTTTATTTTTATGTGACAAGCGTGCTACCACTTGAGCCACATCCCCAGCCCCTCTTTCTTTCTTTTTAAATAAGAACTTCACATTTCTTTTGTTGTATAGTATTATCAATGCAATGTATTAGTTTGAGAAAAAGAGCTCCCGGTAGCACCTTCTAAAGGCCCGGCTGGCACACACACATCTCTCAAAGCCACAGACACACAAGTACCTTAAGCACTTGCAACCCCAGGTCACTCCTGCTGCCATTATCTCTACTGCAACAAATGGGTCCTGACACTTGATGTTGGTGAGTCTGGCCTGGACCCACCCAGTTGCTTTATACCTTCCCGAAAGACTAAATGTTGTTACCACTGTTCACTGGTGACGAGTCCTTACTTCCCTGAATGCTGAAGTATAACACCAGAGAAGCACGCCAAGGCAAGTTTAGAAGTTTAGAGTGGAAAGTAAAAGCTTTATTAAAGGACAGCAGAAAAGACTTCTCCCTGGAGGAAGAAGAGGACCAGAAAGGCGGAATCCATGGAAGGGGGAGGTCTTCCCTTTTTTATAGCTAAGGTCTTTTTAGTTTTCCCACATTCCTGTCTTTTGTTTCCCTTTATCTTTCAATGATAAAATGCAGGTGAGAAGGCCCAAAAGGTGGGAGATAAGTGGGCTGGAGGAGTAATGTGGGCAGGAAGGGCCTGGGGCAGCTTTTGATTAGCACTTCTCTGTTTGCTGGGAGCTGTTTCATAAATAGTTGCATAGGATGGGTTCCGGGCCTTGGGGACATTAACATTTCAATTTCCCCAAGTGCTGCTCTGGTTTCCTGGACTCCATTCTCTATAATGGCCTCCATTTTCTTTATCTTACTTGATAATTAGATCCGATTTACCTAACAACACTAACTACCTATCTGTAAATCTGGCTTCAACGTGACACTTAGCTGGGGGCTCACAAAAATGCCTTCCTGGCCTCAGGAAATTTTCTGTCCTGAGAGCTCTGCTTCCAGGTCACCTGCCTCAACCAGGTTCACATCATTTTGTTGAAGTTGGAACGTAATGCACAGGTAGGGGAACAGGGCACCTTTCGGTGTTGGGAAGGGGAGGGGAGGGAATGCCAAGTGGCTGAGCCGTGGTCCACCTCTGATTCAGGGATTTCGGTCCCTGCCCTACCCTGGGCACTGAAGTTAGCTGTGTGCCACTGAAGAAAGCCACTGTGCCCTGGGCACTTGGGCTCACTGGCCCAGGGCTCCGCGTGAGTGTGTGTTGAGTATGTGTGTGTGTGTCTGTGTGTGTGTCCCAGCACGCACGCCCCCAGCTCCTGGGGACGCCGGGCACAGTTGGCCAGAGCAGCACATGGCCAGCTCTCCGCGGTTGGCGCGTGGCCGAGCCCGGGGGAGTTTCAGTCGTTTTGCAGAATTCTCTTATTGTTCGCGAGTCTCGGTGGCCGTCGCCTGCGGCCGGCGGGCTGCAGATCCATTCACCCGGCTGCCCGGCGTCCCGCGCACCTGCCCGGCGCCCCCACCCCGCCCGCCCGCCATCTGTCGTCTGAGCGCCATTGTAAGCAGCCGCGCCTGGCGTCCTGGACGACACCCAAGGGGACCCGGAGCTTAGACCGGACCGGAGGCAAACAAGGAGGGTTTATTCTAGTCCCCATTTGGAGGTGACCTTGAACAAAATAGCCAAGCCTGGAGCATCCGCCCGCTCCCCCGCCCTCCAGCGTTTCTTTAGGACCTTCTCCTGCACGGGGACCCGGGGGTCGGCCATCTGAGCCGGATCCTCCAGTTGAGGACGTCTGGGGTGTTATTCTTTCCGGGAGGAGCCCTGCAGCGGGCAGATCGCGCCACTTGGCTTCCCGAAGAGCCTCCGGGAGCCCGTTTCGAATGCAGATGTGGGTTTTGTCTCCCGGGAGCCTGATCCTCTGAGTTCATCCCGATTGTCCGCGCCTCTTAGGATGCTGGGCTGAAAGGAGAGCTTCTCTTTCCTGCAGTTGCAAATGCAGCCCTTTCAAGCCCCCCCACCCCCACCCCAGCCAGTCTGCGGCCTCAGCAGTCTGCATTTTGCCCATATTTGTTTACTCTCTCACATCCTCCCTGACGATTAGTGGAGCTATCAAGCGCTTGGCCATATTCTGACAAATTCTGGCTTTGGACATATTCTGGCTTTGTCGTCGTGAGGTCGTGGTGAGCTTGCCTTTACAGACCATAGCCGTGCGCCTCCAAGATTCTACTCCGACCTCCCTCCCAGGCATCTCCCCCTCCTAGGCATCTCCCATCCCAGTTTAAGACTTGCACGGGTTCCCACTACCCCCTGCCCCCATGCACAACAGGGACATCAACTCTCCTGTGGGAAAACAAAGGGTCAAATACCCCAATACAGCAGGCGCCCAGGGGCAGGTGTGAACCTTATCTCTTTGTGCTTGTAAAACAAAAGCAATCCACACTCAATTTGGATTGCTATCACCCACTAGCATTTCCCTGCTACGACAGGTGTCAGGCGGTCTAGCGGGGGAGATTTGAAGCTGGTCTTTCTGGGGTGACACCCCAAAGCATCTGTAGCTCCCTTCCTGTTGTCTCTTGATTGCTGCCCTGAGACGGGAGGGCGAGACCCCAGAGGTTCCAGGAACTGCTGGGCTCTGCCAGACAGACTGGGGCCCTCTGCCTCTTGGACTGGATTCCAGTTTACAACTCTTTGCTGGGGAAAGTCCTGCAAGGGTCGTCATGGCTCTGGAACTCAGAACCAGGAATGCAGGAAACTTGAGTCCCTATTACAGTGCAGATCCCTCTTGGACAGAGTTGGGGAAAACAAGGAAAAAGAGAAGTGCATCTTTGAATCCCTCTTCCCATTGCCTTCAATTCACTAATGGTGTGTTTGTGTGTGCGCGCACACACAGCTGAATTAAAAGGAGCCTAACGATTCAGTGAAAAAGCAAGGAGCCTAGGTGTCATTTTCTTTTCTTTTCTGTTCCTGGGGCCTTACACTTCCATCTCAGATGCTGCGCTTCTTTATTATTGCCTCCAGCTGTGGGAGGCTCATCAGGACTCACCACTTGCCCTCCACAGTAAAGCAAGGGTAAGAAGAGTCTGCTGCAGAGGCTTTAGGACTGAGAAAGTGTTAAATGTGTTCCAGGCCCACGGAAGTGCGGTTACCACTCTGTGAGCCAAAGTACTCTTATCTGTCCCCTCCTCTTGTCTGGCAGGAATTGAGGAGATAAGATTGGAAGGTCTTGGGTAAAGAGAGGAAAGGTTTGGTAGGTGGCAGTTTCTTAGAAAGTGCCCACTCCTAATCCCAGCTACTCAGGAGGCTGAGGAATGAGGATAGCAAGTTTGAAGCCAGCCTGGTTGGTGATTTAGCAAGATCCTGTCTCGAAATAAAAAGGGGTAAGGATGTGGCTCATTCATTGAGTCCCCCTGAGTTTAATCCCCAGTACCAAAAAAAAAAAAAAAAAAGGAAAGAAAGTGAGTAGAGGTGAGCTGGAGTTGAGGGGGGAGATAGAGACGGAGCTCTGGAGGAATGCTTTATAACAAACAGCCGCAAAACAGGCACAGTAACAAGCACTTCTCTCTTGCTCTGCCTTTGCAGGCTGCTGCAGGTTATTGGTCTGTGAGATGGCTGGGGTGGTTCTGTCCCCTGTGTCTTATTTGGGAGCTGGAATAAGAGGCCGAGATCTCTAGGGGATTTTTCTGGCAATGGCAGAACTGTGAGATGCCAAGCCAAGCTGTGCAAGTGTAATACTTGCCTAATGTTCTACAGGTCAAATAAGTCATATGACCCAATCTAAAGTCAGAGGGGATCAGTCCATCTGCCATGAAATGGTGGCAAAGTTGTATATTACTAGGGAACAAAGATTTGGAAGCAATATTTCAGTCTCTCTATATTATTTTCTCAGATGATGGCATCCATCTCTACATCCTTAAATACTATTGATATAGCTTGGTTCTTGAATGTCCCACAAAGGCCCATATGTTAAAGGCTTGATCGATCTCCAAGGTGGCTCTGTTGGGAGGTAAGACCTATTGAGAGGTATAATTGGGGATGTGCCCTTGAAGGGGACTGTGAGACTTCAACCTCTCCTAGTGCTTTCTTTTGTTTCTGGATAATGAGGCAAGCAGTTTTACTCCACCACATACCTGCCAGGTGGAAAAGCAGTGGGTGTGCCCATCATGGACTGGAAAATTCTACAACCATGAGCCCAAAACAGCTTTTGTCTTTTTAAGTTAATTTTCTCAGGTATTTTGTTATAGTGGAGAAAAGCTAACACACCTACTTGCTAAGATTCCCTAATGTACATTCCAGCCTATAGCTAACCTGGAAGTTACAAATACCCCCACAATTCCCTCTCCCCCCAATAACTCCACTTGCACATCTCAGACTTCTCCAGATAGAAGTCTCGATTTCCTGTCCCTAACCCAAGTCTGATCTCAGCAGTGGTCCCTCCTTCTACCTTCTTGTTCAAAGTAGAGGCAGAGGGTCACTTCCTCCAAAATGTGCATGTCACACCTGAATAACTGACGTTTTTCATATCCATGCCCCCTGCTTCTGCCCTACTCCCTTCAGTCTCTTCTCACCCAACCACACTGACTACTCATAAGTTATAGGTCAGATCATGTCCCTCCTCAGCTCCAATCCTCTGACAGCTCCCATCTCAGAGAAGAGCCAGATTCCTTATAATGCAGCTAGAAGACCCTGAATTGCCCCCGACTTGGATGTCATTCCTTAGTTCTCAGTCCTCACACACTCTGTTCCAGTCTTGCTGCCTCCCTTACTGCTCTGCAAACACCATCATGTGCTCCCTGGCCCCAGGGCCTTTGCTTTAACCATTCCTTCTACCTGGAATGCTCTTCCTCAAGTATCTGTAGTGCCAGTGTCCTTGCTTCACTTCCTCAGGAAAATCTTCCAGAGCCACCTTATTATCCAAAACCTCACCCAACCCAAACTTCCAGACCCCCTTTCTTATCACCATCAAACACATGATACAATTTTGTTAGCTTCTTTTCCTTATTTTCTGTCTCTAGTGTGGATAGAGCCCTTTCCATGTATAGGAGCCATCCGAAATGACCATGTCCTAAGAAATCTCTGGAAAACTGGGATGGCTGGTTATCAAGGAGGCAGAGATTTTTCTGTTTTGGTCACTATTCTACACCTATCCCTGGTGCTTACTGGCACTCAGTAAGTAGTAGTTGAATGAATGAATGAACAGTTAGAATGATCATCTAACCATTGTAAATCAGAACATATCCCTGCTATGCTAAAAATTGTTCAGTGGCTCCAAGTTACTGTTTGGATATGAGGTGTCCCCCAGAAGTTCATGTGGGAGACAATGCAGGTGTGTTCAAAGCGATGGGGTTTATGAGAACTGTAACCAAGTGGATTGATCCACTTGAGTTGATTAACTGGGTGGTGACTGTAAGCAGGTAGGGTGTGGCTGGAGGAAGCCTTTGGCATTTATTTGTGTTTCTGGTCTCTCTTTCTCTCTCTCTCTCTTTCTCTCTCTCTCTCTCTCTCTCTCTCTCTCTCGCTGATTCCTTGCTGTCTGTCGAGAACTGAATAAATAAATTCCTTCCACCATGTCTTTCCACCATGATGGTCTGTCTGCCTTACCTTGGGCCCAGAGCTGTGGAGTCAGCCGAACTTGGATGGAACTTCTGAAACCGTGAGCCAAAATAAACTTCTTCTCCTCTAAGTCTTTCTTGTCAAATCTTTTGGTCTGGGGCTGGGGATGTGGCTCAAGCGGTAGCGCACTCACCTGGCATGCGTGCAGCCCGGGGTTCGATCCTCAGCACCACATACAAACAAAGATGAAAGATGTTGTGTCTGCCGATAACTAAAAAATAAATATTAAAATTCTCTCTCTCTCTCTCTCCCCCTCTCTCTTTAAAAAAAAAAAAAATCTTTTGGTCATGGTGACAAAAGATGACTAAAACACTCTACATGGTACTTAAGAAACAAAATCCAAACTCCTCACCTGGTCTCTGAAGCCTGCCTCTCCAGCCTGCCTCTCACTGAGTCTGGGCCACCTGACCCCCTTCCGCCCATCATTCCCATACCTCTAGTCTTTGTTGTCACCCCTTCCTTGACTTTCCTTGAAGGCTCCTGCTCTTCCTTTGAGTTTCAGTTCAGATAATATCCTCCCTAAGCCCTTTCCATGCCACTCTCCCAAGAGGCTTCTGGCCAGTGCTCCAGCCCCTCAGCCTGTTGATTTCCGGCCCACCACTCTTCACTAAGGTGTGTCTTTGTTTATTATTTGCTGCCCATAATCACAGGAGCCACGTCTGCCTGTTTTCTACCACAATCCCAGCCTACACCACCACGGGTGCTCTTCGGTATCTGCTAAAGCAATGTTTTGTGGTCAGGAAGGGAAAAGGGAGAGTCAGAAGGATTTCATGCACAGGGAGAGGAGTCGTTAATTTTACTGTAGACCAAATGGGCTCTTTGAACAATAGAAGGAGGATTTCCTTGAACCTTGTCAAGGGAGATACTATTGGCAATAAAAACAACATATATATCTTTTATTTGGCATTTAACATGGGCAGGGCATGGTGCTAAGATTCTATTGAATCTTCACAATAACCTTCTTATTATCTCTATTTTCAGGTGAGAGAACTAAGCGTAAGTAATGCTATCTGTTGATTATCTAATATCCATTTTCCACATCTGTACTAACAGGATTCTGAATGTACTCAGCCCTAGGTGATGGAGCAAAGTATTTCCGGACTCCCTTGCAGCTCAGGGTGACCATTTGAGCCATTTCTGGACAGTGTGAATGAAGTGGAGTCTGTTGGAGGTGGAGGTATTCTGAGAATACTTCTGCTCATCTCACATCTTCTTTTACCTTAAAGTGGTGTGTTGTCTGGAACCATGGCAGACATCTTGTGACCATGAAAAACCAAGCCCAAGGATGAAATCCATCTAAGTATGACAAACCAGAAAGAAAGAAGTGCTTGAATATCATGGTCACGTTGTTAAGCAGTTGAATCGACAATAGGCAACCATCGACCTCCTATCTTTCTGTTGCATGAATGAAATAAGTGCCTATTTGTTTAAGCCAAATTTGTAGTCACTTGCAGCAGAACACATTTTGAATTGGTAGAAGGGGATTCAGATAACTTCAAAGAGAAGCAAGCCTAGAGAGGAAGAATCCCGTCTGGAGGTTGTGACCATGAAACTGCAGCAGTGTCAGGACTGGAACGAAAGCCCAGATCTTGTTATGGCAACTGAAAACTAAACAGATCCCGAAGACACGACTTGTGAGATGACTTATGAGAAGGCACAAAAGGTCACTTCCTCTGCTGATCAGGATGTGATGGTGGAATTTCCAAAAGTGACAAGGAAACCTGTACAGAATGTTAAGGTACAAGATGTGAGGTCTCCGCCAGGCATGGTGGTGCATGCCTGTAATCCCAGCGGCTTGGGAGGCTGAGACAGGAGGATCATGAGTTCAAAGCCAGCCTCAGCAATGGCAAGGAACTAAGCAACTCAGTGAGACCCTGTCTCCAAATAAAATACAAAATAGGGCTGGGGATGGGGATCAGTGGTTGAGTGCCCCTGAGTTCAACCCCTGGTACCCCAAAAAACAAACAAGATGTGAGGTCTCACCATATGGGAAGCTATAAAAGAGTCAGCACTTATTAGTTTCTACAGTGCTCCAGGCACCATGCCAGAAGATTTAGTGTCCGCCATGGGACCCTCCCAATGGCCTGGCAGGAGAGCAGCTCACAGTACAGAAGAGAAACTGAAGCCCAGGAAGGCAGGGAAGGGAAATGCCCAAGAATTACAGACTCAAAGCAATTCAAAGCAATCCTGCCCGAGCCCAGCAGGGTCTTTCTTGCCACTTTTAGTTTTTTTCACTTTAACATATAAACTGGCAAGCTGATTCTGAAGTTCCTATGCAAATATGAAAGGCTGAAATCTCAAAACAGCCTTCAAAAGGAGCTTAGGAATGAGAGGAGTAACACTTGATTTCAAGAATTATTGTAGTCGGGCCTCAGTGGCCCACACCTGTAATCCCAGCTACTTGGGAGACTAAGGCAAGAAGATCACAAGTTTGAGGCCAGCCTCAGCAATTTAGTGTAACCCTGTCTCATAATAAAATAAAAAGGGCTGGAGATGTAGTTCAGTGGTAGAGCATACTTGGTTCTAATCCAATCCTAGTCCAGTACCCCACCCCCACCCCCACCAAAAAAAAAAAAAATATATATATATATATATATATATATATATATATATATATATATATATATCTTATATATTTATATAATATAAAATATTAAAGCCAAGTGCAGTCAGTGGTACATGCCTGTCTTCAGAAGGCTGAGGCAGGAGGATCCCAAGTTCAAAGTTGAAGACCTGGGGGCTGGGGTTGTGGTTCAAAGGTAGAGCGCTGACCTACCATGCGTGAGGCACTGGGTTCGATCCTCACACCACATAAAAATTAAAGAAAAAAAAAATGAAGATATTGTGTCCACCTTTAACTAAAAAATAAATATTAAAAAAGTTGAAGACCTGAGCAATTTAGCAAGACCCTATCTCAAAATGAAAAGCAAAGCGGGCTGGGGATGTGTAGCTCAGTTGTAAAGTGCCTGCCTAGCACGCATGAGACCCTGGGCTCCAGCCCCAAACTGCAATGCATGTTTGATAAAGGACTTGCATCCAGAATATTCAAAGAACTCTAAAACTCAACAATAAGAAGAGAACCCGATTTAAAAGGGGAGGGGTAAAAAAATTTGAAAGGACACAGCACCAGAAGATATAAGCTCATCAAACAGGCAAATGAAAAGATACTCAACAACATCAGTCATTAGGGAAATTCAAAACAAAAACGAGATACTACTGCATACCATTTAATATGGCTGAAATGAAAAAGATTGGCCACTCCAAGAACCAGTGAGTGGGTAGAAGTGATGCTCTCGTACATTATGGATGAGCATGCACAACCGCTTTGAAAAATCATTTGGCAATTCCTTTTAAAAGGTTAGCCATATACTTACCGTATTAACCTGCTAGTCCTCTCCTAGGTGACTATCCAGGAGGGAAAGAAATATATGTTCAAACAAATACTCATACATGAAGATTTGTGGAAGCTTTACTTGTAATAGTAATGTTCCCAAGAAAAATCTGAATGTCTATCAAAAGATGAATGGATAAAGAAATTGTGGTATGCCCACATAATGGAAGACAACCTAGCAACAAAAAAAATAAACTATGTGCACAATATGGATGAATCTCAAGAGAATTATAGAGCTGAGGTTGTGGCTCAGCGGTAGAGTGCTCACCTAGCATGCATGGGGCACTGGGTTCGATCCTCAGCACCACATAAATATAAAATAAAGATATTGTTTCCACCTATAACTAAAAAAATAAATATTTTTTAAAAAAGAGAGATTTGTGCTAGGTGGGAAAAAATAGATAAAAAGGAGTACCTACTGGATTCCACTTATGTAAAGGTTTAGAAAACATAAACTAATTAGGAACAGAAAACATATCAGTGGTTATCTGGATATGAGGGGTTGAGGGTAATGGAAGGACCATAACCAGGCACAAAGAAACTGGGAAGTGATGTATATGTTCACTCCCTTGATTGTTGTTATTAGTCAGCTTTCCTTTACTATAATAAATAGGTGAGCAAATCAACTTATAAAGACAAAAGGTTTGTTTTGGCTCACACTTGGCCCCACTTTCTGAAACTGTGACAAGATGGCACATTGTGGTGGGAGCACAAGAGGGAGAAAAACCACTTACCTCGTGGCCAAGAAGCAAAAGAGATGGAGGAAGAGACTGGGGTCCCACAGTTCCCTTGCAGAACATGAAGGCATCTCATTAGGCTTTACAGTCTCCCAAGAACACCACTGTGGGAACCCAGCCTTTAAGACATGAACCTTCGAAGGACATTCAGGATCCAAACTGTACTAATGGCTTCATGGTTGTATGCATTAAATCAAAACCTGAATTGTTTATTGCATGCCAATAGTATTTTAATAAAACCTTTTCTGAAAATACTCAGGAGCACTCAGTGAGAGGGAATGTCAGGACCCTCACCAGATCACCAGGGCTCAAGAGCACAAGCTCTCGCCACCCCCCCAAGGGCTGCCTCCCTACCCCCAGATGGCCAGAGTCGTTGGCAGGAGCTATGTGGATGCAAATTAAGGCTGGAATAGCTGGAATTCTTCATCTAAATTCCAGGAAATCCAGGGGATTCTGGGCACCATATGAAAATATAAGAGGGAAAAAGTGGCTCATTTTCTAAAGAAAAATGAACTGTCTATGATGAAATCCAGGAACCTCTGCAACATTCCCCCCCCCCCAAGGCCTTTTCCTTGGTGCTCCTGGGCTGGGGTGGGTGTTGGAAAGAGAAAGCTCCAGATCTGCCTGACCTCTCCAATCAGGGTCAGTGCTCACTGAGGCTGGCAGGAGATTCTCCATGGACATCCAAATAGGTGAGGGACAGGCTGGCCGAAGCCCCAAACTGAGACATAGGAAATTAGACTGTTGGGGGGCGTTAGAGCTGTGACCTGAAGGAGACCTGTGTCACCTGCAATTTTTCCTGGTGGCCAGACTGAGCTGAGGGCTGTTCCTAGCAAGCTCTGCTCCGCAGGCCACACCCACACCTCACACCCCGACCCTGACACACACTGTCCCTGCTGTCCCTGCTACCCCGGCTGTGGGCACCTCGGCAAATCCATTAGTGCTGTTCTCCTCACCAGATCGAACTCTATCAGCAGAGTTTGTGGATTTGTAACTTGGCCTTGATATTATCTAGTCCTTTTCTGTGTCAGATATTGAGCGCCTACTGTATGCCAGGCACTCTTGTAGTCTCTGGGAATCCTGGCTTTGCATTCCAGAGGGAAAACAGCCCACAAACAGGACCAAAAAAGGGAAGGTACAATGTGTCAGAGAAGGAGCAGGGGACATGACAGGGGAATGGGTATGGGCAGAGCTAGGAGGGGGAGGGGATGGCGTCACACCTTTCTAATGAGACCCCGGCTCTTTCATCTCCTAGGATGGTCCACCCACCCCTGATCTTACAGCAGAACGCAGAGAATCAGGGTTAACTTTGTTGCCCCCACTCCACGCTGCATCGAGACCCCCTCACATTCTCAGTAGCTTCCTAGTCAGGCCCACCCTGGCCCGGTGACTACCCACTGGGACCAAGAAAGAGCTAATTACCCCCAGATTTGAGTCCTTTCCTCATGTCCCTACTAAGAACCCCCTAATCTCACCACCTACACTTAGGAAGTTCCTGCCCCACAGTCTCTCATTATTGCTGCTCCGTTACCATGCACCTTCCATTTATTCTGGACTACTTCTCCACCATGAGCACGTGGCACCAATTCCCATTTCCTTCCTGTGCCAATTCTCATGGCCTCTTCCCCTAGACGCTCCTCACCTAGAATGCCTTCCTCCAGTTCCAACATCTTTCATGCTCAAAGGTGAAGTTCTCACCTACCTATGTCTAAAATCCTTCCCCTGCCCACATTAAGCTAGGAACCCCCCTTTTCTCCATCTCCAACAGCAGATGAGGTCTGCATCTCATGACTGAGGGGTGTCTCTGTGTCACTGTTGTCTCCTGACTGTTGACCTGGTCCCTCCCATGTCCTTTTTCCTTCTGTACCCTTGAAATCCAAGTTCGCACTGAGCACACAAAAGGTGCACCACAAGATCCAGCTCATTCCACCCCCAAGAACAAAGCCTTGCTTTGTCTAGATTTCTCCCTTTCCATTTGAGACTTGAAAAAGGTTTGGAAAATTCCAGCATGGGAGTATTCAGCCTTATTTGAGTTGTGCAAGTGGGAAAAAAAAATGTGCTTTTCCAAAAAATTAAAAAATTCCCCAGCCTTTCCTCCCAAAGCAGTGCACAAACCTCTGAGCCCAGTGTGTGTGCTCGCCAGTTTCTTCACCTCCCTAAGGGAGTGAATTGTCCTCCATTTCTACATGGTGTGCACACATGCATTTGGGGGTGAAGGAGGAGGATGTGGAAGTTAACCAATCTTGAAAATGAAGCATGTAACAAGTGGAAAGGAGTAAGCTTTTTCAAGGAGCATGTCCCCTAGCTTTCCAGTGTGTAAAGGAAGCCATTTCTTAACAGTAGAGTGCTCCTCTGTCTCTATCCTTCCTCTCCATTCATCCAAATTCATTCACTCACTCAACAAACACTAACTGAAGGTTAAATGCAGTTGCAGCCTTAATTGCAATTGCAGCCCCTAACGTGGTTCCCAGCACTCCCCATTTCCTGGGACTTCCACCTTGAGTTTGCACTGGACCTACTTAACTGGCTTCTATGAACAGACCTCATATGAAAGTGCTGGAATGCCATGGCCAACATTGAGTCCAGAGACATTCCCTTCCTTCTTGTGCACACTCTCTCTCTCCTACCGTCTTCTATGCAGTCAGCTGCCATGTTGTGAGCTGCGCTATGAAGAACCCCGAGTGCCAGCCTGCAGTGCAGAATCTGCCAATGGCCAGCAAGGAACCGAGGTGCTCAGTCCAAACAGCCTGCAAGAAACCGAATCCTGCCAACAGCACATGAGCTTGGAAACAGATTGCTAGGGTTTGGATGTGTTGAAAGCTTAATCCCAGAAGCCTTGTGACTTTGGGAGAGGATCCTAATGAGAGGTGCAGAGTCATGAGGGTGCAGACCTGGTGAGTGGATCAATGTCACGATTGCAGGATTAGGTTAGTTACCACAAGTGTAGGTTATTATAAAAGTGAGTCCTCCCTCAATGCTTTCTCTTCTGCACACGCTGGCTTGCACCTTCCCCTTCCGCCATTTAACATGAGCACAAAGGCCCTTCCCAGTTGCAGGAGCCATGCCCCTGGGCTTCCCAGCCTCCAGATCTATGAGCTAAATAAACTTATTTTCTTTATAAATTTCCCAGTCTGTGGTCTGCTGTTATAGCAACAGAAAACAGACCGACACACAGATTTTCCTCCATTTGAGTCTTCAGATGAGACGGTAGCCACAGCCACCACTTTGCTGGCAGCCTAGTAGGAGATGCTGAGCCATAGGTCTCGGCTAAGCAGCATCCGGATTCTGACCGACTGTAATGTAATGTAGTAAACAACTGCTTTAAGCCATTAAGTTTTGGGCTAGTTTGTTTTGAAGCAATAAACATGATTTATTGGATATATGTCATATGACAATTATGTGTCAGGAGCTCTTTTTGACCCTGGGGACACAGAAAAAGTAAAACACATATCCCTTCCCTCGTGTAGCTAACTATCTAGTGAGAAGAGTTTGGCAGATGATCAATAAAACTTGATGGCCTCAATGTTCTGGGTGAGTCCCTTGGTCTCCCAAATTCACATGTCAGAAACTGAATCTCCATTGCAACAGTATTGGGAGGTGCAGCCTCATGGAAGTTCTTTTAAACCATGAGGGTGGAGTCCTCCTGAATGATGGGAGAGCCTTCTCTCTCTCCTCTGCTCCTGACCACCACATGGGGACACAGTAAGGGAGTCCAGCTCCTTGATTTTGGGCTTTCTCGCCTCCAGTACAGTGAGAGAAACCATTTCTATTCTTTATATATTACCCAGTCTCAGTTATTTTGTTATAGCAGCACAAAACAGGTTAAAACAAGGACAGAGGGGGCTGGGGCTGTAGCTCAGTGGTAGAGCACTTGCCTAGCATGTGTGAGGCACTGGGTTCCATCCTTAGTACCATATAAAAATAAATGAATAAAATAAAGGCATGCTGTCTACCTACAACCACAAAAAAATAAATAAATAAAATAAGAAACAAGGACAGAGAAAAATGAAGCCTGAAGGGGACTGGGGAATGGATAAGGGCTCCCGGTGAGTGGTGAGGTCAGGTGATAAAGGTTGTGTCTTTAAACAGGAAAGGCCTTCAAGCCGTGATGTCAGAGTGAGCCATATGCGGTTTGGGCAAAGAGTGTCCCACGTGGATGGAACACTCGAGAATAAGCTTTTGTTTTACTTGGCAAAGTAAAATTTAGAGATGGGAGGGCTCTTGGCTTGCCTTTCTATCTTAAAAGAAAGCAACGAAACACTAGCAAAACATCAGAAATGCATTCAAACTTTCCTCCTGTCCCCAGAGAGAGCTCAGAGGCCAGACAGGGTACGCTGCGCTTCCACTGGGTCGGTTTCTACAATTCTCAATATAGGCAGTTAACTCACCTTGGCAGCTGGGATTTCTGTGATTTTAGAAGAGAAAAGAAGCTGCCCTTCTGGTCCTACTGTCTGCCCTGGCATGGCTTTCCTGTCTGACTTGGAATGGGAGACCTGGGGGCTGGAGAGCTGGGACCCCAGCCGGAGGCACACTCTCTGAGGGAGACTTGAACTGTCCTGTTCACTTTTCGATCTTCTGTGTTACCAGTTCACATTGGGCCAGACTCCCCCCCACCCCCACCCCCACCCCCACCCGGACCCTGGATCTCAGAAAGTGAGTGGTTGTCCAGAGGTGGTCAGAGCCAGGGCCATCAATGACTATCGCTGCTACCCACATGGTCCTTGAGGCTTATCTAAAGAGTACAAGCAGAGAGCTGCTTATAAAATGTTTTTGGTCAATTGTTATATTGTGTGTATAAACGAATATGTAACAACAAATTCTACTCATGTGTATGATCATAATATGCACCAAGACAAAATGTGATTGGAGCTGCCCTTTGATAAAAAATGGTTCTGACAAATTATTCTAATATGTGAGAAAACAGAGGTTGGGTTAGACTCAGCAATTCTTCCCCGGGTGGGGTGGCCCATGCTTGTAATTGTCACCCAAGTGATTTGGGAGGATGAGGCAGGAGGATCGCAAGTTTGAAGCCAGCCTCAGCAACTTGGAGAGACAGTGTTTCAAAATAAAAATAAAAAAGGACTGAGGATGTGGCTTAGTGGCAAAGCACCCCTGGGTTCAATCCCCAGTGCCAAAAAATAATGAGAGTCAGCAACTCTCCTCCTTCATACCACGGTGCTTTACCACCATGTTGTGAAGGTGGAGATGGAGACCCCAACACCATAGCTGCCCAACAGAGAATGCTGATTTGTATTAGGAGATGCCAAGAGCAGCTGCCCTTTGAAATCCTATAAGAGCCAGATCCGACCCTTGGGTCACTGCCTGTGACTCCTGCCAAATACTGGCTTTACTAGATGTTTCTCATAGCCAAGAAAGAGGATGTGAGAGTGCTCTACTTTCTGCACACAGGAAGGAAGGATGGGAAAAGACACTTTCTAGCCAATAAAAAGGGAATTTTTTTTTTCTACCAACAAACCCACATTGAGGAAACACTTATGGGACAAAATGATCCCAAAGGGCAGCATGAAGATGCCCAAAGGAACAGAGAGCAAGGAAGAGAAAGTACAGGAATGGCCGGGTGCAGTGGTGATGCCTGTTCTCCCATCTGCTCAGGAGGCTGTGCCTGGAGGATGGTAAGTTCAAAGCCAGCCTCAGCAACTGTGAGGCACTAAGCAACTCAGTGAGATCCTGTCTCTAAATAAAATAGAAAATAGGGCTGGAGATATGGCTCAGTGTTCAAGTGCCCCAGAGTTCAATTCCTGGTACCCCCCCAAAAAAAATTGAACACAAAAGCACTAGATGAGGGAGAGAGTGAGATAAAGTGTTTTAAATCTTTCCCTTGTGGAGAAAGTGTTCATTTACAGTAGTCTTTAACAAGTCAGGCTGTCAGGTGACCACTAAAAAAATAGGGGAAAGAATAACTCATAAGCTTAGTAGGATGAACAATAAAAACTATCAAGTCCAAAAGAAAGCAAGAAAAGAGGGAAAAGAAACGTAAAACAAGTAAAATTTAAAAAAAACAAAAAACAGTAAGATAGTAGATTTGACTCCAAATATATTAGTAATTTTATTAAATATAAATGGGCTAAAAGTTCCAATTGAAATCAAAGATTGTCAGCCTGGATTTTTTAAAAGAATACTGATTCAAGGACATTCATTCACCCATTTTCCTGGCTCTCCTTAAGCTTTGCCTTCTTACTCCATGGAAGGCAATTTTGATAGCTGGAGCTGCAGTGTTTATCTTACAACCATGAGACTACTTGAGTGTGAAGCTGTGGCCAGAGGATGGAGAAGCAGGAAGAGAAGAAGAATTTGAGACACTGAAGACTTTATGGTGCTACCACACCAGCCCCAGCCTGCCCACCTACTCGCCCCATGCTTAAAAATAAATTAAAAAAAACTTGTTTAAGTTTTAACCACAATTTGTGTAGTATCTGATATTCATGGCCAAACACAATTCCAGATACGCAGGCTCGGGACAATATATCTGCAAAAGCCACTGATTGTCAGATACTAACCTTGCCCAATTAAAGCCAGTGGGTTGTACCACATAAATCCTGTAACGAGCACATTGTCACCTGACCCCAAGAGAAGAGACCATTGGACCGATCAGGGAAGTTTTATTTTTGTTAGACTTTTTTCTTTTTGGGGGAAAAAAAAAACCCTAACATGCACAAAATGTTGTAAATCTGATGTCAGCAAAAAATAAAATAAAATTTCTCATATTTCTAGCTGCATTTAGAAAAAAAATTATTTTGAGATAATTTTATATTCACATACAATTATAAGAAATACACAAAGATCCTTTGTGCACTCTTTTAAAATTTGCTTTTTATTAGTACATTGTGATTATACATAATAGTGGGATTCATTATGCCGTATTCATACGAGCACATAACAGATCACAGGGAACCGCCATTGATTTGGACTAGCCTTGGGCATACACCATTAAGTGACCACTCCTCACACCCACAGAAATACTGCTGAGCTACCTTACAAGGAACAATGCGATTAGCGGTTTCCTCCAGGCAGCCGCTAATCATAGAACAGCTTGGATCTACGTAGATGTCCAAGAATTCACTCCATGCACTCAACAAACATTTACAGAACATTTGCCATGTACTAAATACTGTCCCAGCCATCGGGGATACAGTATTGAACAAAATGGGCAAGACTCTTGGGCTACATGAGAAAAACAATTAATAAGAAAAATAATGTGTAGAACAATAATAAGTTGATGTGGGGGGCTGGGGCAAGGAAAGGGATCAAGGACTGGGGCAGGCTGTCGTTTCATTAAAGTGATAAGGGAAGTTCAATGTGATGTTTGATAATGACCTGAATGGAGTCAGTGGAAGACCAAAAACAAGGGGAAAAATTCGTGCCCAAGCCGAGGACAGAGGCCAAGATGAATAAAACTTAGCATGGCCCTGAAGTCTTTGTCAGGGGAACCTGGCACTGGGGAGGTCCCACTGCAGTGGGGAGAGGTGGGAATTTAAAGAACCTTTCCATAGAAAGGGTAATCATGAAGCATGTTCTGGATGTCACTGGATGGATGGCTCCATCAATGCTCCCAACCTTGTGCCGACCTTGAGGTAGGGACTGTTATGATGCTTCTTTTTTCCTACACAAGCTGCGAGTAAGGTTAATCTTTTTGTCCAAGGTGGCAAAGCCAGACAGCAAGTGGAAGTCTTTCCCAAGCAGGTGCACTCAGCACCTCACACAACCAGGCCTTCCCGTCTCTCTAGCAACTGCCCACCAGGCCAACACGCAAGAACGGTCAGATCTGAAGGAGTTCCACCCAGCTCAGAAGCAGAGAGAAAGGACCCGAAGGAAGACTTTGCCCTTCTTGGAAGTCTAGGCCGGGTGCTTCCCTCCTCCTCTGACTGTGGTATTGAAAGGGGCATTGTGGGTCCAGGAGACTGCTGGCAGTCACAGGTGTGGGGGACAATGGGCCAGCCAGGTCCCAGCATGAAGGGCTTTGCAGTGGCAGAGGCAGAGGTTGTCCTCTTCGTGTTCCCCATGCCATCCCCTCACCTGCCCTCCATGCACACTCCCCTCTGGATCTGCCTCCTTTAGCCCTTGTCCCTGTGGAAATGCTTTTTGTGCCTCCAAAGGAGAGGGCCTGGAATGTGCTGGGTTAATAGATCTCCCAGGGAACCCCAGCTGGAGCCGGGCCACCAGCTCTGCCAGCTGCTCACCATCAATAAGACCTTTTCAGCCACAGGGACAGCAACACGGACTGGACCCCAGCAGATGTGAAGACACATGATTGGGTCCACCCCAGATTTCAGATGCTTCTTTCTGTATGGCAGAGCCAGTGAGTTCCCCAGGAAGTCTGCAGAAGAGAGACCCAAAGTCCTTTTCCTTCCTCCCATTTATTGTGTCTTCAGGGCCAGGCCCCACGAGGGGCGCTTTTCTTCCTCACAACAGCCCCAAGGAAAAATCCAGGAGGAGACTGAGGGGCTAGGAAGTGAGAAATCACAACAAAGGCAAGGCAGGCTCCTGACCTGGGGTCTTCGTCTCTCTCCTCCCTCCATTTTCCCCTTTCTGATCTCTTAGTCCTCCCTCTGTCTCCTTTCTTCCTTCTCTTTCTTCTTTTCCTCTTTTTATTTCTTCTTTGTATTAAATGATTCAGTAAATATTTATGGCCAGGCGCGGTGACACGCACCTATAATCCCAGCCGCTCAGGAGGCTGAGGCAGGAGGATCTCGAGTTCAAAGCCAGCCTCAGCAAAAGTGAGGCACTCAGCAATTCAGTGAGACCCTGTCTCTAAATAAAATACAAAATAGGGCTGGGGATGTGGCTTAGTAGTCGAGTTCAATCTCTGGTACCCAATCAATCAATAAATAAATAAATAAATAAATAAATAAATAAATAAATAAATGTTTATACGTCGACTGTTAGATCCCTACCCTGTGACTGGCACCGGGGATCAAGCAGCAAAGACAAAGTCCCTCCCCATCAAGTCCACATTCAACTGGGGATAGACTGACCATAAAGAAATAATCAAAAGCATAGAGTATTAGGTGGCAGTGGAGGAGACGCTGTGTCAGGTATGTTGTTAGCCAGCCATGAGCCATGGGGAAAGGGAAGGGTGGTGAGGGTGAAACTTACAGAAAGGAAACCAGACACATGCTTCAAGGAGAGTCCACAGGTCACAGGACTGGGGATGATAGGAAACGTTATCAAAGCAGGCCAGCATCGGGAGATGGGAGCTGGAATGTCCAACCATTCCCCAGCCACAGAGAATTATAATCCCTTAAGGAAAGTATTATGTAAAATCATGGGAACCTTATCAAAGCAGACAAGCTTCAGGAAAATGGGCCCAGAACTTTCCCCCAGTCATGATTCATTATAATTCCTTAGGGGAATGACTGGTTCCAGACCATATTACCACTATCTCTTGTGACTAGATCACCAGGACTCTTCTTTATCACCAAAACCAGATCACAAGTACTGCCTTGACTGAGTCATCATGATCCTCACATAGAAACTTACTAAGGGAGCTGGGTTTGTGGCTCAGTGGTAGAGCACTTGCCTAGCACGTGTGAGGCACTGGGTTCCATTCTCAGCACCTCATGTAAATAAATAAATAAAATAAAGGTCCATTGATGTATATATATATATATATATATATATACACACACACACACACACACACACACATATATACATATAAATGTGTATATGTATATATGTGAAACTTCAGTAAAGACTCTACCAAGGGATAATTTTAAATTTTTTTTTTAGAATTTTAATATTTATTTTTTAGTTCTTGGCGGACACAACATCTTTGTTTGTATGTGGTACTGAGGATCCAACCCAGGCTGCACGCATGCCAGGCGAGCGCGCTACCGCTTGAGCCACATCCCCAGCCCATAAAAATTTTTTTTATATATGTATTTCAGTTGTTGATGGACCTTTATTTTATTCATTTATTTATATGTGGTGCTGAGAATTGAACCAGTGCCTCACACATGCTAGGCCAGTGCTCTACCACTGAGCCACAACCCCAACCCCAAGGGATAATTCACCACTGAACAGGGTACCAAAGAATAAAGATAAATTCACTCTCCCACCCACCCCACATCCTGTAAGAACCAGGCCATTGTCTTCAGAGAAGGTCCAAACCACTCAGCACCTCTATTAGATGCATCTCTCTGTTATCCTCACTTTCTCAAATAAACTCCTGCCTGCTACTATGGCAACTTGTCTGAAATCCTTCCTGCAACGTTACAGCAATTGGTGGCTGCAGATCCTGCAGCTGCTCAAACTCTTCAGGTCTCCTCCTCTGCATTATTTGCTTTCAAGTAAGAGTGGTGTGCCAGGGAGGGTGGGGGATGTTTTAAGTCAGGAGGTCAGGGAAGGCTTCTCCAAGGAGGTGACATTTGAGATCAGACAGGAAGGAAGAGGAAGAGGTGGAGCCAAAGTTTTCCAGGAGGTGGGAAGTGCAGGGGTAAACACTCTACACTGAGAAGGCTCCTGGTAGGTTTGAGGAGCTAAAAGGCTTTTGTGGGTAGGGCCCAATGACTGAGCAGAAGGGTGTGGGAGGAGCAGCAGGAGAGGTGAGAAGCTCTGGGTGTTATTCCAAAAGCCTTGGGAGGTTTATAGGAAGAGACTCAGTAGTGTTTCTAGAAGATTGTTCAGCTGCACCACATACATCAGGCTGAATGGTGGAAGTGGGGAGTGAATGAGAAAACTGTTACAGTGGCCAGGAGAGAAAAGGTGGTGATTCAGACCAGGGCAGAAGACAGAAGAAATGGAAGGAAGTGAGTATTTACTAAGCACCTACTAAGTGCCAATTGCCAGGAGATGAGCAAGTCCCAAGACCCTCCCTTTGCAAAGGTGTCTGGGTGAAAAGAATGTCAAGGAAACAAGTCTAGTGAAGTGCTACTCTGGATATGAAGACAGAGCTCTAGAGGAGCACAGGTGACCAGACAGGAGGGGTCCAGTCCCTCTCCATAAGGAGGGGAGGTTGTGGAGAGAGTTGAGGCTCTTCCAAAGCTCCACCTACTGCAAATAGAGATGACACTCCTGCAAAACTATCCACAAGGCCACGGCACCCATGAGACCCGTGGTGCCCCACAGAAGGAAAGCTATTAGTGCATGCCAAAAACTCCGGCATTGCTTAGTGGCATTGAAATTATTTGGGAACTCAGAGAATGAAACACTATGCTGGGCCTAGTGACACATACCTGTCATCCCAGTGACTAGAAGGATGAGGCAGGAGGATCACAAATCTGAGGCCAACCTCAGCAACTTACAGGAGGCCCTAAGCAACTTAGTGAAACCCTGTCCCAAAATTAAAAAAAAAATAAAAATAAAAGGGCTGGGGATGTGGCTCAGTGGTAAAGAGACCCTGGCTTCAATCCCCACTACCATAAAAAAAAAGAGAGAGAATTAATCACTCCCAGTAAGCAGTGGGCTTTTATGAGTTCAATAGACTTTCCCTATGCTGATTGCCCTGGCCAGTGAGTTTTCAGGCAAAGAAAAAGGACACTAACACATCCCCAGAAAATGCATATGCAAAGTCTGAGAGTAGAAAAATTCAGTCAAGAGCTAGCACCACTGACTTGCTAGTCATGTGAGGGAGCTACCTTAGAAGTGAACTCTGTGGCTCTAGTCAGCCCAACCAACATCTTAACTTCAGGCTCCTGACAAAGTCCATGTGAGAGGCCAAAATTGCTGTCAACTTTCTGTCCACAGAGACTGTGAGAAATAATAGCTAGGTATCGTTTTGAAAAGTCACCAAGTTTGGGATAATTTGTTACACAGTAGCAGATAGCCAATACAGCAGGAAGAATGTTAAGATGGCATAGAAGGGAATCCAGAGAGGAAACCAAGGGTCTGCCTGTCCACCTGCGTGTGCCTTCAAGTTAAACATGCAGGGATCTCTCTGCTCATGGATGCTGATCTGTCCAGAGGCACATCCACAACCATCCCTGTTGACTGTTCTGCATGCCTGTTTATATACATGAGGACAGTTCTGAAAGCAATTTCTCTAATTCTCAGGGCCTACTATGTGATGGCACTCAGCTAAATTCTCAGTAGAACTCTTCATTAAATCTCACAACAAACCTTTGAGGTGAACATTATTATCCCCGAGTCTAAGACTATATCTGGTACACAGTAGATATGTACATTAGCATGGACTAGAATCTGGCAATATATAGACACCCAAATTTCAGGGACTTATTAAAGAACAAGAAGTTTTAGTCCTTTTTCATCAAAATCCTAGAGTTTTGGGCATGTAATGTGAAAACCCAGTGAATATTACCTTGACTGCTGTATTAATCAGAGTTGTCCAGAGAAACAGACCCAATAAGATACATACACATATACAACTTACAGGTGTGTGTGTGTGTGTGTGTGTGTGTGTGTGTGTGATGTGTGTATAAAGAAAGAGATGCATTGGTTTTAATGAATTGTCAAATTTGAAATCTGCAGGGGAGGATGACAGGCTGAAAATTCCAGCAAGCACTGATGTTTCGGCTGCACAGGCAAAGGCAGTCTGCAGGTAGAATCCCTTCTGCCTCAAAGGACCTCAGTTTCCTCTCTTGAGGTCTTCAGCTGATTCAGTGAGGCCACCCACATTACGAAGGGTAGTCTGCTCTGCTCAAAGTCTACTTATGTGATTGTTAGTCACATATAAAAAAATACCTTCACAGGAACATCTTGATCACTGTGTGACCAAACTGGACACCATAGCCTAGCCAAGGACACTTAACCACTGAGACACATCCCCAGCCCTTTTTATTTTTTGATTTTTTTTAGACAGGATCTCGCTAGGTTGCTTACAGCCTCAGTGAGTTGCTGCAACCCTCCTGCCTCAGCCCCTCGAGCTGCTGGGATTACAGGTGTACACCACCATACCTGGCTCGCTTTGGGCTTTTGGTCCTCCTACTTGAGTTAACAGGATTACTGACATACACCACCACGCCCAGAAAAATGCAACTATTTTGAGTTGCATTTTATATCCATGAGGGATTAAATGGATTCTTTTCCTATGGGTAAAAAAGCATAAATATTTCTGGGGAAAAGATTTTGCCATGTGCTTTGCTGAGGAGGAGATATTGCTTAAGTATGTCAAGCATTTTATTCTTTAATATTTATTTATTCTGCTTATATGTTGCTAAGCTATTCACACACACACACACACACACACACCTGCCTCCACACACTAACCCTGTGCATCAGCCCTGTGAGGGACACAGGAGCCTTGGAAGATCCAGGAAACCAGGCTGGACAATTCTCTCTGTGACCCTGGGGGTACCTATGGGCTTGCCAGTAACTATAAGGCTACAAATTGTTTTAACAGACTCATTTCCTAATCCCTTACCTATACCTGTGGGAATGGAGATAAGATCAGACGTGAGATAAGATCCACCAGGAGATTGTGTGGTTCTCTGCTCTTGTGTCTTTTCATGAGAAGATTTCAAGCAAGACAACAGCCTTAGTGAAAGTATAGCAAAGTTTACTAGAGGAGAAGGAAGGAATGGGAAGCACCTGCAGGGAGAGAGGCAGATCCAGCTTTTACTGGGGCAGAAGGGAGATTGTTAGAAGGTCCCGCCCAAGTATCACCATTCTGGGCTTTGGATTGACAGACTATATTAGCCAACAACCTAAAGGCAACAGTTGGCTATCTTGGCCTGACTGACAGGTCCTCATTAGAGTATTACAGAGAAGCCAGGTGCGGTGGTGCACACCTGTAACCCTAGTGGCTTGGGAGGCTGAGGTAGGGGGATCACGAGTTCAAAGCCAGCCTCAGCAACAGAGAGGCCCTAAGCAACTCAGTGAGACCCTGTCTCTAAATAAAATACAAAATAGGGCCGGAGATGTGGCTCAGTGGTCGAGTGCTCCTGAGTTCGATCCCCAATACCCCCCTCCCTCCCAAAATGAACTAGTATTATAGAATTTATGGTCAGTGGCCTCCAGTCGTAACCATTTTCCAGATCTGGGGCATCTCTGATCTGAGTTGTTTGCAAAAACCTGTCTTAGTAATTAGACCCATTTGAGCAAATAAATCCTTGCCCTTTGGTTCTTATCCCTGCATTTATCTTTGGACCTCCTGTTGTCCTGTTGGCAGAGGAACACTTTATAGGGCTGAAATCAGTCTAGGGTCCCGAAATAGCTCTCCTGTTAGACCTCGAGGTGCCACAGAGGCAGGGCTGCTCATTAACTGATTTGTTCTGTAGTAAACATTTTCTTAAACACCTGGACCCACTGTTCATGTCTTACTGCTACCTATCCATAGAGGTGTCCCCTGCCTCTCACCCTCATCCTCTGTTCTGGGCAAAGAAGTGTCTCCCAGATAACTTGTCAGGACACTTACCACATACCCCATTCACATCAATGAGAAATACATGTCCAATAAAATGTTACCCTGCTTAATAGTTATTTGTCAAAATGTGTTTTGGTCAATTGTATTCTAATGATCATTGTAATAACTGGGAATGAATGTCTCATTCCTAGAACATTTGAAGCATAGAAATTATGTAAATGTATGATTCACTTTTATTTATATTTTTATTTCAGAGAAATATAAGGGATCAGCAAAAGATTTTCTAGAATCAAATTCTTTAGGGGAAGAGAATAGAAATACTGTACTTCACTGAATGATCATTGCCATTGTATTAATATATATTCATAACTATTCCATGCATCCTAATCTTGTACCAAAACCAGTTTAGTGATAAATTATTTTAAGTAATGCTAGCACAACTTAAAAAAAAAAAAAACTTCACATAATGGTTGCACCCCACTTTTTTGTGGTATTGGGGATTGAACCCAGGGACTTTGCATGTGAGGCAAGCACTCTACCAACCGAACTATATTCCCAGCCCTGCACCCCACATTTTTTGTCGAAAAAATTAAAATTGGCATAAAATCTGTGATGATTATGCAATGGAATATGGTACAATGACAATTTTTTAAAATTTTGGATTCTTGGGCTGAGATTGTGGCTCAGCAGTAGAGCACTTGCCTAGCATGTGCAAAGTCCTGGGTTTGATCCTCAGCACCACATAAAAATAAATACATAAGCTACACATGACATTAGAATTATCTTGGCAATTCATACATTTGAATCAATTGGGGTATAATTTCTCATTTTTCTGATTGTACAGATTGCAGAATCACACTGGTCATAGAGTCACCTATATACATACAGCAATCATAATAAAAAAAATTAAAAATAAATAAATACATAAAACAAAGATACAACTACAACTAAAAAATAAATATTAATATTTATAACCATCATATTTATAAATATTTTTTAAATGTTGGATTCTTTAAAAAAAGGACTTCTCAGCCAGCTTGGTGGCTCACATGCCCATAATCTCAGCTACTTGGAAGACTAAAGCAAGGAGGATTACAAATTCAAAGCCAGCCTCAGCAACTTGGTAAGAAAATAAAAAGGCTGTCTCAAAAATAAAAAGGCTGGAGATATAGCTCAGTGGTAGAGCACCACTGGACTCAATCCCCAGTACCAAAAAAAAAAAAAGGACTCTTCCTCTATGTATTTTTTTCCCCAAACATACTCAGCATACTTATGATTATTAAATTGTGATGATATTTAGATTCCACATGATATATTTAGAAGGGCAATTAAGCAGTATCAGTTTGAAATGTTGCTTTTACTGAAAATTGCATGATTTAGAATATTTTAAACTTCAGATATAAAGTTTTAATGATAACTTAAAAACATGTTAGGGAGTCAAAAATATAAGATATATTGTGAAGAAATATTTAAAGGCCACTGGCCTGGCGTATTTGACACATACCAGGTGGAACCCACCCAGCTCTCCCTACACCCACAGCAGCCATATAGCCTGGAACCAGGGACCTGTCAGACCTTACCAGTAGTGACTGTGGCATCTATTCAGTGGCTCAGCCCGTCTTCACTTCCCAGGAAACAATAGCCTTCAATAGCTAGGCAGTATCAGGCACTTCCTAACCAGTTAGAAATTAATTCTTACAACAAATTTATGAGTAGATAGCATTCTTTTTCTTTCATAGTTGAGATATGATTGGTAGGCTTGAAGATCCGTACATAGACATATCCATTATGCACCATTCTCAATATATATATCCTGGGCTCTTCCTTCAGCTAAGGTGACCTTCTTCTTGATGTGGGGAGCATGCCTGTAGCCCCTGCAACACTGATAGCCTGCATGTAGCTCAGCTGCCTGGCTGCTGCCACTCTGACTGCCAAAGATGCTAGGACTGGTAAGTAACATTTTGTATTATTTTATTTATCCTTGGAGAAGTTAAGGTGCAAGTCACTTGCTTAAGGTTGCCCAGAGAGTAAGTGGACCGTCTCCATTTAATAGAGAGGGGAGAGGGCTGGGGATATAGCTCAGTTGGTAGAGTGCTTACCTCGAATACACAAGGCCCTGGGTTTAATTCCCAACACCACCAAAAAAAAAAAAAAAATGAGAGGGAGAGATGATGGAGGGGGATAGACAAGTCACAGACTGGGAGAAAATATTTGCATAAAGAGCTTATATCCCAAATATATAAAGAGCTCTTGCAATTCATTAAAAGGAAAGCAATTCACTGGGGTGGAAGCTCAGTGGTAGAGTGCTTGCCTTGCACGTGTGAGGCACTGGGTTCTATCCTCAGCACTGCATAAAAGTAAATAAAATAAAGGTATTGTGTCCATCCACAACTAAAAATATTTTTTTTAAAAAAAGGAAAGCAATTCAAGTTTTTAAGTGGGCACATTTAGACAGATATTTTAATAAAAATGATATGGTGCTGGGAATGTAGCTCAGTGGTAGAGTGCTTGCCTAGCATGGATAAGGCCCTGGGTTCAATTCCCAACACTGAAAAAAAAAAAAAGGATGTCCAATATCACTAGTCATTAAAGAGATGCAGACTAAAACCTTAATGAGATACCATTACACACTAGACTGGGTAAAATTAAGAAGACTGGCGAATACCAAGTATTGGCAGATGTGGAGTATTAGGAACCCCCACCACCCATGGCAGGGATCCAAAATGGCACAGCACTTTGGAACACAGTGTACTAGTATGTTATAGGGTGAAGCATATATTTCCCACATACCTATCTGTTCTAATCCTGGCTATTGACCAAAGAGAAATGAAAATGTATGTCTCCACAAAGCCTTGGATGTGAATATGTATAACAGCTTTATTTGTAGTTACCTCAAACTGAACACAACCCAAGTATTCATCTCCTGTTGAAAGGGCAAACAGTCCACACTATGGAATACTACTCAGCAATAAAAAGCAATGAAATAGTAATATTCTTCCCGCACCAGCCACTTCAGATTTGCCAAAAGGGTCTGGGAAAGCAGGCTGGAGAGTCAGGACCCAACAGACCTCCTGACAGAATTAGCAGAGGATCAGTCAAAACAGGTGCTGCACTATTTGCTGTCTCCAACTCTGGAGCCATCTTGGATTCTCCACTAGAGTATTAGGCTCTCTACTCCCATTTGTCCGCTGCCTGATATCTTTTGAGGTCAGTCTAATTTCTTTCCTCCTATCCTCACTTACTAGGGTGCCTTGAGCCAAATATTTGGCTTCTTTCCTACAGGCATTTTCAGTCCCTTCACCTAGATAGATGCCACCATGACACTGATTGTGGGTTCCCTTGGCATACTGAATCAGTGCCCACGGAGCACACCCTGAGAGCCTCTGCACAAAACAAGGAGATCTTATCATGTTTCCCAAGAGACTCTCCAGGCTTCAACCCTACCCTGCCAAATAGAACCTTTCCAAAGAGACTCAGAGTTCAGCCTGCAGGAAGCAGCAGAAGGCTGAGGGAGGTGAAGCCCTCTTCCCCGCCCTCTCCTACGGATACCCAAAAGAACAGGGGGGATCTGGGTGCAGAAGCCTTTGGCCAGCCTGCTCCTGTAGCACCACCAGCTGTCCTGAAGGCAAAGGGTACCCAAAGGGAGCACCAAGAGCCTCCTGAATTGCAGCTCAGCCCCCAGTCTTGAGTGTTTCTGTCCAAGGTCATGGCTTTAAGCCCTGGAGTACCAGAGTGAGTACCTGTGCCTCTGTGGTCCAGAGTACTAACAGAAGGCCCCACACCCCAGGCTTATCCTTGGCAGATGGATGGGAACCCAGCCCACAACTTGGAAAGCAAGTCCTGAAGTGGTAGAACCAGCCAGACAACCCAGAGCTTGCCAGCTTCCTGTCCTAGGTGCCCACACCAGTCCTGAAGAGGCCCGGAATGAGCTCCTGCAGTGGGAAAAGAGAAAGAGGAGGCTGGATGGGTGGAGCCTCTTCACCCTGGCTCCGCCCCAAGCTACAAGGAGGAAAGAGCCTGAGCAAAAAGTCCAAGCTGTCAGCAAAAGAAATCAGGAGTGGAGATGGGAAGAGGGTGTCAACAACATTCCAGAAAGTGGAAAAACAGATCGATGAGATTTTCACTTTCTCCCCATCGCGGAATGTTTAGGGAAAGAGAAGTAGCCAGCTCAGCACAGCCTCAGACAATCTCAGGAAATGGAGGCACCAGCACCTCGAGGAAGGTGGGGGTGGGTGCAGTTGGAAACAGGAAGTCTGGTTGGAACTCTCCAAAATGCCCTCCCTCCCCATGTAGAGGCAAGATCCGCACCTCAGCTTTTGGCCAAACTTCAGAGTTGTCCTCTGGAGAGACCAAGCAGGTGAGGCCAGCTGTGGGGTCCTGGTGTGGCTCAATACCCCGACCACCTTGGGCATCTTCTCTTGCTGCTGTAAAACCTAGAAGCCCCGCTTCCAGCAAGAAGAGGCACCTTCACTAATAAACTGACTGGCCCAAGGCAATGACCTATGTATGCTACTATTTGGGGGGGGGGGGGGGGGGCGGGGGTCACCAGTATTAATCAGGGCCACAACCTTATCCCCTCCTTTTCCTGTGAGCCCCACCAAAAGACCAACTCAGCCCCACACACAGGTCTTCCACTGGCTGCTAAATGCCTGAATCTTAAGTAGGACCCAACAGCCAAGAATTAAAGTCGTTTTGGGAAAGCTGTAACTATGAGAAACAGAGACCAAAACAAACAGGAAAAAAAAGGAACTCTAAGGAAATGGAGATAATGTGGAGATTGGAACAAGAATATAATTTTCATTAGAATTACTACTGCCAGGGGAATAAGAGAAGAGATTAATTCATGAACCAAGAAGCCAATGTTAGAAAAAGGAACCCTGCACCAGAAACAGCTCTTGAAAATTAAAAATAGTGAAAAAAAAAAAGAGAGAAAGAAAGAAAGAAAGCTGCAAACAAAAAGGAGAAGGAATTTTCTAGAAAAGAAAAGAATACTAATGTGTAAGAGTAGAATAAAGACACTGACACAGGTTTGTTGTTGTTGTTGTTTTGTTTTTCTAATTTGTTCCTATAGATTCATTCTTAGGAAGCTATAACCCAGAAACAGGAGGACAGGAATTCAGGAAACAAGGGACCAGAGTGAAATGAATTGAGGGGACTCCACAGCAAGATGAAGAGAGGTCTCAAAATGCAAGTTGTTTGCCGGGACCAAAAAAGGTGGCCTACTGTCCGACTCTGCAGAAGGGAGGCCACCTACACAGAGATGGACCCAATGGAACAGCAGTGGGTCCACATTTATAGAGGGGATTTATAGAGTTCTCTTTGGGCACAAATTAATGCCACATAGAAAGAACTCCAAGCAAATGGAGTCCAGGTAAGGTGGGGCATGTTTGTAATCCCAGCTACTTGGGAGGCTTGAACTTGATCTCAAGTTCCAGGCCAGCCTCAGCAATTTAGCAAGATCCTATCTCAAAAAAAAAAAAAAAAGAATAATAATAATAATAAAATAAAAAGGGCAGGGTGTAGTGGCACATGCCTGTAATCCCAGTGGTTCAGGAGGCTGAGGCAAGAGGATCAGGAGTTCAAAGCCAGCCTTAGCAACAGCGAGACACTAAGCAACTCAGTGAGACCCTGTCTCTAAATAAAATACAAAATATTGCTGGGGACCTGGCTCATGGTCAGGTGCCCCTAAGTTAAATTCCTGGTACCCTCCCCCCATAATAAATAAGTAAATAAGGCTGGGAATGTAGGTCAGTGGTAGAACACCCCTTGGTTCAATTCCCAGTACAAAAAAAAAGATAGTAAACATATCAATTTTCTTATGTCCTTTGGAATCCCTCTGTTCTTGGGACTCCTGGAGAGGGACATGTGGGTGGCCATGTGGGTGGGTGAAGTTCAGTTGCCATTGAGGAATGGCTCAACGCTTCCTACTTCTGTTTTAGTGGGACAGGGGGTCTGTAAGTATTGTTAGTGCACATTCTGCAGATGGGGGGGGGCGGGGGGGGTGACACCTCACAGTCCAAGTTGACCTTCAGAATTCTGTTTGAGAAGCACCTCCTCCTGGATGCCTGCTATGATTGCCTCCCTGAATCCTGCTGGCTTCCTTCAATGCGGGACTCTACTCTGCAGAGCACTTCCCGCTTTCTCTCCTGTATTCAGAGCCCCACAAGGATGAAGAGAGGCTGGTTCTGAGTGGGGACCCAGGAAGTATTTGTTAAATGAACGTGTGAAATACAGGACAGTATAGATGCACAGAGGGTGAATGGGTGAGTGAATGCAAAGTACTTTACCAGTGTCAATGACATAAAGTTGTTTGTATGAAAGCTGGTGTGTCTTTAAAGACCATGTGAAAGCCCAGGAGAAGCTGAAATGGGAGGAAAACTAAGAAACAATAACACCTGAACCCAGTGTCCATTTTTTAGAGGGATCTGGGAGACATCTGTACCAGAATGAAATCTTGTCCCATCCCAAACATCTCATCTCTCCCTCCTCCAATCCTTCCCATCCCCACTTCCAAAACCAGACCCCAAGGCCCACCTGGGGAGCCCTGGGCTGGGCTGAGCTGACCCAAGCAGCTGGGAATGCAGCTCACTAGGGGGCACTCTTTGGTCATACTGGCCCTTCCCTAGTAGACACAAAACCTTACCCTGGGCCCTTTCCTACAAGGCGTGCAAACCCAGAGGCTTCCTGCATTCTCTGAAGCCTTCTATCAAGAGCAGAGGATTTTTCTAGACAGCAATGGCATGCCTACCAAATCAGTACCCACAGTCCAAGGTAGCTTTGCAGAAAAGGCAGGTGACTGGGACTAAGCTAATATTTCTAAAAGATCTTCTTTTAGCTGGAGTGGCACATGCCTGTAATCCCAGCAGCTCTGGAGGTTGAGGCAGGAGGATGGCAAGTTCAAAGCCAGCCTCAGCAACTTAGCAAGGCCTTAAGCAATTTAGTGAGACCCTGTCTCAAAATAAAATATAAAAAGGGTGGCGAACAGAGGAAGTGGTTAAGCACCCTTGGGTTCAATCCCCAGTACAAAAAAAAAAAAAAAAAAATCTTTTTTTATTTATAGGCCTGAAGTTCCCAGTTCCAATCCCTTCCCTTTCTGATTGATGACTCAGACATAGACTGAAGGGTGCACTCCCACAATTTCTCCTCTTATTCGCCTATATCCATTAGACACATCTTTCAGGCAGGACTGGGAGTGATGGAGGTCCTGGAGAGGAGGAAATGGCAGCAATGGTCAGAGGTCCCTTCCCATTCTGTGGTCTCACCATTTGCAAAAATCTCCCCAGCCCTTGGCTTCAGGGGCAAAGGACCACAGAAAAAAGCTAAGAACTCAAGGGGTGCATGCAGTTTGGAAAGACAAGGATCCTTCAATTTTTTTAGGAAACCATCCTCTGACCTTAACCATTATGGAGTTTTAATTCACAAAAGCTTCAAAGTTGGATTTTAATTCCCAGAGACACAGATGGGGGGAGGGCGGGGGCGGGGGGCAACCTGTGAGAGATTCCAGGGCCTAGAGTGCAAGGGAGCTGAGGCCTCAAGGAGCAGAAAGCAAGGGCTTGGGGAGAAAATTTAGAGGGAGGGGTGGTGAAGGGGGTGAAGAGGGACAGGACTTTGCATAAGGACAAAGAGAAGAAGGCTCTGACTTGGATCCTCTTGTCTTGGAAGTAGCACTGGAATTTCCATCTCAATGTCCAGGATCTTCCTGTAGTTTGCTTCCTGCCCCAGATTCTGGTAGGCTTCCGGTTCCCATAACCTGTCAAACGGAGTGTTCAGGGGAGGCTGGAAAAGAGAATTTCACAACTAGCCATCTTCTTTTGATGTTGCCATCCAGGCCCTGAAGCCCCTCCCCCACCAATCAACCATTTGAAAAGTGAGAGGGACCCGGTTCCTTCTCAGCTCCACAGAAGCAGGCTGCTAAGGGAATGGGGTCCCCCCTAAGAACCCTTTAATATTTCTGTCAGGTGCAGTGAGATGCAGCTGCAGGGCCAGACTGAATTTCTATCACAGGCACAGACCCAGGCTAAGGAAGAATGAGGGTGTGATTGCCTGGATCTCTTGCAAAGCCCCATACACACCTATGATACACCACGCCCCTGCGGACCGCCCTCTGCAGGGCAGAGGCCTGAAGCCTGTCTTGGTCTGAGAACTGGGTCACTTCTGCATCTTTCCTGGGCAGGATTCCAGACAAAGCCAGCCACACAGTCACCTGGGAAGAATCATTACCCGCGGGTTGGGAAGGGGGAGGTGGGGGGAGGGGCAAGGCAGGCCTAGAGACGTGGATGAGGAAGAAAACCATTGTCTCTCTTCTCCTGTCAGCAAAGATTTATATGCAAGCAGCCTGGCCAGCCAGTGCCCACCTATGAGTATCTGTTTCAGGCACATTTGAGCACACACATACTTCAGGCGCGCACACACACACACATACACACACACACTTTTTAGAAGGGCTTTATTAAAAATTAACAATGTCCTTGGCTATTGAGCTTGCAAAATTTCCTTGTCCCTGGTTCCCTCCAGCAAAGTCTGGGAATTGGAAACTCCATGCTGAGGGGAGGAAGGGAGGGCCCAGCCAGTGGTTGCGATCAGCGCAGACTTTCCTGGGGGTCTGGGACTGTCATCCCTTCACCCAACCACTCTGAAGAGCCAGGCATAGCTGCCAGCTCAGGCAGGTTCCACTGAGGCCCCTGGCCCTGCCCTGCTTGAGAGACCCTTCCCTCCATTCTTCTTGCAGAAAGGAGAAAAAAAAAAGAAAATGTTTTTCTTCTTTTAGAAAGTTTACAAATTTGTAAAGAAAGTTTACAAATTTATCCATTCAAGTGTTGGGATCCCCCTACTCCTCCTGTCTCTCCGGGTCCATCTTGGTCTGCAGCAAGCTTGCCCCCCACTCTAAGAGGTACCTCCTTAACCCCAGCTGCCCTGAACTGACCCCTTTCTGCAACCATTTGAGGAACATTTGTTAAGCATTTTGTTAGGTGTTCCCCCCCCCAAAGCCCCGAACGACAAGACTGTCCCATGTGGCCTTTGTCCTGGTTTTGCAACCCCAGAGTGCACATACCCACACCCACTCTCATTCATACCTCCACCAAGTGTTTCCAAGAAGAATGCTATCCACAAGGCGAGGCCTCCTGGGAACCCCTTGTCTCTTCCCTCTCCTTTATAAAATTCCCATCTACTGTGTCTAGTTAAGAGAGCCATATAGTGGCCATAGCTTCTCTTTGTTAGCTTCCCATAAATGACCCATTTTCTCATTTGTCTGAGATCCAATCACTATTTGAAAGGCAATATTTGGCTTCCAAATAAACCACACACACACACACACACACACACACACACATACACACACACACACTTTTTTTAAGGAGGGCTTTATTAAAAATTAAGAATGTCCTTGGCTTTCCTATCCTTTACTATCCCCCCTCCCCTCCCCTCCCCTCCCCTCTCCCATCTTCTCTCCCTACCCCATCTACTGTAATTCATTTCTCTCTCTTGTTTTTTTTTTTCCCTTTCCCCTCACTTCCTCTTATATGTAATACAACATACACTAGTATGGCAGTAGGTAAAAAAGTGGATGTGTAACTGATGTGAATCTGCAATATGTACATAGGGTAAAAATGGGAGTTCATAATCCGCTTGAATCAAATGTATGAAATATGATATGTCAAGAACTTTGTAATGTTTTGAACAACTAATAATAAAAAAATAAAAAAAATTCTCTCTCTAAAAAAAAAAAGTAAATAAAGTATCTTGAAATTAAAAAAAAAGAATGTCCTTGGCTATTGAGCTTGCAAAGTTTCCTTGTCCCTGGTTCCCTCCAGAAAAGTCTAGGAATTACAAACCCCATGCTGAGGGGAGGAGGGGAGGGCCCAGCCAGAGATAGTGATCAGCCCAGACCCTCCTGGTGTTCTGAGACTGTCGTCTCTCCACCCCACCCTCATCTCAGGAACCTATGGAGAGGCCCAGTGTGGTCAGGACTCAGGAATGGCCCGAGGAGCTGTGGAGGTAGGGAGGAAGGTGCATGTGACCCTATCAGAATAGGTTTTGGGAAGAAGGTGTTCTCCACCTCACAGCCTGGTGGCTATATAGGGGAGGAAGGGGCTGGGGGCAAAGAAGTTTCCAAGTAGATGAGAAAGAGCAGGAGTCAAAGAAGTAGGCACAAGGGAGAGTCCCTGGCCAGCAGGGGTGTGGAAAGAGGTGAAAGAAGAAAGAAGAGACTGGAACAGGGAGAGGGCAGGTGGAGAGAGGAGAAGTCTCAGGGCTTGCCCTGTTCATCTAGTGAATCCTGATTCAGGTGGGTGAAGAAGGGAGATGGCTTCATCAGTGACTCTCTGTGGGACCCTAGGTAAGATGTTTAACCTCTCTCGGCCTTAGTTTCCTCATTTATGACAAGAATGATAAACTTGCATCGTCACATGGGAGGGCAGAATGATGTCAGTAAAAAGCGGGTGGCGGCATGCTTAAAGGGGCGCCGATTACTACCTTAGAAGAGTTGGACAGAATGCTCAACAGAGGGTGATTCATTTGGGTAGGTGGCTCGAATTCACCGGATTTCTCAACCCAGATTCACACTTCCTGGGGAGACTGGTCTGAAGAACTGGCGAAGGTGTTTGTAAACAATAAAAGTGCAATTCAAAGGTTGCCGCTGGGGGTGAAAACAGAGGGGGTGAGGGGAGAGGCTCGCCACTGGAAACAGAATCATCTCTTTGCCCCGGTACGGTCCAAATGGACTGGATGTGGACGTCTTTGTAGCCTAACCCCCCCCCAAAAAAAAACAACGCTCGGAGCACCCCTCCCTCAGCATCCCCGAGATTCGGGGTGCACATCCTAGCGTGGCTTCCAGTCGAAGGCTTTAGGGATGACGGCTAAGGAGGGCGGGGAAGAAGTGGGGGCGTGATGGGCCGAGTTGGATTAAATCGACCCCAGCAGCTCAGACGGCGGAGCAGGGGGAGAGGGCCGAGCGCGGCGGCGGGGGCCCGGGGCGGCGGGGGAGCGGAGCTCAGCGGCCAGCCCTGCGCCCAGCCCGCAGCGCCGCCTCCCGGGAGGAAGGCGGGGGCCGGGCGGGGGAGCGGGAGGAGGCGGAGGGCGGAGGAGGGCGGCGCGCAGAGAGGTTATTTGTGGTTCGCTTTGATCCCGAGGGGGAACCTGAAACTCTCACATTCCTGGCATAGCAGCCGCCTCCAGCGCGGGCCGACCCTGGGGCTGCGCGCTGGAGCCCGACCGGCACAGAGCGTCGGCGCCACCGACTAGTGCGCACCTCCGCTGTGCAGCTGAGCGGAGTCGGGCTGGGACGTCTGTTCTGACCGCGGCGGGCACCAGCTGGTCTCAGCGGTAAGGAAGGCCGCTGGGTGCTTCCAGGGACTGCGTGGGGCCGGCCGATCGAGCCTGAGTCCGGGTGCAGCCCGGCCTTTTCCGGGACCCGGCGTCCTCAGGGCGCTCTTTCGAGGCAGCCGCAAAGTCCAAGTACACCTGGAGAGCGCTGCGCCGTGCGCTTTGGGCGGATGGGAGGTCTCTTGAAGATGCGTGGATCCCTGGAGGCTGGAAAAAGGGGGCAGACTCTGGGGAGCCGCGGGGTCGGTATTTTGGTCGGGGGTCCAGTGGGGGGGGGGGGCGCAGAAGGGGTTGCAAGGTCCTCTTGCAAATCAAGGTCCTTGGAAATCAAGGTTGCAGGGCCTTGGCAGCCGATTTGGTTAGGTGAGGGGGTACAGGTGTCTGCCCCCAACTAGCCCAAGAATTCCTCTTTGTCTTCCTTGGAAAATCCTCTTTGGAGCCACGAACTGGCTCTCACTTAGAAAGAATGCAGTCTGCTGTCCAGCCCGGTGACGTCAGCGCTGGAGTATTTGGAAAACAAAGAGGGCTGGGGAGGGAGGAAGGGAGGCGGACCCGCGACGCTTAAAGACCTCTCCTGGCTGCGGACTGCCCTCGCCCGCTCGCCCTAGGCTCTCGGGGCGGCTACCGGTGCTTGTGGTCCGCCTAGGGTCGGGGTAGGTTGGGAGCCCTGGTCGGGTGCGATCTGATTTAGAGACTGGCTTTGGTTCCTTTGGCGAGAGTGAAGCCGCGTGCTTGCTTTCAAAGGAGGCTTGCCGAGAGCACAGCGCTCTAGCACCTCAGGGGTGCAGGGTTCGGGTAAGGGAAGCAGGTTTTAATAACGGTTGAGCTTTTAGGTATCTGAAAGGTTGTGCATCTCCGAGACAAATTGGCGATAAGAGGCCTCGGAGATTTTCCTTGCGTCCAGTTCAGGCACATTGTTGGCGCGTCTGGAATCTGTGGGGAAGGTTCTGCATTCCTTCTAGCCGCTCCCCGATCCTTCTCAGCAGGAGTCAGCTCAGATAGTGATTAACTTAGGAAATGCCTCACAGGCGAAACTCCATGTGAACTGACTCCTGTTGGCTTGTTTTGCCTCTGGTAACTCTCTGTAGTCTTAAACATCCGGGGAGGAGAGTTGGGTGCCAGGAAGCATGGGTACCTAGGTGTCCTCCAGACTGGTCTCCCACTACCAGCTCTGGGCAGCTGGAATCCTGGGAGTTGGGGAGTGAATTGGGAATGGCTGTTCTGCCAAGCCCAGACAAGGCACTGGAGCTAGTTTTGTGCGGGAGGAGAGGCTACATTCCCTGGTTGCCCTTCCACAGTACCTGTGGCAGTGCAGTTTGTTTGGTTTTCTCTGAATCCCAGTTTAGAGGTTTGTGTTGGAGGAGTCTGTGGAAAGGAAGCTGGGTGAGGGAGGCAGGCAGCCTTCCAGGCTATGAGCCACTAGGAAGGAGCCCAGGTTTAGAAGGGAACACTTTCCTTGGATATGATCTCCCTAGATTTTGGGCTCAGTCTCCAGCCCCAGGTCTCTGTAACAAAGACCTTCCCCTCTCCCTCTCCCTCTCCAATTGGCTCAAGTAATTGTTACTGATGTCAACAAAGATATTGAGTGATCATCCCCTATGTCCCTAGAGGACCAATGGGGGCTTTTCCAAGGAGCAAATTGGGGAAAAAAATCAAAGACACCATACCATTCTTTCTTAACACTGACTCCCTTGCAGTAACTGTGAGCAGGTGACCAACCTGCTGGGTAGCACCTTTTGGCTTTATCTCACCAAACCATTGTCCTATTGTTCTGTAGCCTCCCCCACCCCCATCCCTTATTCTCTGGCCTAGATACAGGTTCTCCCTCTTGTAGAACTACCAACAGACTGCCAAGGTCTTCTGTGACAAAGAGTCCAAGATTAATTTTATCAGCAGCTCTTGATGAAGTAGAGCCTAGAGTCTATCCTAAGAGCTCTCTGATTCAGGAACAATGAGGGCAGAGGGAAGATGGCTGGGGGGAGGATAGAGTGTAGTAGATTGTGACAAAGCTGGGCTTAGAGGGTCCTGGCGGCTGTTTGCCTAAGGCTTCTACTGAGCTATGTGGATTTTTTTTTTTTAAATCATGTGTCAAAAACTAGGGCCCCTGTTTACTCCTAGTAACAGCTCAGTGGTTGGATCCGTCTGGAGTTGTCCTTCAGACTGTTTGACAGGACCCTGACTGCAGGAGCTGAGGTTCCTGCTAGATTACCCTGTGGGTTTCTGTTGTATTCTCTAGGCTTAGTAGGTCTTCATGAATATCATTACAATGATGACCTTGCCAAGGATTTACAGTGTTCTGGAAACTCAGTAGTCAGTGCCTCTATTCATTCTCAACTCCCTGAGCAAGCAATATTTGCTTTTTCAAATAATTTTTAGTTGTTGTTGGACCCAATACCTTTATTTTATTTATTTAAATGTGATGCTGAGGATCGAACCTTGCACATGCTGGGGAGCACTTTACCGCTGAGCCACATCCCCAGCCCCTCCCCCCCCCCCTTTTAAAGGAAGAAACTGAGGCTCAGGGGTTAAGTGACTTGCTTTAATCCATAGGTGGCAGCGTTAGCACTTGGACCCAGGCTTGCATGCAACCTTCCCATCCCAGCCTTATTCTTTACCATTGTGCTTTCAACCTGCTATAATGAAAAGCCCTCCCCTTTCTCACATGCTCCCACTGAATGCTCTTCTGTCTCTCTTGCCAGGTGCTCTGGGGCCAGGTGCCTGCTGGCCATTGTCTAGGCAGGTGTGTGCAAGCCAAAGAAACATGAGGACGCTGGAAGATTCCTCAGGGACAGTCCTGCACCGCCTCATCCAGGAGCAGCTGCGCTACGGCAACCTGGCGGAGACACGCACACTGCTGGCCATCCAACAGCAGGCCCTGCGGGGTGGGGCTGCAGCTGGGGGCTCCCTGGAGATCTTGGCACCTGAGGACAATCAGGGGCTCCAACAGGCCACTAGGCAAGAGCCCCAGGGCCAGGAGCACCAGGGTGGTGAAACCCACCTGGCAGAGAACACCTTCTACCGGCTGTGCTCACAGCCCAGCAAGGGCGAAGAGCTGCCCACCTATGAGGAGGCCAAAGCCCACTCTCAGTACTATGCCGCCCAGCAGGCGGGGTCTCGCCCGCAGGTCGGGGACCGGGATCCTCGCGGGGCCCCAGGAGGCACCCGGCGGCAGGATGAAGCTCTGCGGGAGCTGCGGCATGGGCACGTGCGCTCCCTGAGTGAAAGGCTCCTGCAGCTGTCCCTGGAGAGAAATGGAGCCCGGGCCCCCAGCCACATGAGCTCCTCCCACAGCTTCCCACAGCTGGCGCGCAGCCAACAGGGTCCCCCACCCAGGGGCTCCCCTGCTGAGGGCCCAGAGCCCCGTGGGCCCCCACCTCAGTACCCACATGTTGTGCTGGCCCACGAGACCACTGCTGTCACTGACCCGAGGTATCGAGCCCGCAACAGCCCACACTTTCAGCATGCGGAAGTCAGGTAACAACCCCCATCCTGCTCTTTCAAATCTTGGCATTCTTCCAGGGTACTCTCCAAGGCTGGAGAGTCTCAAGATCACACCTTGGGTCTGAGCTTCCCCACCCACCCCAGCTCCTGATCTAATCCCTCCTTCTTGAGAAGGGAGAGCCAGTGGCTGAAGGAAAAGAGAACTTAGCCAAGGTCACATAAGAAGTTCAGAGGAGCATTGCCTAGACTCAGACACCTGCTTAGCTGTAATCTTCAAGTAAGTAGGGTTCCCAGAGGATTTGAATTGTAGCAGAAGTTAAAGGTGAGATTTCAGAATTTCCCAGAGACAGAGAATGGCAATCATTGCTGAACTCTCCCTAAGTTAAACAGAAAGGTGAGACCTCCCCTGAAGTTGTTTTATATACATATTTTTGGTAGTGCTGGGGAATAGAACCTAGGGCCTTGTGCATGCAAGGCAAGCGCTGTTACCAACTGAACTATATCCCCAGCCCCTAGAAGGTGTTTTAAAAACATGCTTGCTATGATTATTGGGAGGGGCTCCTAATGAGATTGTAAGAACCAGGTGGCCACCTTGACAGCTGTCAGCTGTCTTGTCTCTGCTTTTTCATTTCTTTTTTTTTTTTTTTTTTTGTTCCCTGTGCCTGCAGCCTCCAATGGGAGAGGATGCTGGGTCCAGGTGAGCTCCTTTGTGTGGTGGTGGCTCAGGAGAGGAGCCAGGTCAGGGTAGCAACTTAAGAGTTTGATTTTGAGTGTGAAGAGAAACCATTAGAGGATGTGATTTATCTTAAAAAGGCACATACATGGGTAATAAATGGCTGTGCAGAGAGTGGAGGCAGGAAGCCAGATGATTGCAGAAATACAGGTTTTAGATAGAAGGCTCTGCCTTGGTCATCTCACCTGGTCCTGAGAAGCCAGCCCTCACTCCTGCATCTCTACCCAGGAGGGTCCAGGAACCCCCACCAGAGATGCCCCATGGATTAGTAACTTTCTTCCTCCTGGTGGCTGAAGGTCAAAGTCTGGTTCTCTTCATTCTTGCTGAGTCTTCATTTAGTCACCCCCTTTCCCACCATTTGGCCTTTCCTTGCTCTCGAGAAATGAGTGACGTGATGTTGCTGGTATGGAGGAACCAGAGGATGGAGTCTCTTGGTTTCTCTCCAGCCTCCACCCCATCCAGACTCCCACCTTATCTCCCTTCTCAGGACCGATCAGGAAGAGTATCGGAAGCTGAGTCGTGGTTTCTTCTTTTGGACCAGCCCTATTGAACCCCTGTCAGGAAAAGATAATATCTCGGGCAAGGAAATTGACTATTTGCAGGAGAACAAAAAGACATGGGGTGGGGAGGGGGGACAAGGGGCAGGGAATGCAAGTGTGAAGGCTATTCTTTCTTGGAGCTAAGTCATCTCCAAAGAATGTGTCTACCCTGCCTGGTGCGGAGGGCAGCAAGCTCTGAAGCCACCTTGAGAACTAGCCACATGTAGCAGAGAGAGTTTGGACTTCACAGTGGAGACCTTCTGGCCAGTTCTCACTGGAAGCCCCACTTTAAGTAGTAAGAGAAACATGCCCACTGCCCTCTCTTTTGTAGCTGATCAGATGAAGACTATTTGTTGGGAGCTGGGTCAGGAATTTTAGCCGCGGGAGGAGTCACAGGCTGGAGGGCTGGGCATGAGGGCTGAGGAGATGGACCTGGAGTAGATTTCAGGGCTTCTGGAATTTGGAAAAGTCTTTGTGAAACTGAAGTAGTTGTGACAGTGGGAACCCTAAAGCTCTAGAAAGACCCTCTGGCTTTTTGTTCCTCCCCTCAACATGCAGCCCTGAGGTTGATGTTATACCAGTGCCAGAGGCCAGTAGAGCATTGTCCCTGAACTCACCCACCATACTAGTCCAGAGATGGCCCCTCATTCTTTAAATTGAGTGAGCTGAGTCCCCATTAGGAGAGGTGGGAATGAACTTCCATTATGGGAGTAGCAGCACCCTGCTAGGCCTTACCTGTGGGTCTGGAGACCTTGGTGATTAGCAGAGGAATGGCAATGCCATGGGGTAGAGGCACTTGCCAAGGGTCAAATGGCAGGAGCTGTGATTTGAACATCTATTCATCAGACTCTTATCCTGCAATCTGTCTTGTCTAACCATTAACTGGAGTCTTCTAAAAATGTTTTCAGTGTTTGCGGGGGTGGTATTACAGGCCCTGAAATAGAAAACTTGAATGTGCTGCTTTGGCAGTCCTGAAAGGGGCAGCTTATAACAAACACAGAGTAGCTGCTAGGACCCACCACCAAGTGGCCCCAGGGTCTGAAAGGCTACGTACTCAGTCATGATCACGGTGGCCTCCAGACCTCAAAAGAACCTTGTATAGATTAGGAGGATCTAGGCTGCATTTTTTAATGGTGCCTCACTTAAGCACTGGTTGCTTAGGAGGCCCGGGATTGCTTAGGCTGATCCCCAAAGCCCTGACCTCAGTGAGGAAAGACACAAAGCACCATCCTGCATTAATCCCTCCAGCCCTCTTCTTTGGCTCTTGAGAGTTCAGGCAGACATCATTTGGAAAAAGCCTTCCCCACTGGTTTCTGCTAACACTGAGAGGCTGTGTAACAATCAGCAGTCATATTGGTCACTTATTAATATAGGTATAGTCTCTGAGCATCGTCTCTTCTGTTTCTCCAGGATCCTGCAGGCCCAGGTACCTCCCGTGTTCCTCCAGCAGCAGCAACAGCAGTACCAGTACCTGCAGCAGCCCCAGGAGCACTCCCCGCCCCCACCCCCTCATCCAGCCGCCCTTGGTCATGGACCCTTGGGCTCTGCCAATCCACCTGGGGTGGGAGGACCAGCGAGTGCCCAAGCCTCGTCAGCCACCTCGGGCAGTGCCCACCTTGCCCAGATGGAGGCCGTGCTGAGGGAGAATGCCAGGTTACAGAGGGATAACGAGAGGCTGCAGAGGGAGCTGGAGAGCTCAGCAGAGAAGGCAGGCCGCATTGAGAAGGTAGGCCCTGCCAGGGACCCTGGGGGTCTAGCTGGGGAGTGGGCAGTGCAAAGGGAGATAGGATCCTGAAAGCCTGGGTCTGGTTGGATTTCTCTCCATCCTTCCATTCCCCCACCCCCTTTCACTCCTCATGCACCCCCCCAAGCTGACTCCAGCCTGGAGCATGTGCAGTTGCTGGCCAGTGGCAGTTAGAAAGAGCTCATTCACCAGCCCCCTGCACCCTTGCCCTGCACACACCCCTCCCGCAGACACCTCCCACAGAGAGCCCTTTGTGTCCCCCACACAACAGCCAGTCTGTTCTAGGCCAAAGAGAAAACCCCTCCTCTTGGGGAAAAAAAGCCACTTGTTGGCATGGCAAGCCAGCTAGGAACACGTGCGGGACCTGTGGCAGCCAAGTGGGAGGGGCAGCCGGGCCCAGGCTAGCCCTTGGCTTGGATGGGGCCACTTCAGGGGCAGATATTCCAGACAGAGGCAGCTCAGGCTCTGGTCTTTAGTGGAAGTTTACCACTGTGCACCAAAGTTCAGTTTTAACAGATAGCCTCAGGCTCCCATGACTGCCCTTTGGTGTCCTGTTGATCCACCCAGAACATGCCCGCTCCTGACCCTTTGCTCAGAAAAATGCTTCTCACTGAATGATGGGCACAGAAAAGCTGGGTTCATTCAGCCTCTGGTCCTTGGGGCAGCAGATGGGAACCTACTGTGGTCCCAGTAGTCTGGTCCACCTCGGGAGGCTGCAGGCTTCTGACCATCCCACCGGAGCCATCTGGAGCTCCTGTTCTTTGCCCTGTCATCTCTCCCCTTTTCTAATGGAAAGTGCTGCCAATCTCCAGCCTGGGATGGCTCCTGGGATCCCTCCCCTTCCTTCAGCTTGCTGTCTGTCCCTTGCAGCTGGAGAGTGAGATCCAGCAGCTCTCAGAGGCTCATGAGAGTCTGACAAGGGCCTCTTCCAAGCGTGAGGCCCTGGAGAAGACCATGAGGAACAAGATGGATAGTGAAATGAGGCGGCTACAGGATTTCAACCGCGATCTTAGAGGTGAGGGCTGGGGAGAGTCTTTGGGCCCTCTGCTCCAGGGGAGTCTTCATAATCTGTATTCTCTGCAAACATAAGTGTCAGGGTGAGACTCTTGGGGGGCCACCCTTATGGAGAGATTCTTGTCTCTGTGTTCTGGGTTTTGGAATTCCTTATGGAGTTCTCACCATATGGCCCAGATCATGACCTCTGAGAGGGTGCTCCCTTCTTATTGGGACCTGAGTTGAGCTGGAACTGTGAACAGTGAGCCACAGCAGGTCCTTATGAGCCCATTCCCAGCCCAGAGGATGCAGCCTCACAGAGAAAAGAACCCCAGGGAAAACCCAAAGCAAGCAGCATCACCTAATACCGAAACATCTTTCCTTCGCTTAAAACAGAGAGATTGGAGTCTGCAAACCGCCGCCTGGCGAGCAAGACACAGGAGGCCCAAGCCGGCAGTCAGGACATGGTGGCCAAGCTGCTTGCTCAGAGTAAGTAGTGGTCTCCCTAAGAAGCCTAACCAATATGCAGGCAATGGCACCATTGATCTCTTGGATGGAGAGAGAGGGTTGGTCCTTTCCCTTGCAAAACAGTACTTTGGGCACAAGTTTATTAAATGGCTACTTTTTGCCCAACGCTAAACGAATGGGAGAGAGGGTGGCTTCCATAGAAGAATAAGATCTGGATCTCTGTTTATTGGGAAGGACAAGAGGGAAGTTGCGGTTTGCTGAGCTATGGTACTGACCATCATTGCAGTGTTGGTCAGCATTTGCGGGTGCATTGGGCAGTAGGGGATACAGGATTGCTCTGGTCACAGTAGGATGAAGGAAAATGAACAGTCTGAGGTTTTCAGGGAGTCCCAGGCAGCAGAAAGTTTGGGAGTGCTTGATGGGAATGAGAAGCTGGGGAGGATGGTGGAGAGCATCCATAGCAAGGGAGCCAACAGTCTAAAGGGGTTCTGGAGGCTTCTCTGTAAAGGAGGAAGGCCGTGCATCCTTGAATGATGAGTTCATTGACTACCCCATCCATCCCTTCATTCATTCATTTGTTCATTAGCAGAAGTGGGCTAAGCACCTGACAGGTGTTTAGCAGAGGGTGTGAGCAGGCCCAGGAATTGGCATGGGAGGTCCGGAGAGAAGCCATGAGCTTAACAGAGGAACAGATTCCCATACATTCAGAAGTGTTCATGATTCAGGAGACTGATCAGGAGATCCCTGGATCAGGAGGCCTAACTGGGGGGGCTTCTGGGGATCTCAGGGGTGGAATAGAGAGCCAGAGGTGAAGAAGCCATTAGATGGCTCCCCTGGAGGTGCATGGAGAAGCCACTGAAGGCATCAAGGGTTTGGGGAGCTTGAGGCAGGCCAGGCTACACCTGCCCTTATAGGCAGGCAAAGTGAGGTGGCGGTGGCTACCTCTCTCTAGAGAGGAGTGGAGGGAGAAAAGGAAGGGGGGGGTTGCCCTTGGGAGAGTGTCCGTGACAGGGCCAGGCAGATGAGGAGTGCCCTGTAGGGAAGGGAGGGCTGACTTTTGGGGCCTGGCTCAGCCAAAGAAAGGCCAGTTTCTGGAAGCCTGTAAAGGAGGAGGGTGGGGGGAGGCAGGCAGGAGGCGCTTCCGCTCCCCGGGGAGCTAGGGAGCCAGGCTGTTCTTGGCTTCTCACTGGAGCCATTAATCTCACAGCAGCGGGTGACCTGGATGCCTGGCATTCCAGAGCCACTGGGCTGTTCCGCTCCTGGCTGCCCCCACCCCCTGCATGGCCCTTGGAGGCAGGGCCGATCACAAAGGGAGAAAAAGGAGACTGGAAAGTGGGGGTGGGGGTACCTAGCAGGCACTTCTACATCTCCTGGCCTCCAAGGTCCAGCCTTCCACCTCCATCAGGAACCTTAAAGATTGTGATGGGCTGAAGGACACAGGCAGCTTTTCTTGGCCCACAATAGGCATTTCCCAGGGCCGCAGGGCCAGCGGAGTTCTCAGGGAAGATGGCTCTGGTTGACCTTTCTGGCAGTCAGACAGCACTAGTACAAAAATGTGGCCATTGCCATTTCCAATGGCTTTTACCCACAAGCAAGCCATAGAGCTGGCAGCTCTGTCCCTCTGACCCCTCTGATCAGGCCCTGCCCTCCTGCCAGCTCTGCCTCTTGGGCATCTGCCTCTCACTCTTACAGGTTTTCAGACTGTAAGGTGGGATAGACTTCTACCTCCTAGTCAAACTAAGGCAGGTCTTGTGTGAACCCTAAGTAACAGGGCTCTGTGGACCCAAACAGAAAGAGGTACTGTCCCAGTCCGCGGTGCCTGACCCCACCCACCCCACTACTGGGTGTTAAGAGTATGGATAGTTCAATTTCAGTTTTTTTCTTTCTAAGCCAAAGAATGAGACCAGTCAGCCTGGGCCCAGTCTTCAAAATTCTATAGTGAACCAGGAGCTGACCTGGGTTGACTCTGTCACCTTCCTGTCCTCCTACGGGCCCTGAGTCAATGGATCTTCCCTTCTGCTTGACAGGGGTAGTGAGGATCTGATATGACAAGTCCTTAGTCACACAGGTCTAAAATTTAAAATGGGTTAAAATCAAACCTTCAGTTCTTCCATCTTACTAGCTCCATTTCAAGCGCTCGATAGCCACATGTGGCCTAGTGGTCATTGCTTTGGACCGCACAATATAGAATAATTCCATGATAGCAGAAAATTTCATTATTCCAGAGATAGTAGTGCCTTTGGGTTCATTAGGCAGGCCCCATGGTCCCATCCACCTCCTGCTCTTCAGTAAAGTAAGAAGAGCCCATTTCTTGGGGACCAGCCTGAGACTCCCAAGCAGCAGGTGCACAGAAGTGGATTTAAGCCCAGAACAATGGCTAGAGGACTCTGATCTGGCCCAGGCTTCAGTCAGCATTAAAAGTCAGGATAGCTGGAACCACAGACACCAATCTTTCAACCAGAGACATTTGCAGTGTGCTGCAAGAGTTTGTGTTCCTTGGCCAAAATCTAGGTCCCCAAAACATGGAAGGAAATGTGGTACTCAACAGGAGAGACCTGGATCTGCAGAAGGACATGTAGGGGCCCATTGTAGGGGCAAATGCCTCACATCACAGCCTGGGCTTTTGGAGTCAGACCAGCCTGGATTCCCATCTGGCAGCCCCAGTCCCCCTCCTCTGTTTCTCCCCCTCTAGGTTGGGGGAAAAAACGTGTCCTGCTCAGAGAATTTAGTGAAATGAGATGCCTGTGTGCTGGCTCATGGGGTGGCAGATAGTGGTTTTCTTGTCTTTTTTTTCATTCTCCTTCTTGAACGATGACGATGTCACCGTCCCCCAGAGCCTTCATTTTCTCACCTATAAAAGGACATCATAGGCATCCCAGTTCCTACCACAAGTCCGCAAGTTATCGTGAGGCTCAAGGGAAATTGTGAATTATGGCACCTGGCACAGGTGCAGTGTTTAGGGCTGTCCCAGTAGAAAGGTGACTCCTGCAGGGGTCCTGGAGCCAGACTCTGTCATTTACTCCTGACTTCATCTGAGCCTCAGTTTCCTCCTGTGAAATGGGTTCATCACAGGACCTACCTCCTTGGGACTGTCAAGAGAGTGGGGCCAGCCAGGGTGGTTGCCATCACTGACCAAGCCCCCTCTTTCTCCCCGCAGGCTACGAGCAGCAACAGGAGCAAGAGAAGCTGGAGAGGGAGATGGCGCTGCTGCGCGGTGCCATCGAGGACCAGCGGCGGCGTGCGGAGCTGCTGGAACAGGCTCTGGGCAATGCTCAGGGTCGTGCAGCGCGTGCTGAGGAGGAGCTGCGCAAGAAGCAGGCCTATGTGGAGAAGGTGGAGCGGCTGCAGCAGGCGCTTGGGCAGCTGCAAGCGGCCTGCGAGAAGCGGGAGCAACTGGAACTACGTCTACGGACGCGCCTAGAGCAGGAACTCAAGGCCCTGCGCGCACAGCAGGTGAGCCGCGAAGCCATGCAGCGGGCAGAGTTAAGACAGCATCGGAGGAAGCCTCAGCCTCCTGGGAACGCACCTGTGTCTGATCCTTGTACCCTCTTTACCCAGTGGCCACTCACTCAAGTAGCAGAGGCTCTGCTACGTGGCCTGAGTCCAAGCATGGGCGACTCTTCTTTTTTTAGTACTGGGGATTGAACTTGGGTAGTTCACCTTTGAGCCCCATCCCCAGCCCTTTTTTTGTATTTTATTTAGAGACCGGGTCTCACTGAGTTGCTTAGGACCTTGCTAAGAGTTTGGCTTGGAAATCCTGATCCTCCTGCCTCAGCCTCCCAACCTGTTGGGATTACTGTCCTGTGCCACCATGCCTGGCTAGGGGGAATTTTTTATGTTTTATTTTGAGACAGGGTCTAAGCTGCTTAGGGTCTCACTAAGTGGCCAAGGTTGGTTTTGAATTATAACCCACCTGCCTCAGCCTCCCTAGCCGATGGGATTACACCCATGGGCCACCACATCTGGCCAGTATGATTATTGATAGCCGTCCTGTTCCTACTAGTTTAGAGAATCATTTATATGGTCCTTGGCCACAGGATTCAGGGGTAGGATTTGGGGATCTGTGCTGCCTCTCTCTGGGCACAGCAGCATGGAGAGTCTGTGTTGCACGTGGCATCTGTGTGAGGATGAGGAGCTACTGTACCACAACTCCCATCCTTGACCACAGTGCATCTTTCTCTGCAGAGACAGACGGGCACCCACAGTAGTGGTGGCAGCAGTGGTGGTTCCCCAGAGCTCAGTGCCCTGCGACTCTCAGAACAGCTGCGAGAGAAGGAGGAACAGATCCTGGCGCTGGAGGCCGACATGACCAAGTGGGAGCAGAAGTATTTGGAGGAACGTGCCATGAGGCAGTTTGCCATGGATGCTGCCGCCACCGCAGCTGCCCAGCGGGACACTACTCTCATCCGACACTCCCCCCAGCCCTCGCCCAGCAGTAGCTTCAATGAGGGCCTGCTTGCAGGTGGCCACAGACATCAGGAGATGGAAAGCAGGTTCGGCAATGGCAGGCCAGGCTCGGGCCCTGTGGTGTGGGTGGGGTGGCTGAATCTGCCCTGTCCTTGATCCCTGGTAAATAAGCCTCTGTCCCCACTCAGCTCAGTGGGCCCTCCTGTTTCTAAGCTGACTCCATATTAGACCAAGTTCTTGGCCTTGGAGCTGGTAGCTACCATCCAGGCTCTAAGCTTCTCCACCTTCTCTGGGGCTTTGCCCTTCAGGACAAGAGAGGGTCATATCATTGCTGCCTTCAGTGAGTCCAGACCCACCCACCCCCACCCCCATGACATGCTTTTGCCATGTGAAAAGCACTCAGAGCCTCACAAGCCTGGGCTTAGAGCGTCAAAATGCAGAGCTGTGCTGGCATCTGCAGCCTCACACCAGGTCCCTGATGCAAAAGAGAGGGTCCCCCGTGGCTGTAGGGAGGGAGGCGCTGGGGCTGTGGATCTGATGAGGGTGCTTGGCCTTTCCCCGCTCAGGTTAAAGGTGCTCCATGCCCAGATCCTGGAGAAAGATGCAGTGATAAAGGTCCTTCAGCAGCGGTCCAGGAAAGACCCTGGCAAGGCCCCCCAGGGCTCCCTGCGGCCCGCCAAGTCAGTGCCATCTATCTTTGTGGCTGCAGCAGCAGGGACCCAGGGCTGGCAAGGACTTTCATCAAGTGAGCGGCAAGCAGATGCCCCCACCCAGCTGACTATAGGTAAGAGGAGGCTCTTGGGGGTGGGGGGTAGATGAAGGTTTCTCAGGTCCCAACACAAATTACCAGACCTTTCCTCCCTGCACCAAGGATGAAAGGAGTCAGGATAATAGAGTTTTCTGTGCACATATATCTTCTATACAAACCCTTTCCACTCTTCCTAATCAGATACCACAGAAATTCTAGATTTATTCTACAAAGGAAGGTTCTACCCTTCAAAACCATCTGTAGCCAACTCAGCCTGATGGTTACTCCCATTCACATTTATTTAGTCTTATCAGAGTTATTGCAAATCATGAGCAATCCGTACAGCCTCCAGTGTGTCGTAGGTCCTGTTCACTTGGGGTGTTTTTCATAGAGGCTACCTCTTATAAGCCAGGTAGTAACCATCCATCTCCTTCCTTTCCCCTAGACAGGGCACCGTCGGAGGAGACAGCAGCTACAGCTCCTCTCCCTGCCCATACCAAACATGGGAGCAGAGATGGGAGCACCCAGACGGATGGCCTGCCAGACAGCACCTCTACCTGCCTGGCACCAGAGCCCGATGGCCTGCTAGGGTTCAGCAGTGGCCAAAAGGCAACCTCTCTGGGTGAGCTGCGCATTTCTCCTTGGCTTTTGTGCTGGGTGGGGCTGAGGGTGCACTGGGTATGAAGTAGAACACCAAGGCCGTCTCTCCAGACCCTTCCTGGTCATTACCTGTCCTCCATGGGGAGCCCTTCATAGTGAGAGGTGAGGAGGCATCTGGCCCACCTCAGTGTGAACACCAGGACTGTTGGCTATGTGAGTAGAGGGATCGGAAGCCCTGATTCGAGACAGATCCAAAATCAGAAAGAAAGCTGCAGGACAGAAAGCACTTTATCTCCTCCTTCATGGTTTTCCTGACATATTTCATTGCCAGTCTAAATAGCTAAGATAATGAAGCCTGGCAAGTTATCCTGAGGGCACTCTCAAGTTAGGAGACTGTTTAAAAAGAGTCCAGGAAGGAGAAACTTGAGAACATGCCTTTTTTTTTTTTTTTTTTTTTTTGGCTCCCCTTCTACATTAGCCTTTGCATATTTGCCTGTGCCTCATGATCTCAAAAAAACCACAGGCATGGAAAGAATGCATCAGCCTCCCTCCTGCAGGGCCCTCCACGACTCCCTCCAAGCCCTTCAACCAGTTCAAAGTTAGAAACAAAGGCAACTTCCCCATTGGAGGCTGGGGGTCTGGGCCAAGAGCTGAGAAACAGCAGAGTGTTGTTCTAGGTTGGCCTGGTTATGGGCTGAAGGGCTGGAGGATCACAAGTTCAAAGCCAGCCTCAGCAACTTTGCAAGACCCTGACTCAAAAATTAAAAATAGAAAAGGGCTGGGGATGTGGTATTTGCCTAGCATACATATGGCTCTGGTTAGATCCCCAGTGTTGCAAAAGGAGAAAAAAAAAAAGTACCAGGAATTTAAAAGAGCAGTCTGGTAACATGTGCCTATGTTCTTGTCTCTCCCCAGACTCCATAGCAACATCCCGAGTCCAGGATTTGTCGGACATGGTGGAGATACTGATCTGAAGGAGGTGGGGCCTTGAGGACCCTCAACCTCTCCCTCTCCTCCCCTGCCCTTGGCCATTCCAGCAGCTCCTTCTTCAACTGCTGCTTCCCCGCTTTCCCCATCCAATGACCATCTGGTCCTGAGAGCTCAGGAAGGAGTGCTGTAGGGGAGAAGGGAGCTGAGAGAGACCAGCTCCCTAGAAGACTGCTTCTTAGTCCATACTCCTTCCCTGCCCATGAAGAATAAGGATTCACCCTCTGCCTGCTGCCCAGGGCTAGCAGTTGGGGTAGCAACTAAGAGCCCAGAAAGGAACTGAGCCCACTCTGACCTGCCACCTGCCACTTGGCACTCAGGCAGGGAAGGAGAGGGGATGTGTTGGTTTTGGGGGCTGATTGCCCAGGGTAGCTGCCCATGGGCATCAGTGGGGCTGGTTCATGAATCAAGCCAGCCATGTTCTTTGGCTAAGTGTGGTCCCAGCCAACCTCGTCTGCTCTCCAGTTCTTCACTGTCATCTTGGGATCGCTGCACCTTGAGTCTTTGGGGGACTGTTGAGGATGTGAGTCCTGTGGAAGCCACAGTCTCATCCCTCCTCAGTTAAGAGTGGGTTGGGGCCATTTGAGTGGCCTGGGAGACAGTTTCCAGTTTGTAAATAATTCCCTTTTTTGTGGAACAGAAAATCGAGGCATGCCGGTTCTGATTTGTCTTCAGGGGTGGTGTTTCCCTGTCCCTGCTGCCACAGTTCCTGAAAACTTCTGACTGGCTTCCCAATTGTTATTCCTTCTCAAGTTCTTGGTCCATGGATTTTGATGCTGGTTGTTTCATGGGACATTGGCTGCCTGTCCTTCCATCTGGAGCCCTGTATCAAATGCCCATGGGATCCCCACCATCAACCTGTTGAAATGGCTCCACAACTCCCGTCCCTGGGACATCCTGTCAGTTTGATTATAAATTGAGCCAGAGGAAATGAGCCACCACACATAGACAACTGCCATGCCACTTGTAGATGAAGGTGGCCCCACCCAGCACCAGTTCTCTGAGGAAGCTGGAGTTATCTTGTTCTCATACTGTTGTCTGTTCTCACCTGGAGGGATTGGGAGAGGATACTGTGCTGTTGAAGACTAGTCAGTGAGCTACAAGATGTGACTTGACATGGAGCCTCCATCACAAAATGGCGCCCACGAGGCTGGCTCCTCACGTGACCCATGCGCAGCCCCCAGGCAGGGCCAGATACTTTGAAACTAGAGTGAAACGTCCCGCATGGCAGCCTGCAGCAGCAGAGATTTTTGACTTTGGTCTTAAAAGTCCTCCAATTCAGTTCAGTAGTGATTGGTGGGTTTTAGCAGTTGTCTTTACTGTTTTCAGTTCTTGAATATTTGTCTTTTTTTTTTTCCTTTCTTGTTTTTTAGTTCTGTATGTGTTTGTTTCATTTCCATGTTCCCCAAGTTATCTTTTTAAACATTTGCATTTGCTGGACAATTGCATATTTTTTTAATTCCCTAACCCCTGAAAAATACATTTGGTTCATGTGCATTGTTTACAAAGCAAAAAAAGAAAAAGAGGAAAAAAAAAAAACAACAAAAATATCATGAAAGGAAAAAAAAAAACAACTTAATATATTTTGGATTAATATTTGGTATTTCTTTTAAAGTATTTTTTGTGCTGTGAACATTTTCTGCCAAAGACCGTGATGTGTGTCTGTATGTTTAAGTTATCATAAATATTTAAATGTAAACATGGCTGTTTTGTTATGCCACCCTGTACCAGGATTGCTGCTGCATTCCACTGGGTGTAACAGTATTTTAATAAAAAAATTTATGAAGAGTGATGTGTTTGAACTGAGGGAAGGAAATGGGGTAAGGATTTTATAGGGCCACCCATGTCAGGGTCCTATCTCTTTAAGAACCCAAGAGAAGTCCTAGGAATTCTGTGAAGTTGCTTTAAGAAGAGTTGGAATGAGGATGTGGTTGACTTTTCCAGAGGAAGTTCTTAGAGTGTTGGGAGGGGCTGAGCACAATGGCTCAGGCCTGTAATCCCAGCAGCCCTGGAGGCTGAGTTGATCAAAGCCATCCTCAGCAATTTAGCGAGGCCTTAAGCAACTCACTGAGACCCTGTATTTAAATAAAATTTAAAAAAGGACTGAGGATGGGGTTCAGTGATCGTGTTCACGAGTCCAGTCCTCCATACAAAAAGAAAAAATATGTTGGAAGGGAAAGGAGACTGTGTCAGATAGTAGCTTCCCTGGGTAGCTTTGACCATACTATATAGTAGGAGTAGTACTCCACTGTGTCCAAAATTACCATTCTTAACCCCACTCCTACCTTCCTTCCCATCCAAGTAACCAGGCACCATGCCTATTGTCTGCCTGGACATATGCAGAGGATGTTCATGTGTGTGGCATGTTCTTGGGCACCTCTTTCTTACGTTATAGCATCACTCACTTCCAATGCCCGGGAAAGTGTATTGCTTTGATTCAAAAAAAGAAAACCATTCTCAATCTTTGGATTTCTTCCCAATGGTAGCAGACAGAAAGCTGACCATCAGGCAGCCAGACAGGCTCTGGGGCATGTATCAGCACCAGTTACCCCATGGCCATGGGTGAGGTATCCTCAGACAGGTATGGGGACTTTGTAGCCATGTTGATGAGTAACCAAACTGCGATCCTAGAGAAGGTGTACCTATGCCAACCTTCCTGCCCACGGGAATGGAGTTAAGCAGGTGGAAGAATTCAGAACCTCCCAAATTTTTCTGGGAACTTTGCAGATGACAATGGACCCTACCAAATGAGGTGATCACCCAGCCCTCCAGCCTGCTTCCTGCCATCTGGGCAACATGGAGGGCTGCATTGCTCTCTTCAAGCCCTGGACTGGGGTTTTGGCTGTGCAAATACGTTTCTCACCTGAAAGGCAGGCTGTCCCTGAAGGCAGCCTGAATGATTGGCTCCTGCACTGGTCCTCTGCTAACATTCTGTGTTCAAAACAAAATGGCAGGTCCTATGGCAGGGGGTTCCCACTCAACTCTACCTGCCACATGCACCCCCCAAAAGCTCTGGACGGTGGGGGTTGCAGCTCAGACCCAGAGCAGTAAGCCCAGAGCACCACCCCAACCCAGTACGTTTGGCCAGTGGCTTTTGAAGAGTTTATGCCTTTTGTGGAATCTAGTCTGCTAGGAGCCACCTTCCTAGTTCCTTGGGTTATGATGAAATCCATTCCAAGGTACCCATACATGTGTAGGCATGTATGCTATGTGTGCATACATTTGTCTGGCCACGTATCCCAGAAGAAGATGCAAGGAGCACCATTCTTTTTGGCTAGTGCCCTTACAAGGCACTGAAGCTCTTCATTCACTTTGGATTGATCAGCTTGGAGAGGGGGCTGCTTGATGCACTTTGAAATGTAGCCAAGTCAAATGCCAGAAGTGACAGAGCAATGGAGCAGCAGGCTGTGGTGGATTTGAACAGACCCTGGGGAAAAAGGTGTTTGCCCCAGGTGTCTGGATATCTGTGGAGGGGTGGGGCCTTGGCCAGAGCCTGGGTGGCTCTACTGGGCCCCTTGGAGGCCAAGCTCCTCTTTGAAGAGGCTCTGTCCCTACCCAGTGCCAGGACCAACAGAGCTTGGGGGTGGGGGTGACTCAGGGGGGCAGCACACTGCCCCAGAACAGGAGAACAGCCCAGGAGTCATGAGAGGCTGCCCCAGCCTCTTGTCTCTCACCTCCTAGTTAATTGTTAACTCTTCCTCTGGCTCAAGAATGTGCCAGGCTCAGAGAGGTTGATAAAAATGTGCCAAGATGGGGGCAGCCAATCGAGACCCAATCACCCGTGGATAACTAAAGCCACTTCACTGTCCCCAAGGACCCCACTGGATAGGAAACTTGTATGCAGTGTCACTGTCTTGTCTCCTAGCCCAAGTGGGGAGTTTGTTGGAATGCAGTCTCCCCCAACAGCTCTTGCAGTGTGTAACAGAGCCCTCAGGAGGTAGACCAGAAACCCCAGCGACAAGCAGCGTGTTCATGGACACTCCATGCTTGAATCCAGTATGTGTGCTGAGTGCCACAGCAACTGAGCTCTCAGCGTCCTTTTTAAACACAAGATAGAAATCACATACCATGAAATTCTCCCTTTTGATGTGTGCAAGTCTGGTATAGTATGTCACGGCAACCACTTTGAGCTAGTGGTCAACCATGGGTCAACATCAAATGCCCACCAGTGCGCCATATGGACACCATTAGCAGTGTTATTTGATCTGGTATGTTCACACTTGTCGGGCTGCTATTTCCCACACTTTGAACTTTCTGTAGCTGACCACTGCCTCCTTCCACCCCACTGGGCCCGGCATCTTGGCTGCATCTCCACAGGGCTGTAGTGGGGGAACTGTGTGCTCTGAGTTGGAATCCACTACCCTCTGTCCCCTGTGCCAGGGCATGGGTTCTAGTTGAGGCTTGGGAAGGACGCCCAGGAACCCTGAGCCCCAAAGCACCCAATGTCTGCTGACTGTTTTCCAGAGTCAAAGAGGATCACCAGGGGTGGATCCAGGTCTGTGAGGCCTGAAGCTTATACCTGGGGGTAGATGAGGGGTCTTTGAGAAAAAGAGTACAAGCCTGTAATCTCAGCAACTCGGGAGGCTGAAGTAAGAGGATCACAAATTCAAGACCAGCCTCAGCAACTTTCTGAGGCCCTATAAGCAGCTTAGCAAGACCTTGTATCAAAATTAAAAATAAATAAATAAAAATGGCTGGGGATGTGGCTCAGTGGTTAAGCACCCCTGGGTTCAATCCCTGGTACCAAAAAAAAGAATAAGTATGCAAAATGGTGAATATGAAATTAGATCAAAGTCAGGCACAGTAGCATGTGCCTATAATCTCAGCAACTGGGAGGCTGAGGCAGGAGGATCCTGCATTAGAGGCTACCCTCAGCAACCTAAGCAAGATCCTCAGCAACTTAAGGAGACCCAGTCTCAAGATAAAAAAAAAATAACAAGCACAGAGGGTGTAGCTCAGTAATAGAGCTCCCCTGGCTTTAACCCCCAATACTGGGGGGAAAAAATGGGTCTAGAGTCAGTTCAACAGAACACTCTAAGATCTAGCTTCATTAGCTTGGCAGTTTCATTAGCTTCACATTAACTTCATCTGCATCTGGGCACAGGGCATCCTGTCTCCCCAAGGGAATGAAGATCGGGAGGTGTCCACAGTGGTTGGCTTCTTCCTTATCTCTCCCCAGGAAGCCCTGGTGCTGAAACTCCATGAAACTACAGTTTTTTCTCCTTGGGGCAAAAATACCTACAAAGGGGGCCCAAGGGCCTGATGGGGAGTATGTCACCCTGGAGCCTGGATAGCAGGGCTAACCAGCTCACCAAGACGCAGGCCTAAGACTGGCCCACATCAGCACTGAGCCCTCACCCACCAAGCAAACCTCCAGCCCTGGGGTGGGCACACAGGGCAGCCAGTTTCCACTCAATTGTAGTTCAAATACGTTTTGCTCTACTCTGAGGGTCTGTCAGCCTTTGATTCTGATCCAGCCAAATGACAAGATCTGTCCAAAGGCTGCTACCTGGGGACACATTCCAGATGTGTTGGGCAACAATGTGGCCACTTCCCTGCTCTGGTTTCCCTCCTTTGCATCATTTTGGCCTTCTCTTCTAGCTCTGGAGGCCCCGCCCAGACTCTCCTATGTGGCCTTGGCTTGCTCAACGAGAAACACTGTGGAAATCCTCCTAGCCTATTGCATCAGCAGCAAAAACACCAAACACCCTACCGTAGACTGATTAACTGCACAACCCACAGCAAAGCCTTGCCCTGAAAACTTTTTAAATTTAAAAAGAAAGAAAAACAGCCTTCCTTCCCCCAAGACTTTTCTGGCAGGTTCAAGTCTTGGGTCAGAGCACAGTTGAATTCTTTCCTCCATTCTATTTCTCTATCAGTGGCCGTGCCCTCTTTAAATTCATTCATTCATTCATTTTATACATGTTTATTGAGAACCTGCCATTTGCCCAGCACTGTGGCAAGACAGCAAGGGTACAGAAAAAGGCAAAGTGTGTGTCCCAACACCTTTATGTCCCTGATGTTTGATCTTTATACCCAATCTCAAGCCAAGCACAGGGGTGTTCAGAAGAGTTGGATAAACTCTGGCTCCAAATAACCATCAGCCTTCTGCACATGCTCAGACATACAAATAGCAGGTAGATGCGGCTCTGGGTGCCCCATGGTCCTCACTTCTAGGCCTCTGTGCATGCCATCCCTGTGCCCTGGAATGACTTTCTCCTCTCATTGCTTCTCCAGCCTGAGCATTTCTTCTTCCTGACACCCTCTGCATTCAGCTTCCTCTGTGCGCCCACAGGATCATGAGAGGGAGAAGTGGCACTTGCAGTGTGTGGTGCTGGGGATTGAAGCCAGGGCCTTGTGCATGGGAGGCAAGCACTCTGCCAACTGAGCTACAACCCAGCCCCTGACCTTTTCAATTAGACTGAGGTTTACTTCCTATGCAGGGCCAGAGTCACAGGTGGCCCTGAACACTATATTAGCCCAGAGGATATTTTGACCAGAGGTCCCAGGCCCCTCCTCCTGGGCCAGACCCCCGCCCCTTGCTATTCCCTGGAGGTGGGATAGGATGAAAGGGACTCTGTGAGTGGAGTCTTCAGGCCAGAAAAGAAGCCGAGCCCCAGGGCTCCACTGTGCTGAAAAGGAGTGAATGTGCAGGTGGCCATGGGCGTGTGAGCTCCAAACCAGCCCTGTCGCATGGCTGGCCCCTGAGTCAGGCCCAGGCGCTGACAGCCACGTGGGCCTGGGCCAGCCCAGCCGTGGGAATGGCAGGCAGAACCAGATCTCCCTCCACCCCCTAGAAAGCTGCTCCTGCCTGGTCCTGCCAGCCCTGCGCTCCCCTGGGCTGGGGTGGGGTGGAGACAGAATACTTTTGATCAGGGTGGCCATTCCCTGCATGGTGCTTCAGTCCTGAGAACAACTCACAGGGGTTCAGACCAAGAGCACAGATCAGAGCCGGTCAGGGACAAGGTCCCTGCAGAGTTTCCAGGTAATCCTTGGTTGCCAATCTCCTTCCCCCTCCTCCCCGGAAGCAGAAATCCCACAGGCAAGGCAGGGGGAGAGGCTGGTGATGCTTTCCAGGGAATGGAGAGTGCTGCTTGGCTCAGAGCCCCTATCCCTTTTGTTTCCAAGTCTGTAGGAAAGGAGGACCCCTTCTGGGCCACAGGAAAGAACCTGGCCTCCACACCTGTGATCCTGTGATCCAGGTTGGGCAACCTGGTCCAAGGTGTGTTCCCAAGGCCTGCTCACTTCCAGCTGCCCCCACGCTGGTACCTCTAGGCCTGGACCCAGGAACAATGAAGCCAGGACAGTGCCATGTGATTGAGCCTTTATTGACCTCCCACCCTGTGTGCCATTGACCACGTCTTCAGTACGCACTCATTCAAATAGCCTTAGCCGGTGCAGTGGCACATGCCTGTAATCCCAATAGCTTGGGGTGGGGCTTATGCAGGAGGATCTTGAGTTCAAAGCCAGCTTCAGCAGAAGCGAGGTACTAAGCAACTCAGTGAGACCCTGTCTCTAAATAAATAAAATACAAAATAGGGCGGGGATGTGGCTCAGTGGTCAAGGGCCCCTGAGTTCAACACCTGGTACCCGCCCCCCCCCTAAAAAAATAGCCTTTAAATACCTACTGTGTGCCAGACACTATTCTAGGTGCTGGAGAGATGGTGGAGTAGAAGGCAGACAAAAATCCCTGTGCTACGAATTGGCAGGGGTGGGGCGAGGAGCAAATAAACAGGAAACTAAATAAACCCTAAAAATTGTGTTAGAACAATGATCCTGGGCTGGGGATGTGGCTCAACTGGTAGCGCGCTCGCCTCGCGTGCATGCGGCCCGGGTTCGATCCTCAGCACCACATATAAACAAAGATGTTGTGTCCGCCAAAAACTAAAAAATAAATATTAAAAAAAAAAATTCTCTCTCTCTCTCTCTCTCTCTCTCTCTCTCTCTCTAAAAAATGCATATAGAACAATGATCCTTAAACGCCTTGTGGTGAAAAGCTAGTAGATTGTCTTCACCCAATCTGCATTTGGATTTCTGGGCAAGGTCAAATTGCTAAGGAAGATTCACAGTATCTAGCCAGGTGTGGCATTCCACACCTTTAATCCCAGCGATTTGGGAGGCTGGGGCAGGAGGATCCAAAATTTAAAGCTAGCCTCAGCAACTTAATGAGACCTTCTTTCAAAATAAAAGATAAAAAGGGCTGGGGATATAGCTCAGTGGTAAGAAGGTCCCTGGGTTCAATACTTGGTACTAAAAGAAAAAAAAAGAAAAAGATTCTTCATAGTATCTATAGATGCTACTGTATGGACATTTTCAAATACCCACTCTGAATTTCTGTACTTGTGTGCTCTTGTGCTGGTCCACACTATAAGACAGGGTTTGGGGAAAAGAGAAGAGAGCTCAGGTGTTTAAAGCTAGCAGTCCTGGGGGGCCAGCTGCAGTTTTAAAAGGCTGTTGTCACAAAAAATATTGAAAGAGGTGAGGGAGTGAGCCTCGTGTGTATGTCTCATTTCTGTGTCTGCACAGCTGTCGGGCCATGACACAGGTTCCATCTGTCTGTTTCTACATCTGTATCCTGCCCCTGTGGCACAGGAGACTCATGGCAAGATGGAGATTCCTTTGTCCACTGAATGCACTCCTCACCTGCATGTGTCCTAACACGAGGCGGACAGATAACTTCATGGTTTTGGCCACATGCACACCAACATCCATCATAAACACAATGTGAGCGTGCATGCTGTGCACACACACTACGTGTACATGTACACACATGTTCTTGCAGACCTGCAACCACACCCCACCAAACACACCCTCCCAGACACACGCGTGTGCCCCTCCCCTGTTTGAACACAGGCTCATCTCCCTGAAGGAGAGTTTCTCCTCTGTGCAAACAGGTGAAGGGGACAAATTTCACCCACATGATCAGGTGGCCCTAACCAACACAGCCCTGGAGGGGCAAGTAGAAAGCCCATCACCTCTCTCCTGACCTTCCCTTCTGGAGGGCAAGGTCGGGGTGGGGTCGGGTTGGGCAGGAGGAGACTCGGAGCTCCTAGGTGCTGACTCAGCCCAGGAGCAGATAGCCTGGCATTCCTGACAAGTAGGTCACCAGGACTGGCCCACATGTTGGGACCGAAGGTCGACTGGGAAAGACTTGGGGAAAACCCAGCTGTCCTGAGCAGCAGGTGTTAAATGGGTAAAGCGCTCCCATTCCTGCCTGAGCGGGGTTCTGTCTGGGCAGCGCTGGGGCTGGGGCCTGGGTGTCAGCACCAGGGTTGTTGCTGGATGCATCATAGACAGCTTGGGAGGGGCCCAGCACTGGGAAGGATGAGAGAGGAGAGAGGATGCATCACCAATGTTGTGATTTTTAAAACTTTATTTTTTCATACCGGTGTGCTTTACCACTGAGCCACATCCTCAGTTCTTTTTCTTATCTTTTTTTTTTTTTTCTTAGTGAGACAGGATCTCACTAAGTTGCTTAGGACCTAAGTTGCTGAGACTGGCTTTGAATTTACAATCCTCCTGCCTCAGACTCCTGAGTTGCTGGGATCATAAGCATGCACCACCACACCAGACATATTGTGATTTGTGTGTGTGTGTGTGGTGTGTGTGTGTGTGTGTGTGTGTGTGTATCTGTGTGCTAGGCACACATTCTTTGTGCATTATCTTGCAGGATACAGCAAGTTAGTTTTTATTGATTCCATCGGGGAGCTGAAGGTCAGAAGCCTTTGATAAATTAATCTAGATCCTCAGCTAACAAAAGCAAAGCTGGGATCTGAGTCCAGACTCTGGATCTCAGACCCTACATCATCATGTCGAAGCTGGAACTCACAACTCTGTGTGTGTGTGTGTGTGTGTGTGTGTGTGTGTGAGACACAGGGAATTAAACCTAGAGCAACTCTGCCCTTGAACTTCATTCCCAGGCTTTTTTATTTTTTATTCTGAGACAGGAGTCTTGTTAAGTTGCCCAAGCTGGCCCAGAACTTGCAATCCTCCTGTCTCAGCCTCCCAAATTAATGAGATTAAAGGCCTGCACCACCACACACAGTTAGAACTTGCCTTTAAACTGTCACAAACAAGAGGAGCTTTGTGATTCAGGCGAGAAAACTGAATGTGATATTCTGGATGGGATCCTTGAACAGGCAGAGAATAATAGGGAAAGCCAGGGACATCTGAATAAAGTATGGACTTTAGTTAATGATTATGTATCGCTATTTGTTCATTAATTTGTGACAAAGGTATCATACCAATGCAAAATGTTAATAAGAGGGGAAACTGGGTGTGAAGCATGTAGTACTGATAAGCTTAACCTTGATACAACTTCTAAGCAGGTTCCTTGACTAATTTTGAAAACAGAGCTCTTAAGCTCCACCCTGGAGGCTGAGTGTTAAATGAGATAATAGATGAAGACCCCCAAGGTATGATGTCTGGCATAGAATACGTGTTTAAGAAATGAGGACATTATTATTTTATGCTAAATTCTTCGTTACTTTTACAATTATTCTAGAAGGAAGTCAACTCCCTCATTAGCTTCCTTTTACTTATAACTTTAAAAATCAGACTGGATGTAGGGGGCACATGCCTATAATCCCAGCAGCTCAGGAGGCTGAGGCAGGAGGGTTGCAAGTTCGAGGCCAGTCTGGGCAATTTAGTGAGATCCTGTCCCCAAATAAAATGGGCTGCAGATATAGCTCAGGGGTAGAGCCATCCCCAGCACTACACCCACATACAGAGTCTGTCAGTCTCCCTCAGTAGGTACCACTGGAACAACCCAAGACCCAAAGAGTATGTGGTCTGCCCTAGAGCATCTCATAGGACACCACCCCTCTCTCCTACCTGGATAAGCAAGAGAGACAGCTTCCCATTGTTTCCTTCCCTCCTGAACCACCTGCCCCCATGTCAGGCCGGCAATAAGGACAGTCCAATTGCAAAGCCTTGCCCTTCAGCTCTGGGAGTGGACCCTAGTTCTTCTCTCCCCCTTTGGAGGGACTTCCTCTCTGCATTCTGGCATGGGCCCGGGCCCCTTAACTCTTCCATACCAGCCTTATCAGGGTAAGGCAGAGTCCCCCAGGAATACATTGTCTGCCCTGCTAACAATGAGGGTACATTTAGAGATGGCCTTGGCCCTTCCCTCCCAGGAAGTAGATCAGCAAAACCAGCAAGGCCAGAGTTTTGGCCTGAAATGCCCTGGAGACCAGGACCAGGGACAACATCCTGGCCCACCTCACAGTCCTCTCAACACAGCCACAGTTAGAGTTGACCATGACCTTGAAGGAAATTGATCTTTGTTTGTTTGTTTGTTGTTTGTTTTATGGCACTGGGGGAAAGGGGACAGAACCCACAGATGCTCCACCACTGAGAGCTATGTCTTGACACTTTTTAATTTTTCATTTTGAGACAGGGTCTTGCTAAATTGCCGATGCTGGCCTCAAACTTGCAATCCTCCTGCCTCAGCCTCCCGAGTCGCCCCAGCTACTCAGAGGCATGCACCACTGAGCCTGGCTTGAAGAAAACTGAAAAAGAAAAGTTGGACAGGCAGAAGGAGAACTAGGGAAGGACTATGGAAGGTAAAGGAGGGTGGGGTCTGGAAAGTGCATAGGACCTGGCAGTTGAGAGGTCAGAAGAGGCCATCGGGAGCAAACTTTTACAACTAAGTGTTGAGATTGCTCTACAAGAATGTTTGTTTCAGCATTGCTCATAATAGTGAACAGTCAAAAATAACTTCAAAGTGACAGGAGACAGAAAAATAAATTCTGATTTAGCCATGCACAGGTGGAAAAACTGAGAGCTCACAGGTTTCATATAGCTTTTAAGAAGAATGGGATTTTTGCTAAGATTAAAAAGATTGAGCCAGGTGTGGTGGCACATGTCTGCAATCCTAGCAGCTCAGGAGGCTGAGGCAGGAGGATCTCGAGTTCAAAGTCAGCCTCAGCAACTTAGCAAGACCCTGCTTCTAAATAAGATGTTAAAAAAAAAAAAAAAAAGAGCTAGGGATGTGGTTCAGTGGTTAAGTGCCCCTGGGTGTAAGTTCTGGTACAAAAAAAAAATTGAGAAGTTTATGAAATATATAAACAAAACTCCAGATGTCCAGATTCTCTTGATCACCAGAAACTGGGAATACAGGACCCTCATTTCTATGTGGCATAGGAATCACTAGAGCAAGAAGCAGACTGTCTCCTTCAAATGAGGATGTCTGTCCAGGTGGCCAGGACAGACACAGGACAGTCACACCTGCGGTGTTCTTTCAGTCTTCATCAGCTTTAGGTGGAGTTATTTGTGCACGGTGTTCCCCGTGCCAGGAACGTTCCCTCCGTCATTGGATCCTCCAGGGGTTAGCATAAGTCTCTTCTTCAGAGATGATTTTCCTGACTAGCCCATACTGAGGAAGGTCATCCATTGTATGTTCTCACTGCAGCCTCATAAAACTCTTCACTGTTGTCACTAAGGAAGTATTTGTGACAATTCTCCCTTACAGAAGAATTCCATTTAATAAACACAAGAGGAATGAGGAAATACAAAGTCACCGTTAGGACACCAGATCTCTGAAGGCAAGATCCACCCATGGATATTCAACCTCCTGGGTGAAAGTTTAAGAAACATGGTATTTGATCTGGGTGTGGTTGTGGTGGACTACGCCTGCTGTCCCAGTGACTGGGGAGGCTGAGACAAGAGGATCACAGTTTGAGGCCAGCCTCAGCAACTTAGCAAGACCTTGTTTCAAAATGAAAAATATGGTAGAGTGCCCCTGGGTTTAATCTCCAGTTCCACAAAAAAAAGAAAGAAAGAAAGAAAAAAAGATGGTATTTGAATAGTATTTGGTATAGTCTCAAAATATTCTCCCCAGATAATCATGTGTTTGTGTGTGTGTATGTGTGTGTGTGTGCCAGGGATTGAAGTCAGGGGTGTTTAACCACTGAGCCACATTCCCAGCCCTTTTTCTTTAGGGTCTCAGTAAGTTGCATAGGGCCTTGCTAAATTGCTGAGGTTGGCTTTGAACTTGTAATCCTCCTGCCTCAGCCTCCAAAACTGCTGAGATTACAGGCGTGCTTGCTCTCCCCAAATAAATTTTTAACTATAAAGAAGAAAAATACTGATCTTAGAGAAACTCAACCGATTTTACCGTGACAAAGTTAACATCACCAATAAGATATCTGAATATCTTGGACCCCAGATACTACGCTCTGAGAAGAGTAGATCACTCTCACTGTATCTTTCCCAATAAAGGTTAACGTTGGTCTCATCATGAGAAAACCTCAGACAAGCCCAAATTGAGGGACATTCTACAAAACAACTACCCAGGACTCTTGAAAAGTCTTAAGGTCATGAGAGCCAAAGAAAGACTGAGGACCTGTCACAGATTGGAGGACACAAAGGAAATGTGACAACCAAACGCACCATGAGACATGGGATCAGATCCTAGAACAGAAACCAAAAAGTGGGCAAGCAAATTCGTACTGAACAGGTTTATGCCAATGTTAACCTCCACTTTTACAAGTATAATGTGCATGAGATGCTCATCTCAGGGAAGCTGGGTGAAGTCAGATGAGAATTCTCCGCATCATTTTTGCCATCCATCTGTAAGTCTAAAGTGATCCCCAAAATTTAAAAGGCAAAAAGCAATTGGTGGGTGGGCATGGTGGTGCACATCTGTAGTCCCTGAAATTTGGGAGGCTGAGACTGGAGGACGGTAAGCAACTTAGCGAGATCGTGTCTCAAAATAAAAAAATAAAAAGGGCTGGGGATGAGGCTCAGTGGTAAAGTACCCCTGGGTTCAATCCCTAGTGCAAAAAAAAAAAAAAAAAAGCCATTGATGTCATTGCTTGCTAGATACCTGAGTCTTTTTTAGACTATGGATTCCATGAGGATGGAACTGCAGATGCACTGTCCTCTCATCATTGACATTGGCATTATATAAAGTGGCTGCACACTGTGGGTATTCAATTAATACATGCTGAATAAACAGGTGCATCCTTATTGATATTGAAAACTGTCTGTGAGTATTATTAAATGAAAAACAGAGAACACAAAACAGCACATGTGGGAGGTCCCACTTTCAGCTTTGAAAAATTATACGTCAATATTTACATAAATGAGGGCTGGGGTTTGGCTCAGTGGTAGAGCGCTTGCCTAGCATGTGTGAGGTACTGGGTTTGATTCTCAGCACCGCATACAAATAAATGAATAAAGGTCCGTCAACAACTAAAAAAAAATTTTTGCATAAATGAGACTCTAAGGATTTAAAAACAAAATGTTAGCAGTGACTCTTGCTGGAAGATAATATCATGGGTAGTTTTTCTTTTCTTCTTTTGCTAAAGTTTCATAAACTTTTTGTGTAGAAAAGAGTGTGTACACACACACACTCACTTTCATTTCAGTGAAGGCCCTGAGCACTGTCTCTGGTTCCTGAGTGCAGAGGTGGGTTCCAGCACATGTGTAGACCTGGGGCCTGTCCTTGTGAACTGGGAGGAGGCTGCAGGGCTCCGAGTCCTGGGAACCCGTGACCCAGATGCAGTGGGGGCTGTAGATAGCACAGGGGTGGGTTGCTGAACAGGTGTGCTGATTCTCCTCTGCTTCTCAGCTCCTCTATTCAGGTCACCAACTTTTTTCTGCCTTTCTGTCTTTTTTGTGTGTGTGAAATTGCACATTGAACCCAGTAGTGCTCCACAACTGAGCTACATCTCCAGCCCTTTTTATTTTTGAGACAGGGTCTCACCAAGTTGAGGAGGCTGGTCTTGAACTTGTGATCCTCCTGCCTCAGCATCCCAGATAGCTAAGATTAGAGGTGTGCCTCAGCATCCCAGATAGCTAAGATTAGAGGTGTGCCCGCTGCCATCACGAGTTCAAGACCTATATCCAAATAAGGCCACATTTACAGGTACCAGGGTTTTAGACTTGAACTCTCTTTTTGGGAAACACAATCTAACCTACTATAGCTGGGAACTGTCCTGTACCCATTTCCTATTCCTGAACACACCACTTCAAAACTTAGCTGATTTTATTTGCTCACATTTCCATGAATCCGTAATTAGGACTGGTCTCACCTGGGATCATTAGTCATTAGTGTGGCTACAGCCTTCTGGTGGCCCCACTGGGCTTGGAAAGCCTCAGATGGCTTTTATTCAAATGTCTGACCTTTTTTTTTTTTTTTTTTTTTTTGATACTGGGGATTGAATCCAGGGGCCCTCTACCACAGAGCTACATCCTCAACCCATTTTGTTTTTATTTTCAGATAGGGTCTTGTCTCACTAAATTGCTTAGGGCCTGGTTAAATTGCTCAGGCTGGCCTAGAATATTTGGGATCCTCCTGCCTTAGCCTCCTGAACTGCTGGGATTACAGCCGTGCACCACCATGCCTGACATATGTCTGACTCTTGATGCTGGCTGCAGTCAGTCAGTCTGGTGATTCTCAACTGGAATGGCCCTTGCCCACTCCGCAGGGCCTCTCTGGCTCTAGCAGGCTAGCTCAGACATGTTCACAGGCAGTTCAGCAGGTTCAAAGAGAGCCAAAGCTATGAGGCCTCTTGAGGACAGGGCTGCTGCATTCTGGTGATCAAAGCAAGTCACAGGCAAGCTCAAGTTCAGGAGGTGGAGAAATACACTTGAACTCTTTATAGGGGAAGAGCAGTCAGGTGGCCGGAAGGCATGCACACAGGAATGGAAGGAATCCCTGACGCCATCTTCGCCAATAGTCTCCCTCAGATCTCAAGTTCGTGAGATAAAATGGAAAGATCCAGACCCTGCTGTGGCGAAGCTAGTGTAGCAGCAGCTGACAGGATGCACAGGGGCAAGTGCCATGAGGTAGAGTACAGGGACAGGAGAAGCAGGGGATTTCTTGGTGTGTAGAGTTAGAAGGGGGGCTGAACACTGACCTGACTTTGCCCTCTGAGTCCCAAGTCAAGGGCTCTCTTTTGTGTGTCTGGATCTGAATGACATGATCCCCGTGTCCTGGGTTCTTACGGGGCCCACTCATAGGCACAGATAGTCATTGCTGGGATCATAGTTTAATCTTAAAGCATTGGTGGAATGATTTCAAATCCTAAAAGAAGCAGCTAGGTTCTCATGAACAGTGCAGACTCGGGCAAGAGAAGATCGTTGGACACGAATTGCTGCAGAAATGGGTTTGGAGTTAACCTTTGGGAGAGTCCCCTCTCTGTCTCAGGCGAACACTTGCCCTTTCTTCCAGTGACTGCTCAGGAGAGGTCAGGCTGCCGACACTCACCCCTCACGTGGGAGGAAAACCTCTGAGGCAGGCATCCAGCACCATAGGAGGTGAAATCCTGTCTGTGTTATTCATGGTGTGACTTTGAGCGTGTTTCCTCATCTGTGAAATGTGGGCTTCCTGGAGCTTTTGTAAGAAGCCATGAGAATGATTTGTGAACCTCTAGAAGCTGTATCATCATGTGCAAGTGCCCAGGCAGCCCTTGGCTCACCCATTCATTCAGGCCTGCACTCATGCAATGGCCAATGTGGTGTCATTCTTCTAGGATCTTTCTTCATCATTCTCCAACCATCTCCAACCAAGTGCTTTGAATGGGAGCTGCCATCTTAGTTACCCCGCCTCCTAGTGGGCCGAGTCTGGACCACTGGCTCCAGTTGGGCCAATTAATATTCTTCCTTGAGATTTTTCTTTTCTTTTTCTTTTTTCCTTGGCAGTGTTGGGGATTGAACCCAGGGCATCAGGCATGATAGATAAGAGCTATATCACTGAGTTACACTCCCAGTTCTTTACTGGGATATTTCAATGTGAGATGGTAAAGAAATAGATTAGTTCCCTGGGGATTTGGAGTCAGAAAGCTCTGGAGTCATTGATGGTTCTGTCCCTCACCTCAGGAAGGAGGCGGAGCAGAGACAGAAGATGCAAATGAATTCTCTCAGCACCTCAGTTCAGCTGTCTCCCACACCCTCCCCTTCCTGCAGTTATAAGACTTTCCCAAAGACTCTTCCTTTTGCCCAAACTTGTAACCAGAGGAGTTTCAATTAAGACAGTGAGTGTGTCTAATGTTTATTGAGTAATTCCATCTGCCAAGTCCTGGAGATACAGCCGAGAAGATCTGAATCCTTTCTTTTGAAGGGTTGTGATGGCAGAGAAGGTAACAGGCAGAGTGAAGCTGCCCCCACTGTCGTGGCTCCCAGCAGGCCCACGCACCTTTGCTCAGGCGCATCCACAAAGGTCTCATGGGAAGCGGTGCTTACCCTGCACCTGAGGTCTGTGGGTGAGTCTCCTTGGGAATAGGAAACTGAGAGGGATCACAATGGAAACATTGTAGACAAAGCCTTAATAGCTTGAATCAAGGTGCAGTACGTGGAGGGACACAGTTTTTCTTGGACTGGGGCTCAGGTGGAAAAGGAGGCAGGGTGAGACAGAGGGCCTCTTCCACCAGGGTTGAGAGCAGGACCGTGATGGGCAGTTGCTGGGGAGCTGGGTACAGTGAGGGGCGTGTGCACCTGGAGGGAAGTGGCACCAGGTGAAACATGGGGGCAGGCAGGGCTTCACCCTGCACTTGGGGACATTCACCTGGAGGTGGCCAGCCAACAAAAATGGAGTTCAGGGGCTGGGGATGTGGCTCAAGCGGTAGCGCGCTCGCCTGGCATGCGTGCGGCCCAGGTTCGATCCTCAGCACCACATACAAAGATGTTGTGTCCGCCAATAACTAAAAGAAATAAATGTTTAAAAAAAAAAAAAATGGAGTTCAGCCATGCAGACAAACTCAGCTCCTCAAGCTGCCTCATGCCTGGCACCTGTCACTAAGATAATGGGGTAGGCCAGTCCCTCTGCACATCCCAACCATGGTGGGTGGCCTCGAGATGGGCACCATGCCCTCTGCTCCCATGAGAACCTAGAGCGGACTGTCCTGGCCACCCACATAACTACTCACAATTTTAAAGGCAACAACAAATGAACCCTTCAGATCATGTGGGAAATAGGCAAAGAATTTAGAGGAAAGGTCCTCTGTGGAGGCCTCTTCAGCTGAGGATGACAGAGGTGGCTTCCTTCTTAGGGCTAGAACCCTTCTTTTCTCAAGTATCTCTGAGTAAGAGGCACCAGGCTGCGGCTTAATGCACCACACAGAAGGACCCACCATCCAGGGGCAGTCAACATGTCAGCCCAAGTAGAATCCATGATGGGGACACAAGAGCAGGTGGTCAGCTCAAGGCTAAGGGGCTGCCTGGACATGTATAGCCAAAAAAAGTGGTCAGAGGTCAATGGACATCACAGAGGCCTTCAGGAAATAACAGGAGCCAGTAAAAGCAGAGGTCAAATACCCAGAGAGTCTGCGGAAACTCACATATGTCTTCCAGAGCCCCATGTGCCCACCCAGCTCCCAGAGTACCTCGCTCAGCCTCCTGTAATAATGGGCAGCAGGATTTTGTAACTGGTTTCCCACTGGCTGTGAGGACCCTGAGGGTGGGGACTGGCTTCTTCCCACTGCAGCTCCAGCTCCTACCTAGGCCTGGGGTGGGGAAGAGACTGGGAGAAGGAGTTGTTAGTGAATAAGTGACCACTTGGTAAGCCTTCACGAGGACTTTAGGGAGAGCTGGCAGTGGGTGTGGGGAACAAGACAGCCGCAGAGAAACTAGGGGACAGGAGGGCAGAAAAGCATCCCAAGATACACACCAAGTTCATATCAAGATGACTTGATCTGAGACAAATTCAGAGACAGGGAAAGGAAACTGCTAGAGAATCCCAGCAGAGGAGGCCAGAGCAGGGAGGACAGAGATGCAGGGAGGGGATGGCCCTGCAGGATGGAGAACCCACCGTAAGGGGGATAGAACAAAGCATGAGTACCCAAAATCTTCATCCCCAGGGAACAGCTCTGATGACAACAATATGAAAGATCTCAGATCTGTCTCTGCAATGCCCATAATGATCAAATCCTCACATCCAGGCTCAGGAAATCCTCGGGAGCAGAGCAGCCAGGACCCACCCTCAGGATGCTGGGCAAGATGGCACCTAGCAGAGCAGGTAACCCCATCAACTGAGTGAGCATGAAACTGGGGGACAGGGACGATGGCCATAAGCGTCTCTGCAACTGCAACTTCTCAGCGTTGCTCCTGGACCCTGCCAGCGGGTTGGTGGCAGGAGCTTCAGGATTACCTGCAGGGAGGAACTTGAAGCCTGGATGAGAGTCAGGGCCTCTCCTTTCCTGAACAGCAAATGGAGGTTGAGCAGGACTCAAGTTCTTGGGATGGAGGGAAACAGAGTGAGAGGCATGACTAGAAAGGGGGTTGAGACCATTATGGAGGGCCAAGTAGGTTAAGGCCAGAGTTGAGTGCTGTCCAGTTGTCTGCAGGGTACCAGGGAAGGGCCACAAGCAAGGAATGGCAAGGTCAGGTTTGCATTTTTGGAGAGCTGTCGACTCACTCTGCCTGCCGTGCCGTCCTCCACTCTGGCAGCTGTGGTCTCCAGATGTCAACAATGACTACAGGAGGGATAGGAAAGGCAGCCAGGGATGGGAGCTGGGAAGTTGCCCACGCATAGCCCCACCTTCAAGGGAACCCACTCCAGCAGATTCTGTGTTGGGCAGTGACCCTGGGAGAAATTAGACTGGTCGGACCCAGAATGCCAGGGCCTGGGAGGATGCACAGCTACAAACCTTGGCTTCTACCAGAATGCCATCCTTTTGAGAAGTGGCTTCTCAAGGTGCTGAGCCTCGCCTGCAATCCTTCCCCACCCTGCCTGGTCCTCCCAGCCTGGTTTCCTGTTGGGCTGCTCTGGCCAAGCTAGAAGGCCCCAAGGCTACATTTTAGGCCTTCCCTCCCTTGTGCCTGCGTCAATACTTCTGCCCTCCTCCCCCCTCGGGTTTAAGGAGGATGCTCATCCTGGGCTTGGCTCCTCATCAGCTCCCCGTCACCTGTCAGGCAGTCTGGGTTGGGCTATATACTTCTGAGCCACGTCCTGCCCCATTTCTGCCACGACCTAGTTCAGTATCTGCCAACAATATTCGTGTTCCCAGGACCCACCTTAGTTGAGTGACACAGGTCTGTCCCTCTGTACTGGCAGAGTCCCCAAATATGCACAGGGCAGGGAGTGGGGGGAGCCTCCCCCCCGCCATTGCACAGGCTCCCTGCCACCCATAACATGCTTCCCAGGACAAGGCTGAGCTACAATCTCTAGTACTTTCTCTGTGCTCCTAGGAGGGAGAGTTGTATAATGTGGAGACTTGGGGACCAATGATTCATCCTTTTCAGCAGCAGAAGGATGACACAGTGTACAGTTCCCCACAGGAAGGAAGGGACAGGTCCAGAGAGGCAAGAGGGAACAGGGAATCACATGTCCTAACGATTTTTCAGTCCAATACTGTGCTAGGCAGGTGGTCAGCAGCGCTGCATTGGAGGAGCTAACTAGCTAGAGGTGGATGATAAAAAAAAAAAAAAAAAACTGACAATATTGGGATGTGGTTGTGGCTCAGAGGTAGAGCACTCGCCTAGCATGCGTGAGGCACTGGGTTCGATCCTCAGCACCATAAAAAAATAAAATGAAGATATTGTGTCCACCTAAAAGTAAATAAATAAATGTTAAAAAAAAAACTGACAATATGGGCTGGGGTTGTGGCTCAGCAGTAGAGCACTTGCCTAGCACATGTGAGGCCCTGAGTTCGAGCCTCAGCACCACATAAAAATAAATAAATAAAACAAAGGTATTATGTCCAACTACAACTAAAAAAATAAATAAATATTTTAAAAAACTGACAATAGGTGCAACAGGTGTTTATGACTTAGGAAGCAGAGGTTCTACAGGAACACAGAGCTGAGACTGGGCATCTGGGGGCAGCCAGGGAATCTCAAGGTAGAAGAGCATTCAGCTGAGGCTGCAGGTTGTTGGCCAGGTAAGGAAGGGGACGCCCTAGGAGAAGAGCAAAGGTCCAACGGAAGGAGCTAGAGTTACGGGCATCACAGGGCTCTGGGGGCCAAGGCCTGGGAGATGCCAGGAAAGGAACTGCTATGCATGACAGAGATCTTGGAGGCAATAAGGGATCCGGAATGTGCCATGTGAGTTATTCCGTCCTTCGGGGACTCAGCCCACCAGCACTCTCTGGAGCACATAAAAAACTTACTTTGCAAAACAGCATCTGAGGATGAGAGTGGACAAGAACTGGACCAAAGTCACAGGGCACATCAGACGCAGAGGAAATTCAAGTCTGTCCAATGCCCAAACTCCAGGCAATGCTGATAGTTGTTATCTGCATGTCACACATATACACAACAGATTACTGGGTCACATAAATTTGGGAAGTGCTGGATTTCATGGACACAAACAGGCACTTTTCTGTAGGACTTGTCAGAGCCTTTACATGCTAATAGGTAATGTAATGCCAGATTCGTGGGACTCCAATAGACCTCCAGGAGCCGAATCCGATGCAATCACACAAGAGTCTTTATTGCAAGCTCTAGCCTGGACTCACAACCGTTTCTGACGCAGCGATCCCAGGGAGTGAGCCCTAGCCCTTAGTTCAGTGAGGATTTATAGGTTTTGGGGGATACTTTGCATCACAACATCACACAGCAAATCATTTCACACTGCAGGAAAGCCAAACAGCAACTCTTAACATTGATTAGCACATTCACTTGCGGGAACAAGTTGGGTAGGGGTGATTGCTTAGTACAAGAGGGGGATTTGTTTGAACTGATTGGTTTAGGCCATGAGGGGTGTACGTGCTGAACTACATGGTTTCCCAACATGCTATCAACCGCCATAAACTACTGGGGGGTCATCTGGCATCCCAGGTATTTTCTCTGTCTCATGCTGATTGGTGGTTGCTAGGGGATTGCTATGGGTCCTCACCTAGCCTGAGTCAGGGACACTTGGCACCAAGATGTCTTCTGTTATTTGCAGACAAACAACTCAGCAGGGTGGGTATGTGCCTAGGGTTTCTCCAAGGACTCACGCCCCCTTCCTTGAACAGGCTTTGCTCTGAGGTAGAGGCTGTTTTTTTAAAAATGGAGTCACATCAGTTTCTCAGTAAAAGGTCTGCATGGCACGAGAGATGATTACAGATTCCTTTTGTCCCATCGGACTGTGGTCTCTGAAGAGCTCACTCTGGGACCTTCTGATCTGAACTGCAGAGTGAGAGACAGGATTTTGGCTTCATGCTATTTGTAAGTTCATTTTAGAATTGTCTCTCTCTCTTTTTTTTTAAACATTTTTTATTTTTTGGAAGTAGTTGGAAACAATACCTTTATTTTATTTATTTATTTTTATGTGGTGCTGAGGATCGAATCCAGGACCTCACATGTGCTAGAGGAGCCCTCTACCACTGAGCCACAATCCCAAGCCTCCTGGAGGGCTGGTTCTTACTGGGAGGTTTTGCAGGAGCTCAAGTAGAGAATGGGAGAGCAGAGCCCCTTGACCTTCATCCTATGCACTTTGCCTGGGGCCTTGCTCACCCATGGGTGGGAGTCAAAAAGGGACACTCCTAGATGAAAGACTCATTCCAGGGACCAAAGGCATCTGCACGTTGCGGGAAGGCTTCCAGGAGGTGGTGGCATTGTATCCTGAGGCACAAATGGGAGAAGTGCAAAGGTCCAAAGGCAGAAGCCATAGTTACGGGAGTGGCAGGGCTCTGGGGCCTAGGCCTGGGAGAAACCAGGAAAGGAGCGGCTACGAGTGGCAGAGATCTTGGAGGCAATAAGGGATTGGACTTGTATCTCCTGGGGCCAGAATCCCAGAAGGTGCTTGACACAGGGTTGATTTGATGAAATCCACAAGCAGTTCCAGCCTGGGGTCACTCTCAGCACAAGGGATTCCCAACATTCCTTCCTCCCATGAGCTCCTTCTCCATCACTTGACCTTCGGTCTCATTCCTATGCAATGTGACAGCTTTGACCCTGTCCAAGACACTTCCTGCCTTGACCTCCCCCCCTGCAGCCTCCTTGGCTTGATGTCTCTGTCACAATGGCTCCTTCTGGATCCCTGCAGATCACCCCCCACCCCCATCATCCTCAGAAACTTGCACCCGGCCAATCCCAGAGCTGCTGTCCTTGTGCAGACTCCTGGGCTCAGTTACCGGGATGCACCATCTCTGCTCACTGGGGACTGCCCCCCCCCCCGCCCCCCGCACTGCATTTAAAGAAGGTGGTAGCTCTGGGGCACCAAGCAATGGCTGGGACCTCAGGAAAATGCCAGCAGATGCCCCTCCTACTCAAGGAACATAGATGGCACACTCTCTCCTTGGCCCTGTTTTCTCTCCATACCAGCTTTCCTGGAACCCAACCCTGGCATGTCAATCAGTTCAAAGACTGGCCCCAAGGCACACCCTGCCCAGGATACTGGACAATTATGTCACTCCCAGTGGGCACATACCAAAAACTGCCTGGGGAGAGGGGATGGAGGGAGAAGAAAGGGGTTGCCAGGTGTGGTGGCCCATACGTGTAATCCCAGCAATTTGGAGGCTGAGGCAGGAGGATTGGGAGTTCAACCCCAGCCTTATAGAGGCCCTAAGCAACTCAGGGAGACCCTATCTTTAAAGAAAATATAAAAAAGGGCTGTGGCTGTGGCTCAGTGGTTAAATGCCCCGGGTTTAATTCCCAATACCAAGAAAAAAAGGAAAGAAAGGGGTTGACTGAGGCCATCCGACCTCCATGACCTGTGCCCCTACCCTATTCTTGGCTGGGCTAAGGCTGATGGTGCCCTCTGCCTTCTGGGTAGGGCTGGGATAGGATGGCTGCCTCCAGAGTTCTGACCAACACATCCTTTCTTCTTCAGTGAATTAATCCTTTTTTTTTTTTTAAAGATGTTGATGGACCTTTATTTTATTAATTTATTTATATGCAGTGCTAAGGATCAAACCCAGTGCCTCACACATGCTAGGCAAGCACTCTACCATTGAGCCACAACCCCAGCCCCTTCAATGGATTAATTCTTTTGTCATTATTTTTTAGTTGTAGTTGGACACAATACCTTTTTAAATTTTATTTATTTATGTTTATGTGGTGCTGAGGATCGAACTCTGGGCCTCGCACGTGCTAGGCAAGCGCTCTACTACTGAGCCACAATCCCAGGCCCGATTAATTCTTTAATGTGGTCATCCTTTGGCTTCGGAGAGGTGGCTTTTCTCATTTCCACTGGGATCTTGGAGATGGAGTTGCTTGGCTAACTCATGACGGCCTCAAGAACTATCCCCACAGCATGGAGATTCCTCAAAAGGCTTGGAATAAAGTCACCATTTGACCTTGTCATCCCTCTTCTCAGCATATACCCAAAGGATTTAAAATTAGCACATTCATCAATGTTCATAGCAGCTCAATTCCCAATAGCTAAGCTATAGATGCCCTTCAACAGATGAACGGATAAAGAAAATATGGTACATATACACAGTAGAATATTACTCAGCTGTAAAGAAAAATGAAATTATGGCATTTGCCAGTAAATAGATGGAACTGGAGACCATCCTGATAGGTGAAATAAGCCAAACCCCAAAACCAAAGGCTGAATGTTCTCTCTGATATGCAGATGCTAACACACAATAAGGGGGAGGGGGTGAGAATAGAAGTTCCTTGGATTAGAAATAGGGGAATGAAGGGAGGGAGAGGGGAGGGGAATGGGAAAGACAGTCGAATGAATCAGAAATAACTTTCCTACGTTCGTATGTGAATATATGACCCGTGAAACTCCACATCATGTACAACCACAAGAGTGGGAAGTTATACTCCAACATGTCAAAATACACTCTACTGTCATAGATAACTAAAAACAAACAAATAAACAAGAAACCCTGCTCTCCAAGGTCGCCAGGCCCTCTTCATTCCCAAGCACCGCCTGCCTGCCTCGCATACCTGGCATTCTGTGACCCTCTCTCTCCCCTGGCTTCCAGGAAGGACCAGAGGCCTCAGAACCTCGTGAATCTGCTCTCTGAATCCGGGATGGCATGTTAGGTATTTTTACAATTGTTCTAAACTCCATTATCTCAGCTTTCTGAACTGGCTCCTGCTGACTGGATACGTGACTGGCCACCAACTGTCCCCACTGCCTTCCCTCCAGGGAATGCCAGAGAGACAGCCTGGCCCCCGCCAGCCCCACCACCATCCATACACTACCCTCTCTGAGGCCCCAGCCATGGGAAGAACAAGCTGTTAACAAACATGGAAGAGGATGGTCTCCGCTGCCCAGGATAATTGTAAACACTGAACAATGTTGCAAAGAAAAAAAAACAAGAGTAAAGTTGTCAAGTCCTGAGCTGGGAGGGGCTGAGGGAATTTTACTCCTCTCAGGCCCGAACTTACCAGGGGAGTAATTTTTCCCTTATCTTTGTTATTATTTGCTGAGTTCATTCAACGAATATTTACTGAACACAGGACAAGCTGGGCACTCTTTAGTGTGTGTGGGCTACATCCGGGGAAGTTGGCAGCAAATGATTTGCCCCAGAAACAGGGAAATGATGTTACTGGCATGCTAGCTAGGCCCTGACTCCTGAGGTCCCAGCAAACCAGATCCAGCCCCCTTGCCCCCCAGAATGAATGGTGAGAATTAGGAAAGGAAGACTTAATTGATATTGGGAAGGAAGAGTGAGGACCAGCATCTCAGCCCTCTCTGCTGGGTGTTAGATTTAAATAGAGGAAGAATTGGGGCAGGATTGAGAGGATGCATAATTGGACTGTGGTCTGATTGATCATTCAGGTCTGGTTCCCCGTGAGATGGCTCCAGAGACACCTTGGGAGGCGTCCTTATCTCTTGAGGGGCCAATTTCCACTTGTTGCTCAGGATGTTTATCCATCAGGCCTGTGATGGGAGGGTGCAGTTCAGTTCCCAGTCTCCCGCTGTTTTTGGAAGGTGTGGTGGGGTACTGAAGACTCCTAGGGCCACCCCAGGGTTCTGGAACAGGACGCTATAAATCTGGCCTCAGTCTTGAAGGTGGACAAGATGGGTTAGGTAAATTTAGGGTTAATAAACCTTGTATTGCTAGATTTTAGAGGAACATTCTCTAAATGATTAACATGTCTATGTGCTGAGCTCAGCAGGGGCCTGACCTAGAGTTTTAGGAGGCAGATACCAAATGAAGGCAGAGGTGCCCAGAGCTTTCTCCTGCTCTCAGTCACCCCTTGCGCATGTGCAGGCCTAAGTGAGAAGTCACTGCTTTCAGCAAAGGCAGCCTCTCTAAGTCCTTGTTACAATGACAGACAATGTCCTTAATTAAGTGCTGGGGAAAACAGAGGCAGGAGAGAGAGCAGGGTGAACCGGAGCTGAGGGTGGAGCTGGTTGTAGCCTCCAACAGAGTGAGGGGGGGGAACCTCTGGGGAGGAACATTCCAGAAGGAGCTGTAAGCGTGGAGACCTGTGGGAATAGGCAGGAACTGGAGCAGAGCATAGGGGAGGCTAGTGGGAGAGGAGATGAGGGAGGTCAGGGGCATGTCATGGGCTCACTATAAGGACTTTGGATTATAAGAGAATGAAACAGGGAACCTTGCCCAGGAGGGAGGGGCATGATTGTCCTTCATGTCCCTGGGAGGCCCAGGAGGGCAGATCAGCCTGCAATGCCACTCCTACCACAGGGATGGGCAAGAGCTCAAAAATTCCAGTGGAATGAATGAGTTAATTAATGAATGAACAAATGAACAGATGAGTGAGCACAGGGGGGTCACTATACCCACTCCTTCCCAGAGAGAGAGGACTGTGGGTACATTTGGACAAACATACTTCCCATCTGGATCAGACGTTCATATTCACGTTGCCTGGGAAGCTTTTCAAAGTCCTCATACCTCGATGTCTTTTCCCCCAAATCCTGATCCTCAGGGTGGGAGTGTCCCAGATGGGACCCAGCCTTGAGTAAAATGATTCTCATGCATAGCCATTTCCTAATGAGAAACATCCATCTAGATATTTCTGGGATGCTTCCAAATACTTAGCCCCTGGCATCCCATCCAGCCCCAGGGCGCAGATTTAATAAATGAACAGATGTTTGTTGACTGAACTCATCCCATGTGTAAATGCATAAGTAGAACGAATTAATTGCTCTTTTCCATTTTCAACGCAGATATTTGGAATTGCATAAATAAATGGCTTTCCAGAGAATAAGCATCTTCCAGCTGTTATCTCCTGTCCCTCATGCCTGTCCCATGACCCCTTATCTGGTTCTCTTCTGTTTTATTGGCTCTGACCTGATCTGCCCTGAGCAAGGGGGAGCATTAGGATTTCAGGAATTCCGAAAACAGGTTGCCTTGTGTAGCTCGATGTGTTTCTGCAGAGCTCTGAGCTGCGGGGCCTCTCCTCAAAGAAGAGGGTTGTTGAAGAATGAGGTTTTGCTAGGTTGCCCAGTTCCCCTAAAACAAAAGAGTGCCAGCCTCAGATATGAAGGTGGGGCGCCAGAGGGGTGGAGGCAGCCCACTCAGTCCCCTTCCCTTTCCACCCAGGAGGGGCCCGCCCCACATTCCAGGGGCAGAGACCTAATGCTGCCTGCAGGAAATGCTGGGGCTGCTAGGACCGGAAGGTCCCACCCCTTTCCTTCTCACTTTGTCCATCTCAGTCCAGCTGGCCCACTCCAGAGCCTGAGGCTCCAGCTCAGGGTAGCTGGGTCTCACAGACTGCCCCTTGCTTGCAGGTGTTGGTGGCCAGAGATTATTGCATGTAAACAGAAAAGAGCCCCTGATTATCTTGACATACTTGAAATAAGCAAGGCCATTTTTTTTTTCTCTCTCTTCCCAGAATTCAAGAAAGGCCAGAGATTCCGCAAGGCATCTGACTCAACTCTTATTTTCTCCTTCCTCTTCCTTTTCCACCACTGTGACCTTGAAAAGACAGCTCAGAATCCCTGGCTCTGCAGCCAGGCCTGATGCTGCTGCCACACCTGGCGGCCTGAGTGGAGGCAGGGACCCACCTGGTGCACCCCATTCAGGGGGCAACTCTGTGCTGCAGCAGAGTAAGCAGCCTGAGTCATTAAAAGCCCAGCACAGAGGTCAGGTGTCCAGGGTTCAAGTCTTGATTCCTCCAACTATCGATGTGCCGCAAATGGGTTATCTTCTCTGAGCCTCAGTTTTCTCATGTGTAAATGGGTGTGTCAATTATTTCTCCTAGGGAAGCTGAGAAGATTACATGAATAAAGCACAGAGAGCACTTCATAAAGAAGAACTATAATTATTGTATTTTTATTAGTATTGAGCGTTTCTCATAGCCCCACCATGGTACCAGTTTACAGGATCCTGAATCAAATCAGATGCATTCCAGGCATGGAGACATATGCAAACAGGAAGCTCTAGGCTGTGGGTGATAGAATATGGGATTGAATTAAATGTGTGATTCAACATAGGAAGTGAAGGTGGGGGCTAGCTTTTGCAAAGAACTACATATAAGGAAAAGACCCATGGAAAGGTTTTGAAGATTGCATAGGGGTCCTTTAGACAGACAAGGGAGAAAGGATGAGAAAAGTAAGCGGCCACATCTCAAGACCCCGAGGCTCAGCCAGTAAGCTGGGTTTGGAAGCCCAGAGTGTAAAAATCTAAAATGGAAAGAGGACAGGGAACAAGATGGGCAGAGCCATCCTTGAGGGCCTTGAAGGCTTTGCCAAGAAGATATCCAAGGGCTGGAGGGTTCAGTGGTAGTGTGCTTAGCTAGAATGGGCAGGGTTCTGGGTTCAATACCCAGCACCACCAAAAAAAAAAAAAGAAAGAAAAATTTATTTTCAGCCATCCCTGATGTTTGACCTGCTCAGCTATAAGGACCATTGGAACAATTATGTATGTAACATTTCTCTCTGTGCCAGTTCATTTTAACAGTAGATGTCATTTCTGGGGTACCATTATAGCTACTCTGTCATCTTTGCCTAAAATCCATGAAAATGCTACACATTTTCATGTCCAGTTGTCACTGGAAATCACTTCTCTGCCCACCGGTGGCATCTGACTTGCGCTTGGGGAGCCATGGATCCTACTTGTGATAAAATGGCCCCATTGAGCAGAGGTCAGGGGGGCAGAAGAGATGTTGGTCAAAGGACACTACATTTCAGTTAGACAGGAGGAATATGTTCAAGAGATCTCTCGTATAACATGGTGACTGTGGCTAATTGCTAGGAATTATATACTTGAAAATTGCTGAGAGGAGATAAAGTGTTCTCACCACAAAATAATGCTAAGTATGTGAGGTAACGTGTATGCTAATTAGCTCAACTTAGCTTTTCCACAATGTTTACTTGTCTCCAGATACGTTGTAGCCCATAACTGTGCATGATTTTAATTCATTGATAGATAAATACATAGAGGGCAGCGGGGACAGAGGGTCTGCTCTGTGTAGGGTGTGGCTAGGCTGGCTCCCAAACCCAACCCGGACCCTGAACCATGAAGGTCTTTATGATTTTGCTTGGAGATTGGAGGTCACATCATTGCCACTGCTCCCAAGCGAGGACAAGAGGAGTCTCCCCTGACCATGAGGCCTAGGCTGCAGCCATCAGCACCCCTGGACTTCCACAGCGTCTAGGTTCCAGCCACTTGGGGCACAAACAGGCAAAAGAGCTTCCTGTAGAGTGAAAGAGCTTTCAGCAGACTCAAGGATGACTCAGTTGTGGGATCCTCTGTGGGTAACTGGGATTGTACCCTATTAATGAAAAAATATGCAGAACAAGGGGAGGGAGAGGAGGAAGAAAAGAAGGTGAGAAGGGAGGACACATACCATCTGATTTGTGGGCACAAGAATCTCATAAAGCAGGAATTACTGTACCCATTTTATAGATGAGGAACCAATCTCATTAACCTACCTTCAAGGTCATTTCTGGTAAGATATAGAACTATGCTACTAGTCCAGATCTGTCTTACTTTGAAGTTGCCACTTTTTTTTTTTTTTTTAAAGAACAAGTTCTCAAATCACATCACCGTAGCATAGCAACTATTGTATATGTGTGTGTGTGTGTGTGTGTGTGTATTTTTTAATTCTTTTTACTACTGGGAATTGAACCTAGGGGTGCTTTACTACTGAACTACATCCCCAATCTTTTCTACTTTTAAGTATTTTTAAATTTTGAGGTAGGGTCTCACTAAGTTTCTGAAGGCTTCACTAAGTTCACTAAGGCTTCAACTAAAGTTGTTGAGGCTGGCCTAGAACTTGCCATTCTCTGCTTCAGTCCCTCAAGTCACTATGATTACAGACGTGCACCACCATGCTCGGTTTATTTTATATATTTACATTTATTTATTTATTTGATTTATTTTGCAGTGCTGGGGAGCAAACCCAAAGCCTCATGCCTGCTAAGTAAACACTCTATCACAGAGCTACACCCTTAACCCAACTCTTATGTTTGTAAATTCCTTTCCAGATTTCTCTTGTTTGGGTACAAAGAAAATAAAGAAAGAAATCATGTATCTTCCTTTTGTTCACTTAACATTATATCATACGCTCTCATAATGTTGCCAAATAGTTTTTATAATAATCACTTTTACATAATATTCTACCCTGCGAACATATGGTGACTCACTTAGTCATCATTGAACATTTAGGTGGTTTCAATGTCTCAGGATTAAAAATCCTCTCCACCCCCAGCCTTCCCCAGACAGCTCCCCAATATGAGCCAGCGCTCCTACCTGCCCAGGATCGGGAAAGTTATGTAGGGTCACTGGGACCCGGTCAGGCCTGGTGTGGTAAAGAAGACCTTCTAGTGTTTTTAGTCACCCCTAGAAGGGGGGCTTCACAGAATTATATTCTCTCCCTCCCCTGTCCCTTCCTCTGTAGATAGTAGCCCCTTGCTACTGCTCACCCTCTCACCACAAAATCAGGGTGGGCAAAGGCTTTTGAGGGGGATTTGGGCTGCTGAGGAAGCCAGCCCTATGTCCAGACATCTCAGGAGCCCAAGGGCACCAGCAGACCCCAAGGGCTGGTCAGTGAAGGCTGCAGTTCTGGGATGGGAGCTGGATTCCTGCAAGGGGCCCAGGGCATTGCTTGATCCACATTTCCTGAAGAAGCCCCTTCCAGAAAGTTCTGTTTTCTGCCCCCTCAGGGAATTCAGCTGCATCCCAAGCTGGCTCCCTAATAGTTCCAAGATGGACTCTGGAAGCCAAAACACTCAAGGCAGGCAGGCAGGCACAGCCGCCTAAGGTGACCGGCCGAAGATCACATTTTCAGGATGCTTCTCTGCTTTATGTGTTTGCAAAGCAGATATTTGGGGAGGTTGGGCTCAGAATTGCTTCATGGTTGCCAGCCCCATGGGAAATGGTTTGCATTCTTAGCATAGTTGGAGGGCTGTGAAGCAACAGAGAGGATAGCTCTGAGGCCTCTCTGGGACCAAGGACGATGAGCCACCGCCTCGGCATCTTCTCTTCTTGGATGGGTTCCGGGATAGGACATGCTGGACATTCTTTCCAAGAAAGCAGGGTGGTGGGAAGTCTCTAGAGGGGCCATTGTAAGCGTCACTGAATCGCTTATGCAAGCCCAGGACTGAGCATTGCCAAGTGATCCAGGACCCTGCCCAGAGATGGGCACCCTGTGCCAGCAGGAAGGGGCTTCAAAGATGCAGAGTGTTTACAAGAGCAGCTTTCTCGAGCCTTCTGTAGCTGGGCATTTCAAGTTCTGCTGGTTACATTGCTTTCTTCCTTTTGATAAAGAATATGTATCATTTTAAGTCAAAATCAAGCCAGGCATGGTGGTACATGACTAATCCCAGCAACTTGGAAGGCTGAGACAGGAGGATCACAAGTTCAAGGCCAGCCTCAGCAATTTAGCCAGACCCTGCCTCAAAATAACAAAGGGCCAAAAATGTAGCTGAGGGTTGGAAAGCCCCTGGGTTCAATCCCCAGTACCATACACACACACATACACACACACACCCACAGCAACCTAAATCAACAATCAATAAATTGTTGTTAAATAAATAACCAATTTTAAAGCAGGAGCCAAGGCATTTTTTCCCTCCTGCCTCTATGGTAAACCTCAGGATGCAGCAACCTTCCTGGGCCTGCTGAAGAGGAGGGTGGGGTCACACCTGGTGCAGGTTCACCATTGCACACACTGGCCAGTGGCCAAAAGCCACAGCTATTAGAATTCCCTGAAATGAGGAACAGCATTCTTGAGACCCCTCCACACAGAGAGCTTCCAAAGGCCCGTTGGACTTTAGTCTGGCCCTGCTCAATGCCAGGAAATACAGGGAGAGAAAATTGCCTCCTGGCACCGCCTCTGTGGCCAGCTCTCAGGTCCCCTGCCCAGCTAGTGTGTGTAGCTCTGTCCTCAGGAAGCTCAGCCTGAGACCCTCTGGCTGTGATGTGTGATGACCACAGCTGGGCAAGAAGGGGCTTTGCTCCCTCAGAGCTTCAGGAAAGTTCCAGAAGAGAAACACTGACATGGCACAGAGAAGGCAAAGACTATTTGCCTGAATGTAAAATAGACAAAGAAATCCTCCTGGGAGCCTGAGACCAGGTGTGCGAGTGGGATTTAAGAGAGACCAAGGCCCTGGGGTGGCTGTTGTGGTCCAGGGAGGAATGAGAGGCATGCTACAGAAGTGTCAGGGCCAACAGGTGTGTGTGCTGGAGGGCTGACGGGAGACAGCTCCCGGTAACAGGGGTTTTCAGCCCTGGCTACACATCAGATATCAGTCTAGAGAGATTTTGAAAATCCCAGTGCACCTATCCCTGTGCTGCACCCCAGACAAATTCAACGGAGATCCTCAAAATGCGGGGATCTGTTGTTTTTATTTTTCATTTTTTTTTTAACTTCCCTGGTAATTAAAATATTCAGCCAGGCTTGAGAACCAGTGCTTTGAAGAGTTATCTGATGCATTTCAGGCTCATCAAAATAAGTAGGGCTCCTCCTAAGTGATTCATCAAGTACCTTCTCTCTAGAGGACTCCTCATTTCTCTAGTCTTTTCAATTTCTTGGCATCCTTCAAAAGCCATCTCAACGGGCACTTTCTGATGGAAACCTCTCCAGTTGCCTCAGCTACAATCAGTATGTTCCTCTGGGGTCTCCTGTCACTTAAGACTGGGCTACTGACCATGCACAGCCATCAGTTGACAGGTATTTTCCTGTCCAGTTGGGCAATCTGCTCCAGTGAAGACAGGTATACTGGTGCGTCTCACGATTTCTTGTAACCTGCTGACCTACATCCTACGTGAGGCTTTGCCCACATTATGTGCTTAGTAAATGTCTTTTGGTTGACTTATGCCCTAGTGCGTCTCACCATTTCAAGCAAACATGATGAGAAAATCAAAAGACTATCTGATACAAGTAAGTAGGTTTACTGCTGATCAGTGATTATCGTCATGGAGATATACATGGTGGGAATGGGGTGGACAACAGATGGCTAGAGGAAGAACGGTCAAGAAATGCCTCTGAGGCTGGGTGTGGAGGTTCACACCTGTAATCCCAGCGGCTCTGGAGGCTGAGACAGGAGGATGGAGAGTTGAAAGCCACCCTCAGCAATTTAATGAGGCCCTAAGCAACTCAGTGAGAACCTGTCTCTAGATAAAATACAAATAGGGCTGGGGATGTGGCTCAGTGGTCGAGTGCCCCTGAGTTCAATCCCCAGTACCAAATAAATAAATAGATAAACAAAAGGAATGCCTGTGATGCTGTCTCTAGGGAGGGTACGTGTCACCCGTATAACCCAGCCCTCATGTGATCCAGTCTCTGCGCTGAACATCTTCAAAGACATGGCGGTTCCACACAGTGGTAGGTGAGGAAGGCTGTTTTCTTTTAAAAGCACTTCAGATATTTACTGCCGTCTCCAGAGGAAACTTGAACGTGGCACACCAAACACATACATGTATATGTCTTCTCTTTCCTTTTTCAAAAAGCACACCTAAGGGGCTGCTCCATTGACTGGGTCTTGAGGCGGGAAGAGAAACAGGGTGCTCAGGTCCCAGAAACCAGCTGGGAAGGGTCAGAGAGGCTCAGAACACCCATGGTATTCAGAATACAAGTGGTTCTGTGAGTGTGGAGTGTCGGAAGAAAGGATGGGTGGGTAGAAAGGACCTGAGAAGAGCCAGGTGCAGTGGTACACGCCTGTAATCCTAGCGGGGCAGGGGGATCACGAGTTCAAAGCCAGCCTCAGCAACTTCGAGGCACTTAGCAACTCAGTGAGACCCTGTCTCTAAATAAAATACAAAATAGGGCTGGGGATGGGGCTCAGTGGTCCAGTGCCCCTGAGTTCAATCCCCGGTACCAAGAAAAAAAGGAAGGACCTGAAAAAGAAGAGCCAGGCCCAGTAGGTGAAGGCCTTTGAATCACAGGCTTAGGAGGTAGATTCTATAATTTTTTTTCAACTGAAGCCTAAGACTGAGAAGCTCTGTGATGGGATCACTCTGACAACATACCAAGGACAGAAGGCCAGTCAAGACACCACAGCAAGACCCAGGAGAGATGGCTGGGCAGACAGAAGCTGGGACATGGGAACTGGCACCATCAGGTCCACCTGTACCTCCAAAGCCGATGCTTCTGGTAGCTTCTGAGTCCTGTTCCTGAGGAGGTCTGTTCTTGGGCACTGAAGATGGCTCCACCTACCATACCCAAGACACACTTCCCCAGAGTGCCAGGCCTGCCTGGCCAGTTACCCCCCTCCAGGCTACTGCGCCTCTGAGCTATCTGTGATGGGAGGGGCCCCCTCAGCTGCTTTTTTACAACAGCCAAGATTTTTGCTTCGTTTCTAAATCAGGGGGCATTAAGAGTCACCGCCAAATAGAAAACAAGCAAAAGAATCTTTAGACCCAGACAATATGAAATGTTTTTTTTTTTTTTTTTTTTACTAAACAATTTCAGAAGTCTGAACTGCTTGGGGTTTCCAGGAAACCGAGATAGAGTCAGAAATACAAAGTGAGTTTTCGGAGAGGAGTAGGGACAGCTGTGAAGGAAAGAGGTACCAACAGAATGGGAGTCTTCCAGTCCTCAAAGACCTGACGGTCTCTGCTACTCTCCAGGGAGCTTGAAGATCGCTGGCTAGAAGACTCGCAGGATAAGTGGAAGCGTGGTAGTGGCTGGGCCCTTGTGCCACTATATCAATTAGTCATCAGCCCAGGGTCACCCAAAGAAGAGCATCCACTTGGACCAAAAGCTGAGTGGACCCTGGAGGAGCCAAGAGCTGCAGACGGATAGCTAGCTGATCACAACCTTTCTGCTGGGCAGCCCTTCGTGGTGGGAGCCAGGCATCCGAGACAAACATCTGTGTCTGTGGTAGAGCCCTTTCTCCTGGGCTCCAGCCTAAGTGGCCCACACCTGGTGTACTGAATGTTGTGACCTGCTTCCCTAAGGGACCCTCTTCACACACGCCATCACTTTCCTCCTCCCACTTCACCAGGCAGAGGGAGCCCCTCTCTGCAGATCTCTTCTGACCTCTCCCTCCCTCCCTTTCCCAACACGGACACCCTTCCCTTTGTTTTTCTCCGCAAAATGCTCTGCCTAAAATACACCCGAGCAAAAACACAACCTGGGCGAGGATCCGTATCTTGAATCACTAAGGAAAAATCTTCCCGGAACAAAAGCAGCTCAATACAAGTCACAGACACTACCAAACAGAAAAATGAGCAAAAGACACCAACACACAGTTTATAGAAATAAAAGTGCAGATGACCCTTAGACCAAAAGATGCTCATCTTCACCTGTGGTAAAAGAAATGCAAGCTAAAACTACCATACACCAAGATACCACTTTTACCTATCAGATTGGCAAAGATCAAAAGCATGTGATTCATCCCAGTGATGGTTGGGAAACAAGTTTGGTCAAAGGATGCTGATGGGAATGTGAACTGGTAAAGTTATGTGGAGGACAATTTGGCAACATCAGATGAATTACAAATTCCCACGATCTTCAAAAAGCAGAAGAATGTAGCCGGACAGGGTGGCGCATGCCTGTAATCCCAGGAACTCAGGAGGCACAGGCAGGAGGACTGCAAGTTTGAGGCCAGCCTCAGCAACTTAATGAGAACGTAGGCAACTTAGACCCTGTCTTCTGTTTCAAAATTTAAAAAAATAAAAACAGTGGTGGTGTGGGGTTGTGATGTGGCTCTGTTTCAATCATCAGTACCAAAAAGAAGAAGAAGAAGAAGAATGTAATAGTTAAGATCACAGGCTGAAATCAGAATACCTTGGTTTGAATCCCAACTCTGCAAGCCATTTAATTTCTCTGGGACTCCATTTTTCTCATCTGCAAACGGGATAGTAATCATACCTGGCCCTGGGGATTACTGTGAAGATTGAAATGCATTAATGATTATAAAACACTTACAACAGTTCCCAGCTCTTAGTAAATACCATGCAAATGTTAAATATCATTATTATTAATTGACCAAGTAATTTCTACTGCTATGAATTTATCCCACAGATATTCTTACACATGTGCAAAGTGTTTAGTACTGTTTGCTGAAGCATTTATGTAATTGAGAAAACTGGAAATAATCCAAACGTCCATAAACAGGCTAAACTATTATGGTGCACATGTATAATGTAATATATTATGCAAATGCAAAAAAAAATAAGGAAGAAGTTCTGAATGTTGTACATTTTTTTAACTTTAACACTGACCCAGTGTGTACAGAATGCTGCTATAAATTTATTTTTGCAATCCTGAGGATAGAGCACTCCTCCCCTGAGTTTCATCGTCAGATCTTTTTCTTTTCTATTTTTGAGACAGGGTCTTGCTAAATTTCCCAGGCTGGCCTTGAGTTTGCAATCTTCCTGCCTCAGCCTCCCGAGTCACTGGAATTACAGGCATGCACCACTGTGCCTGGCCATAAATTTTAAAATAAGAACAAAAATATAAACACAATGCCAGGCATGGTGGCCCATGCCTGTAATCCCAGTGACTTGGGAGGCTGAGACAGTAGAATCACAGTTTAAAGCGAGCCTCAGCAAAAGCAAGGCTCTAAGCAACTCAGTGAGACCCTGTCTCTAAATAAAATACAAAACATAGGGCTGGGGATGTGGCTTGGTGGCTGAGTGACCCTGAGGTCAATCCCTGGTACCAAAAAATATATATAAACACACACACACACACACATACACACACAAATCCACATTGCTTTTACCCATAATTATGAAATTCAAAAACAAATTTTTAAAAATGTATGTATATATGACACAAATACATTTTGTAACAAAACCTGAGCTGGGCTGACTTAAGGCTGATCACGGCTGTATTTACCCTCCTTGTTGCAGAAATATTAGCGTATTTTATCACAGACTTGCTGGGAGTGATAAAGTGGCATAAACTACTCACACACCCCTGCTACACTCCTTGGATTCCAAAATTCCAAACCTGTCCCTAAAGGTTCCAGATAAGGGACTGTGTGCCTGGAAGATTATTTACTTTTTTTTTTTTTGCAGGGTGGAGGTATACATAAGAAACTTCCTCTAAAGGAGTGCATAGCTATGCGACAGGATTGGGAAGGAGAATTTTTACTGTATCTCAATCCAAGAATTTAAAGAGTATTCGGATGTTTTCTTTATCCATTTAAGGCCTCCTTGGCCACTGGGCCCTCTTAAAGCCTGCCACCCTCTCACTGGCCATGGTGCATGGCAGGCTGCCTGGCAACTTGGACCTGGGAAGTAGGGCTCGAGGGTGGGAGCAGGTGGGACCGGAGCCTCATCTCTGAGTCACTGTGCTGCCCTGGGCACGGTGGCAAGGCCTCCTCCCTAGAAAAGTGCAGATAATGAGAATGACTCAGTGACAAGCACTCCGATGGGCTGAGTGGCAGGGAGCCAGGTCCCCCCATCAACTTCCTCTAGCACAAGCCACCCCTCCAGACACCTCCTGGGCCCACATCCCCCAGCAGGGACTGGGAATAAGGACATCAGAACCCAGTACCAAAGGCATGCGTGAAGGCCTATCAAGTACCCAGTACAAAAAATCTATAGGTGCCAGCAAGACAGGTGGGGTGAGAATTCAGACCCCTGGTACAAAGGAAGGACATTCAACACCAGCACAAAAAAAGCAGGTCATTTAAGGGAAACAAACCAGACAGGGGAGGCTTCAGTGTTGATCAGTAGAGGACAGCAAACATTTTTTTTTTCTTTTCTTTTTTTAAGAGACGGTCTCACTAGGTTGCCCAGGCTGGTCTTGAACTCATAATCCTTCTGCCTCAGCCTCTTGAGTAGCTGGGATTAGAGTTGTACCCACCATGCTGGGCTAGGAATTAAAATTAAATTAAATTTAAATGTATTAAAATTAAAGATGCTTTTTTAGATGTTGGCTATGCAGTTGAATAAAGGAGTCTGGAATTTTAGGGGATATTCATATATACATACACATACCCACACACACACATACACAGACACACACACACCTATGTACACAAACACATGGACACAAACACGTACACTTAGTGTTTTTGCTTGTTTGTTTTTGTGATATAGGAGATTGAACTCAGGGGCCTTCTACCACTGAGCTATATAACCCCAGCCCTTTTTATTTAATTTTGAGATAGGGTTTTGCTAAGTTGTCCAGACTGCACTTTTAAACTTGCAATCCTCCTGCCTCATTCTCTGAAGTAACTGGGATTGCAGGCATATGCCACTGTGCCTAGTTCATGAAGTTCTTAAATATGGATGCACTATAATGTATCCGGCCATTCACCTAGGAATGGACATTTGTTTTGATTCCAGTTTTTGGACATCATGAATGATACTGCAATAATCAATATCTTACACAGATACTTGAGGACAGATATGCAGAATGGATTTTTAACAACTGTACTTGTATACATGAGATTTATGTAGGTTATGTAAAATTGTTAATCATATGATAATTTTAATTGAATAATTTTTAGAAGGCTATAAAAATGCACATTTCCATTAACCCTGCATGTTGTATCGGCAGTTTTTAAGCTGTCCTAACCATTTCACTAAATTCAAGTGATCTTTCATAATTTTGACTCTTTTAAGATTTCTCTTCTGATTCTGCAATCTGTACAATCAGAAAAATGAGAAATTATACCCCAATCGATTCAAATGTATGAATTGCCAAGATCATTGTAATGTCATGTGTAGCTAATAAAAAAAAAAAAAGAATTCTCTTCTATAAATTTCCAGAATTTCTATTAGCCATTTATCTTTTGCTTGTCAATTTGTAGATGTTCTTTGTGCCCTTCATCCTCAGATTTATAGAAACATTTTCCAAATCTGTTTTTTTTATTGTCTTTCTGCTATCTTTTGCAGTCAAATGTTTTGTTTTTTCCTTTTTCTTTCATGGCTTCTGGGTCTCTGGTATTTGTTAAGTCTTCTTCCTACTCCAAGTGTTCATGGTCCAAGAAGGCTGCTAGAATTCTAGCCATCACATCTGCGTTGCAGGCAGCAGGATGGAGAAATGAACAAGAACACTCTACCTTCCTTTGAAGGCATCTTTCCAGAAATTTCCACACAATCATTCCATTTACTGGCATAACTTAGTTATACAGGCAGAGTTAGCTGCAGTACGGTCACAGCCATGTTAGAGAAAGGCAATCTGCTACACCCACCGTGAGAGCCGAGAACTCCTGCCTGTTGGCATTCAGTCGACAGATTGAACCTGGGAACCCGCCTCTAAGGACAGAAAGAGTCTCTCTTCTGGTCCCACAGGCATCAGGCCGAAGACAGGGGGCCTATGGAGTCACAGAGAGGCCACTGGGGAGGACCTCAGCTCTGAGGTTTGTGTGGACAAAATTCCAGAGCAGCTGCAGGGTCCGGAGGGGTGGCACCCCTCGGTGTCCTCTCTGGGGACGGGCAGGTTTGTGGCTGGGCGGGGAATAGCTCAGCCTGCTGGCATGCTGGGCTGATGGCTTCTGAGCTGCGGGAAATACCACTAGGCATTTCCAGGCAGATGGGGGCTTCAGGGAATTACTTATGATTCATGCCAGTCTGTGGGTGTGTCTCTGCCAGAGAGAAAAACACAACATTGGAAATACTTTCTAACCAGACTCACCCATTCCTTCACTCAAGCATTCACAAGGCCATTTGTCATTTGCTGAGGTCCCAGAGAGGGGCCAAACCCATCGCCCACAGTGTGCTCTGAGTGAAGACAAGCACCTGCAGAAGAGGTAGGCCCCTGGGCAGCAGCAGGGCCACCAAGAGGAGACCCAAGAAGACTTGGCTTCAACCAGGAGCAAGAGGCCCAGCTTGCTGTGCTGTGGAGCAACAGGGATTCTGAGGACAGGCTTGGGCTCTGGGGCCAGGCTCTACCATGTCCCAAATAGTGCTTTTCTCAGAGTCCCTTAGCAAGCATTTGTTTTCTCACAGGCTAAGTGGAAGTGGCGTCCCAGGCCTGCCCCCTGACTAGACAGTGCCCAGGGCACCGACCTGCATGGTCCTTCAATCTTGGGTCTGAACCATGACCAGCTTTGTCCCACAGGTCAGCACACTCACCTACAGTTCTTTTTCTTAACATATCTTTAAGAAGTTACAGGTTAAAACTGTTAAAATAATCAGGAAACACAGAGAAACAGAAAAAAAAAAGGCAATAAAATAATCATTCATTGCAGAGGAAAGAGCTGTTCATAACGAGACATGTGCTCTTAATGGATTCCAGTATCTACACAGATTTCTAATAGAACCACTCTTGTTTCACTCAATTATATACCATGAATCAGTTCCTTTCTTTATTTCTTTCCTTCCCTCCCTCCCTCCCTCCCCCCCCCCCTCTCTCTCTCTCTCTTTCTTTCTTTCTTCGCTTTCTGTTGTACTGGGGATTGAGATCAATGACACTTTACCACTGAGTTACATAGCCAGTCCTTCTTTATCTTTTTTTTTTTTTTTTCTTTTGAGACAGGGTATTGCCAGATTGCCAAAGCTGGCTTTGAACCTGCGATTCTCCTGCCTCATCCTCCCGAGTCACTGAGATTACAGGAGTGTGCCACCACGCCCAGCTATGCTATATGCCATGCGCTTCTATGTCAGTAAGCGAACGTCTACAACTTAACTTTAATGCTTGCACGATATTGTATCGATGCTGTATTTCCCATCCTGACATAGGATCAGTATTATTGATTCTCTTTCCCTTTAGGTCCCAACATAGCCCAGCACAGGCTTGCTGATGATCCCATCCTTACTTAAAATTTTGTTCATCGTGGATTATTTCTTTTCCCCTAAACATATCATGTATTTGTCTCAACATGGAGTTGTTTGGTACTTCTACTTTTGCTTCCTTCTCCATCATCCCAGAATCCTGCGTCACATGGGTATTCCAGACTCCATGCCACATATTGTTGGGATCCTTAGGTGACTTCTGGTCTTTCCCATTTATTTGTCTCTGTATTTCTAGCACCTTAGAACCATGCCTGGCACCTGGTAGGCACTCCATACCTACTGATCAAATGAGAGAATGAATGAATGCATTGGTGAAGGAAAGAAATATTATAATGATCATTTTGTGCCTAAATCTTTGTACATGCCCTGGGAAGAAGGAACCATGTCAGGGCACAAGGAAGAGAATCAGAAGCCACCATGGACAGCTGAGCACACCTCCATGGGTCCAGAAGAGGTAGCAGCCTGAGTCTGGTGGGTGTGATGGAGACAGGTCCCAGGTGGGCTGGGGGTGTCCTTTCAGTTTGTGGATTGCCAAGGCCCACCTAGAACTCTCATTGAATGTCCCCAACATGGTGAAGCCCTCACTATTATACTGGGCCCAGACAGTTGGAACCCAAACACTGCCACATCCCCACCATGGGACAGGAGTACACTCTTGCAGATGCTCGCACGTCCAGGCGGGAGGGCCTCCTCCACCCGGCTGACTCAGGAGCTCACTTGGAGTCTGGGCTCAGGCCTGCTGGCCAGACCACTTCTCCTGGGCACCATGACACTGAGCTCCTGGTGTGGCGCTGCTTCTCCACAGCAGTGGCAACTGGGGATTTTCCCAACCCCGACTCTCGTGTGGAATGTTAAAACAACAAAGCCAGGCTCCAAGAGAGGAAATTCTAAGAACATGAACTAAGTCAGGAGAGCAGAGGTGGGTGTTTATTTTCCATCCACGTCTGGTCTGCTCAGGCTGGGGGAGGGGCCCGGATTCAGATGTCAGCCCCACAAAGCCAAAGGAAACCCATCTTCCTGTGTTTGCCAAGGAACAATGCTGGAGAGGCCATTCCAAGGCCTGCACTTTTTCCTCTGTCCACAAGAATTGGGGCCCCAGTGCATTCCTGGGAGGGGAGCCCCCCCCCCCCACAAGAAATTTCTGGATATAAATATTCTTTTTCCATCCCTCAGTGACATTTGGGACACACAGAGGCTGTGTGGCCCCCTGTGCTCAGATCCACACGGACCTGTGCCGGGTGAGGAGGGAACAGTGGACTTGGAGCCCTGGCCCCATCTTGCAGTCTGGGCTCACCTGCCTCTCAGCCATTAACTCCAGTGCCGCTCCTGCTCCCTGAGTGCTCGGCCTTGATGCTGTGCACCTCATGCATCCTGCACTAGGTCTCTGGGCCATCTCCCCACAGAGCACCTCCAAGTGAGGCCCTTCTCTTTCTCTAAAGCCTCTTGCCCTGCCGCCCCAGGTGCCCTGGACGTATTCCAGGGCCTATACAATGGCTCCAACCGCGCCAGGTTCATCTCTTGCGTGCTACCACCCCCAAGCCACGGAAGGACAAAAAGTTGGCATTTCCTGACCAGATCTGGTACATCAGCCAGGCACTGCCCCCCAGTGATGAAGGACTGGCCCTTTTCAGTGGCAGAAACTGCTACCTTGAGGAGGAACAGAAGTCGGTTAGTCGAGGAAGGCGTTGAAAGTCCAGACAGTGTTTACTGAGCACTTATTAGGTGCTAGGCACCATGCTAGATGCTTTGTGGGCCTTCTCTCCGTTCCCAAATCAGAATGCTGAATCCTCTTTACCCTCCTCACAGGCCACGACTGCCTCCGGCAGAGTGGGAGCTCCATAAACCAATCATCATAAGTTGACTGAGGTGGATTCTTGGATCTTTCTGTAACCCAGCTGGGTCTTTGGCAGGCCCCTGCTCTGCTTGGGGGCCACTCAGACCACATGCTCTCCTCCACACCCAAGGTTCCCTCTGTCTAGAGCACTCTTTTAACTCCTATTGGTTTTTCGGGCCACTTTGCACCTTCTCCCAGGAAGCCCTCCTGGATTTCTGCACCCAGTCAGAATTATTCCTTTGTGTTCCCTAACACCCTAGGGTGCTTCAAAGACTGTCCCTAGAATAAGAATGTTGATCCTTCTGTGTCTCAGGAACTGGCAGATAACCGAGACTGGGTAAATATTTGTTGGATGAATTCAATGTATATTCTTGGGTATTCAGCCACTCCCAGGCCGGTCAGAGAGCATCTAAACCCAAACAGGATGAGCCCTTCTTCTCCTAGGCTCTGCCATAAACAATATGCCCCAGGATAGGCAAGTCTGGGGATCCGAACCCTGTGCCTTTGAGGTTCCCCAAGAAGGGCAAATCCTATTGCCCCGTCCAGCTCCTGGCCGGCTTTCTCAGCGTCTACTTTGAATGTTCCCCCTTTTCTAAACTACAACGGATCTCAAAGTACCCCAATCCTGGTGTTGAGTCCCTGCAGGACCAACACCCTTGAGCACCTAATAAGTGCTGCAAGGTCCCTGGGGGTGGCGGACTAGGGTCCCCCCTGAGCCGCTCTCTGGCATTCTGAGACAGGAGAGGCGCTAGTACGTTCCGGGCGCACAGCGAACACCCTGTTCACATTCCTGCGATGGCCGGAATGCAGGCCGGGGACAAGCCAAAGGCCGCATTCCTCCGGCAGCCGCCAGCGCGCAGCCGGCTCCCGCCCCGCCCGCCCGGTGTCCAGGACGCGGGGCCGCAGCCCGCGCGGGCGCCCCCTGGCGGCGCCTCTGGCCCTCGGCTTCGGGGTCACTTCCTCGCGCTGCGCACCCCTCCCCTCCTCGCGTTTGGATCTAAGAATCTTCTCTCTCCTTCTGCCCGGGAAAGCGTCCCGCTCCCGGCCACTGTGGCTTCCATCTCTTCGGCTCCATTCTCCGTCGATTTTAGTTTTGGGGTTTGGCTCCCCAGTTGAATCGGGTAACTTTCAGTGGCTCCCCAGAGCCCTGATGACAAAATCCTGGCTCCAGGGTGGCTTTCCCGGGCGTCCCATCCTGCGTGCACAGAGCTGCCTCGACTTTCTCTAATGCTGGGACACCCCCAACCGTCCGGGCCTGCTCTCATGGGGCAGTCGCCCACCCTTGCTGTCACCCCCTTCCCGCAGGTGCAATCAGGACCAGAGGGGGCTGCAGGTCTCACTCTGGCCGAGTCATCCAGTGTCCACAGAGTGATTTTCCCCTAGGCTCCATGGAGGGCTAGGGGAAGGAAACGGAGCCGGTCCTTCCCTTCTGCGGCCCTGGCTTGAAAACTGAGAAAATGGGCCCAGGTTAGATCCCACGGGTGTATATTGGCCTGTACAAGTGGCCACACTGGAATAGAGCCCAATGGTGAAGACCTCTGCTATTGGAGAGAGTGGAGGCCCCTAAGAAGCCCAAAGCCACTGAGCTAAGGGTTCCAGGATGCTGTGGAAACCACTGGGTCACCCCAACACCAACGAGTGAGCAAATGATTATTTTTACCTAAAACCAGGACTAGGGCAGTGCCATCCTCTAGGGACTTGAGGGAAGGGAGTTTGAAATGATTACTGCTCTGGGCTTGGGAGGACTTGCCCACAGTCTTGGTCAGCATGAACACTGGACAGTGCCCCGCAAAGCTGGGCCTCCTCCCACCCATCCTCCCAGCTTGTTGGTTGGGCATCTGTCTTTGTGAGAAAGGAGCTACCATCCATTACCATTTGCATAAGGAAATTTGCATGGTTATCAGCCCACAGACCTGTTGAGGACTCACCCTGTGGACAAAGTGACACCACCTGGGAACCCAGTAATGAAGAAAGACTTGCCTAAAACTGGCATTGCTCACCAGGGGTGGGGGAGGGGGGCTGTGACACAGAAAGGGAACATTCTGGAGGTTTCATACCACCTTGGCATGTGGAGATGAAGTCTAGAGAGAGGCCCCTCCACCGTGCAGAATGGGAAAATACACCATGATCTACAGATGGGCCCCCGAAAAGTCCTACGGGGTGGGGGTTCTCCAGTGAGCAGGGCAGAGCAGCATATCAGGGAAGGCTGAGGCCACCTTGACCCACTTCTCATTTTCCTCCTGTTCTCCATTATAGCAACCACACACCCAGGGGCAGATCCAAACCAAACAAAACCCACCTGATTTTAAGGACCTCTGTGAGAATCAGAACCAAAGTCCCTCAGGGTCACAGTTCTAGCATCTGGCACCTGAGCAGTGTCAGCAACAATGTCCTCAAGACCCAATGGTTCAGGTCCCTGGCCCCAAACAAACTCTAAGAGTTGTTAAGACAGGAATACTGAGCTACTGGCCAGGCACACACAGCGACCTCTGTGCCTTTTGTTTGTGTGTGTGTGTGGTACTGGGGATTGAACCCAGGGGTGCTCTACCATTGAACTATACCCCCACCTCTTTTTATTTTTATTTTCAGAAGAGTCTCACTAAGTTGCTGAGGCTGGCCTCGAACATGCAATCCTCCTGCCTCAGCCTCCCAAATCATTGGGGTTACAGATGCGTGCCACTGCGTCCAGCTTCCAAACTTTTTTGATCTGTTCCTTGGCCTCCAGATATGTGTTTACTTGAGTCTCTGATATGCCATGGACATGTACTCCTGTCACTAACTACTACTAATACGCAGTGATTTTTGACATTTATGGTGAGCCTTGTCATCAATGATAGTAGATATAATTTCAAGCCATTTGACAGGTTTGGCTTTGGGAGATGTGCCTTGTCAGATCTGTTGAGACTGTCATTGGTTCATGTTGTAAGGCAGCTGAGAGTTGAGACAAGCACAGAAGTGACAGCTCTGACATCTTCCCTGCTCTGTGTGTGCAGGTAATGAGGATATGGCCTTCAGATCTTGGAAGGGTTGGAGTGTTTTGAGCTTCTCATCCATTCTGCAAGGATTATTTTAGTTAAATTGTGTAACGCACACCATAAATCCAGACCACCAGGAGCACCTGAGCTGTGCAGGGTCCTGAGGGGTCCTGAGGGGTCCTGGTCCTTAGCACTGACCCCTGAGGCTTCTTCCAACTCTCCATGTTGCCTTTGCTGACCAAGGACCGTTTGTCATACAACCCTGCGAGGGAGCCAGCACCAACCTGGATGTCAAAGATTAGTGAAGCCACATCCTTACTTTATATTAAAATTTTAAATATATAAATAATCATTCTAGAATGTTCTTCCTGCTCCCCTAAGGGATCACTTTACATACCCTAACTTAGAGACCACTGACCTAACTGGGATTCTCTTGAGGTAGGATAGAAGAAATAAAAGAAGAATAAGGAAATAAGAATTTATTGACTTTTTTAGTTGTAGATGGACACAATACCTTTATTTTTATTTATTTATTTTATGTGGTGCTGAGGATCAAACCAGTGCCTCACACATGCTAGGCAAGTGCTCTACCACTGAGACACAACTCCAGCCCTCTTTTTTTTTTGAACTGGGATTTGAACCCAGGGCCTTGGGTATGTTAGGCAGTCACTCCACCATTGAACTATAACCCCAGCTGAGAGAGAAGATTTTAATTCAGAATTCCTTATACTTTTCCAGGCCTGTCACTCCCTAAATTAGTTTCTCTTCCTGGCCTGTTACTCCCAAATTCCTGGGAAATCTGCAAATCTACCTGTGCACTGTAAATTTGCCCCCCCCCCCCCATGAACAGATTAAGTAAAGAGAGAGATGATATGTTGAGAAACCTATAATTTAGGGAATTTTTTAGTGCTATCTATTGATCAGAGAGTCAAGATGAAATCAGCCTAAGGATCCTAACCAGGCCACCAGACACTCCCCTGAGATGGCCAGACTGCTGTTATTCCTACATACCTTCCCACACCCACCTCTCACCAAGTTTCCTTTAAAAGAACTGGGAACCCCAAAATGTGTCTCTCACTTGAGATGGCCTGCATTCTCCCTTGAATAGATACTCGTTGCTTTATTTTTCAAAGATGCCCCTCTTTTGAGAGCGCTCTCATTCTCCCTTGAATGTGTCACCTACTTCATTAAATAAAACTCTGTCCAGGTCTGACTGGTGTGTGCCAATGACCCTGACCTTTCTGAGACCCCTCTTCTCGCCAGGGACACTCCTACCCTAGGAACCCAGGGCTCTGAAAACCACACTTCCCCTCTCAGGAAGGAAGATCAGCAGTTAGCAATGTCCTGGAATCCAGGTAAACAGGCACCTGTCACTCAGAGACATTCTGTCCTGAAACCAGGTGCGGTGGCTTGGCTATAATGCCAACCACTCTGGAGGCAGAGGTGGGAGGTTCCTAAGTTGAAGACCAGCCTGGGCAACTCAGGGAGACCCTGGTCTCAAAATAAAATTAAGAAGGGCTGAAGTTGTAGCTTAGTGGTGGAGTGCCCCTGGGCTCTGTTCCCAGCCCCTACCCCACCACCCTGAAAAAAATCAACATTCTTCAAGGTCCATGTTAGGAAAGGGAGGGAAGGAAGGAGAAAGAAGGAAGGAAAGAAAGAAAGGAGGGAGAGAGAGAAGGAAAGAAGGAGGAAGGGAGAGGGAGAAAGGGAGGTCAGGGGAGGAGGGAGCTACTCTGGCTGGAATCACAAGTCCCAATTCACTCTTCCACTTGGGCATCTTCGCCTGCCAAGGGCCTCCCCACCCTCCTGTGCGGGGTTGCAGGAGTTGCTGGGGGGAAGGTAGCGCTGAGGAAAGTGGGGTGGGGTAGCCCTGAGTCTGAATCTGCAGGACTCCAGGGGTTCACAGGGCCAAGGGAGGACTGCGTTCCTGAGGTCAGCGGGGAGCGCGGCGGGACCGCGCCCCAGCACGGAGAACTGGCGCCCCCTGGTGGCCCTGACTCGCCATGCTGGGAACCCCAGCTCCCTCCAACTTACTGAATGTTTTAAGAAAGCCTGGTTTTGATTCTGAGTATATTGGTGTGGTTGTTTGCATACAGGTGTGTAAGAAAGACCTGGGCTCCTGTTTGAGCTCATCTGTGTGACCCCAGGCCAATTGACTTCCCTGAGTCTCATTCCTCAGCATTACAATGAGACAACCAGGCCTACTTTTAGGGTTGGTGCTAGAGGTAAGGGAGACCAAATAATCAGCAGGAAGGCCTTTCACTAGGATGGCCGTCAGGATTGATGTCCATGCCTCTAGACATCTGAAGCACCTGGAAAACGTCACCATGCATAGGCCTGGAGGGAGGGTGGAGGAAGTGGGCAGGCACTTTTGTGTCCCTTGCCAACAAATGGATGAGCAGTGGCTGTGTTCTGGTGTGAGCTTGTGTGAGTGTATGTACAGCATGTTTGTGTGTCCACAAGCACACACACAGTAGAAACCACAGGACCTCCACAAAGTGCTTAGTACACATCCAAAAGGGGAGGAGCCAGCTAGACATGGCAACCCACAACCATAATCCCAACAACTCAGGAGGCTGAGACAGGAGGATCACAAATTCAAGGACAGCCTCAGCAACTTAATGAGACCCTCAGCAACTCAGGGAGACCATGTCTCAAAATAAATAGATAGAAAGGATTGGGGGTGTAGTTCGGTGGTAAAATGCACCTGGGTTCAACCCTCAATAGAAAAAATGATGGGGTTGGGGGAGAGGACAGGAAGCTATGGCAACAGGGAATCCATTATTGTCCCTTGTTGCTTATCCTGTGTGAGTCCCTGGATTCAATCTCCAGTACCACAGGGAGGAAGGCATGGAGGGAGGGAAGAGAGAGAAAGATATCACCCTACAGAGCTAGACCCTGAAAAAGCATAGGAGCTTATTAACTCTCATCACAATTACTTATTGTTGACCTACTATGTGCTATCCGGGGTTAACAAAACTAAACAAGTACCTATCACAAGACTTTCAAATAGAGATAAATGCTAAACAACAGAGCTGGTTTTGACCCAGTGAGGTGGGGTCTAGTCTAGACTGGTGGTCTGGGGACTGATCATTGTTCTCCCTAAAGCCACCAGGACAGCCAGGTCCAGGAGGAGCAAGGATTTCTCTACTCAGATGGCCTGCCAGAGGCACGTCACCATCCAGCTCATTGGACTATGTTGGATCTGTATGGCCCAGATGAAGGCAGGACAAGGGGAGACCTGAGCTCTCTGTGGTCACCCCGGCCCACCATGGGGACTTCATTCAACTCAGATGCACTTCTCTTGAAAGCTGTTAACCTCTGAGTGTGTTCCCAGCTTTCCCTTGTCACCTTTAGGCAGGGATGTAGTTTGGTGATGGAGAAATGGAACACAGGATCTGTCCTAGTAGAGCCCTTGTGAGACCTTTCGTTCTTTCATTATCTGGAGGAATTTAAATATTTGCCCAGATGAACATCAGGATCAGAAGACGTGGTCCATATGTGACTGTGCTCCCCACTCAACACTAAATTACAGACCTCTGCCTTATGGATACCTATCCTCACAGCCTTGAGAAGCACCCTGAGCTCATGGAACTTCCTACTTATATCACATACTGAACATCTATTATGTGCTAGGCAGGGTTAGCAAAATTAGTGTTAGGGAAGGATGGGCACTGAGGTCAGAGCACCTGACTCCCTTCATGACTCCCTTCTCCCCTAGGACTCCTTTTCTTCCTACCCAACCGCACTCCATTCTTCCACTTAGAGGCATGGAAGGCCTACTTGTGACCTGCTTCTGTTTCCACCCAATACAAACCATCAAGGCTCCCTCTCCCTAGCGCTGCCATTCAAGATGAAGGCAAAATGGTTGCTGCTTCAATGTTTCTGCTTTGTTTCCCCCCACTTTTTTTTTTCTTATTGGTGCATTATAGTTGTACATACTATATGTTTCTGCTTTCTTGCTAGCTTGAAAAATAGCAGTGCAGCATGTAATATTACAACTTTTCTAGAAAGGTCCAATATAGCTGTCCTTCCTGGGAGGGGTCTGGGGTAGAAACCAGTCACCACAAAAACATCACTTCTATGGAGACATTCTGAAATCGAACAACTGATTGATTCCAAAGGCTCTAGTGACCTGACGGCACCAGATCTCTTTTTTGACTCTTTCCTGGCACTACAAGAAGGAGAGAAACAAAGGAAGAGCAAATCCTGGACAAGGGCTCTTCCAAATTAAAAAGATTTTTTTCAATTCCTTTTGGACACTTTAGATTTTAGTAAAGGTAGATACAAAACAAGACAAACAAACAAATAAACAAACAAAAAAGTTAAACAATTACAAACTCCAGGAAAAATAAAAGGCAACTAAATATAATGAACTCTGTCTCATCCATGAACTACACTCACATGTTTTCCTGAAAAAGTGAATAACAGTTTAGCAAAAAGCTGGGACATAACTATCACAACAGAATGGAGAAAATAGCAGTGGGGACATGGAAGTAGTATTAGTATTGAATCTTCATCTTACAGGATAGGAGGTCAAAGGTTAACATCTAAGTTTGAGAAATATGGAAATAATACAGAAGTAGTTAGTTTAAAAAATTTAAGGAGAGGAATTGGGAGTAAGAAATTAGGGGTCATTGCAGTTTTTACCATCAACCATGTGATCTGCATTTTACTTATAAAATCAACCCTTATGCACTACCTTAATTTTTTAAAATAATGATTTAGAATTTTTAAAAAGCAAGCTAAATGGGAGGAAATGTAGAAAAGCATCTCTTTTAAAGCAGAGTGAAAAGACCAACAAATGGGAAATAGAGGATAAAAATAAAATGACACAAGGACAAATTCAGATGTCTGAATCAAGGAAAGAAGCCAAGAAGATAGCAGGGAGGAGACATGAGAAAGCAGCCAAAGGCCTTTTCCAGAGGCAAAGACAGATTATTAGAGAAAAGATCCAAGAGGGCAAGAATATGAGCAGGGAAGTCAGGACAAGGAAACGCTGTGAGTAGCTTAGTGCCTCGCTGAGGCTGAGGCTGGCTTTAAACTTGTGATCCTCCTACCTCAGCCTCCTGTGCTGCTAGGATTACAGATGTACATCACCGCACCCAGCTCCATACTAGGATCTTATTTCTTGCATAAATTCTTTTTTTTAAAAAAATATTTACTTCTTAGGTGTAGATGGACACAACACAATGCCTTTATTTTTATGTGGTGCTGAGGATCAAACTCTGGTCCCGCCCGTACAAGGGGAGCGCTCTACCGCTGAGCCACAATCTCAGCCCCTGCATAAATTCTTTAATGTTGAGCCAGGCACAGTGGCATGCGCCTGTGATTCCAGGGACTCAGGAGGCTGAGACAGGAGGATTGCAGGTTCAAGGTCAGCCTAAGCAACTTAGCAAGATCTTGTCTCAAAGTAAAAAATAAAAAAGGATGGGGATGTGGCTTAGTGCTTAAGAACCCCCTGGGTTCAATCCCCAGCACCAAAAAAAAAAAAAAAAAAAAGCAATGTTTTTCACCTTTTGGAGGAAAGTTAAGTTGAATCTGGAGTTCTATTACCACCCAAAGTGAACACCGAATAAAGACATGTTCTGAAACTCCATGAGTCAGAAAATTTGCTACTCATGCCCTGCACATGAAGAAATTACTCAAGATGTCTTGCTGCCCAGCACCATGGCACATGCCTATGATCCCAACGACTCAGGAGGCTGAGGCAAGAGAATCACAAGTTCAGGGTCAGTCTCTGCAACTTAGCAAGATCCTGTCTCACAATAAAATAAAATAAAAAAGAATGGGGATATAACTCAGTGATAGTGCCCCTGGGTTCAATCCCCAGCACCACACACACACACACACACACACACACACACACACACACAAAGTCTTGCTAAAACAAATTAGTTCTAAAAAGAAAAGTGAGATTAAAATTTAAAAAGAAGGAAGAAGAAGAAGAAGGAAGCTGAGCCCAAGAAGAAATAGGAACATGGGGGAAAAGGGCTGAAACTGACAGAGGAGAAGGAGTCTACCGAGAAGGGGCCAAGGAGTTCCCCAGAGAGAAGGGGGAGCTTGGGCTGGGATTGTGGCTCAGCAGTGGAGCGCTTGACTAGCATGGTCGGGACCCTGGTTCGATCCTCAGTACCACATAAAAATAAAGGCCTTGTGTTGTGTCCATCTACACCTAAAAAATAAATATTAAAAAAAAAATCCCTTTAAAAAAAAAAAAGGTGAGCTTGATGAGGGAGCAGCAGAGTTCTTGGTATATGTGATGGAAAAGAAGTGCATGTGCCAGTCAGAGACACTGACAGAGGTTCAAGGAGAATGCAGACCATTTCAAGACTGAGAGATGCATTTAGGGTGTTTTAAAGGAAATGCGGTGAGGGGTGGGTATGGGGAGGTAGGCAGGAATAATATCAGGTCTGCTGATCTCAGGATAGTTTCTGGCAATCTCCAGATGTTCTCAGGCTGACACATCTTCTAATCAATGGATAGTGCTGGAAAGTTCCTTAAATCATAGGTTTCTGAAAATATTATCTCCCTCTTTACTTAATCCATTTATTGGAGGGGAGTTAACTAATAGTGCACAGGCAGATTTACAGATTTCCTAGGAATTTGGGAGTAACAGGCTTGGAAGAGAGATTGGGGTTTAGGGAGTAGCAAACCTGGAAAGGCATGTGGAACTTCTGGATTCAAACTATTTTCTTGTCCTTTCTTTATGTCTCCTTTCTTATGTCTCTATTTCTTATTTCTTCTATCCTACCTCAATACTAGTTTGGATGGTGAACTTGGGACATTCCTCCTTAACCCACAGATGCTTAATAATCTAAAATCAATTTTTTCTTAAAAGCTCCAGTCCCACTACTTGATTTTACTGCAAATAATATTTATATAATATCATATAAATATTGTAGATTATAAAATAAAGTCACATATATTCTTAATATCTTAGAATCAATCTGTATACAAAACAGGTAACAAAACCAATAGAATAGAACATCAATATTATAAATCTTAACAGAGTAAAGAGGAAAATTACTGCTGATATTTCTCTAAATTCTTTTAGCTGCAGTTAGTACAGTTTATCAAAAACCAGGCCTTGTTGATTAGACTTTAGGGGTCTATGAAATGCAAACTGGGGAAGTGCCCCAGCCAGGTTAAGTGGCCCAGGGCAAAAGAGGAGCTGTCTCCAGCTGCTCCTTAGAGCTGATTGACTTTATCTCTTAAAATTAACCACAGTGGGAATATCCATACCTCAGATACTAGCAAATGCTATACATCAGGTTTCTTTTCCTCCCAGAGAGCCGGTTGTTAAATATTTACCAGCATACCCTTGGGAAAGTCCAACTCCTCTTGGTCAGAAGAATCATAAAAGGATGAAGGAGATAAAATCAGGTAAAAACCCTTAGGGCTAGATAAGTTCTAGGGAAGACAGTAACATCTCTGGAAGCTGAAATCCTCTTACCTGCAAGACAGGTACCAGCCCTTGGGCTGTAGTTTGCTGACCTCTGACCTAAGACAAATTCCACCACAGCAGAAAATCATTCAATGACCACAGCCAGGGGCCGCTGTACAGCTAGATGTTTGAGACAGAGATCCCTTTCCTGGCTCCCTTTGGCCTTCAAGTGACTTGCAGGGGATCCAGAAGTTCCCGTGTCCCAATTGAGGGGACACAGAGGTGCTATATCAGATAGAATTAGGTTTGGCTTTAGAGTAGCCTAAAAATACACAATTTAACAGGAGCTCAGAACACACAGATTTGTTCCCTCGTGTGAAAGCATGAAGAATGGCCTTCCAGGGCTGGTCAGAAGGCAGACCCGTGTCTCTGGCCACCCCTCTTGCATATGCATAGTGTTTGTAATATCCCAGAAGCACAGAGTTCCCGTGGGCCCATGATGTACAGGTTTTCAGCAAGACCTTGTAGTTGCTTTGAATTTTCCAAAAGAGTCTATGAAAAGCAGCCACAGGAGGGAGTTCAACTCCAAACAGACTGAGTACTCAACAGGAAGAACCAAAAGCAAGCCAAGCTTCCCCACTGCATAATAGGGCGGGGCTGCTCAGGAGGATCCTAATCTTCCCAGATCTGAATGGGGGGTGCACACTTGCAAGCCTGGTAGCCTTACATCGCAAGCATGAGCTGTCTGAAATACACTTCTCTCTGTTTCCTCTCCCTCCATCCGTCCCCCAGTCTTATAACCCTTGGTTTCCTGGCTGACTTCTCAACTGTCCACACTCAGTTCAGGCTCCACCTTCCCCAGAAAGACTTCCTGACACCCCTACCCTCACTGCTCAGTGCCACCTGCACATAATCAGCTTCACAGGAACACTTTGAGTGACCGCAGGCATTACACTGGCTATAAGAGCCACAGGACTGGATTTGAGGCCACCATGCTGCTTACCCTTGAGCCTGTCACTACATATAATACCACACCCACCTACCTTATAGGATAATTTTAAATTTAGTTTGGTTTGTTGTTTTGGTTTGGTTTGGTTTTTGGTACCAGGGATTGAATCCAGGGGCACTTAACCACTGAGTCACAACCCCAGGCTTTTAATTTTTTTATTTTGAGACAGGATCTTGCCAAGTTGCACAGGGTGGCTTTACAGTCATTCTTTTAATTACTTTTTTGGGGGGTGGTGGGAGGTGCTAGGATTGAACTCAGGACCTTCTACCACTGAGCTGTATCCCAGTGCTTCACTAAGTTGCTGGGGCTAGCTTTGAACTTGTGACCCTAATGCCTCAGCCTCCTGAGTTGCTGGGATTATGGGAGTTCTCCATCATGCCCGGCTATATATTCATTCTTTTGAACAGCTGCTTGGTGTCCCCCATATGGGTGTATCCTAATTGATCTAGCCAATCTATTAGATGCACCCATAGTAGACGCATTTGGGTATTTTTTTTTATTGGATACAAGTAAGCTTATTTTGTTCCATTTTTATTTAGTTATAACTTTTTAATTCGTAAAGCAATCCACCATTATAATAATCTTAAATAATCAATCAAATCATCCTGGGCACTATTACTATTGGAATATTTTTAAAGTAAATTTATTTATTTATTTATTTATTTATTTATTTATTTATTTTGGTACAGGGGATTGAATCCAGGGGTACTTAATCACTGAGCCACATCCTTAGCCCTTTTTATTTTTTATTTTAAGACAGTCTTACTAAATTGCTTAGGGCCTTGCCAAGTTGCTGAGGCTGGCTTTGAACTCACAGTCCTTCTGCCTCAGCCTCCTGAGCCACTGGGATTATAGGTGTTCACCACCACACCTGGATTATTCATTTTTATTTATTTATTTATTTATTTAGCTGGGCTAGGGATTGAACCCAGGGCCTTGTGATGCCAGACAAGTGCTCTATGTTTTTTCAGCCAACAAGAAATTGTTTATATTTGTCATGTGCAGTTTTTTAAAAATATATACAAGGTGGAATGGCTAAATCAAGCAGATTAACATATGCATTACCTCACGTATTCATTATTTTCTGTGGTGTGTATACCTAAAATCTACTGTCTCAGTAATTTTCAAGAAAACACTACATTGTTATTACCAATGGTTACCATGTTATAAAAGGTCTCTTGAACTTATTCCTCCTATTTATTATTATTATTATTATTATTATTATTATTATTATTATTATTATTATTATTATTTTGCAGTACTAGGGATTTAACCCAGGGAGCTTCAACCACTTAGCCAAGTCCCCAGCCCTTTTTATTTTTTATTCCAAGACAGGGTCTCACTAAGCTGCTCAGGCTGGACTCAAACATGATTCTCCTGCCTCAGGCTCCCAAATTGATAGGATTACAGGCCTGTGCCACAGTGTCCAGCTTATGCTTCCTATTTGACTGAAAATTTGTATCCTTTGGTTAACACATCCCAAACCCTGCTTCCCAAGCTGCTGGTAACCACCATTCTACTTCTATGAATTCAACATTTTTAAATTCTAAGTATAAGTGAAATTGTGCAGTGTCCATCTTTTTCACTTAATGTCTTCCAGCTTCATTTGTGTTATTGCAAATAATAGGATTTCCTTCTTTCTAAAGGATGAATAATATTCCATTGTGTATATATACCACATTTTTTGATCCATTCACCCATTGATAGACATAGGCTGATTCCTTATCTTGGGTCTTTTGACAAGGCTACAATGAACATGGCAATGCAGCTGTCTCTTCAAGACAATGATTGCATTTCCCTTGGGTAGATCTGCAATAGTGGGATTGCTGGATCATAGGACAGTGTGCTGGGGCTCCTTTTTCTCCACATCCTCTTCAGAATTTGCCATCTTTTGTCCTTTGGGTTTGAGCCCTTCTAACATGTGTGAGATGATATCTCATTGTGATTTTAACTTGCATTTCTCTGATGATTAGTGATATGGAGCCATTTTTCATACCCTTATTGGTGATGTGGCTCAGTGATTAAGTTACTCCTGGGTTCATCCCCAGTAGTAAATAAATAAATAATTTTTAAAAAATGTCTATCCAGATCCTTTGTCTGTTCATTTTCTTATTATTAAGTTGCTTGAGTTCCTTACATATCTCGGATATTCATCCTTCTCTAATGTGTGGTTTACAAATATTTCCTCCTATTCTATAGATCATCTCTTTATTCTGTTGATTATTTCACTGACTGACTGATGTGATCCCATTTGCCTATTTTTGCTTTTGTTGATTATGCTTTTGAATACATATAAAAAATTATCGCCCAAACCCATGTTATAAGGCTTTTTTCTTATGTTTTCTTTTAGTAATTTTATAGTTTGGGGTCTTACTTTTATACCTTAATCCATTTTGAGTTGATTTTTTTTTCACATGTTGTGAAATAAGGGTCTAATTTGCTTCTATTTGTGGATATCCAGTTATCCCAGTAAATTTTACTGAAGACACTCCTTTTTTTATTGAGTGTTTCCCAAAGCTGTCAGCCTTTGTCAAAAATTAATTGACCATAAATGTGTGGATTTGTTTCTGGCTTCTCAATTCTGTTCCACTGGTCTGTATGTCTGTTTGTTTGTTTCTACTGGGGATTGAACCCAGAGGCACTTTACCATGAGCCACATCCCAAGCCCTTTTTTATTTTTATTAATTTAAATTTTGAAACAGGATCTCACTAAGTTGCTGAGGCTGGACTTGAACTTGTGATCCTCCTGCCTCAGCCTCCTAAATTGCTTGGATTACTGGTGTGCACCACCATCCCAGTGCTTGTGTGTCTGTTTTAATGCCAATACCATGATGTTTTGATTACTTGATCTTTGTAGTATATTTTGAAGTCAGGTAATGTGATGCCTTCAGCTTTTTTTTTTTTTTTAATTCATATTGCTTTGGCTTTGGGGGTCTATTGTGGTTCTTGTGAATTTTACTATTGTTTTTTCTATTCCTGTGAAATTTTTCTTTGGCATTTTTGTAGGGATTGCACTGAATGAATCTCTAGATCACCTTGGACATCTTAACAATGTTAATTCTTCCAACCCATGAATGCAGGCTATCTTTCCATGAATTCATGTCCTCGATTTCTTTCATAAATATTTTATAGTTTTCTGTAGCACAGGTCTTTCACGTTCTTAGTTATTTTTTTTCCTTAAGTATTTTATTTTATTGTTTTTTTGTAACTACTGTAAATATGACATTTTCTCGATTCTTTTTGGGTAGTTCATTGTTAATGTATAGAAACAATTGATTTTATATGTTGATTTTATATCCTGCAATTTTAAAGAATTTATTTGAGAGTATTTTTGTTAGGATCTTTCTTTCTTTCTTTCTTTTTCAAATGTTTTACAGTTATGGATGGACAGCATGCCTTTTTTGTTTGTTTGTTTTGTTCAGTTTTTTATGCAGTGCTGAGGTTCGAACCAGTGCTTCACATATGCTAGGCAAGCACTCTGCCACTGAGCTACAGCCTCAGCCCTAGGATTTTCTATATATAAGATATTTGGGTTTTGCATTTTCAAAATGCAAATCAGGTCATGTTCCAGACCTGCTTAAAGTGTGCATGACATCTTCTGCCTCTAGGATCAAAGTGAAAGTCCTTGACATGACCTGACCTACAGTCCTGCAGCTTCCTAGCATTTGCTTGCCTCCCCTCTGGCTGTCCATCACCCTCTGCTGTTATCTCCACTCCCTCCTGTGACTAGTCATTAACACAAGCCTTCCTCCTAGAATGTCTTCTCCATCCCTCACTCTTACCCTGATTAACTCTCCTCTCCCTTCAGACTTCAACTTGGCAGTTCAGGATTTACTCACCAATGTATCCTTGGACCTCACAGAGGTGGCTGTTATCTGTCTGTGCCTTCTTCACCCTTGGAAAGGGGATGAGACTGTCAGGATTCCACTTGGAACACACCCGCTGGCACTGAATGCACTGTTAGAGGCGCTATTACCTCCCTCAGCTCCAACAGACTGCAAGATGTCAAACCCGTCCTCTAAAACTCCTCGCCAAACTGGCTCAGAGCACATGATCTGGACACTAAGATGCAATTACAAGTCACCCTTCTCCTGTGGGTTCTCTCCTCTTCTTCCAGAAGATCTTTGCTGGCACCCACTAGAGGGGAAGATGCCAACAAGGAAGTGTCACAGCCAGAGTTTATCCTGTCACTCCCAGGGGCCCATTGCCAAGTCCCTGAGCGGTTAGAAGTGCTCCTTTGGACTGTCACCTGACCTCCACGTTACCTTTGGGTGATTAGTCCTACTCTCATGGTTTCTCTAAAATGATATGAAACTTTCGGTGAAAGCCACATCCTTCCCCAGATGCCAGAAAACCTCTACCCACATCCTCTTCCTTGACCACCATCTCCTGTCCTCTATTTTTGGTGGCAAAATGAATCAAAGTAGCTCACATAAAAAGCAAGAGAGACAGAGATAGAAAAGATAGACAGGGACACCAGGCACCTTATACATATCCAGGATTCAACTGTATCTTTTCACCTATGTCCACCTCCCTGGTCTGAGTAATCTTCTTCTTTTAACCCATTCTTTTGCAATACAACCTGGCTAATTTTCCTGCTTTCAAGGTTTTGTTTGTTTGCTTGCTTGTTTGTGGTACCAGGGATTGAAACCAGGAGCATTTAACCATTGAGCCACATCCCAGCCTTTTTTATATTTTATTTAGAGACAGGGTCTCGCTAAGTTGCTAAGGCTGGTTTTGAACTCATGATCCTCCTGCCGCAGTCTCTGGTATCACTGGGACTACAGGCCACTGTGTCTGGCCTGCTTTCAGTTTTATGCCCTGGAACTTCCTCCATGTCTAGTTTGCCAGATAAACTACAGGACCTGCAGGCATATGTGCTTTCCAGATAAAACAAGGAATCATAATTTGAGTTTAAATATGTCACATCTATTGGATGGGATATACTTATACTAAAATATGATTTGCGATTCATATGTAACTGGACCCAATGAAGTCTGACTTGCTAATTCTGATAATTCTTTCTGGTAGATGCCAGAATCATCCTTTTAAAATGTAAGTCAGTTCAAGTCACCCCTCTGTTCAAAATCCACCAATAGCTTCCCATCCTGAGTGCAGTCCTCACAAAGCTAGATCTGCCTTTCTTGGGACTTCTGCATCTCACCTCCTATCCCTGTCTCCCTCATCCACTCTGTCCTACCATGCTGGCTTCCTCCTCGTTCCTGGCACTTCTCCCAGATATTTGATGACTACCTTCTTCGGCTTTGGGGTTTTGCTCCGATGACATCACTTTCTCAGGAAGGCCATTTCTAGTAAGTACCCTTTCAAAGACTGCAGCCACCCTACTCTCTACCCGCTCTCTGCTTTTTCTCTGTCATTCAGCATGTTACTTCTGACATGCTACATCATGTGTGTTTATGGGTTTGCCCTGTCTCCCCACTCGTGTATATAGTCCACAAGGATGGGTCCTGTGTTTTGTTCAGGCTGACTTTCCAGTGCCAGACCCTGCCTGGCCCATAGTACTCATTCAGTAAATATTTGTTGAAACAGTGATGAAACCCAAGGGCAGGAAGTGCAGCCAGGAACGTCCAGAACAAGAGAGTTTTGTTTGGTTTGTCCCCTGCAGGCTTGCTCTAATCTTTTCCCACTTACTCATCTTGCTCAAGGCCCCATTTGGACACTGTCCCAGGTCTTAGGAGGACTTTTCATGGTGCTATCAAGACAGGGATAATCTCATTGGCTCAACTCCTCCTTTCTCCTCTCCCCTCCCTTCCCTCCCTCCGTCCTTATCTTTCTTTCTACTAGCATTTAAATTTTTTAAAATAAATGCATAATATTTCTAGAAATATGCTTTAGTTTCTTTTGCCAAGACTTGGGAGTAGTGATTTGGGGGCTCTGACAGTTGACAACAAATGCCACTAAACCACTCTCTTGTGTCTCTTCCTAAGCTTGAGTTCCCTGCAGAGAATGACCAACTCTCCCATTTGTATTAGTCAGAGGAGAATTGGCTTTGCTTTGGAAGCAAACAGCCCTCAAATTTCAGTCCCTTAAAACAGCACTTTAACTTCCTGCTCATACTACATTTCCAGAATGAACTGGCAGGGGCTTGGCAGTTCAGTATCTCAGAGACCCAGACTGGAGGAGTCTCTGCATAGTCTGGTCACCCCTCTTAGAAGCAGGGAAAGAGAGACATGGAGGGATACCTGCTGGTTCTCGGGAGCATCAGCCCAGAAGCAAAGGCCATCTGCTTGTCCAGAATCAGTTAAGCTATTCCACATAACTCCACAGAAGTCACTGTCTCTTCCCAGGCACCACCTTGAGAAGGGCCGGAAGGCACAGGTAGGCAGGGATCTGTTCATACAAGTGCTTCATCCACCTGTCATCCCACCTCCCAGATGGTGGTAGGGAATCAGGAGGATTTCCTGGCCGGCCTCCTCCTCATTCCCTGATCTCACACCTGCTATGGAAAATCATACTCCCTTTCATTTATCCAGCACCGACACTTTTCAAAGAACTGTTCTTCCCATTTGGACTTCGCAAGAAGTAAGTAGAGATCATTCCCTTTTGGAAGGAGAAGTTAGAGACTTGAAAAGTTTACGAGAATTACCTAAGGTCACAAGAGTTTGTAAGAGGCATCAGAATCTCCACTCACCTCTCCTGGTCCAGAGCTCACTCACATAGCCTGCTGCCTCTGAAGGACTGAGCAGCAGGGAGGGAAGAACACAGGGCACCCCACAGGTCTCCCCAGTTGCATCACAATGTAGAAAACTATGGCTTGTCCCCCCAACCCATTCTCACATACAGATTGAGCTACAGATTTTAGAAAAAGTTAACTCCATTCAAGAAACAGAAATCATGTTATCCTGGAGATCTCCCTGATTGTGAGAGCCAAAGGGTAGGATGTTCAAAGCAGAAAGTTTAGGATAACTTGCCATTCAGTCAAGTACCAGTGTCATTCCCAACAAATGCCAATTACCTTATCTGTAAAATGGTCATGATAGCCCCTACTTCATAGAATATTTTGGGGGGGATACCAGGGGTTGAACACAGGGGCACTCAACCACTGAACTACATTCCCAGCCCTATTTTATATTTTAGAGACAGGGTCTCACTGAGTTGCTTAGTGCTTCGATGTTGCTGAGGCTGGCTTTGAACTTGAAATCTTCCTGTCTCAACCTCCCAGGCCACTGTGATTATAGGCATGTGCCACCATGCCAGGCTTACTTCATGGAAATTTTTTTGTAGACATAGTGGACAGCAAGCTTATAGAAGGCCCAGCACATAATAGCATAAGATGGCTGTTAAGAGCTGTTGGGTGGGCTGGGAAGAAGCCAACAGAAGGTTCAGGAGGATGTGCCAAAGAAGTTGGAGGGCATTTGGGCATGGTGGCATATGCCTGTCATCCTATTGACTCAGTAGGCTAAAGCAAGAGGATCACAAGTTCAAGGCCAGCCTCAGCAACTTAGTGAGACTCTATCTCAAAATTAAAAATGCAAAAGTCTGGAGATGTGGCTCAATGGTGGAGCATCCCTGGGTTCAATTTCCAGTACTGGACAAGGGGTGGGGAGAGAGAGACCCATTTCTTATTTACCCAGTGTCCCCTGTGAATCTAAATGATTCATCCAGCTGCCCTTCATGTGGTGATTTAAGGATGGAGGCTACTTAAGTCTTATGTCACCTCCATCTGAACATGGTCTTCCTTTGTGTTGGAGAATCACTCATGGGCTCATAAATGCTTGAGTCCAGAATAAACATTTATCATCTCCTAGTACTAGACAGAACTGGCCATGAAACCGTGTCTTAAAGCAAGGCAGTGTGGGGAGGGCTGGGAACTAGTCACCCAAGTGTTCAGAAGGAAGAGAACTGTGAGTTCCAGTGATACATATTTCCAACTCTAGATTTGCATAACTTTTTATTAATTACACATTCCATAATTTATGGTCAGACATTTAGATTGTTTTTAATATTTCAGAATTATAAATATAACTTAAGCTTCCCAGATTCACAGTGATTGCATTTGGGATCACAATTGATTTTTTGTTTGTTTTTGTTTTTGCAGTACTGGGGATTGAACTCAAGGGTGCTTTACCACTGAGCTGCATCCCCAGCTCTTTTGTATTTTGAAACAGGGTCTTGCTAAATCAGAGAGGCTAACCTCAAACTTGTCAAGGCTAGCCTCAAACTTGCAATCTTCCTGCCTCAACCTCCCAGGTAGCTGGGATTATAGGCATACACCACCATGCCCATCTCACACTGGCTTTGATAGTGGGATATTATCAAATCTGTGCTACCATCTACTTGTGTGATATGTCAGCTATCATCCCCAATCCCCACCCCATCAGTCCCAACTATTTCCTCAGACTGACGATGACCATCCAGTTTCTGCTCATTCAGAATTTTGCACGGAGTTCTTGCTTGTGTAAGGCACTGTGCCTGACATCCTTCTGGAGACAGAGCAGGACATGGGACAGACAAGGTCCCTTCCCTTACATACTCCGTTCATGCTGTTATCCTCTGCTGATTCCACCTCTCATGGAATGTGGTTGAGAATTCTGTGCCTTGATGGTCCTCTGGTGTATGGCAGAGCGGAGAAATAGGACAATGCTCCCCTGCTTGCTCTGCATGGCACGCGGCCACGTAGGGATTCTGCTCCTTCAGCTTCTCATAAAGGCTTAAAACCAATGGAGGCAGCCAGTCCTAGTGCAGTGGAGACTCACACTCTCTCATTCCCCAGGGTCCTGGAGGTGGAGGGAGAGATCCTCTCTGCCCCTTACTTCTTATTGTGGGCTCTCTGGCCGGATTGTGGAACTCAATTAATATAAGAGCTGATGAGCAACAGAAAAGCATCATCGTTATATCAACATACATGTACCCGGAGATTTTCACAAGAGAGCCAAGTCCAAAGAAATGACCAAAGCATGATGCTTTTATATGTTTTTGACAAAACAATAAATTCATGAAGAAATGATAGGACAAATGGATGTTTGGACTGGGATGGCAAATTCTAGGAAATTTACTGAATTTTTAGTAACACTGAGGCATGGGGTGGGGCAGAAGCCAGGGGGAGATCAGGGTTACCTCTAAGATTTTTCACTCAGGTTCATCACAGGCCAGGTTATCAGTCTCTGATTTCAAGGCCCCTTTTCAGCCTTGGTATGTGAAGGACATCCATTTGAGAAGAATCTTTATGGCTTGTTGTATACAGGAAGAGAAGCCAGCCGTCCCAAGTTTTCAACCCAAACTCCTAAGCTGTCATGCACATCAATGCCTTCTTGTGGAGTTGGGTATCCCTAATGCCACTCTCTAGAAGCACTGTAGGCCCAGGGCCAGGCCATCTAGAACTCTCTGAGACATCTCTAATGCTCAGTGTCACTAAAAAGAGTGCCTTCATTATATAAATATGTAAAAGAAAAAAATAAATAATCGTGATGGGCAATAATCACATTTTCCCTTGTTTTAATTTGTACTTCTGTGATGACCACAGGCTTTCATCTTTTGCAATACTTGTTTATAACAATGTTTCCACTTGAGTGATTTGTGAGCAGATGTTAATTTATGTATTCAAACTTTAATTTCTTAAACCAATTTTTGTAGGTTCTTTATATGACAAAGATGTTGGTCTTCTTCTATCTGTGGTATTTGCCTCTTTGAGCTTCTACCCCACTGCTCCCTTTCTGGTCTGTTTGTCTTTTTATTTTGGTTGTTGTGTTTTCATTGCTTTTGTTGTAGTGCAGTTTAAAATTTTTATTTACTCAAATTCATCTGTCTTCCTTATTTTCACATCAAAGCTTACAAATGTATTTTCTGTCCAGGAATTTGACCAATATTGGATTCTCTTTTCTTCCAGTTTGTCTTCTAGGATTTTATTTTAGTTTATATTTACATCTTTCATCCAATGAATTATGCCTTTTCTTTTTCCAAAATAAAATAAAATAAAAAGTAGAAAACTTTCTACAATTCCTTAAGCCAAATAAATAGGAGAAAGTGAAGATTAACCAAAAGCATCCCAGGGTATGTGACGCCTGGGGATAGACTTGGAAATAGGAGATTTTTTGAGTTCCCTTCACCCCCAGTGTTTCTGATGAGTAAATGGCTCATCTGGTTGACCCCTTTTCCACCAGATCTCTTTCAGGGGACACAGAATGAACCCTGATTGTTAAAAGGCTTCCTACTTATTTATTCATTCATTTATGTATTAGTGTAATAGGGTTGGTGTTTGGTAGAGAAGATGGAGAGGGATTGCATTTTCAAAATTGAGACTCAAATTCTTAAGGTAGGAGCCCCAGCACATAGATAAGTGAGGGGTGGGAGAGTCGGAGTCCCTCTCTGCACAGAGTGTCTAACAGCTGAGTCTTCCACCATCCATGAGGTGACCACCCTAATTAAGTGGACGGGACCTGGAACAGGCTGCCCTGAGATGGAGAAGCCTCAGGAATACTTTCCACCTTGGAACTTGGTGAACAGTGCCCTGTTGTCCCTTCATCTTCCCATAAGAGGAGAGCCAGAATTGTCCCCACTTGCTACAATCTCCCCACCCCCTCACATACCCCAGGACAACTCCCCTCATCCACAGTAAGGAAACAGAAACAGCCGGCATCTGTCCTCTCCTGTCTTCTCCTCCCCCACCCCAAGTTGTCCCATAATGACAGGTGGACAGAAGAGGGACTAATAAATACCAACCTAGAAAGCCACCAGTTTCACATTTCTCCTTCATTTACTTTTAATTAGCCATAGCAGAGGAAGCTGTCTGCTCTGAGAGGTAAAGAAACTTACTTTGGGTTTTGAATTCCAAACCCAATCTCCCAAGCATTGGATTCTTGATAATCCTTGGTTTGAAGGATCAGGGCTCACTGTGGCCTTTGTTTCAAGCAAACTGAAGTACACAATGTGGCCATCTCCCTGGCTCCTCTTTGTCTACCTGCTTGCTCTATTCCTCTGGCTTTTTAAATTTCCTTCTTAGAATCTGGTCAAGGACAGTTCAAACACATCTTAGTTTCTGTTTTTAGAAAAAGAATAAGATATTTGTTTCATCAGCAACTTTGGCTGCTCTGAGGCCACAGCTGACCCAGAGATGCATCCAAAACAAACACGAATCCATCTGCCAAAGCTTGTAGAGTTAAGACTGCTTTTATTGAATGTTTTTCCAAAAGGTGCAATAGAGGAAAAGTTATGTCACCCAACTAACCATTTCTCCTAGTCACTCCTCCTGTGAGGGAGAGAAGTCTTCTTCTGTTCCCACTTTTGATTGCTGTCTATTTCCTCCTCTCTCTCCCCCCACCTATGTGTTCTCAGGAGAGCAGCCTGTTCTTGGTTTTTGCCACTCTCCTATCCTTTTTACATTCCCACAGACCTGGCTGGTCTTGACAAGATGGTCCTTTTTTTTTTTTTTTTTGCAGTGGTAGGTATTGAACCCAGTGCCTTATGCATGTTAGGCAAGTCCTCTATCACTGAGCCACATCCTCAGCCTATCTCCTGCTCTTGAAAATTAGAAATCAAAAGGCATGTGTGTGGCCCCTGGGAGTTCTTTCATTTTAATCACTGAGGTCCTTTGGGTTTGCATTAGTTTCTTGTTGCTGCTGTAACAAATGACCATAAATTGAGCATCTTAAAACAATATAAACATGGTATCTCACTACAGTGCAGATGTCCCAAGTGGGTCTCACTTGGGTTGAAATCGAAGTGTTGGTAAGTCTTCCTTTCTGAGAACTCTCAAGGGAATCCGTTTTCTTGCCTTTTCCAGCTTTTAGAGACCCTGCTCTCCTTGCCTCATGGCCTGCTGCTATTTTTTAAGACTATAATTGCATCACTTCAGCCTCTGCTTTCATACTGTCCTGTCTTCTTATCTGAATGGCTCTTCTGCTTCCTTCTTCCACATTTGAGGAAAGTTTTTTATTTTATTGGGCCTGCTCAGTAATCCAGAGCAATCTCCCTGTCTTAAAGTCTATTGATTAGCAACCTTAACGCCGTCAGCACACTGAATTCCCCTCTGCCATGAAACATAACAGATTCACCATTTGGGGGGATTAGGACACAGACGCCTTGGGGGAGCTATTATTTAGTCTACCAGAGGGTTCAAAGGCCAGTGTGATTAGTAGAAGTTCGGAGGGAATGTTCTGCTCTGCTCTTCTTGCAGCCAAAGGTGATACAGGAGAAGGGTCATGCTGGGCCCTAAGCCCAACTCCAGCAGGTAGCTAAGGGGCTAAGGAAAGCCTTTCTCCAAATTTAGCTCTAGGCAATCCTTTTCCAATTTTAGTTCTGCTCCAGCCTTGACTTAACCTCCACATGAGGTGGGTGAAGATGGGTGGTGAGTGGTTTCAGAAGAAACAGAGATGAGCAGTTACTTTTATCTCCAATTCAAAGCTATTGGATGTTCACAGACTCTTTAATCCTGTCTGGAAAGCTCTTGGCTCAGAAGCATTGAGGCATTCAGATTTTGGTGGACTTCTCAGCATTTGAATATCTCTCCCACCACTAGGTTAATGCCAAAATGACATTGAGTCCTCCATTTTCTCCCTGAAGCTCTGATTTATGGATGAAGAAATGCAGATGGACACCTATTTTGACTTGGGACCAATTATAACTACAGATCCCCACAGTTATATGGTGTGGTAAGATAGTCATCAGAGAGGACTGTCATCAACTCCTTATCTCCCTGCTTCTAACTTGAGATATGGTATCTAATTCCCCTCTCCAGGATGGCCTTAGTGACTTGCTTAACCAATGGTATGTGGTGGAAGTGAAGTTCTAGGTTGTATGTGTAGGGAATGAACCCAGAGGCACTCTACCACTGAGCTACATCCTGGGACCTTTTTATTTTGGTATAAGGTGTTGCTAAATTGCCTAAACTGGCCTTGAACTTGTGATCCTCATGTCTTAGCCTCCCAAGTAGCTAGAATTACAGGTGTATGCCATTGCACTCTTGTCCTAGGCCTTTTGGCTGTCATAAACTTTTCAATGGTCCTCTTGAGTGCTTGTTCTGGAATCCATCCATAATTCTGTGAGAACACCAATTGTACATGGAGAGACCAATTATAAGCACGCTGGTTGATAACCAGCCAACAGCAGCACAAACTGTGAGCCATCTGAATGAACCATCTCGAACATCTAGCCCAGTCAAGCCTTCAGCTGACTGCAGTCCTGATAGTTAGATAACTGCCACATCATGCAAGGACCTAAGTGGGAATGATCCAGTTGTGCCCAGCCAGCTCCCACAACTGTAAGCAATAAAAATAAATTTTTGTTTAAAGCCCCTGGGGGTGGGGGTGGGGTTGTGGCTCAGTGATAGAGCACTCGCCTTGAACGTGCAAGGCTCTGGGTTCGATCCTCAACACCACATGAACATAAATAAATAAAATAAAGATGTTGCGTTCAACTACCACTAAAAAAAAAAAAAAAGCCCCTTGGGGAACACTCACACACAAAAACAAAATCTAGGATGTGCACTCAATGCTAAGGAGGCTAACAACAAGTACCAAATATTGATAATCATTGGTTATCATCAGTTTGAAGGATTAGGGATAACTGGGAAATGTGGTTTAACTAGGCAGCCAGAGAGAACTGGGTTCTGGTTACTAGGGAAGAAGGGGATTTGAGAAGGGGCGTAGCAATCTGTGCACAAGTTCTTATTTTTTTTTTTTTCTCAATCTGGGAGCTATCTTAGGAAGCTCTTTGAGGGCAGAAACCACGGTTTCTTCATCTCTGGTCCCCAGTACTGAGCCTGCTTCCCAACCCAGGGTAGGGGTCAGCCCTCCCCTGCTGAGCAGATGTAGGCTCTTGCAGTGCTTGGATGGATGTGGAAAAGATGTCAGCCAATGTGGGGATCCAAGATGGGACAGAGAAGAAGACAGATGTGGAAGAATTTAATAGGGCAGGCACAGGGCTTGATGCATCTTGCCAGAACAGAGAGCTGTTAATGTTATGATTTCTTGTGATCTAAGATGACAGCTCTTTGGCCCACGTTTAAAGGAAGTTGAGCTGAATACCTCACTTCACAGAAATTTATTGAACACATTCCAAAGTGAAGAAATTTCTCAACTGTTTCAAAATCATGGTTTGGAAAAAGCATGCCTCCAGGTTGAAGGCTTCTTGGGTTCTGGTTCAATACGTGCCGCTGCTACTGTCAACAGGTTGGAGCGCCAGGGCTTTCGCCTGGCTCGCGTCACTGGCCGGGCCTGCCTGGCTCCAACAACACCTTTCTGGAGTGCTAACAGACCCCAGAAAGGGCATGTGTGCTTTCTTTCACCGACACTAGCTGTTTTCCAGAAAACCGAGCTTTGTGGCTGAGCAGTTTGTACGCATCATTCCTCAGTCAGCAGAAGTTTGGGAATCAGCACAGACTGAGCCTGAACTTTGGCTCAGCTGCTTACTACCACTTTGGTCAAGTTATTTCACCTGTTTAAATCCCAGCTCCTTGGCCTGTAAAGCAAGGACTTCGTTGGGGCTTTGTCACTAGTTGTATAAGGATTAAATGAGGTTCTGGGGGGCTGGGGATGTGGCTCAAGTGGTAGCGCGCTCGCCTGGCATGCGTGCTGCCCGGGTTCGATCCTCAGCACCACATACAAACAAAGATGTTGTGTCCGCCGAGAACTGAAAAATAAATATTAAAAATTCTCTCTCTCTCTCTGTCTCTCTCTCTCTCTTAAAAAAAAAAAATAAATGAGGTTCTGGGTTTAAAGTACATGGCCCTGGTCAATAACAATTAACAATGAACAGTTGTTCCAAGTATTGTGACAACAAGGTTTTCAGGCCTCTGTGGCCTCTGAAGTCAAAGGATATTAATAAGTATATTCAGAAATAGTAAATAGTTACAGCTACTTACAAAACTCAAGTGGGCAAAAGTGGAATGCTGGTAATTTGGGATGACTATTGAATTAGAGTTCAGAACCCCATGTCCTGGGTACTCCTCCTGGTCAGGTATAATCTCAGAATTTACCCATAAGCATAGTCCCCTTGAGGAGGGAAAAGTGGGTCCTTTTTTAGGTCTTCCATGTCTTGGGGACCCATGCTGTTTTTTGTCAGCTACTGATGTCCCGTGGCCTGTGGTGCTCTCCAGACGTGACCATCATGATCTGTGGTCAGCAGCACATTCTGTTTCACCCCATGGAACCCAGTCTTGTCCTTGCCTCACTTTAAGGGGACAGGCCTGTCCCTTTCTTCCTTACTCTTGGGGACAGACCAAGTTCATTCCTCCAGTGGGTGGTTGGCACTCTCCTACCCAGGCCATCTTGGCTCTAACTTGTGGCTCACTAGGAGTTCAGAGAAGCCCTCCTGGCCACATATGGGCCTGAGAAAAAAACAGGTGCGTTCATGTCTATAGGCACCATGTTCCATTCCTCTTATCAGAGGAGCAAGACCTATCTGAGCAGCTGCAGCTGGGAAACTGAACCTTTAAGTCTTCCTTTCTCTTAAATACCCCGTCCCTCTCCTATGGAAAATTTCTTTGTCCCTTGTCTTTTCTTCTTGCTCCAGAGCTCATGTTGGGAAGGAGGGACCTTCCAGCACTTCTCACTCTGTTCTTCCTCTGTACCTCTGTCTCTCTGTTCCCCAGCACAAAGCTCTTTTATGTAGATAAAAGGATGAGTATACACACACACACACACACACACACACACACTCTCACAGGGTGGAAACCAGTTCTCCAAGTTTGTGCACACTCCCCAGACATTTCTGTCTCCTGTCCACCAAAGAACAGAACTTCTTTGAAATGATAGGCTGAGGAATCTGCCATTCTTGTTATTAGCAGGCCATTTGTGGGGGTTGAAGTGTGAACATGCTCTTCAATGGCTCAGTTACTAGCGGCCATAAATGAATACTTCATGTTCTATCCTGTCTTAGAAGTCACATGGTTCTTACTAAGCTAAGGTTGGGAAGAGGTCTACCAGGCTGCTCAGTCTATGGAGTGGGGGAATCACTGTTATCATGCTCAACTTCACCCCTATAGATCCCATTCCAATTTTTTTCATTTAATTTTCATCTTTGTTAAAGTAAAACACATACATTGTTCAAAAAAAAAATCAAACAATTCTCTAAAATTCTAGAAAAACAGAAGTCCTCCAACCCTCCCCTTCTGTTTACGTCACTCATTTTTTTAGTACTGGGGATTGAACCTGGGGTGCTTAGCTGGGCGCAGTGGCACACACCTGTAATCCCGGTGGCTTGGAAGGCAGAGGCAGGAGAATCACAAGTTCAAAGCCAGCCTCAGCAATTTAGCAAGGAACTAAGCAACTCAGTGAGACCCTGTCTCTAATAAAAATACAAAATAGGGCTAGGGATGTGGCTTAGTGGTCAAGTGCCTCTGAGTTCAATCCCCAGTATCCCTCCACAAAAAAAAATTTGAACCTGGGGTGCTTAACCACTGAGCCACATTCCCAGCTCCTTTTTATATTTTATTTAGAGATGGGTCTTGCTGAGTTGCTTATGGCCTTGCTACATTGCTGAGGCAGGCTTTGAATTTGCAATCCTTCTGCCTCAGCCTCCTGAGGCGCTAGGTTTACAGGCATGCACCACCACTCCCGACTCAGTATACTGTTGTAGCTGTTCTGATAGCTTCCTTTCTATTGCCAAGGAGAGGTGTTATATCATTATTTCTCGAGTTTCCAGTTTTCTCATTAACTATCCATTTTTCAGTACGGGAAGACTTTTATACTAACTTCCCCTCCCTCCACTAATATTTAAGGTCTATATGATTCAAAAAATTTTTTTTCACATATTTATTACTGAACCAACTGAACCTTTACTGAAGATCACAGAAATAGAAAAGTCAGATTTCTAATGAAACATGCCCAGCTTTCCAGACTATGGTGACATTTTCAGCTTGATGTGGTAGGATGATTGTGACCTTGATACAGCAAATGTGTATACTGTCTCATGTGTAAATTCCTTGGAGACCCCGCTCCATTCTCCACCAATGTCTCCTCTTGGAGTTGTACTTGATTTTTATCCAAATACACTGGGGATGATTTTGGTTTTGTTTCTTGACCAGGAACCACTTGATCCTGAAAGTCTTGTGAGAAGACATGGAGAAAGTGGAATCAAGTATGCTCACCACAAAGGGAAGGTGGGATTTACAGTGTGATGAGGACGAAGGTACTAATCACAAGGAAGACATGTCGCATTTTCCAATTTTAAACAACTTCTTGTTTTCCCTGGGGTTGATGATTGCCTTTTCTTTCCTTTTAGTTTTCTATACACTTGTCTCTAAATCAGTATTCTCTTCTTGGAGACTTTGTTTCCAGATCCCTCATTCTTTTCTTTTTCCTCCCTCCCTCCCTCCCTTCTTTCCTTCCTTTCTTCTTCTTTCCTTTCTTTCTAGTACTAGGAATTGAACCCAGTGGTGCTCTACCATTGAGCTACATCCCCAGCCCTTTTTTTTTTTTTTTAAAGTTGTATGGTTTGTGGCTAAGATACCCTGAGCATCTCTGCAACCCAGGGGGAGAGAAGATTTTTCTTTTTTAGAGAGAGAGAGAGAGAGAGAGAGAGAGAGAGAATTTTAATATTTATTTTTTAGTTTTCGGTGGACACAACATCTTTGTTTGTATGTGGTGCTGAGGATCGAACCCAAGCCGCATGCATGCCAGGCGAGCGCGCTACCGCTTGAGCCACATCCCCAGCCCCCCTTTTCATTTTTATTTATTTATTTTTTTGAGACAAGGTCTTACTAAGTTGCTCAGAATCTTACTAAGTTGCTGAGGCTGGTTTTGAACTTGTGATCCTTCTGCCTCAGCCTCCTGAGCTGCTGGGATTACAGCGCCACCACACCTGGCTTTAATTTTTAACTTTTGAGACAGGGTGTCCCTAAATTGCCTAGGCTGGCCTCAAACTTATGGTCCTCTTGCTGAATTCAGCCCCCAGATCTCTCTTTCTACCCTCTGAACTGTTAGCTCTCTTGGCCTGCAGCATAACTGTCATTCTGGAATGTCCCTTTATCATCTTCTAAGGGTTCTCTTTGCCTCTGTTCTGTGTCAAATTCCCTATTATCTGGAATGTGTGTGTGACCTGAATCAATTTAGCCATTCCAAATCTTTTAGATTCTTTGGGGACTGAGTTGCTTTGGGCCTTGCTAAGTTGCCAAGGCTGGCTTTGAACTTGTGATCCTCCTGTCAGCTTCCCAAGTTGCTGGGATTACAGGCATGCACCATCACGCCCCACTTTGATATATCACTTTTTAAACCCTCTGCAATCTTGTTCCTTTTCCTTCCCCTGCTCTGGATCTGCATGCAGATATGATTGAGCCCACAGGTTATCTTCTGCCCTCTTGTCAACAGACCACTCAACACATAGATTGGTGCTAATTCACTAATCAGCTTCCACTTTACTCTCAACCATGCTGGGAACCTACAGATTTCTGGTTAATGCCACCTTTCCAACCATTTCCCCAGAATTCGTACACATTCAATGTTGCTATCAAGTCCCCAGCTCTACCCCATTCCTCTGCACTTTAACCCCAAAATGACCTTCCTTCATATGCAGGGAAAATGGAAGCAACGAGATGTGGATTTCCTTACCTTCCTTCTTCTTTTTCTCTGCCCCATGAGGGTGCCTATATCTGAGCCCATCCTGACCTCTCTCTTCAGCAAACTCTGGGCTCAGCTCTGGAACAGACTCTGCTTCCCTCAGAGGTGTCCCCCCTGTCACACAGACCACACTGTAGCTTTCTGTTCCAGCCTTTCCTGACTCTTTGGGACATTGCCCCTTTAGTTATTTCCTCTTGTTCTTTGTATCTTTGACCTCCATGCTTTGGCCCATTCCTTTCATCTTAGAAACTGCTTAGAATTTTCTCCATCTTAAAAGAATCCCTGTAAATCCCTACCCCTATCGGGCTATTCCTCTCTTATTCTCCCCTCCCTCCCCCCTCTTTACTCTCACACCAGGCTTTTTATTTTTTCTTTTCTCTTTTTGGTGGTACTGGAGCTTGAAACGAAGGGGGCTCTACTATTGAGCCCCATCCCCAGGCCTTTGATTTTTAATTTGAGACAGAGACTTGCTAAATTGCTTAGGGTCTCACCAAGTTTTCCAAGCTAGCCTTAAATTTGTGATCCTTCTCCTTCAGCCTCCTAAGTTGCTGGTACAATAGGCCACTCTTGCTGCTGCTACTGCTATTACTCCTCTTCCTCCTCCTCCTCCTTCTTTTTCTTCTTCCTCTTGCTACTCCTCCTCCTCCTCCTTCTTTTTTACCACCGAGCTACATTCCCAGCCCTTTTTACTTTTTGTTTTGAGACAGGGTCTCACTGAGTTGCTTAATGCCTTGCTAAATTGCAGAGACTGGCTTTGAACTTGTGATCCTCCTGCCTCCACCTCCTGAAATGCTGGGATTACAGGTGTGCATCACAGCTCCCAGCTCTAAATTGTTCCTTGTGTGTGTGTATGAACTTTTTTTTTCTAATTTGTTTTAATTAGATACACATGACAGTACAATGATCTTGACGTCATACATTTGAATCAGATGGGGTATAATTTCTCATTTTTCTGAGGGTATAGGTTGCAGAATCACATTGGTCATGCAGTCACGTATATACATATAGCAATAATAATGTCTATTTTATTCTGCTGACCTTCCTTTCCCCCTCTAAATTGTTCTTGTTGGGAACTTTGGTCACAGTGATGAGGAGCTAACTAACTTACATCCTGATTCCCCTGGCCTTCCCTGCAACCCCTGTCGAGATGACAGTTTCTCTAGAACAGTTTTCTCTGCTAAGTTCAGACCTACATTTCCATCTACCATGGGGCATTTCTATCAGGATGTTCCACAGGAGCCTCGAATTCATTGTATCCCAAACTGGAATCCATATTTTAATACCTAAACTTGTACAATATATTTTTGTTGTCTGTGAAACCTTGGGAAAGTTACTGCATTTTCATCTGAAAAGTTGGGTGATGATACAATTCTTGATAGGATTAAATGGTCTCATTTTATCTCATGATACACGTTGCTGTGGTTTTTATGTGTAGGATACTTGATCCCCAATGTGGTGGTGTTGGCAGATGGGTATAATGGGAGGTTTGGGTTGTGGGGGCTTCATCCTTATGAGTGAATTATTGCCACTGTTGCAGAAGTGGTTTCTTTATAAAGGATAGGTTCAGTCTCCTTTCATCTCTCTTGCCATCTCTTTGTCCCTTCACCATGGGATGACAGAGCAAGAAGGCCAGCCCCTCAATCTTGGATTTCCCTCCAGAACTGTGATTCAATAATTTTCTTTTTATTATAAATTACCCAGTTTCTGGTATTGTTATAGCATCACAAAATAGGCTAAGACACATGTCAAACACTCAGAGTGCCTGACATATTACCATGTTCAACAAATGATTTGATGCAGTGTATATGGCCAGTGAGCATTCATATGGCTATTATTGGAGCTGGAGCTCAGTGTGTGCTTAGCACGTTCTGGGTTCAATCCCCAACCACCCCCAAAATATTGCCGTTGTTCTATATCTATCAGAACAACACCATCCTTATCACTTTTTCCCAGACCAAACATTCAGATTGATCCTTGGTCCTCCCTGCCTCTCACTACATGAACTCCTGCCCCAGATATTATTCAATCTATTGTTAAGTCCACTGATCCTATTTCATAAAGATCTCTCATGTTAAGTCCCTGTTTCCATCCTCACTGCCCTGTCCTGTTCAGTCCCAATCTTGCTTGCCTTGTTTGTTGAGAAAGCCATTCTGACTGGTTTCCTAGCCAATGGTCTGACCCTTTCTTCTCCATTGCATCCTCTAAATATTCACCAAAATGATCCCTCCAACATGCTTGTCCGATTGTGCCACATCTCTCCTGAGCATGTTTCAGTAGTAATTATAATTATAACTGGGGGAGGGGCTAATATTTAAAATCATAACAGGCTGCAGCTGCATCTTCCCCTAAGGCAGACATTCCTCTTGAGTACAAGGCTCTTTGTCTGGAAAAACACCTGGGTGGACACAGAGGTGAACAGTTGGGAATAGAAAACAAAGAGCTAGTTAATCTCTTCTGTAGAGGAAATAAGCAGGGATGGGTGGGGTTGGAAGACATTCAGAAATAGAATAAAACTGAGGAAAAACCCTAGAGGGTAACTCCAGCACAGCATCTCAGTGGGAGGCCAGAGGGAATTAGGCTGTGATGGGAGTAGGGCTCTCCTGTAAAAAACAAACAAACAAAAAAAAACAGAGATGTCCTTTATGTCCCTCAAGATTTAGGCAATTCTGTATTGCTCTGCCTTTAACCCAGCATCTTTTATGTTTGTTACACAAACATTGCCCCTACATGATTCTGTGATGGAGGAAAGGATCTGTGTTCTGTCCAGATTTGCTAGGAGCACAGAACTGAGAGCAGATGGGAGAGTACCCCTGTGACTCTGGGAATTCTAGGGACTGCAGACCCTGGGAACATAAGGGTATGGAAGGGATGAGCCTGGTGTAAGCAAAGTGAAGTTTCGAATAGATTCCACTTCAGTTTCAGAGTGTTCCTATCTCCCTTCTGCAGGACAATATGTCACAGCTCTATTCCCTAAGGGTCAGGTAAAGGGTGAATGGGATTCATGCACAATCTCATGTCACTTTCTCCTAAGGCCTACTGCAGAAATGTCATCATGAACTCCATTTGTAACTTAGAACCTATGATGTACCTGGGGAAGGTCAGAGTGTTGGAGTCTGAACCCAGGTCTGTTTGTTGGTAAAGGACCTCATGGCTATTCAGTGTTGCCTCCTTATTCTTTTTTTCTTTTTATATTTATTTTTTAGTTTTCGGCAGACACGACATCTTTGTTTGTATGTGGTGCTGAGGATCGAACCCGGGCCGCACGCATGCCAGGCGAGTGTGCTACCGCTTGAGCCACATCCCCAGCCCCGCCTCCTTATTCTTGAATAAACTCCCAGTTCCTCTCAGTAGGCCCTGGTTTTTTGTTTGTTTGTTTGTTTTTAATTTTAGTCAACTAAGAAGTCAGATCCATTCACAGTTCTGAATAAAAAATTCAGGTCTATCCATTCTTTTTATACTGGAAGAGGTGGTTCCAAAGGAGCCACATGGACTTGGATGAAGTTCATCCCAAGCCTAGTGCTCTTTCCACGGACCAGCTTCACAAATGGGCTCTGCAGAACTGGGGGTGCCAACAGGTGTGCCATGAGAAAAGCGTCCTGTGGAAAAATAAGCAGGGAAATTATTGAGTGAAACAGGTTAAGATAACCTGGCACAGTCTTCTTTATATTAACATACATCTTATTTATATTAACGTACATTTGATTCTCCCAAAGCAGGCATTGGTATGCCATGTTTCCCAACCTCAATGGACAAAGAATTTGGGGGAACAATGATTAACTTCTATATAAAGCTAGTAGATCATGGAACAGAGCTTGAGAACTCTGGAAAACACATACACACAGAAAGAAAGGAAGGAAGGAAGGAAGGAAGGAAGGAAGGAAGGAAGGAAGGAAGGAAGGAAGGAAGGAAAAAAAGAAAAACCCACATGCTTTGAGGAAATGCAGGCATAACATTAAGTAGGGGTTCCAGGTAATACAAACGCACCTCTCATAAAGAGGATATTTTCTGCAGAAAATATGGAGAATCCCCAGAGTCCTCACATATCTTCTAAAAGAATTGCATGTAGACAGATGCTGAAGAGAAGGAATATTCTGAGAAATGAAAGTAACTGCACAGGAAAGGCTTGGGGGGGGGGGGAAGAACAGAATCTAATGGAGGGAATCTAAGAATGAGGCCAAATCTAAGAGAACACATGCTCCTAGGTCCCTACCTGCTAGGATACTCCAAGTGCAAGGATGATATATACCTTCATTTTTTTTTCCATCAAATACAATCTAGATTTGAGGGTCACTCACTGTGGTCAGTAAGAGGTCTTATAACAGCTCTTTTCTTTCTTCTTTTTTTTTTTTTTAAGAGAGAGAGAGAGAATTTTTTAATACTTATTTTTTAGTTTTCAGTGGACACAACATCTTTGTTTGTATGTGGTGCTGAGGATCGAACCCCGGGCCGCACGCATGCCAGGCGAGCGCGCTACCGCTTGAGCCACATCCCCAGCCCATAACAGCTCTTTTCTGTGACTCTCTCCCTTTCTCTCAAGTTATACTGGAATCCCAGGCTTGTTTAGTCCAGAACAGTTGAAGGAGATGAATCTCTTGTCTTGGTAGGTCACCAAGAGAGTCACCAGTGTAATTGACACTGTGCAGATTTGGGTTCCAGCCTGGATCAGCAATAGGAAGGACCCTGAAATGATTCTCTGAGGGCTTCATCACAGACAGGGCTCAGCTAAAGGGATCCCTGTGACAACAAGGAGCCCTGCTCAGTGTCCACAGACTTCCAGATTCCTCACTGTATCTGAGATATTCTTCTGTGTGTGGCAAGGGGCACAGGGTGGCGGGTGTTACTGGGGATTTAACCCAGGGTCACTACTGTTAGGGAACAGACAGGTGAGGATGGTGGGGACATAAGATTAAGAGAATAATTCTGTAAAATGGGGCCACAGTATTAAGCCCCTCATGCTTTCTTTTGCAAGAAGCAATTTACCTGCAGCCCTGCTTGGCCTTTGTGGATAGGAAGTGTCACATTCCTCAGCAAACTACTTGTTAATTGCAGGAGAAATGCAGGCCCAAAATAATGTTGATAAGAGGGACCCAAGTTACTCTGAAGGAGGAGGTTTTGTGATCAGATCCTGAAACTCTAGGAGATAAGGATAGTTCCTCTTAATCATAAAATCTCTAAGAATGTATGGTTAAGAATCCAATTAGGTACCTCAATGACAAACCCAATTAGGTACATCAATGACAAATCCTCTGAAAGAGAAACTTTATGAAAACTACCCCATTTACAGTAGCCTCAAAATAAAAAAGAACAAACAACAACAACAAAAACAACTTGGGAACCAACTAAACGAAAGAAGTGAAAGACCACTACAATGAAAATTACAGAATGCTAAAGAAAGAAATTAAAGAAGACCTTAGAAGATGGAAAGATCTCCATTGTTCTTGGATAGGCAGAATATTGTCAAAATGACCAAAAGTACTAATCAGGTTTAATACAATTCCAATCAAAATACCAATGACATTCCTCATAGAAATAAAAAAAGCAGTCATGGAAATTCATCTGGAAAAATAAGAAACTCAGAATAGCTAAAGCAATCCTTAGCAAGAAGAGTGAAGCAGGTGGCATCACTATACCAGACCTTAAACTATACTACAGAGCAATAGTAACAAAAACAGCATGTTTTTTTTTTCCATCAAATAAAATCTAGACTTGAGGGTCACTCACTGTGGTCAGTAAGAGGTCTTATAACACACGCAGAAAACACACGCAGCTAATATAATGTACAGGAGCCAATCAGGATAAAGGTCAGCAAGGTGGGGAGAGTTCACATGTACACCCATATTGGGAGACAGGAGCCCTCTGTGAGGGCAGAAGGGTTCTGAGCCTATCCTAGAGGTGGTGGGATTTTCGTCACAACCCATGGCAATGCCTTCTGGCTAATCCCCAGGCGCTATCTTAGCCACATGTGGCCCCAGGACTGGGAAGCAGGTAGCAGCCAGCAAGTTAGGTTTCCTCTTTTTTGATGCAACATGCCCCACATATTACATCATGCCCTACAGACATCATTACCCCAAGTGCATGTATGAAGACATGAATGGTGTGACTCTAATTTGCGTGCAACCAGAGACATGAAAAATTGTGCTCTATAATGTACTATGAATTGAAATGCATTCTGCTGTCATATAACAAATTAAAATAAATAAATTAATTTAAAAAAAAGAAATTCAGCAATAAAGAAAAAAAAAAAAAGAGTCCAATTAGAAATGATCAGACTGGGACAAGGTGACCTAGAGTTGCCATAGCAGTGGGGACTTGAAAGTCTGGGATGTCACCCTGCTGTCAGTCAAAAGTCAAGAGGTGGATCTGGGTGGGACTCTCTAGAAACTTCTCTAGAATCCCTGATAAAAGTGGAGTGCAGAGGAGGCACATTGTCCCTCTCCTCTCTGAGAGGACCTACTTTCTCCCATGATTGTGTCCCCTTTCCCTTTTCCTATCCCTTCAACAAACTCATTCCTGTTACTCTGAGCGTCATGTCTGAAATCTTTCTGACTTGGTTACAGGAATTAAGATTCTAAGAGCAGGTCTTTGTGCTGCCTCAGTTTCTTGGAAGGCCCCAGCTCTGAAACACTAACAATGAGCTACATTCCTAACTCATTAAAAAATATATTTTTTAAATTGTAGATGGGCCCAATGCCTTTATTTTGTTTATTTGTTTTTATGTGGTGCTGAGGATTGAACCCAGTGCCTCACACATGGTAGGCAAGTGCTCTACCACTGAGCCATGACTCCAGCCCCTCCCCAGCCCATTTTTAAATATTATTTTGATACAGGTCTTGCTAAATTTTCCAAGGCTGGCCTCAAATTTGCAATCTTCCTGCCTCAGCCTCACAAGTTGCTAGGATTACAGACGTGCCTCAACGTGCCTGGTTAGACATTCCTCTTCCTGAAGTCGGTAGATTTTCTTGGTGGCTGGTTCAACCCCCTACTTCTGGGGAAGCCTTACCCGTCCTCACTCCCTCTATCAATTAATCCAATTCAGCTTCTTTAACTGAGTTCCTGACAGGGAAGGCCTACAAATGCTCTCCTGGGGTCCAGAGGAGCCAATTTGACCTCAAGTGTTTAAGGATAGAAATAGCCCAAGATCCTCTTGAATAGGAAGGAAAAAAAATGCCTCTTCTTTTTTTTTTTTTTTGGTGGTGTGTGTGTGGGGGGGTGGGCTGGTGACTGCATAATAGGCACCCCAAACAACACCTTTAAAAAGAAGATATTTTGCAAAAATGGCAACTCTAGGTCACCTTGGCCCAGTCTGATCATTTCTAATTGGACTCTTTTTTTTTCTTTGTTGCTGAATTTCTTTTTTTTAAATTTATTTATTTTAATTTATTATATGACAGCAGAATGCATTTGGTGGTGTGGGGGGGTGGGCTGGTGACTGCATAATAGGCACCACAAACAACATCTTTAAAAAGGAGATATTTTGCAAAAATTTGTGATATTTTTGCAAAATATCACAAATATACAAGAGGGCTGCTATGTTTGCTATGATTATATTGGCAGTAAAAGAGAGGACAAGGTTAGACACAACTTTAGTAAAATCATTGTTCTGAAACAACCCAGCTCCAATGTGTGAGAACCAGCCCCAAGGTGCCACGACACCAAAAAAAGAGGCAGACAGATGCAGGATTGTACAGAGTAGAATTTATTAGGGAATTCCTGACAGAAACTTGGTCCTGGGCAGCCGTAAGACCAAGTATACCCTCCCCTTTTGGGTCAGAAGGAGAGACATATGAATTGGTTAGGACAAAATGTCTTCACAGAAGCCGGAATGTACCTGGTTTATCTTAAGCTAACATCAAAAAGTCAGGCACATTCCTAGAGCCAGGGCCTGGCTATAAAGCTCCACATACCACTCTAAATGGTTTTGTCTATTTATAGTTTACTGGGAAACTGTGCAGGAAAAACGGAACAGGGTGACTCTGGGGGCAATCATAGATGGGACTACTTAAAATGGCTGCAGTCACATCAAGCTGAAATCATATAATGAGGAAGCCAGCAAAAGGAAATTTGCTTCATTGGGGTCCTAATTCCCAAGAAGCATCCTTCCACTTGGACCTGGGAAAACCATGGAGTGATTCTGACAAGTGTGAAAAGGATACTCTTATCTCCACTGTAGCTCAGCTGCCTGGGAAGTGTCATGTAGCTGAGTACAAGAGTCAAGATGTTACTAATGTGCATCACATCAACAATGAATCCTACAAGTAACCATGGGCAGTTACAGGGTGCATGCTCCAATCATTTCCTCCTCATTAGCAGAAACAGATCAATAATATCACCAGGATAAATTTGAACATAGTTCTTAGCAACAGATATAGCAAGAACACATCTAGATAAAGAACATTTGGTCAGCACAATAGAAAGATTGATGGGTTGATGCGATAATATACGTGGCATAGAACATTGCTCTCAACTTTTGTAGAACACATTCTTTTCACATGAAATCTGCATGAGCATTGGATCATGTGCTAGATAATTAACTTAGCTTCAACAGATTTCTAAAGGTTGATATCTGCTTCAGAGGAAGTATTTACAGAGCTTTCAGAATTTGACCTAGAGACAGAACTGCCATGTCTCAGAGGTGTTAATGGTTCAGTCATTTCAGCTGAAGAATTTCTAGAAAAGTATGCTTACCTTTTCTTAAATTGACAGTGAAAATAATTGTAGAATTATATGAATATACTAAAGCCCTTTGAATTGTCCACTTTAATTAGATAAAGTGTGTGGTGTACAAGTTTCATCTCAATAAAAATATTTCTACCTATCTTTATTCCTGTGTCTCATCTCAAGAAGCCAGAAATCTATGTGAGAATGTTTTTAAACTTTCAGAGAGGTAAGACAGATAATAATCTATGGGAAGAAAAAAAAAAAACCATGATACCATTAAAAAGTACATTTCAGAGAATAAAACAGTTCTTGGCAATTATGAGAAGAAAAAAACCCAACTAAAGTATTATAAAATAATAACCCAGAAAGATTAGCAGATAGATAAAGAGATGATCCCTTAGCTGGAATATAGGAATTTTAGGAAGATAGAAAACAGAGTGAGGAAATTGTCCAGGATATAACTCAAGAAAATTTCCCAGTACTGAATAGTTGAATAGCAGAACATTTCCATCAATCTATATTCCCACCAACAAAGCATGATAGTGACTGTTTCCTAACATGATTTTCCAGATCAAAAGGACTATGGAGTGCTCTGTGCAATGGATGAAAATAGACACAAAAATGCACATTAAAATCTTTCAAGGGCTGGGGATGTGGCTCAAGCGGTAGCGCGCTCGCCTGGCATGCGTGCGTGCAGCCCGGGTTCGATCCTCAGCACCACATACAAACAAAGATGTTGTGTCCACCGAAAACTAAAAAAAAAATAAATATTAAAAATTCTCTCTCTCTTTAAAAAAAAAAAAAAAATCTTTTAAGCTGGGTGTTATGGCCCATGGCACTAATCCCAGCAACTGGGGAGGCTAAAGCAGGAGGATCACAAACTTGGGACCAACTTCAGCAATTTTTTTTAAAAAAATATTTATTTAGTTGTAAATGAACACACAGTATCTTTATTTATTTTTATGTAGTGCTAAGGATTGAATCCAGTGCCTCACACATGTGAGGCAAGCACTTTACCACTGAGCTACAGCCTCAGACCCCAGCTTCAGCAATTTAATGAGGCCCTAATCAACTTAGCAAGACCCTGTTTCAAAAAATAAAAAATAAAAATGGCTGGGATGTAGCTCAGTGGTAAAGTGCCCTTGGGTTCAATCTCTAGTACCCAAACAAACAAAACTAAAACAAGTCAAAACAAAACAAACCCAAACTTTCAGAATATTAGGAATAAAGAAAAGATCTGAAAAGTTTCCAGGAAAGTGAGAAGGAAGAGAGAAAAAGAAGGATTTACACAAAAGGCTCAAGAATCATAATATGTGACTTCTCAAAAGTTACATGAAAATTTAGAAGACCATGGAGCAATACCTTTGAGATCAAGGGAATATAATTTCTAAACAAAATAAAAGTGTTAATGAGATATGTCCCCATCCATTTTCATTTTTTATTTTGAGACAGGGTCTTGCTGTTGCCAAACTCAAAACTTTCCTGCCTCAGCCTCCTGAGTCACAGGGATTCCAGGCAGATGTCACCATGCCCATTTTTTTTTGTTTTGTTTTGTTTTTAATAAGGATTGTAGAACTATTTGATTCTCTCAATTATATTTGTGTATGTTTTTGGTGAAAATAAAAACTAACTTTTAAAATAAAACACATATGAAATAGAAATATTTAACGGTTTCCATAAGCGGGAAGACATGATTTTGCAAATGCAGGCTATTTGAGGACAATATGAAAGTGAAATGAAGAAAACTTATCAGTTGTGCAGGATCTGAAGTTTATAAACAGAGATTGCAAAAGAGAAAATGAATCAAGAAACAGAGAAATTAGCTGTCATAATAAGAAAGTTGGTAAAATTTGGCTAACTGCTAGTGCTGCAGAATAACCTCTTGTTTGTTACCACTAGGACTACAGTAATTTGTTACAGCAGCAATAGAAAACTAATAAAAGTGTTTCATCCCCTGATCAGTTTTCCCACTTCCTCAATTGTGGAAATTTCCCCATAATATAAATGAATATCCCCTTAGATTTTCCCTGGGACTCAGAGCCTGCCTTTGACAGATGAGACTACATACATTGAATTAGTTAAGACAAAGCCATTGTAACAAAGAGAACTCCTTCTCATGTAGGTCTGGCTGGTGTAGGCTGACAAGATGGTTGAGCTTATGTGGCCACGCAGGCTACAGCTATGGTCTAGCTTCACCTCCCTTGAGGTCTTACACTCATCTTCACAGTCAAGATGAATGTTGCCATGTCTGCAGGAAGAGAGGAAGCAGAAAATGCAGACATCACTATTGGTCACACGGCAAGGTTGATAACTTAGCAAACTGCAAGGGAGGTTGGGAAATTTGTATAAACTTTTAAGTGGAAGGAGGAAAATGGATTTGGAATACAACTTGGGTCCACCACATGCATGAACATCCATTCTTAAGATTCTTAGGTCCCCTTAGTCCAAGAAAATCTCTTCCTCTTGGTCCCAGATTACTACTCACATCTGTATCCCCATGACAGAGTCCAGAGAGCACTTAATTCCATCTTTGGGGAGATACTCGCAAGGTACCCTGAATATCAAAATGGTCCCCTATTGATAGACCTCTAAGTTTTCCAGTAATCTGGTAAACTGAACAATGTTGCAATAAATTATCTGTTATATAAATCATTAGGCAGATGTATATATCTAAGGTTAATTTCAGACTTTAAATTGCTGTATCAAAGGATATATACCATACCATTGCCAAATTTCCCAGCAGAACATTTCCCTCAATCTATATTCCCACCAGCAAAGCATGACAGTGACTGTTTCCTAAAGTGATTTTCAAAAGGATGTGTTAGCAAACTTTGGCTTTTGCCATCTGGTGAGAAATGGTTTCTTAGGGTAGTTTTAATATACTTTATAATTTAGCAATGATCCTCAGCTCCCAAATAGGATGACCAACAGACTTCTTTAGACTTTCAGCCCAAGACCCCAAATGGAAATATTTTTCATATTTCAAATTCCAATACATTTACTTTGATTATAAATGTATTATTTTTGTAGAATTTCTTCATAACATGGTGCTGACTGAAATTTGGGTTTTTGAGCTAATAACTCAACTTTGATCTTTGTGGTTTAAAAAAAAATTGCTTGCAAGAGATGAAGATCACCTATGATGCTGTGATTTCTCAGAGGATCACATGACTATTTTAGTTTCAATTACTGTAGCTTATAATTGGTTAATCATTTAAAGTGCAATGCAATTGCTTAATTGTTTAAAGTGCTATGAAAAAAGTCATCCTTAAAAATGAACTACTGAACAATCTGGAACTAATATGTAGAACAACGCTGCCCAACGGAACTCTAATGAAGCCATATATGGAATTTTCTAGTAACTAAGTCAAAAAAGGGTAAAGAGAAAAAATTGAAATACATTTTAATAATATATTTTAACACGGGATATCAAAAATATTTTCACTTTGACATGCAATCAATATAAAAATATTAATGAGATATTTTACATTCTTCAAGATCCAGTGTGTGTTTTAAAGTGATAGCACATGTCAGTTACTGCTAGCCATATTTCGAGTACTTGGTAGCTGCATATGTCTAGCATCTGCTGTGCTAGCCAATTGAAATCTAGATGATCTCCACATGGGAGGTGTGCATGGGAGGGTGGAAATAAAAGCAGGCAGAGGGTTATGTTTTGCTTAAAGTTCAATACAGCTACTAAGAGTGGAATATTTAATAAATACCATAAACAGTGTTTTGCACAAATGGCTCCCCATATGGAAAAAATAAAATGGTGTCATATACTATACATAAACAAAAATTCCAGATGAATTAAATAACTATTTTTTTTTTTTAGAAAAAGGGAAAAGGATGAATGCGTTAGAAAAAATACATTACAATGAATGCATTAGAAAAAACGCAAAACTATTAATTGGGAGATCTTTCTTCAGCGAGACACAAAAGACAGAACCCATGAAGGAATGGATGGTGAGAGTTATCAAAAATAGAAATTCAGCTGGGGATATGGCTCAGTTGGTAGAGTGCTTGCCTTGCATGCACAAGGCCCTGGGTTCAATCCCCAGGGCCATACACACACACACAAAATAAATAAATAAAAATCCAAAATTTAAATATTTAAGTTAAGCAAAAACAATAAGCAAAGTTAAATAAGAAGGGACACAGTAAAAGAAAATGTCTACAAATCAATGAGAATACAAGCAATCCAATCAAAAAACAGACAAAAGACAGATACTTCAAAATGTAAACTGAATGACAATAAATATACAAGATGCTTATGCTCATCAGTAATGAGGGCAATAGAAAATAAACAGTATTAAAGTCTTTGCGGGGGCAATTTAGCAGACTCTATCAAAATTAGAACAATTAACTCCCTTTGACTCATTTCATAGAATTTGCTCTCCTAAAACAAATCTAACTATGTCATAAAGATATTTGTGCAAGGATTACCAGAACTAGTAAAATCTCTGTGTGTGGGGGGGGAGGGGGTACAGAGGATTGAACCAGGGTGCTATACCACTGAACTACATCCTCATACCTTTTTACTTTTTATTTTGAGACAAGGTCTCAAAATAAAAGTTGCCCAGGCTGGCCTTGAACTTGCATCCTTCTGCCTCAGCTTCCAGAGTATCTGGGACTACAGGTGTGCACTACTGTGCTTCACTAAAGCTAGTAAAATCTTTTTAAGTGTCCATTCCAACCAAAAAAGTGCCATGGAGGGGACTCTGGATGCTCTGTTATATGAAAATTCTCAAGAGCTCAACTCATTTCCATCAGTCAAAAAACTGAATTGTGTTGACCATGATTTTTTTTTATATGATTGCATTTCTTAAAACTGAATAAACCATACACACACAGTTGTGTGTCTAAATGCATATATGTAAGTAAATGCTTAGAGAAAGGGATATAAGAATATACACCAAACTGGGGTTGGAAAGAGGGTATGTGTGCAGAGGGTAATGTTCTATTTTACTCCTTGTACTTCCTTGCTGCTTGATTCTTTTACAATGCAAATTGGTTAATATATTACTTGTGGAAAGAGAAGGTTTACAGAGATAGCAGCATTCCCAGTGTTTTTTTGCAAGAGGAAGGGACTGTTTTCAGAACCTAGAGCCACCCCTTCCCGACTTCCCCTCTCTGAGTGGGTGTAGTGTATTCTGAACTGGGGATTTGTCTCCAGCTCTGTGATCTCTGAGCAGGCTGGGTATCTATTCTTGTGCATGCACAGAACACCTGTCATTCCATTGTTGGGAGGGCCTTGCCCCTGTGCTGCCCCTGACCAGGCTGCACAGTGCTCCCTCCTGCTCTGTGGCATCTCAAGCCCAAGGCTGGTCTTTTTTTTAGGAAAAAGGAAGTAAAATGTTCTAATGATGGCATTTTCTGGAGAAGAATAAGGTCAACCACTATGACAAGCAAAGCCAAGAGCAGAGGCAGCATGTGGAATATGGTCATGACTGTGGCTTTCATTTCCCCCAGGCAAGGAAACCTCAGGAGGCTCAGGTTGGGTTTTGACAGCATTTTCACATAAGGTTTATGGGAAAATGTCAAAAGTTGCCACCCACACCTTGATAGGAGGGAGAGGAGACTTCCATTCCTTTCCTGGGATGGATTGTTAGTGGTGTGAAGACCATTGTACGAGACTGGGTACCCTGCAGAAACAGGAGAGAAACACTGGGCATGGGTTCCATTTGTCTTGGGAAGTTTGCAATTTTCTTTTCTTCTCTCTTTCTCTCTCTCTTTCTGTGCTGGGGATTGAGTCCAGGGACAATACCACTGAGCTACATCCCCAGCCCTTTTTATTTTTTATTTTGAGGCAAGGTCTCTCTAAACTGCTAAGGATGGAGGCTGGCCTGGAACTTGTGATCCTCCTGCCTCAGCCTCAAGAGGAACTAGGATTACAGGCATGCACCATTGTGCCCAGCAACAATCTTAATCTTATTCAGAAGTTAACATTTGATTGTAGACGTGAAGAAGGTGAGAGATGAATCCATGTGGACATTAGAGGGAAGATCATTCGAGGCACAAGGAACAGTAGTGCACAAGCCTTGAGTAAGGACCATGTGTGGCATGTTGAAAGACCAGCAAGGAAGCCACTGTGGCTGGAGCTAAGTGAGAAAAAGAGATAAGTTGGAAGGGAGGAAAGAGGAGGGTGACAACTGCCTTAACACTGCAAGAATTTTGCCTTCTGTTCTAGATAAATAGAGGAGCCATTGGCCATCTGAAAGCTGCCAAGTGACAAGACTGTGCTGATGTTTAACAAGATGCTGTGCTGGAGAAAGACTGAAGGATTAAGAGTGAAAGCAGGCAGGACAAGGACCAGGCACCTGCAAATGACCAAAGGAGAAATCAGAGTTTTTCCCAACTGAGTGGCTTGCATCAGAATCCTGGTGGGCTTGTTAAAGCAGATTATTGCCCACAGTTGCTACCACTGTTAGTCTGGGTTGGGGGTCCACAAATTTGCATTCTAAAGTTACTGGGTGATGATGATACTGCTGGACTGGGAACCACAATTTAAGAACCAGGCAGGGAGCAAGGTGTGGTGGTGCATGCCTGTAATCTCATAACCTTGGCAGGCTGAGGCAGGAGGATTGGGAGTTCAAAGCTAGCCTCAGCAAAAGCGAGGTGCTAAGCAACTGAGTGAGACCCTGTCTCCAAACAAAATACAAAATAGGGCTGGGGATGTAGCTGAATGAGTGCCCCAGAGTTCAATCCCAGTAACCACACCACCACCCCACCCCCCCAAAAAAAAAAAACCAAGCAAGGTAGTACATACCTGTAATTCCAGCTACTGGAATTACAGGTATGTACTACCTTCAGGAGGATAGAAGCTCAGGGCCAGCTTGGGCAATTAGGAAAAACCCTGTCTCAAAATCAAAAAGGATTGGAGATGTCAATCCGCAGTACCCAAAAATACAAAACAAAAAAAACCAAAGACCCACTAACTTTTCCTTTATAGAACCGATGCAGCATGTTATCATATGTCCTCAAGGAAGGACTTTGCTTACTCCTATGTCCCTGGGCATTGAATGTGTTTTGAGCTCAGACTCACAGGCCAGGCTTGGTGTTAGTGAATGAAGTTCTTGAGGATCCCTGGTTAGAACTCTTTGGAGGTAATTGGTGATGAAACTTTTCAGGAAGTGGTCATTAGAGGGAAGGGATTCATTATAATAATAACAGGTGTGCGAGCCACCTAGCGTCTGCCTAGGTGTTTTTTTAATAGCTTCTTCAAATAAATCCTGTAAAAGCCCTTCAAGTCAGGCATTAGCACCCATTTTTTATGAATGAGAAAAACAAAGCTTGGAGACAATTTTCCCAAGAACACATGATTAATAAGTACCAGAATCTAGCCAGGCTTGACAGCTCTGTACTGTTAATATCACAGACTGCCTCAAGAAGTCATTGGGCAGAGGAAATCTAGAAGCATTAAAGAGCTTCTAGAAGAAAGAAGCTTCCTTACTTGGGAGCTATTGGCCTTTCTCAAGAATGCAGGAAACATGCTATCCTTTTGAAAAATGCCTCCTGACTGAATGCAAAGCCCTATTCACACAGCAAATGCCCACTCCCAAGTCCCTCCTGGCAGAGTCCCTAATAGACAACAGTGTCCAGCTGTCTTTTGTGTTTTTTTTTTTATCATTCTCAAAGCACTTTTTCCTTTGTTTCTCTTTCTTTCTTTTTCTTCCCTTCCCTCCTTCCTTTTTCTCTCTTTCCATGTAGAACTGAACCCAGAGGTGCTTTACCACTGACAGCTACACCCATAGCACTTTTTGTTTGGTTTGAGACAGGGTTCCACTAAGTAGCTGGAGCTACCCTTGAACTTGAGATCCTCCTGCCTGAGCCTCTAGAGTGGCTAAGATTACAGGTTTTTGCCACCACGCTTGGTGGCACACTTTTTCTTTGGTCCTTACCTTTTCTTAGCTTTCTTCTGTAGGAAAATGGGCATTGTACTCTGTTCTGGGGAATTGAAGTTCCACAAATCAAGGCAAGTTTATCTCCAAATGGAAGCCATCCCTCTCACTAAAGACTGGGAAAGTCAATTGTCAGGACTTCCCTCTTCATCATCCTCCCTTTCCCCACCCTTCCCTAAGATTAAAAATAGCTATCTTGCAAGGCCTCACTGTGAATGGAGCAACTGCTCACTGAAACTGAGCTCCAAGGGAGAGCAGCTGCTCTCAGGAGGAAAGGCCTGGGGTCAGTGCGTGCTGACTTGCCATCAGGGACCTCAGGGAGGAGGTGACCTCCTGCAGGGCAGAGCAGGGACACTTGGGAGACTATCTGAGTGACGCCTCCTGAAGCAAGTTTAACTGTCCTAGTGGGCCACTCACAAAAATATGTCACGGGGGAGGGGGGCACTCAGAGGTGTATCCATGTGTTCCCACCCCCACCCCAGGTACTGGGGACTGAACCCAGGGCCTCTCAGCACTGAGCCATACCCCTAAACTTTTATTTTCTTTTGAAAAGACAGGGTCTCGATAAATTGCCCAGACAGGCTTGGAACTTGAAATCCTCCCACCTATTTGAATATAGGGGAGCACATCTGTGATTCTTAACATTTTTTTTGGTGTGTGTGTATGTAAACTCCCTAGAACAAATAATGAGATACACGTACCACTTCTCTGTTGCTTAACCTAGACACACACACACGCACACAATGTGCACAGACACAAGCGCGCACACACTTTTGCACACTATTTAATATAATTGGGGGGTTGTCGAGACCTGTCACGCACCACAGAGCTTATTCCAGATGTAGGTTGATTACAGTAACATAGAACAAGGATAAGAAATAAAAATTTGTAACCCGTAAAAATAAGTTGCTAAAGTTTGCTAAGATTTTTCTGCAAAGTGCAAAGATGTATATAGTATAAACCCATGAGGATAGACACGGAAATGTTGAAGTTGACCTCCGACATGTGGGACAATGGGTTATTTCTATTTATCTGCATTTTCTCACTAAACAGAAGCGCATGTTTCTCTTTCGCAACCAGAGCAGGGCAGCGCACGCAGGCATTTCCGTGGTCCTGGGGCGCCCACTCGACTGCAGGCGTGGTCTGTCGCTTGCACTCTTGACAACGAAGGAGGCTTACAGACAGTGGACTAGCAAACCCCAGAAGCAGTGACAACGTAGGGCGGGAACCGGCTCTTCAAGTTAGGGCGTCCCAAGAACCCTTCGCTCAGCCGGGGCGCTTTAAACCCCTACGCCCACTGCCCGGCCGCGTCCCGCACAGAGCGGGCCGCGCGTGCGTACGCGCTCCCGGGGCGGCGGCGGCGCGCACGGATGCGCCTCCGCGAGCAGCCGCCAGCAGTGGACGATGCCGCGCGGCGGCGCGCTCCGGCAGTCTGAAGCGGTGGCTGGCTGCCACGGGCCGGCGGCGCGATGAGCTGGGCGGCCGCCCCCGGCTCGGGGCTGTGAGGGGCTCGGAGCCGGGGGTGGGCGGCGGCGCGGCGGGCGGCCGAAGCTCTTTCTCGGCGGCGGCGGCGGCCATGCGCGGGGCGGCGCGGCTGGGGCTGCTGGGCCGGGGCCGCCTCCCGGGGGCCCGCGGCCTGAGGGCCCCGCCGCCGCCGCTGCTCCTGCTCGCGCTGCTGCCGCTGCTGCCCGCGCCCGGTGCCGCCGCCGCCCCGGCCCCGCGGCCCCCCGCGCTGCCGTCCGTGGCCGCGGGGCCCAGCGTGAGCCTTTACCTGAGCGAGGATGAGGTGCGCCGGCTGATCGGTGAGTGGGGCCGCCCGGGCCGGGGTGGGCACGTCGCGCGGCTTCCGGTCCCCTCCCCGCCCCAGCGCTCGCCAGCCCCTGGCAGGGCCGGGGTCGCCTCGGGGTCCCGGGACCCCCGGCCTCCGCCTGCCGTGCTGGCCTGGAGGTGTGGTCCCTGCCTGGCCCCCGCCCCGGGCAACCTCCCGGCCTCCCCCTTCGCCCTTGCTGTTCGACCGCCCTGGGGACCCCCGGCTGCCGCCAGAGACCCGGATCCAGCCCGTTCCATCCTCCTGCAGCCCTTCATTGCCCCCTGGCTCTCTGGAGTCCGGCGTCGGAACATCTTTTATTCCCGGCCGAGCGAAGTTGCCTTAAAGTGTGTGTCACTCGAGGGCCCTGGAGTTTGGGATACTTGGAAGTTCGCTTTTCAGACTAAACTGGCAAACCATTGGCTCAGGTTTTGATATCCCAGTAGGCCACGCTGTTTGCTCATACTCTCTGCTAACATACTTTTACAAAATAAATAAATACATGAATTAATAAAAGGGAGGGGAAGGTGGCACGAAATATGTCAGCCTCCAAATCTTGAAACCGATAAGAATATTTTTAAAGAGTAGGTGAATCGCCAGGTAGCAGATCTTTTCGCTTCTGCAGTATCCTTTTGGTGTTGGGTTCATTGGAGTTCGGACTGATCTGCATTTCCAGGCCACTCGCCTGCTTTGAATACTTTGAAGGGAAAGGAGAACTTGGCTTTGTGTCGATTGGTGATTTTATTTACCTACTTAGCTTTGTTGTGTGGGGAATTACTTTGGAAAAAACGGATGCTGTTCTCCGGTTGAAACTTTGTAGATTCTAGAAATACCCCTTGGAGGAAGATCTGGCCCCCAATGGAGTATGATAGTTGCAGATACCTAGACTTAGCTTTCTTTTGTGTGTTGTGGCAATCCCTTCATTTTGTCTCTGGGTGTGGTGCTTCTGAGTGTTTGAGGGGAAAGTTTTAAGTATCCATTGTCCGTCAGTTTTATTTTAGTGTTCTTTTTTTTTTTTTTTTTTTTTTTTTTTTTTTTTTTAAGTTAGAGTACTTTCTTGAGGTCTATTGAGATCAACTCAGAATTGAAATGAGGTTGCTTTTAGCAGATGGTTTAGACATTGTTACACGTATGGGTTTGTAGCCTTTAATCAAATAATAATTTTGTTCGGTTCTTAATCCTCATGTTAGTTCACCTGAACTAGCTAAATTTAGTCTAACTGAACTAAAACTGCAAATTGGGTTAGTCCTGGAACATGAGAGTAAGGCTGAGGAAAAATAATGAATGCTTGTAAGTCAACTCATACCATATTAATTAAAAATATTAATGTTATGCGTGCTTTTGTAAAGCATATATTTTATTAAAAAAAATTTTTTTGTAACTTACTTTACATGTGTTTCTTCTCCCCTCCCAACCAAGGATAGAGGTAGGGGACAGAAAACTAGAGGCTGACATTGATTGTTTATATGTATCTGCCTCTAGATACTTTATTTTAGGAATTTAAATAACTTGCTCAAGGTAACACTGTTTGTTTTTTGTATGTGTGTGTAAAAAACTTAGGTGCAGACGAAGTTTTATTGAATGAAATGAAGATATACTTATGGTGGAATGGTGGAAAATAAATAATTGCTAATTAGTATTTGAAGTGATATAAATTTGTAAACCCAATTTTTTGTATTTGTAGCAGAGGAAGCTCCTGATTGATGAGTATCCAGTAGCAGTATTGTCTCTAGTGCAACTTGAACTGATCTGTTACAGTGTGTCTAGACTCTTCATCTTGCCAGTTACAGGTCTCTACTTTCTGTCCCCATCTCCTTCATACAGTCTACCTTAAAATAATTTCTTGGCTCCTCTTTGACAGAGAAGAGCAAGTGAGATGTATATCTGATCTCCTGAGTTCTCAGAATACATTTTTCCAGGGAAGCGGTTATAATATTTTTGTGCCATATTTTTGAATTGTTATGGGTTAAATGTCTTCTAAATACTGGTATATGCAAACTACCCATGATTTTACAGTATTTCTAAGGAAATGAGTTTAGGATTCCAAATAAGAAACTTACAAATTAGGTTGATAGTGACAGTTACCAATTTGTAATTGAACTAATTGTGCTTGGTGTGAGAATAAGTTGTTTTAATCCAATTATTATGTGTACATAGGTTTCTAAAAAATCGAATTGAGGCTTAAAACAAAAACAATAATAATCTCTTGCCTTTGGCTTTTTTATCCTCCAGGCCCTACTTTCCAGTGGTTGCTGCCATCTTAGCTAGTTTTTGTTTATTTTTCCCTTGTTTTTTACTTTCATATTTCTAAATCAGTGTAGAGTAAGCATTTAACTTCCTAATATCATAACTGATTTCTTATACTCTTTTTACCCCTAAACTCTCCAGTGTAATTTTTTTGTAAAACCAGCAGTTAGTATATATGATTATGTACATATATATGTTGCTTACTTCTGAGTTAAATAGGGACTTATGATTCAGTTTTTCTGCATGTTGTTTTTACCAGAGCAAGTTGTGTTTTAAACTTTCTGATTAGTGTTGTATATCTATGCATGAATTCCCTCAAGTACTCCAAGAAACATGCTAAATGCCTTTTGATCTCCCCTGCCCTCCTCCTAGGTAGGCACATCTAGTCATCTGTTAGTTCCACTGGATTTCATCTTATAGACTTCTTGGTCTGGAGCCTTCCATCCTCTTGCCTCAGTCTGGACAGAGGACTTCCTGTCCCTTCTCTCCTGTCTTGAACCTCCTGTCTTCCTTTCTCTTGGTTTGCTTTTTTTTTTTTTTTTTTTGCTAATATGTATTCTCAGTAGCATCCTAAGAAGGGGTACATGGGAGATAAATTATTTGAGGCCTTGAATGTCTGAAGGTGTTCATCTTATCCTCAGTTTTTAAATGATTTGGCCGAATTTAAAATATTAGGTTGAAAATAAAATTTCTTTACAGTTTTATTCATATTTTCACTCTGTTTGCTGTCTTAAGTGTTTCACATAAAAAGTCTAAAGCCAGCCTTTCCCCCCGCCCCCCCCCCCCCCCCCCCCCGTGTTTTTTCGAAGTTCATGGTCTTTCTGGCTGGCATTCTAAAGTTTTGAAGCTTGTGTGTGGTTTGTGTGTTTCTTTTGTCTTTGTGAGTCTTTTAATCTGGACTCATATTCTTCAGTTTTTTCAGAAATACCTGTTCCTTGTTTTATAATCTACCTTTATCTGTTTTTCTTTTAGAGACTTCTCTTAGTTTGGTTATTGAATCCCCTAAAGTCAAGCTTCCTTTCTGCCTATAATTTATTTCTTTATAATGAAAGGAGTGTACGGGGAGGATTTCTCAATTTTATAAGTTTTCATTTTTAAAATGTTAACGATTGTATTTTCAAATTTAAGGCTTTTTGTTCTTTATTGCCATTTTGTTGCATCTTATTTTATGGGTGTATCACTTTTATTTATATCTGAGGTGTGTATGTATTGTTTTCCTTTTTTATCTTTATGCTTAATATACTTTTAGCATTTCTTTGCTTTCTCCACTGTGCCTGATCATTTTAGGGTATTTTTCTTTATTTGTGTAGATCACAAATACCTGGTGATTCTTGACTGTGTGTAATGAAGAATAAGATGTTGAGAAGTTGATTGGGGAAGAGAGCACATCTGTGCTGGTGATATGACGACTTCCTTTGGCGTGTGAATAGACTTTTCATTGGGAATCTGCCTCAGTATCAGTACCTTTATCTTCTTTGGCATTAGTAAATTTCTGCAGAGAACAAACTGCCAGACTCCTGTATCTGATGTGCTTAGTGATACACTGGCTACCAGGGTTTCAGTTGGGTGTCACCCTTCAGACTGTAAACTTTTACTTTTGGTTATAGTTTTCCTGCCTCTGTGATTCAGCTTTCTCAGAAAACACTTCAGGTGTCCTGCTGAACCTGTGCATCCAACTTTTTTGAGTCCTTGCTGTGGCTTCTATCTTGTCAGGCCTGAGCTTCAGGTCATTCAGGTCAATCTTTGGTATTTACTCCCTTGGTGTCTCCATGGCTGAGTCCCTTCTCAGGGGACCAGGGGCAGTGACCACTCCTCTGTCTAACTACTTTCCATCTTGCAAAGTTTGTTGAAATGTGTGCTCAGTTGTCTCTCCTATTTGTCCTTGTGGTTTGATGTCATTGTGATTCCTTTACCATCATTTCAGAAGAGTTTTGGAAAGAAACAGGGTTAAAAGCTGTGGTCATTCTGCAGTGTGTAAAATGGCAGTTAAGCTTGGACTTTATTGATGAGAATGTGCAGCATTGTATTAAAAGTAGCAATGGTGTTTGCAGTAGTAGTTGACAGTGCTATTGATGTGTGGTAGTGTTTTGCCTATGTCAGACATAAAACTAATCCTTGTGTTAAGTATACACTGTTATTCCTATTTTCTAGATGAATGTCTGAGTTTGTTTGTGCTACTATAACAGAATATCATAGAGTAAGAGGCTTTTAAACAATAGAATGTTGTGTCGTGTCCCCCACCCCCCACCCGTTTTGGAGGCTGCAAAGTCCAAGATCTAAGCCCTGGTAGATAAGGTGACTGCTGAGGGCCTGCCTTCTTGTTCATAGACAGCCCTTCTTGCTGTGTTCCTGACATAGTGAAAGGGTCAAATGAGCCCCGTGGGGCCTTTTTATAAGGGTACTCATCCTATTCATGAGGATTCTGCCCTTAGGACCTAATCGTTTGCTCATACTATCACTTGGGGGATTTTAGCATATGAATTTGAAGATCATACAAAGATTCAGATCATAGCAATGAGGAAACAGACTTCGAGTGGGTCTGTAACTAGCCTGATTCTTTGGCCATGCAGTACTGATGGAAGTTCACCTATTTTGAAGACTACTAGAACTTCAGGAACTTTTTTTTTTAAATCTCTTAGTGACTTTCCTGTGTCCCTAGGCCCTGCTTCATTGCTGTTATTTACTGTTCTTAACGGATTGCAAAGTAGGTTTCCACTTAGCCATTTAATGATTCAGGGTCTTTTGGACAGTGGGTAGAGATCCAGACTTTGATTCAGTCTTGCCTGAGACTGAAATCCATACTGCCTCCTCGTCAGATCTGTAGGAACTATAGTTAACCAAAGACTCAAGGAGTTGGATCTGAAAGCTGCCATGTGTGCTTGTTTGTGGTCTTGATAATTATCTCTGTCTTCCCATGTTCTCTATATAATTGATAATTTTGATACCGAGTTTCACCCTAGCTGGGGCAATGCCAGAGATTTGGGAATAAAATGCTGGTGGGTGGGAGGTGTGACCTAAATTGGTCGTTGCAACCCGGGTGGTGCTAATAGGGGATTTGTGGTTGATTGGGGTCAGGGAGACTTCTGAGAATAGACTCCTCACCAGTTAGAAATTCACTTTGAGTGACTTGCATCTTCTTTTAAAAATAAGTATACCTTCTAAAAAAGTGAAGTTTGTTCACATCTATTTAAAATCAGCTCATATATCATTGCTCCCCATAACAGTACAGAAAAAATATTTGAAGTCAGATCATGTATCATTTGTGGTAGAACATTGTGATAAAATTATTAGTTTTCTTTTTGAGAATTTTGTAGGGGGTACCAATTGTTATATCTACATCTTTACACGGTGTTAAGAATTATATTGCTAATTGATAGAAATTTTAAGTATTTTTGCAGGAATGATAACTTTTGAGAGAGGCAATGGAGGGAAGGTGTCGCAGAAAAGGAAACATTGATTCTCATCTTGAAGGAGATGGAGAGGCAGAAGAGAGGAGCACTTCATGCCAGGTAGAGAAAATGGCATGAACAAGGGCATAGAAGTAGGAAGCAGATTTGTGAAGTCCAAGGAGTGAGATAAGAAAAATTTGCAAAGCCTGGGAGTGGCAGAATATAAAGCCACAAGTAAAACGTAAAGATAGGTTGAGGTTGAATTAGGAATTTGAATTTTATCTAATAGGGAATGAGAAGCTGTTGGAAGAATTTAGAAAAGGAGAGTGCATTGGCAGTATTGAGTTATAGAATTGATAACTTTGGTCCAAGTGACATGGTGCCTTGGAGACCGAAAAGCTGGATGGGGAAATGGGATAGTCAGCCTTGAGATGGTAAATGGGATCAATTGGGGCAGTCAGAGCTAAAGACAAGGGAAGGGTCACAGAAGAATCCAGGTTTCAGATTTGAGCACCTGAACTAAAGGACCCTTTCCTCTTGGGAGAAATGGTCGAGAGAAAGAAAAATGAGATGAGCCATGTGTTCCTGTCCTCCCAGCACTTCTGTTTCTTCAGATATCAGGCCAAGTATTTGGTGAAGGAGGGTGTTCTCTCTGCTGGTGTACTGGCATAATCTGACATAGAACACAGATCCTAGGATGGGATGGGGGCATGTTGGTGGAAGTGGATTAGCACCCAGTAGCAAACCCTTAACCCTGGGCATTTTGGGTAGGACTGTTGGTATTGACGCAGTATTAATTTGAGTCCATGTGTTCTTCATTGGGAGAGTAGAGATGAGACATTGTGCAATTGTGGGTTTGAGGTTTTTTGATTTTTTTTTTCTTTTTACACATGTGGGGGAGAATTCTACCCAATTGTGAATTATGGCTAAACCTGTCCCTTGTGAGTCACATCCTGAGTTGACAAATGAGTCAGTTTTGAAGGTCCTGCCTAAAATGCTGTCTGGGTTTTAAGGATCACTGTAGGAACAAATGAAATGTGTGTATTTATTCCAGCACTCCAAATTGAGAAGTTTCATGGCATTACTTTTAGGGATTTGATGCAGTTACGCCAGTGTTCTGAAAAATCTTTTCGAAGATATTTCCTAAAACAAAATAAAAACTTGTACATTAAACAGAACTGGTAGTTACTCTGAAATTATATTAAAAGGATACTTTTTTTGTGTTATTCATGTTAATGTAAATCAAGTGTAATATTTTCAAATCAAAATGTTACTAACCAGCTTTCATTTGTGTAGGATTGCTTAAAATGTTATGTGCCCAAACAAATGTATATTGCTGAATTACATAATAAATGCTTACTGAATTGTTAATTTGGTGTTCCCTCCAATGATACTGCTGAGTGAATTTCATAGGTGCTGTTCTCATTCTTTTTTTTAAATTTTAAATTTTTTATTCTGATTTGTTATATATGACAGGAATGCATTACAATTCATATTACACATATAGAGCACAATTTTTCTTATCTCTGGTTGTACACAAAGTATATTTCACATCATTCATGTCTTCATACATGTACTTTGGATAATGATGTCCATCTCATTCCACTATTATTTCTACCCCCATGCCCCCTCCCTTACTCTTCCATCCCTTTACCCTTATCTAGAGTTCATCTATTCCTCCCATGGTCTCCCTCCCTACCCCACTATGAAATATCCTGATGCTGGTTGTTTTAATGAATCATAGTAATAGCCATTATTTATCATGTGGTTAGTATGTGCCCAATACTTTTAAAACACTTCATGAAATAGATTTCTTTTTATAGTCATGTTTGTTGAGATATACTTTATATATGGTAAAATTTGCCCTATTTAGTTTTATAGTTATATGAATCTTGACAACACAAATATAAAAAATGACTCTAGATATAGATATAGATATAGATATATAGTACTACAGTCAAGATACAGAACATGTTACCTTGGTCTCCTTTACTTCTTTTTTTTTAAACAAATAAGAGAAATTAATTGTAATATATTTTCATTTAACCGAATGCATTACCAACATAATTTGCAAAGAAAATAATTGTTAGTAAGATATTTCATGTTCATTTTGTTTGTCCTAGTAATTCTTTGGAATCTAATGACTGTTTAACACATAGCACACCTCTATTTAGATTAGACACATTTCAAATACTCAGTAGCCTCATGTAACAAACAATGGTTGCCATATTGGCTCCTTTCTCCATCTTTTACCTTTTGGTGAGACATAAGCTGTAGGTTGCATGATAAGTCCCCTTGTTATGTGGTTTCTTGTTGAGTTCTGTCGAAAGGGACACCAAAGAGATGAACTTAGAATATACAAGAGTAGAGTGAGGTGCTTTATTCCTCCCTGTAAGATTATGTTAGACTGTGAGTTGGTTTCATCATGCTTTTGATGGGAATAACTTCAGTTAGGTCACCTTCTCCTACAAGGTTTTCATAATGGCTTTCTCTTTTTTTACCTCCTACCTGTCCCAAGTCTACAGAAGGAAAGGTGCTTCACAAAATTTGTTGGTTTCCCTCAACCTTGCCCTTACCTTTATAAATACTGTATTAAACAATTTTTCCTGATTGATCTTTTTCATCCTTGAATAATATACATCATCTCATATCACAGGCAATATATATACACATACCAGGTTAATTATATATTAAAATATAACATATAAAATGCTAAAACTTGTGTAACTTTATGAAGAGAAATGGAAAACAAAAAAATACAAAATAAACAAAGATCTGAAAAATTAGATGATTTAGTAGTTAAATTTTTATGTGTAAAAATTTATCAAAAAGGGGTGAAAGAGACATGAATTGTACTGCTGGTCATTTTTGTTTACTTTTGGTATTTAGCTTGACTTGGTTTCTACTTTGGTTGGCTTTTCCTTTATTGTAGTTCTTCTCTTTGCATATTTTCATTGTTGTTTTTCATTTCCTCCTTGTGAAATATTTTGCCAAGAATGTTCTGTAGTGTAGGCTTTCTTACTGTAAATTCTTTTAGCTTTTGTTTATCATGGAAGGTTTTTATTTCATCATCAAATTTGAAGCTTAATTTTTGCTGGATATAAATTCTTGGTTGGCATCCATTATCTTTTAGAGCTTGGTATATGTTGTTCCAGGATCTCCTGGCTTTGAGAGTCTGGGTTGAAAAATCTGCTGAGATCCGTATTGGTCTTCCTTTATAGGTAATCTGATTTTTCTCTCTTGAAGCCTTTAAAATTCTATCCTTATTTTGTATTCTAGGCATTTTCATTATAATGTGTCTTGGTGTAGATCTTTTGTAATTTTATATATTTGGTGACATATAGGCCTCTTGTATTTGATTTTCCCTTTCATTCCTCATGCTTGGGAAATTTTCTGATATTATTTCATTGAAGAGATTGTGCATTTCTTTGGTTTGAATCTCTGAATCTTCCTCTATCTCAATAAATCTTAAATTTGGTCTTTTGGTGGTATCCCATAATGCTTGGATATTCTGTTTATGGTTTCTCACTATCTTCACTGTGAGGTCAACTTTATTTTCAAGATTGTATATTTTGTCTTCATTGTCTGAGGTCCTGACTTCCAAGTGATCTAGCCTGTTGGTGATGCTATCTATTGAGTTTTTTAATTGGCTTATTGTTTCTTTCATTTCAAGGATTTCTGTTTTTTTTTCTCCAGTATCTCTATCTCTTTCTTGAAGTAATCTCTTGCAACCTGTATTTGTTCCCTTATCTCTTTGTTGGGGTGATTGATTTTTGCCTATATCTGCTCACTTAGGTCATTCTTTAATTCCCAAATCATTTTAGTTATGTATGTTCTGAACTCCTTCTGACATTTCGCCTACTGCACTATCTATGGATTCTGTTGTTGTAGTATCTTGTTTTGTTTGGTGCATTTTTCTCCCTTGTTTTTTCATGATGTCTATGTGTCTTCCTCTCTTGCAGTGTAGATCTGACACTCTTGTCTTATAGTGTCCCTATAAGTTACTCACTTTTAAGGGAGAAATCAATATTACAGCACTCAATGTACCCAACATGCAGCCCTATATTAGTTAGCTTCTATTTTTACATTTAGTTTTGTCACTATAATCAGAAATGGTGAGTTCGGTTGTCTTCATATAGTCAATAGGTTTGTGTAATGGTTTACAGTTTCTAATGGTAGAAGCGGGACTGGGAAGTTGGCTGAGATGTTTTTGTGGTAGGATGTGAGAATATAGAGGTATTAGATTATATGACAAGTGAGAGGGTAATCAATAAGAATTTGACTATTAGTAGGAGAAACAAGAGACTCCCTATTCTCATTCTTATATAAATCTTTAAAAAATTTTTTTAGTTGTAGATGGACACAATATCTTTATTTTTATTTATTCATTTATTTAATGTGGTGCTGAGGATCGAACCCAGGGCCTAATGCATGTGAGGCAAGCTATCTACCACTGTGCTACAACCCCAGCCCCTTATATAAATCTTATGTAGTAATGGAAAGCACACAGGTCTCACCTGGTGTGGTAGCACAAGCCTATATACCAGTAACTCAGGAGGCTGAGGTAGGAGGATCACAAGTTCAATTTAGGGAGACTCTGTTTTGAAATATAAAATAAAAAGGGCTGGGATGTAGCTCAGTTGTAAAGCACTCCAGGTTCAATACCCAGTACAAAATAAAAACAAAAATAACCAAAGAACAACAAGCTCCCTCCCCACCATAGCTCTCTATTTAGGACTAAACACATTTTGCTATATACCAGTATTTCATATGTATTCTTTTTTTTTTTTTTTTTTTTTTAAATCAGCTGTAGGAAGTAGGTTTTATTTGTTTTACAGATAAAACTGAAGCACTGGCTTGGCGCTGTGGCGCATGCCTGTGATCCCAGTGGCTTGGGAGGCTGAGACAGGAGAATCACGAGTTCAAAGCCAGCTTTAGCAATGGCAAACGCTAAGCAACTCAGTGAGACCCTGTCTCTAAATAAAATACAAAATAGGGCTGGGGATATGGCTTAGTGGTCGAGTGCCCCTGAAGTCAGTCCCTGGTACCAGAAAACAAACAAACAAACAAACAAAACCAAAAACAAACAAAAAAATGGAAGCACTGAGAAATTATAGCAAATGCTGGCGGTCTCAGATGCATGGGGCTATGTGACTTCAAAGTGCATGCTTTCTTACTGTGTTGTCTTTGAAGATTAATATTAGTCTTTTTTTTTTTTTTTTTGTGGTGCTGGGGATTGAAACCCAGGGCCTTATGCATGCAAGGCAACACTCTACCAACTGAGCTATATTCCCAGCCCCTTAATATTAGTCTTTACCAAACCAAAATCATGAGGAATTTAAGCAAAATACGAATTCTGGGGTGTACCTTGAACAATTTGTGTAGTTGATTGGAGGTGGAACTTAATTAAATCAACCTTTTGAATGCCAGGCTTAATTTATTATAAGATAGTTTTTACACATTTTACACAATTCTGAAATTGAACTTGTCTTATAATCAGTGATGAATCATCAGTTAATTGACATCTTTTTTTTTTCTTTAGTGCCATAGAAATGATATACTTTAATTAAATGAAGGTAATATTGTAGCAGGACCTTTACACAATTTACCACCTTTTTATGTGTGTTTATGTATGCCTGTCAGAACTTTCTTTCAGTTGTAAATTGACTAGAGGTATTTAATATTTGTTAATGATAAATGGCCGTGTAGTAACGTTCTTGCAGGGATGTCATTTGCTGTATGAGGTAGTGTAATTAGGTTAACAGCTTTTTTTGTGTGAAAGCCTTGGGCCCTTTCCATAGACAATGGCATGGATAACCAGCCACATGTGTTAAGTTATGCACACTGTGCCAGTGCTTCTTAGACTTTCGGGACCCTGCAGGAGAGACCCACAAAAGCTGGATCTGTCACGTTTTGTATTCTGACCTCCTACATGAATTTTTAGAAACTTGAGTCCATTGAGATTCACTCTGTTGTAATACTGTTTGGGTTTTGACAAATCATAAGGTACTGTATCCACCATGTTATCATCAGAGTAGCTTTACCTCCCTAAAAAAGCCTGTATTTATAAATACCCACTTTATATTTTAAATAAGTTTGTTTTCAAAATGTATTTATTATGGAAAATTTCGAAGATTTCAGAAGTAGAATAGTATAATGAATCTGTAGGATCCATCATCAGCTTCAACAATGGTCAACTCAAAGCCAATTTTATTTCATTCATCTGTACTGCTCCCCTCACTTTGCCTTCACTCTCCTCATCCCTTGCTTAGATTATTTCAAATAAATTGAGACATATAATTTCATTAAAAATTTTTTTCAGTATGGTATGTCTTAATGATAGGGACTTATAAATAATTTATAGTAACCATTATTATACCTAAGGAATGGAATAATAATTTATAAATACAAAATATTTAAATGGTTCACATTTTCCTGATTTATAAATCAATGTCTATTTAGAGACTTTTACCTGTCACGTGGATCCTCTCTTATCCCTTCCCCCTCAGTACACTGCCTACCTGCTTAGTTCCCTTGGAACCAAACTTCCTTATCATGTGGTCTGCATTAGATGCTTACTCTGCCTCACATGCTTTTCCCAAATCTTAACAGGGCTGGAGTCTTCTAGATCTCAACTTTAAATGTCAGTACCTCTGAGAGCTTCATTTTCCCAGGGTTGACCTCAGTGCCACTGTGTTCTGTAATACCTGATACTTCCTTCTTGTTGTTTGTGTCTCCCCAGTAGGAAAGTAAGTTCTGTTTGAGACCTTTTATGTTATTCCACTCTATATCTCTAGCACCTAAAACAGGACCTGGCCGTGTAGTAGGTGTTCTGTAAAAGTTGAATGAATTAATAAATGAATAAATGATACTTTTATTTTTTTTCAATTTCCTACCCTGTGCTGGGCTCATCATTCTCTTGATCATTTCATTGCTTTCTAAGTTATCCCAAATGGAAATTGGGCTGAAGTTATACATGTTAATAGAAGTTTAAATAGTTTTTGATAGCTTATTTTCTTTGAAGTTGCCTAATTTTCCTGTCTCTGTTCCATTGTACCCACTTTTCTGGGTGGGTAAGGTGCATCCTATGTTACCTTCCATAGCTCCATATCCCGTGTAGGTGGACTTGTATTAGTGCATCCATCACATTCTCTCTCCCCAACTGTACTGAGGTCATCTCAAGACTTCACACATAATAATCTCAGTAGACTGTTGGTCCACACTGTGACTGAAGAATGTGAAATACTGAAAAGTGATTCTGGCAAAAGCATTTTCTAGGGCTAGGGATATAGCTCAGTAGAATGCTTCCTCGTATGCACAAGGCCCTGGGTTCAGTCCCCTGCACCACACACACACACACACTAAAAAAAAAAAAAGAAAAAAAAGCAAAAAAAAAAAAGAAAAAGCATTTTCTAATAATTAAAAGTTGAGAAATAGAATTTTCCATCTTTTTTTTTTCATAAAATGCCTAGCCTGCTGTAAATCCTATCCCATGTATTTTTTTTTTTTGTCTCATACGTTTTCATCTTTAGAAATTTGATATATTCTGACCTCCTATGTGAATTTTTAGAAACTTGAGTCCATTAAGATTCACTTTTTTGTGGGCTGGGGATGTGGCTCAAGCGGTAGCGCGCTCAACTGGCATGTGTGCGGCCCGGGTTCGATCCTCAGCACCACATACAAATGAAGATGTTGTGTCTGCCAACAACTAAACAATAAATATTTAAAAATAAAAAAGATTCACTTTGTTGTAATGTTATGTGGGTTTTGATAAATGCATAGTGTCCTGTGTCCACCACATTTTCATGTGGTAATGTATAGAGCTATATGCCCAGCCCTTTTTATTTTGAAGCAGGGTCTCACTAAGTTGCCCAGGCTGGCTTTGAACTTGCTACCTTTCTGCCTGTCTCCCAAGTAGCTGGGATTGTAGGCATGTGCCACTGTGCCTGACTTTGTTTCTTTTACTTACTATTCTTGGATAAGGTTGGGAAGCATCTTTAACATCTCTGCAGTTGTGGTACAAATGTTGTCTTTAGTAATAACATTTATCCATTTATTATACAGTTATTTATTGTTTCTACTTAACTTTTTGACCATGTAGAGTACTTGTATTTGTTGTTTCAGAGTTTCCTTATTTATTCATTCTAACGTATTTCTCTCCATATATATGTGTTTTCTTATTTCTTTGCATACCTGGTAATTTTAGACTGGGTGGCAAGCCTTGTGAATTTTACCTTGCTGAGTGCTGGATATTTTTGTATTCCAATAAATATTCTTGGGTTTTGTTCTGGGATGCAGTTAAGTCACTTGGAAACAGTTCAGTTCTTTCAGGTCTTTCTTTTAAGACGTCTTGGATGGAACAGGAACGATGCTCATTGTAGGGCTAATTATTTCTTGTTGCTGATTCAGGACCTTTCTGTGTACTTGCCTTAATGAATTCTGAAACGTGAAGTCTTCTATTCTGGCTAATAGGAATAGTTCAGAATTCTATGTGACTGCTAGGCACAGTTACCTTTTTCATGTGTGTGTGTGTGTGTGTGTATGTATATATATATGTATGTATTTTTTTAGTTGTAGATGGACACAATACTTTTATTTATTTAATTTTATGTGGTGCTGAGGATTGAACCCAGGGCCTTATACATGCTAGATGAGCGCTCTACCACTGGACCACAACCCCTGCCCCTGCCTTTTTCTTTATTGAGTAGTTTCTTATATGCTTACTGTGATTAGTACTTAGCTGAATACTGGAGGGCAGCTCTCTGCAGATTGTGAATTTCTCTTCAGATCTTTTTTCTAGTTATTTGTGCTGATAATCTAGCTTTTCTTTCTTGACTTTCACCTTTGTCTTCTTAACTCTTCTGTGTACCTCAGTTGTAGAACTCATCCATTTGTGATTCTCTCTTTTGGCATCAATCACTGTTTTCCGTTGTTCTATGTTTTAAACAAGTATTTTAAATGTTTTGTCTGTTTTTTAGTTATTTCACATGATAGGATAAATCTGGTCTTTGTTATTTTATCTTATGAAGAAGTAGAAATGACCAGGAATTGTATTTTTATTGTTTACATCTTCCCTAAAATTGGTTAACTCCTTAAATTATTTATTGAAGGACAGAACCCAGTCCAATCTAAAAAAAGTGTTTAGGTTTGTATATGTGCTTGCATGTATATATAACATTCATTGGGATATAATAGATAACATGATGTGGGAAAGTATTGGATTTAGAAATCTGTATGTTTGAGTTTTCATTCCATCTCCTTCAGTTGTGTGTGGGTAGACACATCACAAATGTTTCTAAGTTTTATTTTCTTCATGTATAAGATGGGTTGCTTTTTAGTGTACAATAGGGTTGCTGTTAGCACAGATAGTAAGTATCTATGAAAGTGCTACACAATCCTCAAAACTATTTTAATCATTGGTGGAAATTTGCATATTTTTGGATTAAAAAATGAAATTACAGGCTGTTATGTCATTTAGGTATAATTATTTGATTGATTGCCTTTAATAACATTTATTCGCTTTTACAATTATTTATTGAATGTATGAGAGCTTAATTTAGGGACTTGAGGTCAAGATGTCACCTTTGTGGAACTAACTTCTGGCAGAGAGCTGGGTGATTAGCCTTAGAAAATAACTCAGGTAGCTTTTGAACTGAATTCCCAAGATAGCACTTTACATACAGTACATCCTCTTGCTGTCAGAGAGAAGTGATGTTTGTGGGTTATTCCTTATGCTTTGAGTTCTTGGACATAACAGCTAACTCTAACTAATGGCTGCTGAGACTGACTGGAGGAGATAATGTACTCCCCTTAGGACTTGGTTATGAAAGAAGTTGAATGGTGACGATGTCAAACTGAGTAAATTACTCCATCTTTGTTACAGTGCTGTGGCACACATATAAACATATCAAATAATTTTCTTCTTTTGGGTCAGGAACCAATGGCAAGTTGGAGAATTCTGGCACTTTGGCAGGGGATGCCTCATATTTTATATTGTAATGTTAGAGATTATGGGTTTTGTTCGTTCCCTCCCTCCCTCTCTCCCTTCCTTCCTTCCTTCACTGGGGATTGAACATGGGGTCATTCTACCACTGAACTACAAGCCCAGCCCTTTGTATTTTGAAGCAGGTTCTCACTAAGTTGCTCAGGCTGAACTTGAACTTGCCTTTGTCTCTCCAGTAGCTGGGATTGTAGGCATGTGCCACTGTGCCTGACTTTATGTTTCTTTTACTTACTATTCTTGGATAAGGTTTGGGAAGCATGTTGTTAAAAGATGCATCCCCCTGCAGTTGTGGTACAAATCACTTTGGGGGAAACTTTTAGGAATTTTTTTAGATGACATATATGTTCTTTGGATGTGAAATTTTGTTCCCTGACCGTATGTTATTGTCCAGCTCTTTATAAATTCTTAGCTATCTGCTGTAGTATTTTTAGATTGGGGAAGATATCTGTATCTATTTGAGTTATCCATGTAAAAATCTAATGACTATATTCTTGCCTTGATTCAATATATCTTATTCCAAAGGTACTAGTGGAGGAAAACCTGAGCACAGCTTTTGTAATGGGTTGCTTTGCATTTTCATTTTCAGGGATCACAGAATTACAGTGAAAGTTAAGTTCTGAGGTGGAATCTCGGGAGGATGGAGGAGAGGAGACCTTTAGTAAGTGGATTTTTCTACCTTGTAGTTCAGAGCATTGCCAACTAAAATTCACGCCAGTGATTTATTTTTAAGTGGATATTGATTTTGACCACACATATCTTTTTTTTTTTTTTTTTTTAAACCACATATTTTCTTCCTGAAGTGTCACTGAAGTTAGGAAAGATGCTCAGAGACTGAAGATGGGCCAGTTTTTCTTCAGAAGGTCAGGAGTTTGCTTTTATGTCTCCTTGCAGCTGATTCCTGAGCCCCTTCTCAGTATCAAAAGGGTGAGCTTGACTTCTTTCCTTGGTGGAGGCCAGTCTTAATTGGAAAGGAGGCCAATTGAAAGAAAGGGGGTAAAGAGTGGGAGCATGTTGATATTGTTGATCATGCATATCTTTTTTTTCTTAAAGGCTGTCTTTAATCTTTATATTCTCTGTGTATAAATATACACTGTCAACTCCGTTCTATCAAGACACTTAATGTTGCAGGAGAAATATAAGGAAAATGCTGAACGTGGCAGAGAGAAGTTAGTGAACAGATTATTTAATATGCAGGATTATTGCTTGAACAACCATGAGGGTTGAAGACTTATTTAGTTTTTTAATTGAGGAGAAAAAAATACCCTTATCCTGTAATCTAACATTTTGTAATTCCCTGTTTTAAGACTTAGTTAAATATTAAGTCTCAGCTGATTTTTTAGGTAATTTGATTTTAGCTTGATTAATTAGATTTTGATGAACAATCTATTATTTATTTATTTCAGCTTATTAGTTTCTATAAGTTAGAAACATTTGAAATAAAAGCCTTCTATTTGTTTTCTTTTAGCATCCGTTAAAGTATATTCTGTGGTTTAATATGTATTATATGATTTCTTCCCTCTGATTAATGCCTCCGATACCAATATCCTTAGAACCTAGAAGATTGTCTTGCCTAAATGAATTTTTAAAGTTTTGACTGGCATGTGGAAACTGGATGATATCATAGAATATTTTGTGTTTTGGCTGGCATTTAGAAACCATGGATGATATCATAGAATAATAGAATTTTGTGGTGGAGGGGAGGACATTAACATCATCTCAGAATTCTAACTCCTTTGTTTTATAGTTGAGAAAATTGATGCTTAGAGAAGGTGGTTAAGTAATTGATTACCAAAGGTAACTCAGCTACTTAGAAAACTAGGAAGAGAAGTCAGAACCTTGAACTTCAGTTCTGTCTCAACACTATCACTCTTGTTTTTCTTGCCTTAACTGATTTCTGACATTTCCTTTAAAATCCATTTTTTTAAATATAGTCAGTTTTTATCAACAGCCAGCCATTCATGCATCATACATTCAGGTATCATTTGAGTAAGTAAGTACAAGTGCAATAAGACCCTAGCCCAGTGAGTGAGGTGTGCAAGGCAGTGGGAAGATAGACATGCTAAATACTATAAACATGACCCTTTACAAAGGTGGGGGGCAGTTTGCTGATTTGGCACTATTTAACTGTAATTGCAGCCTTGGGGAAACCATAGCTGATTTTTAAAATCATCTGTAAAAAATGTTTGAATCATTGAATTACTAGCACGTGGGTTAGATAGGTCAGGTCATAAAGAATACAGGATTTGAATTGAAGTTTGGACTTTGGACTGTATAGGGAAAATGGATTTTTCTTGATAGGTCTTGAGAGTTTTGCAGGAATACTAATGTTTTAGTGTGGAATTTGGGTTGTTTAAAAATAAAATTATGAACAAATGTTATACATTCTAATGAGAGCAACATTCTTACGTTCCTGGAATTGGCAGTGAGAACTTTATGTCTGGTTAATGTAATTAAGCAGCCGAAGTGTTTTTCATCCTAAGAATAAAAATATCCTGTGCATTCTAATGTCAGCCTGCTACTTCTTCAGTGCATGGCTGTTTTCACCCTTGCACACCTTCCAGCAGAACACTTTCTACAATTTACCCGTTCTGTTTTGCTTTGTCTTTCTCTTCTGGTCCTTTCAGTTTTGTCTTCTGGGGCTCCTATTCTGCTTTAAGGTCTCCTCTGACTCTTTTCATTGTATTTCTTTATTTCTTCAACTTAACCAAAACTTAGTTTTCTGGTGTGATGGTTTCCTCATAACCCTTTTCAGTACCTAGAAAACATTTTTTATTATGGTATCTTCCCCTTTGTGATGCAGGGACCAACTCGAATTTTTTGTTTTTAAATGGCATCTCACTGTATTCCCCAGGCTGGCCTTGAACTCTTGGACTCAAGTGCTGGGACTATAGCCATGCACTATAGTGCTCAGCTTTAATAGTAATATTTGTTGAGATAAAATTCACATAACACAAATTAACCATTTAAAAATGATGAGTTTAGTGACATTGCACACCACCTCTATCTAGTTTCAAGACATTTCTGTCACTCCAAAATAAAGCCCATTATCTATGAAGCAATTTCTTCTCATTTTTCTCTGCCCCAATCCCTGGTAACAGGCAATCTGTGTTCTGTCTCTATGGATATATCTATTCTGGATATTTCATATAAATAGATTCATATAACGTGTGCTTTCGTATCTGGCTGTTTTTACTTAGTGTAATGTGTTGGAGGTTCTTCCATATTATAGCACGTATCAGTACATCATTACTTTTTATGGCTGAATAATATTTCACTTAATGTATTTATATCACAGTTTATCCATTCATCATTTGGCCTGTGAACACATTTTGACTATTACAAATAATGTTGCTGTGAATACGCATATACATATACTTGGTTTGAGTACCGATTTTTTAATTTGAGTATATACCTAGAATGGAATTTTGGATCATATGGTCATAACTAGTTTAACTTTTGAGGAACCACCAAAATGCTTTTCCACAGTGTCAGAAACATTTTTGCATTCTTTCCAGCAGTGTGCAAGGGTTCTAAATTTTACCACATCCACACCAACATATGCTATTTTTGCTTATGGCTATCCTAGTGGGTATGAAGTGGTACCTCATTTTGATTTTGATTTGCATTTTCTTAGTGACAAGTTAGATTGACCATCTTTTCATGTGTTTTTTGGTCATTTGTATATCTTCTTTTGAGAAATATCCATGCAAGTCCTTTGCCCACTTTTTAATTGAATTAATTGTCTTTTTGTTGTTGAATGTTGTTATAGTTTGGATGTGAGGTATCCCCTAAAAGCTCATATATGAGACACTGTAAGAAGGTTCAGAGGAGAGATGATTGGGTTGTAAGAGTCTTAACCCAATCAGTGATTTAATCCCCTGATAGGGATTAACTGAGTGGTAATTGAAATAGTAGGGTGTGGCTGGAGGAGGTGGGAATTGGGGCATGGCTACGGAATATATATTCTGTGTCCAGAGTGGAGACTCTCTGCTTTCTGATCACCATGATGTGAGCTGTTTCCCTCCATCACCCTCTCCTACCATGATGTTCAGCCTTGCCTTGAGCTCGGAAGAATGGAGCCGGGCTTCTATAGACTAAGACTTCCGAAATTGTGAGCCTTCAAATAAACATTTCCTCCTCTAAAATTGTTCTGGTCAGATCTTTTAGTCACAGCAGTGAAAAAGCTGACTAAAACAAATGTTAAAGGTTCTTTGTATATTCTGGCTACTTGGTGCTTATCAGATATATGATTTATAATATCTTTCTGGGCTGGGGATGTGGCTCAAGCGGTAGCATGCCCGTCTGGCATGCGCACGGCCCGGGTTCGATTCTCAGCACCACATACAAACAAAGATGTTGTGTATGCCGAAAACTAAGAAATAAAATATTAAAATTCTCTCTCTCTCTCTCTCTCTCTCCCCCCTCTCACTCTCTCTTAAAAAAATATAATATTTTCTTTCATTCTGTAAGTTGTCTTTACCTTCTTGATAATGGTTTTTGTTGTACAGAATTTTAAAATTTGTATGAAGTTCAATTATTTACTGTTTTTAAGTTGTTGCTTATGCTTTTGGTGGCATTGTAAGACTCCATTGTCAAAACTAAGGTCATGAAAATTTACTCTTTTTCATCTAAGAATATTTTGGTTTTAGGTGTTAATATTTTGAGGTTGTTGATTCATTTTGAATTATTTTTTGCATATGGATATCCAGTTGTTCCAGCACTGTTTGTTAGACTATTCTTTTTGCGTTAAATGACCTTGGCACCCTTGTCAAAATTTTACTAGCCAGAAATATATAATTTTATTTTTTGGAATCTAAATTGTATTCCATTGGTCCACAGGACTATCATTATGCCAGTGCCACACTGTTTTGATTGAAATAGCTTTGTAATGAATTTTGAAACTAGGAAGTATGAGTCTTCCAACTATTTGTTTTTAAAGATTGTTTTGGCTATTTGGTGCTGCTTTGCAATTCCATATTTTACGATCTTCTTTTTCACTTTTGCAAAAAAGGCAGTTAGGATTTTGATAGAGATTGCACTGAGTCTGTAAATTATCTGGAGTAATATTTAAATCCTAACAATATTAAGCCTTCCCAGCCATGAGTATGGATGTCTTTTTGTTTACTTAGACCTTCTTTAGTTTTTTCAATAATGTTTGTAGTTTTCAGTGTGTAAGTATTTCATTTCTTTGGTTACATTTATTCCTATGTATTTTATTCTTTTGGATCCTATTGTAAATGGAATCCTTCCTTCCTTCCTTCCTCCCTCCCTCCCTCCCAGGTCCTTGTGCATGCAAGGCAAGCACTCTTCCAACTGAGCTATAGCCCTAGCCCCTTGGTTTCCTTTTTGATTGTTCACCATAGAACTGGCTTTTTACCATATATTATATCTTCCCTTCTTTGGTTGTTTTGCTCCAGGATAGTGACTCAGTATCCTCTTCTCCTGATTTTTGTGATTCTTAGTTATATAACCTTGGACCTATTGGAATTGTAGGAGTCATCAGGTCTCTACAGATCCTCAGTTTCTTTACCTTCAGATTGACTTTCATTATTTCCCTCCCTTTATTCCAAAGGGATATCAGAACCTACCCTGATTTTCTCTCAGCTGTTACTCCTGGGGCCATGCTGGTCTCAGTTCCCAGAAATCTTTCTCATAGAAGGCACTCATTGGAATGACCACTTCTAAGCCCTTGGAACTTCTTGTTTTAATTTTGGCACCCCCTCCCTTCCTTCACATTCACTGTCTGGAACTAGGCTCCATTTCCTGGTTTCATAGTTATGCTACTCCTGACTTGCTGAGTAACTGACTCAGTAAAGCCTTACTGAATAAATTATTTAACTCACTTCCTTTCTACAACCATTCTTCACTATTTTACTTCTATGATGCCTACCACACCACTTCCTGCTGCTGTCCACTACCCATGCATTCACTTTGCATTTAATTACTTTAATCTTATTTGGTGGACTAATAATTCATAACAATTAGAAAGGAATAGATTATGTAGATCTTATCTTACTGTCTTAAATTTTTTTTCAGTGTATATTGAAGGAAAGAGAAAGGAAATTCAACTCAAATTAAGTATGATATTCTCTATTTTATATAACGCACAAAATAAATTTGATTAAAATTATTTTTATTAGTTTTATTTCCTCGTTATAATATGAAACATACTCCTTATGATAACTTGGAACATGTATAAGACCATAAAGAAAAAGAAAAGTATCATATATTATTTAACCATGCATTGCCAATTTTTGGGAAATAATCTTTCCAATCATTTTTTCAAGGTTATTTTTTCTCTTGTTTAAATCTTTCGTAAGGATTAAGAGTATAGGTGACTTTTTGAGGTAGATTGCATGTCAGATTGTACTTCAGAATCTAAATGGTATGTTTCCCCTTTGACCGCTTCCCATTGTGCTGTGGTCAGATTGGGGCCTACATATTTTCTGACTTAAGAAACTGGTTGTTGTGGAAGCTAGAGAGGAAAAAGGGAAAGGATGGAGATTTCATGAAAATCAAGGGAGATCGTTAGAGGAAAAGGACCAGCAGGTAGAAAGGGTGAAGTGCTGGGGAGTGATATTGGCCGAATCATATTGTTATATTGTGTGCCGTGTACAAATCTATAACAACAAATCCCACCATTATGTATAACTAGTAATGCACCAATAAAAAAAATGTGGGGGAAAACAAAAGGAATTAGTTGTGCTTTACTCTTATTTCAAAGAAGATGAATTTTCTACAGAGTACCATCTTGGTGTGTGTATTAATTATGGCCATATTAATTATGGATATATATTCATATATCCTGTACAAACTAGTTTTGTACTATTACCATAATTATACTTAGCATTAGGTTCTCTTTATAGTTCTGCTTTTTTCCCCTATGCTTTTCCTTTTGATTTAGAGCAATAAAAATTTATGATTATTATACTTTCATCATGAAATAAACTTCTTAGTAGAAAAATCTCTATTCCCTGTTAAAAACAAAAGTTTAATTAGTCTCAGTATGTTTTACAGTAACTCTTTTGGGAAAGAATATGTGATTGGTATGTTTTTTGAGACCTTCTGAGACTCTTTTTTTTTTTTTTTTGAACACCTGATAAGAATTTGTTGGTAATGGAACTCCTCAATTGCTCCCTGTTTCCCTGAAAATGATAGCTTTGTTCTTTCCTTGTCATCTTTGGGGTTTTCCATGTTATTCTCATTTGGATAGTGAGAATGGGTAATCCAAGAATTTTCTCCTCATGTCAGCCCCTTTGCCAATGATGAATATGCAGATTCTTTTCAAATTTTGGTGTTCTCTTTTGGTCTTTCTTTTTATTTCATAGTATTTTCTCAGATTTTGCTTTTTTACATATCTGGATATTTTAAGAGCAAGTTGGAGGAAAGGGATTTTAGTCATTAATCTTTTTTTTTTTAATTATTGTTAGTGTTAACCTTGATATACCAAACATAATGCCTTTATAGACGTGATTTTTTAAAAATTGAATTTGGTTGTTGGAGGAGGGACTTTTTCTCTCTTACAGCCTTAGACAGTAATTGGATTTTGTTTTAGTGAATTGCTGTGACCTGTATACATAATCCTTTAAACATTTTCTTGTAAACTTTTTTCTAGTTATATTTCATAGAAAACTTAAGAAAAAGAATTAAGCATGTGATAAAAAAATCACTCATAATCTACAATTTATAATTAACTACTATTAACAGGTTTGGGTATTTCTTTTTTAAAAAATAGAGCACATGCAATGTGCATATTCATGTATATTTAACTTTAATTCACTGGGGAGTTATTGAAAACTTGAAATAAGCATTAATCATTTAGGTGCTACATATTTTTAAAATTTGGTGCATATAGTTTGTATCTTGTGTTTTTTCATTTTACTGTTACATTCTGGGCAAAATCCAAATCATCAAAATTTACTTGTAGCATCCTTATTCATGGCTTCATAGTCTTTTTTCAGTTTTTTTTGTCAGTTTTTGATCATTAAAACCTGTCTTCAAAAGAGGTACCATCATTTGATTGGAAGGCTATGTAATTTCTTAGAGTATCATCTATTTCCTTTTCCAAAGAAAGAAAAAATGTTGAAGAGCCTTATTTTCTATAATGGATGTATTATAGTCTATTAGTCATTGCCCCATTGCTGGTAATTTATATCATTCAAATGATAATTTTAACATTAGTGTCTGTACATAAAAAAAATTGTGTCTATCTTTGATTTCCTTAGGATGGAATTTTTAGTATTGGAGTTACTGGGTCAAAGAGTAAAAATATTTATAAAACTTTATATGTAGTCATAAATTGCTTGCAGTATCCCGCTCGTATGCATAAACATTTCAGTTGTAATATCAAATGCACTTTTAAAAAATCTTCAAGATTGCTTATTCACTAAAAATAACAGGATTTATGGGAAAAATAAGGTTAAGGGCAGACTGCTCAAGACCTCTGCAATTTTGAAACCAGAGTACTAACAGAAACATAATTGGTACCTTATGAGATAACTTGGGTAGCCCAGTCAAACCACTTAGTGTGGCCAAGGCTGCCTCAGAGGAAAGTTAAATCTATTAAAATTTAAGGGGCTGGAAATCACAGACCTAAATGGTCTAAGACAGTGTAGATAAAAGTAATTTTGTAAGCCTGTGGGACTGCCATATACGTGGGCACACGTGGAACTGTGAGAGGCTGACTGTGTACCTGAGGAGGGAACTGTGGGTGCAGATGATCATTTTTAATATTCTTGAAATAGAGCTAAAGGGTTCTTGCTTGGCAGTATCTGAACTGAGTGAGGGTTCTTTCCCACTGGAAGTTATAGTTTTCTACCTGATCTTCCAGTTTCTCTTGCCTGGGGAAATTCATATGTGAAATGGTACATCTGCCGTGTTATACTGGCACTATTATTTACTATGTGAATCAGTATTGTAGGAACACGTCTTAATGATAGGACTGTCTATTTTCAAATTTGATAGGTGAAAATTTGAGTATAATTTGGATTCTTCCTTCCTTCTGTTCTCTCAGGGAAGCTCTACCACTGAGCTACATCCCTATCCCTTTTTAGTTTTGATTTTGAGAGGGGATCTTGCTAAGTTGCCAAGGCTGGCCTTGAACTTGAGATCCTCCTGAGTTGCTGGGATTACAGTCATGGGCCTTCAGCTTGGATGGTTTCTTTAAGAAATTCAAACCCTTTCCAAGGACAAATAACTATTTTAGCTAATAAAGAATATCCATTTCAAAGCAAATGTTTTCAGAACTTTTCAGAAAATAGCAGCTGTTTAATAATTGTATTCCAATTTAATATCTCCATCTATAGTAGTCAATTTCAAATTTTAAATTTATTTTGGTGATCAGTAGGTGTTCATGGAGATTTGGATCACAGGCTCCAAACTTATCAGCCACTTATAAATGTTATTTCTTGATAACAGAAGCATCATTTTGTTGTAAGTCATTTGTAACAGTGGCTTCATTCAGGCTTATACAGCATTTAGTTACAGCACCTAAAATGACAGGAGGTAGGGGAGTTGGTTCATGATTGGAGTGTTTTCTGAGTGAGGTATGTATGTTGACAAGCTGGGGGAAAAAGACAACCATGCTGGTGGAGAAGTAACTGAAGTAGTTGGAAAGTAATTGAATAATTGAAATAGTTGTAAGGAGGTGAGGAAATGATTGGTATAATTGAATGGGAGAAATAAGAGGATTTTAGATACCTTAGGTGGTCTGAACTCAGAAAAGCTGTGAAAACAAAGAAATCAAAGAGCTACTAGACACTGAGATAATATAGTTCAAGAGTTTGGAGGTAGAGTAATTTGCATATTGCTGCAACCCAATAGAATGGTTTGTAATTTGCATATTGCTACATTCCATAAAAAATGGGTTATTTTGGTATGAATGAAGGTTGTTGGAGTTGAGGAATCAAAGGAGCATTGAAGGGCAGGTTGGGAATGAGTTGGTTTCAAGGAATTTGGGAGTTTGCCATGATGAGTCATAGGATAGGGATTTATAGAAGTTTATAGATGGGTGTGGTGCCTCATGCCTGTAATCCCAGCAATTTGGAAGGCTAAGGCCAGAGGATCGAAATTGCCAGGTCAGACCATACAATTCAGTGAGACCCTATCTCAAAAAATGCAAAAAGGGTTAGGGATGTTTTGGATCCTTCCTTCCTTCTGTTGAACCCAGGGGAGCTCTACCAGTGCTAGAACAACCCTGGGTTCAATTCCTAGTACTGCCCACCTCCCTTCCCCAATTTACAAATTAGTTCTAGAATCCTCATTGAATGGGGGTAGCTGAGATATTGGGAAGGAAGGATAGAAGGTGTCACAATTGGATAGCATGATCCCACAGGAAACAAAACTTTTGACAAGAATGCTCAGTAGTCATCCAAAGTGGTCATGGGGATCCAGAGCAATGCCCATGGAAGGTGGGAGGATGGGCTCTTTGGGTTCCACAAGGCCTAGAAAAAGTTACACTTCAATAATGTGAGGAGATTGGTAAACAGAGTACTTTCAGGGGATGACAGAACACAGAAAGGTTCTGTGATTCATTGAAGGGGAATCATGGATGGATGGACAGGGTGTTAAGTGTGCCAGCACAAGTTAAGGTCCATGTAGACTTTAGAAGTCTGAAAAAGTTAGTTGACTATATTATTTACTATCTTTATTCAGTCTTCATTTGTAATTTTGTAGAGAAGTCACTCTGGTATCTTCCAGGAGAATGTTCTCTGCTTAGGAACCCGGGTTTTGTTGAAATATTTGATTTAATAAAACTGGAGAAACCAGGGGCAGTGTAGGGAGGACTAATGGGAAGGGATTGACTGTGTTCCTTAGTTTCATTTTATGAGATAAGAATTTAGAAAATTCCTAGTAGGACTAAACCACAAATTATTAAGTGACAGCATGTATGGCTTGAATTCATGCTTGTATTTTGTTCTTTATTTCTTGTCTAATTGTTAACAGCTATTTTTCATCTAGCTTTATATGGAGTTGAATTTGCAGAATCCCTAGATATTCTTGATACTTTGAACTGTGTTCTAGAAAACCTAAATACTCATACATTGTTTTTGCTATTATTACTAGTAATGACATTAGAAGTATTATTTATTAGGAACAGAATTTCTTCCTTCTCTGTGAAAAATATTTGAAGTATAAATTTGGAAGTTGTTGATCATTTAAGGTTAATCTTTTTCCTAAAGCTTTTTATGTTAGTGCTACTGCTGTTCTAGGACTTTAAAGGTTTTTTCCCCTTTGTCTTGTTTTTGTGATTCTGGGGATTGAACCCAGGGCCCCTCTACTGCTGAGCTACATTTCTGGCCCTTTTTAGTTTTTATTTTGAGACATGTCCTCTGCTAAGTTTCCCAGACTATCCTAGAACTTGGAATCCTCCTGCTTCAGCCTCTTGATTCACTAGGATTACAGGTATATGCCATTGACCAGCTGTCTTAAAGTTTTTTGACATTTTAGTAGAGAGGTAAAACTTAAAAAAGTTTTTTTTTTCTTTTTTTTTAACTTCTCTTAAAAATAGTAGGTAAACTTTACATTTAGATTTTAAATGTCCTGTTCTTTGAGTTTTGAAAAAATATATACACCTATATAACCAGGACTCTAATCAGATTTCAAACATTGTTATCACTCCAAGAAATTCCTTGATGCCTTTTTGTAATTCACCAGTCTCCCTTTCACCCCCTTCTCTTTTCATGCTACCTTAGATCTGAGTTTTATCACTATAAATCAGTTTCATCTGTATCAGAACCTTATCTAAATAGGATTGTATAGTTTGTATCCTCATGTGTCTAGTTTCTTTCACACTAAGAAATTCCTCCTTGTTGCAGAGTCTTAGCAGCTGGTTTATTTTCACTGCTGAGTAGTATTCTGTTGTATGAATAATTGATTGTCTATTGGTGTATGCTGATGGACATTTGTGTTGTTGCCAGTTTTCACTATTATCAATAAAATATATAATAAAATATTTGTTAATATTTGTGCACAAGTCTTTCTGTGGACATAATGTTTTTAGTTCTTTTGTATAATTATCTGAGTGGAATTGCTAGTTCACAGAGTAGGTACATGTTTGGCTTTATAAGAAACTACTAGCTTTTAAAAGCAGTTGAACATTTTTACACTCCCAGCAATTATGAGAGTTGGAATTGTTTTATACCCTTGCCAACATTTAATTTTAGTTATACTCTTAGGTGCTTAATGGGTCTCACGTTTTAACCTGTTATAGTCCATCCTCCTATAAATAGGACACCTATAAAAACCTAAACAGAACAATCTTTATGAGTGTCCTATAAAACTTCATAGGTTTTTATATAGGATGATGGGACATAATGGATTAATTTGTGTTTTTTTTTAATGACTAACTAATGAGGTTTATCACCCTTTTATAATATGCTTATTTGGCCAATTATATATCTTATTGTAAAATGTCTGCTCATATCTTTTGTCCATTTATTTAATTGTTATCTTTTAATTTTTTTCTAGGTCTTGATGCAGAACTCTATTATGTGAGAAACGACCTTATTAGTCACTATGCCCTCTCCTTCAACCTATTAGTACCCAGTGAGACAAATTTCCTGCACTTCACTTGGCATGCAAAGTCCAAGGTAAGAGAGTGGTCAGCAGATGTTATGACAGGGTCACCCAGGACCCAGAGGCAAGGACTGTATTTGAGTAGTAGGCTTTTATTTCTACAGAAGGGTTGGTGGGTAGTACTGGATCTTTTTAGGTTTATATTTTAAATCTAGAGCCTATTCCTTTAAAATCTCTTAAATCCTTTACAGTGAAGGAGGCCATCATTTAGGTGATTATCACATGACAGACATTTGCATCCTTTCAGACTTTTCAAATGGGGTCTGCATCTAGCTTGAAAAGAGGACAGTTGGACCTGAAAATGACCTTGCTGTTATGGTGAAATCATATGTGTTGGGGCTAGGGTAGGTTGGGAATTAGGTCTTCTTGATGTGTTTGATAAAATGGGTGTCATTTTTTTATTCATGGTGAAAATAGGGGATGGCAAGCACATGCCTGTGATCCCAGTGGCCCAGGAGGCTGAGGCAGAAGGATTGCTAGTTCAAAGCTAGTCTCAGCAAGTTAGCGAGACCCTAAAATACTTTTAACAAAGGGCTGAGGATGTGGCTCAGTGGTTAAGTACCCATGGGTTCAATCCCTAATACCACCAAAAAAAAAAAAAGTGTGGCAGACAACCTACCCATGTGTCTGTGGTGAGGCTGCTTAACATCAGGGGCTAAAACCCAAATACTTAAGAATCTCTTGACTGGCTCACTTATTGCTGAATTCTTCACATTTCCTCTGACTGCCTGGGTTCCTCAAATGTATGTTTTCCTTTAAGTCAAGGAGTGAGAGACTAAGTGTGGTTTCCCACCCACCCACCCACCCACCAACCAACCAACCAACTAACCAGCTTGAGTTTCTCTGATTAGCTTTCTGTATAGGCTTTTGAGTGGGATATTAGTTGAGGAAAAAAAAAATTTACTATTAAAAATAAGTAAGAGGGGCTGGGGTTGTGGCTCAGCGGTAGAGCGCTTGCCTCGCACGTGAGAGGCCCTGGGTTCGATCCTCAGCACCACATAAACATAAATAAATAAAATAAAGATATTGTGTTCAACTACAGCTAAAAAATAAATATTAAAGAAAAATAAGTAAGAATACCTATTATAGCAGTTTTTAAGAATTATAAGGTGATTATGTGTTCTGATATTTGCTGCTGGTTGTTTAAATTTGCCTCACTTTAATATAGACTTTTTAAAATTTTTTTCTACGTAACAGTGCAATAATGCTTATTGGGGAAGTTCAAATATTACAGAAAATTGTTAAAAAGTAACAACTTTGTAGTTTTATACCTATAAGCAGTCATAGTTTATAGTTTGGTATAACTTCTTCAGGGTCCTCTTGTTCTTTCCTTTTAAGTAAAAAAAAAAGATTTTATGATATGTCTGTTCAGCAGTGTTTTCTCCCACCTAGTAACAATATATCATGACATCTTTCCATTTCTCTGTTTTACTCATTTTCTTTAATGATTTTATGATATTGAATGAATAGGTGATGTGTCATTATTAAGTGCCCCATTGATGGAACACAGATTTTTATTGGTATTTTACTATTTAAAATAATGCTTCCCTTTACTGTTTACACAGTTTATTTCACTTCATTTGCTGGGCAAAAGCTAACATAAAGGAATGGTGAAAACAATTGGTTATTCATCTTTTGTTGATATTTTACTTTACTATTTTAAATTTTTTAATTAAAAATTTTTCTGTCTTTGCTATTGATAAATATAGAAACAAAAAATGTGCATATGTCTATAAATACATTAAGAACATCTTTGTCAGAAAGCAATGTATGGCATTGGGTCTGAATAGTAAATTATCACTGAGAAGTGAAGTGGCTGGGTCCAGAAGTGTATGTTTATAATTTTGATACATATTGCAAAAGTGTTTCTTGCTTTCCTCTTCCAAGATTGTACCAGTGAATAAACATTCCTTACAAAGTGAATAAGGGTACTTATTTTTTCTTTTCATTGCCAAACACTAGGCATTTTCAATATATTTGTTAGTGAGGTTAGTAAGAATGATTGTATAAATATACATCTATTCATGTTATTATTATATAAACTCATATTCATATTATTGTTAAATATACAAACACATACATTAAAATGTAGCTTGAGGAGTGATATGATTATACTTAAGTTATCTTGGATCTTGGGTGCAGCTTATGTGTATTGCTGTTGGGAACATCCCAGCTGTCCCACTATTGCCTTAGGGTATTCAGATATGGGGGGTGCTTTGCAGCAGTATAGAGATTACTTTAGGGTGAAAGCTGCAAAAATAGAAAATTCGTGTGAACTAATTAAGAACATTTAGTACATGGTAAGCTGGGTATGTGAAGTACCAAAATAAATGGTATAGATAATTTGGAAAAGGTCAAGTATCCAAAGATACTGAAACCAGATATGTCAGTTGCAGTGTTTGAGCACCTGAACTCTTAAAGGAAACTGAACTCAACACATTTTTTTTTTTTTTAGTATTGTTACATAATATTGTGTGAACTTATTTTTTGGATAACTTTTCATTTTCATGTAACACACACACACACACAATACACACACATACTTTCTCTCCTTAAACTCTTTGAAGGTGAGTCTCAAACATGTCCCTTTACTCCTAAATATATCAGTATTTTCTAAGAACATACATAACCAAAGTATAGTTATCAAAATCAGAAAATGTAAGTTATAATACTGTTACCTTATCAATGGTAATGACATTTCATAGGTAACCCCAATAATGTTGTTTATTATTATTTTTTCACTAGTTGGTGTCTGTTTAGTTTCTTATTAATCTGAAACAGTTCTATAGCCTTTCTTTGTGTTTTTTGACCTTACAGTTTTAAAACACACAAGCCAGTTATTTTGTAGAATGCTCCTCAATTTGGATTGTCCAAGGTTTTCTCTTGATAAGATTGGAGAATGTTTCTATGGCAGTAATACCCACAGAAGAGCTGTTCTTCAAGGCATGAGAGGTGTACACCTGATACCACTGTGCAGTGCTGGTTTTTGTTAACTCTGAATACTTGGATGACTAGATTTCTCCACAGTAAGGTGTATCCCTTTATAATTAATAAGTAATTTGTTGGGAGATAATTTGAAAGTATGTAAAAAAATCTCCCATTCCTCATTACTTTTTTCCACTAGGTTTTACCTTTGTTTAGAACTACGTTGCCCTTTTCACCAGTACTGAGGGTGGTGCATCCTCTCTTACCGGGGAGGTCAGATCTACACTGGATAGCCAAATGGTGGGGGATTGTAAAAGGAATTTAAGCATTTGCAGAGTGACTGGTCTTGAATTTTAAGACTGCATCTCTGAGACCCAGTGTATCTATGACATGTCTTTCAGGTAGAGAGGCTTCTTACTTTCTCCAAAATTTGATAGTAATTTTTTGTTATTGTTCCTGTTTTTGATGTTGACAGTTATAAAAACAAAAAGTGCATTTTGAAATAGTGAAAAATGTAGTTATTCCTTTCAAAAGCTATGTCTGCTGACCTTGAGCAGAATGAAAATATTTCTGGGTACACTCAGGAAAAAAGGATGCTGATATGTCATAAGAGTGTTTGCTGGGCAGTATATGGGATGTATTTTATGAATAAAAAAGGCAATGTAGGGGCTGGGGATGTGGCTCAAGCGGTAGCGTGCTTGCCTGGCATGCATGCGGCCCAGGTTCCATCCTCAGCACCACATACAAACAAAGACGTTGTGTCCGCCGATAACTAAAAAATTAAAAAAAAAAAAAAAAAAAAGGCAATGTAGGAAGTTAGATTTGAACAGAATGAAGCCTTTTGTTACTCATTCCTCTTTCAAAATGTACATACACTGATGTTTTTATTTGAAATGAGTTTCAGTGCTGTCATGTTGGTGGTGGTGGTTGCTTGGGTCTTGGGGGCCTTTCACAGGAGGAAGTTAGAGTAGAAGATAGAAGGGTCTCTGATGAATCTCAATGGCTGGGTACATTGTGAATCAGGAGGAGCCATGGTATAGCTTTTTCCATATTGTTTATTTTATTTTGTGGAGCACAAATTTTAAAGTCCCTGCTTAGCAGACATCAAATGATATCATTAGTGCATATTTGGACTGCTGCTGCTGATGGGAAGTGCCGGGTAAGGTGGGAGTTCCCTGACTTGTTGTGGAGCCATCAGCATCTATTTACACATGCAGGCCAAAACCCTTATCTCCTTTTTCTGTACCTTCTAAATCTAGGAGGTTCTCTTTTATAATTATATTATTTTTTGTGGTGCTGGGGATCGAACCTGGGGCATTGTGGATGTTAGGCAAGTGCTCTGTCACTGAGCTACATCTCCAGCTCTTATAATTACAGCTTAAATTTCTACCTCTCTGGAAACCTACTGCCTTATACTTAATTTTGGTCTTCGTTATTTCTTCCAGGATATGGACAGTATTCTTAACTGAACTCCTTGCCTCAAATTGGCTTCTTCTTGTACCATCCCCATAGCCACAGTAGGGACTCTCTGTTGCCACCAGAATGAAGTTTGATTTCTTGAGAGACCTTCATTATTTTGTCCCTGCCTTTCTTTTCTGCCTCCTCTTCAGCCAATCATTAGTGCCATTGTTATCTGTCTTGCAATTTCTTTTTCCTTTTTCTTTCTAATATGTGAGATTGAACCCAGGGGTGCATTACCACTGAGCTTACCCACCCTTTTTATTTTTTATTTTGGTACAGATTCTCCCTAAGTTGCTTAGGGCCTCTCTTCTTTCCTCAAACTTGTGATCCTCCTGCCTCAGCCTCCTGAGTTGCTGGGATTACAGTCATGCACCACCTTGCCTGACCTGTCTTGCAGTTTCTTGATCTATCACTTTGATGCTGACTGCTCTGCTAGAAATGTCTTTTATCCAGTCAGTTCTTTTTTACCTGATTAAGCTGGTGTCCCCTCTCCTCCAGCTGTAGCAGGTGCCTTTTCCTTATCCTTAGTGCCCTTCTCCTCTCTCATAACCCTAGTCATACTCCCAAGAATATTGTAAGAGCTGATTTTCTTTTCTGTCTCCCTCCTAGCTGCTGAACACCTCAAGATTATCCCCTGTGCCTGGTGTAAGCACCTAGTACTGACTGCAGACGAAACAGACAGCATCCACAGGGCACAACTCCACAAGGAGAACCTCTGAGGTGTTAGAGCTTTTCAGAGTTGCAATGTGCTGCTTTAGGAGAGGGGACTTTCCTGGTTCTGAAGTGTAAGGCAGGGTACATGAGACAGTAGGTAGACACATAGGATTTTTCAGGTATTTTACTCTGAAATTGAGTCAGATCAGTTTGGAAAAATGAATGGAATTTATAGATTGAATATGTAGCTGAACTTATTTGAAGAGTTCATCCGTAACAGGTATAAACATTTATGGTAAAAAACTGGAATTTGTGTGTGTGAATCTAGTTTCAGGCTTCAGCCACCATCTCAGCTCCTAATTCCACTTCTGGGTCATGATGTGTGGTGATTTGAGCAGTTGATTAATTGCAGTTTGTTCATTTTAAAAATTAATTTTACAAGTAGGCAATGTATGGACATGGTACATATTCAAAAGTTATAAAAGGTATACAGTGAAAAATAAATTCCTTCCACTTTCCTAGTACCATCTCAAGCAATCCAGCCACTCCATCCCCCTTCTCTGGGTCACCCATTATTGCCTGATTCTTGTCTCCTAAAGATAGACATTTATTTGTGTGTGTATACGCAAGTGTATATGTCTATATATTTTAAACAACATACTCTATATTTTTCTGCAGTTTGCAGAGCGCTGAACAATGTGTCCTGGTGAAAGTGCTCTACACCTTCATGTAGAGTTCCACTTTCTTTCACCTTCAGATGTCCATATCACATTTTTTTATATGATTGTACATTTTGGTTCATTGATCAGTTCCTAGGAGAGGAGATAAAGACCCATATTTGGGAGTGGCCATGCTTAAAGTAGTAGCAGGGGCAGAAAGAGGCAGAGATGACTTGAAATGGGAAAGTCATCCAACATGATTCAGTGATAGGTTCTTCACCTGATATTTGGCTCTGAGATGCAGTCCTGAACTTTTAGAAGGAAGTCTGTAGCTCCTGAGCTCTAACACTATCACAAATTCAGTTCTTACTTTTTAAGTCTTGCTAGAAGATGAAATATTTGCTTCCAAAGATCTCTAGACTTGCTGGTATGGCAGAGATATTTTAACATTAGTTTTCACACATCAAAGCTTTCGCTAATAGTGTTATTCTCCAGTGTTTACATAACTGTTTTGTCTTGCCAGATAGATTGTGGTTTCCTCAGAGGCTGGAGCTGTGTGTATCTTATTCTTAACATGTATGTCACATATGCTTTAGTGAGTGAGTGGAAAAGACCATTGTGTAAATTGCATTTAGAGATGGGGGAGTAGAATCTAGTATCGATTCTCTTTTACAAGGCCATGCATTTTAATTTTTTTTTTTTTAAAGCAGACTACTGTGTGTTTTAAACAGATATTTAGTTTCTTCTATATTCTAGAACATTCCCTAATGCATCTGTTAAGTGTCAGTAGATATTTTAGGTAGCTAAAAAGCAAAATATAGTAAGATGTTGTGGAATACTTCCACCACCCCAAAGCTGTTCTTTGGTTTCAGGAATCCTTCCTCATTGTTGGGAGAGTCTGTGTGAACTTGTCTGAGTTCCAGCAGCAGCCCCTGGGGGTGAGCAAGCTGTGTCCCCTGCAGAGTGAGGTTTCTATGACAAAGGCAGCTCTGGTAATTTCAGAGAAATTAAGAGGGCTATTTGCTGTTTGGCAAGTGTATTCACTTTAACTGTGTACTCTGTGTGTTCCAGAAGGAAATGGGTTTACTCATCAGCTGCCTATTTGCAATTGCCATTTGTTTCCAAGTAAGGGAAGATTACCAAAAATGTTTATTTTTTAGCTTATTCAAATATTTATATTTTCTCTAGCTTCTTTTCTGAAGTATTTTGGTTCATTTTTTTCCCCCTGATAAACAACTGCTGTTCAAAATTTTTCATTCCAGTATATTATAAATTTAGTCTTTGAAAAGGTATTTCTTCAAAAGGTGTTTGGTAAGTGAGATTTCTTGTAGATCATCAATACATGCCAAAGTACAGAAAATTGGACTTCAATAATTGGCAATTCTTCTCTGATCTTAGAAACTGCAGTATAAAAATTGATATCCTAAGGACTCATAGTCTTTCAAAAAGGAAGCCTTGGGTAGAAGGCAGGCTCCATGCTATTTTATACTCCTCCAGACTGTGGCGTGGCCAAAGAGGTCACTTTCTCAAACCTCCTGGCTAGCTCTTTGTCACCTCTTTCCATGCCCTAGTCTGCCTTCCTCCATCAATTTCATCTCCTTCCCTCTCCCTTTCTCTCACCCTTACCACACTGAGGTGCTTTGGTGTTAGTCTTGTCCCTTACTCTCAGCACTGCAGTTAGGGCTTTTGATTCCTTTCCATTTTAAGGGCTCAGGTTCCTGGTTAGCTGCTCTTCTGTTTGCAGGAAAAGAGCTAGAATAAAGCAGACTGAGTTTGGCTTTGAATCTCTTAAAATTGAGGGCCATAGGACCACTAGGTAGATGTGTTTAGTAGGTAACTGTACATGTGGAAAGACTGAAGATAGAGACTAGTTGATAATGAGATCACATTGTGGTAAAATTGGCTAGGACCTAGTATACTATGAGAGAAGGAATTTATCATTTAAAGAGGACAATGGACCTTTCCTTGGAACCGAGGTACAGAGGATGGATGGGCCCTCCAGCAGATCTGCTTGGTGCTGAAAAGAAAGCAAGATGGTTCCTCTGTTGGCTGAAGAGACAAGAGCATTATCTGAGAGTAAGGAAGAAGGGAGGGCAGTAGTGAATCCATAAGGGTCTGTGAGGTTTGGAGTGAAAAAGAGTAGGGAGGAGAGGGACCACTGAAGAAGGGATTGCTGAGCAGGATAAAGGCAAACCCTGAGACTGGAGGTCATCCTGGTATAAGAGCACCTTCTCTCCAGAATGTGATTACTTGCAACAGGCTGGGCAGCAGTAATAGAGTAAGGAACAGTCAGGATGCTGGCGTTGCCTTCTAAGAGTGTAGATGAGGAAGTAAACCAGTTCAGGTTGTCAACATCACTATGTCAGTAATGCCCTTTGGGAGGCACAGACTGTGGGAATGTGAAATCAAGTGGTCTTTTCTGGGCTGGAGGAGAAGGAAGTAGTTTAGTTGGTCACTGTATCCCAGTTGTAAGCATAGCCCCTTGCTCATGTATGTGCCTCATAAATATTGACTGATTTCCAGTAGCAGAGATGAAGAGTTTTGTAGGAATCGGAGGTGGGTAGTCAGAGATAATAAGGGGATATTTGATACAATGGTGTTTTTGTATTTTCTTTGGTTTTGAAGATGGCAGGAGACAAATGAGTTAAGGGCCAAGGCCTCTGTAGAGTTCTATGTGTCATTGGTGTAGCTGACGTGAGACCTAGCCATTAGGAGAAGTTGTGAACTTCAGAGCAGAGGGGACTGTGCATATGAAAGAGATGTCTGGAAAGGACATATGATCCTGAAAGACGCTCATCCCACTGTGAAGCCCTGCCCATTAGGTGATGTAGAAACTGAATGCTGGGTAAGAGAAGAGGTCACTTCTGAGGAAAGTCAGATTAGGGAAGAAGGTTAAGAGGCTGAGAGTGTGGGAGGCTGTTCAGAATAGTGAGGTTACCCAAATGGGGGGTCAAACAGGAAGACTGTGACATTGCTATCAGTAGCACAAGAGGGTTTGTGTCTGAATCCCTGGGGTTGGCAGTAGGTTGATGGGAAGTATAGCATGACCGTAGGAGAGCTACTCTGGAGTGACTGGGGTCTGCGTTTATCAGAGGGAATCTGTCAGTTTAACAGGTACATAACATAACAGGTGTGGTCTGTTAGTTATCCTGTTTGATTCTCATGTTGTATTCACATTCTACAAAGCTTGAAAAGGGTGCTAATTTATGTAAGGGTCTCCTGGTACCATAGTTCCAAATCTATTTTTTCTGTGTTAATTTTTGTACCTTCCTTTGATAAGTGGTCCTCTTCAGAGATATCATGGTATAGTGATACAGTCAATGATAAATAGTATAGAACAGTAAATGCATTCTCTTCATGTTTTAGGGCTCATTCCTGGCCCTTGACTATAGCTCTGTATCACCCCCTGGTGGCAGCAATATTTTTGTGACTATTAACACTTCTAGCCAAGGTATCACTGATTCACTGATATGATGCAGGGAGAACATTTGTTTTGGGCTTTTTGTTTGTTTGTTTTGTTTTTTTCTCAAAGGTATAGTCAAGTTTATTTAGGAATGTAGATAAATACTCTAGGGAGAATGAAATCAAGAGGGAGAGACCTTTGGGGTGTAGCAAGGAATATACACTCAATGTGGGCTATCTCCAGAGGGAAAGATAGCCAGAATATTTCTTTTGTGATCAATGTGTAACCAAATAAAGATTTTTAACAGTTGTTTGTGTACCTACCTAAATAACAAAGGAGAGTTTGATATTCACATCTCTATGGTGTTTAGCTCAGGGACCCCCAGATAGAACGTGGAAGGAGAAATTCAAAGGGGGAACCAAATATACTGGGTTGATCGAGTCCCCCTTCTTATCCATGGGTGACAGCACCCACTGCCTTAGCTGATACCCAGGGGCCATTCATTCCCTATAGTCTGGGATGATACTTTTCCTCTTTCATCTTTATTAGATACACCATTTCATTGACATTTTAAAATATAATATAAACATATTTATCTCCTTAAAAAGAAGATAGAAAAACTCTGGGACCCTCCTTTCCCACCTGTCTTCCATTCTTTCTAGTTAAGTTTTGTTTTTTAAAAATTTAAATTAAATTTATTTTAATTGATATATTTTTATATCAATATAAAAGTTGTACATATTTATAGAGTACCATGTGATGTTTCAATATGTGTATACATTGTATAATGTTTAAATCAGGGTAAACAATATCTGTCTCCTCAAACATTTATCATTTATTTGTGGTGAAAACATTCAAATTTTTTCCTTTTAGGTTTTTGATGTATGTAGCACATTATTGTTATCTGTATCACTCCACCATGCAATAGCACTCCTGAAGTTTTTACTTCTATTGTCCCCCAACCTCCATTAATGACCTTTCTGCTCTGAACTTCTATGAGATTTACTTTTTTAAATTCCATATATGAATGAGATCATGAAGTACTTGTCCTGTGCCTGGCTTATTTCATGTAACATAATTTCCAGTTCGCGTTGTTGCAAATCACAAGAGTTTACCCTTAAAAAACTTTTTTTAATGGCCGGATAGTATTGCATTGAATATATATAGTACATTTTCTTTATACATTTATCAGTTAATAGACACTGAGGAGGTTTCCCAGTGAATATGAGAGTACAGATATTTTTTTTAAGCTTAACAATGAGTTCTTGCATTTCTTTCTTCCCACTCTTTTTCCATCCCACTTCTTTATAGCTCTGCCAGTCATAGCTCTCCACCAAAACCACCCTATGACCGCTGAATGGGAGAAGGGCACTGTAGTTACAAAGATTCAAAGGCAGGACAAAGGATATATGAAATGTAAGACCTCATTGAAGATCTTGAAGGTTGGAGCAGTTCAGAATTTCCCATGAATTCTGTATAGCAATAGGGCTATATTTATTGTTGTTAGTTGGTTCTATTAAGCCAGGCTGGTATGCCAGGTTTGATAGTTACTGGTGTTCCAGGGATGTCTTATTGGTCCCTTCTGGATTCTGAGTCACTTGAGAAATAGATCCAGAGATTAGATAGGGATTCCAAATATGAACTTTCTTAGCCATTGTTAGCTTTCCATTACTGTAACAAAATATCTGAGACAATAAATTTATAAAGAAAATAGGTTTGTTTCAGCTCATGTTTTTAAAGGTTTTAGTCCTTGATTGAGGGCAATGCTGCTTTAGTTCTCTGATAGCATATCATGGAGGGACCCTGTGGTAGAACAATTGCTTACCTCATGGCCAGTAAGCAAAGAGGAAGAGGAAAGAGCCAGGGTCCCACAATCCCTTTTCTGGGAATGTCCCCAGTGACCTATAGACCTCTCACTAGGCTCCACCTCCTTAAGGTTTTATCACCTTCCAATAGTGCTACCCTGGGAACCAGACCTTTAAAACATGGGCCTTTGGTGGACATGCAACATCTAAACTACAGCAGAGGGAAAAGCTGTACTAGAGAATATGGCTTAGATATTCCATGAGAATGCCATGCCTTGGAATCTGTTAGGTGAGTGTGTGTGCAGAACAGACCTCCATCCACCAGGCACATAGAGGCCCTCAGAGCTTGACTTGTATCAACTAGACCAGGTGTTGGAAAATAGTTATGATCTGTAAATCATATGTCTCCACTCCTTGGTTCTTCATATCTTGCTCTCCAGGAGTTCTCTGTTGATGACTACATAGTCTTCAGAAGGATTTCTGAATCCTAGATTGTAGGGTTTAGGGGAAAGGATTTTGGGGATACTATTCTGGACATCAGATAGAGGTGACTGATTGGGTTGAATATTTATCTAATTGAAAATTCCTAGGACTGCTTCTGACTATTTAGATTTTTTTGATAGTTGGATTCTTTGTACATATGAAAAGCTCATGCATTGATTAATAAGCTAATTAATGAAATCAAGCTATTGATGTCCTTTCTGTTATCATAGGTCTAGTGTGTTTGTTTCTTTCCATTTACAGGTTGAGTATAAGCTGGGATTCCAAGTAGACAATTTCGTGGCTATGGACATGCCCCAGGTCAACATTTCTGCTCAAGGGGAAGTTCCACGCACTTTATCAGGTCAGTAAGTCTCAAAGGCTGCTTAGTATTCTGCCATGTCCCACATCCCCCAAAGTCATTTTACTGATGTATATAGTGTGTCTTAGTTTGATAAATGTAGCACATATAAGTACTTTGAAAGCACATTTTGTGAGTACTTTTTTTCCACTGTGTTCTTAAGTTGTTCCCTCTTTTCCATCCTTCTAGAGCTGTCTGTACTCAGATCTTCCCTCTTTTTCTGAATTGCTGGCACTGGCCCCCACATGTCTGGTCTTGCTTCTTTGTTTAATGCTCACATCTCACACTGTGGCCTGGATGGTCATTGCATGCTCACATCTGATCACATATTGTCAAGCCCTCAATGCTACCTGCTCCCATCAAACAAATACATTCCAGACTCCCCAGCTTGTGTCCTGGATTGTTTGTCCTCTGCCCCTGCCTGCTGCACTTGCCCAGGCATTCCAGCATTTACATACAGTTTTCCATCCTTATTGCCAAGCCTTAAACCATCATTTCCTTTTCCCCCCCTGCTTCTACTTCTACAAGACTCAAAATCTGCACTGTTCTTTTTCTGCCTCCTTCTCTCCAACTGTTGAGTTTTTCTTCTGTTCTCCCTTACCATAGAACCTTACATTCAATTGGTCTTGAACTGCTTATAGTATCTAACAGTTCCTAGGTGCCTAGCATGACAGCTGGTGCAGGATAGATGCTAAATACTCTCAGCTGAATGAATCAAAAATGTGTCTTACTCATACCAATGTAACTGCTTTTGAGGTAACTTCTTAGAAAGGCTCTTGAAGATGTGAGGTTTTAAGAAAATGGAAATATTAAAAAATTGAAAGTATTGGCTACAGCAGTGTTGTGAAACTTTTTTTGGCCATCTTACTGTGATTAATGACATACATTAATCTAAGCACAGGAAGGCTGGTTAACTTTTATAGGTCTGTAAAGAAATTTCAAAATGCTTGAATTTATGGTATATTCTTTTAGATGGAAGAAGGATATATTCTAAATTTATAGGAAAAAAATCTTAAGCTGAAAGATTAAAAAAAAAAAAGATGTACTAAAGTCTGTTATCCCATCATTACAATAATTGGTTAAAGCCAGTTTCTAGAGCTTAGGATGTAGCTCAGTGGCAGAGTACTTGCCTGTCATGCCTGAGGCCCCAAGTTCAATCCCTAGCACAAGGGTTGGGGAGCAATTGCTATTTAGAAAAGTGATCTTTTTAATTCACAGTTGAGAACTTATCAGATTTCTGTATAGGTTTATATTTGATGTTTTCATTAGAAGGAGTACATAATTACATTTTGGTACTGAGTTGTCTTTACTTTTTATCATGTAATTTTTGTTGTTTCTGGTGTTGATGTGAATGATAAAGTCAGCAGGGTTTGCCTTAAGATTCTGTAGTTTTTGTGTATTCAAATAGCAGAATTTATAAATCATGAGCTGGGACAGCGGTGCACATCTGTAATCCCAGTGGGAGGCAGGAGGATCACAAGTTCCAGGCCAACCTCAGCAAATTAACAAGGCCCTAAGCAACTTAGTGAGACCCTGTCTCAAAATATAAAATAAAAAGGGATAGGGACATGGCTCAGTGGTTAAGCGCCCCTGGGTTTAGTCCCCAGTACCAAAAAACAAAACAAAACAAAAAAACTCCTCCATGAACAAAAGTTAAAAATAATTATCTCTTCATTTGTGTCTTGATTTGTTCTTCAGCATTAACTTTTTTTTTTTTTTTTTTTTAAAGAATGAATGAAATAATGTCTTGGAACTGTGATGGTCTGAAAGTTTCTATTTAATTTATTTAAAAATGTGTTATTTTTGTTTTATTGCAGCAAAAATACAATTCTAGAATGTTGATTTTTTTTTTCTTTCTTATTTTTCTTAAGACAGTTAAAATAGTTTATTTTATTTCTTTAAACAGTGTTTCGGGTCGAGCTTTCCTGCACTGGCAAAGTAGATTCTGAAGTTATGATACTAATGCAGCTCAACTTGACAGTAAATTCTTCAAAAAATTTTACAGTCTTAAATTTTAAACGAAGGAAAATGTGCTACAAAAGTAAGGAATTTATTTAACAAAATGTATTTTATGTATATGTGAAAAGGTCAATGAGAAACTTTGTTGTCTTTGTACACATTTAATTATGACCAAGTCTTAATTTTAGTTGCAAATGAGAAAAGAAAGTATACTAATAGATATGAAATTCTGAGATAATCCCCAGATAATTTGTAGCTAGGATCTCATTTAGGCCCTACCTTGCTTTCTCAGAATCTTTTGTCAGAAGGGTATTTCCATTAGGAATGTGAAATAGTATTCAAGTGTCTGAAGAGGTCAAGAAATAAGATCAGTCTGACAGGAGCCTCCTAGTAGCTGAGTGTTACTTCTTTCCTTTACAATGTACTTTTATGTATAAGCAATGCTCTGAACTTAGATAGACCTGGATTATAATGACAGCTCTGTTCTTTTAGGAATTTGGGATAAGTTACTTAACCTTTCTAAGGTTCAGTTTTTGCATCTGCAAAATGGAAATAATACCTATTTCAGAGGATTTTTTTTAAATAAAAAGGTTATTTAAAGGTAGCCTAATACATATAATATTGAATGTGGGTACTTAATAAATGTTAGTAGTTTTGATTTTGAATTATATTAGCTGTTATTCAGGAAATTACAGTAGGGTGGTACAACTCTGTAATCCAGCTACCTGGGAAGCTGAGGCAGGACGTTGCAAATTTAAAACCATACCATCCTGGGCCAACTTCATGAGATACTGTATCAAAATAAAAAACAATAACAAAATAAAGGGCTGAGGCTGTAGCTCAGTGATAGAGTGCCACTTGGTTCAATACCTAATATCACCCCCACACACACCCACACACACAAAATTATAGTAAATATGAGAGTTCCAGCATGCTAGGTCATAGATCAAAGAGTTGTCCTTAAATTTTATCTAGTCTAACCCACTCACTATAAGCTACAAAAAGGTAAAGTGACCTGAATTTTCAGGGTCACAGTTGGTTAGCATCTAAGATAATATCTAAACTACTGAATACTTACTGTGTCTCACTTGCTTTATATTATATCCAACCCATTTAATCCTTAAAACAGCCCTAGGCAATTTGTTCTCCTATTACTTCCACTTTTAGAAGAGGAAGCTGGGAGTCAGAGAATTTGACTAACTTGTCAACATCAGACAGCTAAGTGGTACAGCTAGGAGGCACACCTGTGCTTTTAATCTCTTTGTTACATTGCCTATTATCAAATTTCCTATGAAATTAGTACTAAGTGTTTTAAAACATCTGAAACTAGCAAGTGGGTTATAATGGCTGATTTTAAGATGCATTCCAATAAAAAAGTTGTACTGCATTAAAATAGACATTTTTGAAATAAAAAACCATCTTTAGTTTTAATGTTAATATATTCAGTTGTAATGTACCTACATTCATGCAATTTTACAGTCAAAGGGGACTATAGACTTTCCAGTCTAAACTGGTCATTATATAATTGATATGAGGAAGCTGGGCCTTAGAGAGGCCACCTAGGTTTACATAGCTAGGTAGTAGGATGTTGAACATCCAGTTCCTGATCCCCAGGTAGGTATGCAGTGACTCTATCATAGCGATTCATCTGTTCCTTTTAAAGACAGAATGATGGCTGAAAGTGGTGTGGTCTGTGGATCCCACCACTGCCAGTATCAGCTAAGGTTAATGATCAACTAATATTCAGAATGATCCTGTACCTTCTCCATTTTATTTAATGTATACATGAAAATTAACATTAAAATTCCATATGGGCATAATTTTCTACTCTATTTTAAATTTAATATAATACCACTGTGTTATTTGGTGTTCATTCTTTTGGCCACTCCAACTATCCGATTCATGTTCATGAGTATTACTTATTATGTGATCCTGATGTGGTATAGGTGTTACTCCCTAGAAAAGTTCCTTTATCATATGGAGGTGGTAGTAATGTATTTCTCAAATTTTGTTACTCCAAGAGTCCTTAGAGCCTCTATGTTCTGCTAATGTGCTCTATGAACCCCCATAGAGACAATATAGGATGTGGCCAAGCTTCTTGACCATAGAAATCACTTTTCATTGAGAGTGTATATGTAACACTGATATAGACTTTTTGATTGATGACTGTAATGATGATTATCAAATACTAAAGTATTCATTATTTTGCAATAAATACCCCTTTTTACTTAGTACAGGCAGTGTTTTGATAGAGCACAAAACTGTTGAGGAAATTCAGAAAATCTTAAAGTATTTAAGGATTACATGGAAAATAAAGAATCTCTAAACTATGTTTTATCTCCACCTTCAGAACTTGAAGAAGTAAAAACTTCAGCATTGGACAAAAACACTAGCAGAACTATTTGTAAGTGTTACTGTGTTATTTTTTCTCATTATCGGGGTGAAAAATTGTTGATTGCAAATGAACATGATTGTACGAAGCCTTATGAGTTCCCAAAAGTTTGTCAAATTAATATTGCTATTTATTTTGCTGATGTTTATAAAGGTTAAATGAAACTACTAGAATATTGAATATTTTGAGAAGCAAATTCATACATATTTTATACAAGTTAGCCAAAAAGCGTTTAGAAGGAAGAATTTATATTGTGTCTTTTCAAGTGGTTATAATTAAAGAATGTATGTGAAAATATATCTAAGTTCTTTATCTATTAGGACATGATTGGAAGATATGATGTGTGGCCTAGACCTGAACTATAGCTAATTCCATCCAAGTAAAAGTGCAGGCTTAAGGATAGTGCATTATTTAAACCCACAGCAGAGACTTAATGTAGAGTTTTATTGTCGGTATTGGTTTTGTTTAGATGCTATAAGTTTGTTTATTTTTATTTCCCTTTTTTCTGATATAGACACCTCATTAAGTCTTATTTTTCCTGAGGTGGTGTTAATGGAAATATCTTTAAAGGGTACTAGATTTTTTTTTCCATGAAAGTAGTCTTTAAAAAATTTTAAGTGGAAAATTTCAAATATACAAAAGTTCAGGGTATGCGCTGATGAACCTGTGTGCCCACCACCCAGTTTTAATAATGGTCAACATTTTGTTAGTGTCCTGCCTTTGATCACTTATTCCTAGGGATGGGTTAGAGTTTTTTTTTTTTTTTTTAATTTATTGGTTAGAGTTTTTTAAAAGCACATCATAGGTATCATATCATTTTACTAATAAATACTTTAGTGTAGGTCTCTTAAAAAAGGTCTTTAAAAAATAAACCCCCAAACCCAAATGACTTACTCATTTTAATTTATCACATGAAAAAGTTAATTCCTTGATGTCTTCTAATAGTCCATGTTCCAATTAAGAAGTGTGTCTGTGTCTCTGTCTCTCTCTCTCTCTCGCTTGGTAGGGGGATTGATCACAGTGCTTCACATATGCTAGACCAAAAATTATCTCTTTGTAATTTTTTCCTGAGTCAGGATCCAGATGAAGACTATACATACTGTGTTTTGTTGATACGTATTTTATATTTGTCAGAAAACACCTCCTGTCTTATAGAGTTTCCTGGTGTATATTTTTTTCTCTTTTTTACAACTGGTAGTTAGGTTTTATGTGTGACTAGGTTCAGGATGAACTCTTCTGGCAAGAATAGTTCATGGGTGGTTGTGTGTTACTTGCTGTTTCATCTTTTTATCATCTCAGGATGCATGGGGTATCTGAATGTTCTAAAGTAGATCTTTTTCTAAGGTAAAATATGAGATTTGTCTACCCATTAGAATGTTTCAAGAATATTTCATTTGAATTCATCTCCGAGAAGAGAGAAAACATTTAAAAAAAAAAAATGTTACTGCTTCCAAAGTTTACTTTTAAGATTTGAGTTATTTTACCCATTTCTTTTATGCAGGTAGGATGTTACTTCTTATGATAAGCAGTATTGCATCTTCTTGACCTGTTTCTGAATGTCTGTGTCTTCCTTGCGCATTCTCATCTTCATTTGCATCTTACATAATTCATCCATTAAACGTTTACTGAGAAGCTAAGATGTACTTGGTTGTGTGACTGAGGTAGAGGATTATACTGTGAGCAAAACAGACCCTGCCCTTAAATGCTTACTGTATTGCAGTAGGCAGCGGTAATATCCCCATCCTATGGTGGGCTCTGTGGTAAGGTGAGCACCGAGACCTTTGGGAACTCCAAGGAGGGGCACATAACTTCCTCTGAGGGACATCTTAGTGGGGAAAGTGACAGGAGACCTGAAGGGTAACAGGGTGGTTAAAGGTGAAGTGTCAAAGTGTGGGGATGAGAACAGTGCCTATGGGAGCCTGGAAAATTGGAGGTAGAGCAAGAAGTGTGTGGATGAATCTGCCCAGTAGAGCCATGTCCTCTGCTGTGCCCCAGGCAGAGTTTGGATAGCACTGCCAGCACATGCTGCAGGTCTCAAAACTGAACAGCCCTTCTGTGGCATACAGAAGTTCTTGAGGGGAGTTATACTTTCACTCAGACTACAGCCATGACCAGTTGTCCTAGAAGCCATTTGGTACTATTGCATTAATCTGTTTGGAGTTTTGATTTGTTGATTTAAAGTTAAGCTAGGCTGCAGTGGTGCATGCCTGTAATCCCTGCAGCTCAGGAGGCTGAGGCAGGAGGATTGCAAGTTCAAAGCCAGCCCCAGCAACTTATGGAAGTGCTAAGCAACTTAGTGAGACCTTGTCTCAAAATTTTTTAAAAAAGGGCTGGGGATGTGGCTCAGCTATTAAGTACCATTGGGTTTAGTCCCTGGAAACACCCCCACCCCCAACAAAGTTAAAATTTTTGAAAGCACTTTTGTTTCCCTTATTTCTGTTTTTAAAAGCTATAAATTTTATCTTTGTCCTATCCCAGAACTCTATACTTGTATGTGTCTCAATTTGACGTTGCCACACAGATGTATTAGGTAACTTAACTAGGACAGTACAAATCTCTTGATTCTCACTTCTCCCAACCTGCTTCTTTTTATGTTTTTAAAGTCACCATTATCCAAGTAATGCCATTAGCCAAAACTTGGACTCTTCTTTGTTTCTTTTCTTTTTTTTTTTTTTTTAATATTTATTTTTTAGTTATCGGCGGACACTGCATCATTGTTTGTATGTGGTGCTGAGGATCGAACCCGGGCCGCACGCATGCCAGGCGAGCACGCTACCACTTGAGCCATATCCCCAGCCCTTCTTTGTTTCTTTAATATAATCTCTTAGCAAGGTCTTTTGACTCTGCTTCCCAATCTGTTCACTTCTCATCTTCACTGTGACTCTGGGCCAAGCCTCTGCTGTCTCTTAGAATTCTCTAGTAACCTTCTAACTTGTTTCCTGCACCTGCTCTTGCCCCTGTAAACAGCATTTTTCATCCAGCATGCAGTCATCAATTTTTGTATCATTCCTTTGCTTGAAACTTTGCAGTGATTTCCCATCTCATTTAAGATAAACTCCAGATCCCCTGGGTTTTATTTAGTAGAATTATGACATGAGCACTCATCATCAAAACTTACACAAATCTCCAGTTTTTCTTGTTCATATGCCTTCACCTTTGGTGCCCATAATGCATGTATGTTTGTCTCTGTGTATTTTTTTTCAGTTTGCCTCTGTATACAATATCTGTTATTAGATTATTTTTCCTATTGCTGAGCCTTCTTTATGTTTCTCTTGTTAAAACAATATAAAACTGAATATAGTTTTATTTAATCAAGAGTCTTTAAAAACAGAAAAGCAAAATAATTTCTATTACTCCCAAAGGAACCGTGCTCTCCAGCATGGCAGCTACTAACCATATGTGACTTTTTAACTTTAAATTACTTAAAATGAAATAAAATTGAGACTTCAGTTCCTTAGTTGTTCTAGTAGCTACATTTTAATGCCACATAGCCACAGGTGGCCAATGGCTAGTATGTTGGAGAGCACACTTCAGAACAGTTCCATCACTACAGAAAATTCTCTCAGCACTATGGTATATTTTATGACCTGGTATATTTTATGTGTACCAATTGTGACTAGTGTACTTATTAGCCAGAAGTTGTATTTGAAATCTCTTAAAAACTACAACAAAGAAAGAAAAAAAATGTGTGTCAATTTGACGTTGCCACATAGATGTATTAGGTACTCTAACTAGGACAGTACAAACCTCCTGATTCTCACTTCTCCCAGCCTGCTTCTTTTTATGTTTGTAAAGGCACCATTATCCAAGTAATGCCATTAGCCAAAATTTTGACTCTTCTTTGTTTCTTTAGAATAATCTCTTAGCAAGGTTTTTTTGACTCTTGGTACACTTTAGTTAGATGTAAACTTATACTAACCCACTACTGGTAACTGATCTTATCAAAGAACAAACACATGAAATGGAAATATACAAATAATAGATTACTCATTGTGCATATTGGATCTCAGAGCAATCAGTTACATTGATTTTAAAAAGCTTAATGTGCTTTTCATTTTTATTTCAGATGATCCTGTACATGCAGCTCCAACCACTTCTACGCGTGTGTTTTATATCAGCGTAGGGGTTTGTTGTGCAGTAATATTTCTTGTAGCAATAATACTAGCTGTTTTGCACCTTCATAGTATGAAAAGGATTGAACTGGATGACAGGTATTGTATATATTTTGGGAAAGGAGAAAAATAAAAGCAGTTACTTGCATTTGTGTAAGAGCCCCACACACTTAAGCACACTGGTAAAGGGGAGGGAGGGAAGATGATCAAGCCCTAGCCAAAGAAAAACCAAGATGTTCTAATCACTGTCTTTGTGATGTTTTCTGATTTTATTTTTTATCTTTTTATTTTTCTGAAGTCAGAAATCACAGTTTATTTCTTGCTGGGGAAGAGTAGAGATCAAATATGCTTTTCCCCATCCCCAGTAGCATGATTCCACTCCAGATTCCTTTTGCCTTAAATAAAATGCCCTGTTTCTTTCTTGTAGTTCCTCTCTCCATCATTCTCCATCCATCTGTCTATCGAAGACACACTTACCGAATGTCTGCTGTGATTTTAACCAGAGTCATGGGGAATCTTTTGAATTAAACCAGTATTTAAGTCCTCCTTCCAGAGATTCTGATGCACTTGGTCTGGGGTAGTGTCTGGGCATCAGTATTTTTCCTAAAGCTTCCTGGATGATTCTGTTGTTAAGCCAGTTTGTGGTGCACTTAGTTATATGTTATGCGAAGTGTTGGGAATATAAAAATTAATGATGGTGTCAAGGATTTGAGCTTTGACATTAACCCATTATTATAAAAGAATAAATTTGATGATTGTGATGTGAATAATATAGTGTGAGAATACAAAAGTACTTGCTCCAGCCTGCGTGAGTCATAGATGACAAGGAGGAGGACTTAATAGTCAGGACAGAGTGAGAGATAAAGATGGAATGGTAAACAGGCTTATTTCACAATCCACAGTTCTCTTTTTCTTCCTCATTGATTTCCAGGTTCTGACTTAAGATATTCCGGCTTCATGACTGGGCTTTGGACCTTTAAACTTTTCCTCTTCTTCTTACTGTGTCCTTTCTTGCACTGTTCCTCAGTTTGCCCTGCACCTTGCCCTTCAGGACTTTTGAAGGGCTCCTTGTATTTGTGCAGTCCAGTCCAGACCCTCCATTCTTTAATTCCAGCTCCATTGCCATCTTTTTCATGAAATCTTTTATAAGCCTTTCTACCATCCATTCCCCTCTCTCACCTATGGCAGTTGCTGTATCTTTTCCTCATGTAAGTTTTATGTACTTTTCTTATCCTTTGTACTAGAATATAAGCCCTCTACAAATAAGAGGGAAGACTGCCTTTCTGATTGCTGAATCCCCTGTCTTAACACAGTGTCTTACATATAGTGGGATAAGTCTTACATTTAGTAAGCACATTCCTGGCATAAATAAGAACCTAAGGGACCAGGGAGCTGACTGGAGTCTGTACTCTCTGTCTCCATTGTGTTACTTTTCTTTCTTTCTTTCTTTTTTTTAATATTTATTTTTTAGTTATAGGTAGACACAATATAGTTATTTTATTTTTATGTGGTACTTAGGATCAAACCCAGGGCCTCACACATTCTAGGCGAGCGCTCTCCCTCTGAGCCACAACCCCAGCCCTTACTTTGCTTTCTTGAATGGAGAAAGAAAAGAGAATAAGAGGGAAGTACACAAGTGATGTGTTTCAGAATGTTTTGTGTACATGTGGTTTTGAAGCTTAGATTTAGATTTTACAGAGGGGAAAACATGCATTAGGAATCAATTGAAGTAACTAACATTTTATATAGGACTTTGAGAGACGATGTTAAGTGGATTTACCAGTCACTAAATAGCCATTTTGTTATACTAATAATTCTTTGCATTTTCAGTGCACATCACATGCTCATGTTGGAAGCTCATGTCTGGCTTATGTTTTTCTGTTTCATGAAAGTATACTTTTCTTTGTCATTGGTTGGTTGACTTAGTGTTTTCTGAACTCTCATTGGGGCTTAATTGGGCCTACTTGGGACTCATTGCACCAGGCACTGGCTGATGAGTAAACAGGTACTTTCCTGTCCCTGTAGAGTTTATATTGTCTCCTTCTTGGAGAGACAGACGTTGAACATTCCCTGCTGGAATGTAGGGTAGGAAGCTTTGTTGTGTTCACTGCTGTATTGCCAACACCCAGCACAGTAGCCTGGCATATAGTAGATACTTATTAAATAATTATTGAATAAATAAATAAATAAGCAAATTATACAGAAAAATAACAGAAAAGTACAAATTGTAATAAGTGTTTTGAAAGAAAATCTTGATATTTGCCTAAAGTCTTAGCTTTGTTTTAGAACAGAGTTAATATCGCCACAATATTTACAAATTAATTTGCTGGTGAAAATTAAATTTATCAAGACTGGTATTAAACTATTAAATATAAGCAAATATGCATTTTCATCTCATTTTCCACCTGCTTTGATGCAGTTGTAAAGGTCTGAACTTTAACAGATGTCAGGGGTAGGTCTCTAAACTGCTCCTTGCTTCTCTTGTAACAGTAAGTCTTGGGTCCCAAAGAAAGTTTTTCATCCACTTAGTAAAGTGCTTTGCTTATTGCTTGTTTGGTCCTCCCTTTCCATTTAACATCTGTCAAGCATACAAAAAATTGACTGATAAACCCATAACTCTCTGACTGTGCTCACAAGCCTCTCAGAGATTCTAAAGTGGCACAGGAGTGCCACCTACTGGTCAGTTTATGGGGAAAAAGGGGTTGTTCATTTATTCAACCATCATTATTGGTTGCAGGTAATATACTGTGCTTTAACATACATAAATTTTAGCTTCACAAAAGTCCAATGAGATAGGTTTTCTTAATTCCATTTTATGGGTAAGTCATTTATTTGAGGATGGCAGTGCTTTTCTTCTCTCCCTGTTACTGAATACTGGATTTCTAACAACTTTGATTTCTGGTTTTATCCTTTAGTAGTACTTAGAACTGGAAAACACATGCCTTTATCATTCTAAGGAATGAGGATGCATAATATCCATAATAATAAAAACAGTAATAATATGAAATGTATGTCTGAAGGCCTCTTGTAATCCTTTTAGCAATCCTTTTATCCATGAGGATTTGAGGCTCCAGGAGGATCTAATAGTTTGCCTAAGTCATGCAGTTAGTATTGGTTGTACTGGCAGTTGTGATTTCAAGGTATATGCCCCATTTGTTTACTGCACTGCACCAAACCCACTGCATGTATAAACTCATATAGACCAATTCTGGAATAAGCTCCAGCCTTAAAAACTCTTACAGAACTCTGAATGGATGATGGCCTTGTGAATCCTTATTATATTCTCAGAGTTGCTAAGTATTTTCAGCAAAGGTGCTGGGAAAACAGGGCTAACTGTAGCCCCAAGGAAGAAGCAGATAATCTGAAATGACGGGCATCTCAAGGGAAGGCATACTAAGGGGGATTTCACTAGGCAGACAGGCATTTTCAATACACGGTGTGCTGAGCAAAATGGCTTGTAGATGTGCTCTAAATGTTTATTGGGGGACATTCCTATCTTCATTTTTACTCTGTGACTTTTCAGGAGTATTTTAGTTATAATAGCAGATAATAGTAGACTGTATTATTGGTGATTAAAAAAACTACTTAGGTGCTTACAGTGCTCATCGTGTGGGTGTTATATATTTTCATTTTTCAGACGTACATAAAAGCTCTCAGAATTGATAAGATACAAATTCATGTATAAAAGTTGCAGATTATGTGGCAGCCCTTTGTCATGTATTTTTTTAATTACCAGATTTTGAAAATACAGAGCTTTTGTGTAGAGAGTTAGCTTAGGAAGGTTGGAGCTTTTGTTGGGGCTCTACTGATTCTATAGCTCAGATTTGTAAGGCCTATCCTGCCATCTGGTTTCACTCTTCATTCTTAATTTCTGTGCTTCACTTTTGCACTGCTGCAGAATTACAAGGATATTGAGACTAGAGTATGCCCAGGGGTGACCTGGGACAAGTTGCTTTACACTGAAAAGACAAAAGGACATGCTCGGAAACCATTAATTTGTAGTCTCAAACACGATTAGCAATTATTTGAGCCTACTTCTTCTAGATCTTCTGTCTTATTTAGAGAATATGGAGTAATATAATATTTCAGGTTCTAGAAATTTTTGGGAACTTCCATAACATCTAAAAGAGTGGGATTGGGGAATAGCAGAAACAAATAAACATTCATGTGTTTGTTCACATTCATGTAAATATGAGCCAGATTTGATCTTCCATCCCAAGCTTTGATGATGTTGGCATATTTTGTTTGGTTTGATATTCCCTTATCTCTAGGCTGTTTGATTTGGGACCATCACTAAAATAAACCTGTCTTTCTACTCCTCTCCTAAGAAGCAATTTACTTGAATGGCATGGGCTCTTTTCTTGCAAGATGAGCCATAGTTCTCTAATGTATCCTTGTGTGAGGTTCAGGACTACTGCTTGAGAACTAGTACCCACATTTCTGAATAATTTTAGTAAGAGTAACCTGCTCAATGAGTTTGGAGGTAGAAATGAAAGAAAAAAAATAGAGCTTTACATTGTGAGGCAGATTAAAATTTCAATATGGAATATGTTATAGAGATTTATGTGTATTATGATTGTCATCAGGATTTTAGGCTGGTTATAATGCTACATGCATATTGTATGTATGAAAAATAAATTTATTGAAGCTGACTTGTCAAATATTTCTCTTTTTAAAATGATTTCTAGCATCAGTGCCAGCAGTAGTTCCCAAGGGCTGTCTCAGCCATCCACGCAGACGACTCAGTATCTGAGAGCTGACACACCCAACAATGCAACACCTATCACCAGTAAGAGTTAATATAATTCTAAAGCTGTTTCCAAAGTTTCCTGTAGTCTGTCTATCAGTAGTTCTTCATGATTAATATACTTGAGGGACACGTGTACCATGCTATGCACATAGTGTCTACCTTGTATAAAATTAGATACAATTTTCAACCTTTGCTTTCTAGAGCATTGAATAAAACTTTCTAAAATTGGAGTATTAAAAAATAAAGTTAAATTAATTGCTAGAATTAGTTTTGCTTTGGGGAACTTTCCATAGTTAAATCAACTCTATAGAAATTAAGAAGGAAGTTGTTTAAATATTTATGTGGAATAAGTTATTCAGCTGTATACAGAGAAAACCTTTGGATTTTAATGAATTATTCGATGTTCTTATGGGCCATGTAAAGACTTTACATTGTTTTTGTTGTTGGGCCAGTACCTGGCACATTCATGCACTCCACCATTGAGCTATGCATTATTTTCTAATTTTAATAGGCAGATAGGTACCATTGGGAGTTGAGAGCATGGGATCTAATTTCATTTTTATGAACAATATTTTGATAAAAGTTTCACACACTTTAACATGTAGGTGTTTTGGGGAAAGTAATTTTAAAAAATTGTTGAAATTCTTGTAAATATTAAATATAGTGTAATGTTATGATATATGTACATAATATGGAATAAAATAGTCATTCTTAGAGTATAAGACAAAATGAGGAATGGTTAACAAGGAAATAAATAACAACATAATCATCAAGATAAAGAGTGGGCCAGAGAGCCACCTGTCTAGTTATGACTCAGAAGTGCCATTGATAAAGTAGGATCTTGTAGGCAATTAGCTGTCTTCTTTAGTGGCTGGTATTTATACCTTGATAAGATTATCTGCCCTCCACCGTACCCTGTTGTGGTCTTGCGATACTGTTTCCAATTAAAAATAACCAGAATTCTTTGAAGAAGCGGCTGACTCCAGGTCTAGGTCAGGAAACAAATAAGATGAACCTGGGACATGTTGCTGAGCCAGATATCAAGAAAGCTGCTGAAGACTCAAAGAGCTCTCATTGGCCAAAGATGGAACCATTTGAACATCAAAGAGACAACAGGATTGAAAAATAAATTGTGTAAAAATCTATAAATTTATAATGCTTTTTAAAAAATGGTTCATAATGAGAGGTAATTGAAGCTCCAGTAATATCTTACTCTGACAGTTGGCTGCATGAACTGTGTTTCAGGGTCACCAGGTGGTGCTGGTTGATGAGGAAAAAAGGCTTCTTTACAGGAGATTTCCCACTGATAAATGCAGAAGGAATGATAGGATTAGAAAATCACATTTGCAACCCCTAACAATATATTTGATTCAGAAAGCTCATCAGTGATTAAAACTCTAAAACAAAGGGAGAAATTTTTAAAATTGAGGGATCAGGTCACCACCTCAATCCACTGAAAACAATATTACTAAGAATGAGACAATCAGATAATTTTGTATAGCAGGAGATGGTGTGCCACCCTTGGAATATTCTTGTCTTCCCTAAATCCTAAAAGTTAACCTGGACTTAATTAAGGCTATAGAATTGACTTGTAGTTTATAGGAAATTTAGGGTTAAGGAACAAATTATTTGATACTTGAAGAAGTAGATTCCAGATATTCTCCAGGATAATTGGCCCACCTTTTTCAGTAGACAGTGCCCTCCCCCCAATTTTTTTTAGAATATATTTGTCTAGATTAAAAGAAATTTAACAGAAACCATAACAGAAACCCTACTGTCAACAAAAGAAATATAAGCTTCTTAGGAAATACAGTGCTAGATGTATAGTGCTATTCAGAAGAGGCATCCCTTAATGGTTAGATGGCAAGCTTTGCTTAGAGTTGATTCTTAATTGTGGATATGACCTTAAGAATAGATAATTCACTGATGATAAGTGCTAAATGAGCCTTTTAAGTAAGAATAATGGAAATTCAATTATATATTTTAGAAAATTGTTGTTAATAGGACACTTGTGTTTAATAGTGCACATTACCTTAAGGAGCTAGGTAATTTATTATGTGTACTAAAACAAAATACTTTATAAAAGGTCAATAGAAATATATTTGTTTTATGAATAAAAAGGAGGCAGAAAAGCATTTAAAGACAGAATGACTGAGAAATTTCTCCAGAAAACAATATAACAGACCACATATTCAAGAAACTAAGAATTTGAGGCAGGATTAAATATACACTGACACACCTATGCTCACACATCTGGACATACTGCCCTCAAACTGGTGATCAGTGGTCTCAGGTATTGTCAGTCTATATCCATTATAAAGTTCCCCAGAGCCTTTCATGCAGTTCTTCTGGTGGCAATTGATGATCATTGGTTCATTAGTTTTTTTTAGAGGGGTTTTAGAGGAGTTTTGCCAAAGTTGATAAATCATTAGAGATGCTATTGCAGTTTCTACTGGCTAACACAGGATCTGCTTTTTTTTCTAACATTTTTTTTTTTGGGAGTGAAAACTTCAATTTGTAGCTGTAAATTTTGTTTTTACTCATTGTATTCAGGATAAATGAGAACAGGTTTGAACTTCACCCTGGTATCATCAGGCTGTGGGAATACCAGAGTCATTAAATTGATAATGCATCTTGTTAGAAAAGATGTTTCTCTTTATTTGAAATGTTCTTTTGCTATATGAGTATATTAAAAAATCCTTTGGGAGAAGAACTGTCCATAAAAGGGATTAAATGAGATTCTATAAGTCAAAGCTTGTTTCATTTGACTGACAGACATTTGAAGTAATTGTAATATTATTTCTGGTGTTTCTTATTTTAATTATATATTTTAACATTTGGGGGTAGAATTGTGGTAGGTGAGAAAGCATTTCTTTACAAGTTGGTGTGCCTTTCATAAGTAATTCACATATGTGCCTGTTTTCTTTTATGAATCTCGCATTCATTCATTCCTGTGACTTGAGTCCTAAGGTTTTAACTAAACTATTTGACCCCAATACCTTAATAAGGGTATTTATATTGCTTGGTTTGGCTTTGTTGGCTCCTCAGGTTATCCTACCTTGAGGATAGAGAAGAACGACCTGAGAAGTGTCACTCTTTTAGAGGCCAAAGCCAAGGTGAAGGATATAGCAATATCCAGGGAGAGGATAACCCTAAAAGATGTACTCCAAGAAGGTATTTATTATTTTAAAATCTGTTTTTTTTTTGAAAAATGGTTTTTATTTTCCTGTTTCTTAGGTTTTTTATTATGTCTTATATAGCTTTACTACTTTAGATTTTCAGGTATAATAAAGCATACATAAGTGTTCATTACCTTTAAGGTGTATTTTCTGTTTTGTTCTTATTTAAAATGATCATTACCTAGCAGGTCTCTTTGAAAATATTTTAAGACATTTCTCTCTGACAAATAGTATGGAGGTTCTAGCAAATGGAATTGGGCTTTGAAATTAGATTTCATATTCCAGTTCCAGGATATATTATACGTGTGACCAATTAATTACTTAATGTCTTAGATCTCCAGTTTCCTCTTCTGTAAATTTAGATTACATAGTTGTATAAATAGTAGTCTTCATAACTCTTAGACTAGTTATGAAGATTAGATGAAATGATATATATTACATGAATTAGCACATAATAGTATTTGATAGGTAGTAATATTGTTTCCTTCCCCTCTTGCTAGCCTTGCTTTCTTTTTTGAGTTTTCAGGGAATTGGTTATAAAGATGCTGAAAGATGAAAGCAGAAATTAATAATAAAATATTGCATTGAGCTTTTCATGTTGCTGAAGAGAATTACTTTCTTTTCACTCCCACTGTAATTCAGTTCAAAAAGTTTTGCGAGCATGTAAGACCTTCTGTATTCATCTTTTGGCTGAATACTTGTAGGCTAGTCACAGCAAAGTGAAGGGTTAAGCTGCCCCCAATGGCAAATGGTAATTAATAGGAGCAGATATGGGGGTGCCTGCTTTTCAGTGTATAAATGCCACTTCATATGGTTGTCTTTCTAAACATAACTAGTTTTTAGATTTACCTGTTGCCTAAAGGCAGTTAATAGACCAGATAGTGTTTCTTAAAGACACAGGAATTAGACCAGTGACTAAATGATAATGTTTGCAGTTTCTTTGGGTCTCTAAACAGGATAGAATAAGTCATCTATTATGGTGGTATAAATTTGAGAAAAAGAGGAAATTTGGAATTAAGTAATGTTTTCCTTGATGTTTTCAGGGCTGTAATAATTTGTCTTAAAACTGTTTATTTCAGAAAAGAAAACAAGGCCAATTTTTAAAATTAACATTTTAAAAAGTGATCAGGTTCACTGGAAATCTGATAAATACAAATCAAACAACAGTTACATGCCATTTTTCATCTGTCACATTGAGAAAAATTAAAAAGATAACACCCAGACTGACAGGGCTATGAGGGGACAAGCTGATGGCAATATGAATCCCTGTGGCCTTGTGGTAGAGTGATATATGTTCAGATATACTTTCGTGCATGTTCCCACATCCATAATGGTTTTGTTTCTAAGCCTGTAAACCCATGTTTGGGAATATTTAAAATGGAACTAGGTTTGAGGAAGAGAAGACGGAGTATGAATTTCTGCAGTGTTCCCTTGAGAGAGCAAAGCTCAATCAAGCAAGGTCAGCTTGAGTGGGGATAGAAGGGCAGACCTTTGTGAGGAAGATTCTGGCAGGTCAAGGTGTTACCTCTGAGGGTGTATTGACGGAAATGTTTGAAAGTATTTACTCACCTCTAAGCAAATTGGTTTGAATAAAGATTATCCAAAGATTTTTTTTTTTTTTTTTTTTCTTACCTTGAGCATCCAAGTTACTCTGTGTCTCTGGGCTACAGTAAGACATGATCTAGATGGGCACCAACAGCTTCAGCACTTAATGGTGAAAGGCTTTAAAGCCCACAAGTATGTGTAGTATCTGCAGTAAGGTGAAGCTATTTACAGGCATTTCTTTCTTTCTTTTTTTTCAATTTTATTTTAGTTTTAGATGGATACAATATCTTCATTTTATTTATTTTTTTATGTGATGCTGAGGATCAAACCCAGTGCTTCATGTATGTGAGGCAAGTGCTCTATCACTGAGCCACAACCCCAGCCCCACAGGCATTTCTTTTTATTTGTGAAAGTAAGAAAGAGAAACATTTTCTTATGGAAAAGAGTGACACGAGACCAATTTTCAATGATCATTTCCTTATTAGGAAACTTTTTTTTGATTAGTAGGTAGGAAATTACTAATAAAAAAAATCTATGGATTTTCATAGTTTATTTTTAACCATTGAGTAAAATGATTAACCCAAAGGTCATAACTTCTTCTCTTTTTACCATAAAGTTTTTAGGAACACTTTTATACTAATGATCTGAGAGGGCAAGTGACTTGTCTGAGACTGAAGTAGAGAGTGGTAGAAAGATTAGAACCCAGGATTGTCTAAATCTAGGACTTTGTACCCCTGGCCTTCCTACATTTTTTAGCACTGCAGCAGCAGAGAAGAGAGTCCATTTTTCTCCTTTTGACACTGCTCTGAGGTGACCTAGAAACTCAAGTGTCTGAATTGATGCCCCATTACTGAACTCCAGTGCTCCTGGCTATGGTATTAGTTTATTTAGGATAATTCAGAAAAAAAAGTTTCTCATATATTTAGTGTAAATGTAGTGTTTCCAAAAAGTCAGTTAAGGTTATGAAGAACTTTAATAGCCATTAGATACCAACAATTTGGGCCTTTTTACTCTGGGCTGAAGTAATGTTAATGATACATACCCTTGTCATGTTTACCTTGCCAGAAAGTTTTTCTACTGTAAGGTTATGAGGTTTTTGTATAATCGCATTAATTATTATTTTTCCTCTTAGGTACTTTTGGGCGTATTTTCCATGGGATTTTAGTAGATGAAAAAGATCCAAATAAAGAAAAACCAACGTTTGTAAAAACAGTTAAAGGTAGGGTTTTTTATTGTACTATTTCCATACTATTTCTGGTATGGCTCATGCCAGCAAAATTCTGTTTCTCAGTGTGTGCTGGACCTTTTAAATTAGGCCATGTTAATTTAGCTCATATGAGGCTAACTTTTGAGGAGATTTGGGTTGTTAGGTATAGAAAATAGAAGACTTACAAATTAAGATATTAAACATTTATTAGATATTATTCTGATTTCTAGTTATATTGTATCCACTTGAATTCATTGTTATTATATCTAATTTTGTTTTTTCCTTAGGTTAAAACTGTTTGCTTTCATTTCCTTAGAAAACATTGTCATTAGTTTTTCCTCTTCCAATACTGAAGTCTATAAAGAAAATATTACTATTACCTTCAGACCCATAGCACCCTACATGGTAGACACTGTTTATCTTTTACCCCTTATCTGTCACTTTTCTCTTGGATGCTATGTAATGTGCCAGAAAATGTCTGTTCCTATATGTATATGTATTTCTTGGTATACTTTTGTAGGTATAACCACAGTTGGGATTGATGGACCAAAGAGTGTATACATTTAAAATTTTGAGAGATATTGTCAGATTGTGCTCTAAAATGTAGCACTAATTTATATTTTCACGAACAGAATACCTATTTTCACATATTCTTATTTAGGGTTATTTTTTGAAATATGATGCCTAATTTTTTGTTTGTTTATATAAATTATTCAACTAGAGATTTCCTATCAGAACACTATAATATTATTTGTGTATGTCTTATTCCCTAATTCTGGTAAGTTAACAACACTTTTTAAGTGTTAGAATTTTAACTATTTAAATCTGATGTTTGTAAAAGCTTAAATAATACTTACTTAATTTTTTAATTTTTAATTTTCTGTGGTGCTGGGGATTCAACACAGGGCCTCATGCATGCTAGGCAAGTGCTCTCTACCACTGAACTACATCCTCAGATAACTCTTACTTGCTCATTTTGAGAGTAAGAAAAATTTGGTAACATATGAGGTGCTCAGTGTCTCTCAGTATCTGATACAGGTTGAAATGACAGGATACTAGTTTCTAAAAAACAGATTTATCACTTTATGGAGGTTGAGGGGAAAATTAAATTATTCAGTTTTATGAGTAGGAGGTGACAAAATTTTATGAGGTTTACAAAGTTAATTTATAATAACTTTCTAAATTAAAGGAATACTTGGAAAGAATGAAGGGTTTATGTTGATTGTTTCTAAAAAAATATTTTTGGTTTGAAGAAAAATCTTTGGAATTTAATTGCCTATAATCTAGCAAATTGCTTGTTTAAAGCTGTGATAAATAAGCACACTCATACACATACACACCTTTTATCTTTTTTAAACAAATGGTTTAACTTACTATAACATTTAGTATTTGTTTTTGTTAACCCACTCATTCCCAGTCCCCAAAACACAATTAAAGGTTTATATTTAAGTTAAATCCTGATAGGCTTTCTAACTAGATTTGAAGGATAGTTCTTACCTTTTTGTAAAGGTAAAATTTGAACCATAGTATAATAAAACAATTATTTTTGGTTTTCCTGTTTTTTTTAAGGGAACATTTCTTTTTAATTCTAACATTTCTTCTAGGGTTGTTAAATATTCTGTGGACCATTCAGAACTGAGCTATTATTTATTTGTTCTGAATGAATCCTGAATTAACAAAAGGGGTTTCTTTCTTTTTTCTTTTTTTTTTTTAATTTGTTTTAATTAGTTACACATGACAGTACAATTATCTTGACAAAAAGGGGTTTCTATACAGAATTGGGTTGATTTAAGGTTGGAAGCGGGAGAAAAGGAAATGAAAACAATAAAGAAGCACAATGTGGATATTAGGACTCTTTTACAAGATGAGATTTCTCTTTTCCGTGTGTGTGTGTGTGTGTGTGTGTGTGTGTGAGAGAGAGAGAGAGAGAGAGAGAGAGAGAGAGTGTGTGTGTAAGTGTGCGTTGTAGTCACTTTGTTATTTTTCTGCCTCACCACACTGTGTTCTCTCAGATGGACAGAAATAAGAGAAAACACAGTGAGTCTTTAGTCAGCATATCGTCATAGTTTGCACAGGGGATGGAGAGGAAGTGTACTTGTCTCAAAATTGTTAAAGAGATAACTTCATTTGATTATCTCTGAGATTTATTCTTTTGGATGTTATTTTTATTTTTTAACTTAAGCTACGTGGAGCTAACGAAGTTCTTCACAAATCTGTATGCTTTGTTACATGCTGTACAATTAGACATTCTGTGTGAAATGGAAAAATGAAGTTTTTAAAGAGAATACCAATCTTTTCCTTTAGGCATAAGCAGGAAATTAGCTTTTTTAAAAATTCATAATTTTGTGCAGAGACCCACTGGACAGTCAAATGCAAATTTTCAGAGATTGAAATTGGAAGCTTGAATCTTACATAATAGGAATTGTGAAATTGAATTCCATGAAATAAATGAATAAGTTGGGGTCATTGGAATTAAGACAGTATTTTTTTAATAGTTGCTAAATTTTTATAATTTTTGAAATGTCATGTTTAATATCATTTATGCTTCCTTGTAATTTTTAAACTGTAGATTTAATAGTACCCTTTTTATATGTATATATCTTGAAGATAGACCATTTATTATTTAAAACAAAAAGACTGGAGAAGGAATTCATAAAAAATGACTTTTTTTTTTCAATTTAGAGTTTTAATTTTAATGCAGAAAAATAATTCCATCTGTGTGACAAAGTGGAATAATAGAAAAATAATAAAAACTGTAATGACATTAAGACAAAGCATAGAATTTTTTGATAATTGCTTATTCAATATATTTTGCGGGGCTGGGGATGTGGCTCAAGCGGTAGCACGCTCGCCTGGCATGCGTGCGGCCCGGGTTCGATCCTCAGCACCACATACAAACAAAGATATTGTGTCCGCCGAAAACTTAAAAATAAAATATTAAAAAATTCTCTCTTTCTCCCTCTCTCTCTCACACACTCTCTTTAAAAAAAAATATATATATATATATTTTGCAAAATTTCTTTTTTTATCATGTCTCTGTAAATAAGGTGTGTTGACACCAAATTCACATTTTCATACATGTATTTTGTATAATGATGACCGTCTCCTTCCACTATCCTTGCTATTCCCCTTTTCCCTCCCTTTCCCTCCCACCCCTAAAAAATGACTTCTTAATAAATGGATAAAATTATTTTTTTCCACTTTAAAACTTTCTTAATTATTCAATGCATGTATTCCTGGCTTAATTGAACATGCTTATCAAAGTTAAGGACTTAAAAAAATAGTATATAAAATGACATCTTGACATTAACCTTTTGTGTACTTGAATCTTGCCAGTTGAAGGTAAATAAATGCTTACCAAGTAGGCTTTTTTCCAATTATTACTTATTTTCAGTCATCAAAAGATCCCACCAGGCCCCAATAGTTCTGGCCATAATTTCATTAGAAATTATTTAGGTTATAGAAAGAGCATCATGGGCATTCCACCATTTTCAAAAGATCTTTTTAAGCAGTGTTTAGACAACTAGAGTTTATTCCAGCAGACACTAGTGGGAAGCTCCTTTTCCTAAAGAGTGGTTCAAGTTCTTGGCTTTTTGTGTCCCCATTCTACAATTCCTACTTAGGTCTTAACTCAGAGAAGTTATCTAGAAAGAGAATGTTAATAACAAGTAATGGGAGGGAATGAGGAAAGAAGTGAGATTCTGGTAGGTTTGGAAACAAATGAAATTTGAGTTATCTGTTTTGACAGTTCTACTGTCAAAGTAGGATAATCTAGTGCCTGAGCTCAATGGACTGGGTTTTATGATACGTTCAACATTTTACTGGGTGGGGCTAGAATGTATGGATCTTGACTTGTATTGATCAGAAACTTTAAATATTTTTATTGTTCACATAAAACTTAGTTATTGGTTTCTTTGGAAGCGTTTTATTTATTTATTTAAGTTGTTGATGGACATTTATTTTATTCATTTATTTATATGCAGTGCTGATAATTGAACCCAGTGCCTCACACATGTGAGCAAGTGCTCTACCACTGAGCCACAACCCCAGCCCTCTTTAGAAGTGTATTTAAGGATATATTGTAGTCATTTGGTTTTGATATTTTAAAACTTTTTTTAAAAGTTCAAATTCATTTTCAGTTTTATAGTGGAAATACACTATAAATTTAAAGAAAATATTTTTTTCAAGTGGTAGCAAAAGTCCTCTGTACTATTAAGATAGTGGTACTATAAGACAAAGAATCCTCATGGATTTGTGCAAATATTCATTTGATCGCTTCAAAATTCTTCTGAAGGAAAGCTTTACTTTAACCAGTACTGAATATGATTGGTGAATTGCATTGTCATGTCTTTTGTTTCAAAGACATGGATTTTAAAGTCAGTTTTAGTTCTGTCTTGCTACTTTGGATCAAAAACCATGAGTTTAGAAGCTAAAAATAAAATGAAATAATCTTATCTTAATTTGATCATTATTTTACTCTTTCACTAATTTAATATTAGCTTTGTTTGTTTTTAACCAGAAAGAGGTAAGAAGAAGAAAATAACAAAATACACTATAGTCTCTAATCAGAACTCTTGGTGGTTATTTTACTGTAGTTGTAGGTTTGTAAGTTTATACACAGAGTGCAAACAGAACAGAAAGATATAAAATGTAAGATCTCCCATCTTTAAAAGTTACCACCATAAATAGTTCTCTCTTCCAGTAGGATAGAAATGCTCCCCAATATATCTAACTTTTCAAGTAATTCTGTTTTTAAAATGTAACTGATCACACAAATAGATTTATCCCTTGCTTTTAAAATTGAATCTATTATATCTTAAAGATATCCCTGTGTTACTACATATAAATATCTCATTTTTAAAAAGGAGGCACAGAGTATTCTGGTGTACCCATGTAGCTAGTTTTCTGTTGATGGATACTTCAGTTGTTATGAGTTTTCCAGTAGGATGGATGATATAATGTGTGTGTTCATTTTGAAATTGTGTTACATGTTGCTTCTCCCACCTACCCAAGGTGCTATTGTTGAACCTGTTTTCACACAGTCTTGCCCAAACTGGCAGACTGAATTTTTGGTCTCTTTAGATCAGACGGGGAAAATCACATCTCCTAGTTTAATTTGCATTTCTTTACTTTGGAGTAAGCCTGAGAGTCATTTTGTAATTTTGTTGGTCATTTGTTTGTTTGTTTTTTTCTTTTCTCGGTAAACTATATATTTAATCCACAGCCTTATTTCAAAATTTTTTATACTGTATGAGCTATTTAAAGAAGGAGAAAAAAAAGAAATTAGCCCTTTATATGCTGTATGTGTTGTAGTACTTTTCCAGTTAGTTAAATAGCTTTTTTTTTTTTTACTTTATTTATAACTTTCCTGAATCTCTCATTTTTTTTGTAAAAATTTCTCTGAAAGTTGACCTACTTAGTGAGACTGTACTGCAATAGAATTTTAGATCTATTTAGTTATACCCGTAACTTAAAATGAAAATTCACCTTGCAGTCCAAGGTAGTTATTTACTAACAGCAAAAAAGTATTAGTATAATATATATAGTATTAATTATAATTCAAGTCATTTTTTTTCCTTTCTATAGATCAGGCTTCTGAAATTCAGGTGACAATGATGCTCACTGAAAGTTGCAAGCTGCGAGGTCTTCATCACAGGTGAGAGCAGAAGCCAACAACATTTCAGTGTTCAGTGTGTAGCCCCAGAGCTATGTTTTTATTTGAAGAACAGTTTATTGAATTTTGAATTGAAAACTTTGGGAATAGTTTTTTTTTTTTTAAATATATATAAAAGTAAAATACATGCATCAAAGACATTTTACAAACAAAAAGTATGAAGAAGAAAATAGTATGTAAGCCCCTATGAGTAATAATAGTTGAACTTTTCAGAAATTGTGTGTGTGTGTGTGTGTGCATATTTCACTTAAAAAATAAGACAATGGTATAATAGTTTAGAAAGTGTTTTGTTAGGAAATGTTTTAATATACAGAACACTAATGATAAGAATAATAAATACTAATAAACCTACTTTCTAGGTCCAGTGAAATGATAGTTAATATTTCACCATATTTACTTTTTGTGATTGTACATATGTGCTGTATTTCTGTCTAATCTCTAGATATTTCTGTCAATCTATCTATATGTTTCTCTGTGGAAATATTTTATAGTAAGTTAGCCATAAACACTTTTAGTATGTTTCCAGTATAAAGAAAAAGGATGTTTTCCTGTATAATCACAACATCATTTTTTCTTTAATGAAGTTAACATGCTTCTTAATTTGATAAAGCAGTGTTTCCAGCTTTTTATGTCAGTAAGTATAGATCCGTGACCTCATTTAAAAAGGCAAAAAAGCTGGGTACGATGGCATATGCCTGTAATCCCAGTGGCTCAGGAGGCGGAGGCTGGAGGATAGAAAGTTCAAAGCCAGCCTCAGCAACTTAGCAAGACCCTAAACAACTTAGTGAGGGCCTGCCTGAAAATAAAAAAGGGCTGGGGATGTGGCTGTGTGGTTGAGTGCTTCTGGGTTCATTCCCCAGTACTAAATAAATAAATAGGCTATATAGTGGTTCCTTGAATGATAATATCATTTTTTATTTAACTAATCCCTTATGTATGATCATTAGGTCATAATATGATTTTTTAAAAGCACTTATGGTTTTATGTGAAGAGCTCTTTTAAAAGCTTCACATTGGTCCTGTTCACAGAGCTATAATGAAAACTTCTACATTCTGAGGAGAACCTTAAATATAGTATCTTAGTGTGTGGCAGTATCAGTATCAAGGGAAGGTTTTTTTCTTCTGAAGCATTGTCAGTTTAATTTATTTGCTGTCTGAAAATTTGTCCTCATGTTTAAAAAATAAAACTGAGACCATCCCTATTGGAAGATGTTTATGGACTTCTCAAAAAAGACATACAAAGTGATGTGTGCAAGAGGCATCATGCATTTTAATTTTTGCGAACCTTGGGCAGTTACTTGAATTCTGTTAAAAAGTAAGATAAATGGTAATGAAAGTGAGTCCAGATTTTTGGCATTGTGGTGGAAAACAAAACAAGCCACCACTAAGTTGACAACTATTTTTCTGTGATTGAATATAAAATAACTATTAGCTTCTGGTCAACCAGAGGTAAATCTCAGTAGCAGAAGAGAAAGAAACAAAGTTGTTTAGGGAGGAAAAAAGCATTTTCCTAGTTTTGAAATTCCAAGATAGAAGTCTCATTAGGTTTATCATATACCATAGACATTGCCTTTTTAGTTTCTTTTTTTTTTTTTTTTGCCTTTTTAGTTTCATTAAAACTTTTAAAAAATAATTTTTTTAGGGAAAAAAAATTAAACTCACAATATTGAGGGACAGTGAAGCTGTTCCTTTGAAGGGCTAAAGTCACATAGCTCAAGAATGTTGCCGTCCATTGGCCTGTTTCAGTCCAAGTACAGAACTCATCGTTTGTAGGAATGAATGGACAAATCATCCCTTAGGCCACATTTTTCTAAAAAACACATTTTGTTTCCTTTAGGCTTTTGACAAGAACTGGGAAATGATCGGTTGGAAAGTTCCTTTTTGGCAATGTTGGATGTGTGTGATGTTCTGTTATTCTGACTTTAGGGGAAGCGCCAAAAGTATTTCAATGTGTCATACTAACTTAATACTTCTCTGCCTAGCCAGTATTCTTAAACTGATGAAAGCAAGATCTGTATGACAGTGTGTGGCATGGATAAATGTAAACAAAGCTGGTATTTTCCCAAGAAGCAGTATTATATCCACTGTAGCCCTAAACGTGCCTTGGCTGGAAATGTTCAGAGCAGGCATTTGCAGCCTTTCTCTCTCGCACCTTAATTCTGTGAGACTTTGCAGCATCCTACCAGGATGGATTAGCAGTCCCAGGATGCCCTTAGGTCATGGCATGGATTGATATTCTGAATTGGGGTTGGTACTGGACAATTCAATGAGTGAGGAAAGGCTTGGTCAGGTTAATTGTTCATCTTGGCTGTAAAGTGATAGCAGAACTCCTCGATAAAATGAACAAAGCACATTGTTAATATGTAGGAAACATTATTCTTTACATTCACTGTAGCAATTAATCTCTCCTTTTTTTTTTTGGTACTGGATTGAACCCAGAAGTGTTTAACCACTGAGCCACATCCCCAGCCTTTTTATTTATTTTTTATTTTGAGATAGGATCTCACTAAGTTGTTTAGGGCCTTGCTGATTGCTCAAGCAGGCTTTGAACTGGCAATCCTCCTGTCTCAGCCTCCCAGACTGCTGGGATTACAGGCATGCACCACCGTAACTGGCAGTTAATCTCATTTTAAAGGGGAGCCTACTACACTTTTCTTTTTAACTCATGATGTTTATAGACTATTCATATTATAGGTTTTACCAACAAACTCAGTACATTCAGCAAGAAAGGTCACCTGGTTTCAGATTTTACTTTTTTAACTGGTTATGATATGTAATTCCGAATGTTTGGACATTCTGTGATTAGAGTTGTACAAATACTAAAATATTTCTCACTTATTTTTCTACTGGAATTTGTGAGAAGAATTTTTATCATAAGTTAAAATACCTGATAACAAGCTTTTAACAACTTCAGAGAGTGCCTTGTTTAAATGTACTCTTGAGCTCTTTCCCCTTGTGACTTGATTCCCCTGTGTTGGCCTGAGTACCTGATGGCAAGCACTTGTGAGGCATGAGTACCTCACAGCTCTCACTTTGCAGGTGCATTCAGCAAGCCTGAGAGCTGAAGGCAGTTCTTGTGTAAGCCCCCATGGACTCTATATACCATTCCTCCACCTTCCCTGGATACCTCCCCTGCTCTTATCCACTCTTAGAGATTTTGGGCTTTCCCGTTTATCCTCTTTTTCTTTGTAAAATGGGCAGAATAAAGAGCAGCCATTTATACTTTGAAAGCTATTATCTTTCCCATGTTGATAGAAAAAGATTTGACTTCTTCCAGCATAGATACAATGCTATTGATTCTGCTAAATATATTTCAGTTACAAAGAAAGGAACAAAGAGGTACTCTTGGGGTTAAAGAGATGGGGCAACTCATCATATTCATCCTAAATTATGTTGTACTCAGGTTAATCCTGAATGTAAACCTGTAGTCATTTCAGAGTTCATGGGAGCTAGTAGAAAGGAGGCTCTGTAGTCTTTCCTGTAGTCTTTTTTCCCTGGGAGGAAATGTTCAAGGGAAAGCATAAGTTTTAGAATCAGCTGAAGACCTGAATTTCTTTTCTTCATTTATGCGATCTTTCTTGTCCTACAGGTTACCTAACTCTTCTTCCCTGAAGTGGGTTTCTTTGCCAATTAAGTGGGCTAATGATTGCTGCCACTCTTCTGCTCTAATGCAAACAGAAGACTTTTTAGAGGTCACCTCTTACAGGTCCACCCATCTCTGAGCCCTCATTTTCCCAATTCCTCAGCGTCAGTGCTTTCCCTCTTAGTAACTCCTAAAAATCCAAGTGGAACCCACAGCTTTGTCACTTGGTCACTAGTGGTCATAACAGAATTTTATGACTGGTTTTAGAAGTGATGCATTCTAAATTGAGACAATTTTTTAGGAAATAAAAGCAAGGTAGAAATTGTCTATAGTTCCATAAGTGAAAGACAGCACCTTTTAACTTTTGGTGTATTCCTGCCCAGTTATTTTTTTCTCTATAGCTGTAATTATTCTTTAAACATGTGAATTTTGTTATCTTGTTTTCCTATAAGCTTTTACTCATATTCTCATTATATCTCTTTGTGATCATTTTATTGTTACATGTCATCCTATTGTTTTTTTCATTACTTTTGGGCATTCAAGTTGTTTTCAACTTTTTACTCCTACTATTTGTTCATGTAATTTTTTTATTCATGTATTTTTTTTATGTTTGATCTTATTATCAAACATCCTTAGAAACAGAATTTACTAAGTTAAGGAGTAGAAATGATTTTAAGGCTATTCTGTGTGTTTTTGTTTCAAATACTTACTAAACATCTGTTTTATATGGCACAGAATATAAAGCATTGAATATAAAAATTAAGATTTCCACAATAGTCAATGCCTTTTAGGAATTTTCAGCTAATTATGCAAAAAAGTTTCATAGCCTTGGAAAAAATTAGCAATTATTTCCAGATACCAGAGAAAGAAGTACCATTATGCAATAGGATAAAACTTATGTGTGTGTGTGTGTGTGTGTATATGCCATAGAAATTAAAATAAGAACAAGATTATCTGCTCCATGCTTGGCTTTATTTTGCACATCAAAGCAACTATTTATGGTTGTTGGGGTCCCTGTGTTTTAAGAGTGAAAACAATGGCAAAGAGAGAAGGAGAGAGTCCCTCCAGATACTAAATGAGAAACCTGGTTTTCAGAAATCTAAGTCCCATGTGATGCAGTAAGTTCTTGCATTTGTAGCAGCAATTTCAGACTCTTAAATATCTTTCAGTTATTATATTCTTGTCCACAGTATGAATTGGGCCTTGTTTTTTTGTTTTTTCTTTTTTTAAGTGTGATGATGGAATAAGTGTAATATGATCAAAATATACTTATGGACAAATCATTTTTTAGGTGTCTTTGAGTACCCTTAGGGTAATGATTTAATGTGGCTAGAGTATGTCTTCAAAGAATCCAGTATATTGGAAACAACTAGAGTTTATTTCTCTAACAAAAAGTGCATATATGGGGAATGTTTTAAGTCTGGTTGAAAAACATAGGGCTTTTGTAATTTTATATTTTTAATGATAATCATGTTTCTAGATATATTTGGGATTTTGCTTTATTTTAGATGACCTTTATTACTTTTTATTTAAAATAAGCCCCTAAAGTTTAGATTTCATGTGTTTTTCTCCCAATTTCTTATTATTTTATAGAAATCTTCTTCCTATTACTCATGTGTGTATAGAAGAAGGAGAAAAGCCCATGGTGATACTACCTTACATGAATTGGGGGAATCTTAAATTGTTTTTACGGCAGTGCAAATTAGTAGAGGCCAATAACCCACAGGTGAGAAATTTGCCCAAATACTTACTACTTACCAGTAGTTTCTGATAATATCTTTGAAGGTAGATGTTAATATTCTTACACATAAGTTGTTTAAAGGCCTGCAAAGGGAAATTCAAAACGATATTTAAAATGTGTTGATTTAGAGGATAATTCCTATCCTGAAGTGTATACTTGGCCATGCTTATGTTTTTCTTTGTATTTTTGTTGTGTGTTTATTCATAATTACCTTGAACTCTCTGTAGCACCATCTCAGTCATTTTCCCAATAACTCTTTGAAGGCCCTGTCCTGAATCTCCCTTCTAGGAAAGGAAACAGAATTAACAGCCATTTTGGTCCATATTGTACCAAAAGTTGGTGATGACTAGAGGTCTTGATTATGGGAGAAAATTAGGTATATTCTTAACACGATTGGCTGTAAGACATCAGTCATCTAAGAATTCCTTGTTTTTGCTTATGTACTTAGCTGTGAAGCATTTGGTCAGATTCTAAACATATTATAGTAGAAGTAGCAATAAAGCCTTTTAGTTTTGCTGTGTGCTGTGTTTTGTAGACTTATTAAGTTTGGTTTTAAGATATATAATAATTTAGTTAATTGCAATTGCTATGAGAAAATGGATTTTAAAACAGCATTTGAGTATTTGGCTTAGTTTGTAAATTGACGGGATTAAAGCAGTGATTCCCAACTAAGTGGTTAGAGACTGGTTCAGCAGCATCACCTAAGGAAGAACTTCATTCCTCAGCCCATAATTCTGGCATACTAGAGAAGCATATCAGAAGAGAGTTGTAGACTTGTATTAGTTTGAAAATGATCTCCAGGGGATAACATCCAAATTAAAACTGCTGTTTTAAAAGAAAGAACAAATTCTTAAATAAAAGCATTTGCAATATTATCTTGAGAATCAACATTCATTGAACAGATGTTTACTGAGCAGCTACTGTATGTACTGGATGTCAGGGAGATAAATCTAACAGATGAGAGGAGCCAGTTAAGTAAATGTTAAGTCATAAACAGAATAAGGACTGTGCTTGATGTAAGCACATTATAGGGAGCTATATGAACATACTTTTGGTCAGGAAATTTTTTTAAATTATTTTTTTATTTATATATGACAGCAGAATGCATTATAATTCTTATTACACATATAGAGCACAATTTTTCATATCTCTGTTGTATACAAAGTATATTCACACCAATTCAGTTTTTAAAACTCAATTGTATAGGTATAAAGAAGTATTTATGGGTAGAATAGGATTGTGGAATAAACTATGCACCTACCTTTTTAAGTTTTGTGCTATGTACAAACCTTGTCATTTTTCTGTTCCTACAGGCAATTTCTCAACAAGACCTGGTACACATGGCTATTCAGATTGCCTGTGGGATGAGCTACCTGGCCAGAAGGGAAGTCATTCATAAAGATCTGGCTGCTAGAAACTGCGTGTAGGTGCCATGAACTCATCACTGTCACTTGATGAATAGTCCTCTCTGGATTTGGGATTCTCCTGGGAGTCACAGTGGGACTTATGTTTTATTTAAGGATAACAGTATTCAATACTTTTTAATTCCCTGATTACATTTGATGTTTGTGTTTTCACTTTTCAGCATTGATGACACGCTCCAAGTTAAGATCACAGACAATGCCCTCTCCAGAGACTTGTTCCCAATGGACTATCATTGCTTGGGGGACAATGAAAACAGGCCTGTTCGATGGATGGCTCTTGAAAGTCTGGTTAACAATGAGTTCTCTAGTGCTAGTGATGTGGTAAGTGTTGGGTACTTCCAGTTACCAATAAAATGGAGAAGACCCATTCTGTTTTACAGTGTTTTTTTTAAAAAAAATTGAGCTTACTATATCATTGTCTCTTGTATCTCAAGATTTTTATTTTATGATGTAGGATTAGCCTTTTACTTCAGAGTTTTATATGCTTTAAGGATTTGTCTTTTTAAAAAAAAATTTCTATTTATTCTAATTTGTTATACATGACAACAGAATACATTTCAATTCATAGTACACTTATAGAGCACAATTTTTCATGTTGTACACAAAGTAGAGTCACACCATTCATACATGTACTTAAGATAATGATGTCCATCTCATTCCACCGTCTTTCATACTCCCATTCCCCATCCTTTTCCCTCCCTCCCTTTTTCCCTGTCTAAAGTTTCTCCATTCCTCCCATGCTCCCCACTCCCATCCCTATTTATGGATCAGCATCCACATATCAGAGAAAACATTTGGCATTTGGTTTTTTGGGATTGGCTTATTTCACTTAGCATAATATTCTCCAACTCCATCCTTTTACCTGCAAATGCCATAATTTTATTCTCTTTTAATGTTGAGTAATATTCCATTGTGTATATATTCCACAGTTTCTTTATCAGTTCATCTGCTGAAGGGCATCTAGGTTGGTTCCACAATTTAGCTATTGTGAATTGTGCTCCTGTAAACATTGATGTGGCAGTGTCACTGTGGTATGCTGTTTTTAAGTCCTTTGGGTATAAACCGGGGAGTGGAATAGCTGGGTCAAATGGTGGTTCCGTTTGAAGTTTTCCAAGGAATCTCCATATTGCTTTTCATATTGGTTGCACCAATTTACTGTGCCACCAGCAATATATGAGTGCGCCAACACTTATTGTTATTTGTATTCTTAATAGCTTCCATTCTGACTAGAGTGAGATGAAATCTTAGAGTAGTTTTGATTTGTGTTTCTCTAAATGCCATAGATGTTGAAAATTTTTTCATGTATTTGTTGATTGATTGTGTATCATTTTCTAAGAAGTATCTGTTCAGTTTCTTGGCCCATTTATTGATTGGGTTATTTGGTTTTTTGGTGGTGTTTTTGAGTTCTTTGTGTATCCTAGATTAGTGCTCTATCTGATGTGCGTGTGGTAAAAATTTGCTCCTATTCTGTAGGCTTCTCTATTCACCTCACTGATTGTTTCTTTTGCTAAGAAGCTTTTCAGTTTGAATCCATCCCATTTATTGATTATTGATTTTATTTCTTGCACTATAGGAGTCCTATTAAGGAAGTTGCAGACTAATCTGACATGATGAACATTAGGGCCTGCTTTTTCTTCTGTCAGGCGCAGGGTCTGTGGTTTAATTCCTAGGTCCTTGATACACTTTGAGTTGAGTTTTATGCAGGTGAGAGATAGGGGTTTAATTTCATTTTGTTGCATATGGATTTCCAGTTTTCCCAGCACCATTTGTTGAAGAAGCTATCTTTTCTTCTATGTTTGTTTTTGGTGCCTTTGTCTAGTATGAGATAACTGGGTTTGTCTCTGTGTCCTCTATTCTATACCATTGGTCTACAAGTCTGTTTTGGTGCCAATACCATGCCGTTTTTGTTACTGTTGCTCTGTAGTATAGTTTAAGGTCTGGTATAGTGATGCCACTTGCTTCACTCTTCTTACTAAAGATTGCCAGATGAATTTCACGATTGCTTTTTCTATGAGGAATGTCATTGGGATTTTGATTGGAATTGCATTAAATCTGTATAGTGCTTTTGGTAGTTTTCATTGTAGAGGTCTTTCACCTCTTTTGTTAATTCCCAAGTTTTTTTTTCTTTTTAGGCTATTATAAATGGGGTAGTTTTCCTAGTTTCTCTTCGGAGGATTTTGACTGATGTACAGAAAGGTCTTTAATTTATGGGTGTTGATTTTATATTCTGCTACTTTGCTGAATTCATTTATTAGTTGTATAGTTCTAGAAGTTTTCTTTCTTTTTTTTTTAAGTTCTTTTTAAAAATTTTTTTAATTTTTATTTTTTGGCAGTGCTGGGGATTGAACCCCAGGCCTTGTATGCAAGGCAAACACTCTACCAACTGAGCTAATATCCACAGCCCCAGTTCTAGAAGTTTTCTGGTGGAATTTTTTGCATCTTCTAGGTATAGAATCATGTCAACAAATAGTGATAGTATCAGTTCTTCTTTTCCTATCCATACTCCTTTAATTTCTTTTGTCTGTCTAATTTCTCTGGCCAGTGTTTCAAGAACCATGTTAAGTAGAAATGGTGAAAGAGGGCCCCCCTGTCTTGTTCCAGTGTTTAGGAGGAATGCCTTCAATTTTTCTCCATTTAGAATGATGTTGGCCTTGAGCTTAGCATAGATAGATTTTACAATGTTGAGATATGTTCCTGTTATCCCTAGTTTTTCTAGTGTTTTGAACATGAAGGGGTGCTGCATTTTGTTGAATAAGGATTTATCTTTTAATGTATATTACTGAACACTGATTAATTAGTTACATAAATCAGTTTACACTTTTTTCTTCAGTGTATTAATTTTCCTGGCCTCTGTGACAAATTATCACAACCTTCGTGGCTTAAACAACAGAGATTTATTCTCCCACTGTTCAGTTCTGGAGGCTGAACAGATGTAGACAGGGACTGCCCCCAGAGACTCTGTACTTGTGTTCATTTGCTGTGCATGAATTATTTACTTAGTTTTTTCTGAACATTATTTTCTGTTCATTAAGGTCTTTCATTGTTAATATCTTTAAAATACTGTTTTTACTTAATTTAAAACCAAGTATAGTCTAAAAAACCTTACCTGACACTTAAAGTGGGTAGAATAAATACCTGCTTCGAGAAGCAGCTGCAGAGGTTAACATAAGATTGAAACCTGCTTCGTGTTGCCCACAGCCTCACCTAGCCAGCGGAGCACGAGGCATGTCAGGGAGTAGGAAGTAGTGTGGTGAGTAAATCTATCCCAGTTCTTAGATACTGAACCTTATTCAGCCTGTACAGTAGTGGGAAACTAATCCCCGTATGTTTTTCCAGAGCTTTGGTAATAAAATAAAATTCTTGCTTAACATCTAAAAGTTAAAATTCCGGGCTGGGGATGTAGCTCAAGCGGTAGCGCGCTCACCTGGCATGCATGCGGCCCGGGTTCGATCCTCAGCACCAGGTACAAAACAAAGATGTTGTGTCCGCCGAAAACTAAAAAATAAATATTAAAATTCTCTCTCTTAAAAAAAAAAAAGTTGAAATTCCAAGTAAATCAATATAGATGTCTAAAGAGAACCTGGGCTTTTTTGGAGGCTGGGGGTGGGGCCAATATACAGCTGCTATATTTAATGACAGTAAGAACCAATTGTACTTTTTGATAAGGTACTTGTTTTTTGAGTTGCCAAGTCTTTCTTTAGAAATTCTGGAGTCTAGCTGAAATTGTTCACTAGTTACTATATTAAGCAAAGCTGTTTTCAATGTGAAAAATGGGCTTAAATTTGGTTTTAGAACCATTTTAAGACATCAGTTGAATTAGAGCTGTGTGGTTTTCAAATCTATTTTAGTAGAAAAGCCTGCAGCTAAACATTTTTTGAATGCAAAAAAAGTAAAGGAAACTTTTCTCAATGTTTACTTTAAAAATATCATTCCATACTTTATTTAAAATACAAATTTGCTCATCTCTTTAGAATGTTATTGTTTTTTCCAGTGGTTGATTTAAAAATGGTATGATTTTGTTACTCATTGAGTTATTATATAGTTGCCTTAGTTTAAATGAGATGGCAGTTGTAGTGAACCCAAAACTATTTGTTGGACAGGAAAAGAAGATATTTCTTAGATGACAAATTATAAGTGTTTCATATAATTTAAAAATGTAACTTCAGGAGATTGGGATTTTTTTTTTTTAATTCTCTTAGAAAAAGGAATATTGGCAGCTAATATCTCAGAGGGGAATGGTAAGATGGCTAGGAGCACTGTTGGTTGCACAGTAGAGAATCCCAAAATATGTATTAATGTATTTGTTTTTTCCTGTGTACGTACTTCATTGTATAATTAAGCAGCAATAGGATTTTTATGTGGTGCTAAGGATTGAACCCAGTGCCTCACACGTGCTAGGTGAGCCCTCTACCACTGATTCACAACCACAACCCCAATAATAGGATTCTTAAATAACATATATGATCAAATATTTTCCAGGAACTTCCAAGTAAAAATTAAACTACATGATACCCTTTCAACAAATAAGACTAGAATTAATTATATCTGTCTAAGCAGAGGGGATAACATCTCTTAAGCTGGATATACTGTTCAGTTTTAGCTGGTATGTCCATATTGAGGATATGATTTAGTTAAGCTGAACCTTTCAAAATCATACTTAGAATTAGTTATTTTTATTGTAATATTTTAAAAATTTTATAAGCGTTCAAACGGTTTAATGTCAGAATCTGCCTTTGTAATAATGCAGTTATCTGAAAGGTTTTGTTGCTGCTTCTTTATTTGACAACTTTATTTTTAAAAACTTTATTTTTAAACATCACCATGAATTTATTGGTGAGCAACTTGACAGAATTCTTTAAACTCATAATTGCTTTCAGTATATCTTGGCTGAACTTACATGAAACTGTGTGACCTAAATTTTTCTGAGCTGTATTTAGTTAGCACCTTATGGTAAGAATAACCCTTGATTTACATTTAATGTTGTTAACTCCTAAGGTTTTCAAATTTTCCCTTTTCAGATTTTTACAGATTCATTTCATGTACACAACCGATATCTCCTATAAATATTTTTTGCCTTGAATAATAGGGATTGAAAGGACTAGTTGGATCTTTCTGTTTCTATAACTATGATGTGATTGATTATTAGTATAAAAATTCCTCTCTTTCAGTTTTGGGGGATTATATATTTTTGAATTCTTAAAATAGGTATAAAGCACAAATATTGAAGATTGCATTTTAATATTTGGATTGAAAATGTTAACATTTAAATGAACATAATCATTATTATTCTCATTGCCACTTCCTTTATGAGTTGAGTTGGGGATTTAAAAGCTGCATTTGGTATCCTTTTTTTGAGATGACCAACTTTTGCAGTCATATGCAAAATAAACTCCCACCAGAGTTTTTGCACATGTAAAATACGTACTTTTAATGGTAAGTGTAGCATCCAACTAATGGTATTAGTGTCTTAGAGCATTTTCTAACTCCTTTAAAAGATCTGTAACATTTTAAAAATATTTTTTTAGTTGTCAATGGATCTTTTTATTTTATTTACTTATATGTGGTGCTGAGGATCCAACCCAGGGCTTCACACATGCCAGGCAAGTGCTCTACCACTGAGTCTCAACTCCAGCCCAAGATCTGTAACATTTTTGCATCTCTCTGTAGTTAAAAATTCTATGTGGTTTGTTCAGAAATTTGTTAATATTTTCTATCTTAAAAATAATACTTTGCAGCTGGGAGACTGAGGCAGGAGGATAGCGAGTACAAAGCCATCCTCAGCAAAGGCAAGGCGCTAAACAACTCAGTAAAACCCTGTCTCTAAATAAAATACAAAAAAAATAGGGCTAGGGATGTGGCTCAATGGTGGAGTGCCCCTGAAGTCAATCTAGTACCATATACACTGCCCCTACCCCTCAACCCCCAAAAACACCTTTGTGTCTCTGGGCTTTGTTTTCATATTTTTTACTGAAAGGATTGAATATTTCAATGTGTCAAGATTCTCGTGATGTTAACATCAGCTTTTAACTGTTGAGCTTAGGAAATACGCACTGCTAGATTTGACTAGTTGTGAATGTCTTTCTAATATTATGCCAAGATATGACGCCATCATAGGCATTCTTAAGAATGTCTGGATATTGTTTTTATTCTGTTTTCATCAGATGTAGGCACCACCATAGTTTTTTTAATGAGTTTCTTTTCCTTTATTAGAAAATAGATTTCTTGATTTATGTCTTCTTTGAATTATTCAGCTAATTATGGTAGTTAATATAATTTTGCCATTAACATACTACCTCCTATGAAGAGATTAAGTGCAATCAGGAATGCACAGTTAAAAGTTCTTTCTTGTAGGTTTTCTTGTTTTTGTAGTATTATATTGTGTTTTCAAAGCATTTTCATGGGAAAAACAAGTTAAGGAAATGGCTTTCATGCTAATCTTGACAGCATGCTTTATGGCAGTGAGGAGATCTTTTCTAATTAGGAGATTTGAATAGTTTTTAGGGTTCAAAGCAAAATGTGCTTCTCATGCCTTTATTTATTTTGTAGATGTTAATGATTACCTATAAGGGGGACATCTGTAAAGTTATGCAGAATCTGCATCATATTATATGCATGTTGCTTCATTTTGTTCCTGTTTGCCCAGTGCTGTGGAAAGTCGTCATCTTGACCTGAGCAGACTTGATCGAGAGGCCTTCACATTTATAAAATACCCGTGAAGAGGTGATAACTACTGTGGTGTCAAAGAGAAAGAGTTATCAGAGGATGCTTATTATTTTTAAAAGTACAGAAACTTTTTATATTACTTCTTCTTTATTAATTGTACAGCAATGCTTAGATTCCTAATAATTACCTGTTTCCTTTATGGTTGCAGGTTTTATGTATCAACGATCTTAGACTGTAGTTTAAGTATGAAGTTCACATTAAGAAAAATTAATATAATATTAAAATTAGAGGTGGAAAGATCATTTCAGACCTTAGTTTAGGAAATATTTAAGATTTAACATTATTGGTATTAAAAAGATATTGCTTTGTTTTTATTAACTAGTGTTATTTTCATCATCCTGATAATGAGGAATACATGAATTTTACTTCAGGAGTATTTAATATATTTTCAGAGGTGTACACTTGCTGTCTAGTGACCAAGTAGTTGCTCTGGGTATATTTTCAGTAATTGGTTCTGCTTCAGGATATTATAGGATCTTATAGACATCTCCCTCTCTCTCTCTTTTGTTCTTTTAGAACCTTCTCTTTATCATTCTGTTTGATGTTCCTGTCAGATAGCCCTCTGTTCTAATGGAACAGTGATTAAGCATCTGTATAGTAGAGAGAAGTGTCATAAATAACTCATGTGGGTGATGTCCTGGTAGGCAGCCAAATATTGGCTTCTCTGTCTTTTCTAATCACAGATCCTAGGACAGATCCGTAGCAAAAGTTATCTCTTTTTAGTCATGTATGATACCCTGTGCTTAAAGATTGAGGTACTGTCTTAGTGCATTCAGGCTATCATAATAAGTTACCATAGACTGTGTGAGTTAAGCAACAAACATTTATTTCTCATAGTTTTAGAGTCTGGGAATTCCAAGATCTAGACATCAGCAGATTAAGTGTCTGATAAGGGTTCCTTTCCAGGTTCAGAACATTTTTTTTTTCCCCCTCTGTGTCCATACATGGCATAAGGAACAAAGGTTTGGGGTTTCTCTTATGGGAGTACTAACCTCATTCATGAGATCTCTACCTTTGTGACCTGATCTCTTCCTTCTGATTCCAGCTCCTAAATTCCATCATGTTGGGGTTAGTATTTAAAAGTATGAATTTGGGGGAGACATAAATATTCAGTCCATTATGTTATGTCACTGGTCCCCCAAAATTCATCTTTCTCACATGAAGAATGTACCTATCCCCACCCACCAACAACCCTCAAAGTCTAAACTCATTCCAGCACCAGAACTGAAGTCTAAAATCCAAAGCCTCATTTAAGAATCATCTAAATTAGATATGAGTGAGCTTTAAGGTGCAAATTATTCTGAGGCAGTTTCTTCTCTGGATCTGAACCTTTGAAATCAAACAAGTTCAGGCTTCTGAAATACAGTGGTAGCACAGGTTAGGATAGACATATCCATCCCAAAAGGGAGAGATGGGTAACAGGTCCTAATAATTCAAAAACCTAACAGGGCTAACAGCATAAACCTTGTAATTTGAGAATATTTCTCTTGAGCTCAATACTTTGCTTTCCAGGTCCAGTGGGGTGGCAACATCACCCCCCCAGCTGAGTAGGTAGGCTCCAGTGGCTCTCTGCCAGGACCCCACAGGCAGGACAGGGCAGGAGGACATAATTCATCTTATTAATTTTCCTTTTAATGTTTTCACACCACAGTTGACCTGAAACCAAAAGAAAGTGAATCTGTGGGTAAGGGTGCTGTACTAAAATCAGCCTTGCATTATAAGCTACTAAAGAAATAAAATGGAAATCTCTTAAATTCAGTAGCCCCAATTTTATTTAATACTACATTAAAAAAGAAAAAAGAATTTTTACTTTTAGACAAGCCACATTAATATATATTCTTAGTAGGAAAATATATTTTGTATCCTATATCTTAAGAAAGCTATAGAATAACTCAAATTGAGGGGAGAGGAATATGACAAATAAAAAATTGCTATTCTGTAAGTGTTCTTTAAATGGACATAGCTGCAGACTCTCATAAAATTCTAGAAAAAGCAGCTTGACCTTATTTCCGCCATTCCAGCTACGTCAAACAGAAGTAAATTATAGAATAAGTCTGTCTACATTTTAAATAATTTAGTTATCAAAAGATTTTAAAGAACAAGTTTTCCACAAATCATCCTTGTACCATTTGGTCTTGATTTTCCTTTTTTAAGGTTAGTTTGCCAGCATGTAATTAATCACTTTTATTGGTTTTTAAGAAAATGAAACTGCAGTGTACCCTTTGGCTTGATTTTTTTTTTTTTTTTTTTAATGTTGTTTAAGTGTTGCAGTAAGTAATAGGAGAATCTTAGGTGACTGTTTAGTGATAATAATGTGGTTAAAACATGTGAAAGAAGTAATTTATTAAAGTCAGCTTATCCATATCACATTCCTGTGTATAAGTCCAGACCTCAGACCCCACCAGCATGACTGTCAAAGTCCCTGTTTGTTAGTAGAGCATTTATTCCCTGTGTACAAAGGGGCAGTTCTACTTTTCACTATTTCCCATCATTTCTTTCTTCAAAATCTGGTTTGAATTGTTTTTTTCCTTCCCCACAGTTCTTCCATAATCAGTGAATGAGAACAAACCTACCTTATCTCAGGAAGAAAGAATGGGAACACCCTTCCAGGCTTCACTTCCTTGGGCTCTGTTCCATGTGTGTAGTACATTGCCTTCTCTGTGGAAATTGGACACTATTTTAAAAATTAAGCATTATATTTACTAATCACCATCAGTATTAAGATTTCTTATAGAGTAGAGATTTATTTATTTATTTTTGGTACCAGGGATTGAACCCAGAGGAACTTAATCACTGAGCCACAGCATAGCCCTTTTTATTTTTTATTTTGAGACAGAGTTTCACTAAGTTGGTTAAGGCTTCACTTAGCTGCTGGAGCTGACTTTGAACTTGTGATCCTCTTGCCTCAGCCTCCCGAGTTGTTGGGATTATAGGCATGTGCCACCACTCCTGTCTTGAGTAGGGTTCTTAAGATAGGTAAATACCTGGATGTGTGCAGGCTCTGCCATTTAATTTTTTATTGACTCAAAATCACTTTTACATTGTGTGTGTGTGTGTGTGTGTTTGTGTGGTGTTGGGGATTGAACCCAGGGCCTTGTGAATGAGAAGCAAGCACTCTACCAACTGGGCTATACCCTAGCCCTTTCTACATTTTTAAGCAGAATAGAATATCCCAATGAAGGAAATTCTAATAGGCTCCAGGTCTCTATTGGAATTTTAAAACTGTCCATCTGTTTATACCTGTTCCTTAGGTACAGACCTTTTCCCAAAGTATAGATCTGAAGGCTGGACCTTTATTCCACTTAAGGATCGCTATTAATGAAAAGGCTATCAGGTTCTAAAAGGCTGGATGGACCACTTTGGTTTTGGTACTTAGGGTACTATACTCTCAGAATGATTAGGAAGCATTTCTCCCTTCTCTCTTTTCTGAAAGTGGTTGTGTAGGATTGTGTAGTGAGTTAAATTCTGCCTTCACCCCCAAGACATCTTGAAGTCCTAATTCCCAGTACCTCAGAATATGACCATATTGGAAGTAGGTTGCAGATGTAAGATGAGGTTATATTCAGTGACTCTAGTCCAAAATGACTGTGTCCTTCTAGGAAGAACAGAGAGACAGACACACAGGAGGAGAGTGACATGTGAAGATAGGCAGAGGCTGATGTGTTGCGCTGCAAACCAAGATTTTGGGATTGCTGGCGGCCACCAGAAGCTGGGGAGAGCAGGCATAAGCCCCTACCCACAACCCTCCAACAGGATTTGGAGGGCAAGGCCCTGCTAATACCTTAATTTTGGACTTCTAGTCTCCAGAAGTGTGCAACAATTAATTTTGTTGTTTAGGCCTCTAATTTGTGCTACTCTGTTACGGCAATCCTAGGAAAGAAACTAATACAGATTGGTATTGTTGTTTCTTTCAAATTTGGTAGAGTTCACCAGTGAAATGGGTTGTGAAGTTTTCTTTGTGGAAAGGTTTTAAATTGTGAATTCTGTTTGCTCTTGTGTCTGTTTTGGTAATTTTATTTTAGGAAATTTGTTCATTTTGCCTAAATTATCGAATTTATTGGTATAAAATTGAGTTGTTTATGATATTTTTTGATGTCTTCAGAATCTGAAATGATACTTCTTTCATTCCTGGTGTTGTTATTTTTATTTGTCTAGCTCAGTGGTTCTCACCTGAGGAAACTGCCACCCACCCTAACTAGGGGACATTTAGCAATGTCTGGAGGCATTTTTGGTTGTCATATTTGGATAATGTTCTACTGGCATCTAATCAGTAGAGCCAAGTGATGTTACTAAATATCCTGTAATGCACAGGACAGACCCCTGTAAAAAATTCATAATGACAATATTGTTGAAGTTAAGACCTTTTCTAGGTTCCCAATGTATACCCTATGTGTTTAAAAAATATCGTACTGCTTCGTAATTCATGAAACCACCATTCAATATAATATTTCCACTCATCCCCTTTCATCCTTTACATTGTAGTAGACATGGATTTTACTTCTCTATAAATTATAAAGCCCACAATACAGTGTTTGCTGTTTTGTTTTAAACAGTTTGTTAAGGAAATTTTAAATTGAGAAAAAAAGTACTGTTATCATTGCTCATATGTTTTTCACCTTCCTCATTGTTTGAATAGATCTAAGTTTCCATCTGGCATATTTTTCTTCCACATGAAGAATATTTTCATGTGTTTTATTAAACAGATCTGCTAGTGACATTCTCTCAACTTCTTATTTGTCTTAAAAACTCTGTAAAGACTAAAGAGCAGAGTGCTTGCCTCACGTGCACAAGGCCCTGAGTTCAGTCCCTAGCACCCTGAAAAAAATATGGCAAATAACTGTAATTTTTCTTAATTCTTGAGGTGTATTTTGGTTTCATATAGATTTTCCCACAGATGATTTTAAAAATATTTTTTTTCAAATGTAGTTCCTTTGTTTTCTTGTTTGCATAGATTGTGGTAAGAAATGTACTGTCATTAACTAATGCAGGTTGAGTATCCCTTAGCTGAAATGCTTGGGGCTGGAAGTGTTTTGGATTTGGGGGGAATTTTTTTGTCCATGCGTAATGAGGTATATTAAGGATGAGAGCCAATTCTAAACATTGAGTTCATTTATATATCACACACACCGTTATATACAAATTCTGATGGCATTTTGTATTCTACACTATGCAAGACACTTAGTGTTCTTTTACATTTGTTGCTGGGTATTTTAAGATCTTTTCAAATGAGAGGTGTCTTCTCTCACTAAAGTTTCTCAATGTGTGTCCTATTAGTTATCTATTATCAATTTTCAGTTAGTTACCTTCCACCTGTCCATGACAAGTATAGAAAGTAAGCATGAGCATTTAGAAACTTTTGTAGGAATTCACAGAGTAGCTTGACTTCTGATGGCAGTTTTATGCGATAACTTTACTATATTTTAACTATGATGCCATGTGAGGTCAGGGTGGAATTTTCCACTTATGGTATCATGTTTGTGTTCAAAAAATGTTGGATTTTGGAACATTTTGGATTTGGGGATTAAGAATGCTTAACCCATGTAAGGCTTTTCAAAAAATCTGTATGTTTCACAGAGTATTTCTAGACTTTGTTCTTAAAAATAATAACTGGAAGTTTAATGCACTGTGCTTATATTTTGCCAGCAGACTTACATTTGTCTTTTCTTCATGATTTTTTTTCTTTTTACTCATTTAAAAAAAAAGTGTATTCTTGGGCAAGGTACTAATGTGAGCCTCAGTTTACTCACATTGTAAAATTGAGCAGCCAATGAATGATTATCAGAGTTTGCTGTGAAAATTAAACGTGAAAGAGGTTGAAAAATACCTAGAATATGTAGAAACTAACTCATAAACATTATAGATGCAACCCAGGTGTCCTCATCCAGCTTCCCTCGTGACCTTGGAGTTCACACATATAACAGATCATTGAGGGTCCCCTGGTCTAAGCCCTTCCCAACCACATGGCAGCAGCTCTGTGTGGACATGCTGTCTGTCCCCTATACACTCAGGAGCCACAGTGCATCTAGGGTTGAGCCAAAATGGAGAGGCCAGCTTAGTCCACAGATAGGCACTGTTGCCACTGCTTATGATTGATTTCTGCTTCTACTGATAGTTCACCTACTGATTTCTAATAAATCTGATCTTTTATTCAACAAAGTTAAAAGATATTTTTTCTAGGTATTTTCATATGTTAATTAAAACTTTTACCTATGGGGCTAGAGATACAGCTTAGGGTAAAGTAGAGGAAGTGCTTTGCAGGTAAAGGCCTTGAGTTCAATTCTTAGCACCAAAATAATAATAATAATAATAATAATAATAATAATGATAATAAAAAATCCATGATGTTTTATATTTTTTGTAATTTGCAAATTTCTCTTATTCAGAATATTGTTTTTTTTCATTTAGGCTAAAATATTTTCATTTTCTATTTTTCAGATTAGCTATAATATTTAAAGTTACAAATTTTCATATTGGGATAATCTTAGATGTAATTAATGGTTTGGGATGATATAGCTTATAATCAATAGTAAAAACTATTTCCAGTAGATCTAATAGATAATGCTAATATTCACATTAAAAGATATATTAATTAAAATGCCCTCTTTTTAATCTCAGCAAGAGAAACAGACTTGGTCAGATAGGTTTATCTTTATAAATAAAATCTTGCTTTCCTGCAGAGTTAGTTGAACTGCTCTTTCTGGTGTGCAGCTGGCCATAGATAGAAGCACCCAAGTATCTGTTTCAAGCCTCTTCTCATTGTGCTGCTGCTTCTTTCCTAGTGGGCCTTTGGAGTGACTCTGTGGGAGCTCATGACTCTGGGCCAGACGCCCTACGTGGACATCGACCCCTTTGAGATGGCCGCATACCTGAAAGATGGTTACAGAATAGCCCAACCAATCAACTGTCCTGATGAACTGTGAGTTTTTTTGAACCGGGAGAAATGTGTTTCATTCCATTTACTATTTTGTTATAAAAGAAAAAGAGCAAGTTTCCACATTCATTCAGAGCATTTCCTTTTGAAAATAATGGCTATAATGAGTATGGTCTCCAAAATTCCCTGGAGTCCAGAGCAAGGTAACACTGTTTCTCTAAATGCAGGGTTCTTAGAGCTTAAGATGGAACCTCTGAATTCTTCCTCTCAGAATTTAAATACAGGATAACAAAGATTATTATTTTGACTTGAGTTTTATGTATTTACACGAATTCTGTGTTTACTGTGATATTTTGATATGCTCCTATGAAGAAAATGTACACATACAATCCAAATAACTCATTTTAGCTTCTTCTTATTCTAGAGTTGCCAGTACATAGTAAAAATTGATAATTTTTAATATATTCTATTCTCTGTTTCCACAGAAAGCATATCTGGCATCAAATTGACCAAAAGTTAAAGGACACTGTATCATTTCTTGTCACATGTTCCATTGTCATTGCAGATTTGCTGTGATGGCCTGTTGCTGGGCCTTAGATCCAGAGGAGAGGCCCAAGTTCCAGCAACTAGTCCAGTGTCTCACAGAGTTTCATGCCGCCCTGGGTGCCTACGTCTGACTGCCCTCACAGTCCCTCAGCATCAGAAGAAGTGCCTGTCATGGACACTTCATACACAGCACAATGCCAGCAGAAGAACAGTTGTCTTCCAGAATGCCGTGCCTTAGGAATGCTTTAGGACCTGAACTTTTAAGACAGACTTAATGTGGACTATTTTCTAGATATCATTTTTAATAGATTAAACTGAAAGGGGTTTTATAAATTTTTTGGCCCAAAATTTTTAAAACAGTGACTTTGGACTAGAGGATACATTTTAAAAAATAAAACAGTTTTTAAATTGTTTAGACACAAATATTTGGAATAGCTATTTTAGTGCCAACTGTTTTTTATTTTTTTACTTCATCAAGGTAATGTAGGTGACTCACCTTTAAAGTTATAATTTTATTTTTGTCACTACTCTTGGGAATGGTTTGTTTTCAGATGCAGTTCTTTTAGGAAAGGAAAAATAGCATAAAAAGATTTCTGCTTTGCCTCGTACAAGAAAAGGCAGTGTTGGAAGAAGAAAACAAAAACTAGAGAGACAAAGGAATTTTTAAAAATACTTATTGGAAACAAGCTGCCCTTTCATGGGAAATTGTTTATTTTTTAATGTTTTAGTGAAAAGGAGTTCTGCTTTCTTATCTTGGGGGAAGCAGGAACAGAGTTCATCACATCTTAAATTTGTCAGAAATTAACTTTTCCTGTGAGCCAGAAATGGGTTTAGGGCAGATTAGTAGGAAGCAATGGCAATTTCTATTTATTTTTACTCTCTGGGAAAGAAGATAATGCGGTTCCAGAAAGTGAATCATGTTTCGAAGGTTAAGATTTCCTTTTATTGCACCTAGAATAGTGCTATGCACAGAGCGGGTGCTCAAGTCGTTATGTTTTTTTTTTAATTGTAAGCTGGTACATTTGTGCTTATCTTCAAGGCTGGCTTAAGTGTAATTT